>NW_026575046.1:9487500-10786250 GCF_905146905.1 Nyctereutes procyonoides | reverse complement strand
GGCACATTCTTTCTCCATATATATAGTAGCTTTTCTTTCTGTGGAGGAAATAAATACAAGGATCTTGGCCTCTAGAATTCCTTTCTCTTTCTACTTCACCGCCCTATCACATTTAAGTCAATGAATCTGTCAGTGAGATTGGATTATGGAAAACTGTCTCCGTAACCCATATGTTGTTTCTTTTTTGTTCATGGTACCTTGTTAAAACAATGGAAGAGAGCTCCACTTATAGAATGAGAACTATTTTTTTCCTTCAAGTACATTTCATTAACATTTAAAATTTTTAAATTATGAGCTAATTTCAAATATGATATGAATGGAATTGCTCAATCCCAAAACCATGGAATCCTTTTTTTTCCCCTCACATCTCAGAATCTATCCATCATCTCGTTCCATTGATAGTATCTTGAAAATACAATAGTATACTGGCCACTTTTTGCTACTTTCATCCAGCTGTCATGGTTTATTATCTGGCTTCTTTTTTATTTCATTTTTTAGAGAGGGGGAGGGGCAAAGGGGAAAAAGGAGAAAGAGAATCTTAAGCAGGATGCACACTCAGCATGGAGCCCCTTGCAGGGCTTGATCTCATGACCCTGAAATCATGATCTAAGCAGAAATCAAGAGTTAGTCACTCAATCAAGTGAGCCACTGAGGTAACCCATCATCTGGCTTATTATGGAAGCCTGCAAACAGATGTCTTTGATACTGCACGAGGCATCCTTCAGTATATTCTCAAAATAGCAACTTGTGTAATTAAAACATAAATCATATTATGGCCATCTTTGGCATAAAATATTTTGATTATTTTCATTTCACTCATTGTAAGAGCCAGAATTTATACAGATGTTTTATAGGTCCTATCATATGGACTCTCTGATTTCTGTATGAACTTTTCTCCTATTCCTGGGTCATTTCTTCATTTCAGTTTCAGGTGCAATAGTTTCTTTGTTATTGCTAAACATGGAAGTAGATATGATTTGTTCTATATCTTTTTCATGACTTTGGTCAGATGCTTATCTTCACTGTGAGGCTTTCCATGGCCATTGTATTAAAATGTTCAAACTCTCTGTGCTCTGTAGACACTTGCAATGCTTAATTATTTACCATAGCACTTACTATCATCTAACACACTATATGTATTTTACATTCTTACTTATTATATTGTATCCTCACTAAAGTAGTAGTTACATAAGGACAGAGGTTTCCACAGACTTATCCAATGTTTTATTCCAAAAGCCTAGAGTGTTAACCTGAAAATAAACAGTTGTTTAAGGAATGAATTTGGGATGGGTACATTCACAGTCAGAGGAGAGATATAGTACACTAGTTCAAAAAGTCATGAACTTTAGAGTCACATATACTAGACTACATATCCTATCTTCACCATTTACAATTACGCCACCCTAAACAAATTGTTTGCACTCTCCATTTCTTCATTTCCACATAACTAATCCATAGGAAGTATTGTCTCAGAGTGACTCTGAGTCTGAGGGTGACAGAATGATGCACCCAAGAAAGAAGTGGAAGACACACAGCATGATGGAAAGCAGAGATAGCACTTACAGGAAGACTGGATAAACATTAGCTCCTCCAGCTGACCAAGCATGGCTGTTGTCTGTGTAGAAGGACCTGCCCATGCAGAGGGAAAGGCCTCAAGGGGGCAGCTTATAGAATCCTGCAGAACTGGAGAAGGGAGGGCCAGAAGAAGCCTGAGGATGAGACACTCTTGAAATATATCCATTTACTTAGCATTTGCTACAGTATGTATATTCTCTGCTATAGATGCAAACTAATGTGGCTCATTTTATGCATAACGGAAAGAATCCTTGTGGATGGTACCTAGGAAACCCTTTATTTTATTTAATAAAAATAAAATCTATGTTAAAATTATCAGGCACACACACACACACATATATATAACCTCATACCTGCAAATATATGGCTACAGTAAACATATTGTATTTACTGAGAAAATAATATCTGTTGTATAATATTTGCATTGTAAATCATGTATAAATGGTGACATTAGTGAGCACATTTTTTTTTTATTTTCTAAATACCCCAACTTGTTTCTATTTTACTTCTACTAAAAACTCAATTTCCAGAATGGAAAATAATCATCAGTGAGTGACAACCAAAATCTTGAACACAAGTGTGATCATTGCAACTAAATCTTAATTATCAAAGGTGTGTGTTCATTATCGTGAAATTATATGTGATAGGAAATTTGCATTAAAATGAATTAAACATTGATAATAGTACAAGCCACTGTTACTTTTATTATTAAATATTAAATGTAAGTATTTGGATTGCACATTTATGATATTCACTTATTATGGGCAATAAAGTGAATTCTAGGGACACCTGGGTGGCTCAATCAGTTAAGCAACCAACTCTTTATTTCGGCTCAGGTGGTGATCTCAGGTTGTGAGATGGAGCCTCACATCTGGCTCCACGCTCAGTGGGGCGTCTGTTTGAGATTCTTTTTCTCCTTCTTCCTTTGTCCCTCACCCCTACTTGCCTGTACTCTCTCTCTGTCTCTCAAATGATTTTTTTCAAAAAATAAAGTGAATTCTATGGAAAATATATTTAAATTTAGGTTAATACCTCAATATTTCCCTACTAGTAAAAATGGACATTTATTGACTTTATTTCTTTCAATTACCTTTTTTGGTGTTCCGCATTTTACATTTACAAATCTTTTGATATCTTTTTGTGTAGGTAAAAGAGTTTTCCTAATTTACTCAATTTGTAACTGAATCACATTTGAGTCAGTCCAAATGGTGAAAATATATATCTTACAGTACAACTAGTAAGTACTCTATACAGTACTTTTTTGAAGAACACATGGGCTAATTATTAAAAAAAATATATAAAAACAATACTGTACTGAGACAAAAAAGCAAGTATCACCATATTTTATCAGTTTGGTAAACATTAAAATGTCTGACAATACTTGATACTGGTGATGTGGAATATGATTCACATAAGTCAATACAACCACTACATTTAACAGTTAATACTAAAGATGTACAAGCTCTTCAAGTGAGCAGCTTCACTCCGAGGTTTACATCTGCCTGAATGCATGTATAATAACATCCATGATAGAACTGCTAAGAATGACAAAGTTTTCAGGAAAAATAGATATCAATAATAAAATTGATAACTGATGACTGTTCACATGATGACATAATACACATCACAAAAAATGTAAAAAATATAAAGTACAGGAGCAAATAAAATCAAACCATATTGTCTGTATGGAAACATAATAAAATTATAAACAATTGTAAAAAATATATGCAAAGTTGGGGTAGAAGGGACATCAAGGAGGAGTAAAGGGACCTGCGGCTGAGGAAGAAGACAACTAGAGTTTCTGCGGGTACTGACAATGGCCTATTTGTTGTGTGCAATGACTGCATGAATTTTTCCTACATGACTTAATTCAATTTAAGCTTATTAAAAAATTCTAATGACCTTTTCAAGAGATAGTGAAATCAAAAATCTTATATGAGTGTCCTGAAGTCAATGTAACATGAAATTGTTATTGAAATCCAATGCAGATCTGAAGGCCCAGTTGACATGTCACTTAATGAATACCACTCCATCTTCCACCTCATTAAAAAAAAATTGCTGTCTCCTCAGCAAACTTTTCATATAAAGTGTAATTTGTCTAATTATACTCTTACAGGTGTTTTTATTGTGTTGTATTTATTATGATCTTGGTAAGAGGCAGAAGGCAAAATCCGCTTGGATCACAAGGAGAATTTAATAAATAGGCATTTTACAGAGGTATGTGCAGGAATGCGGGGACAAAGGATGAGGAAGCTCCCAGTGATGGGCCATGGAAGGAACACTTCCTAGACTGGAGATAAAATGTTAGGAATGTTTGGAAAAAGATGGAAGGAATTGAGGTGTACAGCAGGAAAAAGTTATATTTGTGAAAGAATGCAGTGAGTAGCAGATTCATGGCCTTGGGGTGGAAATAAGTGGAAGAAATACCTCAGTTTCTCTGTTATCCCCTCAGCTAGCAAAACCAAGTCAGAGAGTGCTGGCAAGAGAAACTGCATGATCCAAATTCAGTCTAGTAGGACAGAGAATGGATCAGATAGAGAGGCAGCTCATGGGTCTTCACCTTTTATAGAATGTACAACACATCAGTTACAAGAGTTAATAGTGTTCCACAAATAGTTAAGTGTTGAATAGTGTTTGTTTAAAGATTTTACTTACTTATTTGAGAGAGAGGGAGAGAACAAGCAGGGGGAGCAGCAGAGGGAGAGAGAGAAGCAGGCTCCCCACTGAGCAGGGAGCCTCATGTGGGACTCTATCCCAGGACCCTGGGATCACGACCTGAGCCAAAGGCAACCACCTAACCAACTGAGCCACCCGGGCGCCCCTTGTGTTGAATAATATTTTTGAATATACTAAAACTCTACATATTTTGCACCGTTTAACTTTTTTTTAATTTCTTAAGTTGTTCAGAATATAAATATTTTGAAGGATTTTGAAACCTTTCCATATATATCTAAAAGTATTACTGCTTTTCCTGGGGCCACGGTCTGGCCATTTATTTTTTTTCTAATTTTAATTATTTTATGTCCAGTGTCCATCAGTAAGATGAACTGTGGGTTGCCACATCTTTTAAAGGCTAACGAACCATTTTTAGGAATAGCAGTTTCAAAGAAACAAGTTCTTCTTAGGTAACTGGCATTGAAAAACATCCTCAGAGAATGATAAATTGCCAAGAACCACTCCCTGCTTCCTTAAAATTTTATGGAAACATTCCATGACTTAATTGAGATTGAGAACTATCTGGCATTTACCAAAAAATGTATCACATAAAGGATATTTTTGTATTTATTTATTCCAGGCTTCCATTAGATTTCTAAGTTGTTTCCTCGGTAAAAAGGTAGATCATATTTTGCCACATTCCCTAGATTCTCTCTGGAGATACTTGGGAGCACAAGTGAGCTCTGGTGTTCACCTTCCCTACTCCTTATTCAGTCTTAAGGAGATGAAGTGATGATAAAGATCTAAAACAGTACGCACACAGAATGAAGAGTCCTAGGCATTTGTTTGTGGAGTTTATTCATTCTTCTGTTATCAAAGATAGTAAATCATTTTGTCAGGCTTTTCTTTTTTTATGAAAAATGGAAGCACAGATAACTCTTGGATTTTATTCATCTTTTTTTTCCCTCTCAAAATACATAGTATGGATTTTGAGAAATGCAATTTCTCATGTAAGTTCAGTGGGTTTTTTTCATGAGTACTGTTTCACTGAATGTAATTGAAGTGATTCATTAAACATCCTCTTCCTCATCTTCTCTTATTCAGGATATCATTATTTTCTTGATTCAAAAGATTACCCTAGATGGTCAGAGCTCACTGTGAGGTCTTTGAAACATGAATTCTAAATTAATAAATATTAAATAGTCTGCTGAAAATCTTCTGCTATATGTTTCAAAGGCTCTTTCAAATTACGACTTCCTTGAACTGAAAGAAGGGCCTAAATCCTAATGTTTAGGGAAGTGTCCCAATATCCCCAACTAGAATTATGAAATATCATGATAGCTAATGTTATAGTTTTTACATTGTAACTGTGGTTAGAATTTTATAAAATATCAATAAATAGTCATAAATTTACATTTGAATAGTTCATAACTAAAATCGAAACTATTGCCTATCTTGAAATTCTATAAATAAAAATGTGAGCTCATAAATAATTATTAATTAGGTTTATAATTTTCCATCTTATATGAGATTAAACTTATTGACAAAGGAAGGAATGAAATATTAAGAAAAAGATTTTTAGTGCAGACCTTAAATTTGAATATCATAATTCATATAGAGACTTAATACATATGGCTTTCTCTTTACCATGATTTCTGCATCCTTGAAGAATACTCACTTCAGTATTTGGAGCATTTCTGCAGATTCTGCGTATGCTGTTATACACTCCATCTGATTCCTCTCATACTAGTCCCTATTTGCATTTGAACTCTCGACCATTCTACATCTACACTTCTTAGTTCATTCCCAAATGCTACGCAGCTTTTTTCCCTCAGATATTATCTTAACTTTTACTGCTTCTCCCATTTTTAGGTCCCTCATTTTAAAAGATGATATAAATTTCAGTTTTAAGCCTGAATCTAATTTGTGACACATCCAATTTCACATATTTAATATCAAGGTGCAAGCTAGAAGAAATGCCAGAAATCCTATAAATCAATAGCTTCAGTTTACCAATGAAGAAACTAAGAATATTAAGTTACAATGTCAAACTGTGAATTAGTATACACTCTATTAGAGAGAACTCCTGTAGTGTTACCGTGTATTATGTTTTGTCCTATAAGCTTTTATTTTTTTTTAATGGACATCAAAACCTCTAACATTTTTGCCTTTTCACATTAAATATTTTTTGTGAAAATAAGAATATAGAATTATTTAGGAATATAATAATTAAAAATAATATTTAAAAGCTTCAAACTATACTCATTACCTTTACATACAGTTGTTTTTAATCACTCTTTATAGAAGTCCACTTCTATCGAAATAATTAGGAATTGGAAGGAAACTAACACACTGAATGATTAAGTAATTTGAAAGAATTATAAACATACTTACATGTATGAAATCTGTAAGTAATGTTTGTAAGAATTAGAATCAATTTCTGTTTCCAGATTTTGAGTCAGAGTTACCTGTGCTGAATCTATTACAACATGCTGACTAACTTTACATGTTGGAAGAATATGTGTGTGTACTTTTAATTTTGATTTTTCTTTCTGTGTTATGCAGCAAACATGAGGAGGTTATCCTATAATTATGCTTAAAACCTTATTGGTATTTTAAAATAAATTACAGGATAAGTCATCATAACAGGCCAAATAATACTTAGCTCCTGAATATAAACAAAGTATAGAGTGGCATAAATCTTGCAAGCACAAAAGTGGTAAAAAACATCAAGATTTAGAGGCTCTAGTACAAGGGAGATATATAGTACCAACTGCAGTAATCTCAAAAATTTATATCCCAAAATGTGCAGACTTGATCTTATTTTTCAGTCAGTATGTTCTGTATGGAAGACGAACAAGCTCATGACAATGGAGTATGATTTAGAAAACTAGATCCTGCTCAGAGGAATATAAAATGTGATTATATACCGTACTTCTGTGCAAAATTTTAAACAGAATTTAATAAATCATTTTGAAACCTAGACATATTTGTGGAACAATGACATCACTTTTAAATTATGCGTGGTTTGTAAATGCACAAAATTAATAATGTCTTTTGTGCGTATGTATTACTCTGGAAAGAAACTACTAAGAACTATATTATCAGGCCAGTCTTTGAAAATTTGTGTGCTACAGGGCCATTTGTCACTTCATTTTAATGGAATGTTCCATACCAAAAATGTCTAACTGCTCAGAAGAGGGATAGAGTGTAGATTTATTATCTGAGAAAAGAAAATTAATTGACACAGGCCAAAAATGTAATGGAATTAGACCCATGTGGAATAACTGAGAACTTCAGGACTGTGTCTAGGCTCCATAGAATGATAAAATTACATGCAGAAAAATTGAAATATGTCATTTTTGAGCAAAGTTCAGGATTTCTCAAAGGAATGGCAAATAAATTAATTAAGGCGTCTTTGTCTCCAAGACTGTCTGGTCTTAGAACACAATAGAACATGTCTCTTCAGGTACAAAATGTTATTTTGTGTGGGTTTTGTTATAGTCATTATTGTTTTAACTAAATAGCATTATGGAGAGAATTGGCAATTATTGAGACAGTTTAAAAAAAGATTCAGATATCAGGGCAAGATATAAAAACATTTATTCATTCTAAAATGATTTATGGAACATCTATTTGGTATGCCATGTTCAAAGAACTGGAGTTGGAGATATCTACTCAAAATTGAGAATTTGAAATTTGAAATTGATGAGAATGATTATCAGGGAAATAATTTGCTAGAAAAATTAGTCAATTTCCAATAGCCCCATTTGCAATGGAAATGATTTAAAAAACAAGCAGAAAAAAAAAAAGAAACAGTAATGGCAAAGTGATGGTGTTGTAATACCGGGTTTTGGTAAACAGACTATACTTCAATGTGGTTGAATCTCAGTGAGCATCAGAGAAATATGGCATGGATCATGGTGTAGAGGATCATGAGGTGTTTTCAAGCAGAGTATGGCATATATAAATATAGACTGAATTTTGGATAAATTGTTGGATAAATTAGTTTAGTGGTTTGAAAAGAAATATATCATTTATATATAATTTCTCTTGTGTTTCTGCTAATAACAACTTGTAAATCTGTGACTTATTTTCTTTAATTTGACAATTTCTGAAATTATGTATCTGAGTATTGGTAAAGGGTTTCTTTTTTTTTTTTAAAATATTTTATTTATTCATTCGTGAGAGACACACACAGAGATAGAGGCAGGCTCCATGCAGGGAGCCTGAGGTGGGACTCGATCCCAGGTCTCCAGGATCACACCCTACACTAGTGGCAGGCACTAAACCACTGAGCCACCCAGGGATCCCCTGAAAAAGGTTTTCTTTACTGAGTCACAATTTCTGCCTCCAGATAAATGTGGAGCTTTGTGACTTTTAGCATTATTTTATTTTGTAAATTATAAGATATAATGCTATTTAGGATATTGAGTAGTAACATGTTATATAAATGATAGCTTCTTTAAGCTTCTTAAACAAGATGACAATTTAAATTTGTAAACATAAAGTCTTCTTGATTCAATAAAAATATTAGTTCACTTACATTCAATTTTTAATACACCTCAAAATGTAAAAACACTGAGAATCGAGCAGAAATATCTTGGAAACTATCAAATTATAGTTTCTCATAAAACTTTGTTTTTCCAAAATTAATTTTTATAAATATCTAGTTTATAGGTTAAGAGAATGGCTAGTAATGAGATTTCTGTTTTACAATTTTAGCCATTTCAGACAGATCCAAATTAGCTATCACTAAATAAAGAAAAGATTAATTTGCTGTCACCACAATACATGTTTTTTTCCCCTCCTGGAGATTTGAAATATAAATTATGCCAAAATTCTTCTTTTTCTCTGCGAATCTACTCATGGAGTTTTAGTCACTACCATGGAAAGGTAGATTCCAGAATATCCAGAGAATTTATAAAATTAGATGGAGTTGGAATTGTCCCTAAAACATGGTGAACATCTAAAATCGTTTTAAAAATAAATAAATAAATAAATAAATAAATAAATAAATAAATAAATAAATAATAAAATAGAATAAAATAAAACTGTTGACTAATTGGAAAATTCATCTGGAAATGCTGGGTTACATTTACAGAAATTCTAAGTATCACAGAATTCTACCCACAATTCAACAGGTGATAATTATGGGAATTTGAGGGCAAAACTTAACTGATCCGTGTAGGGATTAACAGGATCCAAAACAGAATGAATTGTTGGTTTAAAGATGGATCCAGAAATGGCTCAGCTAATGAGGAACTACTATTATTCCTTTCATGTATAGAATGAATGAATTCATGTAATTTGTTATAGTCACAAACTGAGAATGCTAAAATCAGATTGGGAAACCTGGCCTTTGACTCCAAAAGCTTTCTTTTTTCCCACTATATTGTGTAAATAGCAAAAAATAAAGCACTACTTATTTTTACAAATCACTCAAAATATTCTCTGCACTAAGTACTTTGAATATATACTCACATGCGTGTAGACATAGAGTAAATCCATTCCCAACTGGTGCTTTCTACTTTAGAAGGTTATTAATTGTTGATTAACATTTTTTTTTACTATACGGAGGGCTATTCAAATTATCTGGTTTTCCTTTGTGAATTGGTTGCCCATGTCTTTCAAGAAATTGCTTCATTTCATCTAGGTTATCAAATTTAGCAGCATAACATTGTTCATAATATTCTTCTGTTATCCTTTGAATGTCCACAATATCAGTAGTGGTGCCCCTCTTTTATTTCCAATATTAATAATTTTTATCTTCTCTCTCTCTCTTTTTTTTTTTAATCTTCTCTTTTCTTAATTTACCTGTCTGGAGGCTTATTACTTTTTACCTTGCCAGAGAACCAACTTCGTTGATTTGATTATTTACTATTGATATTCTGTTTTAATTTTCACTGATAGTTTCTACTCTTAATTCTTTTTTTTTTTTTTTAACTTGGTTTTAACTTGTTCTTTCTCGTTTTTTTAAGGTGGAAGCTTAGGTTACTAATTCTAGATATTTTTTTTCTTTTAAATACGTGCATTCATTCACTACTACAAATTTCCCTGTAAACCCTGCTTTCAACGGATCCCACAAATTTTAAGAAGCTGTATTTTCATTTTCATTTAGTTCCAAATATTTAGAAAATTTCCCTTGGGATTTAGTCTTTGATCTATGTGTTATTCAGAAATGTGTAATTTAATCTCCAAATATTTTGGAGTTTTTTAGGTATCATTCTGTTGTTAATTTCTCGTTTAATTCTGAGCTCTGAGAATATTTTCTTTATGATTTAATTTTTTAAAATTTGTTAAGTTGTATTTCGTGGCCAACAATGTTGTCTATCTTGGTAAATGTTCAATTTGAGCTTGAAAAAAAATGTGTATTATTTATTGTTGGATGAAGTATTTTATAAATGTCAATTAGGTCCAGTTGATTGATGGTGCCCTTCAGTTCAACTATATCTTTACTGATTTTCTGCCTGCTGGATATTTTAATTACTGATAGAGTGCTTTTGAAGTTTCTTGCTCTAATAGTGGTTTCATCTGTATCTCCTTTCAGTTTTATCAGTTTTTGTCTTGCATCTTTTTGACAACCTACTGTTAGGCACATACACATTAAAACTTGCTATATCTTTTTTGAGAATGATCTTTTCATTGTTATGTAATCTCCTCTTAATCACTGATAATTTTCCTTTCTCTTGATGCAGCTTTGTCTGAAATTAATACCACTACTCCAGCTCTCTTTCCATTAATGTTGGCATGGCGTATCTTTCTCCATTCCCTTACTTTTAATCTATGTCTGCCTTTATGTGTAAGGTGGGTTTTTACAGACAACATATATTTGGGATTTGTTTTACGTACTCTACAGTCTCTGCCTCTAAATGGATGTCTTTAGATCATTGATGTTTAAGTTATTATTGATATATTTTTGATAATATCTACTATGTTGTTACTGTTGCCTTCATTTTTTTCTGCCTTCTTTTATTTCTTTTTTTTAAGATTTTATTTATATATTCATGAGAGACACAGAGAGAAAGGCAGAGACACAGGCAGGGGGAGAAGCAGGCTCCCTGTGGGGAACTCGATGTGGACTCGATTCCAACACCAGGATCAGGACCTGAGCCAAAGGCAGATGCTTAATCACTGAGCCACCCAGGTGTCCCTCTTTTCTCATTTTAATAGAGCATTTTACATAATGCCATTTTTCTTCTCTATTATCGTATCAATTACACTTCTTATTTTTTTTATTTTTTATTTTTTTAATTTTTTATTTATTTATGATAGTCACAGAGAGAGAGAGGCAGAGACACAGGCAGAGGGAGAAGCAGGCTCCATGCACCGGGAGCCCGACGTGGGATTCGATCCTGGCTCTCCAGGATCGCGCCCTGGGCCAAAGGCAGGCGCCAAACTGCTGCGCCACCCAGGGATGCCTACACCTCTTATTTTTTTTTAAATCAGTTGCTTGTGGTTGTCCTTGAGTTTGAAATTTACATATTACCACTAAAGCATTTCAAATTTTACTTTTCATAGGTATGCAAGTCCTTTACAACGTATGAAGGAATCCATTCTTTCCATGAATTATAAAAATGATGACATTCATTATTCACTTATCTGTAAGAGATAGTGAATACATAGCTGCTATAGCTGTTTTGAGTAAATTCTTATCTGTTAGATCAATTAAAAATAAAATAATAAAATATTTTAGTTTACCTTTATTTATTCTTTATACACTGTTCTTCCTTTGTGTATGTAAATTTGAGTTTGTGACCTATATCATTTTTTTCTCTTCCTGAAGAACTTTTTCCAAATTTCTTGCAAGGTGGATCTACTGGTGGAGTTCCTTTAACTTTTGTTTGTCTGAAAATTATTTATTTGTCCTTCAGTTTTGAAGGATAATTTCACTTGATACAGAATTCTAGGTTAGTGCATATGTGTTTTCTTCCTTTTAACACTTTAAATATGTGATTCCACTCTCTTCAGTTACATGGTTTCTGAAGAGAAGTCCAAAAAAATTCTGACTCTTCCTTCTGCATATATAATCTATTTCTTCTTCCCCTGGCCTTTTTCAAAGTTTTCTTCTGTCTCTGATTTTCTGTAGTTTGAATATGATATACCTTTATAGATACAGGTATAAGTATAGGTATAGCTGTAGGTGCTACAAATTTAGTAAAGATATAGATACAGATTTAGACGTAATTATATTCTGCTTCATGTTCTCTGAGATTCCTGGATCCATGGCTTGGTATATATCATTAATTTTGGAAAACTCCCATTCATTATTGCTACAAACATTTCCTCTTTTCTATTTTTCTGCTCTTTCTGGTATTCCTATTATACATGTATAACAACTGTTATAATTGTCCCACATTTCTAATATTCTTTTCTGTCTCTTGTATTCTTTTTTTGCCTCTTTGCATTTCAATTTTGGAAAATGCATTGACATTTCCGTAAGCTCACTTCTTCTTTCCTTAGTCATTTCTCAGCAAATGTCTGAGTCCATCAAAGGCACCGTTCATTTCTGTTAAAATGATTTTGATTTCTAGCAATTTTTAATTCTTTCTAAAGTTTTTCTATTTACATTAAACTTGTTGTTCTTGCATATTATGTATTTTTCATTAGCATATTGATAATTTTTCTTTTAAACCCCCAATCTGATAATTCTAACCTCTCTGCCATATTTAAATCTGGGGGTCATGCTTAAACTGATTCCTCAAGTGTTTCTTTTTGTCTTTTAGTATGCCGTGTAGTTTTCGTTGTTGGAAGTGGGACGGGATATACTACATAAAAGGATTTGAGGTAAATAGACCTTTACTGTGAACATTTATGATTATCTGGCTAGAACAAGGAGTTATCCTGAGTTTATAACTGGTTGTATCTGTAAGGGTCAGAGGCTGAATTTTTTTTCTGTGTCCCTGTTTTTATTTCCCTTATTCTTTTGCATTTGGGTGTCCCTAGAGCCTCCATTAAAAAAAAAAAATAACCTGGGCACCTGGGTGACTCAATCAGTTAAGCTCCTGCCTTTGGCTCAGGTCATGATCTCAGGGTCATGGGATAGAGCCCCACATTGGGCTTTCTACTCAGCGGGGAGACTGCTTCTCCCTCTCCTTCTATTCCTCCCCCAGCTCATACTTGCTCTCTCTTTTTCATTCTCTCTCAAATAAATAAATAAATAAATAAATAAATCATGTTTTTAAATTATTTAGAATTAGCTAATATGCAATTGACAGACACTATTAAATTAGTTTTAAGTATGAAATTTTTAAATAAACTCTGAGAAACACAGTTCTTTCTGTTGTATTCTCTTGCTATCACACAGTACTACTCCTGAAGTACCAAGGTGTGGGAGAAAGGAAACATACTGCCGTCCTATTATTGGGTCTAGGTCTTTAATTGAGTCTGTGCTCCTGAGCTGAAACCTGCACAGGTGCTTCTTTCCTTTTCCCTTTCTTAGATGAAACAGAAAGCCTAGTGGAACAAACTTTGGTATTTCTCATTCCACAGTAGAAATCTACAGTGTGCTGGAGTTGGATATTTCTCTTCCTCTAGGTTGCTAAGATTGTGGTAAAATAGTTTCCTCTTAGGACAGGCCTTGTTAAGTCAAAAAGAATATTACATTTTGAAATTCTATTTCCAAGTGGCTACTTTTCCTCTCCCCCTGTCGCAATCACGGGGACTTTTTCTCCATTTTAAGGACTTGATAGGCTGCCATAGGTAAAACTAACAAAAGTTTGGGGGCTTCTTAAAGCTGAGCCCATTTAGAGTTTTTAATTCTTGAGCTGGTTCATATTGAAAGTCCAGCAAGTTGTCAATTATAGCTTATGTTTTCCTATCTCATTACTGGTTCCAGGTGGGATTTCAGTTGCTGACCTAATCTGATTCTCTGTATCCCTATGTCTGTCTCTAGATGAAGTGATTTGCTCTGTGACTTCAGATTTCTGATGGATGTAAAAAGAATGGATGGTTTTCAGTTCATTCACCTTCTTTCTTTTGTTAGGATGGGAGTGACAAGTTCTTTGCTTGCTATATCCTGGACCAGAAACCAGTTTTATAGTCTATACTGCTGGACTTAAATACCTGAATTTCTGATTCATTTGGTCTTGGGTAAGATGCCAAAATTTGTATTTTTGACAAGTTCCAGTGTAATGTTTATGATAGTGGTCTGGGACCATGTTTTTAGAACCACTCTTTTTCACTGAATTACATTTTTGAGTAGTTCCTTAAGAAAAAAAATAGTAATAAGCAAAATTCTTGAGTGATCCTTCCTTTCATAAATCATTCTTTATTTTGCTACATATAGATATCCAGGTAGAGGGGATCCCTGGGTGGCTCAGCGGTTTGGTGCCTGCCTTTGGCCCAGGGCGCGATCCTGGAGTCCTGGGATCGAGTCCCACGTTGGGCTCCTGGAGTGGACCCTGCTTCTCTCTCCTCCTGTCTCTCTCTCTCTCTCTCTCTATGTCTATCATAAATAAATAAATAAATAAATAAATAAATAAATAAATAAATAAATAAACAAATAAATAAATGAATAAATAAATCTTAAAAAAAAGATACCCTGGTATATATTTCTTTGATTTTTATTTTAGAAAATTTTACTGTATTATGGTATTTCTTCATTTAGTGTGCTGAAATTTTAGAACATCCTTTCAACTTTGCAATTTGGAAACCTATGTCTTTAATTTCTGGAGAATTTACCTAATTGTTGTTGTGATGATTTCTCCTTGTTTGAATTTTTGATTATTGCTCCCTAGCCTTCTTTGTTGGTGGCTGTATTTCCCTTTCCCATGTTGATGACTTTAATTTCTGATTTTAACTTTCCTCTTTCTCATATCATTATCTTTGAGGTCTATTTCTTCTAAGCTTTTCTTGACTTTAATTAATTAAGGTTTGACTGTCATATTTCCTTTCTCTCTCTCTTTCTGAACTTTCTCCCATATTCTAGTTATTATTCTAGTTATTGCATGGCTTTGGAATCCTACATTTGCCCAATGATGCATCCAGAGAAACTAAAATTATCAGAAGACTTATTTGAATTGGGAAAGACTTTTCAAAGAGGAGGAAATGCCATTATCAAACTAATTCCTAGAGGGTGTCACATCTCATTCATGTGTAGAGAGACTAAATTGTAAAGAGCAAAGGAAGGAAATACAGTTGATAATTTATCTTTGCTTTCTTTGCCCATTGGGGAATAATCAACTGTGCTATGGTTTCAAAAAAGATAAATCAAGATTTTGCATTTCTGTACAGAATCAAATATTTTATCATTTAAAAAAATGAAGAAGCAAAAAAATGCATCTGCTTTTCAAGGGAAGATGGGGTAAGATAAAGCCTGAGAAAGAGGTAGAATATAGATAACTCAGAGATATTCTTTTTTCTTACTTGTGACTTTCAGTGCTTTATATGGTCAATCTGGTTCTTGTTCCACTAATTAGAATAGGTATAGACATAGGAGATGCATTTTGATTTCATATTAGTAAGTGGGAGCATTCTTTTGGAGATTTACAGCAGGCAAGAGATGGAGATAGCTAAGCTGGAAATAATGAATTAATTGTACGTCCAGGTTAAACACAGATTTTTAAGCCTAGCTTCCAGGCATAATTCTATTTACATAACACCTGTTCCCCTATAAGAACATGTAGAACAAGAGTGAAAAAAAAACAGAAATATGAAAACCTAAGGATATTAGACATAATGGTTACTATACATACTGATATATGTAGCTTCCATATAATTTGTAAGGCATATTTATCCCAAGATTTGTATATGCATGTGCCTATCTGAAAACAAAATGTTTCAGAATCTCATAAAAATCATTTTTTGAAGAACCAAGGAACCTGCTACAAAACAGTCCATAAAAGGAGTGAACTTTAGCTTAAAGAATGTGATAGCATCACAGAGAAGAGATCATTTGAGTCAGCATGAAATCTGTCCTTTAGATTGTCCCTATGTGTTCATGCCTAGGACTGGGTTTAGACATTATGGGAATTGTGGGATTTACCCATTTGGCAAGGGAAACACAGATATGTTTCATCCAAGTTAGCCATAATTCACTGAAGTGAAGCTGACAAGTTGCCTCAACTGTGCCAACAAGTATGTATTCTACTTGGGACATGGAAAAATCTTGCAAGTCCCTCTACAGTGTCTAGAGCTTAAATACACACATTTCAGAAGTATCAGCAGGGATATTTCACTACATGGAGAAAATATGACTGCTGTGGAAAATAAGGAGGCCACAACCTACGGAAAATGTGAAAACCTGAGACAAAGAGGAAGGCCCGATGACTTTTTAGACTTTTACTTCTTATTGTACCTGGTAGCACCTTTATCCTTGCACTTTTCCTTGGCTTCACTACTCAATCTATCCTGTGTGTGCATGACAGATGAATTGCCTTTGGTTTAGGCATGGGAGCTGCATTCTGTCTCCTGCATCTAAGTTGTTTCTAACTGAAATGAAGTTGCAGCAAACTAAAAGTACAAAAAAGCAAAACCAGACAATGGCAATATCAATAAAAATGTCAACATGCTCGCAAAAAATGGGTATTGATGACAATTTGTATTCTGTATCCTCTCCCAAATCTTCCACGGCCTTGCCATTCAGTTAGCAGGCAACATCAACAGTGGGGATACTACATTTTGAGAGGTAACAATATTGGTAGAAGTATCTTTATTACGTAAATATACTGGGAGTAGATCCTCTTGGGACAAACACTAGCACTGAAGAAATCAGAAATTCACATTGCAGATAGCCTTGGGTAAGGGTTAGTGTTCACTAGTTCACTGGGGGAAAGGACCAGCAGCCACATCAGCAACTACACCTGTAACAATGTTGGTGGTGAGGCACAAATAATTAGGGCTTGAAATTAGGAGAGGAATTTTTCCAAAAACATATTGTGAACGTCCTTAGCAGCAGAAGAAAATAAAGTGTTGCATTTCAAGTTGGTGTCAAGAAGACTATTTTAGAATTGTTATAATTACCCAATTATCCCCCCAGAATTTTGTGGCACAGTAAATATGCCTTACAATGAGGTGGTTAGGAATATTTTAGGTAATAAATATAAATTAATGATTCATTTATTAAGCAATGTAAATGATTATTTGGAAACATCTAAGCATTTTATAGTTTGAGATTCAAGATTGCCCAAAGTAAGATGGAACGAATTCTGTTTAGAAAGGCTAAGAGTGTATTTTCCCAAACTGAACCTTTGGAAAACGAAATATTTTCAAATTGTGTATAATTCCTGGTAGTTTGAATCAAACTTGCTAAATAATATTTTCCAAAAGAGAAATCACAACTTATTTGAAAAAATATTAATCATTAATTATGCTAGTTTTCTAGACATGATTTTTGTGAGCTTAGTAAATAAATGTAAGGGTTTGACTATTTTTTTTATTGTTTTTTATCACATAGAGAAGAAAAGAGAGAGCTGAATTTTCTACAGTTATCAAAGTTTCTCCTTGATCAAAGTTATAAACTAGCTGTTTGATTTATTACACTCGGTTAAAATTCTCTGGCATTTTATCTCGATATAACTGACAGCCTAGAAACAGTATCCTGTTTGTCTGGAAAGTGGAAATTTAAAAAAAATATCTTTTTGCTTCATAATTTTTATTGTTTATTTTGCAAGGTTATGAAAAATACCCTTAAAAGGAAATGGCATATTGATTTTAATCTGCATGTAATATACCTTTTGTGACATGAATAAACCAAAACTTAATTTCATGCCTTGTTGTTGCAGACTGTTACAGTACATTGTTTAATGCATGACAATTATATGCAATGGGATACACACTTCTTCTGAAAAGACTGATAAAGTTATATATATTAAGTGAAAAAAACATACAATATGCAAGACAGTGTTAATGATATTGTAAGAGTATAACAATATATGTGTAGGCATATGTGTAGAGAATATTTAGAAGGATAATTGAGAATCTTTTGACAGTAATCGCTCTTGGAGTAGAGAAAATATTTACTTCATTTTTATTATTTTATATTTGAAATGTTATATATATACAAAGATTGAACAAAAACTGTACAGTGCAACAACACACCATAAGCTAACACCTGTAAAAGCAGTGCTTAGGCCAGGAAATAGAACTTGCTAGCACATAAGACTAGTAAATTCACCAATCCATTCACTACCTCTTCCCTTCATTCTAAAGTTAACTACTAGCTGAATTTTACAGTAATCGGTTTCTTGAATTTTATACATACATGTGTATTCCTAAACCTGACACTTCAATATCACCTGACGTTTTAATTTCCTATAGAAGAAATCATACAGAATATATGGTTAATTTTATTCAGTAAGAACAAATAGTTTGCTAACAAGACTCACAACAGAAACTAAACAGTCTTGGCAAGATGGGAAGCCTAGTTTATGTGAGATATTTTGATGTTTATTAGTAATATTACATTGTGATTATTTTTGTATTTTATATGATAATAGATATTTCAATTTTCATTGTACATTTTGATTCTCCCTCATTGAGGTCTCTTCTAGTCCTTTTATGTGTTTTTAATTCTATATGTAAATACATATATATATTTGATAAAAGCCTTTATAGGTTATATGTATTGATAATAGCTCTCTTCTCTATTGATTGCTGTTTAATTCACTTTTATGGTACATTTTAATAAATATTAATGACTAATTTTAACAATTTAATTGAATGGTTCTCAACTGGGGATAATTTTGTTACTTAAGGGATATTTAGTGATGACTGGGGTCATTTCTGGGGACAGTACACCAGTAACTGGTGGGGTGTTAGTGGCATTATAGTGAGTAGAGACCATGGATACTACTAAATATACCTTGCTACAATACGTAGGTAGTCCAACCGCAACAAAGACTCATTCAGTGCAAAATGTGAAAAATGTATTGTTTTATATATATCTCTACTCCTATTTCTTAAAAATATTCCCCAAGATGAGTTTCTAGAAGATTCAACAATGTATTTTTTATTTTGCATTTTTTTAAAGATTTCATTTATTTATTCATGAGAGAGAGAGAGAGAGAGAGAGACAGGCAGAGGGAGAAGCAGGCTCCACGCAGGAGCCCAATGCAGGACTCCATCCCGGGTCTCCAGGATCACACCATGGGCTGAAGGTGGCGCTAAACCACTGAGCCACCCAGGGCAGCCCTCAACACTTTATTTTAATCATATCTATAGCTTCCTGGCACTGATCTATAAGAATGTTTTGGAGATTAAGATTCATTTATTTCACTATATGGACATCAAGATGACACATGATCATTTATTAGAAACATCATCATCTTAGTCGTGTTGTGCAACATTTGTTGTGTGCCAAACATCCATATATGTATGCTTCTGTTTCATTATAAGTTGTATATAAACTATAAATTATTTGTATTGTACTGTAGGCAGGTGTTACAAAATAAATTTCAACATCCCTCAAAATTATTGTTGTAATAAGAACATATGCTTCTCTGGCTAGGCTCCCCTATTATTTTTATACTTTATAATATTTTAAGAGATAGAGGTTTCTCATGCCAAAACCTCTGGAGAGTCTGTTGTCATACCTTCCACTTACAAACCCTATTCTCTGGGATCCTAGCATATGAAGTCCTAACTTTGATAACTCTGATTTCCAATTTTCCACTTTGCTTTCAAATATGCTGTTAACAAAATCTAAGCCTCTCTATTAATCTGCTTGGGTTATTATAACAAAATACCATTGTCTGAATGGGATAAAAAACAGGCATTTATTTCTGACAGTTCTGGAGGTTGGGAAGTCTACTATCAGGATGCCACTGTGGTTGGATTCTTGGTGAGAGCCCTTTTTCTGGCTTGCTGATGGCTGCCTTCTCACTGTGTCCTCACATGACCAAGAGAGAACTCTGATCTCTTCTACAGAGTCTAACTCCATCATGGGGGTTCCACCCTCAATACATTATAGAAACCTCAACCACCTCCCAAAGGTCACACTTCCAAATGCCATCATATTGGAGGTTAGTTAGAGCTTCAACATATGAATTTGTGAGAACAAATATTCAGATTACAATTGCTTCTGCTCTTTGTTCAGCTAATATATCCTCAAATTGGAACAGCCAAATATTCTGGGTGATGAAGTGATTACCCATGTAAACTAAGCTATTCTCTTTCTTCTCTTTCTTTTGCCTCCTGACATTTAATATCCTTATTGTCTTTATTCTCCACAGACTCATGTTTTGTTTTTGTTGATTTGTAGGAGGTTTTTTGCCCCCTCTGTCTTTCTCTCTCTCTCTCTTTTTTTCCCCCTCTGTCTTTCTCTTTTGGTCTTTTCTTTTTTTTTTTTTTAAATATTTTATTTATTTATTTATTTATGATAGTCAGAGAGAGAGAGAGAGGCAGAGACACAGGCAGAGGGAGAAGCAGGCTCCATGCACCGGGAGCCCGACGTGGGATTCGATCCCGGGTCTCCAGGATCGTGCCCTGGGCCAAAGGCAGGCGCCAAACCACTGCGCCACCCAGGGATCCCTCTTTTGGTCTTTTCTTATTTACAAGATTGATCTCTGGCTTTTTTTATTCATATTTTTCTATCTTTTGATAAACCAGTTTTTAACTTTATTTTTTTTTGTTTTTTTGTTTTTAACTTTAAAGTAGTCATTCATACTTACTATAGTACATTTATTATTGAGCAATATTTTGCTACTCGAACATCAATAAGATAGTTTTCTATATTCTCATCCAATTTTTAAATATTTTTCCATGCAGATATAGAACCTAGAAAGGAAAAAAAAAACCTATGTACCTGTAACTATATATTAATACATAACTGTTTTCTACATGTATGCTTACTTGTCTGACATATTTATTTTTAAAATAGAATTCTTCCCCTCTACTGTGCAGTATTCTCTTCATTATGAACCACACTTTCACACATGTGTGGATCTGTTTTAGTGATAATAATTTTATTCCTTTGGCTTATCTTCTGTTCAGTATCATCACTATGTTTTATAGATTTATGTCTGATTTAATAAGTTATATCAGTGCTATTCTTTTTTATGTAGCATATTGATTATTCCTTGACTTTTATATACATTTTAGAATTTATTTATCTAATTATAAAAAATACATCTATTGTGATTTTGACTGTTAACATGATTATGATTGATATCTATAGAATATTGAGTTTTGTAAAATGTGAATATCACATATATCAAAATTTATGATTTACTTAATAAGCATTAATATTTTATAGTTTCCTTTGCAAAAGTAACACAAAATATTGCTTATGCTTATTAACAAGTCCTTGATATTTCTTGATGTTATGGTAGTGGTAACTTTAAAAAACAACTATTTTCTACTTGTTTATTTTCATTATTTAGAAATGTGATTTTCAAAAACATGGGACAACGGGGCACTTGGGTAGCTCAGTGGTTGGGCGTCTGTCTTTGGCTCAGGTCATGATTCCGGGGTCCTGGGATCAATTCCACAACAGGTTCCTCACAGGGAGCCTACTTCTCCTGCCTGTGTCTCTGCCTCTGTCTCTATGTCTCTCATGAATAAATAAATAAAATCTTAAAAAAAAAAAGATCAGGCAAAGTTTACCAAAAAATATTTATACAGAGTAAATTTCACCTTTAAAAGGTATAGTTCTACAAACATACATACATGAAACTGTCACCAAAATCAAAATAAGAATATTTCCATCATCTCTTAAAAAGTTACCTTTTGCCAGTTGTATTTAGTTCTAGCCCCTTTCCAGTCTGTGATAACCACTGTTCTTATTTCTGTCTCTGTATTTTTCTCCAGAATGTCATATAAATGAAAGATGAATCTTAAAACAATTATGTTGAATCTAGAAAAATCAGATAAAAATAATATATACAGTGTATAACATACCAGAAAATAATCTATAGATTTGTGATTACTTGGTTTGATGGGTATTATGTGTTCAGAAGAGAAGGGAAAGGGGATTACCAAAGAAGCATAAGGGAACTGTGGGTTGTGAAGTAGATCTGTTCACCTTATTGATTATGGTGGTAATTTCACTTGTGAAAGCATGTATCAAATATATGAAATTGAACATTGAATCTGTAATATTGTATAATTAAATATTATTTAGCAATAAACAGGGTGAAGTATTGGTGCATGGTACAATACGGATGAACCTTGAAGACATGCTAAGTGAAAAAAAAAAAAAAGCAAGACCTGATAGGCTACACATAAATGTATAATTCCATTCATGTCAGAGGCAAATCCCAAAAGACAGAAATGTATTTTTAGTTCCCAGAAAATAGGTACAGGAGAAATGAGGAATGAGTGCTGGTTTCTTCATGTGCTGATGAAGATTTTCTAAATTTAGATGTCTGTGATAGTTGCACAACTCTGTACATGTTTTCAAAGTTCCTGAATTGTACACTTTAAAATAGTAAAGTATAGGGTTTATAAATTGTATATGGCATATATTGTAAATCTGTTATTTAAAAAATGTAGGAATAATATGTTAGAACAATTTGTAAATGCAGAGATTCATTAATCACCAACAGATCAATCATCTAACAGCTTGTATATTAAAATCCATGAATGTTTTGACCTATAGAGTATCAGTACATTTTAGAGTTTACTGGAGGCGTGTATATAACTCCTTTGAAGTGTCAACATTCTAAAATCAATATTGCAAAAGGTCTGCAAACATTTGAGGATTCTTGGCTTAGCATGGATACAAGAAAGTGAGGTGGAAAATAACTATTTTAAATATTTTAAAGCCATTCCACAGAAATATTTTCTGTGTAGATCCAGAAGATATAATCTTAGAATTGGTATGTGGCAGATTATAAGAAGACAATTTTAGTTTACCAATGTCCTTAGTAATGCTTGTTTACAATATTTTGTTGATTGATTATAAAAAATGGCAGAAAATCTTCATCCCTAACCTGCATCTACTCTCTTTGCAACATAACTTTCCATTTCCTCCAAAAGAAGCACATAGTCCTTTTTCCTACTTTTGATGCTGAACTGACTTCAGAATCAAACAGCTTAGGCTTCAGACAGGATCTTGGCCACCATCACCAGCTACTGTTAGCATCCTGGAATATCATTGTAAACACAGCAGATTTCAGTCATGTCAGTAAAAATCTTTAATATACAAGCCCACATCAGCCAAATCAAGCCCATATCAATAGAACTATCATGGTAACCCATAGCATCATAATAAATGCTAAATCATTGTTATTTAATGCTGCTGACTTTGGTGTGGTTTGTTGCTGAGTAGATCTCATTGACCTCACTGATTCCTCTGGATAAATTAGTTAATTAATATTTATTTATTTATATACTTCTTCCAAGAGTTATATTACAAAGTCATTTTAGGGGACACCTGGGTGGCTCAGCGGTTTAGCGCCTTCCTTCCACCCAAGAAGTGATTCTGGAGTCCCAGGATTGAGTCCCACATCTGGCTCCCTGCATGAACCCTGCTTCTCCCTCTGCCTGTGTCTCTGCCCGCCCCATCCCCCACTCTCTCTCTGTGTCTCTCATGAATAAATAAATAAAATCTTAAAAAAATAAGGTCATTAAAAGTCATTATACGGGTGCCTGGGTGGCTTAGTTGGTTAAGAATTTGCCTGTGGCTCAGGTCATGATCCCGGGGTCTTGGGATCAATCCTCTGTCTCCTTGCCACCTACTCATGCTCTCTCTAGGTATCTCCTTCTCTTAAATAAATAAAATCTTTTAAAAAAGGAAAGCCATTACATATCTGAAAAGAGTGAAGTGCATTTATTGACAACTATATTTAATATAGCTACCAGCACACAAATTATAGGTAAATGTAATTGCATTTTAATCTTGATAATAATCAAGATATTACATATTATATGCTATATATAATTAAGGATTTAGATCATTATGTTTCATGGAATATCACATATAATTTTCTTTCATGTTTTATGTAAACCTCAATGCATTTTGAAATTTTTGTCTTTAATATTTTTTGCCTTGTTATTAATGATGTAGAAGCATTTTGTTGATGATACTTTTGTTGTTTCAATCCATTCTGACTTTTCGGCTTGTCAACTTACATTTTAATTATTGAAGATACTTGACTATTATTTCTTTAAGTTTTAACTCTGAGACTTCTAAAAGGTGAGCTTTTCAATATTACTTCTCTAGGTCTTCTTACTTTACCATGATATTATCAATTATTCTACCTCTCTGTATTTTCTAGATGATTTTTTTCCAATTTGACCTTCCACTTCATTATTTACCTCCTCTGCCATATTCTTTCTACTTTCACATGTGTTTTTTTTTTTCAGGATAATATATATTATACAAATCCTTAAGAGACATCTACTAGATAGATATATTAGAAGTATTCAGTAAAGGGGGATTTGTTCTCAATTAAGATTTTCCTGAGCAATAAGGCAGGGAAAGAAGTCACAGCTGGAGACAACTTTCCGAAGCCGGGTCTGAGCCTAAAATTTATATAATTAGGGGAGAAGTCAATAAAATAAATATGAAATTACCCTACCTTTGCAAAATGCTCACATATATATGGTCATGTGAATACTTTTCTGGTGTCCTTTCCAAGTCCTTAGAAAAGCCCAGTGCAAAAGGCAGATCAAGGAACCATTTACTTTGTTAAAAACACAGTTGTTTCTAGCCCTCACTAGGCGTTGAGCTTCTATTTTCCTCTACACCAGACTCAAAACATATCATTCCTTGAAGTTTTCTCACAGTTTTCTTCCAAAAGCTGGGTATGGCCTTGCATCTATCCCAACCTCATGCCTCTAGGCAGCATGTTAGTATTCAGCTTTGAATTGATGAGAAAATTGAATCCATGGGGTGCTTTTATAACAGCTGAAAACAATGGGTGCCTTCACGCCCTTGTTCCCCCTGCCAATAAGGATAACTTCCTTGCTGTGGCAACGTTACTAATAATGTGGTGCTGCTTTCTCCCATGTGTTTTGGAGTAGAAAAATAATGTGAGAGCTGCTAGAATGAAATTTACCTTCATTTAGGATGGTCAATAAATAAATTTGTTACTAATGGCAAACAATAATGCTTTATTGGAACTGAGAAAGATGATCTCAAAAGCTATTCAGATGCTGAAATATAATAGACAAGGAAACTATTTACTGCAGTTTGTGCAAAATTAAGAGTCAGTAATAGTGATCTGTTTTCTGATACATTGTATCTATATCAAACATCAAATGTAGATTAAAACAAGATATTGAAGGATATAAAATGCAAGTGGAAATTTTGTCCCAGTTTTAATATTTTTAATAATATATAGAATGTAACACTATTTTTGTATGTGTGCAAGTATTTGCCTACACACCTATCTGGAGAGTTATATCGCTAGAATTTCTCACTTTTACCCTGAGGATCAGAAATCAGTATATTACTTCCATTCTCATTATGGAAAAGATTTGGGGAGGGGAGGTGTCTTGGCATGGCCCAGAATTCAATGTCATCTAAGGCACAGAGTTGAAGTCATTTCACATCTTCTCTGGGTCATCATTTAATGCTTTTTGGATTGCTGAGTCTTTGTGTAGGCAGGCATCTGGGTACAATTTAAACCTAGATGATAATTAGAAGGAAGATTGACACCATTCACTTGAATAATGCAAAGCAACTTTGACATTGTGGGTATAGAATTGGGCCAGCAATTTTTTAAAATGTGTGATCCAGATTACTTTCATTATTATAACTACTTGGAATGCTTATTTAAAAAAATAAAATATTGATTCATGATACAAAAAAAAAAAAGAGTATCTGAAGGCAGGATTTGAAAATCTACTTTAAAAGCATCTCCAAGTAGCATTATATACATTAATAATACTTATCTAAACACGCTTTCTATAATTCAATATTTGTCTTTGGGAGTTGTGTATTTATAAATGTGTGCATGTAGGTTTGGTTCAATATTTTCTCACTAAAATGTCATAAAAATTACTCATTTCTATTTTTACCATAACATTTATTAAGGATCCCAAAAGGGACTGTGTATTAAGATATCAAACCAGACCCCTAATTTCCCTTTTGTTCTTGAATTGTCAGATTTGAAGACAAATGTCATCTCTGTATTCTAGAGTTTTTAAGGGCAGGGTGGAGAGCTAGATCCTACAGCAGGCCAGTCTCTACAGGAAGGCACAGAACAGAAAGGTGTACATTGCTCAGGTGTAGGAATGGTAATAGTCTCCTGGGAGATACCAGAAACTTGCTAAAAGGGGAATAAATTTAAGAACTGAGGTTTGTTCAAAAGGACTCATATTCAAAGATTTCTCTTTTCCTCTTACCCCTTCTATCTTTATGAGGACATTTGTATACTGATATAAATATACAGGTACAGATATATATTTTTTCTTTAATTACCTTCAATTGTGTACAGACGTTTGATAACCCTGTGTTTTATTTTAGACTTAAAGGATGGGATAATGGAAAAGACAGGCTCTCTCCCAATATCTCCTGCATTAGGAAAACTCAGTCTTCTTCCTGTGTTCCTTCTTACTCTTCCACAACTACCACTCTAGCAGCACTTCTGACACCAAATGTAGGGGGGGACTTCCCCTGCCAAGCAGTTCTCTGCAACACAAGCTGGGTGTCCTACAAGTGAGTTCAATTCTGACACTACCCTTCCAGAGCATCAAATCCCACAGGTTAATAGTTCAGGGCCGTAAGGCTGCTCCCTCCCCACTTCAGTTGCCAACCATAAATCTACGTTGTCATCTGTACTTCTGAATGATTGGCTTTAGGCCTGAGATTTCCATGACCCTTTCCTTGGATTCGATTGATTTGCTAGATCAAGGGCACCTGGGTGGCTCAGCGGTTGAGCATCTGCTTTTGGCTCAGGTTGCGATCCTGGGGTCCTGAGATTGAGTCCTGCATTGATCTCCCCACAGGCAGCCTGCTTCTCCCTCTGCCTATGTCTCTGCCTACCTCTGTGTGTCTCTTATTCATTAGTTTATTAAAGGATATGATAAAAGATATAGATTAACAGACAGATGAAGTATGTTTGGGAGGATGCCAAGAGCAGAATCTTCTATCCCCACGAAGTTAGGGCATGTCACGCTCCTGACACACGGATGTGTTTGCCAATCTAAAAACTCTCAAAACCCCAAACTATGGGGATTTTTTAAGGAGGATTTATCACACACATATGATTGATCATTAACTCCATTTCTAGTTCTTCCTTCTTTGGAAAAAGTGGTGCAGTAGAGTGGGGTGAGTACTGAAAGTTCCAAGCTTCTAACCATGGCTTGGTCATTCTGGATCAAGGAGCTCACCAAGAGTTGCCTCATTAGAACAAAAGACCCTACTAGTGCTTTATTACTTAGGGATCTGCAAGGGATTTTAGGAGCCTTGTGTTAGTAATGGGGTCAAATACTGAATATTAGAATAGGAGATGATCCTAGTGCTCTTATCATTTGCAAAATTACAAGGGTTTTAGAAGCTCTGTGTCAGGGATAGAAGACAGAGACCAACATTATCTATCTATCTATCTATCTATCATCTATCTATATACATATACATATATACATTCTATTATCTCACACTTCTTTTAGTATGCACATGCATGGGTCAAAAAACTTTCCAGGGGATCTTTAATACAGGGTATAAGAAATAAGAAATGAATAACAACCAAATGAGTAGTGTCCCATAGCAAAAGTATAAACATTGGATAGGTGGATTTTGGGGTGGGAGGAAGGGTGGACCACATACTAGCAGCTGTTGGATGGATGATTAGTAGGATATTTATATATCCTATATATATAACTTTGCCTGGAGTGGGGGTGATATTAATATTTTGTAGACTGTCTATCCATGTCTCCGTCTGTTTATGAAAACATTTTGTTTTACTTGAGATGCTAATGCAGGTTAGACAATGATTTTCAGTATTTGCAAAACATATCACTTATGCAGTCTCTGGTAGTTACCCGGGTTGGAACTAGTTCAATATGGGACAAGTAGCTATCATAGAACCTGAGATAAAGTGTAAGATTCTGCTGCCATAAGCCATCGACAAGATTTGTAGACAGAAGAAATGGATATGATATGTTTGTTCACTGAACATGAAGCTTCTCTGTGCAATATTGGCTTTGATGTATCCCAACCTCACATAATAAATGACTGTGAGTCATTTTGGATGTCAGATTGTTTTTTGGTTTTGTTTTTGTTTTTGTTTAGTTTAGTTTTGTTTTTGTTCCAGGTAGAGAGATCACAAAATCAGTCCAGGAACTAGAAATTGTATAAATACTTGAATTTGTAGGACATTATAATAGATACTAAAAATCGCAAACATTGATCAAAACTATTCCAGAACACTTGGGACTTAAAACACTTACTTTTAAGTATTTTCTTACACTGTCAAGTTTTAACTCTGGTTTTGCAGAAGAATTGTGCAAATTTATAGGGACACGGGAGAAAACTGTGATACAGGATCCTTTAGTTCACTAATAAGCAAGCCTAACTATGTGCATGCATATACATTACATTAGATTTTGAATGTAGTTTGCGATAGGTTATATTCTAATTATATGTCCTTGCATTTTTCAGGTAGACAGAAAGAGGAGAATTTTTTTTTATTTGAGTGTAGTTGGGACACAATGTTACATTAGCTTCAGTTGTACAACACATTGATTCAACTTCTCTATACATTATGCTATATTCACCACAAGCATACCTCGAAGGTGTCACAATACAACACTATTACAATATCATTGGCTATATTTCCTATGCTGTGCCTTTTATTCCCATGACTTCTTCATTCCATAATAGAAGCCTATATCTCCCACTCCCCTTCATCCATTTTTTCCTTCCTCCTCCTCCCTCCCACCTGGCGATCATCAATTCTTTTCTCTGTATTTACAGATCTGATTCCGTAAAAAGGAGAATCGTGAACCTAGTATTCTAAACCTGTATAGATCCTTTGAAGTTGACAATTCTGCTACGTTTCCTAACACAATGCCAAGATCTCATTGTTTTTAAAAATATTTTTATTCTCATAATCTTATGTATAACCCTCTCTTTGATGAGCACAAAACATCCTCTTGTCTAGACGATACACAATAAGTATACTAGAGAAAAGCAGGTAAAGTGGCTTTCTGCCCCCCCCCAATACTCTGGTTTAGATATTTGCTTTTGCTTTTATCTTCCCCCTAGCAATAAACCCATTGAGGAATAGATTTAAGAACAAAACTAAGGAAAGAAAACATTTATCAGAGATTGCCCAAGCTAGAGTCTGAGACTTCCCTGGGTAGAGTTCCTTGTAAATAATAGCAATCTCAGACTCATTTTGTAGCACCAGTTGCAAGCAGGGCATGGATACGCAATCATAGACATACACAAACACATACGAGGAGATGGCACCAAAGAGGAGATTTTGAACAACAAAGGGGAAAAAAAATCAAAGGTAAAATCCAATAGAACTACAAATAAGCTGCAGATTATAGATTCAAACTTTTAAGAAGATTTTTTTAATAATCTCTCTCCTTCTAGAACCAACCATGAACTTAATCTTGACCCTACTAAAAAATCACTAAAACCCCTTGCCTAAGAGTAAAAAGATAGGAATTAGAGATTGAAATATGCTACTAACACTGAACAAACTCAGCCAATATGCATCCCTCTATTCATACATCCATTTAAAGTTATTTGTGTAATGTTTGACATCTGTCACACTTTTTAAATATTTGTACATTATCGATCAATTATATAGAGTATATAAGTTGAATTGTAGACCAGAAAGGGAAGCTATGTTTAAGTACTGTAGGTTGAGCTCATAAGTAGATGAATCAAGTTAACAGTGTAAGTTTTAAAGGTATTAGTAATTCAAAAGTCCATAGTGACATTATAGCTGAGTAAAGGTACTGCCCAAATGTATTTAAATACAAATGTGAGCAGTTATTTGTATGATAGTAAATGCAATTGAAATAGGGAAACTTTGAGTATTTTGAAAAAGCCTCACAAAACTTTTTTTTTTAAACCAAGATTTCTTATAAAATTAAGAAACAACAGCAGAGCCAGAAGATGATGCACAGTATATAAACATGATTACTAATAAACATGTGGGACACCTCAGCTGGTGTTACACCTGGCTGCGCTTTCTTTCTAACTGACCTGCCTGAAGTCCTGGTCTTGTTGCAACACACCTGAGGAAAATGTTGAATTTAAAGAAAAGAATACACCTGCCCAGGCCACTCCTTCCCACGGATCAGTACAGAAAGGAGTAAAGAAGGAGAAGTACCAAATATCCTATCTCAATACATTAGCTATTTCCAATTTAGAGCTGATATCTTTGTCAGTTGCTCCCCCAGCAGCAAACCCACCTGAGTACAGTGGCAAGGAATAAGGATTGCAGCCAAGACTACAGGAGTATACTGGGAAATCTGTTCCCATGATAACTGGAAATTAGAAAATGGTATTCCATCTAAACAAAAGAGTAGAAACAAGAAAATAGTCACAGGCAAATATAATCATCAGAAACAAAATCTTAGCAATCAGCACACTCCACTTTAATTTGTTCATTTTTCCCTAAACCCTGAAATATTAGATGTGATAATACATGCATAACTGTTGGCAGTATAGGAGAAGAGGAGTGGATTCTTTCATTTGAATAACTAGGGGTGATTCTCCCAAAACACAGCAATTAAAAATAACAATAAAAATGATTATACTGAAAGAGTGGCTTTAGAATAATTTCATAAAATTCATATGTATACATGGTAATGCAAATATAATTTGTTAATAAACATATTTAGATATGTATAATAAACCAATGTATATAGAATATATGTGTAAAAATATGTCTTTACATACATATGAATATGGATATATATTATATATTAGCATATATATGTGAATGCGTACTTCTCCACAATAAAATTAAAATTTATCAGAGACATAAAATCAAATTCATGTTTAGCAGAATAAACTGGATTTAGTGAAAAGTAAACTATTAGTAAACATTTTATTGAGGAAAACTACTTCTGACTATGGTATTGCTGTAGATAAGGAGCATGCAGTTACTTGTGATATATTTGAAAGGTAGCATTTGTTTTTTTACCTTCAATGCTGCAGACATAAGGCTTTCCTTACACAAAGAAAACGCATAGTAAAACTTACAGGAGGGGAAATCATCTGTGGAAAGTTCAACACTAGTCATTTGCTGATTATATTCCAGTAAACACAAAACAGTTGATATAAAATAATTTTTTTTTGTTTTTTTTAAATAATTTTTTTAAAAGACACAATGTCACTAAGCTTGTAGCCTATTTACTTTCCCTGTGTAAATAAAAGGATTAAAGCAAGTGAAAAATCACCCATTTCAGCCAAATGACGATGTTCAGTGTGGAGAAAATGTTCCCCTAACTGTAAGCACTCTAAATTCCCCAGCTACACTTATTTCAACAATCATCTTATTCTTTTTTCTGAACATAGGAGTATGCTGCCTAATGGAAAATAAGTATTTCATCTTGAAGACTGAAATCAAGGTTTTTAGTTCAATCATTCACCACAGAAACATTGTAAATTATTGCAAAGGCTTAATGTTATCTGATGGTAAAGCATGAAAAGAACTGTGCTCCTGTCAGTCGCAGGCATCCATGCTGTTCTGCCCATAGTAACGTGAAATGGTCCATAATTACAAAATGTGTTAGGAACAGAAAAAAAGTTTCTTAGAGGTTAGGATTTTATTAGGTGTAGCCTCTAAATTTAATTTAAATTGTGCATCAATAATTTGATTTTGGGTTTGCTCTTTCAAATTTCAGCTTAGATTTTTGTCTGTTCAAACATATTTCCAAAGCTGTATTCCATTTTTATTTTGTAAAAGCTTATTGAGATATAAGTCACACATCAAAAATTCACCCTTTTAAAATATATTAATTAGTGATTTCTAGTACATTCATGGTGTTGTGTGATCCTTACCAGTATTTAATTCTAGTATATTTCCATCACCCCACACAGAAGTCCCATGTCTCTGAGCAGTCCCTGCACATTCTTACCTCTCCCTAGTCTCTGGCAAACATTGACATATTTCTGTCTCTAGGAATTTGTCTATTTTGACTTTTAACATGAATGGATTCATAAGATATGTTGTCTTTGTGTCTGGCTTCTTTTATTTAGCATAAGTTTTCAAGGTTCTTCCAGGTTTTAGAATGTATCGAAATTTTATTCCTTTTTATTGCCGAATTGTATTTTATTGCATAGATATACCACATTTTTCCAGCTCATTCAACTGGTGATGGATTTTGGTTGTTTATACTTTGGGCTATTATTAATAACGTTGCTATCAACATCTGTATGCAATTTTTGTGTGGATATATATTTTCCATTCTCTTGGGCATATATCTAGGAATAACATTGCTACATCACATAGGAAGATATTTAATTTTATGAGGATAGCTAAATTGTTTGCCAAAGTGTCTATATCATCTTATATCCCCACAAACATGAAAATCTCACCAGTATGAGTCCCAGTTTCTTATATCCTTGACAAAACTCCTTCTGCCTTTTTTTTATTGTAGACAACCTAGTGGATATGAAGTGATATTTCGTAGCAGACTGGTTTGCACTTCCCTAACAGATAATGATGTTGAGCATCTTTTCATATATTTATTGTACATTTGAGCATTGTGAGTTAATTTTTGTACATGGGATGAAGTAAGGGCTCTTCTACATTCTTTTGTATGTGGAGATCCAGTGGTATCTATACCATTTGTTGAATATTCTTTCACTTTTGTTTTGTACCCTTGTCAAAAATCAATTAACCATTGGGACCCCTGGATGGCTCAGCCATTGAGTGTCATCCTTCGGTTCAGGGTGTGATCCTGGAGTCCAGGGATCAAGTCCTGCTTTGGGTTCCCTGCATGGAGCCTGCTTCTTCGTCTATCTGTGTCTCTGTCTCTCTCTCTGTGTCTCTCATGAATAAATAAATAATAAAATTTTTAAAAAGTCAATTTACCACAAACATAATGACCTATTTTTGAACTCTCAATTATATTCAATTAATATATACTCCTATTGTTGTCAAAATACTACAGTATCAGAGATGATGGCAGCAAGATGACAGACTAGGAAGTCTTAGATCTCACCCTACACACATACAAATGATAATTTAACAACTACTTATGGATAAAAATAGCTCTTGGAGCTATTTTTGGTGAGCTTAATTGGTGTACAACGAGGAAGCTGCAATAACCCAGTAGAAAAAAAAATGTGGATGGTTGCATAGCCAATTTTAGGAAGATAGCTCATCCCTCGGACTGAGCCACCTCATCACCTAGGCTGACATAACTTGGCACCAAGACAAATTCTCTTGGCATGGCTTCCTCTATGGGGGAAAAGGCAATTGCGGGGCGGAGGAGGGGCAGGGGACTGGATTATTACTGATTGAATCTCACTATTTTTTATTGGTCTATTCAGGTTTTCTATTCTTGATTCAGTTTTGGTACGCTGTATATTTCTAGGAATTTATCCATTTCCTCTAGGTTATGCAATTTGTTGACCTGTAATTGGCAAGGGCAACGGGAGAGGAAGAAATGAGGATATGTTAGTCAAGGAGGAGGACGTTTCAGTTATACAAGATCTGGTTCTGGTGATTTAAATATGGCAATGTGACTATTAACAATACTGTATATCATACTTGAAATTTGCTAAGAGGATTCGTTTTGTGTTTTCACCATTAAAGAAAGAGGGAGAGAGAGAGAGGGACTCTGAGAGAGAGACTGACAAGGACAGAAATAAGGAAAAAAAGAAATAAGGAAAGAAAAAGAAAGAAGAAAAAGAAAGAAAGAAAGAAAGAAAGAAAAAGAAAGAAAGAAGAAATAAAGAAAGAAAGAAAGAAAGAAAGAAAGAAAGAAAGAAAGAAAGAAAAGAAAAAGAAAAAAGAAAGAATAAAAAGAAAGGACGAGGGAGAAGGAGAGAAAAAAGAAAACAAATTATGTGAGGTGAGGGGTGTATGTATTTCAAACCATCAAGTTGCACACCTTAACCATCTTTAATTATTACTGATGAAATATACCTAATGAAATAGAAAACAATTAAAATTACCATGCTGCCTTGATTAGTAACTTTCAAATTGGATCTGCTGCATTTCCATGACATTTGAAGATCAGCTTTTCAATTTCTGCAGAAATATACAGCTGGAATTTTGATCTAAAACTGAAACCTGCACATCAGCTTGAGACACACTCCTCTTAAGAGTTTTAATGCTTCTGATATTAAACATAGGATGGCCTTACATTTATTTAAATATAATTTATTTCAACCTTCTTAGGATTTTCCAGTGTTCAAGTCTTGCAGTTCTTTGGTTTAAATTTATTCTTATATATTTTGTTCTGTTGATGCTATTTTAAGTGCATTTCTTCAAAGTTTATTTATTTATAAGACTTATTGATTGATTGATTGATTTGAGAGAGATAGTGAGATAGAGCACAAGTGGGGAGGATATGGAAAAGTAAGCTTCCCCAATTGAGCAGGGAGCTAGACATGGGGCTCCACCCATCCCAGGATCCTGAGATCATGACCTAAACTGAAGGCAGACACTTAACCCACAGCCACCCAGGTGCTCCCATAGTTTAGTTTTAGAAATAAATGTTCATTGCTATGGTACAGAAATACAATTGAATTATATATATTTATAATGTAGCCTAAAATCTTGCTGAACTTGCTCAGATCATTTATTAGTCTGAATAGTTATTTTTCTTTAAGTGTATTCTTCAAGGTTTATACATGCAAGACATTAGCACTTAGGAATAAAGAGTTTTAAATTTTCCTTTTCAGTCGAGATGTGTTTTATTTCATTTACTTGACTAATTTCCCTAGGTAGCATGTCCAGTATAATAATTACTATAATTGACAAGAGCATATATCTCTATTTTGTTCTGATCTTATGAGGGAAGAATCACGTCTTTCATTATTAAATATAAAATTAATTCGAGTATTTCTGTAGATGGCCCTTATCATGTTCAAAAGGTCTCTTCTACTGTTAGTTTCCTGAACATTTATTCATAAAAGAGCTGGATTTTGTCAAGGGCTTTGTCAGTGTACTGAGATGATCATGTGCTTTATTTCATTTATTCAATGAATATGGTGTATCATTTTACAGCTTTTCACAAGATGAAACAACCCCGAATTCATATGATAATTCCCACTTTGTTCTAGCATAGAAATTATCCTCATGTGTTGTTTGCTTCAGTTTGCAAGCATTTTGTGTGGTGTATCTATATACAGTTTTTAGTTTTCTCATAATGCCATTTCTTTTTTAAATCAGGGTAATGCATGCCTTGAAATTATTTAAAAAAGTGTTTTCTCCCTGATATTATTATGACTAATTTGTGAGTGGTTGATATTAGTTTTTCTTTAAATGTTTGATAGAATTTAATATGTTTGGAATGATAAGACCTATGCACTGAGGCTTTTCTTGTTAGAATTATTTTTTTATTTTTTTAATTGCAATTCAGTGTCTTTATTGTAATACTTAAGTCTGTCAAGATTTTTCTGTTTTTTCTTTGTATTCAGTTCCAGAAATTTATGTCTCCTAGGCGTTTTCTTCATCTAAGGGATCTAATTTGTCGTCATAAAGCCATCATCCGTAGTACTTCCTTATTCCTTTTTATTTCTCGAATGTCAATAACGTACATTCTTTCATTACTGATTCTAGTAATTTGAGCTTTCTCTTTCTGTGTCTCAACAATCTAGCTAAAGGATTGTAAATTTGATTGATTTTTCAAAAGAAGTAGCATTTTACTTCATTGAATTTTTCTCAATTGTGATTCTGACTCCATTTCACTACTTTTCTTGCTATACTGTATTTGTACCTTCTCTCTGCTTACTTGAGTAAAATTTTTCTTCTTTTCCTGATGTATTGTGAGAGATTATGCCTATTATATACAGCCATTCTTCTTTTTTAATGTAGATGTTTAAAGCTATTAATTTCCTATAAGCACTAAGTTATAGTTTCTATTTTTATTTTTCTCCATTTCAAGTTCTTTTTATTTCTAATTTCCTTTCTAATTCCGTCTTCAATGATTTATTATTTAACAGGGCGTTGAAGGGCACTTGGTGGCTCAGTGGTTGAACATCTGCCTTGGGTTAGGGCGTGGTCCCAGGGTTCCTGGGATCCAGTCCTGCTTCAGACTCCCAACACAGAGCCTGCTTCTCCCTCTGCCTATGTCTCTGCCTCTCTTTGCTTCTTTTGAATAAATAAATAAATTTTTTAGAAAATAAATAAAATAAAAGGGTGTGGTTTAGTCTCCATATATTTATGACTATAATAAATGTATACATGTTTATTCCTAATGCAATCCATTGTGGTCAGAGAACATAATTTATATGATTTCAGTAGTTTTTTCATTCATTTTATGTTTTCCTTTTAAAAATATGATCTATCCTGTAGAATTTTATGTGTACTCTGAGGAGAATGTGTATTCTCCTGTGTGACATTGAAATGTTCAATTGATATCTCTTAGGTCTAGATGATATGTAGTCTTGTTCAGGTTTTCCACTTCTTGCTCTTCTGCTGAGATGTTATATTTAATATTGGAGGATGGGTAATGAAGTCTCTTACTATTATTGTTAAATCATCTATTTCTTTCTTTAGTTTTTCAGTTTCTATTTCGTATATTTTAGTCTTGTGTTGTTAGGTGCTTATATATTTAAAATTATTATGTCCTCCTTATAGATTGGCTATTTCAAAAATATTTGACTCCAGTAGCAATTTTGTCATAACACCTATTTTTGTCTGATATAATTATGGCCTCTACCAGTTTCTTTGGAGTAGTATTTAATGGTAGAGCTTTTCTCATACTTTTATTTTTAACCTATTTATGACTTTGAATATAAACCTCTTATAGTGTCATAAGAAAATTGTTTTATTTTTGTCCCTTTTGCCAATTTTTACATTTTAGTCTGGTTTTTAGTCCATTTACATTTAGTGGATTACTAATCAGATGGGCTATATCTAACATCTAACTGTTACATATCTAACATATCTAACTTTGATTTCTGTAGATCTCATTTGTTTTATAATTGTAATTTCTCTATTGCTCCATTACTGTATTATTTTGTTAAGTAGATATATTGGAATATATAGCTTTGATTCTATTTTTGCTTATTTTACTAAATCTTTCTGAGTTTCTTTTCTGAATTGTTACTATAGGGAATATAAATAGCTTAGAACAATCTAGTTTAGACTAATGGCAGTGCAATTTGAGTAATATACAAAAACTTTGCTCTAACACAGCTCTGTTTCCTCTTCCTCTTCTTGGTACTATTATTGTTGCATAAATTACATCTTTATACATCATAAGCCCATTAACACAGTTTCATAATTATTATTTTGTGTAATTTTCTTTTGAATAGATAGGAGAATGAAAGTGTTATAAAGAAAAACACATTATTCTCAGTTTTAAAAAGAATGAAGTATGGATGCATACCGCATGAATAAATCTTAAAAATATTATGTTAAGTGAAAGAAACCAGAAACAAAATGCATACATTGTATGAAACATTTATATGAAACTTTCAGAATAGACAAACACAGGAAGACAAAAACAGATTGGTGATTGTCAGGGGCTGAAGGGAGAAAGGAATAAGGAGTAAAAACTTAATGAACACCTGGTTTTCTCTTAGGGAAAGGAAAATATTCTGGAACTATATAGCGGTGATGACTGCATGATACTGTGAATGCATTAAATGACACAAATTTTGTGAAAATATAGTTTCATGTTTGTGTATTTTACCACAATGAAAAATGCATGTACATGTTTTTACTTTTATCACCTTATGTTTACCTTTCTCACTCCTCTTTATTCCTTTGTATGGATTTAAGTTATTCTCAAGCACCTTTTTATTTCAGCAACAAAACTCCTTTTACTATTTATTTCTCTCTCTTTTTTTAAGATTTTAAAATTATATTCATGAGAGACACACAGAGAGAAGGAAAGACATGGGCAGAGAGAGAAGTAGGCTCCTCACAGGGAGACCAATGTGGGACTCGACCCCAGGACCCTAGGGATCACGACCTGAGCCAAAGGCAGATGCTCAACTACTGAGCCATCCAGGGACCCCTCCTTTTACTATTTCTTTCTTTTTTTTATTTTAAAGTTACAGAGTTTTTTTTTTTTAATTTAATTTAATTTAATTTAATTAATTTAATTAATAATTATTTTTGGTCACAGAGAGAGAGAGAGGCAGAGACACAGGCAGAGGGAGAAGCAGGCTCCATGCACCGGGAGCCCGATGTGGGATTCGATCCCGGGTCTCCAGGATCGCGCCCTGGGCCAAACGCAGGCGCCAAACCGCTGCGCCACCCAGGGATCCCCCTTTTACTATTTGTTATAAGGTAAGTTTATAGCATCAAATTTTCTCAGTTTTTGCCTCTCTGATAACAGCTTAATTTCTTCTCAGTTTTTGAAACATATTTTTGCTAGATATAGAATTCATGCTTGACTTTTTCCTTTTTTTCTGAATAACATCCACCTGCCTTCTGACCTGCATGATGAGAAACCAGCTGCTAATCTTGTTGAGGATCCCTTTTACACAAGTACACTTTTTGCTATTTTCAAGATATTTTTCCTTTGGGTTTTGACAATTTTTTTTTCAAAATGAGTCTATATATGGCGTTCTTTGAGTTTACCCTACTTCAAGTTTGCTGAAATTCTTGGGTGTGAAGATCAAATTTGGAAAGTTCGAACATTTTTCCTTAAAATATTTTTTCTGCCTATTTCTCTTCCTTTCTTCCAGGACTCCCAATATGAATATTTGGTATACTTGATAGTTTCCTACATATCTCTGAGGTCATGTTCACCTTTCTTCATAGTTTTTTCTTCTGTTCTTTTCCCCAGATTGTATATTCTCAGTTTTTCTGCTTCGAGTTGCTGATTATTTACTTTATGTGTTCAAATATGCTGTTGAGACATGCTAATGAATTTTTTAACCTCAGTTTTTGTGTTTTCAAGTCTAGAAATTCTATTTGGTTCACTTTTAAAAATCTACCTATTAATATTCTAGACTTTCTCAAAAACAGTTTCTATTGACTGTATTTGTCTTTCTGTGTATAGACTATAGATTCCTGTCTTTTTGGGTTTCTTATTGTATTACTATTTTTTAGATGAAGTTTTGAAATAATAAAATGTAGCAACTCAAACAAATCAATTTGCTTGTTTGATTTGCTCTCTTCAGGCTTTGTTGGTCTGTCTTTGTATACCCAGTTAACATTTTAAATGTGGCAACTTTTGAAATCATCCATCACTACCTCATTCCTTAGAGTTCCCTGTTGTTTTGATTGTTGCTACATGGTCATTAGTTACTTTTTTAAACTAGTCTGTAACATCTTTTTTTTTTTTTTTTTTTTTTTTTTTTTTACCTAACGTGAGGTTTATGCTCAGTTCACTTAATGGTCACTTTAGAGATTCCTTTATATTCTTTAAACAAATGAAACTTCCAGTCTTTGCAAATGAAATGTATTTTTCTGTGTGTGTCTCTGTTTCTAACGCTTTGATAGGCAGTTTGTAAGCCTCCCTTAACCTTAACTTTCATTTCTTTTTTGCTTCAAGTCTTAAATTGAACCAGAGTTCAGAGCTTAGGGCCTTCTCAGGTCTTTGCTGGGCATGTGCAAAGTCCTGGGTATACACACAGTTCTGTACATGTACACAGACTTCCAGAATCCTAGGGTGAGTTGGAAGTTTTAAAAGTGCTCTATGAATATTTTATTCTCTATTTTTCCTTATAATTTTTTGTCAGATCTTTGTTGGACCCAACTGTGAAAATTCTGACAGATGTTATTAATTTCTCTGTTTATTTTGAAAAATATCCTGAGGGTAGGGCTGTTTGCAAAAAGTAAGTTTTGTGCCACATCAAATATAGAGCAGCCTAGAAAGTCAAGCATTTTAGGAAGCTGCCAGGGCAATCAAATAATGGCAATTCACTGGACTTTAGGCTTTTTATTTTGGATATCCAAACTTGTTGCATTCCTCCATTCTTGCTTTTATAGCTATTATAATTATGAGGCTGTTGGTTTGCAAAGTTATCGTAAATCTGGGGAAGATAATGGGATTAAGAGCAAGTTAAAATGCCACAATATCTGCTGTTCTTAAGGAGATTAAATATTTTTCATTTTTTAATAATAAATTTATTTTTTATTGGTGTTCAGTTTGCCAACATACAGAATAACACCCAGTGCTCATCCCGTCAAGTGCCCCCCTCAGTGCCCATCACCCATTCACCCCCACCCCCCACCCTCCTTTATTCAAGAAAAATATTTAATGGCTGAGTAATACTCCATTTCAGCCATTAAATATTTTTCTTGAATAAACTCTTTACAGATTGTTGCAAGCTTTGATTTCCTCAATTCTGAGGGCTTTGATTTTGCCAGATTTTCTTTTCCTCTCATTGCTTTTATGGCAAAGTGGATTTTTGGGTGTCTTTACCATTTAAAAATTGTCCTCAAGTACCCGATGTTAAGGAATTCTTCTAGTTGGCGAGCATGATTTAGTATCTTTTTCATACTAAAGTTTATTAACTGGTAGTGTTTTATAATGCTAGTGTGTAACTAGCAGAATAACAGAGCATATGGACTATTCCGCTCTCTCACGTATAATTACCGATCCTCTTGTAAAGCCATGTGGCTGATCTGGTTAATGAAATTTAAGCAGAAGCTACATGTAATCACCATTATCATAATAGGTATAGAGGAGATGATTTTGAGTAGAAGTAGAACTATTATTTCTTTCTTAAGTCATTTTTTAAGGTAGAAATCTATACCATGGACTCCCCAAATCTGACTCTACCAGTGTGCTTTGTAGACAAATGTTTTATTTCCCTTATTCTTAACTAGTTATGAGTAGTTTAATTTCAGATTCCCTTGTTCCAGAGTTTGTTCACACCAGTGCATATCACACCTGTGTATAAGGGAGTGATTATTAGAGTTAGATAGGTGTACCTCTCTCTATAATCTTCACCGTTTAGTTTTCTTAGTTGTAAAAAGCAGATTCACAGACACATCCTTTCAATGTGCAATCACTGGAGATTTTTTTTAATCATGTTGTGCTCCTCAGGTCAGTCCCACACTGAGTTATAAGTGTTTTAAGAGTTACAAGGTGTTTTAAGCTGTGTAAGAGTTATATGATGATTTTACCCTACCCATCCATAGTACAACATATCCTAAAGTCTCTTTAAATGATAGCTAGCTTAATTTAATTTCAACATCCTCCATGAAAATTTACTATATGGTGAAAGTCTTGTTTGTAGTTGGCACTTCTAATTCTCAGAGAGCTTTTCTTTGTAAATATATTTGTTTCTGCTCCCACCCTGCTTCCTAGTTATGGGTGAATTTCCTACAGTCAATGCGGAATAGATCAAACATTCTTTTCAGCATACTATGATCTCATCCTTAAATTTGCATTTAATTCCCCCCAAAATGTTAGTTAAGAGGTTAAAATGTCCTGACATTATTACTTTGAAAGTTTTCTTTTTCTTTTTCTTTTCTTTTTTTTTTTTTTTTTTTTTTTTTAGATTGTATTTATTTACTCATGAGAAACACACAGAAAGAGGCTGAAATATAGGCAGAGGAAGAGGCAGCCTCCATATCGGGAGCCTGATTTTGGACTTGATCCCAGGACTGATTCACCCAGATTCCCATTTCGAAGGTTTTCAAAAATTAAGTTATTATTCCTCTGAAGAATTCCAACAGCTTCAAAATCCTAACAAAATTTTATATATTTTTGAGGAAAGAATTTCTTTCAAAAATTTATAAATAATGCTTCCAAAAAACCATATACCCAGAGGAAATAATAAGAGTATGGAACAATAGCATGCTTAATGAGATTAAATGTCCTCTCTGGAATATTGAATTTTGACTAATGAAATCTCTGAATTTTCTAACTGAAGAAGCTTCTGTAATATTATTAGAAAATATTAAATGGAAGATGCCAGTGGGTGAAAAACAAACAAACAAAAACATTAAAATGACTATTGTATAATTATATTTGCAGAAAGAAGACTAGGATCAGTGAGGGGAAAATGAAGTAAATAAAAATATTAAATATTTGCTGATGTGCAAAAAATATTTCACTAGACATGGATGCATCTCCACAATTAAGGGAATAAAAATATTAAACATTGAGCCATTCTAGTTGTCACACTGAGAAAGGTAGAAAAATAGTCATTAAGATGAGCACTTACAAGACATTATTAATTATGTAGTTTCCCTGGAGTATATTAGTTTTCTATTGCTTTGTACCAAATTAGCATAAATATAGCAGCTCAAAACAACCTCAGATCACCACCTCACAGTGATTCATACTATTTTTACCTATGGGTCTCATATTCTTCACCCAACAACTGTCAATATAATAAGGAAAAATCCATAACTATCAAAAGCAGAGAACAAAGGTGTTCACATTCAACCTCAGGAAAGCACATTTTTTAGTACATACATCCTAGAAAACCAATCTCAAATATTTGGTTGCAAATCTTTCCAGTTGCAGATGTTCATATACACTAATGACAGTTGTACTCCTATTTTCTGCTGCTACAGCAGGGTCACACAGGTCAAAATTCTCATGCTCAAGATGTGTTTTTTAAAATTTTTTGACTGCCATCATGTTTGGCAATTGTGCTAGTTGAGACCTTCAGTAAGGAGATACTGAAATTACACATATTATTAAATCAGAGGGAACATATAATAGAGCAGTATATTTTATGGTAAAGCCTCTGAAAAATAGGAGTGGAAGAAGACAGAATTGGGCAGGGAGTGCCTTTATACCTCAAGACCACATTAATCTGCTCTAGCAAAGGTACCATCTAGATCTTGTGATAATCTTTGGGTCATTTTTTCAGGATATTTTTATTCAGTGATCAGAATAGTGAATAAAATGGAGATTAATAGGCTCTTCCTGAATTCTTCAGATTTCTGAAGCTTGTACTTTTTCACTACTCAAATCAGATTGTCATATGGTCTCTCATTTGCTATATGGATTGTTGGTTGAGATGGCGGATGGGTTCAGAGGCTTCCATTTCACCTTTCCCACTATAATTGTTTTTACCCAACAGATTAGAATAAATGTGAGTTCTACTATTACCAACTGTTATTATGAATTATACATTTAGAAACCCAGAAAATCCATTCTAAAGATAGTTTAGCTAAGACTACTCATTACCTGGTTTCTGTATGATCTCCTTCTAACAAAGAAGGAGAAAATATGGTACCTCTGATCTTTAGGAGTATCCATTCATATGTCCCTGGCCCATACACTAAAAGTTCTAGATTTTCTAACAAGGGTACTGCGTTTGGCATTGCAGACCTGAATGAGCTAAAGATTCAATAATTTTTAAAACTCAAGGACTCCAACTAATGAATTTTGGGTTTGGTTTTTAGTTTTTTTTTTCTCTCTCCCATTTTAAAAAATAAAGACCCTTTGCAAGCCACCATAGAGACCCTATGCACTTCACTCTCAGCTGCCAATTGGTGGTTAACTGCCTCTACTCTCTCACTATCTTTCTATAGCACATTGATGGAATTTAATAACAACCAATGAAGCCCACCGTTTTTTAAATAGATATATTTTTTAAAATTTTTATTTATTTATGATAGTCACAGAGAGAGAGAGAGAGAGAGAGGCAGAGACACAGGCAGAGGGAGAAGCAGGCTCCATGCACTGGGAGCCCGACGTGGGATTCGATCCCGGGTCTCCAGAATCGCGCCCTGGGCCAAAGGCAGGCGCCAAACCGCTGCGCCACCCAGGGTTCCCAAGCCCACCGTTTTTATATATTTTATTCTCCACCTTTTATTTTTCAAATGGCTAAATCATTGTTACAAGCTGGCTATTTCTCTCCACTGGAACATAAGCCAAATCAACCCAGATGAAAGTTTCAAAAATTGGACTTCTACCAGTGACTATTCATGTTCCACACACCTTACAGTATCAGGTCTTCATTACCAGCCAGTTGGTGAGAGATCCAGTCCTAAATCTTCATCCTACCAGCTGTACTCTTGGCCATTCCTCATTTCAGCTGTATTAATTTGGCTCTCTGGGAAGCAGAAAATGAGACACAGTTAAGAGTGTTAGATGACAGATGGTAGCTACATTGGTGGTAAGCATAGCATAATGCATGGACTTGTTGAATCACTGCTGTACACCTAAAACTAATGTAACATTGTGTATCAACTATACTTCAATAAAAAAAATTGTGATCCAGCCACCTGTACAATTTTCTCTTTGTTAACTCATGACAAGTAAAAGTAGCATACTATATTCAAATATATTTATTTATGTGTGGTACTAAATTTTAGGAAAAATGCTCATATACATATTTTAAAGAACAATGAAAGAAAATTGAATACTAGAAGACAGTTTTTTTTCATATTTTAAAGTGATGAACCCTTAATTAAGACATAAAGATAAGCATTCATGTGGTTCATCTTTCGAGGAGGGCAAAGTATGTGTAGCTCTCAAAAAACAACTAAATATGTAGAATTTAAGAAACAAAACAGATGGATATAGGGAAAGAGAAGGAAAAATAAAATAAGATGAAAATTGAGAGGGAGGCAAACCATAAGAGATGCTGAACTCCTGGAAACAAACTAAGGATTGCTGGAGGGATGGTGGCTGGGGGGATGTGGTACCTGGGTGATGGGCACTAAGAATGACACTTGATGTGATGAGCACTGGATGTTATATGAAACTGATGAATCACAGAATTCTACCTCTGGAACTAATTTAAAAAAGGAAAAAATAAATAAAAGAATTTCAGAATTTTATTATGAAAGTTATAAAGGAAAGGAAAAACAATTCTGCAGAAAAAGCATTCAGACTACAAATCTGAAACCTTAAAGGAAAGTGGGAGGGAAGTGAGCTAGTTAAGGAGACTCACCAACCATGTACATATTTGATAAAATCTTCATGAAACCAATGGAGAATTCTGAAGTAAAAATGACTTATTTTTTTAAAGATTTTATTTATTTACTCATTAGAGATAGAGAGAGGGAGGCAGAGGCAGAGAGAGAGGCAGGCTCCCCAAAGAGCTGGGAGTCTGATGTCATACTTGATCCTAGGACCCTGGACCCTAGGACCCTGGGATCATTACCTCATTTCTGAAAGCAGATGCTTAACCAACTGAACCACCCAGGCACCCACAAGTGGCTCTCTTAGAGTCCTACATTCAGCAGACAGAAGCAGGTACTGGAATCCTTGCACTAGATTATCATCAGTTGGGGGCTGTCCTAGAAAGGAGAGGGAGAGCTTGAAAATACCATACCTGGAGATAATCCAGCATTTTCATTCTTTGAAGCTGAACAAATTCTTTCTTAAAGGGAATTGTAAGCAACACACTGTTATGTTTGTCACAACAAAACACAATCTAAATGCAGGAATTATAAATTTGGCCACTCAAATAGTTTTTCATTTTGTTTTAGTTTGATTTTTAAGGAGAACACTTTTCAAAATCCAAAGGTTAGATTATTTTCTATGTATTAGTGAATATGTAAAGTTGAAAAGTCATAAGGTAATAAAATAACTTGTTTTTCATATGCCAATGGCCAGAATTTCTTTTTGCAGAAGCTACCACAATTATTATTTTTCATGGGCCCTTCCAGAGAAATTCTATGCACATAGAAGCATATGTATTTGTGCATGAAGAAACAAAAGCAATTGGCTTATGATCCATTCTTCACTCAATTACTGGAATTTGCTCCTGATAAAAGAAAGAAGCAGGGAGCCTGATCAATATCCACATAAGCATGCCAATCATTGACCTACCAGTGGAGGGGATGATGGTAATTGCTAGAAATAAAGTCCATATCTAGGAAATGCTTTTAGCACCTACTTTATAATTGCTGATGGTAAGCAAACCTTCAATCTATAGATTTATGAGAAATATATCTTCATTGAATGTAAAGTAAGTGACATAATTTTCTATGGTATTAAACATAGATATCTTGTAACCTAGAGGCTTCTCTATGTATGAGGCAACTCAGGTACCTCATTAGAGATTTCTTCCACTCTAGTAAAGACAGCCCACATACAGTGATGGAAGGCAGGACCAGGGGAGACCTAAACCTGATTATCTCTTGATTTCTTATCATCTTAAAAATTTTAGTAAAATTGGTAAGATCCTTAATTCACGAAAGTTTCATTTGGCAATTCAATTCTTTGTTACTTCAATATGTATTTTGTGAACTTTCATAGTCTTCAGATTATTTAATAAATTATTTTGGAGAAATTTCCAATCCGTTTGCCATAGGTGAATTTTGTTCATTTTTATTGTTCCACATTATTTGATATTATGATTACAGGAAACTTCATAGGGTTGGCAGGTTTTGAAGTATTTAATCTCTTCCGTAATGTCTTGTGTATGCCAATAGTATTTTTCTGTCATATTAATTATGAATTCTAGTAAGTTTTGATTTTTTTATCGTTTAAGTATTCAAACTTTGTTTTTCAAAATCATCATGCCTATTTTCAATAATCTGTATTCCAATATAAATTTTAGAATCAGCTTGTCGTTTTCCACAAAAAATCTGTTGGAATTTTCAGAGATATTTCATTGTATCTGTAATTTAATTGCGTGAATCTACATCTTTGTAATACTGAGTTCTATAATCAGTTAACATCAGATATCTCAATTGATTTTTTTTCAAGAATGTACTTCTTATTTTACTGGAGTTGTTTACACCTTTCATAAACTATGTTGCTAGTGTTTTATTTTTCTTCTAAATTACCTATGAATTCACTCCCACATCATTGTTAGTGTTTAGAAATACAGAGATTTTTGTTTTGTTTTTGTATATTTATTTATATCTGTCAGCCTTAATTCACTTATTTACTCATAATTTCAAATTGTTTGGTGAATTATTTCTTTATACAACTAAGTTGTCTGAAAAGTTGAGCATTTTAATTTTCCTTCCCATCTGTGTATCTTTATTTTTGATTCCTTATTTCACTAGATAAGACCTCCAGTATGTTGCTGAAAAATAAATATTGAATAACACTTTAGAATATTTATCTATAGCCTTACGAATATTATTATCTTATCTTACTGTTTAGGTGAAAATAGTGCTCTTTCCAGTTTAAGGGTGAGAAAGTAAGCCTCAGTGAATTACTTTCACTTTCTCAAAGTTAAACTGTTCGTATCTGGGCAAACTGGTACTAGAAACAGATAACTCATTGTAATTCTTGAGATTTACCTTTTTCTACTTGTATCACCTCATCTAATTTCAAATTCAATTGGAAGTACCTTTTCTCCTAACATTGTTAGTATAAGTATCTTTTTAACATTCTGACTGAGAATCCCTTGTACTAATAAGGTTAATGGAAAGTCAATTTCTCCCACCAAAGGCTATAACTGGAGTGACCACATTTGAATCTTTACTTCTCCAAGTTTGTATGTGTTCAGAATTACTTCAATAATACTTCATATGTGTACATGTAGTGATTTCCATAGTGAAACTTTATGTAATATTTTTAGCATCTCTATTTTGAAGTTCTCTAATGGTAACATTAATGATTATGCCTCACAAGATTGGGTATTGCCAGTCCTAAATCTAGTGTGTATAGGCCACATCAATATCCCTTTCAGCTATTTCAAAGTTTTCATGTCTAAAGTTAAATACTGTCAAAAGGCCATCTATTTTTTATTATATATAGAATATTTATAAACAGGATATAAATATATAAATAATTATGAAAAGAATAATACAATGTAATTTAAATAAAATTGACTCACTTCCATATAATCTGTCTAAGCATATTTTTAACTACCTACATGAGCCCAGTTAAGTCATTTTTGATGCTTTATATGGAAATGATTATAGAGGCCATTTGATGTTATTAAATTGCATGAAAAAAATCTTACATTTCTCCAGTTGATGAATCTTACCCTTGAGTTTCATTTTATTAAACTATAATTATTAGATCCTCTAATATTCATACAAGAAGAGCCTGTATCAAATTTTGAGCTCAAAACTAAGCAGCAAGAAGATGAAGTGTAATGGGACAGAGAACTAAAATAGCTGTAAGAGTTCCTTTTCAAAAGTATCAATCCATTTAATATCCAAAGCTACAGGCATAAAAATGAAGTTTGAATATAGATGCTTTATCATGCATATTGAAGTTGACCTTCTAAAAAGTACAATCCTCAATTTTTAAACTTTCAAAATGTTCTATTTTATACATTAAAATTTACCTGAAAATAGGATATATTCTTTCCTTTTTAGCAAGTGAAGTGGTTGGTGTCTGATGCTGCACCATATTATTTCTCATTTAGAACTAAACTCCTTACACACTATTTAGGCACCCTCAGTAGGCCCAGAATGATAAGAGATATTTTCATTGTTGGGCACAGACAAGTTATAGTTCGTTGCCTATTCAGGTTCCAAAATAAATTGCACACAGATCTATACAGACATGTCAATATTACATTGACACTAACATCCAGAGGGAATATAGAAGTAGAAATATTAAAGACTAGAAAACTCTCACTGGTTCATCAGTTAATATACATTAATACATATTAAGTGAATATTATTTATGAAACCTTATTTTGGACACAGAAGATATAAGGATGAGAAAGGAAAATAGGTGTTTTGGCCTTCATGAATTTACACATTTTTAATAAAGACAGATATTAATCATCCACACATAAACAAATGAGATAGTTCCTTCATCTTATGAGTGCTAAGAATAAGCATATAATGTTATGTGATGAAGAATGACTGATGACGAATTTTTCTTTAGTAGTGTGGTCAGGAAACTAAATCCTTAAATAATGAGGAGGCAGCAGCGAAAATATCTTGAAGAAGAATGTTCCAAGCAGAAGAAACAATGGGAAAGGACCCTAGTTAAGAATGAAAATCCTGGATGATTGTAAACCATGTCACCAAGTGTGGCCTTTTTTTTTTTTTATTTTTTTTTTTTATTTATTTATGATAGTCACAGAGAGAGAGAGAGACGCAGAGACACAGGCAGAGGGAGAAGCAGGCTCCATGCACCGGGAGCCCGACGTGGGATTCGATCCTGGGTCTCCAGGATGGCGCCCTGGGCCAAAGGCAGGCGCCAAACCGCTGCGCCACCCAGGGATCCCCCAAGTGTGGCCTTTTACCCAAGTTTCATTTCAGAGTTCAAATGTTTTCCAGGTTGTACTCATTCATTAAGAAATACATTTTAAAATATCCAAATTAAATCTATAGCTGAGTGACACATAAAATAATAACCTGTGAAAATTCCTTATAATCATATACTAAAATACTCAGGGCTTTATTTAATATCTATTTTTTTAAAGAATGGCTACATTTTCTTTTTTTTTTTTAAATGAAGTTCTGATATTGTAGGGAGATTCAGACATTTTGCCGTTCTAGCTGGAAAGCACATACAGAATATAAAGAAGGAAACCATATGAAATGAACACCAACTGTATATATCCATATTGCTCTGAGGGCCTTATTTTGTCTATTTCTCACAACAAATATGTGATTAACGTTGTTTTACTTGTTTTCTATCAAGGAAGCTGATTGACAGGGGGAATATGACCAAGTTAAAAGTGAGGGGGGCATTGTTGTGGAGATACACATTCAACACCAATCTAAAGTGTGTGGCCTCTAATTTACATTATTGCCTGAAAAGGAGGATATGGAAGGAGAGAAGGCATTCATTCCATTACCCTAATGATGTTCTATTGTTGATTAACACTGATGGACTTTTACTTTTCTACTTTTGTCACTGGCTCCTTCTTTTTCAGGCTTTTCCTTTAGAAGAATTTAGAAGCAATGCTGTGAATATGACATTTACCCAAAAGAAAAATGGCCAAGTCAGTTGAGAATAACCTTATAATGTGTTCATGGATTCCAAATTCAAACTCTCAGAACAAAACCCTCTGGCTTTTGAAGAGTGAGTCTCGCTTTGTGTGTGAGTGTGAATCTTTTACACATGACAAATTCAATATTTTGTTCAAAAATTAAAAGGAATAAAATACAATAAAGATGTATATTTTACCTTATTCCAGGTTCAGAATCTCAACCATATCTTCATTATAAAGGTGAACAAGCTAATCTGAATATACTATAAGCATTGACTCTTTAACACAGAGCACATCAAATAAGTGTTTAATATACTCAATGGATAAACAAACAAAACTGAATAAACAGCTATAGGGATATAATAAATTATGTCGGTTCATATTTAATGCCAAACACTGGAATTTGAAATTGCTAATTAAAGACATTAGTGAATGTCAATACAGCAATATTTTAATGACTCCAAGATAATCCCACAGCAATCAATTTAGATCAGAATGAGTTTATTGTAAAGTGCCAAAGGTGGAAAAAATGCTTCCTTTGCACTATAAAACAACAATTTCTCAAATGAATAATGTCTAGTCAAAATTTAACTAGATAATTACTTAATTTGCATTTATTAAGAAAATATAATAACTGGGAAGAAAGCTCTTTGGGAAATGACCTAAGAGGTAATAGTTGACTTAGATAAACAGTTATACCTTTACTTCTGAATACACAAACACATTAATGATACTAACAAATCAGAACAACAACAAAAACAACAAAACCCAACAATAACAGGTAACATGATATTTATTTGACAGAAAGCAAGTGTCAATTTTATACTTGGTGGAGAGGTAGTTTAATGTGTTAAATAAGAATGCAAGCGTTTTTCTTTCTTTCTTTCGTCTAGTTTTCCTAGAATAGGGAAGGGTACCTATTTTATTTCTGCACTTACATAAGTGGAGATAAAAATAAATACCTTCATGAAACTTGCTTGTTCCCATATTATTCCAAAAAGGATCTAAACATTGTTCACTCCCTTCATGATATTTCAAGCAAAAAAGCCTGGAAAAAAATCACACTTAAGTTCAAATATCCCTCTTTAATATAATAAATGGTCTAATCTAAATAATGGGGCTCTTTTGGCCGAAGGTGCTAGCAGCAGGAGATTCTTATTAACAACAAAGTGGAGAATTGTAACACCCTCCAGAGCTGGGCTTAGAGGTGATTTAGAGTTCAAATAGGTCAGAGGAATATCTAATGTTTTGTGACAGTAAAGGGGCCAAGAGCAAATATTGAAGTTGAAAAAGAGAATCAAGAATTAGAAAAATATGGAGGTAAAATGTAATAGATTTCAAAATGAAGGACAGAATTTGCATCTCTTTTCATCAAGAAGTAGTATCTATTTTCTCACCCTTTGAATCAAAGCTTGCTTCGTTATTTGGTTTGACCCACATAATATAGCATAAATGACATTGTGCCAATCCAGAGCATACAAGAGGCTTTTCAGATTTTGCTTTCATGCCTTATAACTCTACTGGTATGTGAACCAGTCCCAAATGGTCTGTGATACATCACAGTCACCTCCATCACTTCAGTAGAAAGCTTGTCGTTGTGCAATATGTGAAAGTGACCATCTGGAACAACCCATTCACCAGTAAAACTTTCAACTTTTTGCAGATATATGAATGAATAGGATTATATCTACAGTCTCAGCCCAGACTAGACAAAAAAAAAATAGGAGAATTATTAGCTAACTAAAAAGCTTTAAGACACTAAGGGATCATGAAGAAAGAGAAAAATGTGAACAGTCCAATAACAAGTAGGCAGATTGAATTGGTAATTAAAAATCTCCCAACATAGAAAAACCCAGGAGCAGATGGCTTCCATGCTGAATTCTATCAAACATTTGAAGAATTATTGCCAATCTCTCTCAAACTCTTCCAAAAATTTGAAGAGGGATAAACACTCCCAAACTTATTTTATGAGGCCAGCATTACCCTGATACCTACCCCAGCCACATAAGGACGCTACAAGAAAAAATTATAGACCAATATCCCTGATGAATATAGATGCAAAACTTCTCAGCAAAATGTTAGCAAACTAAATTCAACAGTACATTAAAATAATCATACACCATGATCAAGTGAGATTTATTCCTGGATCTAAGGATGGTTCAAAATACACAAATCAATGAATGGATAAGCTACATTCATAGAATGAAATATAAAAATCATATAATCATCTCAATATTCGCAAAAAAAAGCATTTGACAAAATTCATATCCTTTCATTATAAACAATCTCAACAAATTGGATACAAAAGGAATGTACTTCAATATGATTAAGGCCATATATAAAAAAGGCTACAGCTAACATTATACTCCACAATGGTGAAAGTTTAACAGCTTCTTCTCAAAGATCAGGAACAAGAGAAGGGTGTCATTCTCACCACTGTCATGGAATATGATATTTAATAAGATTTTTATGATATACAGCATATGATACAATGCATATAATGATACAACATATCATATATTATGTTTTTCCCTCATATCATACAATATTTTAAGTCATACAATATTTTAACAATCAAATATATAGCATAGAATACATAAAATATAATACATAATATTATATGATATATAACAATATCAAAGTTATTTTTGTGGGGATATGCACAAGAAGAATTTCTGAATCTTTACTAAACTAACATTTCAATAAACATGAGTATAGATATATTTATTTCTTCAAAAATTATTTATTTATTTACTTACTTACTTATTTAAGAGAGAGAGAGAGATCACAAGTGAGAAAGAGCACCAGTAGGGTTCAGTAGAGACAGAGGCAGGGGGAGAATCCAGCTCCCCCCTGAGCTAGGAGCCCTCCATCCCAGGACTCTGAGATCATGACTGCACCAAAAGCAGACACTTAGCAAACCGAGTCATCCAGGTGCCCTTGGTATAGATATATTTAAAGAAATTTAGTATATCCTCTATCAAAATCTTGCCCTGAAAAAAAAAAGAATTACTTAGTAATTATTGTTCCTTCCATTAGTAATTTTTAAAACTGAATGCTTTATATTTGATATGCACCTAATCCTAATAACAGTTCCAGGCAAAGCACAACTGTATGCAACATTCCTCCATCCTTTGGGGAGAAAGAAAACAAATAATGTAAGTGACTTGAGAGAATGTCATTTACACATATATTCATTCGTTTATGGATTCTTTCATCAAAAATTTCTCTTTGCCTCAAGTGATTTAAGCACCATGTTGACAGACCCTGCTCTGAAGGAGCTTTTGATATAATGGGTCAGAGACACATGCCTTTGTAATATGACAATAATTGATATAAGGATAAAAGCACAAAGAAATAGTATTTTTTATCTCAGCTTGATGGCAAAAATAATTCACAGAGGAAGTGACACTTGATTTGAGTTTAAACTGCATCGTTTTTCATATCAATGGATTAGAAGACTTTCAAAACAGGAAAGAGTTTTACAAGACCTTGCTTCCATAGAAAACCTTTAAATATAATATTTTAAAAGAGTGTCTCAACCAAGTGATCTATGCAACTTTTTTTCATTTACTCTTTAAAATATATGTTATTTAAAATAGAAATCGGTAAATATATGAAGCGAAAAACAGTTTGTGACTTAAAGCAGCTTGAACTTAACCTAGAAAAACTCTGTATATTAATTTTGAGACAGAGAAGGTGAGAGAGAGGGAATGAATCCATAAAAGTCTCAGGCACAGAAGAGTTATGTGCAGTAGATCTAAGATATAGTCACAGTTCTATTATTTGTCAGTAAAACATACACACACCACGTTTTAAAAAATGAAACAGCACACAGACACCAACATACAAAAACACTCTAATTTCCCTGTTGAATAAGGTAAACTTTAAGGATCTTCTTACTTTAGCACTGACTTTTTAAATTATTTTTGGGTAAAATCAAAATTAATGAAACATGCATGCATATATATATTTATTTGCAAATGCAAACACAAACACATATGCTATACATAATCATATGTACATGTAGATACACATACAAACAAAAAATCGGGATAAAAGCAGTTGCTATATGGAGAAAAATCTGAAATTCTTAATAGTTTAAAACATAATATTTTTCTCTGTCTGGTGATTAGATATTAGATCTCCTAAAATTTAAGTTAACTGCAAACTTACTGTTTGCTAAACAATGCAAACATAAGGAGAGGAAGATATTCATGGCTCACAGGGAAAATAATTACAATTATAATCCTCCTGCCTGCAGTTGTGATAACAAAACCTGGCTTTAAAAATGTCTAGCTCTCGAATCCTGATGGGCACCTATGGAGGGCTCAAACAACTTTCTATTGTTTTCTTCTTTGCATACATTGGTGAGGTATTGTTTGTGCAGTTCTGTGTATTTCCTTTCTTTATGAGGCTGGATATTTTTGTGATTGTATATGCATTTGTGGGTCTAGTTCTTGTTTTCCATTCATTTTTACTATTGTAATCATAACTCGTTTTCTTCCCCTTTTAAACTATTTTTCTTTCTACTGTAATAATCTTCTAACCCATGTTCTTTCCATGTAATGAGTCATAGTATTCAATCGAAATAAGCCCCCCTTTTTTTCTATTTGGCAATAAAGAGATGGCATTTGTCGATCCCACTATTAAAGAACTAATGAGCCATATGTTTTATATAACTCTGAAATATACTTGCATTTTATATATATGGATCTTTATTTGGTGAGGGTTCACTGGTCCTCAGGGAGTAACAACTTCAACATGGTAAAATAAATATTTGTGGCATAGTTCTGGTAAAATAACATTTTATTATAAAACATTATAGAATTTTCATGTATCAGACATTATTTCTAAGACCAGCACTTAGAAGCTCAGTGTTACACACCAGCAGTACAGATATGTTTATTTTTTTATTGTTCACCATATTTATTGCAATATAATTAAAGAAGAGTGCATATATTTTAAGTATACTTTTGTGACTCTGGACATAGGTATAAACCCTTAAAACCATAACCACAATCAAGATCTAAACCATTCCCAGATATTTTAATGTACAATTTTTAATGAACATATACCTTCATTTATCCTGAGTAAATACTCAAGTAAAATTTCTAGAACATATAATAGATACATACTTAAGTTATTAAGAAATTGTCAACTTATTTTCCAATATGTCTTACCAATCTACATTCTTGTTAGTAGTTTATGAGCATAGATTTTTCTTGGCTGTTGCAAATGGTTGACAATATTACTCTTTCTATTTCTACTTTACTAAAATCGTACTATTGTTGCTAGATGATTACATTTGTCAAATAAACTTTTTGTGTATTGAAATAATACGCAAAATTTTCTTTCTCAATTTATCTTTAGACTTATTTATATGGTAAATTATATTGCTTTCATTTCTCTGCTAAACCCTACTTGGTCATAATGAAGTGTCATTTTCATATGTTGTTGGATTGGACTTGATAAAATTGCGTGCATTCTTACTGCCTCTATCTTCGTAAGCTTTACTAATCTAGAGTTTTGTTTACATATTTATTTATTTTTTTGTTTACATATTTATAATCAGGATACATGATACATATGTAGGATCTGTTGGTGACAGATTCATTCAAGCTTTTTATTACTGAAAAAGTCTGTAATTCATCATCATTTTTAAAGTTATTTTTTTTTCTGAGTGAAGAAACAATCTCTCCTTGAAAGTTGATTATCTGGTTTGCACATCTCCAATTAAAAAATTAAAAATAAATATATCTAAAAAACAACCATGTTCAAAGACTCTAATTATTTCCATTAAGTTTATATATGTCTGAAATTTAATTTTTTTATAAAAGAACACAAATGAAGATATGACTTTATTGGCTGACAATGTTAAAAAGCAGTAGAAATAGGCCCATGAAGATTTCAAACGACCCAGATATTCTTCAGTGATTTAAGATAAGTATGCTTAAAATGATTTTGGCAAAAAATTAAAAAAAATATTAAAAACAAAGAAAATTTCTAGAACTAAATATAACAATAATAATAAAATTAATAAAAACCAGAGAGAAAGTATCTTAAATGCAACTACAGAAAAGTAAATACATATTACCTTTATAGACAATTAGTGTGACTTTTGTTTCTACATATTCCTTATACTAACTAAATTCAAACAAAAAAATCTAAAATATACTTAGCTGAAAGACTGTTCTTTTTCAGTTGGGTTTGGGAGTCATAATAGTTATCTATGAGGGCTTGAGAGAACATGACACATTAGAACTGAGAATAATTTATTTTGATTAGAGAAAATAAAAGTGATTTAAACTATGAAAACTATGAGTTTAGCATGGGATCACATATGGATTTTAAAGAAAGCATTCCTTTTTCACTTATCAGACCCATAAGGAATATAAAAATATAGCATAATATGGTAGCAAGAATGTGGATAAACATGGATGTTTACATATTGCTAGAAATATAACTCTCTTATTCTCTGGGAAAGACAATTTGATAAATTCTATCAAAATATAAATTCATACAAATTCTTTATTCCAGTGGTTCTATACCTAGAAATTTAAGCAGAATACAGAAGACCCAGTTTTCTTTTTTTTAATATGATACAAAGTTATGAGTAAAATATGGTCCTAGGGATACTTTGCAAAGCTATGAATTTCTTTTGTCAAATACATAATACTGGTTTTATTTTAAAAAAAAGAATTATAAATATTGGTAATTGGAGGCTTAAATATAAGGCTGATTAAAGAAGAAATAAAGTAATAACATTCACACACTAACACTTTTTGTTAAACTCCAAAACTTAACTAGTGTGATATTTTAGAATAGAAGAATAGTAAGAGTAAAAACTTTTTAAAAATATTTTATTTATTTATTTAAAAGAGAGAGTGAGAGAGAGCATGAACAATGTGGGGGTGGGCACAGGGAGGGGGAGAAGCAGATTCCCTGCTGAGGTGGAACCAAATGCAGGACTCAGTCCAGGATCATGACCTGAGCCAAAGGCAGATGCTTAACTAACTAAGCCACCCAGGCACCCCTAAAAATTTTGTTTTTATAAAGTAATCTCTCTACACTTCCAAATTATATGTGCCTAAATAAAGGTGAGACAATAATGTTAGGGACAAAATATTTCAAATAAATATTCTCTAAAACATTTTCAAAAATATGTAACCACTACCATATGTCCCTACATATATTTATTCATCTTTTAATCCTAATTATTCAGTACGTACAATGAGTATTTGCTATGAATTTACATTTACAAATATGGCATAGTATGAGCTCAAGAACATTTTTTAATCAGTTTGGGAAAGAGAAAAATATCTCTATTAAATAATTTTGTGAAAAAAATTTTGTGAAAATGCAAGACTATTTTATTGTTTTTATTTTTTTTTTGCAAGACCATTTTAAATCAAATGCTAAGATTTGTGGCATTAATAAGAAAAATAAAAAATTCAAAGGAAATAAAATCTAGGCAGTCTGAATATTGGAAATATATTTCTTATATAATGTCAGATATGTGTAGATAAGTGTGTCACTATTCATACATTAAGAAGAAGAAGTTTCAAAGAAATTATAGCAATGTGAGAAATGTAGGGCAGATAGGTATGATTTCAGTGATGTGCAAACATTCTGGAATAGTGGGTGATGTAATTTGGGGAAAATCTGGAGAATTATGCTTTATAATTTTGCAAAGAAATAGTTCAATTTGGGGGCACTTGGGTAACTCATTTAAGTATCTGCCTCAGCTGGCGTCAGGATCTCAGGGTCCTGAGATTGAGCCCCACATCAGGTTCCCTGATCAGTGAAGAGCCTGCTTCTCCTCCTGCTGCATCTCCCCCAGCTTGTGCTCCTCTCTCTCTCTCTCTTTCTCTCTCTCTCTCTCTCTATATATATATATATATATACACACACATATATATGTATATATATATATATATATAGTAAGAATGTGGATAAACATGGATGATTACATTTGTCAAATAAATTTTCTGTGTATTGTATGTCAAATAAACAAAATCTTTAAAAAAAGGAAATATAATTAGTTCAAGTCTATATAATACTGCTAAATTTATTATCAAAAGACTAACAAATATCTATTATTTTTTGAAAACTAATATTTTTGTCATTAGCTTTAAAACTAAATTTCTAAAATGCTTACATATTCCACTTAAAGTTCGATAATGCTAAATTGACCTCAAGTGGAGGGTCTCAGTACTCAGTTCTTTCAGTTCTTCAAATTCTTCACTTTTCCAGGTCAAAACCATGGATACCTAACCGACCTTTTATTCCCATAAATGTAAAGCTGAAGCCCACCCTTTCCTGGGAAAATAAGCATTTCTACTGGAGTCTCCCAGGGAGTGCTCCTTAATTAAAACCTCCATTTGTACAATTTGAAAAACAAAAGAAGGGATAACATGGAGTTTAAATGTCACTTTCATGAAGACAGAAACTAATCTGGGTGAGTATTTTTTTTTTTAAGATTCTGTTTATTTATTCATGAGAGACACAGACAGAGGCAGAGACACAGGCAGAGGGGGAAGCAGGCTCCTCTCAGGGACCCGGATGCAAGACTCAATCCCAGGACCCTGGGATCCTGACCTGAGCCAAAGGCACACCCTCAACCACTCAGCCACCCCGGTGCCCTGGATTAGTATTTTAATATAAGACAAATGCATCTGCTAACACAACTATAGACTAGGGCTGATTTACTCGTCCATTTGTAGGCAGGAGCCTGTGCCTCTAAGACAGTGGTGATGGAGCAGAGAACTGGTACTTCCTGAAGGCAACAACTATCAAGAGGAGTTTTAAAAAAATGTAAGCTAATATTTTGTTTAAATTTGTTTCCACAAAACTAGAGAGTTAAACTGTTTGTGAACTTTTGATAATTAATGTACTAAATACAAATATAACTAGATATCCTTTCACATTTTAAAACATTATCTTAAATCCAGAATTCATAAAGGAAAATATTTAGTTAAGCAAATTCATGTGTAAACTTTGATGATCCATTATATAAACTTATATGACATCCATAAAGATAATTGCTTTAATATAAATACAGTTCTCTTAAACCATTGAAGAATTAGGAAAAAATGGGCCAATAGTTTCACAAATAATTCAAGAAGAAATAATACAAACAAAACCTCACTAATGTCACGGGTGATTAAAAAAAAACTGTATTTAGTGAAATATCTGGATAATGTTTAGCTTATCATTTTAAAGAGATCTCCTTCTATGTCCATCTTTTGGAGTTCCTTTTATCACAAATTCTCTTCTGACATCTATAGTTTATTTTTCATGGAATAAACTTTACAATTACCCATTAGCTTCCCTGGAGCAGTTTATTTTATCATATCCCTACATTTATCTTATTTTCCATTAGTTAATTTTTGAGTGATTTTATTTTGGGTAATCCCTTGATTTTTATAACAAAACCATAAAACATTAGGTGTCTTTTTAATCTCTCCATGTTGGAGAGATTAAGAAATAGCAAATACTTTCTTAAGTATTAAAGAGTTAGAAAATTAGAAACCTTGGAAATGTTTTTTTAGTGCACAGTATTTTTGAGTAAAATAAACAATTTTCTTCTTATGGATTTTACATGTCCCATATTATGTTTAAAGGATTTTAATTTGATTTCTTTTGCTCTCTCCTTTTCTTTCTCTCTCTGCTGTTAATTAGGAAAAACTATTATATTTTTTTAACATTTTATTATGTAGATAATTTAACAACTCTAGTTTAACTCACTGGAATTACCTTCATAATTATAGTGCATAAAACAATCTATTAACACTATGGGCTACTTTCTAGTGTATGAACGTTAGGACTTGGCCAGTGTCCTCTAACAAAGAGAAACCACAAGATGAGTTAAATTTTGAGAGATAATTCAGAATAAAATGACCTTTACCACATCAATATGATTGTGTCAAATAGACAAGTTAATTCATAGGGTCTACCCTATTATCTTTCTTAGCTTAATATCATCTACTCCATCTTCTACAGTTTTCTAGATATGAGAAAGTTTCTAGAAAAAGTAGAGCTCCGTATAAAAAAATTCAAATATTTGAACACAAATGACTCTATTCTCATTTCCATACGAAATAATATTTCTGGAATCCTTTTCGTCTTTTTTGAACCCTGTAGATTGTCAACATTAGTCTGATTTTGAGTAAAATATAGTTCCACCGGAGTCAAATGGAAAACCAATATGAAACCTTTGTAAGTCCCTTACAAAATATAGAGAAAAACATTATTTTTGGTCTATGAGCAATAATAATTATTTTACTATTTCTTAATATAATCTTGTTTCTAAACAGTGGTATTTGTTTTTGTTCACATTGAACTCATAATTAGTGTGATCATAACATTTTTTGTTTTGTACTTTCCTACTTTATTCTATATTTAATTATTTTGTTTGTCTGCTTTCTACTAGGCTTATTGATTCTTTGTCTCTAAGTAAATCATTTTGCATATTTACTCTTTAGAAAAATTTTTTTCTGGAGCACCTGGGTGGCTCAGTGGTTGAGTGTTTGCCTTTGGCTCAGGTTGTGATCCCAGGGCCCTGGAATCACATCCCACATCAGGCCTGTATGAGGACCCTGCTTTTCCCTCTGCCTATCTTTCTGCCTCTCTCTGTGAATACATAAATATTCTGTGTCTCTTGTGAATATATAAATAAAATTAAAAAAATATTTTTTCTTTCTTCAGAAATCTAAGTGATTTTGTATATTTCTCCATACATAATATATTTTATTAATTATAGTAATAATGCTAATATAATATAAATTAATATTGATTTTTCTTGAAAATCAAACAATATATCCTCTGGTATTGACCAAAATTATTTATATATTAGTATTGACTTAGTCATCTTTTTATCAATATAATTTAAGCAAGATTGAAATTTTAATGACAGAGATCTATGAAATATAAATACTTTGACCTGATACTATCATTTTAATACACTCATTTGATTTCTCTGAAACATGCATTCAATTTTACATCAACAAAATTTATATATACTTCTTTGGGTTTTATAAATTCTTTACAAATTATCATCTTGCAAAGAATTTTAATCTGACATGTGTAGTTTACTTTTTTTAGTAAAGAAGTATGTTTGTGAACTTTTCTTATATTCCACAAGTTATAAATTATACCGAACCTATAAATAAGGGAGCCTTGTAAGTGAAGATTTGTATGCATGTATGCATGCTTGCATGCATTTATATGCTTATTCAGTGTGAAAGTTCACAGATACTTTCTTACAACAAGTAGGAACAGAAATTTGCCATGGCTCTGGTACTCCTTATTTTAGTAAGCATCAATAAAAGAACTAATGAATCATTTATATATGAGAAAAGTTTGCCATTCATTCAACAGGGGAATTTGTCTGTTTGTTTGTTTGTTTGTTTGTTTATTTATTTATTTATTTTTATTGAGAAATTATTGAAATGCAACATTGTATTGTTTTAGGTGTACCACATAATGATCTAATATTTGTATATATTGCAAAATAGCCACCACAACAAGTCTAGTTAATGAAGGAAATTTTTAACATTCTTAACATTGCTTTCAGTTGTATTTCTTTGTTTTACCTTTTCCCACTAAGACATTAGTATTTGTTTTATTAAAATGATACAGTATTCAAACACCTTGATTTTTAGAGTTCAAGGATGGTTATGAAAGGAAAGGTTCCTTTTCACACAGTTCTAGGGTTCTCCACAGAAAAGAACCGTGACTCTAAATCTTTTCAGTTTATAATTTAAGATTAATGGATATTATCCAATTGTTTCATATGCAGCTGAAATGGTTGTCAGTCATAAATGCAACGATTTGCCTTCAACCATAACTTCTAAGATGAAGCCCATCAGAGGAAAAGGAGATTGTTATCAAGTAAAGCAGGATTAAATTTACCACTCAGATGCCAGATGAACCAACCTGTGGCTGATCACAGTATAATGCTAGGCAGCAAATATCTTTTTATTGACATTATGAACAAGCTTTCTAAGTTTTAGTTTTCTTTGTGTTTTTAAAATAAGGAGCTATATAGTCTCAGTGTTCTGTGTGATTTTTAATTAGAGGCTTCTTTCCTGGGTCTCGCACTGAGAGAGCAACATCACCATCACTTGCTAAACCACAGTTAACTGTTCTAAGATTTCTTATGATGTCATTGTTTAAAAATGAGAATTAAAATTTATTCTCAGAAAAGATATTTGCAAACAATATATAGAATAAGATGCTAATATCCAAAATATATAAATAATTTTGACAACTAAACACCAAAAAACAAACAATCCTATTAAAAAATGGGAAGAGGATCTGAATAGACATTATCCCAAAGAAGGCATACAGATGGTGAGCAAGCACATGAAAAGATGTTCAACATCATTCATTATCAGAGAAATGCAAATCAAACCATGCCGAGATATCACCTTGCACCTGTCAGAAAGGCAAAAATAAAGAAGACAAGAAATACCAAATGTCAGCAAACACGTGGTAAAAGAGGAACCCTTGTGAACTGTTGATAGAAATGTAAATCGGCACAACTACTGTAGAAAACAGTATGGAGTTTCCTCAAAAGATTATAACTAGAAATACCATAGAATCCAATAACTGTACTATTCGTATTTATCCAAAGAAGATGGAAATAATATTCTGAAAAGATATGCACATACCTATGTTGAATGAAGCACTATTTACAATAGTGAAAATATGGAAGCAATCTAAGTGTCCATCCGTAGATGAATAGATAAGGAAAATGTAAAATACTCAGATAAATATATATTTATATTTATTTATATTTATATTTATAACACACACCCTGTGAATACATACTTACACCATGGAATACTACATAGTCATAGAAAAGGATGAGATCTTGCCTTTTGCGACAGCGTGAATGAACCTAGAGAACTGAAATGGTATCATGCTAAGTGAAATAAGTCAGACTGAGAGGGACAAGCACCATGATTTCCCTCATATGTGGGATCTAAATAACAAAACAAGTGAATAAACAAACAAAAAGCAGGATCAGGTTTTAAAATAGAGAGGACAAACTGATGGTTGCCAGGGGAGGTTTGTGGGGATATGGGCAAAATAGGTGAAAGGAATTGGGAGATACAAGCTTACAGCTATGGAATGAATTAGTCACAGGAAAAAGAGGCTGATTATAGGGAATAGAGTCAATGATATTGCAATGGTCTTGTATGGTGACAGATGCTAGCTACACTCTGGTGAGCAGAGCAGAACTTCTAGAGAAGTTGAATCGCCATGTTGTACATCTGAAACTAACATAACATTGTGTCAACTCTACTGGAATTTAAAAAAAATAAAGATTTGTTCTCAGGAAAAATTGTGAGATTTCCTCCCTCCCTTCTTTAAAAAGCGAACTAATTGTGGGAAAAGCGATATTAGGTTCTTGTGAGCCTTGCTTTAAATTTGACAGTATCTTAGAGAAATATAATATATATAATATAAATAATCATAGTAGAAACCTATCCCAGAGTTATTTGAATGCAAGAAAAAGGATTCATATTAAGGGGCTGATTTTAGTTAGAGCTTACGGCTTCAAGAAAGAAAAAGCAGATTTTACCACAAGCTTGACATGTGGACTTTTAAGCTATGGTTTGGTTATTTTAAAAATCAGTACATTATTTGTATCCTAAACTAGCTTTATAGATATTGGGAAGAATATAAGCTTTTAAACGACACAGGCTACAAAATAAGCATTAATTAAGTCAACAATTTATAGTACGTTGAATTAAAAGCTAACATGGTCTAGAAAAAGACAAGTTTCTGCATACATTAAATGCAGAAATAAACACAAGGTAATTAACATAGAACATTATTATTTGGTCAGAGGAAGATTCAAAATGTACTTAGATGACATTTAGTATGAGTTTTCTCTATTGTATCTAATCACCTCATCAAAGTGTTAAAGTGGAAAGAGAAGAAATACTCCAGGAAATGCAAGCAATGCCATTATACAGATGAATGAATACTAACCATTAGTTCTTTTTGTTTTTTATTCCAGGTTCCTCCCTTTTTCCATTATCTCTATATTTCCTCAGTATTCTCTTTTTACACACAGCCAGGTTGGTCTCAGCAGAGTTAATAAGTACAACATAACCACACAAAAATGGCTTCTTTTTCCTGTGCAAGTGACTGGCATATTAGCTAAATATATTTTACTTTATGTTCTCTATTCAAGATTATTCATAATAGAGTATTGGGGATTTATTTTTCTACCAGAAGGATTAAATAGATAGTATAAAATGCTACCTATATCTTTTAAGTTAATTTTATAATCTCATTTTCTTAAGTTTAGGTCTTTTAAGAATTAATATCTCTGAAAAAAATCATTTATCTAAAATGCTGCCAATTTCAGGGAATAGTAATATAGTTAGAAGTGGTAATAGAGGGCATAAGACAGTAGATATGAAAAGAAGTGGACATATTTAAGAGATAAGAAGAAATCAAATCAGTAGAGCTTTATAATTGGTTGGAAGAGAATGAGAAAATAGAGAGAAAGAGTTTAAAGTCGATACCCGTAATGTAAATCGGGATAGGAAAAATAGAGATTTATGAGGAAATATGGTAAGCTGAGGTTTGAACATGTTAAGTTTGAGAGGCGAGGGAGACATTCGAGTGACAATTCAAACCATGACTCTACAAATGGATTTCACAAGACAGCTGGCTAAAGGCAGGGGTGGGACTCACCATCTCACAGTTATTGTCGCCAAGTAACTGGATGGGATCATCACAGGAAGCTTAGTAAGAACAAGAGAGGAAGGTCTAGTGCACACGCCTCTGAGACACAAATACATTATTGATGGGCAGAAAGTGAGGCTTGTGCTAAAAAGAAACCAGGGGAAGAGATCTTCCCGTAGACCTGGTAGCGAGGGACACACAGCGCATTTGACAAATGGAAAGAATTCCTCCATGGCTAAAGGTGAAATTCAAAATTCATATCTAAAATAGAAAACTGAAACCCAAATGACTTATGGTCTCTAACCTCAGAGAAATTGATAGCCTGGACACCTTGGGTTAATGAGTTATTTTGTAGAGAGGAGAATATTGGACTGAGAAGTTATTATCCATAAATCCCATTCAGAGGAAACTAAAATGCTATTGCTTTATTCTGTAAAATAATGACATAAAGGAACCCACTTGGAAAATTGTCCAAGTAAGGTATTTAAATATATTAAAATTGTGACATAAGCATTTTTGAACAAAAATCATTTCATTCTGGTGAGAGATTCATTATTTGCCATTATTGTTTTGAAATTTGTGTTTAGTTTCCTTCTGTTTATATTCAGTGGGTTTTAGTTCAAGATATTTAATATATAGACATCATAGGGTATAGTTACTATCTATTGTGTTTCATAATTACCTACATTGTATTAAATTTGAAAATATTGGAGACGTGTGTATGCATAGTGCATTACATTATTTTTTTCTATACATCATCTTTTTAAAACCAGGTCATTCTTCACTAAACTCTGATATTGGGCATTGTTGAAAAATTCACAATTTTTGGCTATTACATTTTATTTTTTTCCTTCTACTCTATCTTACACATGTAATTTATTTTATCTCTCAATAGTTTAAATGTGGTTTAACTTTTTAAATTAATGTTTCAGAATATGAAAAGCAGGAAATAAATTAAGAGAGGTCAGTTCTTTGAATTAAATAAAATTAACTCTTGGGAAAAATCATAAATCTTTCATGATGGCTGAATAGAGAGTGCTTAACTCTATTAATTTGTAGACATAATTGAAAATAATGAATAATGCTTCATCTAGATTGGGGTATACAGTTTGGGAGAAAGTTAGAATTCTCCTTAGTTTTAACACGGTTCTTAAAATTTTCCATGCTTTTATTTTTTCTTTTTTTTGAAAAAGTTATTTTTCATGTGCTCTGGTTACAAATTTTAGATTACACTTATAATAAACCATATTCAGTAAACAGTCCAACATGCAGTGGGCCTCAGGAAAAGATAGTGACTAGATGCCCAAACGTCTTTAAACGCCATAATCTTTTCTTTCCTTTTCTTTGTTTCTCCTTATCTGTTCTTTCATAATGTGATTTTTTTTTCCCTTTCTGGGTTCATGTAAACAGGAAGAAAGATTTCAGAGATTGACTTATATTTTCCTATTTCAAATCAAAACATACTAGCTTCTGTTGCCTTCTTCATAATTAAAGAATTACAAATCAGGAAATCCATCCCGATAAGAAAAAATATTATTTTGAATAGTAAGTACAATTTAAAACCAAATATAATATTTTTAAATGTTCAATAAGAAATATTTATTAAAAGTGACTACTCTATAAAATCTGTCAACCAATGTTGCAAAATATGACACCAAGATTCAGTAAATATGACATAATTGGACTCTAAAAGGTCATATCTATTATCTATCATCTATCCAGTTAATATGAAACAGATGCTTTAAACAAATCCTTCTGGTCCTTGAACTTACTACTTAATGTCTTTAACAAACAAGGCATACTCTTAAAAATGTGATCTACCATTGAAGTGACACTTTTCTTGGTCCTCACTCTCATTTAGAAACAACCAATACATTTAATTGATGTAGGAAAATATGTGATTATATTATTATTAATATTTATTTGTAATAGATAATTTCACAATATATATTATTAATATCTATTTGTAATAGATAATTTCACAATAGATATCACTAACTAATCAGAAAGCAAAGTTCCTGTTAAGATAGTGACTTGGTTACAAATTCATCTCTTAAAATGTCATAAATTTATATTATTTTGAAAACATGCTTTATAATAAACAACCCCAAGGATTGCTGGGTAGTTTAACAACAACTAGTCTGATCCTTCTCTCTCTGTGCGCATGACAGGATAACACTTTTCTTACTCTGGCAATGACATATGAATATTAATAGTTTGCGACATAATTGCCACAAATTGGAGATAAGAGTGTATCCTCTAGCTTCTTCTTTCCTCTGCCACAGTAACTTTCAAGGGTTCCAATCATGGTTACTTCATTTTTATGTGTTTCTGGTAAGGATCATGATGAGCATGTAACAAGAATGAGAACTATAATGTTTATTCTGATTATCAAAGCAGAAGAAAATGTGTTATAATATTATTCCTCTCATTTTCTTTGAAATATATTTTATATTAAAATAAAATATTCTCATCGTGAATAGTTGTAACAAAGTACTTATGTCAGAACTAATGATTAAAATGGCATATCTGTACATCCATGAAATAAGGTCTCATATTTATAATGGGAAGGATAATATATAACTTCAGATACTGAGATCTTACAATTTAATTAAAACTTAAAATGCACAAAAATATTTATTCATTGATTCACTGGTTCAAAAGATTCATTAATTTTAAATGAGCTAATATGTGTAAAGCCCTTACAAGGCCTAACACATATTAAGAGCTATAAAACTGTTAGCTGCTATTATTATTTTTCATTTGACAAATACTTATTGAGTCCAATTTAATATTATTCTAGGCATCAGAAATATAGCACAGAAGAACACAAAAAAATATTGCCATTGTGTAACTTATATTCTTATAGAATCAGACACATGATTCTGAAAGAAATGACATATAAAATTATTATTAAAATAAAATGAAGCCTGTGGGAGGACTGAGGAGTCTGTTGTCTAAAGAAGGCCATTCATTTTTAAATATAAAGTAGGATGCTTGGGTGACTCAGTGGTTGAGCATCTGTGTTTGGCTCAGGGCATGATCCCAGGGTCCCAGGATCAAGTCCCACATCAGGCTCCCCATGAGGAAACTGCTTCTCCCACTGACTATGTCGCTGCCTCTCTCTGTGTGTCTCTCATGAATAAGTCAAATCTTTTTTAAAAATATGTTTATTAAATATGAAGAATGGGTAGTTTTATTCAAAAGGTAAAATTTGGCCAGATCTTAGAGGATGGCCAGCCTATCTAGATCTCTGAGGAGACAGCTTTCTAGGTGACAGGATCAAAGTCTGTTAGGATGGAGCATACTTGGTAATGCAGATGGGAGCAAGGTGGCCAGTACTGCTGACTCCTAGCAAGTAAGAGAGATCTTCCCACAAGACCTGGTAGGGAGGGACATGCAGCCCATTTGCAGCAATAGTGTAGTACAGGAGACATAGATGAAACCCAGAGGCCACTGTGAGTCAGATCCTGGAGGGATTCCTGGGTTGTTTAAATATTTTCCATGAGATAGAAAGTCATTGAAGGGTTAAACAGGGGAATGGACTGCTGTGGCTTACATCTTGGAAGGATCACTCCCCTTTTTCGTATCAAGTAGGATGTAAGGGAGGGAGAGACGTACCTATGAGGGAGATGAGATTAAAGGCGATTACAGTAGTTTGGACAAGGTGGTGATTGTCCAAGTGGTAAGAAGGGGTCAAGTATTGGTATATTTTGAAGATAGAACCAACAGTATTTGCTGCTGGAGTGAATGTAGAATAAGAAAAACAAACAAACAAACGAAAAGAATCAGAGATAAAGTATTTATTAACTAAGATGGGGAATATTATGGAGGAAAGTGTTTGACAGAACAATATGATTCATTTGACAGTCCTAACTGCCTCATTAGTAACTGTGTGAAGCCTTAATATATGTGGTTTCCTGGCCTGGGTGAGGAGGATATGTTGTCTTGGCTAAAATGAACTCGGGCAGGAACAGAAACTGGGATACTACTGTGGATAATTTTTTTTTAATGACTCTGTCTCTCCAAGGTATCCCCGGCCCCCCAGGACACCATCAGATCCATTTGGTCCCATTGCTAAACATCTTGTCTTTCGACATTGGTTCACCTTCTGCTGACATTAGACACTATATCCAAGTAAGAATCATTCTTGCAGAGTTCTTTTTTCATTCATTTTCCTCCTGGTTTTTCAAGCATACTTTAGTTTTGTCCTCCTTACAATGGAATAAATCCCAGATAAATCAAATATTTAATATAGGTGAATAAAGTTACAGCTAGATTGCAAAAATCTAACTGGGTATTTCCAGTAGCTTTGAATGCGGAGAGTATAACAACATATAGTAAAAAGGAAAGGATGGGTAATATTGTATATGGAATTTCCTTTAGAGAATCTTTATAACCTAAATTTCAGCCAGCTCAATAGTTTCTCCAACACAAGAACAGGTCTCTTTCCCCTTTTGTAGCTATTAATGAGAAGCTCCAAAGAGTCAAAACTTTAAACTGCAGTCATCATTTCATAGGCATTTATCCCTATGTACTTTCTGCAACACGTTGAGTGACTTGTTTGACTGCCACAACCCATTATGAGACTCTAATATTTATGCAGTGGTTGGATTATCTGGTTGATCCCAAATCTCTTTGGAGCCGGGAGAAGCATTAGGCTCCAGGATGTAATGCGAAAAGTTTTTATTTCCCCACACAGTCCAGTCACTTGTCTCTAATGCCCCAGAACAATTATGCTTATGCTCAGTTTCACAAAGAATTTTTGGAACTGTTCCGTCATAATGATCTAATTCATTTATCTTTAGCGGCTTCATATCAGTTTAATGGACTCCTTGGGTGAGAAGTCATTTAAAAATCCTTCATGTGAGGAACCCAGGTGGCTCAGGTCATGATCTTGGGGTCCTAGGATGGAGCCCCACATTGGGGTTTGCTCCTTGCTCAGTAGGGAGCCTGCTTCTTCCTCTGCTCCTCCCTCTGCTTATGCTTTTTCTCACTCTCTGTCACCTATAAATAAATAAAAATCTTAAAAAAAAACCAAACCCTCCATGCTTCTCTTCTGTTCATCCAGATCCATGCCAAAGCACTTCCTATTTCCCAACACTAAATATAAAGCGATAAATAATAGCCTCCTTGTTCATTAGTTATGGTGAACATATATATGTAATGTAAATAATTTGCTTTTCTTAGGAGTCTCAAATTGTATTAAACTTATAGTACAAATAAACATGTGAAAAACATTTTAGAATATAAGATGTATCACATGCTGCTGTTTGTGAGTAAAATCTGGAGTTCTCAAACTGTTAAGAAAATTGTTTAAAGTTATTCTTTTTTTGCTTTTAATAATTCTCCTTTTTTAAAAAAAATTTTTGAAGTTTTTACTTAAATACCAGTTAGTTAAGATACAGTGTAGTGTTAGTTTCAGGTGTAGAATTCAATGGTTTAACACTTACATACAACACCCAGTGCACATCACAAGTGCCCTTCTTAATCCTCATCACCTATTTCACCCATCCCCCCACCCAGAGCCCCTCTGGTAACCATCAGAATGTTCTCTATAGTTAAGGATCTGTTTCTTGCTTTGCCTGTCTCTCTCACTTTTTTTTAACTTGACCCCTTTGTTTTGTTTCTTAAATTGCAGATATGAGTGAAATCATATGGCATTTGTCTTTCTCTGACTGGCTTATTTCGCTCAGCATAATATACTCTAGCTCCATGCTTGCTGCAAATGACAAGATTTCATTCTTTTCATAGCTGAGTAATGCTCTATAAATGTATAATATATATATACATATAATTATATATATGTATATATATATATATATCACAACTTCTTCATCCATTCATCAGTCAATGGACACACGGGCCATTTCCATTATTTGGCTATCGTTGACAATAATGATATAAGCATCAAAGTGCATGTATCCCTTTGGACTAGTATTTTTGTATTCTTTGGGTAAATAACTAGTAGGGCAATTGCTGAATCATAGGGCAGTTCTATCTTTAATTATTTGGAGAGACTCCATACAGGTTTCCAGAGTGTCTGCACCAGTTTGCATTCCCACCAAGAACGTAAGAGGGTTCCCCTTCCTCTGCATCTTTGCCAACAACTACTTTTCTTGTGGTGTTGATTTTAGCCATTCTGTCAGGTGCGAGGTGGTATCTCATCGTAGTTTTGATTTTTGTTTCTCTGATGATGAGTGATATTGAACATCCAAATCAGCAAGGAAGAAGTAAATCACTCTCTCTCTTCAGTTGACATAATACTCTAAAAAGGAAAACCAGAAAGACTCCACCAAAACAAAACAAAACAAACAAAACAAAACCTGCTAGAACTGATAAATGAATTCAGTAAAGTCACAGGATAAAAAATCAGTGTACGGCAATCTGTTGCATTTTTTATACAGTGATAATGAAGCAGCAGAATGAGAAATCAAGAATTGATCCTATTTACAATTGTACCAAAAAACAGTAAGATATATAAGAATAAACCTCACCAAAAAAGATGAAAGACCTGTACTCTGAAAACTATAAAGCATTGCTGAAAGAAATTGAAGATGGCACAAATAAGTGAAAAAGATAGCCCGTGCCCATGCATTGAAAGAACAAATATTATTAAAATATCTATAGTATTCAAAGCAATCTACACATTTCATGTAAGTTCTATCAAAATTCCAACAGCATTTTTCACAGAGCTACAACAAACAATCCTGAAATTTATATGGGACCACAAAAGACCTCAGATAGTTAAAGCAACCAAAGAAAGAAAAGCAAAGCTGAAAGCATCACAAGTCCAGACTTCAAGTTATATTACAAAGCTGTAGTGTTCAAAACATGATATCGACAAAAAAAAAAATAGACACATAGATCAATAGAACACTATAGAAAACTGAGAAATGAATCCAGAAATAGAAAAGCCAGAAATGTTGGCTTTCCATTCTGTCTCTATTGATCAGAAAAGGTGGGGAACATTGCTGCTATAAACATTGGGGTGCACTTGGAATGGCTCCTGCCACTCAAACCTGCAGTCTGTGAAGAGTCACGTCCTTTTTCCTTGGCTGCTATGGGTTTTGTTCATGCAGAGGATGCCTCCTATCTGGTTGGTGTTGGGCAGATCCTAGGAACTTCCATCTAATTTCCCTGCATTAATCTATGCAAGCAGCTGTCAACTTACTGGAGGAAAGAAACTGTCCAGAAATTTTGAGATGCTTAAATACTTTTAGACCAATTAGACTTATTTAATATGAATACTTGTTTTTATTAAAAGGATTCCAATAAAATACTTTAAAATAAAAAAAAAATAAAAAATAAAAAAAAAAACATTGGGGTGCAGGTGTCTTAGTCTTTCACTGCATCTATATCTTTGGGGTAAATCCCCAGCAGTGCAATTGCTGGGTCGTAGGGCAGCTCTATTTATAGCTCTTTGAGGAACCTCCACACAGTTTTCCAGAGTGGCTGCACCAGTTCACATTCCCACCAACAGTGCAAGAGGGATCCCTTTTCTCCGCATCCTCTCCAACATTTGTGGTTTCCTGCCTTGTTAATTTTCCCCATTCTCACTGGTGTGAGGTGGGATCTCACTGTGGTTTTGATTTGTATTTCCCTGATGGCAAGTGATGCAGAGCATTTTCTCACGTGCTTGTTGGCCATGTCTATGTCTTCCTCTGTGAGATTTCTCTTCATGTCTTTTGCCCATTTCATGATTGGATTGTTTGTTTCTTTGCTGTTGAGTTTAATAAGTTCTTTATAGATCTTGGATACTAGCCCTTTATCTGATATGTCGTTTGCAAATATCTTCTCCCATTCTGTAGGTTGTCTTTGAGTTTTGTTAACTGTTTCTTTTGCTGTGCTGAAGCTTTTTATCTTGATGAAGTCCCAATAGTTCATTTTTGCTTTTGTTTCTCTTGCCTTCATGGATGTATCTTGCAAGAAGTTGCTGTGGCCAAGTTCTAAAAGGGTGTTGCCTGTGTTCTCCTCTAGGATTTTGATGGATTCTTATCTCACATTTAGATCTTTCATCCATTTTGAGTTTACTTGTGTATGGTGTAAGAGAATGATTCAGTTTCATTCTTCTGCACGTGGCTGTCCAATTTTCCCAGCAGCCTTTATTGAAGAGACTGTCCTTTTTCCAGTAGATAGTTTTTCCTGCTTTGTCAAATATTAGTTGACCATAGAGTTGAGGGCCCATTTCTGGATTCTCTATTATTTTTTTTAAGATTTTTATTTATTTATTCATGAGAGACACACATACACAGAGAGAGACAGAGACAGAGACAGAGATAGAGAGAGACAGAGACAGAGGGAGAAGCAGGCTCTATGCAGGGAGCCTGACATGGGACTCAATCCTGGGTCTCCAGGGTCAGGCCCTGGGCTGAAGGCGGCGCTAACCACTGAGCAGCCTGGGCTGCCCAGGATTCTCTATTCTGTTCCATTGATCTATGTGTCTGTTTTGTGCCAGTACCACACTGTCTTGATGATCACAGCTTTGTAGTACTACCTGAAATCCGGCATTGTGATGCCCCCGGCCATGGTTTTCTTTTTAAAATTCCCCTGTCTATTCAAGGTCTTTTCTGATTCCACACACAAATCTTAAGATTATTTGTTCCAACTCTCTGAAGAAAGTCCATGGTATTTTGATATGGATTGCATTGAATGTGTCCACAATAGCCAAACCTGTGGAAGAAGCCTAGATGTCCATGGAAAGATGATGAATAAAGAAGCTGTGGTCTATATATACAATGAAATATTACTCAGCCATTAGAAATGACGAATCCCCACTATTTGCTTCAACATGGATGGAACTGGAGGGTATTATGCTGAGTGAAGTAAGTCAAATGGAGAAGGACAAACATTACATGGTTTCACTCATATAGGGAATATAAAAAATAGTGAAAGGGATTATAGGAGAAAGGAGAGAAAATGAGTGGGAAATATCAGAGAGGGAGACAGAACATGGAAGACTCCTAACTCTGGTAAATGAACAAGGGGTAGTGGAAAGGGAGGTGGGCAGGGGGCTGGGGTGACTGGGTGACGGGCACTGAGGGGGGCACTTGATGGGATGAGCACTGGGTGTTATGCTATATGTTGGCAAATCAAACTCCAATAAAAAATATACCAAAAAATGAAAAAAATATGGGGAAAATACGGTCTCTTCATCAAATAGTGTTATGAAAACTGCACAGCAACATGCAAAAGAATGAAACTGGACCACTTTCTTACACCAAAAACAAAAATAAATTCAAAATGGATTAAAGACATAAATCTGGGGCTTAAAAGCATCAAAATCCTAGAGGAGGACACAGGCAGTAACCTCTTCGACATCGGACATAGTAACTTCTTTCTAGGTATGTCTCCTGAGGCAAAGGGAAACCAAAACAAAAATAAACTATTGGAACTTCATCAAAATAAAAGGCCTCTACACAGTGAAAGAAAAAAAAATGAACAAAACTAAAAGGCTACCTGTGGAATGGGACAAGATATCTGCAAGTGACATATATGATAAAGGGTTTGTATCCAAAATAAAGAACTCATAGAACTGAACATCCAAAACCCAAATAATCCAATTAAAAAATGGGCAGAAGACATGAATAGACATTTGGCCAAAGAAGACATAGAGATGCCCAACAGAGACATGAAAAAATGCTCAATATCACTGATCATAGGGGAAAATTTTTGCTTTTATACTACACTAGATATTCATAATTACCTGGATATAATGTCTTAGTAATTTCTTAGTAATGTCTTAGTAATTTCTATAGTAATTTATATTATTTCTGTCTTAGCAATATCTGGATATAATGTCTTGATTTTTTCAGTACTACTATCTGAAGGCGTATTGAAGCTCTAGTGGCATGCCTTATCATGTTCAAAATACCTGGTAGGGGCTCCTGGGTGGCTCAGTTGGTTACACATGTCGCTCTTGATTTTGGTTCAGGTCATGATCTCAGGGTCCTGGGATTGAACACACATCAGGCTTCCTGCTCATCAGGGGATCTGCTTGTCTCCCTCTTCTTCTATCCCTCCCCTGTCGCGGCCGGCGCAAGAAGGTCCGGATTCAGGACCGAGGGCAAGGTGATGGAAAGAAACAAGAGACTAAGAGTTCATGGGATAGGAGGTTCCATGCGGCTGATGGCTGCAATGGACAAGCTTTATTTTTGCATGTAGAGTTTACATAGCGTCCGTAAGCAGGCGGCTTATTTCTTTAAGGAGAAGTACGTCTCGCGCACAAACATACATTGTTTTTGAAACTGACACCTGTTATTTGTTTAAGCAACAGAGCATGAAGGCCACATATAGACTAAACAGTGAGGTTTGCTTATTAAGTAACGTCTGCCAAGGCGGTCATGTGTCAGGCCACCTTCTTGCTTACTTTATGGGAACTTGTCTCGATGACATTTTAAAGGAGAAGCAAATATGTGCATTTACTTCCATAAGGGGGAGAGCTAGGTGCAGCCCAGCGGGTTGGCCAGGTGGGACAAGGAGCCTTTGCTCAACCCGGAACCCTGCCTCGCGCCGCAGGACTGCGGGTTGGCCAGGGACGACAAGGAGCTTTGGCTCAACTTGGAGCCTTGCCTCGCACTGCGGGACCGCTCCCAACAGTCCCCCTACTCTCTCTCTCTCAAATAAGTAAATAAATATTTTTCTTAAAAGGCACCTATTAATTGAGTTGGTATTTAAAGTAATAACTCTATTTCTCTCTCTCTAATACCAAAGTGTATTCTATTACCTTATAGCAAGCTCCCAAACAAGAAGAAACAATGAAATACCAACCTGTCAATAAAATTGTAGAAGCAATTTTCAAGTATAAAATAAAATATAGGGATCCCTGGGTGGTGCAGCGGTTTAGCGCCTGCCTTTGGCCCAGGGCGCGATCCTGGAGACCCGGGATCGAATCCCACGTCGGGCTCCGGTGCATGGAGCCTGCTTCTCCCTCTGCCTGTGTCTCTGCCTCTCTCTCTCTCTCTGTGTGACTATCATAAATAAATAAAAATTAAAAAATAAATAAATAAATAAAATAAAATATAAAAGATCAATGAATATAAGCAAAGGTTGTAGTCCTGTAGAATTTGAATGAATAGTCATGAGAAGAATAATAAATGATATTTATCACTTATCAAATTGGCTAACATTAACATGAAATTTTAGCAATATTGTGATGGAACAGGAAATCACACACACTGCAGAACAAAATGCTAATCAGTATTGAAGTTTTAGAACATATTAACTTTTATCAAAACCTAAAAATATTTTGCGTCATTTGATACAAAATTCCATACTTATTATTTAGGGGTTTGATCTATGGAAATAATCAGAAAGTTAGCTAAATATATATGTACAAACATGCTAATAACCACATTGCAACAATATAAATATAAAATTAATCAAATGAAATGAAATCTGATTATATATATAATTCCAATAAAATTATATATATATATATATATATATATAATTTTTAATAGAAAGGCAAAAATGGTTAGTCATACAGTTACTATTTATGGCGATTGGGTCCTCTAGGTATAAACTCTATTTTTATGTTTTGAATCTGAGTTATGGTAGTTTTCCAAGTTGCTTACTCTGCTGTCATTTGACTCTATGTGAGCAAAATTCTTTTGAGTTGAGGAGATAATACTGCCTTTCTTGTTAAATCACCACATTTAGTATTTCTGGGAATCATATATATGTATTACATATTTTAGAAGTAGCTCTTTACTGGATATCAGAATAAAGAAGAAAATTAGTTCATATTTCAAAAGAACTTAGGAGCAATTGACTCATTATTCATGGGGAGATGGCATATTTCTTGACCTTTTCTTTTAACTGCTCCCTATAATAAATTATTTCTAAATAAGACAAAAACCAATGTTAACTACATTCCTTGTTCTACTAAATGAGTTAGAGATTTCTTCTGAAAATTATTTTCAGCAATCTTTAATTACTTTTTCTTCTGTTTGCTGCCTGAAGGGTATCTTGTGATAACTTTTTGCTGTAGCAGTTGTTTTAAAACTGCCACTGCCACTGCCATTGCTGATTGCAACCAGAAAGAAAAAGCCATCATTTCTTCTATAACTCAGAGACATTCCTCTATGACCTTAACTTACCCTGGCCTGGTTGTTTTAAATCATTCAAATTGTTGGGGATGTTTTGTCTAAGCAATCCAATATTTGTAAGAACGGCATTTTTTTAATGATAATGGTTTCTGAAAATACATTGAACAATAAGTGGACAAAAGATAATCTAGCAAGAGAGCTAATATTATATCTCTGAAGAATAAAATGCATTTAAATGAAAAGATAAACTTTTAAATTAAATATTGCAAAATCCATAGGCTATGTAAATGTCTGTATATGTCTTATGTGTCTCATGTTAATTAATTTACTCTGTAGACAATATAGGAAGAGTTTTCAGGATTCATGTTCTGATATCAAATTCACCTGGATTTGAGTACTGTCTCCTGTACTATCTGACTGACAACGGGTCACTTACTGAAACACTCAAAACTATAATTTTCTATTTAAAATGTTTGTATAATAAAGTAACTCGTTTCAAATAGTTTCTTACGAAAAAATAGTTAATTCATATGGAGGGATTATTAACTAGCGATTAAACTCTGCAATAGTTCAACACTTTGGAACTATAATGCTGAAGATCATCACAATTATGATCATAAAAATATTGGAAGAGTGAAAAAGAAATATTGAGGGATGTACAAAAGCATAAGGATTTTAACCTTCAGTGAAAAGTACATACAAAGGTCATATAAAAAGGGCAATGCAAATGATTATAATTTGTTTTATGAAGAAGTATACTAATTTATACAAAAGGAAATAAATAAGATAAAGTTTTTTCGAGTACCCATAAAATTATTTTAAAAAGAAACAAAAGCTTTATTGCGACATAATTCACATACCTTAAAGCTCATCTTTTAAAAGTGAACAATTCAATATTTTCTAGTATATTCACAGGGCTGCATATCCACCACAGCTGTCTAATTCTAAGATATTTTGCTCACCTCAGAAAGAATGGGTATGACCCATTTATATGCTCCTATCCCTTCTAAGTTACTCCAGTATTCCCCTCCTCTTCTCTCAAGCCATTGACAAAAATGGCCCTACTTTCTGTCTCTATGAGTTTCGTTATTCCAGACATTTTGTATAAATGAGATTATATGATATGATACATTTTGTGTCCAGCTTTTTTCACTTAGTATGGTGTTTTCAAGGCTCATCATATGGTACTGTGTATATCAATACACCATTTTCTTTTATGATTGAATAGTGTTCCATTGCATGCCTTACCCTGTATCATTTATCCATTCATTAGTTGGTAGACGTCTGCATTGTGTCCACTTTTGATATTATGAATAATACGGCTATACACATTTATGTGCATGTTTTTATGTGAACATGTAGTTTCAGTTCTCCTGCGTGTATTCCTAGGAATGGAATTGTTTGTTCATAGAGCAACTCTATGTTATAAGACATACTATTAATTCCAATTCAAATATCTAAACCTACAACTGCTAGTATTCTCTCAATTAGATAATTTAGCCAATAAATAAAACATCGAGAGCCTGTAATGCAACTACCACAGCAACAGGAATCAAAACTACCACCATGAATGGGGAAAGATCTTTGTCCTCAAAGAGCTTGATGTCCTGTGTGTTGTAGAAAGGCAGATGTGAGGAAGAGAGGCCTTTTATTAAAACAGTTCCTCTTTCCATAAAACAAAAGTTTCCTGTTCTAAATAATACCTTCACATCTGACAAAAATGCATATTAATTAGAGGTTTTTCTCTTAGTTGCAGAGGAAAAAAGGGAAATATTTCTAATGACTCCTATAAATTTAAAAGTTTTTATCATCCCTCTCCTCATCATCATTATCACTTTGCAATTTGTCATAGACTCGTCATAAAAATCAAGGAATGGCAAACAATTACAGAATTACATAGCATGTGTTATAGAAAAACACAGGTACATTGGGATATCAAATGTCAAGTTTTTATATGGCCTAAAGTGTAAAAATATTCTACATGTAGTCTTTGTATTCCTAAGAAAGAGAAAAGAAAGCATTATTTCTCCAAAGTCAGGAATGTCCATTCCTGTTCGTATTGATGTGCTAAATGGATCTCTGTACCATTCTAGGATTGAGCTTATTCCTTGAAAGTATTAGAGCATGAGTCCTGGCCCTGAGTTTCTGAATAAAATTAATATTTACATAATTAGGAGATGATGCCATAATATACTAGTTGATCAAAGCTAGATACCTCAGCTTGAGTTAGAATGCGCGTGTGCAGTTTTACTGAAGAATTGAATTGAGTTCATCTTTCCCTCATCTTTTCACATAGAACCTTATCGACGATAGCTATTACAAACTGACTCTGGAGATTGGAATATATTAAAAATATTAGGTGCCAGGAAAAAATAAAAGATGTGTATTTTATCTGTTGTCCATTGGCATAAGTTTAGCTTATTCTGTGTATAGGACTGTATTCATTTTAAAATTGTAATAGTGCTGTATGTGCTATAGCCCACTTTGTTGAAAATGCAAATAAATGTTAAAGAGAATAATGAGCTTCCCTCATCTAATCCAGTTCTCTTGCCCTTTATTACCAAAGCTATTTGTGATGTTTTGTAGTAAACTTTTAAAAGTACAGAAGTAGAAACATTTAACACTAATATAAACAGTTAATCATGAATTGAAAACATCCTGGGGTCTGAAACCAAGATGTCAGCAGGGCTGTACTCCCTCAAAAGCCTAGAAGGGACTCCTTCCTTTGGCTCCCCCAACCTTGGCAGACTCTGGCATTCCTTGAGGTATGGCTGCATAACTCCAACCTCTTCCTTCATCCTCCTATTTCTTTTCCTATACAATTATTTTCTTTTTCTTTTTTTTTTTTAAATTTTTATTTATTTATGATAGTCACAGAGAGAGAGAGAGAGAGAGGCAGAGACACAGGCAGAGGGAGAAGCAGGCTCCATGCACCGGGAGCCCGATGTGGGATTCGATCCTGGGTCTCCAGGATCGCGCCCTGAGCCAAAGGCAGGCGCCAAACCGCTGCGCCACCCAGGGATCCCCTATACATTATTTTCTTAATGGACATTTGAGTTTTGTCCAAATTCGGGCTATTATAAACATTATTCCGATGACCATTCTCATTTTCTTGAACAGATTAACACTGTTTTTTCATTCTTCCAAAGGCCATGGATATCAATCCTTAAATCTTGGAATCAAATGAGTTTCTTTCTATTAACTAATGTTTCATTTGGCGTTCACTTACTTAGTATTGTTCGACACGATGCTCAGTATTTTTTTTCTCAATAGTTTTTTGATTGCAAGCCATGTATTATACATAATTTCAAAGATACTTTGAGCATATGCTATTGTTTTCCAGAGTTTATTACACTTGATTCTTGACAGTAGGAAGGCTAGTTACTCCAATGGAGTATTGAGCCAACGTAAGTAAGTCTAAGGCTTTTTGTTATTTTTGCCTTTAAGTTTTAATCTTGAAGTGTCTGAACTGAAAGTCTTGAAGCAGTATACCAAAACTGCTTCTTTTTAGTGTACCGGAAAGAGTAATTCTAATTTTGCAATACACAAAATAACTCAAGGAATCTGCTCAGTTTCTCAATCTTTTCTGCTGTATTCTTCTTGGCTTCTCTGTTTCCATAGTGTTTTACAGGGAAATACTGCCAAGATCATTCAGATTTCTCACTTCTCTAGAGTCTTGGGTCTTCAATTTGTTACTACCTTAACCATTCTCCAGTGCATATATATGTGCATACATATATGTGTATATGTATATATATACATGCATATGTGTGTATATATATATGATTTTCAAATTCTTTGTAAGTGATTTGGTGTTTGATATTTCTATAACTAGAAGTCAGAAACCTTCCAGCAACTTTAAATCATAAAGCAGTCCCAATTCAGTAATTAGAATGTTCAAACTAAGATATTATTCAAAACTCCGAACTTGATATATCATTAATTATTCTCCCCCTGAACAGCTTGGATCTGCTTCAGGCTGGAAGCCTGCTATGATTAAATGTGGGTTGATCCTTCTGCTCTCTTTTCTCTTCTGCTCACTGTGTCTCTGCTTTTTTTGCTGCTAATCTGTTTAGATTCTGGCCAGAGAAGGGAAAGAAAGATAAATGTACATATTTTGTTTACTTTTAATCAAGTAATGGAGGCGATGATTATGTTTCCTGACAACAACAAATAGAAACTAAAAATGAACAAAAAAGAAAGAAATCTAAATTCCAATCACTGATAAATGAAAACTAGGAAAAAAGCTATCTTTCAAAAGATAAATCATTTAGTATTAGTTATATTAATTAATATGTTAGCAAACATGCTAGTGATGTATCTACATGAATTCTTAATTTCATTCTGCTTTCCAAGGTAGCCTAGGAAAATCTGGAGTTGCTACAAAAAAAGACAGGTTTCCTTAGGGGATCTCAGGGTGGCTCAGCAGTTTACTGCCTGCCTTCCACCCAGGGCATGATCTGGAGTCCCAGGATCGAGGCCCCTGCATGGAGCCTGCTTCTCCCTCTGCCTGTGTCTCTGCCTCTCTCTCTCTCTCTCTTTCTCTCTGTCATGAATAAATAAATAACATCTTAAAAAATAAAAATAAAAGAGAGGTTTCCTGGAATCTTGTAGAGACTAATCCTCAAATTAGTCAGAAGACCTCTAAAAAGAGAAAAGCGCACAGGTACACACACAGAGAGAATGAGAGAGAGAGAGAGACTTGTCATTTTAATCTCCTCTAAGTAAAATGGGAAGAAAAAAATATTAGTTTTCTAATTTCTTTTAACAGCCAACAACACACACACAAACACGAAAACAAGAAATATTCTTAAATTGTAGCTTGTGGAACATGATGTTGGATGTGAATGTTAAAAGGGAAAATTGTAAGTAGTTGGCTGCATAATTTAACAAGACCTGTGGTGGAGACTTTTTGCTCTGCACCAAAAATCTGCAGTCATTCTTTGGTGGTAGATGTCTCTCCATATCACAGACTTTCCCTCCATTCACAGATTATATTCCAGGCCCTAGAGCACATATTATGGCCATATAGCTAGTTTTCACCATAGAAGACGTGATGCACTGATGAGCATCATTTCCAGGAGGAAACTTTTAGAAATCAGCGCTCCTGCTTCATATACTCTATTTCACTGCATCAGCTGACAACAAAGAGATCTAGAGGCTGGCAAATGCACGACGCACAACCTGGTGTCCAGAAAAATGGTATGGGAAGAAGGTGCTTACTTAGTACAGTAGCCTGGACTAATAAGTTATACCAACAGAGATATAGTCCTCAGGTTTAAAATACCAGAATTTAAAAATTGTTATAAAAATATGCATTACATCAACTAATATATAATATCTATTTTCTGCATGACATTGCTATTTTATGTTAATATAGGCACACAATATCTTATCCAAACTAAACAATTTCTCTAGTGAAATAGGCGAATATCCACACTAAGTGAAACCGAGACTATAGTTTCATTCAAGTGTATGACAAATTTCCAATAAAATGTACTTTGGCTCCTAACTTATATAATTGTTGGATTTTGAAATTTCAGTTCAAGGAGTTGACCTTGAGTTCAATATTTAAAGAAAGATAATATCAATATATTATCTCAAAGTTTTTAAGTTTGAATATATTTTAAAAGTAACTGCAATCATGTGGAGGCTGAATTTGTACAATTGACATAACTTGATTTTCCAAAGTGCTTATGTATTAGCAAAATGTCAAGATCTATAGAAACTAAAAGCCACAATCCTTTAAAAAGGCATTGGATCTATGAATTATAAGATTTAGAACACTTTAATGACTTCTTAGAAGCCAGCCAGGGATGATTTAGCAAATCTCAATGCAGCAAAAACAAGCACATACTCTTGCAAACACTGAGATAATATTTCTCATCATATATCACTAGTGTTTGGAATTTAAAAGACAGTAAAAAATATATTGACATATACATTCTTCTGCCACCAACATTTTTTCTAATGACGTGGTTATTATGCCATGTACTATATAAGATGCAAGATCCAGGGACTAAAAAACAACAAATGATTTCCCCTCAATTAGAATTTATGTATGATGGGAAGGAGTAGAAATGATTCAAGAATGTTACATTGTAAATACATTTACTGAATGAAAAATAAAGCTAAGTAGCGTACCTTATATAATAAGTTTGAGAAATCTCTTAAAGCTAATGATGCTAAAATGTTTACATAAGTCAAGTGTTGTGGAATGTATAGTTAAAACTTTGTTAAAATACTTAAAGATCATATAATTCTAAAAATTATAGATAATAATTAAAATAGTTTTAAAAGCTTTTTTTAACTTCATACGGTAAAAAGATCAAATATTTGAAAAGTATAGTGAGAAAACATCCAATGATATTAAAAAAAAAAACTTTTGTGTTCGTATAGTTAACCTTCAATTCATTCTCTGAATTTGAATATAACAAAGTCATGACTTTAAGCAATCGCTTACAGATAGACAAATATCAGCAACACAAATTAAGAGCCAAAAAAAAGGCAAAAAAGTATTTTGTTACATATCAATCTGGGATTAATATAAGATAGGACAAAAACAAAACAAATTCTAATTTATGGCCAGTTAAAGAAGAATATTCAGAAATAAGTTTTCTAAATTGATCTAAAATCATTTTGAAACAGGAATTACCGGTCTATTTCTACATTATATCTCCTATATTTTGAATGCCTTTCTATTCAAACAAGATTGCTTACTCTCTACCTAGTTTTGATAATTGTCTTTTCTTAGGAAAAACTAATTTTGGTTCTTACCATTGCATGGTATTCTATTCCAATCTTGGCACCAAATCAAACTTTTTTCAGCTTTCCTGATAATGACGAAGTTGGATCAGCCTTTTATCCTATTCTTGGATGCTTGACAATTTGAGCATTTGAAGTATAATGCAGGCAATGACTGACTTATGAACTATTAGTATCTGGGCCTTTCACTTCTATTTTTTTTTCACTTCTAAGCTTTTTAGGTACATCTCAACATGGTATTAGATATTTCCTGCCTGATACTATTTTATATATTATAGTAAGTCTATCATTATCTTGAAATAAGAATTTTTAAATGAAATCAAATTAAATATATTTTTAGGTATATTTATTATATATATATTTTTTAGTATCTAGGTATATCACAATTATCTAGGTATATCTACTGCAATAACTTCTATAATATTAGGACTTTTTTCATTGTGGTATTATTATTTTAAAATGTACACCTATATCATCCACCTTGAGTACCATTGTCTTATTATCAGACACAAGTAGTAAGAGCCTATTTAAGTACTTATTTTGTAGTAGACAAAGTTACTACATAGAAGATTACTAATCTTTAAGAAATAATTTGTATATGCATATTAGTAATAAGTTATTTAAATATATCTTTTATATTTAGCAATTACTTAGATATATTCTAACTAAAAATCAACCTAATTAGAAGTGTGCTTTCCTTTGTGGTTGTGTTACCTCTATGTGGTTGGCATACTGACATACTATTGAATATATTATGGATATTCTATTTCCATTTTAACTTTATTTAAAATTTAAATTCTCCTAATTACAGATACATTTTAATCCAATTAAAGTTTCTCTATAGAGCTTTAATGATCTCACTATATAAGCAGATTTTCAAAACTTTTGAGTTTAATGATTAATGTAAGAAATGAAATAGAAGTTCTGATATTGAGGTATAAAATAAAATAATCTTGACTCAAGTATTATATGCGTCTATATGTATATGTAATTAAATAATATAATTAACATATTATATAGATATATAATTAATATATTACTATATATAATGTTATAATAATACATAATTTATTACTAACTTTACCTTAGTAACACTGTAAGACGCATATAATCAGCCCTTTCAATACCTGCCCTTTGGGCACCTGGGTGGCTCGGTGGTTGAGTGTTTGCCTCCGGCTCAGGTCTTGTACCCCGGGGTCCTGGGATCGAGTCCTACATCAGGTTTCCTGCAGGGAGCCTGCTTCTCCCTCTGCCTCTGTCTCTGCCTCTCTCTGTGTGTCTCTCATGAATAAATAAATAAATAAAATCTTAAAAAAAAAATACCTGCCCTCTAATTGGACTAGAAAGGTTACCCCCATTCTTTATCTCTGCTACCTATTCTCATATGTAGACATGCTGTCCTGACTGATAAATAAGCAGATCAACATTCTTATTTTTACATAAACTTCTCAATCATTTTAACATACTATTTTACCCTCCTAGTTTGTTTTTTAATGTGACATTGTGATTTTCATTCCTTTTTCTTTTGAGAGGGACTTTATAATTTAGTTATAAACAAAGGGGAAAAATGTATCTGCTTTGTCTCAGAAGCTTATCTGACTACATCAGTGCTTTGGGAGGGAAAATCCCATGAATTCATCTACAAATTATTATATTAAAGAACACCAAGCTGAACATTTGAGGATGATTTCTAAAATCTATTCGTTTTGAACTATTAGAGCTTAGCTAATTAAAGTTTTAGTTAAATGTATAATGATTAAGAAATATTCATTTTAATTTAATCCACTTCTCAAGGTTAATAGGGCACACTTATTTTTAAATGAAAATGTTGAACAAAATTGCTCATAGCAACATTATTCATAATCACAATAAAAACTAGTTCTTCTATTATGCATCAAAGCTACATTACATATTACATATCCCTCTGATGAGGTCAGAAATTGTAAGGGCAGTATGTTGCTAGTCCTAGGGTTTTCATTAAACTAAATTAAGCTACAGGTTGAAGCAAAATAAAAACAAATGTTATGATCTTAATGATAATAAATACAAAATTTATATAAAATTTTGACAAAAGTCTCTTTAATCTCTCAAATAGCTTTATTTTATCATCTTTTCTATTAGCTCTTTTGTCAAAAGTAGGAAGAGATAGGTAAAGCTAAAAGTCAAACTGCCACCATTCGTGCTCGTCTTCGCAGCACATATACAAACTGCCACCATTCTAAGAGTTTTTATTACTTCTGACCCCATCATCCCTTATCCTTATTTTTATCAGTTTTTGTGGATGTTTTGTGGGATGTCCTCACATTATTAAACTAGGTGTTGAGGGCTCAGTAGTTGGCCTCCAGCATCACTAAATTCTGGGTCATGAAGATGGCTGGGTCTGCAAACTACTAATCATTTCTTTCTGTTAATCTAATTTCTCTCCAGTTGAAAAAAATACTTCCTAGAGGAATTATATATGTCCAATAACTTATTTTATTTTTTTCTGCATCACATAGGCTGATACAAGTCATAGGTCTAATGAGCCATAGAGCTGAAATAGGCAAAAAAACCCCAAACAGAAGTAGTTCCTTCTTATTGGCTAGAAAGACTTTATTTCTTAAAAACAAAAATACAACTACCTCCTTAAATGGCTTATAATTTCTGTGTCAGGTGTTCTGTTTCAGTGTTAATCATTCTATATATACCTATCGTCTATGTCTATCTATACAGTTTCTTTTTTTTTAAGATTTTATTTATTTATTCATGAGAGACACAGAGAGAGAGAGAGAGAGAGAGAGAGAGAGAGAGAGAGAGAGAGAGGCAGAGATACAGGCAGAGGGAGAAGCAGGCTCCATGCAGGGACCCCGATGTGGGACTCGACCCCAGGTCTCCAGGATCATGCCCAGGGCAGAAGGCAGGGACTAAACTGCTGAGCCACCCAGGGATCCCTATCTATACAGTTTCAATTTCTAGGAACCTAACCAAATACTTTAAATACAATTCTAAGCAGAAACTTTAGTAAATTCATGGAAAGTAATGAAGTAAAAAACCTTCATCTCAAGCAGCACTTTCTTAAACTAATGCAAATGTGGCCTAGTTTTACTTCCCATTAATCTTTTGGTTAAATAACAGTGCCATTTCCTGACAACTTTGGCATATGTTCTACTGCGCCTGATATTTCCTTCTTGATTCTGGAATGTGAAAGACATCAATTTCTGGAACTTTAGTAAAATGAAGAGACTATAATCCTTATGGTGCTAAAAGGGACAAGGTATCTGCTCTGTGACATGAGATTTTTCTGAATGCCCCAAATGGACTCATTTTTTGGGTCATGAAGCTGTATTTTCAGACTTCTAAGTGCAGTGACTGATTTGTTGTCGAGATGAAAAAGTCCCTAATAGAAGGACCATTACTGATGATGTTTTATTTATCAGATTGAGGAATTCCTTATTGAGGAATAAGACTTGAAAAACTAGAGGGACATCATACAGACCTTCAGAAAATTACATAGGAAGACACCCAAAGTTAGAAGACACTCTGAAATGGGAGACTATGGAGAAGAGGAGAACAACTTTATTCATATCACAATTTGTAGTAGTGTGGTCATAGATGAGTCTTAACATTCCTATTCCTTCCGAGTTATTTCAGTTTGGCTGTAGGAAAATTAGCTATGATTTTTTTTTTTTATTGTGGCTATCAGCTAAAGCAGATACCCACACAAACCTGGTTTTCTTTCTAATAATCACAGGCATTAACCAGCAGCAGTAACCACTATTAGATTGGATGGAAAAAAAATACGGTACCTATTTTCCCAATATTACTTCCATAAATAACTATGACTGAATATGGACATGTGTAAACTGCTAAATTTAGATTGGCTAATTCTTTGTTTTGAATAAAGAACACTACATTATGTTATTTTACTCACTAACTCATACTTTCACTAAAATATTAATTACCTATTCTCTTTAGGGCTGTGAAGAAGTAAACCAATAAATGTATGAAGCTGTTTCAGATTCTGGTGATAGAAAACTAATGTCATTTTTTGGTGAAGGAGAGTGGATGGGGGTGGGGAGCAATATATAAATGAAGACTAGAAAAAACCTCTCTAAAGAAATAAGATTTCTTTAGAAATTTAATTTCTCGGGCTTTAACTATCATTCTTCTATTCTTCCTACTAACCCACTTCCTTGGCCTAAGTAACCACTAATCTACTTTCTATTTTTAGGGATTTGCTTGTTCTGGGCATATCAGATCAATAGAATAATACTACACATAATCTTTTGTTGCTGACTTATTTAGCATATTTTTTTTACTTTCATGTTATATTTATTTTTACTTTTTGTTTCAAGAGCTTATTTAAATTCTAGTTAGTTGATGTATAGTGTAGTATCAGTCTCAGGAGTCGAATTTAGTGATTCGCCACTTACATACAACACTCAGTACTTGTCACAAGTACCCCCCTTAATACCCATTTAGACTCTCCTCCCACCAACCTCCACTCTAGCAACCCTCAGTTTGTCCTCTATGTAGTTAAGAGTCTCTTATGGTTTGCCTCCCTTTCTTTTTTGCCCCCCCTTCCCTTATGTTCATCTGTTTTGTTTCTTAAATTCCACATATGAGTGAAATTCTATGATATTTGATTTTCTCTGGCTTATTTAGCTTAGCATTATATACTCTAACTTCATCTGCATCATTGCAAATGGCAAAATTTCATTCTTTTTGATGTTTGAGTAATATTCCATTATATATGTAAATATATTATATATATATTATATATATATATATTTATCACTTTTTCATTATCCATTATTCAGCCAATGGACATTTGGACTCTTTCCATAATTTGGCTATTATTGATAATGCTGCTATAAACATTGGGGTGCATGTATCCCTTCAAATCAGTATTTTTGTATTCTTTGGGTAAATACCTAGTAGTACAATTTCTGGGACACAAGGTAGCTTTTAACTTTTTCAGGAACCTCCATATTTTTATCCAGAGTGGCTGTACCAGTTTACATTCTCACCATGAGTGTAAGAGGGTTCCCCTTTCTCTGCTCTCGCACTAACATCTATTGTCTCCTGCGTTGTTAAATTTTAGCCATTCTGACAGGTATGAGGTGATATTTCATTGTACTTTTGGTTTGTATTTCCCTGGTGGTGAGTAATGTTGGGCATCTTTTCATGTGTTTGTTAGTCTGTATGTCTGTATGTCTTCTTTGCAAAAATGTTTATTCATGTCTTATGCCCATTTCTTAAATGGATTATGTATTTTGGGGGGTGTTGATTTTGATAAATTCTTTATGGACTTTAGATATGACCCTTTATCATATACATTATTTGCAAATATCTTCTCCCATTATGTAGGTTGCTTTTTAGTTTTGTTGATTGTTTTCTTTACTGTGCAGAAGCTTTTTATCTTGATGAAGTCCTAATAGTTCATTTTTTTTTCTAATAGTTCATTTTTGCTTTTGTTTTCTTTGCCTCTGAAAACATACCTAATAAGAAGTCACTACAGCTGAGGTCACAGAGGTTGTTGCCTGATTTCTCCTCTAGGATTTTGATGGTTTCCTGGACTTTCACCCATTTTGAATTTATTTTATGTGCATGGTATAAGAAAATGGTCCGGTTTAATTCTTCTGAATATTACTGTCCTATTTTCCCAACACCACTTGTTGAGGACTGTCCTTTTTCCATTAGATATTCCTTTCTGTTTTGTCAAAGATTAGTTGACTATACAGTTGTGGGTCCATTTCCCGGTTCTCTATCCTGGTCCACTGATCTATGAGTCTATTTTTGTGCCAGTACCATACTTCCTTGATCACTACAGATTTGTAATATAGCTTGAAGTCTAGAATTGTGATGCTTCTAGCTTTGCTTTGCTTTTTCAAGATTGCTTTGGGTATTTGGGGTCTTTTGTTCCTTACAAATTTTATTCTATCTCTGCGAAAAATGCTGCTGGTATTTTGTTAGGGATCACATTAAATGTGTAGATTGCTTTGTGTAGTATAGGCATGTTAAAAAAAAAATTGTCCTTCCAATCAGTAAGCATAGAATGTATTCCCATGTCTTTGTGTCATCTTCAATTTCTTTCATAAAAGTGAGCTATGGTTTTCAGAGTACATATTTTTTACCTCTTTGTTTAGGGTTATTCATAGGTATCTTCCGGGTTTTGGTGCAATTGTTAATGGGATAGTTTCCTTGATTCCTCTTTCTGCTGCTTCATTAGTGGGGTATAGAAATGCAACAGATTTGTGTACATTGACTTTTTTGTATCCTATGACTTTGCTGAATGTTTGTATCAGTTGTAACAAGTTTTTGATGGAATCTTTCCAGTTTCTACAGAGAATATTATGTCATCTGCAAGTAGTGAATGTTTGACTTCTTCCTTGGCAATTTGGATGCCTTTTATTTATTTTTGTTGCTGTTGTCTGATTGCTGAGGTTAGGACCTCCAGTACTATGTTAGATAACAATGATGAGGGTGAACAACATTCCTGTCTTGTTCCTAACCATGAAGGAAAAGCTCTTCCCCATTGGATATTTTGAATAGTGCTGTTATGAATATTTGTGTGCAAGATTTTAAATCTGTTCAAGTGAAATCCCTGTTTCATATAGTAAACTATATTTAAAATTTGGAGGAACTGCCAAACTGTTTTTCAAGGTTACTCCACCATTTTATCCACCATCCCACCATCAGTGTATGTGAGCTCTGATTTCTCCACATTCTTCGCAACACTTATTTTCTTGGGTTTGTGTGTGTGTGTGTGTGTGTGTGTGTACTTTTGATTATGATCATCCCAATGGCTGTGAAGAGGTATGCCATTGTGATTTTGATAGAAATTTCCCTAATGACTACTGATGTTGAACATTTTTTCATATGTTTGCTATTTGTATCTTCTATTTTAACTTTGAAAAAGGTATTTTCACTTCCTTGACAGTGTCCTTTATAGAATATGTTTTTTAAATCAAGTCCAAAAATCTTATTTTATTTTTGTGTCATGTCCAAGAATTGTGTATTCAAGATCATAAAGATCTATGCCTATTATTTTCAAGAATTTTATAATTTTAGCTCTTACATTTACGTCTTAGGACTTTTTTTTTTTTTTACAGATTTTTATTTATTTATTCAAGAGAGACAGAGAGAGAGAGAGAGAGAGAGAGAGAGAGAGAGAGAGAGAGAGAGGCAGACACAGGCAGAGGAGGAAGCAGGCTCCATGCAGGGAGCCTGACATGGGACTGGATCCCATGTCTCCAGGGTCACGCCCTGGGCTGAAGGTGGCACTAAACTGCTGAGCCACCCAGGCTGCCCAGGACATATTTTTGAGTTAACTTTTGTATATGTCGAGTAGGAATCCAACTTCATCCTTTGCATGTGATTATTCAGTATTAACTTTCTTGACACTTTTGGTACTCTTTTTTTTACATTTATTTTGGTAATCAAGCCATGGTGTTGAAATTTTAATTTAATTAGATCTTAGCTGATTTGCAGAATTTGATTTTTACTGATAACTTAAAGCATATAGACTGAGTCTATCCATTAATCTAAAAATGACTTGTTATTTTCTCAGCTAGGGACTCAGCAGGTGATTTTCTTTCTTTCTTTCTTTCTTTTTTTTTTTCTTTTTTTTATATTTAATTTATTTTTTTCACTAGAGACACAGAGAGAGAGAGAGAGAGAGAGAGGCAGAGACACACGCAGAGGGAGAAGCAGGCGCCATGCAGGGAGCCTGATGTAGGACTTGATCCTGGGTCTCCAGGATCAGGCCCTGGGCCGAAGGCAGGCTCTAAACTGCTGAGCCACCCAGGGATCCTCTAGCAGGTGATTTTCATAAACTGTAAGATTATTTTTAAGATTTTGTTTATTTGGGAAAGAGAGACAGCACAAGAGGAGGGGAGAGGGAAAAGGAGAGAGGGAAGAAGACTTACCACAGAGCAGGGAGCTCAATGCAGGGCTTGATCCTAGGACCATGGGATCATGACCTGAGCCAGAGGCAAATGCTTAGTGGACTGAGCCACCCAGGCACCCTGAGATTTTTTTTTATTTAGCAAATAATTCCAATACAAAAATTCCAATGACCCAACCTTGTATTGAAAAACTATAATATTTTAATACCTGATGAGACTTTTACCATGAATGAGAGCAGAGGGGGAGAAGAAAAAGAGTGGAGGTAATGAAGTAATCTAAATATCAAGTTGACATGACCATTTGTTATTTTATGTCTTAACTATTTTTTTGTTGACAAGATAGTTATGTTGTTTATCTATCAATATATTTTTTCATGGTTTAAAGCCAAATTATTAAGTCTAGCCATATGCAATAGCACCATACTAGAAATGAAGGACTATGAGAACTATATTTAATATAGAATGCTAAAAATATCTTTATTTTCTTATACTTCTTTTCAAAGATATTTCAAGTTAAATTACATTTATCAAATATAACATGCTATGCAAAATTTGGAAATCTTATAAATCCTTCAAACAGTAGATCAAATAACAGTGGTTTTTTGAGTAAAGAAAATGAGTAGCCTCCTACAAGTAGGCATTTGAAAGATACGTCCGGGGTGGCATCCCTTTTTTCTTATACCCTGAAGTCATATGATGCTAAACATGTCAAATATTAATAATTTCTATTATCTGTCCTATTATAAAATTTATTATAATAAATTAATGAATAACTTGGGTATTATATGAAGATGATTATCAAATGAGAATCAATTGATTGACTAATTAAACATTTGTACTCCAGACTTCAGAATTTGATCTCTAGGGAAAAAGTTTGGAAACAAAGTTTAAAAATCTAGATTCTTATACTGATCTCTCCCACCAAAGTTAGAAATATAATACTTAAATTATAAAGCAGAATTTTGTATACATTATAGATATATAAAATATATAAAAAATATATTTGTTAAACAACCAGGAAATTCTTTTCTACTAGTCATAAGAATAAAAATGAAATCATAACACTACTGGGAACAAACTCTAGAAAGATCAATAAAGCCTGTTAACAAATATTGTAAGTTTCTGGAACCTTATTTTTACTACATCCACTCAGTGTTTGAACATTTTAACTGGGGATCCCTGGGTGGCTCAGCTGTTTAGCCCCTGCCTTCGACCCAGGATCGAGTCCCACATCGGGCTCCCTGCATGGAGCCTGCTTCTCCCTCCGCCTGTGTCTCTGCCTCTCTCTCTCTTCTGTGTGCCTCATGAATAAATTAATGAATCTAAAAAAAAAAAAAAAAAAAAAAACTATGGAAAGTTTGGCTAAGTGATACTTCTTCTTTCAGGTAATCCATGACAGAGATATTGCATGTTTACAAACTGTTCATGTGCAGTGGAGCCAGAATGAATAATAGAAATGTTCAAAGTCTCTAAATTATCAGATTAGTTCCTTCTTAGTGAATACAACTAAACAAATGGGTAAACATAGAACCCAAATATATTAATTTCATCAATTTAAAATTAGTGATATTAACATGTAACCATTAACCAATTTCAGCTTAAATTGTTATAACTATTCTTTTAAAAGTCTTCAGTAGGGATCCCTGGGTGGCGCAGCGGTTTAGCGCCTGCCTTTGGCCCAGGGCGCGATCCTGGAGACCCGGGATCGGATCCTACATCGGGCTCCGGTGCATGGAGCCTGCTTCTCCCTCTGCCTGTGTCTCTGCCTCTCTCTCTCTCTCTGTGACTATCATAAATAAGAATTAAAAGTCTTTTTTAAAAATTATTTATTTGAGAGAGAGAGAGAGTGGGGGGGGGGGGAGGAATCTGCTCAGATTCCTTGCTGAGCCCTGAGCTCAATGCAGGGCTCTATCCTAGGACCTCAAGATCATGACCTGAGCTGAAACCTAGAGCCAGCCACTCAACCAGAGCCACCCAGGTGCCTCTGTTATAACTATTCTTTTTACAGTTAATTATTATGTTTTTGTTTTGTTTTGTTTTGTTTACCTTGGTTATCTTAAAGGCATTATTCAGACTCATATACTAATATACTCAATTTTATGTTTCTCTCTGTAGAAAATGTATGCAAAGCATTTTAATTAAAGCCAAAACTAATCTAAGTGAATTTTTAAAATACACTGTCTTGAATACAATAAAGGGATAATAAATGCACTTCCTTATAATTTTACATAGAGTATCAATGTTCTGTTGAAAATACACAGGAATAAAAAGAAAAAGAAAATACACAGAAAGGTTAATTTCTGCATTTGTTTTATATGATCATTTATATTCATGTTAAATCAAGTGTTATTTTTAAAATTATGTGTCTTTTTCATAAATACCATTTATGCTATCTGTACTCTGTATCTCATAATAATTATATTAATATTTATGCTTTCAGATTTTAATAAAGGATTATTTACACAGGAGAGATATAATGGAGTCATGAATCATGGCATTTGTAAGACTTTATAAGAAACCATACAATATAAGCAAAAGAACGTAATTCCTTGACTGGACTCAGCTGAATGGTTCTTGCCTGAGGTTTTGCACATGATTGAAGACAGAAAACAGCTAGACTATAGTCATCCTGAAATTCCACCAACCTGGTCCAAATAGTTAAGTCACAACTGGCAGAGGTGGCTGTTTCCTGAAATCTCAGTGGGGATGCTTACCAGAGTGGCTACTTCTGACCTTTGCTATAATTTGGGCTAATTAGCATGCTCCCTCAGTTCTGGGAACTAGTATCTCTCTCTCTCTCTCTCTCTCTCTCTCTCTCTCTCTCTCTCACACACACACACACACACACACACACACAAACACACACACAAACACAAAAGCAACCCAAGACAAGACATTTAGACAGATACAGCAAGGCTTTTTATAATGTAGTCTCAGATACCACCCTGAATCACCTGCGTCCCATTCTATTGATCAAAAGTGAATCTCATGACCAGACTAGAGTTAATTAGAATTGATTATATGAAGGAGTAAATGCCAAGATGTATGACTCCTGCGAGGGTCGTGTTTGGAAACTATCTGGCTCAGAAGAAGAGAGTAGATCTAAAAATAGCTTCCCTGAGTCTGGAGCTTTCTTTGTGTGGAGGCCATGACCTTTTTTAGTTAATATGACCATGGCCTTAAGACACTGATATGGATTGCCTAACTGAGACTATAAATAATAGAGAAGACTTTTTTAAGACATATTTTTCAAGACTCACAATAGTTTTGTTGTTGTCTGTTTTGCTTTGCTTTGCTTTTAATAGATAAACCAACAATAAAGATGGCTTATTAACATGATCGTCTTTAACTACATGATAGCAGGTTTCTGTTAGGTCTTGAGGGGGGGAAAAAACCCAAAACTTTCGTAAACAAAACTAAATTGAGCTTCACTGTGTGCTATCTCTGAAAGATTGCAAAAGATATATGTAATTCTAAAAATACGATGTAATTCTAAAAATTCTAAATTTATGATGTAAATTCTAAAAATACGATGTAATTCTAAAAATACGATGTAATTCTAAAAATACGATGATGTGAAGTTTCCTGGACATGAGTGTTGCACAGAAAATTCATCCATAGTATGTATTATTACAGACTAAAAATAAAATAAACAAATTTTCCAAAACTATGATGATAATCTTAAAAAATAAAGTTACATAACTTAATTTATCAGCAGTAATAACTTAGGACAATCATTACAAAGTATATTAATATAAATGTCAACTAATTGAAAAGAGAGGTTCAAGGATGTAAAGTCATGCCAATGTCCTAGCAGCAGTGGTAAATTTAGATATATTTCTTTGCCCAAATAATAGTTTAGGGAAATATGAGTTCTTGTTATCCTGAAGCATGCATATTAAATTATTTTAAAGTGTTAAGTTGATCTAAATTTTTTTTAAGATTTTATTTATTTATTCATGATAGTCACGCAGAGAGAGACAGAGAGGCAGAGACACAGGCAGAGGGAGAAGCAGGCTCCATGCAGGGAGCCTGACGTGGGATTCGATCTCGGGTCTCCAGGATCGCGCCCCGGGCCAAAGGCAGGCGCCAAACCGCTGCGCCACCCAGGGATCCCAGTTGATCTAATATTTGTATGAAAAAGTATACATATGAATCTTAAGATTGAGCAAAAAGCTAAGATATGAAAATATTAACATGATGCCATATATTTGATTGCAAAATTCACCAATAAATATTTTTTAAATATGTAAAATAAGATAAAAAGATGATCAGCTTAGAATTGGGGTGGTGGGGATAAAGGTCAAAAAAAAAACATAAAATTGCTCTTTCATATAGCAGATAATTGAACTACTTGTATAATAGCATTCTTACTAGTCTTCGGGGTTAAGTTGCTTCAAGCTTAGGGACTCCTTGCTTGCTGGCCTAAGTCCCTTTGCCCTTAGGAGAACTAATCTACTTTCCTTGAAATTGGCCTTGAGTCGAGAAGGACCAAACTTGCCCAGGCAGTAAGCCCTGGCCATGACTGGAAACGGCTGCCACTGATGTTAGCAAGTCTGTTCACGGTCATATCCACAAAGGACTAATTGCCTGGGCACTTGCTCTTCTCTTTTCCCATGCCTTCCCCTTTCTTTAACCCCCTTGGGCTCCACAGGGTGAGGAAAGATGAATATTGAGACAGTAGTCCATCTTCTTCTTAGGTTGCTACTTTCCAAAATGAAGGAACTTTTCCTATCCAACCATCACTTGTCTCTTGAATATGGATTTTTAAGCCAGAGCAGCTGACCCTGTTTGGAACTGATTTCTCTTGTGCAGCTAACACCTGGGAAATAGAAAAAAGAAACTTCGGGGATCCCTAGCTGGCTCAGGGGTTGAGCGTCTGCCTTCAGCCCTGGGCATGATCCCGGGGTTCTGGGATTGAATCCCACATCGGGCTGCCTGCATGGAGCCTGCTTCTCCCTCTGCCTGTGTCTCTGCCTCTCTCTCACTGTCATGAATAAATAAAATATATATATATATATATATATATATATATATATGTATATATATATATATATAAGAAACTTTGGAAACTTATAAAGTCTACTTAATATTCAAACTATGAAAAAAAAATAATAAGCACCATATTTCTATGGAGTGACCAGCAAGGAGACCTAATGAGAAGCAGTAAGTGAGGGGAATGAAATCCAGGGGAGTGTGGAGATGTGGAAGTCAGGTGGAAGGGTTTCAAGGGGAGAGGTAAAAGGTCCCCAATGCCACGTGCAGCATGGGTATTTAATGACACTGATGTACCATTGTGATAGAATGATGAGATTCAAAAGGTCTTCAAAGAAAAATTAGGAGAGATTTTGCAGATGGCAGATATAAAGTCTTTTTTTCCATTTTATTTACATTCACTTAATTAACATATTGTGTATTATTGTTTTCAGAGATGGAGTTCAGTGATTCATCACTTGCATATAAAACACCCAGTGCTCATTCCATCATGGCCCTCCTTAATGCCCATTATCCAGTTGTTACCCATTTCCCCCACATTCCCTGCAGCAACCTTCAGTTTGTTCCCTAGAACAGTTTCTTATGGTTTGTCTGCCTCGTTGATTTCATTTTATTTTTCCTTCCCTTCCCCTATGATCCTCTGTTTTCTTAAATTCCATATATGAGTAAAAATCATATGATAACTGTTTTTCTCTGATTGTCTTATTTCACTTAGCATAATACCCTCTAGTTCCAGCCACATCGTTGCAAAGGGGAGAAAAGGGAAGCCGCTTGCACTGTTGGTGGAAATGCAAACTGGTGCAGCCACTCCGGGAAACAATTGGGTGTTTCTCAAAAAGCTAAAAATAGACCTACTCCCGGACCTAGCAATTTTACTACTGGGTATTTACCTAAAGGATACAAACATAGTGACCTGAAGGGGGCACCTGCGCCCCAATGTTCATAGCAGCAATGTCCACAGTAGCAAAACTGTGGAAAAGGCCCAGATGTCCATTGACAGATGAATGGAGAAAAAAAGATGTGGCATATATATATATATATATATGTATATATATATATATATATGGAATATTACTCAAATATAAACAATTCTTTATAGATTTAAGAGGAAGCTAAGGGATAAGAAATTACCAGAAGGAAAGAGGGTTGAAAACCTGACTTTTGTTTTCATTTTTACTTTTTTGGGAAGTGAGGTAAAACAATGTTTGCATGTGATAGGAAGGGGTAACAAATTACTGAGAAATGTAAAGAAAATAAGACTGTCAAAAGTTGAGAAAGTATGTCAGAGATTGTTAACAGGTTAAATTAAGAATACTTGCTACACGTGTTTGGTTTTGAAGAGATTTGAATAATAGCAAATATTTATATACATTGTTTCATTAAAATACATATATATTCATATGTTTTTTCAATTGAATCATAATAAAACTTATTTTCAGGAAATATATAGTCAAAAGAGATCCTCATGTTATTTAACTTTATTCTTATCTATTAATTAGAAAGATCATAAGTTTGTCAAGTAGATATAGCCTTAGGTTGTAAAAATTGATCTGGAGTATTCCATTGGTTTTTATACTTGTCAGTCTAAGTCAACCAGCTATATTGGTCACTTTTAGATGACTAAAAACTTTCTATTTATTCAAATATTTCGTTTGCCCTAATCGCACAGACACCAGGTTTACTGCATTTTTAAATTTTCTTTTTTCACAATGCATTTGCATTATTACAGAATCTTTCAGCATGGCTGCGTCCTTTCCAATTGCTCAAATAAGGATTGATTTTCGTTTCATATTTTTAGTATATGTTACCAAATCTTCCTCATTTTTCAGTCAAAATAAATGCAACTAAGGATATCTGCAGTGTACCAAGGCCGCGGTTCTTTTGCAATATGCTTTCATTCTTACATTTTTTTTCTACTCTTATACTGAGGAAATTGTAGGCATTTGCAATAGAAATGATCCAAATTTGTGGTACACATACATTGAAAGGAAAGCTGGAGAGAAATGCTAGAAATAATTTGTAGATGACAAGATCTTCTGAAGTGCCAAGTGCCTCCGCAATTGTAGTTTGTGAATATACTACTCAATGTTATGCTATTTCATTTCTCAAAAAAAGATACAACGTGACTTGAAAAAGGTAAAAGTACTCTAACCCACCCAGTCAACAGCTTTCAGAAACTATTTCATATAATCTTGGTATGATGAGACAAGATGGCTGTTTCCGTCTTTATATTATCATTAGGGGAGTTATGAGGAGGGTTTGCGGACACATTCTATCAACTAGCACATGGAAAACAATCGTAGCACATAATGTATTGCCAGAGAACAGGTCTTTACACCAGGTCATTCAACAGGTATGTGTTAGATGCTTTTATTGGTGTATTATAAGCTTCAGGAAGGGGAGCTTTATAAAAATATCTAAATTTAAGACTTACCTTTTTTGGAGATGAAATAGTCATGCTGTTTATTGGTAGGGAGCTGCTCGAAAACTATACCAATCAATACCTATGTTGCTATTTACAGTTTAGCTAGCCACATAAATGTAATTAACTTTTTTTATAACCTGTTATTGCGATAATGATAGTGAAAATTTAGTAAGACCTGATAAAAGAGGTGTAGTGGGAAATGATGAGGAAGGAGCAGCAGTTGAAGGCAATCCAAAACCATTTACAGCTTCTTTTACTCAAAAACATTCTTATTTCAAAAATTGGGATTTTTACAATCATACAGGTAAACTCAAAATTTTTCTGAATATTTTAGAAATATTCAACCCCTATGATCTGTTTCTCTATTTTCCTACATCCCATGTTCCCTTGTATGACACTGTCACATTGATTATTTTATTAGATAAGAGATAATACAGCAGTGCTAATATGTTAATAAGTTAACTCATTTTTTTTTGCATATTTTTTTATTGGAGTTCGATTTGCCAACATTTAGCCTAACACCCAGTGCTCATCCTTAACTCATTTTTTTTTTAAGACAGAAATAGAATATGCCTCCATTCCAGGGGAATTTCCTCAAGATAATTGAGTATATTCCTTGTGGATAGCAATGTATTCATTTGGAAAAAAAAAAAAGAAAAACAAAGAAAATATTTAGACCAACATAATAAATATGGAAAACTTTCCTACTTCACTTTTCTAATAAATTAATTTTTTCTATTACGTAAGATATTTTGTAATTTTTTCCTGTCCCAATATGTCTTATTTCCACTCCCCTTCAGCCAAAGACCAAGCTAATTACTTCATAAAGAAAATACATGAAATTGGAAGAAAGCTATTTAACTTCACACGATTTTTTTTTCAAGATTTTATTCATTTATTCATGAGAGACACAGAGAGAGGCAGAGACACAGGCAGAGGGAGAAGCAGGCCCTGCTCCATCCTGGGTCTCCAGGATCATGCCCTGGGCCAAAGGCAGAGCTAAACCACGGAGCCACGGGGCTGCCCTAACTTCACACCATTTCTTAAGCTAACTTATTTGATCCCATTTCTAGATCTTCTTTCTTTTATAGCAGTAAGAAATGCCTGGGCCCCATTTTTCAATCAACTCATAATTTTGGCTCTGCACTTTATCTCATTTTACTACTTAACAGTTTTTGCAACTCTAAGTATTCCCCTTTCTTTTCATCAAAATGTTGCCCAAATTTCTTTTGATTGTTCTCATAATAATCAGCAAACTGAAATATTTTCTGTCTATGTTTGCATCTATCAGTAACAATTGTCATGTGAAAATTAGACATCTGGCTAAATGACATTGGCTAAAATAAACACAAAAGAAATTTATTGAGAACATTTTCATAGTAGCAACCAATGGCTGCGAAGGGTGCTTGCCACATATCTAAGAATAACCAAATCTCCCTCCAGAATGTTTCCTTGAGGAATAGAACTATGGATGCTTCAGCTGAATCCAGAGGCATCACTGGGAAGGCACCTCTAGATGCCAACATTAGCACCACTGACACTGTGACCAAGAAGGAAATCTTGTTAAAACTGCCATTGCTGTGAAAACTTATGTAGTTTCAGAATTTTTGTGCCACTTTTTTTTTTTTAATATTAAGCCCAGATTAAGAGCACCTGATTGTAAGAGCTTAGTAGGTCAGATGTCCATACTCATTCTTTAAGTCATTTGAAAATTGTCTATCTGGACTTATCTGCTTCTGTTGTGAGAAGGAGGCTCTGTCCCCTATTTAGATTAATAAAGTAAGGTTTTTCCCAAACAGCATCACTTGGCATTAGAAAAATAAAAATAGAAAAAAAGTAAAAGTAACAAAAAAAAAAAAGAAAAAGGAAAAAAAGACAAAGGGAGAAAATAAGCAGTATATTCTACACCATTGACTTTCCAATAAAAACATACATACTTCTTTTCATCTTTACAAATAAAATGGTTCTTATTTAGCACACATATTAAATAATATTGGACACACATTCTTTAGCTCTCTAAAAGGGAGAGAATACAAATTCACATCATTTATTGTACTCAACTGAACATTATCCTAGTAATGACTATTGTTTCTCTATTTCTATCACAGTTCATCTAAAAAATTCTCTAACCTATGGATTACGTTATAATTTAATTATCTCTCAGGATATATATATATATATAATATATAATTATATATATATATATAATTGATAGATAAGAGATAGGAAATATATTATTTAATATAAATAACACAGATTTTTTTAACTCCACAAAGAAGAAAACACAAAAAGATGTTATTAATTCTAATATTATCCACTGGTAGTGACTCTCTATTTTATGATTACCTTTCTCCACTATTTATTGCATATTTCCTCTAACTTTAGCTTGATCATTAGCCAGTCATCCTTCTTTATCAAAGAATATGATTACAACCTCTCTTTGGAGGAATATAAACCTTCTGTTTTTCTTTAGAGTTTTTTTTTTAACTTTTACTACTAGACAGGCCGTACTAAGATATATAGAGGCAATCTCTTGAAGTCCATTCATACATTTTTTTCTTCCTTCTGCAGTAGCAACCACACTTCTCCTTGAAAGTCAGAATGAATAACTTCAGCCAAAATCATACTCCATTTTTTTCTTGCCCTTGCCTGTTCTCCCTAAAGAATTAAAAAAAATAAAGAAGAAAGAAAGAGAAAGAAAGAAAGAAGGAAAGAAAGAAAGAAAAAGAAAGAAAGAAAGAAAGAAGAAAGAAAGAAAGAAAGAAAGAAAGAAAGAAGAAAGAAAGAAAGAAAGAAGAAAGACAGGTTGGAGAGTAAAAGAGTGGAAGATTGATAAAGAGAAACAAACAAAAAATGTCCAGCAATATGGCCTCAGTTTCTAGTTCAGTAAGCCCCATGCTAACTAAGTCTTCAAATGGGAGCTTCTTTGCTCAGAGATTATAGTTTCCAGGAAAAGTTTTCCCAATGAAATCATTTTGTGCAATGTTCAGCATGCACCATCTCTCTTTTATGGTCTGGTTCCCACACCATGTATTCTTTCAAAGAAAAAAAAAAAAGAAATTGATATGGATAGAACTCCAAACTCAGATCTTTCTCCTGCTGCAACTAAGTTCAAGAAGGTTCTAGAATGCTTGTTGCTTCTGACTTACGTAATGCAAATAAATTCTGTGATAATTAGCTTGTCACCTTTTGTTTTTCCTGTAAAGTTCCTTGGTCAGGTACCATACTGTGTTTTATAAAATATCAGTGATCAAATAATTTCAGTAAGCAAGCTAAGAGGGTTCTTAGAGCAGCATTAGATAAAGAGAAAACAAATACAAACTGTAAGTAAGCGTTTACTGTCAAAACTGTGCTAGAGCTTCAATGTAATTTACTTATTAGAGCTATTCCATGGTTCCTGGGCTCCCCCAGAGTATAGCATTTTTTTTTTTCAGGGAATCCAGAAGGAAGTCCACTCTTGGAAGGTTAGATTATCACTTACTTTGTGTTAACTTGGTTAAGAAGAAGATCCAAGTCTTTATTTCTTATCAAAGAAACAGCCATTGAACAAGGACTAGATAGCTAGAAATGAGCTTGTCTGATAATTTACAAGGCAATTTATCTAGTCTTACTGATTATTAAGATCCTATTTCTTAGGACTTTTGGCATGTCTCAAAATTTGATTTAATCTAAGAGACAATTCCCATTCATGTTCCCAAACCTTTTTTTTTTATTTTTTATTTTTTATTTTTATTTTTTTATTTTTTTTGTTCCCAAACCTTTTGTCTTAAATACTCCAAAGCTATCCCCTGCAAGCCCTGATCATGATAGCAATCTATTAATTGATGGTAATAAAAATCATTGTTAATCTATATCTCACATGTTACTCCACTAATCTCATACAGGGATTAGCAAACTTCTTCTGCAGGTAAATATTTTAGGCTTTGTAAACCATAAAGAATCTATTCCAGTTACTCATGTCTACTATTGCAGTGTGAGAGGAGCCATAGACAGCATGAAAATTAAATATAGTTGCAGTGTTCCAATAAAACGTTATTTATCTAAAAAAAAAAAAAAAGATAGAAACCAGATTTAGACCACAGGCCATAGTTTGCTATTTTCCAAAATCCAATTGCCTTCTGTACTGGCTAAGCAAGCATATTAGAAAAGAATGGCAAGGAATTCCATTCAGCATATTTGAGGTTCTTTTCATTAAAATGTATTATTCACCTTAGACTCAGCAGTGTATAGGTTTTACCATTTTACAGAAGGAATAGCTCAGATGTCTTCTACTTCATTGGTCCTCTCCCAAATACCACTATTATAGCGTAAGCCAAACAGCTTTATGGATGTTATGTAAGTGTCTTAGTAGAACTGCAAAAGCATGTTAAGATAATAGTGGGAAATATCTTGCTTGGTTCTACTGGGAACTCCATGAAGAAAACTTACATCAGATACATCAGAACTACATATGGGGATACCTGGGTGCCTGTGTTCGGCCCAGGGCATGATCCCAGAGTCCTGGGATCGAGTACCACATCTGGTTCCCTGCATGTAGCCTGCTTCTCTTTCTGCCTGTGTCTCTGCCTCTCTCTCTCTGTTGTCTCTCATGAATAAATAAAAAAAATAATTTCTTTTTTTTAAAGAACTACATATGGTTTCACTTATATGTAGAATATAAGAAATAGTGCAGAGGACCAGAAGGTCAGGGAGGGAAAACTGAATGGAAAAAAAAATCAGTGAGGGAGACGAATCATGAGAGTCTTAACTCAGGGTAACAAATTGAAGGTTGTTGGAGGGGAAGTAGGTGAGGGAGTGGGGTAACTGGGTGATGGGCATTAGGAGGGCATGTGATTTGATGAGCAATGGGTCTTTTACAAAACTGATGGATTATTAAAAACTATATCTGAGGCTAATAATGTACTATATGTTGGCTAACTGAATTAAAAAAAATAATTCTGAGTAGTTGGAGCCAGTGTCTAGTAATCTGTATGTAGTTCTGTTGTTTTCCTTAATACGGACGCATCCTACAAAATGGCTATCGGCAATTTCATAATAGTATTATAGGCTGAACTGTGTTTTTCCAAAATTCATATGTTGAAGTTCCAATCCTTAATACCTCATAATGTGACTGAATTTGGAGATTGAGTCTTTAAAGAGGTATAAGGTTAAAATGAGATCATTAGGTGGATCCTAATCCAAAGTAACTGGTGGCCTACAGGAGGAGACAGTTAGGACGCAGACCTACACAGGTAAGACCATGTGAATACAGAGGGAGAAGAGGGCCGTCTATAATTCAAGAGGCCTCAAAAGAACTCAGCTTTGTTGGCACCTTTGTCTCAGATTTACAGCTTCTAAAAATATAAGAAAATGAATTTCTACATTTAAGTCACCAAGTATGGCACTTTGCTGTGAAAACCCTAGTAAGCTAATAGATAGGAATTTTATTATATTAATTATAATATCCGAAGGTCCTTCCTCAAGTTACCTACTTACCTTTATTCTAAGAGTCTATGTTTTTAAAAAAACTCAAATCATGGAATTAGATTATGGACTATGGTTCTAAATTTTGAAGACTTCATGTAAATTATAGAAACTAAGTGGGAGGGGGGATCCCTGGGTGGCGCAGCGGTTTGGCGCCTGCCTTTGGCCCAGGGCGCGATCCTGGAGTCCTGGGATCGAATCCCACGTCGGGCTCCCGGTGCATGGAGCCTGCTTCTCCCTCTGCCTGTGTCTCTGCCTCTCTCTCTCTCTCACTGTGTGCCTATCATAAATAAATAAAAAAAAAAAAAAGAAAAGAAACTAAGTGGGAGATGATACGTGATAGATGATGGATAGATAGATCGATAGATCAATAGATAGATCTCTAGCTCCATAATACTTATTCATTTTTTTCCAATGACAAAGGTTAATTTTAATCATAGTTTTCAAATAACTACACTTTGAGATACAAGCATTAGAGAATTGTTTTTTCTTCGAAAAGAGCTCCCTTGTGGCTGGTCATTTTGTTTGTTTGTTTGTTTAAACAATGTAAGACAACCCTCATGAGACAGAAGAGGTGAATTTGTACTTGCTGTTAAGGGAGACTCATTATGGTGTAAACACTAAGGATATTCTGAGATCTATGAAATCATGCATATATTCACATTCCATTTCTCCCTCTCTCATTCTCTATTTCCATCTATCTATAAGTCTTTCTATGATTTCACTACAATGTCTATTATCTCTTGTAGCCATGGGGCTAGGAAAAGTCTTAAAAAAGTTTGATTCTGCAAATTTAATTGCAGGATTAGTCCAATTTATTGGTAAGTGTTTATTGAAATCATTAGTGTTTAACTCCTCAGAGCTATCCCATAGTGTCCTAGCTGATTATCGCTGCCCTTGGTGTCAGTACAAGCAGATAACAAATTGCAGGTTCTCTTCACTTGCCTTAGGACCTTTTACTTCTAATTCCAATTTTTATATTGTAAGAGTTCTTAATTATAAACACTGAAGCGTCTAGTAAAAAAAAAAGAAAAAAATACGATCTTGAGTAATTCACAAAATTTTGGGATACTGAGAGAATCATCCTTAGAAGATATACAATCTGGGATCATGCCCCAAATCCCTCCACAGTGGTGGTTTAACAGAAACCATGGCCACCTTGTCAGAACTTTAATATTGCAAGTTGTACCACTATTAATATGCTGCTAATACAATTAGCCCCTCACCCTGGAAGCTGCTCCTAACACTGTTTCTACTGTCACTTAAGGAACTGAAACACAATACAGCTGCCATTGTCACCGGAGAGGATAATCAACTATTGCTGACAATTCTATTGATTATTATCTCTTGAACCAAAATCGAGAGTATGACCTCCTGATTGTAAGAGCATTAGTCCTGTGCCTACACTACGCATGCAAGTTAGCTGGGGAAATGGATGTTTGGCAAAGTGAAAGACTTGCAGGGCATTGCCTAAGAACCAAATACAGAAAGGTGTTTCTGGTGCTACGTAGCCAAAATAATGACAATACCATCTATATCATATTATTATCAATATGGCACCCCACCCTAAAAACAAATGAACAAACAAAACTATTTATCAATAAATAGATCGTAATCTATCCACTTAGACCATAAATCTTAGACTTAACCTGTGATGCGTCTTGCCCATACACTCAACATCCAATTCTAAATAAAGGCCTCTCAAATTCATTTCCAAAAAGATCTAAACCTCACTGCTTATCCCACTGCAAATTTTTTTCAAGCCATTGACATCCAGATTCTAGATACAATATCCCGTCAGGTCCCCATGCCTCCCTTCTTGCTAGTCTGCAAACTCTCTACTATGGAGTAGCTAGAATGATCTTTTAGAGGCTCACGTAACATCAGGCTGTGTTCTATTTAAAACTCCCCATTGCAAACATAAAACTTCTCTAACTTCTTACCGTGTCTACAAATTCCTGCATGAACTGTGCTTTACCTTGTTATCTTCCCTGATTTACTACCAACTCCACACATCCCTCCATTACCTTTTCTGTTTCTCAGGGCCTTTCTATGGCTTCTTCTCTTTTTGAGAAAATAATTTTTTTATCTCCAGACCTCCTTTCTTTTTCCAGAAATTTCATCGCACAGATACTTACTTGGCTTTCTTCCTGTTGTTATATCAAACGAGAGATCAAATACAAGTTGCACAGGGATGTATTTCTCAACTAGCCTTGCTAAAGGAGTATCTATAGTCGTGTTTGCCCATTTTATGTTCTTCAAAGACTTAATAAAGAGACAAGGAGTCTTTCTCCCTCATGTTCATTGATGTAACCACTATGCCTATAATTGTGCCTTTTTACAGAGTAGGTATTCAATAAACACGTTTGACCAGTAAGTCTAAATCCTAAGCTTTAACCACAGTATAATCTATTACCTCAAATAAAAGCTGATGACTGTGAACGTTAATACTGTCCAGGAAGCTAATTTTTAGTAGCCTCATAAGGAATTGTACCTCTCTGGCCTGTTCTTACTGTTTATATTGTAGGGACGTGGAGAATATTTACAGACTTCTGGAAATAATAAGGATATCCACAATTTTAAGGTATTCTCTGTATATAAAAATTGGTTAGAAATCCCATGTGCTCTAGTAATGATCTGAATTAAATGTACTAAATTAGTCTTGCAGATAAGATGGAGACATAAGAACTGAATAACAAAATATTATTGGGGTTTTTATCCTGTACTCTTTGTCTCAGTATCTTGGATGATTTGGAGTTGACTTATAAAGGTCTTTCCTTGACATATTCTAAACTACTTTCAATTCTTTGAAAGTAGCTAAAAAAAAAGTTTAGTTACCAAACATTTAGAAGGCAGCCTATTAGAATAAATTTAAATATGATAAACAGTACAAAATAGTCAAATTGGCATCAAAGTGGAAGAAAATTATCTTCACTCTGGTAAGATGAAATATAATGAATGAATAGACAAAGAAACCTGAAAAGTAGAAATATTACAAACTCTATCTGAACTGATACTATACTATAAGGGAAAAAATACTTTAAAAGGGAAATTAAGTCTCGGTATTAATAAAACTTTTTTCATGAGCTATTGACAATAGAATTATCAGAAGTAACTGCTGTTTGGCTGCATTAGGATACTTTTCCAAAGTAAGGACAATGCATTTTATTTTTATTTAGCTATTTATTTTTTTAAAAAGATTTTATTTATTAATTTGAGAGGAAGAGAGACAGAGATAGAGAGGGCAAGAGCAAGGAAGAGATGGAGAAACAGACTCCCACTGAGTAAGAAGCCCGATGTGGGGCTGGATCCCAGGACCCTGGGATCAGAACCTGACCCCAAGGCAGACACTTAACCTACTGAGCCACCCAGGCGTCCCAAGGACAATGCATTTTAGAATAAATGTTTGACCAGATCAAATACATAGAAAAGGGTAAACATACTGGGAGAAACCGGAATGGCCCACGAGGAATAGTCGATAAAATGACACACAAGGTCCAGAGATAGTTAAGATGAAATGTTTTCATATTCTAGGCATCTGTTTAAAAAACTGTGATATGAAATGATACTTTCATTCAGCCTGCAATTCAAGAGGTCGGAACAAGCACCACAGAAAATAATGTTGGCCCGATGGGGGATTCATTTCCAAAAAAAAAAAAAAAAAAAGATCGGAACCCTATATGTATGGGCCTAGCAATTAAACCGGCCTCACCATGCAGTCCTTTCTTCATCTGGAAATGAGCCAGATTAGACCTGCCCCCGTACCCCCAGTCAATCCAATGATGTAAATCGTATTTCCATCAGCCCCATATTTGCCGTAGGAGAAAAGAGGAGTGCAGAGCCAACCATACAACATTTTGGGGGTAAAATCATGCTTCGGAATCAGTTCAGTGAAGCAGCATGTTCTCTGAAGCTTGAGAGGGACAGATTTGAACTCTGAAAGATCAGGTTCCATTCTGAATAGAACCTTTAACTAGGTTATAGCTGGGGAATCTCATTATTTAATTGTGTGTAGGAGTGTGGAGACAGGCTGCTGAGTGGAAGTACGCGTGGATCAGGGAGGGATTGGGCCTGAGAATGTGACAGCTTATGCGGTTTACCCAGTGTGTGGGTGCAGGTGGCAGCCCTGGCACGACAGCCAGAAGGAAACCAAATGGTCACTTTCTTCAATTAACAACCACAGCTCTGTGAGGTGATGCTCATTTGAAAGTGGACCATCCTTAATTTATACATCATGGGTCAGGGGAAAAAAAAAAAAAAAAAAAAACTAAGTTTCAACGCTGCATTTTCTGTTCCCTTAGAAAAGCTCCAGGTCACTTCCAAAAGGCAAGAATTTGCTCGTCTGCGTTGGGATGTTTGCAAAGAGTTAACATCCGCCTCTCACTCCGTATTCCAAATTACTTTTGAAAGTAATATCCATATTGTACCTTGAAGGAAGGCCTGGCAGTAAACTTTAACGGCTGCCTGAGTTGGCAATCATTTCATAGAGACAAGACACTGCACTGGAAATTGCCCTATAAATAAGATCCCTTACAGAAAAATTAAAATGGAATTCATATTATTGATGTTCACTAGCAGCCGTAAGAAACACAAGGGAACCAGGATGGGGCACTTGTTTCAAATCGCTCTCAGAGGCACCTGAAGGACGCCCTCAAAGTCAGCTTTGATCAATGGTGATAAGTAGTTTGTCCAGCATGCAGAGTGGGCTGTAATGTATTTGGAAACCTTGAGGAATTTGCCTACCGAATAGAAATGATCCAGACATTGTCTGCCCCACAACAGATTTTATTCTGTGCTGGCTGTGAATTCACGAACACCCCGATTACCTGCAGAATCAGCTGCCTCATCCTTCCCTGCCGGTCCTCCACCTCCCCACTCCTGCGCTCATTGGTTTATTTCTGCATCTTAGTTCACCTTCAGGCCTTAGATTCCCCAAGAGATTTCTGGGTTTGGGACTGAAGGAAGGGAGACCCGGAAAGCTGCTCCTACTTCCAGGTGTACAACCCTCTTTGCCACGTGTGTATGTTAATGTGAGACCTGAGATACCAAGCCACAGTGTCTAGATGTGCTGTGTTTCTGTAAATCATGACTGCTTGCTGTAATGTCCATTATTATAGTATATTAAGTTGTTCACCCCGAAAGGAAAACAGTCATGTAAAAATGTAAATGTTTGATCTATAAATCCAAGCAAAATAGAGACTATGAGGGAGAGAACCAGAAGGTGAAAACAAGGGCAGGCAAGTGACAGCAAGAGTTAGAGCAATGTAGAAAGAGCAGAAAATAAATTGGAAGGACAAAGCAATTGGAAAAGGTAAGAAAGCTAGAAATGTGCAGACCCATAAAAAATTGTCTTCTGTGCCAGATATATTTATATAGGGTAAATGTGAACTGAATAATAAATAGCAACATAAGGAATAAAACATGTTAATAGAAATTCATTTTGATTATTTCAGCAGAACTGAAAAATATTTCCCTTTCCTACAGTAAGGAGATAATTATTAAAAAATGAAAATTGATATGAAATAGAACAAAGGCTACAGATACCAGAGTCCAGCTCAGTTCTACCTCTTACCAGGTGTTGATCCTCTAGAGGAGGCTCAACATTGGTTCCTTTATCCATGAAAATCGAATTCCAGGGTAAATATATGAATTGCAGATAGTATGTGTAAGTTACTTAATGCAATGTCTTTACACGGTAATATCTCAATAATAATTGCTATAATTACTAATAGCATGGTATTAATTTCAATATATTATATTTAGACTCATTTAAAAAGCAGAGCATACGAGCTAAGATTAAAGTAGATTGCATTTATGGCAGAAATGTAGTCCAATATTGAATTCAGAGTTATTAGCTATGTTACTTTCGACAAGATACATAATTTCTCCGGGACTCAGATAATTCTCCTGTAAAATAGCACTGTCAGTGCACACAGCTATAAATACCAACAGATTATATAATACAGTTGACTCTAAAGCAAGGTGAGCCCAAGATTGTCAGTATCTGGATAATGTATAAATTACCTTTCTAGAAAAATCGCAAATGAATCCGATGTTATAATAAATGATGTTTAATATCTAGAATCATAAAGCTCACCATGTAAAGATCGCTAAACTGTGTAAAGGTATGAGAGAAAGATCAGGCAAGCAATAATGTTGCATAACCTAATTATTTCTAGGTATTCAGAAGTACCTATTCCTTATCCAGATGGGTAATATTGGATAAAACGCTTTTTCACTGACCTTTTCTCCTATGAGTCCACCTGCTTGTGTGTGTGTGTGCGTGTATTCTGAGCTGTTGACTTACTGTGGCAAGATTTCTTACAAATGAACATATGCTCAACATATTGAATAAATTGTTAATCAAACCCTGGGCAGTATATGTCAGTTGATTGTATATAAAAGTGGAGCAAAAATGTCTAAATGTCTTTGTTAGAGAAACATGAGAAGTGCCAGGATAAGTAGTCATAGAATGACTAGTAGAGCCCAACTCAGGGCTTGAACTCACAATCCTTAGATTAAGACCTGAGCTGCGATCAGGAGTCAGATGCTTAATGGACTGAGCCGCCCAGGTGCCCCCTTTGGGATATTTCTAAAAGAAGTAACTTCCTGTAAATCCATTTGTTCTTTAGAAGAAGTCTATTATTTTGTTCTTTAATTATGAGATTAATCTCATTCCTCATACTGAATCACAATGTAATGTAGTGTGAAGACTATAAAATATTTCCTGTTTGGTCACTGCATTTCAATAAGTTTTCTGGGTAAAGGGCCTCCAGTGTGGTTAATTGTATCAACTTACCTCAGGTTGAAATCTAATATGGCATGGAAGTAATTTTTTTTTTTCTATTACAAAACCCAAGAAGTGTCATTTTACCATCAAGACACACTTACTAATCATCTGAAGTCAACATCTACCTAAGGTTGAATTCAGGTGGTCTAACTAGTCTAATGATAAGATTGTTCAGGCTACTATTGGATAAAGAATATGTATATATCTGTTTGGGAATGAAAAAAACTGAAGGAAAAATATAAAACAAAGCTGAACTCTGTGTCTGTGTGATGTTTACATATGTGTGTTTACAAACACACATACACATTCACACACATACCTTGTTCTAATACAATTTGGGTAAAACTTCAATTTCCTGGCTTAGTCCTGTATGGTTTTAGGAATTTTGAATTGTAGCCAGCATTTATGTACCTCAAGTACTATCCACCAAAATATCCACTCCTAAAACAATTCCAAGATTATTTGTAAAATTAGGCTTGGCTCTTGAGGGTGCCCTCAATCCTGTGTCTTCACCAGAACAAGTTCGTATGTGACGAGGAGCAGTGTGTCAGGTGAAGACAAGTCAACATGGGCTTTCAGATGGAGCAGCGACACTGAACACATCCTTGAAGTGAAGAGAAAAGACACGTTTAGGAGACTGAGAAATCTCTTGGGCTTAGACACAGCATTTCACAATACATTGCTCCCATTATGTTTATACTGAGTATTGCTACAAAGGGTTACTTGAATAAGAGTTATGTGGTCAAATACATTAAGAAAACATGTAGCTGAAAGCATTCAAGTTTCTTTAACTGAAAAACTTCCCAGATTCTATGTACCCATATTTATTCTACATTTCCAGAAGAGTATAAAAGTCAGAGTTTTCCAAGCTTATCTAAACAAAATCATAACTTTAAAAGAGCATGCTGGTTTTCCATTGTTATGTAATTTGCAGAATGGATTGTTTAGAACAAAGAATCAGGTACAGAATTTGGGAACCTGAGGCTGGAGATATCTGAGTGGTGAACTTATGAAAGCTCTCAACACGTCTAGGAATTTGGGTTCTAACCTTTCAGTTTTATCATGGAGAAATGAGGTCTGTTGCATGTAATGGAAAACCTAACAAAGTTTTAAGCAAACAGACACATTTTTCTGATGTAATTAAGAGTTCAGAATTAGATATACAAGTTTTGTTTTTATGTATATATATATATGTATATATGTATTTATATACATATAAATGCATATATGTTCATATTTAGAAATGTGTTGTCTATTAAAATCAGTGCATATTTATTATGCTTTATATATTGCATTATTTCTTATACAATACACTTTGCTTATTATATATTATTTATAGTCGACACTTTCAACATTTTTGTCTGGCAAATCCTTAGTCAAATCCACAAATTTATTTTTATATTCTTACTTTTCCCATTACACAGGTGACAGTGTTTTCAACTTTCCATTACTATATAAAGCATCTGAAATGAATTTCAGTTTCCTCTATATTATTCTATCACTCCAGCGCAGGTTCAGTGGAAAGAAAATCACATTAAGGTATGAATATCAGGTTTTCAGTTCATTGAGGATCAATATTTGGAGAAGAGTTATGTGATGCCTTCTGGAAGCCATGAGTACTATAGAAACAAGATGGGAAGGATTGAAATAAATAGTGAGAAGCCTTGCTTTCCCTAGAAGGCAATATAGAGAACAAAGCAGATACATTTGAAGTAGTCAAAAGGAAACCTGAAAAGGTATCAACAAATGTTGCATGTTAAGCCCCAAAATATAGCCTGCTTGAGTTCTTACTGCTACTATAATTTCTCATTAGCATTTTTAAAAATATAATTTGAAAATAGCTGTATTTGTGGCATTAAAGATAAAAATGCAAATAACACATTCTAAAGATGCTTATAATGGAAAAAATGAAGACATATACCAATAAAATTTGGATATTTCCAGAATATTTCATAAAGGTTATGAAATCTGAATAGATATGTGAATAGATTGAGTGAATAGATTATTGAAAATATGTGAGATGAGACAGCTTTAAAAATGTTCTTATATCAATATGAAGTTCGTTTAAATAACATTTAAACACATTTTTTGACTGAAATTTAGTTGCCACTTTTATATAAACCACAGTGTTGAACACTTAGAAATACAAATAAATTATTACTGAGTTGTAGATACATTACTTGAAACTTTTATTTTGAACATTCGCATTAAAATTATTCAAATAGAATTTTACAATATATAATCTCCTCCTTATTCTCATGTTGTATTCATCTCCAAAGTGTAGGCACTTGAAAAAATGCATCTACTGCCTGCACAGAGTACCATGGTTAAGTTTTTGAATAGTCTGAATACTAGTAAATAGGAGATTATTGATCAAATACTATCCAGATTTAACTCAGGAAATACTTCACTTTTTAAAATCTCTTCTTTCTAGAATTCCTATTGTGCATATTAGATGAGTGTTGCTTATTTTCTAAATCATTGTTTTTTTCATGACATAATTGTTCAATTTTCCTCTGTATTTTAACACTATTATTGTCAGTCAAATATGATTTCCCTGAGAGATAGGCACCATGCCTGTATTTGCTATCGACTTTTTCACTGACTCTAAATTTATAATATGATATTTTTGTGTTATATTTCAGTGTTTTTAAATGGTAAGTAAACTCATAAGCACCATCTGTAGAGGGTATCCTGTAAGACTGACTTTGTTTTTGAAGATTATCCTTGTGCTTTTTAAAATATATATTTTAAATACTTTATTTATTTATGAGAGACAGAGAGAGAGAGAGGCAGAGACATAGGCAGAGGGAGAAGCAGGCTCCATGCAGGGAGCCTGAAGTGGGACTCGATCCCGGGACTCCAGTATCACACCCTGCGCTGAAGGCAGACACTCAACCCCTGAGCCACCCAGGCGTCCCAAGATTATTCTTATGCTTGATGAAGTTCCATTTACATCAGTGTTCTTGAAAGAATATAAAACAGGGATAAATAACATGCTAAAGTACATGCAGATGTATACTGATACTTCATAATTTGTTATAATGGAGCTTTTTTCAGTGCTTCTAAAGGAATCATCGAGTGGTAGCTATGTGTACCAAATTTAGGATGAAGATGCTTATGTTCTTTTGTGGGGAGGAAATCCTTCTGTAATATTTAGTATTTGTGATCTACAAAAAAGGGACTAAAATAAAAATTATTATTAATTATATGAACCATTATTTTCAAGACTGCATTGTTTCCATTCCATTTCTCTCTCTTACATTTCTGAAATTTATGATTTCATTAATTACCTATTTGTTAACAAAAATTCTATGCATCAGGCTGTGCCAAAATATTATTGTTATATAACAATTAGCATTTTTTTAGGTCATATTTCTGTCTGGCTCTACTTCACTTGTCTTTAAGTTTTTCCTATTGCATCAGGGAACTAGTTTGGAGATATTCTTTTCAAGGTGATAACAGAATTGCAAGAGAACAAAGATAAAAAATGTTACTGCCTCTTATACTTTGGTTCAGAAGTGGCATGGTAACCTTATCCACTTGGTCAAAGCAAGTCAGAGGCAACACCAAAATTCAAAGGGTGGGGAAATATTCATTCTTACGGACCTCTTCAGTGGAAGGTCATGAATCAATGGGGATGAACCCAGAGAAGAGTGAGTAATCAGGAACACAGGATTAGTCCCTGGAAAACTATGTCATAAATATATAAAGACATTTGTGTGGTATTTTAAAAGGATTTAATTAATCAATTTAAGAGAGCATGAGCAGGGGAAGGAGCAGAGGAAAAGGGACAAGCAGACTCCATGCTGAGCTTAATCCCACAAACCTGAGATCATGACTTGAGCCAAAATCAAGACTGGCTGCCAAACTGATTGATCCACCCCGGCACCCCCCAAGACAGTTGTGCTTTTTTCATATGAAGGAAAACATACTTCACATGGGGTAAGCTGGCTCTTTTAAAATAGAGCTGATTCTTTAATTCGTTAAAATATTGATGATTATTTAAATTGATAATCTTCAGTTTTCAGGAGTTCAATAGGAGACAGTTTTCGTATTTGTTTTGTAGCCGAGGAATTTTAACTGGGCATAATTTGCATGAATTTTAATTTTAAACCTTGTATTTCATAGTAATTTTCAGAAATGTGTAATGTGCTTAAGCAAATATTGGAAATCAGTAAGGGTGGAATAAATACTTAAAATAATCATTACAATATAAATTGATAAATAACAGTATTTCTGCTCTGGATTAAAATTAATAATGGATTTAAATTACTAACAACAACGTTTATTTCATTATAAGGTTTTAATAAAACTTAAGATTGTATTTACGTCATTAGTGTTACAGTTTTACTAAAGAAAATAATGTAGCTTACACGCTTGATCTCAAACTTTCCAGGACTTAGGAACTTAACTCATTTTCAGTCTCCTTGGATATAGTTTTATTTATCAATATGACCAGGCTAGCCAATATTTTTTGTCCCCTTTCAGTTAAAATCTATAGTAAAGCAAGTTCTATCAAGATTTCCAGGTGGGGTTAACGATAAAACCATATTGCCTGGGGGAAAATGCTACCTCCCGCTTGTTTTATGTATCATTTTTCTTTATATCCTATACCTTCTGGACTTAAGCAATTCCCAATTAGCCATATCCAGAAATAATATTACATTTTCAAAAACTCAGAGTATGGTATCTTCGAGAGTTATTTTGTTGTTGTCTCAATCACACGTACCTTGCAAAACTGTCACTCCACACACATGAGACAAGCTATCTCAGCAAGGACTGTGGACATTATTAAGGAATACTGCCATTCACAGCATTTCTTTCCTCTCTCTCTCTCTCTCTTTTTGCTCAAGAGTAGAATCACTAGCTTAGGACATTCAGGGGTGAACTACTTTTATGCTCTGACTTTGCTCAGAATGACTTAAGGCAGCACTACTTGAAATACACTTTGATTTGCTTCAGTGAATGAGAGGAAAGGTCAAGGAATTCCTTCACACTAGTTGACCACCCAGAAATATGTTTACTTCAGACTCAAGATTTTTAGGTTGTTCAGCACTCATACAAACTCTAAATAACACCACAAAGCAAACAAAGCTCTGAGGACTACCGCGTGGTACAGAAAGGCTTAATGACCTCTCAACAGACTCTTAAAAACACAGATGTGTGAGGCGTGATTTAGACTCAAGCCATATGAAGAACAGAAAATAATATCAAAGAGAGATTTAGAACATGCATTTTCCCAAGGGTTAGTGATCCAATTACCATTAGAGCTACGTGGAAAGGGACTTTCACTTATCTCTAGACAGTATAATTTGAAATGCCCATTTCAGTTCACTTCATCACATTTATAATATTTCAGAAACATTGCCTTGTTTATGATCTCTCATGTGACGACATGCAGGATAATATAAAAAGGTTGAAAGCATAAAAATACAATGCTGCATATTCACTAAAACTGAAAGACAAAGCAACATGGAAAGGCTTATTCTATTAATTTTTCTGTTGCATATATCCTTTTTTCTTGCTAATATTTATAGAAGGCAAGTTATTCTAAGCTACACTGTGTGTGGTATATGACTGATTTAGTACATGCTACTACCTTTTTAGGTAGGTGGAACTGGAAAGGATTTGGGTATAAAAGTTGACATACGAGAACAAACTCTCATGTTAAACCCGAGGATCTCCTTTTCTTCCATTAGTATAAACCAAATTTCAATAAAACTGGAAAGAAAAGTTCCAACTGGGTCCCACATTAAAAATTTTACACATATTTACAAACTGCAATGTTTACACAAATCTTCCCTTTATAACTTGATGCATTTCTGTATCATAGATTAAGTTTCTCCACTCAAAAGTGAATTATTCTTAGAATGTTAGACTTCAAGGCCGTATTGTCATGATTGGTATTTGGTTTTCCATTTGGAACAGCTACACTTTTATCAGGGATGCTATGTAATCTTGTTTTCGGGATTGGCCACATTACTGTACTGATTGTACTTTGTACCAGTGACCTATATGGAGAAAGGTAGAGAGTGTTTAGTAATCTAATAAGAAAGCTAAGCTAACCTTGCAAATGTCAAATAGAGCGACATAATGTTTTCATTTCTTCAGGTGAAATATTTTTTTATTAAACTAAAATTCAAATGATAAGAAACCTGATTAACATTTGTCCTTAGTTTTCCAAAATGGTTTCCTTTTCCAATTATATGGACAATAATACCATAGCCTGGAGTAGGCAGAGGCGGTTTAGATGGAAAATATACTCTGTAAAGTAACTTTTTAAGCATATTTTGGAAATATGCATAAACATCATGTTGAAATGATGCACAAAACGGTCAGGTGATCATTCCAGTATCAGATCAGCTACACAAAAGTAGAGTCCTCTGTCCTCTGTAAGGGGTTCTTCCTCTTCCCATATTTAGCTGGGACCTCATTTTTAATTTATTTCTCTTCCGTATCTATTTACTCTCTTTGAATAAGTAGTTTCACTATAAACTCACAGATACCCCCCTCCAATCCTATACAATATTGTTTTTTTGAAGCTGCATAGTCACCTAAAATATAACATCCTACAGGCTGATGATACCAGTTATGAGCCCAGAACCCAAACTCCACATACTTTTTCATAGTCTTCATACATTGGTTAATGACTTTTTCCATCCTTATTGATAAATAATATATTTTAACTCTATCTTCTAAATATATTTTGAATTGGCACATGTTTTGTACTGTCAACACCAAAGGCATAAAACATGGATTACTACTGTCATCTCTTAATGTTCTCTAGGGGCACCTGGGTGGTGCATTCAGTTAAGTATTCAGCTCTTTGTTTTTTCTCAGGTCATGATCTTCATGTCCTGAGACCGAGCCAACCATTGGGCTCTGCGATCAGTGGGGAGTCTGCTTGTCCCTCTTCCTCTGCTCCTCCTCCCACTCATTTTCTCTCTCTCAAATAAATAAAAAAAATCTCTTAAAAATGTCTTTTAACATTTATTATCATAAAATCTCAAACTATTTGCAACTATAAGTGACTTTTTATTATAAAGCTTAATCGTTTGCCATGCTATGTCATGTATGTGAGAAAAAGAGGACAACATTCATTATCCTACACTTTATATTTCTGTAGGGAGGTAAAGTCAATTTTGGAGGAAATTATAGATGCCCCTTTTCACTCATCATCTCTCTTCTATTCCAAATTCTGGAATTTGGGAAACTATTTTTTTTGTCTCTTCCAAATATCAATGGGAGATGGCCATACATTACAAGTAGCCTATAATTCTCTCACTCTCTTACTTTTTCTCTTTCTCACAAATACTTTCTCATAAATGCTTTCCCTGGTGTTTTTATCTTTATCTATATTGTTATTTAGAGCAATTATATTTGCTATAACAGCTAAATCCAAAAATCCCATGCAGACCTAAACCTTTGTGACTCATTGGGGAAATATCCACAAATCAAGGAACAGAACTCCTATATTATGGCTCTTATATCTTCAATATAATGCACCCAAGATCACCAGGAAAGGGATCAAGAATGAGGGAAGCACATGGAAAGATTTAATGGCTAAGCTTATAGGCCTTATACTTCACTTCTATTCACATTCTCTTGGCCAAAACCCGGTCATGTGACCATGTCTTTTTTTTTTTTCAGTGAAGAAAGCTGAAAAATATATTCTAGTTGTGATCAGAAAGAGGATGAAATATATATTGTAAAAGAAAGCTTATTAAGCTTTGATACGAGGTCTGTCTTGGTGGTGGTTTGAAAATAGCAAGCTTTTCTGTCTTAGACTGGGTGAGCAAATCCAACTCATTGGGCAGGGAGTAATAAAACACTTTAGATTCATATTCAAATCAGTTACTCCACTTCAATAATGCTCACATCCCTGGGTGTGTTTCTCCATTGTTCTAGAAGTAAGCAGTTTCTTTAACTTCAGTATGTATGTAAGTGTTTTAAATGGCTAATAAACCTTGCCTGTATCTCCTGCTTGATATTTCTTCACACACTCTCCCTTATAAAAACTAGTCTGCTTCCTTTACTACATTCCTTATATTCCAAATACGCTATGATCATTCCTGCCATAACCACCACTATACCTTTGCATAGTTGCCAGAGCAGGAATTATTCACCTGTGTGGTAGTTTCTTACAGCAGAGGTAGCCTACAACAATAAAAATGTATTCTCTCACAATTCCGAAGCCACAAAGTCCAATAGCAAAGTGTTGGCAGGGTCATACTCCCTCTGCAGGCTCCAGGGAAGGGTTTGTCCCACACTTCTCTCCTAGCTTCTGTTGTTGCAGCAGTCTTTGATATTCTTTGGCTTGTGGATGGATTACTCCAATCTTTGCCTCCGTATTCACCTGAAGTTCTCCCTTCTGTGTCTGTATCTTTATATAGCCTTCTTAGAGGACACCAGTTTTTGGATTTAGGGCCACCCTAATCCAGTATGTTGTCATTTTAACAGAAAAGTCAAATGAGAGTGTCCAAACACAATCTATTAGTGTTGATTAAATCACACTAGTTCTTCATGGTCATCACAATAATTGAATGTCTAGCAAATACTTGTTTCATATTCTCTGATTTGCTTAATTATTTTAATATATACAATTCCATATCAAGGATAGGGAGAAATATATAATACTGCATATATTTTATACAAATTTTTATTTTTTAAAAGAATTAATTTATTTATTCATGAGACACACACAGAGAGAGAGGTAGGGACATAGGCAGAGGGAGAAGCAGGCTCCCTGAGGGAGCCTGATGTGGGACTCGATCCCAGGATCCCGGGATCATGACCTGAGCCAAAGGCAGACACTCAACCACTGAGCCACACATGTGCCCCTATATAAACTATTTTTTTATTTCCTTTGTGAAATCATTCATTACCTAAAATGTAACTGAATTAAGAATGTGTGTTATTTATGGAATGGATGATGGTGTTTTCATTACAAATGCTGAAAAGGTATCTTGACTTAACAAAAAACTATGATTGCTTTTATGAAAACAGCATGTGACAATTAAACATAGTATTATGGTTTGAGTGATTACATTGTTAGATATCATGAAATGTGAGCGAAATCATAAAATTTAATTCAGATTCACTTTAATATATTCTCTTTTTTAAATTAATCATTTTCCTTTCTTTTTTCTTTTTAAATGTTTTATTTATTTATTTATTCATGAGAGACACACACACACAGAGAGAGAGAGAGAGAGAGAGAAAGAGAGAGAGAGAGAGAGAGAGAGAGAGAGAAAGAGAGAAAGCAGGCTCCATGCAGGGAGCCCCATGTGGAACTTGATCCCGGGTCTCCAGGATCATGTCCTGGGCCAAAGGCGGCACTAAACCACTGAGCCACCTGGACTGCCAATATTTTCACTTTCAAATTTGTTGTTTGAAGAGTATAATAGGAAATAATAAAAATGAGTCATTAAAATATTTTTGTCAAGCTTTAGAAAATGCCCAAAGGCCGGTACTTTTTTTCTCACTCTCCCAAAACCAGAACCTGACTTTTTCCCTGAAAGACCATATCTAATTCTGATATTATCTCTGAATTTTCGTCCTCCACTCCTCACTGAATAGGTTATTATTACAAGCTTAGTCTTCTACTGGACATCTAAAACTTCTATCTTGACCTTCTATTTCCCAGAGTACTCAAGAAATCTGTGTAAATCACTCAAGCCCTGGCAAAGAAGGGAGCATTTCCTTTTCTGAATTGCCTTACGTGCTGCAACCTCTTGCATAGACTATAGTCATGTTTTAGACTCAAAATTGAATGCAATTTAATGTAACATATATTCCATAAATGCCATATAGACCTAAATCTTTGTGCCTTGTTAGAATGAATGCTCATAAATCACAGACCCAGACTCCCTTACTTTATAGAATTGAATACAGTTTTTTTTTAAGGGCACCTGGGTGGCTCGGTGGTTGAGGGTCTGCCTCTGGCTCAGGTCATGATCCCGGGGTCCTGGGATTCAGGCCCACGTCAGGCTCTCTTCAGGGAGCCTGTTTCTCCCTCTGCCTATTCTCTGTCTCTCTCTGTGTGTCTCTCATGAATAAATGAGATTTAAAAATAAAGATTACAACTTTTTTGTAATGTCGATACCCAATTTGATATAATTGTTTAGCAAGTTCACAGTTCTCAAATGCAGTGCAGTGACAAAAGGAACTGTTAATACTTAAGAGTAAGAACCAAGTCCCAGTGAATCTCTTGGTGAGATTTGAGAAGTTATAAATATATATTTCATGTAAAACAGTACATTGTGAAACAGAGGAATAAAGTCTTATTGTCCTCCATATTACAGAATAAATATCTTAATTTTCAAAAAAGTAGAAAACATATAGAAAATGGGTACACTTGATTTTTTTATTAGTACTATATAAAAAGAAGAAAAGCATAACCATAGTAAAAAACAAGGATTTACTTGTGGAGACATATATATCACATGTAATCCCTGGCATTATTTAAGGATGTACATTAGTAAATATGAAAAAAGATAGACAAAAAGCAATGGAGGTCCATTTGGTGGGTTCCAAGAAAGTCAAGGAGAAAATATTTAAAACTAAATTTGTATATTAAGGATAATCTATTCTAGCCATAAATGAACTACCACAAGACCAGGAGAACAATTTAAAATTATAAACAAAATTTTATTTGTGAGATACAAAACCATAATGACCCAAAACTAAGAATACATTTCATGGCTAAAGGTTCACCAATGGTCTATCAACAAGGATTAGAAGCTAAACACAGAACATGTTTCTACTGAGGGCTGTTTTTTTTTTTTTTAATAGCTGAATTTATTTATGTTTAAAATGCTAATTGCTGGGCAGCCCAGGTGGCTCAGCAGTTTAGTGCCGCCTTGAACCCAGGGCCTGATTCCGGAGTCCTGGGATCAAGTCCTACATCGGGCTCCCTGCATGGAGCCTGCTTCTCCCTCTGCCTGTGTCTCTGCCCCCCTCTCTCTCTCTGTCTCTCTCTCTCTCTGTGTCTCATGAATAAATAAAGAAAATCTTTAAAAAATATATTTAAAAATGCAAATTGCCAAGGAAATATGGCTTATTTCACAGAATGGATACAATTATTCCTTTCCAATCTCTGGTTGTCCATATGAAATTCTTGGTTTGCAGATTTTTTTGAAACATTGCTTAGAGCAATGTATGACCTGGATAATAGACATTTGAAAACAAGAGTCTATGTGTTTGCTGATTGTTGGTTATGTTAGTTAAAGAGAATGCTTTAAAAAAGTTCACTATGGTGCACATATTATACTGTTAATATCTTCAGATAATATTTTACAACTCAGAAAGTAACTTTGTCTTAAAATGAAAATAATTAACTCTAACACATTACTTACATATATTCATATATTTAATGTTGGTTTTCCTTCAAGTTAAGAGAATATTCAGGATCATAATTTCAAAAGTATAATCACATATCTGTATATGTTCATAATTATTCTGAAGACTAAAAATAAGTATGGTTCTCTGGGTTCTCTCTCAGGAAGTTTTAATAAAATAAATCATATAATTTATATATATATATATATATATATATATATATATATATATATATATATTCAGAGGTATAGATGAGGAAAGAGTTCTGCTATTTTCTTTACTCATCTTCCTGCTTCTCTTACTTTTCCTTGAAGTCAGTGGCTCCGAACCTTACCAGTATCTTATAAGAGAGTTGTATTTCAGTATTCATATAAAAAGAAATACTATGGTTCAGTTGATCTGTAGGTAGCATGCGGATGTGAAGTTCTATCCCAGGGTTTTCCATGCCATGGAGATGAAGCAGTGGCTGGAGCTGAAGCATCTGGGGTTGGGCTGTCATCACTTATCTTAATGTTATCTTGTATAGAAGATGACTTGCCAAGTTTAGCCTTCTCTTGGGAAAATTCTTCCACCAAGGACTAGTCAATGTGTAGTATAAATTCCCAGCTCTCTTGCCTCAATTTGGGCTACCTCTGAAAGCCCACCCAGCTTCAGAGCTCTCTCTGAAGAGCTGTGTCCTGTGTTCTCGGTTGCAATGTCACTGCAGAGAAGTTTTATCTCTGCCCAGACCTACTTTCTCACTCTTTTACAGCTATTACCCCAATAGACTTCATGTAAATCTTGAGCCAGGGTCTGCTTCAAGAGTTCTCAACTTAAAGAAAGCTTAAAATTGAAAGCAAATTAAATGTCCATTAAGTTAACAGAGGCGATCAGAATGTCAGGTTGGACTTTCGTGAACTAGAGAGCCTACCGACTTTCAGCTTTATAATTATTTCAAGAATACAAAGAACTGAAATGCTCAGGCAAAGAGGGCAAAGATCAGGATCTTTTGCAAGATTTCCCAGGCCCTTTTTTTCTAATATCAGATATACTCAGGCTTTGGAAAACAGATGAAATTTCTAAGCAAAGTGAGAGATAAGCTCACATACCCAAACATAGACATTTAGGTCATGAAATATCTACATTTTTTACTCAGTTTCACAGCTACGTGACATTGTCATGGGAGCCATGTTTTATAAATCCATAGACCCCAGTCAGTAATCCTCTATAGTCTGGCACAATCTGTTAAAAGCATTCATAGATAAGAATTATTTTGCCAAGAAAAGAGAATTTGAACTTTTTGCCAAGAGATCTGTCATTGTTACATTTACCAGATTAGATGGGGACACTTGTCTTCTTTCTTTCCAGTAGAAAAGAACAGACCACAAACCTGATGCTCAACTCCCTAATCTACATTTATTATCAGAATTGATTACCAAATTGTGATATAGTCACAAAATTGACTACCAAAGAGTAAAGAAAATCAATGAAATATAACTACATCAACAACACAGATGAAACTCATAAGCATAATAGTAGATAAAAGAAATACAACAAACACAATATATACCGATTTATTCCATTTATCTATACATTTTAAACACAGGCAAAACTTAACCATATTTTAGTAATTAATATGGTATTACCTGTGGAAAGATAAAATTTAATGATTGGGAGGGAGTACAAAGAGCTTTCATGGTATTTTTCATGATGTGGGTGTGGCTACACCATGGCTATTATTTCATTTTGTACATATGCACTGAAGTGTACATTTATGTTTTGTGCAATTATCATTTTTTAAAAAGAAATGTTTAAACACTTACATAGAATATGATCAGAATGTTAACCTTTATTAAAACTATTATTTTAACAAATGTTTAACCATAAAGTAACTTCAATCTTAGAGAATTTTGCAAGGGAGCTTTTACACAATATTCAAGAAATAGCTAATCTCTATTTTAAGAAGTCTCTTCCAGAAATTGAAAAAAAAATGCACACAGAATATGTTATAAGTAGAATTTAATTTATATATCAACATTAAATACAAGGAAGAAAATATTGTTTCATGTGAACATGGCTTTTAAACACTGATAGAAAAATCTTAAAAAAATTTAGCAAATTGAAATGAAAATTCAAAATAGCCCTCTATATATACATACACACATAATATACACATGACTAATGATATATGCACATGACATATAATTACACATATATCATCAATGTTTATGGTAAGGATATATATATGTTTATATATGATTAAATATAAGCATATCAATAAGACAAATTAGGGACAGTAGAAACAGACTTGGTTGTGTATCAAAACCTGGTGTAAAACAGTCAAAAATGTTGCTGAAAGTGTATCTGAAATGTTTGTGTACTGTAAGGTAACCACACCTTTATTAATTTCTAGAAAGAATGGATTATATCATACTTGGGAAATGTTAGTTTAAAATCTTTAGAAAATATATGTGGTTCTATAAGTGTGAAGTAATCAAACATTTTCTGACAAAGGACCAGAAAGTAGATATTTTAGAGTTTAAGGATCAAAAAAGAAAAGAAGGCCTCATGAACTATTGAATATTTTTTTCAATAAACATTTGCTAATGAAAATAGTGGGATTTATTTTTTCTTTCATTTTCTTTTGTTTGTTTCATCGAGATTCAAATTTCATGTTCCATATCACTGAAATCTTTGTAAATATTTACCTGTTAATGTTGATCTGTGATGAGATTTTATGTATTTCCTCTATGAAAAACTTCTTATGGAGATAGGTAATGCCAGATACTAGTATCATTCCACAAGTATATGCCTTTAATTGAGCATATTTATAGAGCCCCATTAGGTTATCCTCTTGATATTTGTGTTTTATGATGTCATTACATTTCAGATAATCACCTACAATCAAAGGTTATACGAAAGTTTCTCCATTTTATAATTCAATGCTTCTTGAAATACAGAAATTTCCTTTGAACTTTCATCGAAGTCTGACACACACTGCTGGAATGGTAGTTTTGGCTCACCTGAAATGTGTGCACCTGCAGATTTTGCTTGTTTAGCTATTGACAGCACAGTGTGTAAAGCAGCTTGACATTACTCATGACTCAAAGAATGTTAATAATTATCAAAAGTTATTTCATATATCTGTTTCCTATATAAGCACTGTTTTCTTGTTGGATTAATGAAGAAATATGACCAAGTCCACAGCAGAAGCTAATTTTTAAAGCTTTTCAGTGTGTTTATAACATAGGTTGAGGGAAGTTTTTCTTTAAAAAAATCATTTTTTATCCTTGGTATGAAGTAAATTTGAATTAATAATGTTAGCATTTGAAATACATTCTGGGAGATATTCAAATACTAGATTATTTCAGAATTTTCATTGGAACAAAGAAATACTGCATTACTCTAAACAGCAAAAGTTTCTATTCACTGATTTTACTGTTTGGTAAATTACATGCTATTCAAAAATAGGAAGTTGATTATCCTTTTACAGTAGTGAGAATGAAATCAGGTGGAACAATATATTATAGACTACATATAAGTGATTTTTTTTGGCAATAGCATCAACAGTAAAAAGAAAGCTGCATTCTGAATGGACTCTTGTTTATTTGGCCCTGCCTAGGAGTAAAATTTCAGGTTCTGAAGAAAACATTTAAAGACAAGAGAGAGACAATATCACCAAAGGAGCTGAAATAGATTTTTTTGCTGTCATACAGAAAGTAGGATCACCTCAGATAACATAGTTAAAAATAATAATAATAGGATGATTATTTTACTTGTTTAGCTAACCAGTGGAGATTTACCGATCTTTGAATTAACTTAGCACATTTAAATGAAATAATTGTATGATATTTTATTATAAACATTTGATATTGTCATAGGTAAATACATAATATTTTGCCAGACCTCTTGTTTTTACCTAAACATTTGTGTTTTCTCTCCTGTGTTCTGTCTCCAAAATTAATCACAAATCTTTATCTTAGGGATGCCTGGGAGACTCAGTGGTTGAACGTCTGCCTTTCGATCAGGTTATAATCACGGAGTCCCAAGATCAAGTCCCCCCAGCAGACTCCATGGGGAGTCCACTTCTCCCTCTGGCTAGTCTCTGCCTGTCTCTCTGTGTCTATTATGAATAAAATAAACAAAATCTTTAAAACAAAACAACAACTAAAAACAAATCTCTATCTTAACACTAATACTATATATATATATATATTATCACTTCATTATTCTTGTAATTATTTAAATTTTTTCTAATCATTTGCAATGTCTGACATTGGCAAAGGATTGCTACCTACTACATAGTAAGAACTTGAAATCTATACAAAATAGAAGTAAATCCAATAAAAGTTAAGCCAAGGCTATGCATAGGTAATTGATGGAAAGTAAAGTCTGGAAAGCTAAATAACATACAAGCAGATGCTCACCTCACTAGTAGACAGAAAAATGCAAGGTAAAATAAAAAAAAATAGTAAAACCCAATTTGTTTTGTAGAAAGGGATGAAGAATTCTCATTCCATTAAATCAATAACATAGTTAAGAACATCAATAAAATATAACAATATTACCGTGTTCTTAGGGTCTTTGCAAAATTGTTATCTAAATTTGGGAAGAGTTACTTCCAAGATTTCTACTCTTGTTATGATAATATGAAGTAAATGTTTTAATTGATTATCTTTGTCCAATTAAGAAGTCTTGGTTTTGTTTTTTTTTTTGTTTTTTTTTTTTCGGTACTGTGGATAAGACTTGCCCTCTGTGTACTTCCTGATATAGTAAAGATATCAGAGTATATGGGTGCACAGATAAACCACACAACGACACTCTTCAAGGACACTTTATTTGGAGAGTGTATATAAAATCATTGATGTACATTTATTTACATTCCTTCTGAGCATAGTTTTCTTCTCATTGTCATCAAACTACTATATAGCAATTCATTTCTGATCAGCAGCTTTCTTAGTTACAGCTGTTATCTGCAAACTGCAATCATGGTAATCGGATTTAGGATTTATGAAATCTGGCAGTACAGCAGTGCTGCAACACGCTTCTAGGGCAATAGTGTGTTTACTTTAGTTTTAATGATAAATGTTTGTGGGGATCCCTGGGTGGCTCAGCAGTTTAGCACCTGTCATTGGCTCAGGGCATGATCCTGGAGTCCTGGGATCGAGTCCCAGGATCGATTCCCACATCGGGCTCCCTGTATGGAGCCTGCTTCTCCCTCTGCCTGTGTTTCTGCCTCTCTCTCTCTCTCTCTCTCTCTGTGTGTGTGTGTGTGTGTGTCTCTCATGAATAAATGAAATCTTAAAAAAAAAAAGATAAATGTTTGCATTTTGGGTTTGTTTTTGTTCAAAAAACTAATATTTATTAATTATGGAAAAAATATCAAGACATTATAGGAAACCCATTAGCAATTGGTTTTGTATTATCCAAATAATGTTTTGCTATATATTGAGACAGGCACTATTGCGTATTACCAAAATTAGGTGGCAACACTAACTATTGCCAAATATGTGGAAAAGAGTATTTAGCCTAAGTTGAGCCTACCCTCACCTTGAACCACCAGGGCATGCTTGACAACTGCCTAACTAATCTCTAGAAATTCAAGCCCACAGTTACCCATTCTGGACTCTTCCTGTGCTGTTCTCTGCATTTCCCTCATTTGAAAAATCACCACCACCTTCACCTTTATATACAAATTATTTTGCAAATTCTTGATTGCCTCAACTCACCCTCTACTTCAACTTAGAAAATGTCTTTAACCTGCTTGTTTTTCTTAAAAGCTTGCCATTCCCTTAGGAAAATTACTCTCCATAAAGGACACCTGAGTGACTTTTTTTAAAACAAAATATAGAAGATTATCATAGAAAGACCATGATCTTTCAGACATAGCTATTATTGTGATTATTCAATCTATAGCTCATTAACATAAATGTGTAGTTGATTTTACAATTTTAATTATATATGTCCCCTTATAACCAGCAGATATTTTTTAACTCTTGATCTTTACAGTTATGTGTGACCTTTATTGACAATATTGCTTTATTGATATTGATTTCCATTTTAAAATATGTTTTAGGTATGCCTGGGGGGCTCAGGGGTTGAGCATCTGCCTTCAGCTCAGGTTGTGATCCCAGGTCCTGGGATCAGTCCCACGCAGGGAGCCTGTTTCTCCCTCTGCCGATGTCTCAGCCTCTCTCTCTCTGTGTCTCTCATGAATAAATAAATATTTTTAAAGCCTAAATTCCATTTAAAATATGTTTTAAACTTAGGTTATCAGAGAAGAAAATCAAGATGAAGTTTAAATAGTCACAATGTTGAAATTTACTTCCAGGTTATTTAAAGAAAGAGAAATGGGGGGGAAAAAAGGAAGAAAGTGTCATAGGATGTGAGGGAGGAATCCAGACAGATGGGAGGATGGCAAGACCCAGCACCATGTTCTCACATCCTACCCCTGTTGGACCAAGGCTTTCTTGGTATTTGTTCCCCTTGGACTAATGACGAAGATATTCAATACAATTAGGCAGGAAAATGACTTTTGGTTATAATCACCTTCATGTAGCCCACAGAATTGTCTTGAAAAGACTGGTGGATTTTGTGGGATGGTTTCCTGTTTTTTTTGTTTGGTTTGGTTTTGTTTGGTACTGACTGCCCTACTTTGTTTTGTTTGAGAGAGAGATTTTGTTTTGATGTATTGCTGTTGTTTCCCAATATCTGAGGAGAAATTTATAGTTCAGAGAAAACAAATTTATAGTTCTGAGAAGAATATCAAAGCTTAAAAGGTTACAGACAATATTTGCCGTCAGAGCTCAATGGGAATGTTGGAACCGTGGTGTCTAATTATAAAGCACAGACAGGGAATCAGTTCTTAGCCAGGTCCTTCACTGATAGAGGAGGAGATGCCCTGAGCTAAGATGAGCTACAGCTCGAGGCTTTGTTGTGGGCAGAGCTGGCCCCATGAAAGCAGCAGGTCTTAGGCTTACCTGACAGCATCTGTTCCGTGGATATAACACTGTTTCCTCTTGATTTTCAGATTTAAAATGTGAAGGCCCCACAGGAGGGATGACTTCACCTCTTTCTGTTCCAGTCTAATCTAGCCACCTCCTCCATTCCTTTACTCTTCTTTCCCATGAAAAACACCTGCTGTCCTGTTTGCAAAACCTTCAAAGATTTTTGGCTTTGACTAAGGCAACAAAAATGCTCTACTGTTTTCTAAAATCCAGAGAAGAAAATTAGAAGAAGGAAAAAAAAGCCTCTCTTCTTGTTATTCTACTCTCTTTTTTAAAACTTAGCCAGTTGCATTCTTTGAGAAGGAGAAAATGCCATATTAAGACAGTGATGTAAAGTTCCTACATTCATTTTTAAATCCCACTTATCCTTCACTGTCTGAAAGGGACAGGCCAACAATGATAGAAAAGGACTTTGCCCTATAAATCGTACCATTGGGGCCATCAGAAGGACCCAGGCAGCCTGGCTTCAGGCAGTGGAATTGATGCTGTACAGTGCTGCTTTACAGTACTGTGTACAGTGAGACACCTCCAGATGTTTAAGATGTTTGCTAGTTGCTCCACGTTAAACATAGTCCTTATACTCCCCTGTCTGATTCCACAGATGGCAGTCGCTGCGAGCCTTAAAGTAGGAGTCCAGCAACTTTTTCTTTCACTCTTTCTCTAGGATGACCTAGCTTCCAGTATTGCAGCTAACTGGAAAAGCTTTTGACCAGGCAATGGTGCATAGAAAACATTTCCAGGCTTCCCCTGTTCTTGCAAACTGGGTCACTATCAATCATTTTGAAGGCTAAATTCTTCTGAATCATGTAGATGACGTGAAACAAATCGAGTATTTTTTTTTCTTTTTCTGCATTGAATTGAATTGAAACTGAGACCTAACCACATAAGCTATGGTAAAATAACTTTTATGTCTTGAGCTAACATAATATATCAAGAGTTCTTATACTGTTATTTTGCAGACTGAGCCAGGGTGGAAACCTACCTCTATCACATATAATTAACTTGCACAGCCCTTGTTATGATTCTGGCCTTTTTATTTTTTTAAAGATTTTATTAATTTATTCATGAGAGACAGAGACAGAGAGAGAGGCAGAGACACAGTCAGGTGGAGAAGTAGGCTCCATGCAGGGAGCCCGACGTGGGATTCGATCCCTGGTCTCCAGGATCACGCTCCGCGCCAAAGGCAGGCGCTAAACCGCTGAGCCACCCAGGGATCCCCGATTCTGGCCTTTAATATATCTTTCTTCCAATGCCTTACTCTCCCCAAAGTAAAAAGTTTCCAACATGACCACGATACACTGTCCTCATCTTTCCTCCTATAGTTTATATCTGTTGAATGGTTACTAGGCTGAGTGAAAAGCATGATGGGCAAAAGAAAGTCTTAAAAGTGACTTTGAGGAAGAACCTGATAAATACACATAGCATTATGCACTCTCCCTCTCCTGGAGTGTTTCTTAGAAGTAATGATAAACAAAGAAATGAGCTTAGCATTTTAGATCAGATGTAGCAGATTCAAAAAATATAAATGCAGGGCATTTTACTTTAAAAAGTATTATCTTCAGATATCATTATTATTAATATACAGATTTCTTATCTGTAACCAATTAATGCAAATTCACTGATATATTTTTTGTACAGCACCATAGAAACCATAAAAATATCAAATATGCTAATAAAGTTGTCCAAAGTGAGAAGGTATAAAAGATTACAAGTTTCTCTATTATTTACCATTAATTGTAAGGCATAAAAGCAAAATTACCATCTGTGAATGTTCCCAACATTATGCTAATAAAACAATTAAAATATTAATAGGAACAAAATTCTAAATGGGACTATGGTTTATTTGAATTATTACCTTAGTATAATATTTGGTTTCTTTATTTAGTGCTTATCAGCCTTATAAAACTCCACAAATTGAAACTTTCAATCACCCTAACTGGAAGACTTAGATAATGCCCAAGCACATTTCTATAAAACCATCCAATAAAGAATTTAAAATAGGTTAATGCATAAAAATTTATAGAAATAATTTCCTCTCCACATACGTTTCTCATGGTCCTAGCACTAGATGCAAATATACTTAATATATAATTCTAAAAAGCCCTTTGCTAAAAATGGTGGTGTCAATGTTTGCCATTTATTTGTAACAGAAGAGTTTTTTATATTTATGTCTGTGTTATTTATAAACATTAAAACTGTAACTCACAAAGTAGTCCTGAAAACATCTTTATTGCAATTTAAGATATAGAATAAAGTGTCCATTTCTTTGCTTAAGATATTTAAAGTTATGAAACATTTCCTGGTGTAACAACTTTGAATTATTTTTGTAATAGTTAAGCCTTATAAAGCAGATACAATTTCTTCCTATGCTCTCTCTACATATTCCAGCTTTTGAAAAAATTATAAGTTTCACTTGCCAAATTTTGTTACATTTTTTTCCAATTTCTGCAAGCTTTTCTATTTTGCAAATGTTTCCCTGTATCTCAATGTTGCTTTAGATGAGGGATTTTAATCTAAATATTATGTTTATAAATAAGCAGCCATAATAACTAAGGAAATGAATCTGAAATAATGCAATTTCAATAAACTTGAGAGACAACAAATAGAGTAGGAAAGGGAGGCTATCTGCACATATTTATGCATATGTTTGTGTGTGTGTATGTGTGTACTTTTGATCATTTGATTTTGAGATAGAAGGGCATTCCATCCTCAATTTTACAATTTTTTTTAAAGATTTTATTCATATATCTGAGAAAAGAGAGCTCAGAGGAAGACTGAGAGGGAGAAGCAGACTCTCTGCTGAGCAGAAAGCCCAGTGTACTGGATCCCAAGCCCCTGAGACCATGACCTGAGAAAATGCTTAACTGACTGAGCCCTCCAGGCAACCCCATCCTCATTTTATGCCAGTACCCCACATTTTATCACATTTCATCCTACTTGTTTTCCATGTTTACAAGGATGGTCTTGTTTCATATACATAGTTTCATAATATCTTGTTGACTTCATTAAAGATAAAGAAAAGATAGGGCAAATTATACTTAACATTTCAACTTAAATTAGTCAGGTATTTCCACACTAGCAGAAGATTCAAAAGAACATACTACGATACCTAGAACTCTGAGAAATGATTAAACAAATCAAAACAGCGTGTCTACTGTTGATTTTTCTAATATGAAAAGTAAATTATAAATGTATGCCTGTTGTGTAAACAAGATATTTTTGGTTTGTGTATCCAAAATGGAAGATAAGCCTCATTTACATATCTAAAACTGTGACAACAATGTTCTTAACATATTAAAGGAAAACCTGTGGATAGAAAAAGTCAGGACCATAGTTTTCAAGTAAAAAGGAAGCAGATAAAAAATGTAGTCAATTTATCTGCTGTTTTTCATAATATATACTTACAGATATATTCTTATAATGTAGCCACTTTTTTTAAATTGAAGTATAATTAAGATAAAACCTTATATCAGTTTCAGGTGTACAGTAGAATAATTTGACATTTGTATACATTGTGAATTATTCACCACATTAAGTTCATTTACCATGTCACCATACAAATTTATAACATTAGTTTTCTTGTGATGATAACTTTTTAAGATGTACCTTTTTAGCAACTTTCAAATCTATGATAAATATTATTGACTAGAGTTACCTGGCTGTACATTATGTCCTCAAGACTTATTCATTTTATAACTGGAAGATTGTATCTTGATCTCCTTCACCCATTTTGCTCACCCTTGAATCCTCCTCTTTTACAGACATATACCTACAACATAGTCACTTTACCAATATCACTCAGTTTCCAATAATTAAATTTATGTTCACTGTCAAAGATAAATCTGGGCACTGATTAAAGAAGTAGGGGCAGATTTTATTCAGTAACAACCATGGCAATAGGGGAAAGAATCTGGCATGAACTAAACTCAACTTCACCCAAAGAAAAGGCAGAAGAATTTTAAAGGTTAGAGTGTGCTATGAGAAAAGCACCAAGGGTGAAGATAGAGGTGTGGTCTATGTGACCAGGCCATCTGGACTGCTGATTGGCATTCACCTGGAGCAGACACAAACTTGCAGTGGGAAAACTTGGAGCATGGCTTCCACCAGTTAGACCCTTCTCCTCACACCTGGCCAGGAGAATCAGAACTATCTCCCTGAATGTTTGCTTTTCTAAGAGTTGGCTCTCAAGTCATTGAAGAAACAATACTGGTGAGTTAGGGGCAAATGGGGCTAGGCAGGGAAAGATAAGGGAAAGGCCCAGAGTCAGGATCCCACAAATTTATGGGCTCCCATAAAAACTAAGGATATTGAGATGCAACAGAGACAAGGCAACAAAAACTGAGATAAGGAATTAAATCTGGTCCCTTGGCTTGAAAATACTAGGAGTATCTTCCTTTGATGGCTATCAAATAATCACTGAGACTCAAAACAGTCATGTCATTCACTCAAGAAATCTCAAGGCCATCAACTCCCTAGTCAGGTTTTCTATAAAAGGGCAGCCAAAAAAGTCCTCGTTGGCAACCCTGTCGGGACCCCTCTCACTTCTGAGAGTTTTCTCTGTATCTTTGGTTAATAAACTTCAATGCTTTAACTCACTTTCCTCCATGAGATTCATTCTTCAACAACTCTGTGAGACAAAAACGAAGCTTTCCAGCTCCACTGGTGATAGATATACATCTCAAAGGTCAAAAGATTGATAACTGTGAGCTATCTAAAGTAACAGGTCTGGAGGGAGTTCAGGGGCCTATCTGCTTATCACCAGGTTTTGGCTAGAACAAACCGGAGACTATCCTGGTGCCATTGAACTTTTCCAGGCAAGGATTTTAGGGAGGCTGGATCATTTCAGAGACTTGGCCTGAAGCTAGTGGAAGCCATGGTAGAGTTTGGTCAAACCTCTTAGTGCAAGGTTTGGAAGGAATTGTTATGTGTCCAGGGTTCTACAGTTCTCACTGTTAAGGAATATTCTAATTTTCACTTAGATTCCAACATATGTTCCCTAGCAATATAATGTACTAGCCAAAGGGTTGAAATATTTGACAGTTTCATTTCCAGATGATATTTCTAAATTGATATTCAAAGATCCTGTTTTAAAATTAGACCTGAGGGCATCTGGGTGGCTCCGTCAGCTAAGCATCTAACTCTTTTTTTTTTTAATTTATTTATTTATGATAGTCACACACACAGAGAGAGAGAGAGAGAGAGAGAGAGAGAGAGAGAGAGGCAGAGACACAGGCAGAGGGAGAAGCAGGCTCCATGCACCGGGAGCCCGATATGGGATTCGATCCCGGGTCTCCAGGATCGCGCCCTGAGCCAAAGGCAGGCGCCAAACCACTGCGCCACCCAGGGATCCCAAGCATCTAACTCTTGATTTTGGCTCAGGTCATGATCTTCAGCTGGTGAGATCCAACCTCACTTTATGCTTTGCACCTGCATGGAGCCTGCTTAAGATCCTCTCTCTCCCTGTCCCTCTGTCTCCCCCACTCCCTCTAAACAAACAACTAAGCAAATGAAATGAGATTTGACAACAAACCCCTCATATAGATTAGTTTACAATTTTCATAAAAACACTCATGTAAACTATTAAAACATTCTGCCAGCAAATGTGAAACTAAAATGAAGTTCCAAGGCTTATACAAGCTGATGAAATTAAGTTGGTTAACACAAACATAGGCCTATTGATAATTGGCCTAAGTTGAGGAGGATCACTTGTCCTTCATCATGCTTTACATTTCCTAATTCAGCAAGAATCTTCACCAACTAGAAAATCTGTGCTATTATTGAAGTTTTCAGAAAACCACTGGGCAAAAGTAAAATGTTTTTGTCAGCTGAGCCCACCCATCTTGATATGTGTATTGCCCACAGGGTCTGGAGGCAGAGACATAACAGTCCTTTTGGCAGAGGGCACTTGGGAGTCCAATTTTCATATGCTTCATCTGAAGACTGAATACAATTTAATATCAAGTCCTTTGAGGCTGGGTTGATGAAACAGTGTTATACACAGAAATTGGTGCAGTCATTGGACCCTCTAGCCAGAGGTGTTGAGGAAGAGATTGACCTATTTCCTAATGGCCAAAAATAACCTCAACTCCAGTGTTGCTTAACATTCTCATTCAGACAGAGCTTTCTCAAGTCAGAATAGGACAAAGATATGAAGAAGAGAAAGAAGGAAAGGTAGAAGGAAGGGACAGACCCAGAGGAAGAGAGACAGAGGGATAGAGAGGAGGAAGAGAAATAGAAAATACTGTAGACTAACACAGATAAAATATCAACCTGAAATCCAGAAACTCTTAGCCCTGAAATGTGCTTTACAAAAATGGGAGAACATTTTGTAAGGAAGAGACCCATGAAATATGAGTAAAAATTAGTGGACACAGAATAGGTTAAAATGAAGACAGTACATAAGATAAAAATAGAAATAAATAAGATTCAAAAGAACTACATAAAAAAAGAAAAACAGCAAAACTAAAATAATGTTGTAAATGATATGAAAGAGAACTTATAATGTAAATCATATAGCAATGTGGAGGGAAAAAATCTGAGAAGCAATCCTATATTTGAGAAGATAAGGAAATAGAGACAATTGAAGAATAGGATGTAGATTTTAGGCAAAAAATGTAGATTTTAGGCAAAAAAATGTATACTTAATATACACATTAGAAAAATGAATAGAAGCCATATTCAAAGAAATAATGGAGGAAAATTGTTTGACCTTGGAAAAATAATTTTAAAAATATAAATATTTTGGGCATCTGAATGGCTCAGTGGGTTGAGCACCCAACTCCCCATTTCCTCTCAGGTCATAAGATTGACCCTGTGTTGGGATCTACACTCAGTGTGGAGCCTGTTTAAGATTCTCCTTCTCTTTTTCCCTCTGCCTGGCCCCTCCCCCACTCATGTTCATGCACAAGCTCTCTTTCAAAATATTTTTTTTTGAAGGAGCATATGATCTTTTAGGAAAAAGCAATGAAAATAAAGCCATTTTTCTGAAATGCCAAGAAAGAAAGGGCAAAGTGCTTCAATAAATTGTATCCTAAAATTCTAAGTTCTGCAAAGTCATTTAAGTTAGAAAATAGCATCTTTTTTAATGTTTTCTTTGGGAACACAAGAGCTATACTTCCTAATTCAGTTTGAGCAATAATGGAGGAGGTAGTTAAGAGATGGCATTTGGGACAATAAAGACATCAATCACTGTAAAGATGAACTTTCATTTATTTACCAGTATTGGACATGTCTAGATTGCAGTTATGCTTTTGGCTTTTTCCTTAGTTGCAAATTCCATATAATGTTGGCTGCTGCTGACTCACTTCAATTTTAGCCACCATTTTCATTTATTTTTTGTTTCTCATAGAAATGCTTTGGAGCTTCTTAACTCATAAGGGATGTAGTTCTACCATTCTAATGAGGTGTTGCAAGGAAATGGAGACAAGCTAAACACTTAGTTTATTAGTTATTGTACTAAGCACACTTAAATACAATTGAGAAAGAGACCATAACTAACTAACATAAATCTTTATAATGTGGTAGGAAAGATAAAAATGACAGAGCATAGGAGAAAGGAAGAATGGTAGAAGGATGTAGAAGGTTGCCAACTGCTTCATTTAACAGCGCTAACCAGGAGATGTTTACATTTGTTTGAACAAGAAACAGACTTTTAAGTATATGTAGGGAGAATCTTTTCTTTGAGTCTCTCATATGTTTGCATACCTTCTGAACAAAAGCATTATTATTTTTATTATCGTTATTACTATTATTGCTTTGAACTATCTTTTCAAGGGTGTTTTTGTAGAAAGCAGCCTTGGAAGATAATGTCTCCATCTGAGCAGATCTTACCGTCTAGATAATAAAGATAATAACTCTCACAGAGACGAAAATTGGGCAGGTTTGCCGGTGGCTCCTTACACAGAATGGTGCTTCCTCAAGTCAGGACTCCTCTCCTGTAAAACACCCCCACCGCATGTGAAGACATCTTCTGATCCTCACTATGTTGCCCTATAAAAAAATGTGGCTCAGGGAATAACACTGGAGCTACTGCTATTACTTCAATTGATACATTTCCCTTTGTCTCTGGCAAAATTTTCTATGAATTTGTTGCAAGCTAACTTTTAGTTTGCAAGTAAGCTAAAAATCTAGACCCTTTATATTCTTGACACATGCTCCTTAAACATACAACAATCGCCATCACAACTTGATTATATATCAAAAATTCTGAAGTGTTGGCAGGAAAGTGTGGTTAATGATCTAAATTATTGTATGTTTCAAGGGTGGTCGGCAAATAATGTCTTATATCTATAAATGCACATGGAATATTACAATCATGTGATGCTGAGTAACAAAAAGGAAAAAGTAAAGTAAGAAATATTCAAAAGTAGCTGCCTGTAAGAAGTCTTTGAGTAGGAAGCAAAACAGAACATTGCAGTTTTTCACCAGAAGATTTTTTTTTCTTTGTCATGAGTTATATGACAATTAAAGCTGGAAATACAGTCCTTTTAAGTATCCTGTAGAATTATCTAAGAAATGGTTATATGAGAAAAAAATGAAATTTTTATGATGCAGGTAACTTTCTCTGCTATATCAAGTGCCAGAAGGCAATGGGAGTAACATCTGCTAAGCTTGAAGAAAAGTATGAAGCCCAGGAATATACAATTAGGATTTTTTTTTTCTTTTGTCAATTGAAACAACAGAAAGCCATTCCCAGATACAAAGAATTTTGGAGATACACCACACACATTGCTTTCTTAAAAGTATTTCTTAGATATCTAGTAGACCAACAAAAGTTAATCAAAATAAAAAGGTTCAGGGATGGTGAATATGTAGTGTAAAACATCTGGTAGATTGCCATAAAAGATCATCAACACACATAATTTGCAACATGTTCTGAGATTCTTTTGGACGGTCATTCTCTCAGAAAACCATTATTAAACTGGACACATAAAGGACCATGCAAAGCAAGGGTCATGATGACAGGGTCTTTTCTGAAGGGCAGATGACTTAAATTTTAACAGGTTTATTATGATTTCATATGCCTTAGTAAATATATAGAGAAGAATGGAAAATCTCTGCTCAGAGGGTTTAGGAACACACAGAGAACTCTAAGTAAGATTACATTGTTTTAAAGCAAACTTATACATTATTTATTAACTACTAGAAACCAATATTTCAAGAGGTTAAAATAACTACTTTAACATTTTGTGCTGTGTTAGTGATTTAGGCTTTATAATTAAATGAAATATGTTTCTTTCAATATCTCTGTATTTAATTAATGTATTTAAGCACCACATTTCCATCAGTTTAATTAAAAATTGTGCAACAAATGAATATAAGGGTTTTCTGGCTTATAAATTCCATTTTCCTGTGGATCACATTAGGTTTTTTTTTTTTTTTTTTTTTTTGATCACAGTAGGTTAAGTCATATCTTTAGGTCTTTCATATTCCTCATATCTGGTAATATCAATTACCTGGATGTACGATATGGAAGTTCTTCACGTAACCCACTACAAATATCAAAACATCTGATAATTGTTACATCTTAAAGTTAAAACAGAGTAATTATAGTAAAGTACTTTTCAAATGAAGAGTTTAGATGGTAAAACAACTTTCATAGAAAGATGGGATGTAAGTTTCACATAGGAGACATTTCAATTCCAGAAAAAGAGCAAAGAGCATTTTCTTCACTTTACTTTCAAAGATCATGGGAAAGAAAATCAAGTTATTCATGTCTCCAATTTCTTCCAATTTGGTAGGGAAAGAAAATATGATTTATTAAATTTGATTTGTGGCAATGTTTAGAATGATGATTGTGCTCTAGGACATGGGCTTATATTTGTGGAAATTTAAAATTTATAAAAAATTTAAGACACATTTTGCTTCAGGGGAAAAATAAATCATATACAGTCCTTTATTGAACAATTCGAACTTATAAATTAGGTCACGTACATGAGGAAATCTCTTCCAAAATATTTTCCTATTTGGATTTCAGTGATCATTATTGTGGCAGGAACAATAAGTGCAAGAAAAAGTCTTCATGTGTCTTTACTTATGCTAACATTGGATGTTCTGTTTCCCGTTTTTAGTTCTAAAAATAGTTGATTGTGTTAAAAGTTGTTTTTTTTTAAGTACATTAAAAGGAAACACCAAGATATTTACATATATAAGATTTTAGGTTGTTGTAGTATATTTTTGTATTACTAAGATGATTGCACCCATACAGGATGAAATATTCCACAGTTTATATAATGATTCTTATGAACGTTGGCAAAATAGGCATGCTATATTAAAAATACACTTTTGTATAGCAAGGTTGAAAACAAAATGTTACTTTTCATATCTTCTCTTCAAAGCCAGCAATCATAAGGTTAGAATTTAAAGGACTGGAGATCAGTATAGAATTTTTATTATTTTGTTGTCTGTAGATACTAATAACACCATATGGTCCATTGATGCTAACATCTGTCACCCCGCCAAGTATTGATTAAATCACTTGGAATTATGTGAGGCACATGGAGAGTTAAAAGAGATTTGATTACACATTTATACATGTTATTTTTAAAACTGCTCTTAATCAAGTAGAACTTAAATGAAGTAAATATTAAAACATTTTTTCTCAAAGGAGAAAGTGTTTCTCACTCATATGCATTTATATACTGAATTTCTAACAATAATTTAGACATATATGCAAGACATACAATTTCATTTTGTCTATTTGAAGATTTTTGAGATATTCAAATATAATCTTGTTACTCTTCATACTTGGTAAGTTTAATTGGCAGCAAGGAAGATAATTTTTCACAGGAGTAAACCTTATTGCATATTGCCTTGGAAAACTGCCCAGATTTATTTAAATTCCTCCTATTCCCAATAATTTCCAAATAAATATCATTGGCTTATAGATGCCTGGAGGTTAGGTTACATGAAATTGTTGTATGAATTATAATTCATGGCCCTATTTATCAAAGTAGTATTTTTGTATTTGCTGTGCATTTCAATGAGACAAAAGTGTTCAAACACTGATATGCAACTGCAGTTTGAAAAGTAAAATAAAATTATTCATAGTTAAAACTGGATAAGGTTTAAATCTTAACTATCATCTATGTGAATGGAATTCATGCATATTGATCCATATTTATATAATATTTAGTTATATTATGTGAATTATAGGAGTTATGTCCTAGAAACAATATGAAAAGTAGATTATTAGATATTTTCATGATCATTACTCTACTAATAATCAGCAAGTATGCCTTATATACATGTTATTATAATAGAATGTGAACCTAAATAGGATAAAATAAATGTGACCATTTTTAAAGTGATAAATATGTTACATTTCTGGAGAAGTCATGGCCTGCACTGACATTCTGCCAGCATCATGACTATAATTAACTTTCAGGATATTGTTGGTTCATAATTAATAATGATAGGAAAAAAATGACCTATAGATCTAAATTGTTATTTAGAGGAAAATAAAAAAGCAGTTGTTATTAGCAAGTAGTTTTAAAACACTTGTTAATGATACTCTAAAAAAAATTGATTAGGATAGTAGGTATTGAGATTAATTATCAATAGGAAAAAATGAATATACTAACATTTTAAAAAATATTGCTACTAACTGTCAAAGAGGCATGCTTTAGAGGCAGAAGAAGGACATGGCAAAATGTGTTTTTGAGAATTGGGATATGTGTGCAATTTTATTTTTTAAATTAAATTTTGGGAAAGATTTTTTTTTGGGGGGGGGGAAGATTTTTTTACTTACCTTTGCCCCAAATCACCTACATCTTGTCTGCCATTAAGTCTTTTCTGAATAATACTTTCAAGAAAATGATTTTGCTAACTCTTAATTTTTGAAGATAGATTTTAAACACCTTGTGTTAAAGATGATGGATGAAAAAAGAGTCAAGGAGAGAGAGAGAGAGAGAGAGAGAGAGAGAGAGAGAGTTGCACCAGTTGCCTAGAGGTAAAAATTTGTCTAGACAGTATCAAATATTGCAGCCATGTGAGCTTCACGTCATTGCTGTTATGAGGGAGTGATAGCCTGGTGTTACCAGTTATTTTAATTTTTAATATATTTTTGATGTGTCATATTCTTAATTTTGAAATATGAAGGGTGCCAATACATGTTTATGGACCTATTGTGTTCCTGTAAGTCTATCATAAAAGTCTTATGCATCCTATAATGACTTTCACTTGGAATGAAACATTACAATTTCATTATGCAGATTTGAATTCGAGGTATAAGATGATATCTTATATTGTAAGCAAAAAAAGAAAGAAAAAAGACAGTACTTCCAGCATGAAGAGGCTTCCTCTTTCTTTACCAGAATATTTTGATTTCCTGTCATTTATCTGAAAGCCAGAGCTTAAACTAAATACATTCCTCTACTTGAATTTTTACCAGTTGGAAACTTTTATCCCTGTATAATAATTTTCATATTTTTTCTAGATATTGAAAGGACTACAGATAAAATTTATTGATACAAACCTGTATTGTAGCTACTTTCAATAAACTCATTGCACATTAGACCATTTACTCTTCTCAAAACATAAAAGAGAACACGAGAGAATTGTTTGACTCATTTGTTCACAGATTTGCCCAGACTTCCTACTGTGTGAAAAGCTCTATTCTAAACTCTGAGATAGTAAATAAGACAGACAAAAGCTAGCTCCTACAGGCACTTGTGTTTCAGTGAGACAAACTGACACTATACATGATAAAGAAAATATAGAACAGGTTGCATGTCTGTGTTAGGGAAATAATTTAATTGTTGGGAAGTGGGGGCTCCTGGGTGGCTCAGTGGGTTAAGTGTTTGCCTTCAGCTCAAGTCATGATCCTATGATCCTGGGATTGAGCCCTGCATCAGGCTCCTTGCTGGGTGGGAAGTCTGCTTCTTCCTCTACCTTCCCCCCGCCCCCCGCTGCTCATGGTTTCTCTCTCTCTCTCTCTCTCAAAGAAAGAAATAAAATCTTTTAAAAAAACATAATTTTTGGAAAGGAGAGTAAGTTTTGAAACTTGAGCTCCCGTGGTCAGGGAACACCCCACTGAGGAGGAGACCCCACTGAGTAAAAAGTGAAGCTAACATAATTTAAGGTATCTGGTAAGAGAATATTGTAGACTAAAATTCCTCAACATTTTTAAAAATATCATTATCTACCTTCTTAGGAGCCTTTCAGACTTTTCTTAGTTCTTCTTCTTTCAGAAATTCAATCCTAAGAATTACATTTTGGCCAGTTGAAATGAGACATCAATGACATTGAACATTGAAAGGCTCAATTTTAATATCTGAGATTTTTTTTTTTTGCCCTTGAAGAATCCATTTTTGTTCTCTTGGGGGAAAATTGACCATAATAAGAACATGTTCTCTAGACTTAGTAGCAAGAAATGAAAAAACTTGAAATCCATTAATTTGGAGTATATGCATATCTAGGAAAACAAAATTAGTGCCTGACTCAGAGAGAATTGTGAAAGAACCGTAGGAAAATAAGGGAGACAATGAAGAGAGGAAATCATATATGACCTTACTAGTCAAACTCTTAGCTTTGACATAGTCAGAGGACTTTAAGCAAAGGAGCAATATGGTTTAACTTAAATTTTGACAGATCACCTTGGCTGTCCTGCCAAGTCTAGAGGGAATACAACCATTTAGGCAACTTTTGCAATCAGGTCTGGTTAAATAGTTCTGAAGGTCCAGTGCAAAAGGAAAGGATTCAATTCTAACTAAAATATTAAGTATTTAAAGAAGCCAAAGAGCAGAGCATTAAATCAAGACAAGCGTCCTTCTTTTCACAGGACCTACTGCACAGGAAGCTACTGTTGCTTGCAGTAATTTTTGGATCAGGGTGGTGACATTGGTGGTGGTGAAGGGATTTAAATGTTGAATGTTGAAAGCCTAGCAAACTGAATTTTTCATAATGTGGATAAGGAATGTGATAGAAAGAGAGGAGACAAGCAGCATAAACTTAGGTTTTGTCCTGAGCAATTGAAAGGATGAAATAGATCTGAACTGAGGGAAAGAAGACAGCAGAGGAACTGGCCTAGCAGGTGTGTCGGTGTTACTGTCCTCATTCTGGCAAGTTCATATAAGATGTTGTTTCTGAATTATAACTTATTTCATATCCTCTATCCATGCTATCATTATTAACATATCTTAAGGGTTATTTTAATTTAAAAAAGATGCCAGAAATATTGCATTTATTTAAATAATGAGGCTCTTTTTCTATAACTTTGCAGACTACTCCTTTTGCAGTTTAAGTCAGTTTCAGTAGTAATTAGAGAGAATATATTCATAATTGTCATCTAAATGTGTGCACGCACTTTCAAATGTATATTGGGTGCATGTGTGTATCTGATTCTACTTTGAGTGCTTTTAAGATTCACAATTGCCTTACCCACTTGAAAGGACTGATTGATAAATCAAATTAAATATTGATGCTTAGTTAAAATAATTTATATTCAAATTTCAAAACCTTAAAGTTATGATTAAATGAGTTATACGTTTCCTTTTCACCTTCACCTTCCTTACTGAGTGATTACAAAATGATCAAGTTGTGGAATTAAAAAAAATAATAATTCACAGACAACATAACCTATTTTGAGATAGAAATTAATAAGAACGCCTATATAGTAAACTTGTTATTTCCCTAAAGACCACATCCAAAAGTGTCTATTAAACTTTAAAATATATATAAGCTCTGAACCACCAAGTAAGCTTCTGTATAGTTACCCCTTATTTTTTTTAATAACATTCCCTCCTGTGTTGACTTTTTGTTCTCTAATTTAAAATCCTCTGAGGACACAAATGTCAAGTAAATTGCCTATAATTGCATTCATACTTGTTATTAAATTCCATTAATAAGTATACTCTAAATATATATGAAAAGGAAAGTATGCATTCAGGCTTTAATTTTCATGCTAATCTTCTGCTTATTTTCTAATCAATGCTGAAAAAAGCCTTAAGATGCTCTTCAGCTTCTACTCTGGAGGTCAACAAGGACAGCAGGAGCAGAGAGCTGATAAAATGGGGGGTACAAGGCAGAGCGAGCCACTGTGATTATTTCCTCAGTGTCTGTTTTGCAGAAAGATCTTGTTATCTCAAAACTCAAGAAGATTATAAAGGTTATTTTTCAAGGTAGGGGATGTGTCAAAAAAAACTACTCAATCATGCTGTCAAAGATTTGTGTAGCTGAAAGCAGAATTTATATTAGAAAATATATTTGTCTTCTATATCTGATAAAACTCAGAATTCAAAATTGATAATTAAATTTGTTTTCTAAATTTGATGAGGCCAAACAAATAAAGATTCTAAAATACTGTTCTAAATGTGTAATTATTTTCAAAAGTAATGAAATGGAAAAAAGAATGAATGTATCACACCATAGAAACTAGAATAGAATGAAGAGTTAATTTCATGTTTCATATTATTTTAATTTCTAATGTATTAATAACATGACTCTACCATGGATGCATATTTCTAAATATGAGACATACATTTCCTACTCTAAAGCATTTATCTGAACCTTTTTCTTCACAGAATAAAATATATTTAAAATACTTGGAGATGTTTACAATGTAATAGTGTGTGCTTATGTGTGTGTGTTTTAAAAGAGAAAGGTACATAAAATGTTGACATATCAATAGCATTGCAAGTAATTATTTGAATTTCAAATAAGAGCTGCTCATATTACCTTTTCAAGTAATAATCCAAAATTTATTTGCAATTTTTTTCTTTTTTTAAGATTTTGCTTCATGGCTCCACACTGTTGAAAAAAAAAACTATACAAAATAATTTATTGATGAATTTTAGCTGTGAAAAGTGTGCAAATAAACAGCAAGAAAGGCACTTATTTATCTTCTATGATTTTTGTGAAAAAATAAAACATTTACTGATTATAAGCAATTCTTCTTTGAAAGAATAACTTTTACATTACATGTGGCATTAGAGATGTTGAATGTATATTTGGACTAAAATACTTTAAAGGAGTACTGTAAGTGAAAAATGACTACCATTTGACAATATTTGTGATTCATATATGTTCATGCCAAAAAAAATTTAGGTAATCTGAAGTCTTATAAAATTATATCTATTTCATAATTATGTTCATACCCAAAGTCTATAAAATCATAGAGAACCCAAACCACAATTTGAAAATAAAAAAATATTATACAATTATCTGATAACATAATTACTGATATTAAGTTTTTGTTTATCTCTGATACCTCTATATTTTTACATCCATACTCAATTTAGAAATGCAAAAGCCATATCACCTTCATTATGGTTGGGAGGAAGGATTCTAGTTCTTCAATTCATGTAACTTTCTGTGATTATATTTCAGAAGTATAAAATGATTGTCATTAACATACAGATTTAAAATAACCTAATAGACAATGCCTTCTATAATATGGTTACACAAGGTAAGAAACTATTTTTTTCTGGAACAATTTTATTTGGACTTTTTCTTATTTCTACACTTAATGCTGGAAATGTAGCATTGAATAATTTCTTTATTTAATATTTACCAGAATTTCATGCCATGCATATTAGACACATAAGATCATTTCCCTCTTGGAATTTGCATTTTTGTGGGGATTCTAAACTTTGAAAAAAATATTTACAAGGATGCTGAAAATTACCAAAGAGAAGAATACTATAAATTGAATTAGGAAAACCCAGAAGAATGTATCCTTTATATGGTTTAAGAAAAGTAAACTGTGCATCCCAGTTGTCCTGGAGCAGTTGAATTTATGCCCATTATCTAAACAAAATTATTAATGACCCATTTGATGATCAAGTTTGTTAATGCTTAAACAACAAATGACATTGTCACCCTAATTAAGGCTATCTTACTTATCACTCTGTCTCTCAATTGCACTCTAACTTCCCTTAAATAGCAAATATTCAGAAACTAGGCTTTTCAGGAATTCACCAAAATGTACATTGTCAATTGAAAAAAGTAGCATATTTGTTGTTGTTATTACCAACGATACAACAAGAAGCTAGACTATGATGACCTTACGGTGCTTACTGTAAACTTACCTGGATGGTGGTCAACTTACTTTTACTTGGAGAGGTCCTTGGGAAGTATACAGAAAAAAATCAAATTTATTATTTAAATTAAGTTGTGGATCTTTTTAACAGGTACTTAGCTGTGATTGAAAGTGCCCTGCCGGGATGAATGGAAGAAATAACAATCTGGTGAATTATTTAGCACCAAGCTATAGTTAACTTTGACTAAAATATAGAATATTTCTATGTGTATTTGAGCTTTTATTTCACAGAAGATATCCAATGTCATTAAAAGGAATATACATCTTAAATTTCTAATTTCCTTCATAGAAGTAGGTTCCTATTCACCCTAAGACACCCTTTTATTTTCTAAGAGCTACTTTCCAGAGGATGAGAGACAAGCATTTGTTTAGCTGTTTTTGTGCATTGTGTGCCATGAATAGCCAGATACTCATCTCTTGATGTGCACTCCCTTTAGTACTGACAAACTAAGATTTCCAACCCTAGGTTTGCCCCATTTCTTTGATGGAATCTGTGGCTTCCAGTCAGTCCAGGTTGTCCCATTGTTACTTCTTGGCTCCATGCAATAGAAACCACTTTTGGTTGTGCAGCATAAGTGCATCAAAAGAGTGGAAAGCAGAAGCACCAGAATCGCACAAGAGTTAAGAAAGACAAGACACAGCAAAAATCATTCCACAGAAACAATTTAAGCTAGTATTGCTGCCAGCATTGCTACTTAATACTCTACATGGTCACTGCTTTAGGTCACTGGTGGCCAGGGGGCTCCACTACGCCACTTTTGGTTAATTTGCTTTCCTGATTTCATTGTATCCAACTGAATAATATTTACTTATGGCTTTGAGAGATGGCAAGTAGATAAGAACCAATGAAGAAGGCCAATGTGTGCTTGCTGGGTGCTGCCTGTGGACCAGAGTTCCTCAATTCTCATTCATATGGTTTCTCATCTTCCAGGGAGTTGGCTTTAGATAGTGACCCCAGGGCAGTGGATGAAAAGGAAAAGAAAGAAGTTAATAGGGGTCATCTGCTGAACTCTCAAAATGTCATCTATGAACCATTGTCTTGGTCAAAGGAAGTCACATTTACAGCCCATATTCAATGGATAAGAAAATACACCCTGCCTCTTGATAAAGGAATGGCAAAGATATTGCCAAAGAATATAAACATAGGGTTAGGAGGAATTATTGAGCTCATTAAAACGGGCACTGAGGGGGGCACTTGACGGGATGAGCACTGGGTGTTATTCTGTATGTTGGTAAATTGAACACCAATAAAAAATAAATTTATTTTAAAAAAGTCAACCCTAATACCTAAAACATAAAATATTATAGATAGCTAATGTAGTTACAGAAAAAACAAATTTATTTTATTCTATTAAGCATACTGCATTAGGTGGTAAAACATATACATAAATATATCAATGAAGGAAGATTACCCTTTTGACTGTTTTTGCTTTTTCACAGTGACATTTTATTCCCAAGTCATTCAAATATGTTTTCAAAAACAAAGTAAAATCTTTTCTGAATGCAAAGATCCTATTGATTCATACTATTTGCTCAGTGCAAATACAGAGATAAAAAGGAATACTCAGCCATTAACAAATCATTTCAAGAAGACATAACACTCACAATAGAAAATATGTGACACCTTTTAGCATTAAGAGGGAAATAATGAGATGAATTAATTATAAAAATTGACATAATTTGAGCTGTGTCTGTCTCTTCCGTTGTGAGATAGGCCTTTATTGTTCATAACAAAGCACCATGGTGGGAACAGAAAACTTGTCAGTTTAAACTGACTTACATATTATGAATTCATAGTAGATAAGGGAGAGAAAGGGAGCCATGTATGAGAGAAAGAAGATGCCTTATGTGTTACTTAACTTGTACCATCTTAGCATAGAACAGTACAAGACTTGTTACTTTAGCACTGTTTCACCACCTTGAGTAATTGGCAATAATTCATAGTCGTCACAGTGGTTGTAGAATCTAATTTATTGGCAGACTTGCATGGATAAGGAGTTTACAAATCTCCCTTGCTAATATTTGTTAGGGTCTAGTATGAATTTCTGTCAAGTGCATCTTCCCGTTGTTCAATCTAACTCACTCCTGCTGTGATTAAAAAAACAAAAACAAAAACAAAAACAAAAACAAACTCATGTCTTCTACTCTCATTGGAAATGAAGAGCAGCGGGTTCTAGTACTCCTTCTTGAAAGTTACAGTTTCAAAGTCACTCAATTATTCGCTCTGACAAAACCTATGACTCTTGGAATTTTTCCTTTGCAAGTTGATTGAAAGTTTTTAAGTGATCACATGTCATAAAACTATTACCACATCAATGCATCAATAGACCAACAAAGTAGAGAGAATGCCTGATGCACTTCTGTTGTTCGCTTAATTACCTGTGTTGATAGCTTTTTAAATAGACACAGTTCAGGTTTTTATTTTTTGCTTTTTTCTCATCCTTTTTGGATCAAAGTCATTATATGAAGTGTATAAATTTATGTGCAAGTTGGAATATGAAAAAGAAAAATATGAGTGGAAACAGAAGCATTAAACATTTAGAAAGACTAAAAAGTCTTTATGACTTTAATGTATGTTATTATGCCATCTTGATTTGCTTAATTTTTCAATGATAACATCACAATCTAGTGTGGTTTTGGAATTGGTTGAATGATGCATAAAATCTGTTGGATTGCAGAATGGAATTAGATAAATAATAGTCAGTAGAAAAGGTTGACATGCTTAGGAGAAAGTACGGGTTTATCCAAGTGATAATATGGAATGGCAAACTTCAGAAAGACCATCACCAAATGTATAGCAGGCTCAAATATCTTTTCTCTATACCCCTTGTTTAATACAGCATCTCAGCCTGAATGCCAATTATTTGCAGTAATGTTACTAGTTTGAAGGATTTCCTCCAGCACAGCCTTTCAATGCATTCAGAGCTCCCACAGTTCTAGACTCACCAGGGCACCTTCTGTGGATTCAAACCATGTCTTAGAAAAGTTCAATATGAGAATATAATAGCTGCACCAAAAGATTATTTTCTCTCCCCATTTTTAATTTGCCCTATATATGATGTGAATTCATGATACAAAAATTTGTAACAACCAGGCTTTTAGAAAGAGAGTTATTCAGAGGATGCAGTGGTTGGGGAAAAAAAAAATCAAAACGTGAAACAAAAACCCAGTATCCATTCTACTATTTGGCAAAGGGTGAAACATTTGTTACTTACAAAGCCATAGCAAATCCGGTGGAGCTCAGATGTGAAAAAAATATCTTCACATTGGTTTTCATATTTTTTTTACCACTCCTTGGATCTTAATAATACTCAAGGAAACCAAGGAAAAAAATAATGTTATGAGTATGATATCATGTGTATAAGAAAATTGGCAGTGAGTCAATAAGTCTGCTGGTGAATTTTCTTGTGTATTGCCAAAAATATGAGAACTATCTGTCTTCTGCTAGAGGACTCCACAGATAAAGGAATTGATTATTTAATTTCACAGTATTTTCAGACATGCAGCAAGTATAGCTCAAAAGGAGCACACTCAGGTAAAGCCAACTTTCTAATATTTATCATTGAATATCCTCTTTCACACTTTATTAGAAGTGTATTATATTATCATGTGATGATCTCTTCCATCTTTAGATCATTCAGACTTTCAGAATGTGTTCAAGTCAATCTGCCTATAGTGTGTTTTCACCTAAAATTCAACACAAAAGTCAACTAGATAGGCAAGGGCCAATGGATACGTGCTGTGCTAGATCTCATTCTCCCTCTGAGATCACAGACCTAAGTGAGACATAGCATCATGCAGGTGGAAGAGCTGCAAGAGGACAACAGAAAGAGGTGAGGTCTCTTTTATGCCTAGGCTCAAAATCAACATAATCACATCAATCCATATATCACTGATCAAACAGGTCACTTGGCCAAGCCCAAGTCAAGGTTCACTATATCCATTGGTTGTTAGTGAGATGGACACAAAATTGAATGCCAGGAAGCATGAGTATCTCAAAGGATAAAAAAATAAGTGCCAGTAATAAATCTATCATGTAGCTCTCAATCTGTTCATCTCCCAATATTCTTCTTCTCTCCTAGCTACCTCATTGTTCCCATGCAGAAGATAAAGGAATGAGAATTACTAAAACCTTTTCCATCAAATTAAAGACTGGGATAAAAACCCTTCCTTGGCTTTTTTCTGTCTCTCTCTCACATACATACCTGCACATCTGCTAATTTTCCAGTAGTTTACTATGTAGATATCTTCCATATCAGGGGAAAATCTGATTATATTTTGCTGAGGATTTTTATGAAGAATAGATACTAAATTTTATTAAGTGGTTTTTGAAATCTCTTGAAATGATTCATACACTCATTTATTCAATTAATATTTACTGAGAACCTCCTAAGATTTCCATCTGTAGTGGGGGAATGATAACAACAAAAAATAGACAAAATTCCTTGCCTCATGGACCTTACATTCTATCAGGGTGAGAAAATCTATAAAAATGATAAAAATAATAAAAATATTAAGAAATTAAAAATTGTATTACAGTGAATTGTGTTTATTGCTAAAGACAAAAATAAATCAGGGGAGGGGAATGGAGAGTGCAAAGGAGGGAAGGCTGTACATTGAGATAAGGTGGCCAACACAGACTCAGAATGATGAATGAGGGTTAAACATCTCTAAAGGAAATTATTTTTTAACATGTTAAATGTAATATACTTATATCCTGATATTACATAATACCATACTTTTAAGAATGAAATATTGTGATGGTATATTCTTTATTGTGTTACTGAGTTCTATTTGTTATTATTATATTTAAATGTTGAATAGATACTCAAAAGTGTAATTGGCCTTTTCTTTTGCTATGATATCTTTGCCAGTTTCTTTTTTTTATCAATATTTCTCGAGATTCTCAATAAATAATATTAAACAGTTTTCCCTCTTGATTATGTTCTGTAATAATGTAGTTCAGAATTATTCTTTCTTTAAATATATTTGAAACAACTTTCCAGTGAACCTTATTGGCTAGGTCTCTTATTTGTGGGGCAGATAATTCTATATTAATTATTGGAACTGTTTTGATGCTTTTCCAAAAATTTTATGTCTTCATATGTAAGAATACTATGCAATATATATATATATATATATATATATCATCAGCTAATACTTTATAAGAAATTTATTTCTAGATACACATACATAAATCTTATCGATTACATTTCTCTGGCAAACTATGATTAATACAGATTTCTTCTACTTCAACTCTTTCAAGTGTTTGAGTGGAAATAGGAACTCCCCCAATTCTACCTACTTGAGTGTTAGGGCAAAGCTACACCAATAAACTCTGTGCATAAGCACCTGGTTATTAATATTCTCTCCTGAGTATGTTGTACTTCTCTCTTTTATATCTATGAAGAAGTAGGGATATCCAATTAAAATGTATTTTTCTTTTATTAAAAAGATTTATTTATTCATTCATCAGCGACAGGAAGAGAGAGAGAGGAGAGGAGAGAGAGGAGAGAGGAGGCAGAGATATAGGCAGAGGGAGAAGCAGGCTCCATGCAGGGAGCCCAATGTGGAACTTGATCCTGGATCCTGGGATTGGGCCCTGAACAGAAGGCAGATGCTCAATCGCTGAGCCACCCAGGTGTGCCTAAAATGTATTTTTCTTATTCGTATCCTGAAGAATTTGGTTACCTCTATTCTCTAATTGAGAATTACAGAGTCAAAAATATGTAGCAATCCTTATAACATAGTCCAGTATATAATACAACCAAACATTAGTTGTGTAAATGTATTAGTATTTAGCTTACAAAGTCTTTTTCTTTCTTTTCTTTTTTTTCTTCTTTTATATCTTTAGGTGGATATAATAGTACACATGAAACAACTTGAGAAGAATGTGGGGAAATACAAAGGAACATAATTTTAGACACCTGTTTTAGATTACTATTTTCACAATTGACAATAGAGAACTAGGAAATTCCTAGAGAGAAACTAGGTCAAGGGAATTTGTTTAATATGGATTTTTAAAATAAAATTCTAAAGATGATGTACAAGAAAGATAACCCTTGAGGGTAAAGGGTGAGAGAGGAAGATTGCAGTATTGAATTTCTTGGGTTGATGGGGGAGAACAGCATCCAGATCACAAATGAAAAACTTGAATGAAAGTAAGGGCATTTTAGGGCATCTGGCTGGCTCAGTTTGTACAGGATGTGACTCTCGATGTCAGGTTTGTAAGTTCAAGCACCATGTTGGGTTGAATAAAATCAAGAATCAAGAATAAAATCTTAAAAAAAAAAGAAAATTTCTTCTTTTTTTTTAAAGACATTTATGTATTTAGGCAGAGCAGAAGGAGGGGTGGAGAGAGAGGGAAACATAGAATCTCAAGTAGATTCCCTGCTGAGTGTGGAACCTGATGCAGGGCTCCATCTCATGACCCTAAGATCATGACCTGAGCCAAAATCAAGAATAGGATGCTTAACGAACTGAGCCACACAGGCACCCCTACAGGCATTTCCTATTTTGTGGCATAAGCAAAGTCAGAATATAAACCTCCAGAGGAAAGAGCATTGTTAAACCTGCTTGTGGAAATTTGAGGTTTTTCACCTCTGATTGCTCTCATTTTTTTTTTTTTCAAATGAAATGTTAGGGAAAGTTTTCAATGAGTCAATGGGGATAAGTAAAAGGGCTATAGTTTTAAATAGGAAGATGGGATATAAAGTAGCTATATAGGAGTATGAGAGTGAGAAGTCAATAGATACATACAGTAATTTGCATTTGGGATTTGTGTGCACATAAATAAAGTGGGACCATGTAACACTGTCATGTGCTTTTTCTATTAATACTCAGAGTGGGATGTGAATCCTGGATGGACTAATAGCTGAGATGAGGTTTGTCCAGTTGTGATGACAGATAGGAAGAGTAGCATAAGACTAGGTGATCCTATGGCTAAGAAAAGAAATGAGGAAACTGATTGATACATCGTGAAAAACTTGTGACATCCATAGGTAGGAGTTCTCAGTGGAGTCAAAAGATTGCAGAGAATAGCCCTTGGAATAAGTGAACTCGGGGAGAAACATGATATTTGGGGGACAGGAGTCTTAAAATATGCATTTCAGAGAAAAGGCAATTACCAGGGCTGAGAGTCTCTTGAGTGTGACCATATGAGCAGTTAGCTCAGGTGAGTAGGAATATGATCATTGTAATTTTAATTTTATAGTTGTGACAGCTTGACTGGATCTCCTTCATTGCCCAGTAAATATTACTCTTAAAGACTTTCTGTCACTGAATGGTATTGGGTAGAACTTTGAAACCATCCTGCTTTTACCTCTTAACTTTCTTGAATTTTACCCACTCCCCACAGAGGCTTCAAAAAGGCATAAATATATGAAGCATTGATTATAACTTAATTAATTATTGCATGTAGTTGTTTGCTTTGCTTTTTCTTGAATTTTGATATATTTCTATTCTGCTGTTTTTCAAAAATAATTTTCTTCCTTAGTTTGCATTTTCTACTTTAGGGTAATTAATTACACATTTCTTAAATATTCTTATGATGTGTACTTCACACTTACTATCTTCTAATTTATGATATTGAATTTTCCTCTGATTTCTCAGTGATTATCTTAACTTTCTCATCTAGTCTATTGATTTAGGTACTAATGTAAGAGAATTCTGCTACTATATTTTTCTTACTCATGTTTGTTCCTATAATTTTGCTTTTTTTTCTCAGCTTGTTTTGTTCTGCATTCTCTGTTTATCTCAGTGAAGGAAATATAACTTAGCATTGGAAATATAACTTATTTTTACTGATATCAAAATTTCTTTTATTATTGTAGGAGTGCAAAATATGTTTTGGACTTTGATTAAGTTATGATTTCATCTTTTTTCCTTCTTTTTTATTTTCTCCTCATTTTTTTGCCATCTTACTAATTTTAACATGGACAGCTTTACCTAAACTAGATATTACTCATATAAAATATCTAACCAATTAGCCCTAATTTCATTGCACTTTGGGACTTTATTTTTCTTTTCAGAGACTAGACATGAGGGCCAAGTTTATAGAATTCTAGTCTCCATATTCTGCATTTCCTTGTCCACAGATTTAGTCTTTGATATTTTAAAGTATATTTAGGTTAAAAGTCTTTAAATCACTTTTGATTTGAAGCATATTTTATTCCTACCCAGGGTATCTTAAGCTTTTGAATAGCTTTTTCTACTTTATTTATTTTTATTTTTATTTTTATTTTTATTTTTATTATTTTTTTGCTTTTTCCACTTTAGATTGATCCCAGGAACTAGTAAAAACACTAAGTGTGTTTATTGTACATAAAATTGTTATTTTATAGTAAAGAAAGGAAATTTCAAAGGGTTACAATGTCTATTTTTCTATATCCAGATTACTGATCATCTCAGTTTTCTTTTTCTATATTATTCCATATATATAAAGATTTTATTTGTTTGTTCATGAGAGACACCGAGAGATAGGGGCAGAGACATAGACAGAGTGAGAAGCAGACTCCTCACAGGGAGCCCAATGTGGGACTCAATCCCAAGACCCCGGGATCATGCCCTGAACCAAAGGCAGATGCTTAACCACTGAGCTACCCAAACGTCCCTATATAATTACCACTTTCTAGTAACACCTTATTTGTGAAGAAGAAGGCTGATTCAGGATTAATGAGTCTCTTCTTGTCACCTAAAGAAAGGAGAAAGAGGTGATATTGCTTTCATTTCCTCTATTGGTGTTGGGATTACTAAGGTATCATAGATTGGTTTCTTGCAGGAGGACTCTGAGAGATTTTACATGCAGGAATTTTATTGGTAAAAACTCTCAGAATCAACATTTCTATGGGAGTAAAGAAATAGAGTTAGGTAGTAGTAGAAGTTTAAATATAGAAAAGATCCCATCTGAAGAGGCACTAGACCTGGAATGACATTCAGAGTTGCATCAAATTGGAATAAGGGGTCTAGGCCTTTATATTGCCAACTCAATCAGTCATTGAACGTGAGTTGCTCTGAGCAGAGTGTAATGACATTGGATGAGCAACTCTCTTCAGCCCATGACAAGGCCTAGTTGTAATTCATCAGAGAGATTTGTCTCCCCACATTTTCAGCACTAGGAGAATGAATGTTTCAGGCCAGAAATATAGGGGAGGGAGTAAGGAATTGGAATATTACATGGAACAATTACTACAGTTTGGAAAGATATTTGGCCTCACAGTCATTTGGTGTTTCTCTATATGGTTCCTAAATTCCCCTCAATCTGACTCTCTTACATAGATGGTATCTATGAAATTTTTCATATTGTTTTTTTCTACCACCATTCCTATGACTGTTGAAAATCATTAAAATGCAAATAAGATATGACCTACCTACCTAGTATCTGTTTTTGATTGTGTCGATACAAAAGCAACATACTGATTCTGATATATATATTTGAAATATAAATTTATGCAAAATTTAAGTATAATTTGGCAATGTATTTTCAAAATACATAAAGTATACATTTTGAGTTAGCAGGTTGAAATTTATTTTTTTAAGTAAACAATTAGTACCCATAATTTTCAAAGTCATATTAAAAAACACACAACTTGAAAGCAATAAGGAATGAACCAATTAAGACATGGGGCTTAATATAGTGGAATAATATACAAGTTGTTAAAATCAAGGGAAATGCAGATTAACAAATATGGGAATTTTATGGTTACTTTGAATATTTATTTATATGTGAATATAAATATAAAGGACCCTGAAAGGAAGCATAAAAAATTCTGGTGCCAGAAACTGAATTATTTGCTTATTTTTAGACATATCAATCATGTCAGTTTTCCAGTGCATGATTTCATAATCAAAATAAGCATATTACATACTGTTAAAAGAATCAGTCACCATGATCACTGGGATTTATTCCTGGGCAGTTGTCCATCCTCATCATTGTTATTTAACATAGTACTAAAAGTTCTAGTCTCAGCAATCAGGCAACAAAATGAAATAAAATGCATCCAAATAGGCAAGGAAGAAGTCAAACTTTCACTCTTTGCAGACAACATGATACTCTATGTAGAAACCCCAAAAGCCCACTAAAATTTTGCTAGAACTGATACATAAATTCAACAGTCACAAGATACAAAATCAATGTACAGAAATCTGTTGCATTTCTACAGACCAATAATGATGCAGCAGAAAAAGAAATTAAGAAATTAATCCTATTTGCAATTTCACCAAAAACCACAAGATACCCATGAATAAAACTAACCAAAAAGGTAAAAAAACCTGTGTTCTGAAAATTGCAAAACATTTATGAAAGAAAGAAATTGAAAAGAACAAAGAAATGGAGAGACATTCCATGGTCATGGATTAGAAGAAGAAATATTGTTAATATGTCTATACTACCCTAGCAATCTACACATTCCATGCAGCCCCTATCAAAATAACACTAGTATTTTGACGAAAGTAGAACAAGTAATCCTTTTGTATGGAACCACAAAAGACCCTGAATAGCCAAAGCAATCTTGAAAAAGCAAAGCAAACCTGGAGGCATAACAATTCTGGACTTCAAGTTATATTACAAAGCTGTAGTCATCAAGACAGTATGGTGTTGGCACAAAAACAGACACATCCATCAGTTGAATGGAATAGAAAACCCAGACATTGACCCATAATTATATGGTCAACTAATCTTTGACATGAAAGAATATCCAATGGAAAAAAAAAAAGACAGTCTTTTCAATAGACGGTGTTGGGAAAATTGGACAGCCACATGCAGAAGAAAGGTACTGGACCACTTTCTTACACCATACACAAAAATAAATTCAAAATAGATGAAAGACCTAAATGTGAAATTGGGAAATATCAAACTCTTAAATAAGAATACAGGCAGCAACTTGTTTGACCTTGGCCATAGCAACTTCTTACTAGACACATTGCTGGAGGCAAGGGAATCAAAAGCAAAAATGAACTATTGGGACTTTATCAAGATAAAAAACAAAACAAAAAAAACAGAAAAAAGAAAAACAAACAAACAAAAAAAAAACCAAAACAAACAAACAAACAAAAATAAAACCTTCTGCACAGTGAAGGAAACAATCAACAAAACTGAAAGACAGCATATGGAATGGGAGAAGATATTCACAAATGACATATCTGAAAAAGAGTTAGTATCTAAAATCTATGAAGAACTTATTAAAGTCAACAATCAAAAACCAGATAATCTAGTTAGGAAATCAGCAAAAGACACGAGGAGACATTTTTTCCAGAGAAGACATCCTGATAGCTAACAGACAAATGAAAAGATGTCCAATGTCACACATCATCAGGGAAATACAAATCAAAACCACAATGAGATATCACTTCACACCTTTCAGAATTTCTAAAATTAACAACACAGGAAACAACAGATAATGAGGATGCAGGAAAGACACTCTTGGTGGGAATGCAAACTGTAGCAACTGTTCCTCAAAAAGTTTTTTTTAAAAAAGCTAAAAATAGAACTATCCTATGACCTAGCAATTGCCCAACTAGGTATTTACCCAAAGGATTCAAAAATATAGATTTGAAGAGATACATGCACTCCAATATTTACAGCAACATTATCAACAAGAGCCAAACCGTGGAAAGAGCCCAAGTGTCTACCAACTGATGAATGAATTAAGAAATGGTATATATTTAGAATGGACTATTACTCAGCTATCAAAAAATAATGAAATCTTGCCATTTGCAAGGGTGTGGATGGAGCCAGTGTATCACGCTAAATAAAATAATTTGGTCAGAGAAAGACGAATACCATATGATTTCTCTCATATGTGGAATTTAAGAAATGAAATAGATGAACATGTAGGCGTGAGAGAGGCAAACCATAAAATGGACTCTTAGCTATAGAGAACAAACTGAGAGCTGCTAGAAGAGAAGTAGGTGGGGGAGTGAGTTATGTGGTTTATGGGCTTTAAAAAAGGCACTTGTGATGAGCACTGGGTATTACATGTAAGTGATGAATCACTACATTCTACTTCTGAAACTAATATTACACTATATGTTAGCCCACTGGAATTTCAATAAAAAACTTGAAACAAAAAAAAAAGTACATTTATCATGGTGAGCAATGAGTAATGTATAGGCTTTTTGAATCACAATATTGAATACTTGAAACTAATATGACACTATGTTAACTATTAACTATACTGGAATTAAAATTAAAAATAATTTAAAAACTTTAAAAAATAAAATTAGAAATAAACATATTATTTTTTAAAAACTACTATATATTATCTCATTATATGTGACCAATGATAATGGAGATTTTTTCTTCTACAGGCAAATTATTTTTTTTATTTTTTATATATTTTTTAAATTTATTTATTTATGATAGTCACAGAGAGAGAGAGAGAGAGAGAGAGAGAGAGAGAGAGAGAGAGAGGCAGAGACATAGGCAGAGGGAGAAGCAGGCTCCTTGCACCGGGAACCCGATATGGGATTCGATCCCGGGTTTCCAGGATCGCGCCCTGGGCCAAAGGCAGGCGCCAAACCGCTGCGCCACCCAGGGATCCCTACAGGCAAATTTAGACCAATAGTCCATTGATATAGTATCTAGGTTAATGAAGGAAAGTAAAAAAAAGAAAAGAAAAAAAAAAAAAAACTAAACCAAGAAAGAAAACAAAAAACAAATGTAAGGAGGGCCTGCTGCCTCTTCAGGTAGAGCATGCAACTCTTGATCGCAGGGTTGTAAATTCAAGCCCCACTTTGGGTATAGAGATTATTTAAAAATTAAAAATCTTAGAAACAAACAAAAACAATAAATAAATGTCAGTAACTGAACACCTGAAAGTCAAATGCAAATTTGAAAAATATTATAAATATGCTAATTTTTGTTTCCTAAAATGTCCTATTTCATACCGAAAAATAGTAATATATGTGTACATATATATTACATCAACCAAATAATGACATATTATATTATGCACATGAGAAGATATGTAATGACCAAATTTTTACTCATTAACATTCAATTATGTGAGCAAGAATCTAGAGAAGAAGTCTGAAGCAGATCATCTAAAGATTCTAAACAATATATTTTTTTTTAATTTTTTTTAATTTTTATTTATTTATGATAGTCACAGAGAGAGAGAGGGAGAGAGGCAGAGACATAGGCAGAGGGAGAAGCTGGCTCCATGCACCACGAGCCAGACGTGGGATTCGATCCTGGGTCTCCAGGATCACGCCCTGGGCCAAAGGCAGGCGCTAAACCGCTGCACCACCCAGGGATCCCTAAACAATATATTTTTAAAAAGATTCTAAACAATAATTTATTAGATCACAAAAAATCGCCTAAATATTGAGTAAGGATATTAAACATAAACTCCATTTACTTTAGCAAAATAAAAAAAATATTTCTTCTTTATATATATATTTTAAGACTCAAAATGTAATTTACATTTACTTTGCAAGAAAAAATATGTGAACTTTGTGAATAAGACAACTTAAATTTATCTTAGTTCCTTTTTGTAAAATTTTGTAAGTTATAAAATGAAAGTCTTCTTATACTTAACTTCAGCAGTAGTTATTTAATTTTAATTTTCACAAAAACAAAGTGAAGTATTGAGGCATATTGAAGCAGTAAAGTATTGAATAAGAATCAGAGTCATTTGGTATAAAAATATAGCTAAAGGCAAACTCACATGGAAGTAAACCTCTGAAGGCCACCACGGCATGATGGAAATTAATAATATAAATACTAAGACAAACTTTATTTTGAAGGTGTAAGTTTTGATGGGGAATTCTTTTTTTACACATTCTCATATTAGACTCTTTACATGCAAAGATCAAATTGATGGTTGCCAGAGGGATGAATGAGGGTATGGGTGAAATAGGTAAAGAGTACTAAGAGGTTATATTATTCCAATTATAAAACAAATAAGTCCCAGAGATGAAATGCAGCCTAGGGAGTATAGTCAATAATATTGTAATAAAGTTGTTTAGTGACAGATGGTGACCAAACTTGTAATAAGCATTGAGTAATGCATAGAATTATCAAATCATTATATTGTACACATGGAACTAATATAGCAGTATGTTAATTAAACTTCGATAAGATATAGTTATTTTAAAAAGCAAAAAAAAGTAAAGCTTGATACAAATATGTAAAGGGTACATGCAAAACTGATTGTTATTTTGTTAGAACAGAGCCATTATAGATGGTTTTACTTTTAAGTATTATATTATCTTAAAATTGTAAGATAATTTTAAAGTCAGAAAATAGAAATTGCTTAAATGTCATGAATGACTCAAAATTGTTGGGTGACACTAAGTCTAAATCAGGATGGGCAAAGATATTTTTTTCTTGAACTATACCTTAAAGACATTTTAGAAGGAGCCATGGGAGCAATGTCTGTCATTATTACTCACTGTGCTTCAGCAGAGAGGAGAAATGAGCACAAATCTATCCCTTAGGCAAGAATAAGCTCTGTGACTTCTGTGGCCCAGAGAAACAAAGGCGCCATGGATCAATTTGCTAACTATGCTGCAAAGTCCTAGACTCTCAGGAAATGCAACAGATTGGTTTAACTTTGTTTTTAAAAGGTCTGCTTCACTCCAAAATATCTGGAGGTTACAATTGTAATAATCATGCAATTTTTTACGGGTCATTTTTCCTGTGCTTGTTCAAAAGTTTGGGTAGTTCCCTAGTGTTTATTCCTATGGTCTTAATGACAAAAACTCCCAGACTGTATATATTGTGGAGAATATTGCCTGTATACATACATAGCGGAACAAACAAACAAGTAAAGTATAAGGTCATATAGGGACTGCAAAAAAATGAACCAGATAAAGATGTGAATCAGCAATGGTGTGCTTTTAACTACTTACTTTTTCGCACAAGCTTTAGAAATAATTGGAGGCACTGAACAGACTGGAAATATTTACATGAAATATGACCAAATCTCAAGATATATATATATATATATATATATATATATATATAGTATATAGTAGAATATATACTATACTATACTATACTATAGTAGAATATATACATATAGTAGAATATATACATATATATATAGTAGAAATGTATATATATAAAGTAAAAACGTATATATATATATATATATATATAAAGTATAAGAGGATACAAGTAAAAAAGAAAAAAGCATATCTACATTTGATACGCGGTAAGGTACATGAGCACATATAATCCACAAGACATATTGCAAACACACCTATAAAGTGGTAATCTAGCCATGTGAACCCTCACTACTTATATTCAACTCCCCATAATATTTTAAGTACAGAGCAAGAGATATAAATGCCACAGGTACACTACTCAAAAAAAAAAAAAGGAACACTGTCTCTATAAACCAAATATCAAACAAATTAGTAGTAAAAAGTTCAGGTTAATCTTGGTAATATTCTAAACTTCTGGATGCAGAATGGACCATCAGGTGGTAATTTTACTCTGTAGAATAACTGAGAGTCAGCATCAGTAGTCTAGCCAGGAACAAAGACCTTTTTAAAGTTTTTAATTTGATGATGCAAAAATGCCTTTGACAAAATTCAGCATTCATTTATGATAAAAATTCGACAAAGTGGGTATAGAGGAACAAACCTCAACTTAACAAAGGCCATTTATGAAAAGCCCACAGTTAACAGCATCCTCAATAGTGGGAAGTAGACAGTGTTTCCTCTACCATCAGGAGCAAGATAAGGATGTCAATTTGCTACCTTAATTCAATACAGTATTGGAAGTCCTAGCTAAAGCAGTTAGATTAAAAAAAAAAAAACAACAACGAGGAAAAATATAAGGCATCCGAATTGCAAAGGAAAAGTAAAACTTTGTAGATGACATGATATTATATGTGGAAAAACCCTAAAATCTCTATGAAAAAGTGTCAGAACCTAATGAATTCAGCAAAATTGCAGAATAGAAAATCAATACACATAAATCTGATGTGTTTCTATATGCTAAAAATAGAGTGTCAGAGAAATTAAGAAAACAATCCCATTTAAAATTGCATCAAAAACCATAAAATACCTAGGAATAAATGTAATCAAGGAGGTGAAAAGAAATCTGTATATTGAACATTTTTAAACTTTTAAAAATATGTGTGATCTTAGTCTATGTTAAGACTACACAGTCAGGGACTGAGAAGTACACTGAACCCCATGGTGAGCACCACATCCATAAAAGGAGATCCGCGCGATGTGCAAAAGTCAACACCATAAAAGATGACTGAGCTGTGATTTTCTGAACTGTGAACTATTTTGGGATCTTAAAATCTCAGTGAAGCAATTACACAACCAACTAAAGAGAAGAATAAATGGAAAGGGGAAGGGAGAAATGGGGGAGGGAGAAAGAGAGAAAGAATTTCTCCTCAGAGATTCAGTATACTTACAAACTAGGAATCCAAATTACAAGAAGAAAAGAAAAATGCATGTTGGCAGAATAGGCTAGATCTCTAGTCAGGTCTTAAACTCTTCTGTTCATGGTAAAGACCTGTGGTTATATGTAGAAAGCAACTGCTGAGCCAGCAGCTGGTCTACCTTCCTGGAGCCTCTTGCATCTATGTATGGCCGTATGATTTATTCTCCCAAATGGAATATGAAGAGATTTCTTCCACTTACAAGGGAAGAGTTCTAAACTGTGGCTACGCTTGACTCACATTATGTCTTAGAGAATCCCTTACGTCTTCTGCCTGTAAAAAATGATGAGACTTTTGTAGACAGAAGTACAAAAGATAAGAAGGCCAAGTTATCTACCAACTAGAATTGCCATTTTGTACTGGTTCAGGAGCCAAAAATAAAAATTCCTAGTATCTTTAAACTGTTATCAATGAGGGTTTATTTATGAGAATAGCTGGTGTCGCTCCAACGAAACCATAATAATATTTTGTAGCCTAACAAACTCAAAAAGAAGGAGATGCATTCTCTCCAAAATTAAATAAGTACAGTTAGAATGTTTAATTACCTCAGTTATAAAGTAATAGTATCCATGTAACTCATTAGTGTTTATGATATAAAAATGTATGATGAAATAATCTAAGACACATATAAAAAACCCTACAAGCAGTTGGACTTACAGAAGATGAAATATGTAATAATTTAAGTAAAAATAAAATATGTATTATAAACCCTAACTTAGACAAATTCTTAGAGCATTTCATCAATTTGAATTTAGGATTTAGGACTCCAAGTCTCTCACAGAGAGAGTGAAAAATAGCAAAGAATCAAAAACTATTAAGAAATATATGCATCAAAAAAAAAGAAATATATGCATCAGTATTTCCTAGATTTCAGACATAGAATGGTAAAGACAAGAAAATGGTAAAGAAAAAATATTGGAGCTAATAACAGCTGGGGATATGTTCTAATTCAAATAAAAACAGGTCTTTTTAAAAAAGTTGATAATAATTAATAGGAAACATAAACTAAACTCACAACAAATAGAACATAGTGAAACTGAAAATACCAGATATGAAAAGAAAATCTGGAAAGATGCGTCAGTAGTGTGTCTGTGAAAGAATGGCAATAAGATCAACAGCCCTTTATGAACTGTGAAAAAAGCAAACAAACAAACAAACAAAAAGTACCACAACTATTTTTAGAATATAACTGATCAAGAGAATATTCTTTTCAAAGTAGTTGGGAAGATATGGTTTACGTGCACAATATTAAAATGCTGTTTAAGTGACTACAGTTTCCAGGAAATAATGAATCATAATGCAGTAAATGCAAACAAAGTAGCTTCATTTGAGCCAATTTTGTTCTTTTCCAATATTGTAACTAACCAAATATGCATATATGATTTAAATTGTTTAAATATAATTTAAATAGTTTGGGGGTATAGCTATTGTTGGTTTTATTTTTTAAATATACTTTGTTTCAGAAGTCAATACACCTTTGGTTGGTAAGGAAAAAATCATATACAGTTGATCTTTAGTGTCATTTTCTTCACTTCTGCCATGACAGTGATTGCTAGTACTGCTATTAAATCATCAAAAGTGACCATCTCTCCTTATAAATCATAGGCTGGTGTTCGTTAAACATACCATGCCACTTGTCCTAAAACCATCAATTTCTTAAATAGGCATCATATCTTTTGAAACATTTGAAATGTTAATGAATTCTACCAAATATAAATACAAGGAATTCATTTGTACCAGAATTTCACAAATCAATAAATACTTCACATGCTGGCTTGAACACTTTATTACTTTTCAATTTGAAAATATTACTTACAAAGAGTTTTTTTCTTCTAAAATCTCCTGCCATTATTTTTAAGTTTCTCTATGTTTATGTTTAATAGAAAAATATTTTAATGCATTATTATTTTAGGAAAGTACCAATTTCTACTCTGGTTTTAGTTCCTTCTTGATACATGACAAATACACAATATTTTTTGACTACTTCCTTCTTTTCCCTTTCAAAAATGTATTTTCTTCCTTGTTTTCTCTCTGTTCAAATACATACCTTCATCTATTCCAAAAAATGTATGTAATAAATTTTTAACATTGTTCCACTGATTTGGGGAGGTTTCTTTATCACCTTAGATTATCCAATCAATTAACTGATTTATACCTACAAAGATGTACATATCCATAAAGAAATTCTTGCCCAGCTATCTCTGTAAAACAGCTACAGTGTGTTAAACTGCTTTAAAATGCTAGGAATCTGGGATCCCTGGGTGGCGCAGCGGTTTGGCGCCTGCCTTTGGCCCAGGGCGCGATCTTGGAGACCCTGGATTGAATCCCATGTCGGGCTCCCAGTGCATGGAGCCTGCTTCTCCTTCTGCCTATGTCTCTGCCTCTCTCTCTCTCTCTCTCTCTCTCTCTATGTGTGACTCTCATAAATAAATAAAAATTTAAAAAAATAAAAAAAAATGCTAGGAATCCACCATTTCTTTAATAACAAAACATTCTAAGTAATGGTTATGTTTACATCTTATATTTAAATATTCAAAATGTTTCTTATACCTATAGAGCTAGGAGATTTTATTCATTCCTTATTCTTTATAATATCCTAAGGTTATATTTTTTTACAGAATGAAGAAATTAACATTAATTTTAAATTCATCCCTTGTGCTAAATATTGGAATTTATGGGGGTTAATGGATCTGTTCTTTTACTTGCTAAATAAAATGTGTCCCCTTAGATGATGGTTACCATTTCTTAATTAAGAATCCACTAAAGTGCCATCCAAATGTATGTAATTTATTCCCTTTATATTATTGAACTGGGAATTTTGCCAATGAATAAAACATCTTATTCGGAGGCAAAATGGAAACTAATATTTTAAAGCTTGGTGAGAAATATCATTTCTTTAACTTGTTTTAATAATAAATCTATATTATAATGAAGAGCAAATCAGTGTAGGGACTAATCTGACTTTCAATAAGGACACTAGCTAAAATATAAAATGATTACTTCTAAATGAAAGTATAAGACCTTTAGATGGAGGACAAATATACCTACATGCATATATGTATATATGCATATATAAATACATATTATTGCTGTTGCTGTTTCTAAACTTGATTTAAGTCAAAGTTGTCACAACAGAAGATAAAGAGACTAACTTTGATTTTCTGAATGACAGAAGATGTCAGGAGCTTCCTAAGGGAAACGGTTTTGAATGAGACAGTAAGTACCGAATGGAGATACTCTATGGAGACCAACATAAGAAACAAAGCAAAAAAATTCAATAGTTTTTATTTCCATTTCTTTGTTTGCTTTATAAAAATTTCCTTTGAAAAACTATGCATTTTTTTAGAAAGTTTTTTGTTGTAAGAAACAACTCTGAAATTTCCAGTAAATAGGATTTCCAGAGCTAGAGAAGGTCGACAGAAATGCCTAGTTTTTTAAAGTCACCTCCATACACTCTTTGAATACATATCACAGGACCAATTTGGTTCATATTTCAAGTAGTTCATAATGATAATTAAATAGTATGTTACATGAAATTGTTATATTAAAATCTCATATAAATTATTGTTTTTATTTACGATATATTATTTAATTTGAGAGTTAATTTATTCCTAAAAAAAAAAGAATAGTGGAAGAATTAAGAGTTAATTATAGTAAATTTGGTGTGTGCTGTTTTTTTGTCACATGTCCTGGAAATAATGGTGACCTAAATAAACAAGTTACAACAAATACACTAGAGATATATAGAAAATAAAATTAAGACAGTAACATATTAAAAGTTCAATTGAAGATGTTCTACTGGAAATTTTTATTCATATTATAATTTTGATAGTGGTTTTTCTTTGGGAAAGTAATTTAAATCATCTCCTAAATTAACTTAGTCATCTTGTCTTGATTAACCATGTAGCTAGGAATTAATTGCTTAGAACTCTAACACCTATGTCATAACTAAGATATCTATTTTATCCTACTTTTCACAGATAATTTGCAAGTAACTTTTGCATAAGTAAATTTAACTTCTTACCAACTCAAGACTTCCTTCATAACTGTTTTCCATTGCCTTGCTGCTGAATGATCACACAAAATGATAGGATACAATTTTCAATTTTTTTAATTTCTAAAATTGTAATACAGACCTATTCATCGAACCTATGAGGTCAAATGTCTGAAGCTTGTTGCCTAAGGATTGTTAGATGTCGGAGAAACTTATAAGAATTATTTCATCTTGTCTAAATTTTGTACTTGCTGACAGTAACAAAATTTTAAATATAGTATTGAATGTATTCATGTTGAATTATTAATACAGAGACAGAAAAAGTAGTGGTACAAGTACAACAGCACAGGTGGTGAGACTTTTCTCCTATTTGCAGCTGGCAATGAAAGTGACCATCATTTTGAATCCCAGCAAGAGTTGTTCTATTTTAACTGTCTCTTAGAAAACCTGATTTGTAGCAGTAGCATCTATCTTATCCTTTGTTATCCTGATTCTGTAGTTCTAGATATGTGTTCAAAAAGAGAAAGACAAAAAAAAAAAATTAAAAAAAGAGAAAGACTAGGGACTATAACACACAAATATGACTTCTTTGTAGCAGAGAAGAGAAATTACATGACTAAAGATTACCTGAAATTGAAGGTAATATTAAAGTCACTACATCCCTGAGATAGCATTTGTTGACAACACACTAATGAGATATAAAAAAAGACCAACGTTTATTTTTTTTTGTTAAAATTTATCCATTCCTATCTTAAAGTTCATGTATCAGATTATTTTTATAAAATTAGGTTGCAAAAGCATGTTTAAAAAACTAATTAAATTACACCAGACACACTGGCTACAAAAGTAGTAGATCATAACAGAGGAAAAGTTATATTTTACAGGGCAGCAATTTTTTTTAAAACAAATTGCCTGTCATTTTGGATATTTTTTTCTAAAACGATCCTTCTAAGAACACCACATCTATTTTTTAATTAAAAAATACCCTGTACTTGTCTTTATGCATTAGGAGAGAAGGCTTGTTAGCAATCTGATGCCTTCATCCATGAAGAAGGGCATCCATCAGTGTAACAATTCTGATCTCTTATCTATTACTTCATTGTTTCCTCCTCTGGGCGGAAAGAATTACTTGCCTCACGAGAGCATTTGGGAGAGAAAGTGGGAAGTTTGTTCCTTCCTCCCGTCTGTCTAGATTTAGGGTATCCTCACAGCAAGCATTCTTGCTTGTTACTCTATACTGTAACTGTTACAAAGACAGGATCTGCCCAGAGAAATGGGAAAGTCCAGCACACCCCTGGATAATTCTATCCAATTTGAGAGTGTGGAATGAAATCCCTATTGTCAATCACTCAAACTGTATTTCCTAATATCAGCCATATCAGTGATATGGTTAGTTTTCTACCCAGATTTATCTTTTTTTTTTTTTCATTTGATTCAGAGCTTGCGTGGAGGCAGGTGCTAATTTGGGAGCACCTTAAACTTCTCTAAGTAGTTAGCCCTAGTATTTGTCATAATATTAAACCATTAGAGTACTAGTACTTACTTGTTTGCAAATGAATTCCAACTAGCTCAGACAGAAAAAAAAAGGGGAATTCAGTCGCTTTTGTAAAGGATCAGGAGACAGAGGAAGAATTGTATAGAAATGACTAGAATTGTAGAGGTGAGCATCATCTCCTTTCTGAATTTTGGCTGTTCTCCCAGACTTTTCTGAACTCTCAGGCTAGTTCTCTCCACAAAGCTAGAGTTATGGTTGCAGGCAGAGATGTGTTTCTATTTTTAAGAGTGTCATAAATACAGAGGAAATAAATAGGCTCTTCTTTTTCTTTGTTTGAAGAAACAGCACCAAAAACAAACAGGAGCAAAACATCTGAGAAAGGCTTCTCATTGGTCTGTCCCAATATTATATATGTATTTTTTGAGCAATTACTTCTGGCAGGATATTAATTAGAGTTGATTTGGTCTGAGTCAATGTAACAGAATTCTGTGACTAAGGATTTAGCCTGTTACCAGAGTGGGGGGAAGTAGAATCGGTACAGTTCAGGAGATTTACTATTCAAAAAAACAACAACAAAACGTGTTTTGTTATAGAGTTGCTTCTACAAAAAACATACATGCTGAGGACCATGTGGAATAAAGAAATGGATGAGATATGTCTTCTAACACTTAAGGGTATTTGCTGGAATACATAAAGTAAATATTTATTTCAGTAGTAGGATATTTGATAAGTGTCCTTCCTTTCCTTTGTCAATAGGCTAAAGTAGTCTTTGGGAATATGATGTATGCAAATGGTGGAAAATGGATAAATGAACAGAGTAAGTCAAGACAAATAATAACTATTTAAAATATTCAGATTACAGATTTTTCAGGGAAGTGCAAGTAAATTGTCGGACAGATCTCTCTCCTCGGGCAGATTTCCATATGAGTAAGTGTATGAGTTTTTTTTTTTTTAATTTATTCATGAGAGAGAGACAGGGAGAGAGAGTGAGAGCACAAGCAGGGAGGAGGGGCAGAGGGTGAGGGAGAAAGAGACTCCCTGCTGAACGGGGAGCCCTGTGTGGAGCTTGCTCCCAAGACCTGGAGATCATGACCTGAGCAGAAGGCTAGATGCTTAACTGACTGAGCCACCCAGGCGCCCATGAGTTTCTTTATGTGCAAATGAGCATGATAAATTTTTCTTTCCTATTTTGAATTTGTAAGAATCACACGGCTTCAGCAAATTAAAAACATATAGATCTTTTATATCTCCTAATCTCAAGGAAGCAGGGCATTAGACTATTCTTTCTTTGAGAGTTGGGAAATGGGGCAGTGCAAACCTCAGACCCAGGAAAGTGTGCAGGTTTACTTGAATCAAGAATAGCAATGAATAATTCTTGGATATGATGGTAATACTTGGCACAGTTCACTTTCGTATTGGGATGACTAAGGAACATATTGGATGTTAATTTTATTTTTGTATTTTAAAACATTTAAATAAGCATTTGAGCTTATTACAGGAAAAATATTCATCTAGATGAGTCTCATTTAAAGTAAATATGATTTGAGCAAAGTATAAAATCTGGTTTCATTTTCTAATATGAAAAAGCAATTAATAAATTAGACTTTTTAACTAGAATTACAAGAAGGATGTTTAACTTACTTAAAAGGAAAAGTTGCATTTAGAAATACCAAATTATATATAAGTGGCTTATTAATGTATGTCACTTACCCATTTTTAAAGCTCTGTTTGGCAAGAAATCATTAACTAGTTCATGGCAACATCTATTTTTAAATTAAACCGCAGAAATTGTTAACATTATATAAATGAAATATTTTTATGTATATAGATAATTTTTTTCCAGTTAGGCTGAATTAGTAGAGGCTGGCTGTTAATGTGTGATTACAATTTGCCTTAAAACACTTAGGAGCTTATAAAATGGTGAAGATGCTCTTCTTTCTCTATTTTGAGGCTAAAACAGTCTCCCCAGTTATCACAATCATGTTTAGAGTTAAATGGTCCCTATCTACAGAGATTCTGGTCTTGCCTGCTAAAGAATGCAAGATCTCTGAGAAGGATTAAAAGAAGAGAGGTGAAAGGAATATCTCAAAAAAAATATTGAAAAGAGAAAGAGTTTCTGGCTAGATATTGGGCTAGTTTTTGTATAAGAACATTGTAATTTTTGAAATTACCCCAGAATGTATCACCACTTTGCGTCTGTAAATATAGAGCATGGTCATTTTAAATGATTTTTTCCAAGTGAATGGTAAAGTTATCATCAAAACTGGAATATCGGGGACCCTAATTTTATGTTGTTTCTATTTCGTGATATTGTTAGGTCTAGTTATGCATACAGAAACCGTTTCCAGACATGGTTAGCCAGTCTAGTCATTTCAGAAAACAAATAGAAGCATAAGAATATGAAAAGCAATAAGTATTTGGCCTGGAGTTACTTCTGGAGAGGAAGTGAGATTGGGTGGAATGAGAATTGCGAATTAAAATTCAGATTTGGGGGAACATAAAGGAGTGAACTGTTACTATTAAATCCACAGTATTCCCAATTTATTCTTCTATTTTTAATAAATAAATCCATGCATGCTGCAAATGTATGAGAAAATCATTACATTTTTGTCACAACATTCTATATTAAACGAATAGATGAATGAAGGGCAACTACATGTAGAGATTTACCATAACAGTAAATAAACAGGGTTATGGATGCCTTTAGACAGTACATTTCTGATCGGTGCAATGATTTACATGCTGTCATTCTTTGCCAAAAGTAATTTCTTTGGTTTCATGATTAACAACTTATGACACAAATTTAAGTTTCATACTTAGTACAAAAAAACTCCATTTTAAGAACTCACCATATTGTTACAGGTACCAAACTTCAAACTTTAAAACATCCAGTTTATAGGTCAAGGAGAACACTCAGTGGGATTTTGTTCTGCTCAGAAATTTGTTGAAGAGGCTACCAAGAAGGAAAAATACATTAATGACTTAATTGGTCTGGAGAAGCCTGGAAAGGATAATGTGTGATGTGTGATTATCGAATAAATTTAGGAAAATCCAAGAGTAGCTCAGAATGATTCAGAGAAGTCAAAATGTAAACTATATTAAAAGTGATGATAAACTATTTATCTGTTGCAAGATTTACTCAGAAGTGATGATTACTTTCACATCATATGATATAATTTCATGTAGGGAACTTAGGACTTAATTGAATATAATTTCTATGGGGAAAATATGAAAGGCAGTCTATAAACATATATTTTACACTTTAATGGTAATTGATTTTCCAAAGATGTATAATAGAATCCACATGGACTCAATGGGTTTAGTTTTACTTTAGTAGTTTGTGAAAGTTTATTATATGCCGGGCAAAATTCCAAGACCCGTGGGCACTAAGTCAAATAAGAAACTCTCTGTCCTTACGAGACTTGAATCAAGCTGTTTAAATTGTTTTCACATATTAAATGTATTCTATCAAAAATTTATTTCATTATAAAAGAAAAGAAGAAAAAATGTTATACGCCATCTTTTATACATCTTTACATTCTATCAATTAACCACACGCAAGAGGGAATTAGGTGATCATTAAGTTCTGAAAACTGGGGAGGGAGAGAGAGGAGGAGGGAGAGAAGGAGGGAGGGAGGGGATTCTTAGGTAGTATTTATGTTGTCATTATTTATGCTATTATATGTATTATATTTATGCTATTGACAAAAGATTATGAAATAGATTTTTGTAAAGCACACATAGTAAATTACCTCTGATTAGGCAAGAGATTAACATATTTTGATAGATATTATTCTTATTTTTAATGACACTTTTGTTACACAAAAGAAAAAGCAAAGCAATTATGTGATACTATATGAAGCTAAATATATGATTTTGTAAAATACCCTTTTATTTCTGGCTATGAGAATTGAAGGTGATACAAAATTAATGTTTAATTTTAGATTAAACTGTAAATGCATAGGTTATTCTCTTATGTTGCCAATGCAACCAAACCAAACCAAACCAAACCAAACCAAACCAAGCCAAGCCAAGCCAAGCCAAACCAAACACTGTTTATATCTAGCAGTTTAATTTCTTGTAAAGATTAATCACTATTAATCACTCTAGCTGACAAAAAATAAGGGGGCATCAGGTAAACCCACTGGAAGGAAAACATTATATTTGTACAGCTGTTGACCTAACAGCAATCCATGTATATTGAAGATTCATTTTCTCATTTCTGATGTGCATATGGTTATAGATTGCTTTTCATATAAATCTATGAACATTGTTTGGCATGTGAACATTTGCCCATCTGGAGGATTGTTCATAAAACTCATTTCCTATGATTTAATGAAACTAGAAATCCACCAGCAAGAACAGTTTCAGCTTTGTATTCAAATGCTGGGAGGTATTACAATTGCTTGTGTGTTCCATAATATTTTCCTAATTTTACAAATGATGAATCTATGTTTCAAAGATAATACACTTGGTGCTATAACCTTTGATTATCAATTCATGGCAGCCTATATCAAAGAAACAACTATTTTAATACTTTTCAAACTTTTCCCCCAATGTATCTCTCTTTTTCCTCAAACTCCACTTCTCGTGAAATGTACTAGTTCAGAAAAGCCGAATGTCTTAGAAAAAATGATTATGTAGTTTAGTGGAGGCTGTTGCTGGCACAGAATAAAATGAAGCATAGATTATATGATTCAAATGTACCAAAACAAATGATATTTTTGGAATTAAATTAGAATTTTATTGCCTTCTCTGATCATTTTGGAAACCATTCTGTAATAAAAGATTATTACCATCCATGCATGCATGTGCTGTTGAATCCCTCCAAATGCAGACATCAGATCAGAAATTGTCCACCCGTACCCATTCAGAAAAATTAAATTAAGAAATTCCTGGAAAATTTTAATGATAATTTGAGAAGATAAGTATTTTTATTTTTATAAAAGTAAGCTAATCATCTAGTCCAGTCACTCTTATGTCTTTGAGACAAAGATATGACTATACTATGGCCTATGATTCCCTAAATTTTATAGTATTTTCTAGAACTATGTGGTCTAGAAACTTATCTCCTTGGCAAAAATCTGTGAGAAATTGGATTTAAACTACTAATATGTGATTGCATTACAATTTTCTATTCCTTCATAGGCTGTTTAATTTAATGAAATCAACACTTATTAACAGAAAACCTGAATGGCAATATATCTAGATTTACAAATAAGAAATACTTGGTAAAAACAACCAATATTCATTCCCTAATGCTAATAAAGGTAACTAATATGGAAGAAAATAAAATGGAAAAGTCATACATAATAGATCTTGATATTAGAATACCCTCTGCCTTGACTGATATATTTTTTCTTTGTCAATTTATTTATTTATGTTTATCTTTACCAATATCATCCAGGTTATGTTAAACGATGTACACATTTTGTTGATTGCCATACTCACTTGTTAATTATGAAAGATAATATTAAATGGAACTAGGACCATGCTTTCAAATATAGTGACTATTGGCCGCAAGTGGCCAATGAAAATTTGTTTTTTTTTAAGATAGATTTATTTATTTATTTGAGAGAGAGCCTATGAGCACAAGTGAGAGGTACAGAGGGAAAGGAGGAATATCAAGCACACCCCATTCTGATGTGGGGCTCCATCTCATACTCTGAGATCAGGCCCAGCACCAAAATCAAGAGTGAGATGACCACCTGACTGTGCCGCCCGGGTGCTCCGCTAATGAGAATTTGAAATGTGGCTAGTGTGAATTGAGACATGCTGTCAAGTGTAATGTAAAAACTGGATTTTGAAGATTGGCATAAAAAAATGTAGTGTATCTCATGAATTTTTTAAGGAAAGCTGTATCTTTTTAGAAACCATTATTTTCATGCATCAAAAAATACACAGGTGTTTTGTGTATACCTTGGTGTGTGATCTGGATTTGTTAGTCTATTTTGCTTGTTTTGAAGATGAGCTAAAATTATGGTAAAGAAAGGAAAAGAATAAGTTAAAGTGTGTGTATATGTCTTTATCTGTTTGTTTTCCAGATATGCCTACTTTGTTAATGTAAAATACACTAAGAAAGAGATTTAGGGTATTATTAAAACACATGGCACCATATCTGAGTTGGCGAAACTGAATGAGGAAGAAATGAAATTTATCTTTTGGAAATGACAGATTAGTTTATCATAGACCGTTAGATTCAGAGGAAATAATAAGAAATAACTAGGAAAGTGGGGTTCAGTTAAAAAAATAAAACGCTTGAAGACATGTTAAAACCACCAAGTCAGACAGAGCTTAGGGAGTCAAAAATCCCAGAAAGAAGGAAAGTTCAATGAAGTTAGCTGAAACTCATGCAACAGTCCTCTGTGTCTTGAGATATTTTGCTGTCTATAGGTGGCTCATGGGGAAAGGCTCAGAAATGGAGACTAAGAAGCTAAGAAGCCAGAAAATGTTTGTTTTTATGGGCTCAGGGAGTAGGGGAGACAAAAAATGGAGTTCATGAACTGATAAGGAGAAGGGCTAAAATCTCTGGGTTTCAATTATCAACTGCTATGTTCTAGAAATCAGCAATAGGCCATCCCTCACAAAAGTACAATCCTAGCCTTGAATATCGGCAGTCTGTGTATGGTCCAAGATTACTTGACCTTAAACTAACAGGCTGACAGAGAAAAAGTTGTAAGTCTCACGTGGAGAAAAGAAATGTTATTTAGAAACTGACATTTTTATATAACCAAGAACTAGTGTGCAAATGTGTAACAGGTAAGTGAATAAACACAACAATCTAAAAGACACGGCCAAATACCTGAAAACCAACAGAAAAAGAAAACACTCATGATTTTGATATCACAGTTAGAGAATTTTTAAAACCACGATTAACATGCAGGATGTACCAAATAATAGATCTGGTGAATATGATCTTGCATCACGATTAATGATATAAACTGTTACTAACTGACAAAATCCGTTGCTCAGAAAGCCATGAGCATTTATCTAATTGAGAATGATATTTTAAAAGATTGTTAATAGGAAGATTTAGGAAAATACTCAAAGCGAATAACAACTACCACCATAGAGACAGGTTGTTAATTCACAAATGGATTATGATTAATATACACAATAATAGAATTACTATCATGATGTTATTCAGTGGCTAAAAATGATATAATTACATGTTTGAAGTATGAAGCACAAAGTGAACGAGATTTTAATAAAATATAGTATTTCTACAATGTACTTAGGATATCTGTTCTCTAATAAAACACGGAGCCAATTTTGCTTTTCTCTAGTATAATTAATAACTTGTATTTAGAACTTTCCTTTTCTCTAATAACCTTTGTTCTCTCTCTTGAAAAATAAAACTAGAGGGACAAAGCTATTTCTGTGTTTCCACATATTGCTCTACACACTGAAGTTGCATATTGAGTGGAAATGACAATATTTGAATATGACTCATATTATATTGATGAGGAATTTAATCGCAGTAAGACATTTGTTTTACATCATAATTCTATTTCCCAATGAAACGAGACATAATAGTTATTGCTGTATGCTAATAAAGACTGAAAATCAAAGCCTGTTCAAATACTATATCTAACAGAAAATATATTTTGATTAATGAATTTTGAAATCTGTACAAATTGCAAAAGCAATGTGTTGTTTTGATTGGATCTGCGGTTGCTGAATTCAGTGGTTTAGAGTTCCACAGCAGTTACGGATGTGCTTTGGGCACACATCTGCCTAGAGCTACTGCCCTATGCTCCACCGTCATCATTGGCAACATACTCTGGAGTTATTTTCATATAAAGCCACTGTGTTGTTACATCCCAGTCAATCTTTAAGCCATTCCCACTTAGCATCTACATCTGCTACTAGCATTCAAACCAAATACTCTTGCAGTCACCATTAATTTCCAGTAGACCAAAGCCAAAGGGAACTTCATACATTTTAGTCCACCATACTTTACTAGATTTTTTTTGCCGGTGTTTCTTTTCTATAGTAGTATCTCTTCTCCTCTGTGTATTGTAACACTACATGGTCTCTTTCTGTTCTAACTCAGTCCTTCTCTCTCATCCTCATCTTCCTCTCTCTCCTTATGCCAAGATATTTCTTTTTCCTCAATACCTTTACCAATACCTTTCTTCCCTTTGAATAGACATCTAATTTTGGTGTCCCCTAGAATTCAAGAGGGGGTCCCTTCTGTTCCTTATCTTTCTCTAGACATCATAGTGCACTACTGCAGTTCAATTTCAAGTGCCCGACGGTTAATAAGCACTCTGCAAGTGCATACAGTTCACTCTGATGGAACACATTTTTAAAACAGGTAATGTTACCTTTTAACCCTGGTTTTAAGGAATATCCTTACAGAAAAAAAAGAATACCAACTTCATTTCAGCTCTTCACCCCAACCTCACAATTCTTATTGTCTCCTTAATATTTCTCTGCCTTACAAGTCTCTGTAGTCTACCTTTTCAAAACTGAACTCTTGGTTTGTTTCTTTCCATTGCTTGTGTTTTCCCAAAGACCTTTTGTTTCGTTCATTTGTTTGTTTCCCTCTATAGGCCCTGTCATGCAATAGGCTTCACTGATCAAAAAGATTACCCTATCCATTCAATTTCTTTTTGAGCAAGGAGTTTGGTATTTAACCATCATAGTATTTACAACATTCATTATCATGTACAAACATTTGCAAACACACGCATACAAGTGTATATATATATATATATATATATACATATACATAATGATAATAATTTGTGTACTATAATCACTTATTCACTAATTTCAAAACAACTATATATATATATATATAGTTTTCAAATGAACTATAACCATCATCAATACAAGAATTATATCTGTTTTATTCACCACTTAAATCTCAACTTCTTGCATGGCTCGTGATATATGTTTGGCAATCAATATAAACTTGGGAATAAATGGATTAATGAACTTAAACTCTTTGAGACTAACATTTTCTTCCATTGGCTAATCATGAGTATGGTTTCTGCTACATCTTACTTTCTTTAAAATTCATAATATCTTAATCTGTTTTATAATTATTTCTGCACATGATTTCTCATCTGTAATGAATTTTAAAACTTCAAATACAGAATATAACAGAGTTGACATTAAATACAATTGTTTTGAAATTAGTGAATAAGTGATTATAGTAAACACATTATTATTATTATGAAATGAATGCATCTGTCTTGTACTATTTAGAAGGCTATTTCATTATTTGCCTGTACATTAACTATGCAATTTGTTTATATCCTCAAAGGCAATTTTGCTAATAAATCATAATTCCCTGATACTCTAATTTGTATTTGGTTATGTAAAAGAATTTCAGATAACTTCTTAGGCATGTAAATGATCTATATGCTAAGTCATTATAATTTAAATTGTGCAAATAATCCTATTAATATTATAAATATGTACATTTCTAGAGTCTATTTCTATCACTAGGGTTATGAATTTTTTAATAAAGGGTAGAGCATTGATTTTGAAAGGGATTTCTTACCACTGCCTGTCCTGTCACTGAATCTCTCTATTCAACAGCATGAACTTGCTTGAGAATAGGATATATTTCAGTTAGAAATAAAAATACATGACTGACACCAAAACTCTGGAACTAAGCATATTAGTGTTTTCCCTAAACTTTGGACACTTGTGGAAGTTTGCTAAATATAGAGAACCCCTTGCATATTTTGTTTTCTGATAGTTGCACTCAGTATAATCACTTCATCTTATCATCTTTGTTCCATATGTACCAGATTAAAAAAAGGTCAATCCTTAGGCCAAAGTACAGTGTGTATTGCTATTGTCCAAATTATCCTGTATTCTACATCTTTCTCATCACTTAGCTAGGAGAGTTGAAATGGCCATAGCAGTCGTGGAATAGAAACTGGTAAACAATGTTGAAAGAACAAGTACAGGATGGCCTACTCAAATAAAAATACATTGATAAGTACGTACTGTGTTTGAAACAATATAGGTATCAAAACAATTTGATAAAAATAAATTTGCTCATTATTCAACTTACTGAAATCACCGATTTAGTAAGAAGTCATTTATTTTTATAAAACACAGTAGGCAGAGTTTTATTTGCTGGAATATTATTTATGCTTTTCAAAAGTTCTTTGACATATTTATTGACTGATTTTCATTTTTTCTACCTGAGTCTGTGCAGGTAAATTTTAATTGAGGAAATATTGTATAGTTCTATCTATACCTATTATATCTTACTTACCAACTATTTATCATATATCTATCACCTGTTTCTCTATGACTACTTATCCTAATTTGATTTTTTACTGAACATCAACTTTTTTGATTTTGCTTTGTTCATATATATTATATAATTTGATCCTTATCATATTCTTTTTAGTACTGTAAGCCTGTTTCCTTTACTGCTATTTTGAAGAACATAAAGTTGAATCTCGGAAATCTAAACTCATTAGCTTAAAATATTTGCAAATAATGCAGGAAAGAACCTACCATTTACTTTTTTTTTAAGATTTTATTTATTTATTCATGAGAGACACACACAGAGAGAGAGAGACAGACAGAGAGAGAGTCAGAGACACAGGCAGAGGGAGAAGCAGACTCCATGCAGGGAGCCCAACGTGAAACTTGATCCCGGATCTCCAGGATCACACCCTGGGCCAAAGGCAGGCACTAAACCCGTGAGCTACCTGGGCTGCCCAAACCTACCATTTAGAGACTATAAGTATCCCATGGAAATGCTTGTGATGCAGTAGTTTATTGTGTAACTTTCTTTTGAGTTGGATGACATGTAACAATAATATTATCCTTTTTTGGATATAATTTGTTCTCCAGGATTATAAGCATTTCTTCTTCATATTCTGTGATTAACTAAATACTGTATAAACTGCTTTCAAATTCTCTGAAAAAAAAAAAGCAAAGGTGATTTTGAAATTCTAGTAATTCATAGTCACTATGCATCTAGGGTCCAGAATATCTTTTGTAAGTATACAACTGTAGATTTACTGATGGGCCTGTGAGGAGACTTTGGTACCTATCATTCCTTAACTGCCTGTTCCCTTGTCTAATATACAACAAGAATTGATTTTGCATTTTGAAACCAAGCTGGAGGATATTCTACTAAATATCAAGGATACTGCTTGAGCCTTGTATTCTAGGAATATATTCTGCTTCCTTCCTAGAGTCAGTACTCTTGGGAGTCTATGAGCCATGATATTGGAGATGTTTTTTCTTCATTTTGGTCAAGCTAAATAGAACGATGTAGCTTGGAGAAAAAAAAAACATCCCAGCTTTTCCTACCATATTCTGTCAAGAAGAGATGAAAATGCTTTCCTCTAGGCATGTAGGCACATATGCCCCTTTTGTGTGATGCGGACATAGTTATGTGCATTTGGGCTGCAATAACAAAGTGTCATAGTCTATATATTAAGTTATAAATAGTAGATTTATTTCTGTTCTTGAGACCAGGAAGTTGAAGACCAGAGTACCCACATGGTTGATTCTGATAAAGCCACTTGTAATGGTTGTAGAGTCCTACCTTCTGGTTGTATCCTTTCTGGAAGAAAGAGGGCTAGAGAACTCTCCAGGTCTCTTTTGAAAGGGCACTGACCCCATTCTTTGAGGGCTCTCTCTTCATGACCTAATTACATTCCAAACACCCTGTCTCCTAGTGCAATCAATCACATTGAGGATTAGGAGGACAACATATGGATCTTGGGGGAGCACAAGTGTCCATTGCAGGACACTTGAACAAGAAGTATATGCAATGTGTTTTTTATTTTATTTATTATTTATTTATTATTTTATTTATTTATTCATGAGAAATACACAGAGAGGCAGAGACATAGACAGAGGGAGAAGCAGGCTTCCTGCAGGGAGCCTGATGAGGGACTCCCTCCCAGGATCCTGAGATCAGGACCTGAGCCAGAGGCAGATGCTCAACCACTGAGCCACCCAGGCGTCCCTATGCCTTGGTTTTTCAGTAAAGAATAGTATTTATGTGATCCAGACTTGTTTTCCAGGGCCAGACTTTATGGCAGTCTTTGGATCAAAAGAGTATGTTCCCTTCTGAGATTTTTCCTCTGTGAAGATCTTTTCCTCAGTTATTTCACAAAAAGCACCTATTAAAAGAAACACTCAGTTATTTCAAATATTGTCCCTTTGTGAAAAAGCACAGCGATATCATTAGCTTCCTATATTTATAGCTCACTATTTAATCCAGCCCACGACAATCACAAATATAACAAAAACCATTGATCTTTTGATTCTGTTAGTTTCACTGTTTTTTATTTCCTAACATACTTGACACCTCCTTACCCATCTAGAATTCCACGGTCAAGTGCATATACTTAATTCCTGGGCCCTTACTTGCTTCCTCATACTCAACCGGCAAAACCACACACTCTTCCAATTAAGTCCAACGCTCCAGCTACTATGTATCTGCATCCTTGAAGTTTAACATGATTGGAGAAAGATACACAATCACATTGATAGATCTCACTTTCAATTTATGATATGAACCTCAAGTGGGATCTTAATGTAATTAAACAATTAAACAATCAGACTCTGCTAGAAAATTCATTCTTTCATACAATTATCCTTCATCTCTCTCCAAACCTCCACACCTCCTATTCCTCACACACCCCTGATGAACCTATGCCTTACACCCCTGGTACCGAATAGAGGCAAACTTTCAGACTCCCACTGCCAAATCTAGACACTTACAGCATCTGCACCATAGCCTCTAACTGCCCTTCAATCGCTGTAAAACGGTGCTAAACTGGGTGCCAGCAGCTACAAAATTCCCTATGGGTGGAAATTATAGTGTCTATGAACTTGGATGTAAAAAAGCTACATTCTGATTTTTATTTATTCCTCACATTTTATATGTTTTTTTTTTAAATATGAGTACAGGCAAAAAGTGAATTGCAATATTTGTAACACTGTCATCATTGAAAAGCACAGGTATTTTTTACATTGCATTACAGTTCTTAGAGCATTCCAAAATATTCTTTCTACTACTCACAACTGTGCAAACAATAACAAAGCTACCACTTGAATTTGTTATCTAAACCATTAATAAATTCATATTACTATGATAAAATTTCATTTATTTTCTTGAAAAAAATATTTTTTAGCAATATACACATGTATGCATTTACATATGAGTAATTCAGCTTAAAAATCCTAAAATATTATTCTAAGGGTAGGTCTATAGGCTTCTCCAGCTCCCCAAAAGGTCCATGGCATAAAGGGATTTAAGAACTTCTCTAAATGGGCAGCCTGGGTGGCTCAGCGGTTTAGCGCCGCCTTCAGCCCAGGGCGTGATCCTGGAGACCGAGGATCGAGTCCCACGTCAGGCTCCCTGCATGGAGCCTGCTTCTCCCTCTGCCTGTGTCTCTGCCTCTCTCTCTGTGTCTCTCATTAATAAATAAATAAAATATTTATAAAAAAACAGAACTTCTCTAGAAGAAATGACCATATCTTATCTATAGTCAATCCCTTTGTATGTGCTTTAGATCTTTTACCATTTTTCCACTTAAGGGCATCATTCAGTAATTTTCTTTTTTATCATGGAGTCAGAGTTCTCCAGAGAGACTGGACCAGTCAGAGTAGGGGAGATTAAGAGATAAAGACAGACAGATGATAGAAAGATAGATAGATCGACATTTTAAGGAATTGGCTAACACAATTTTGGTGTCTGTCAAGTCCAAAACTTGCACAGCAGGTGGCAGGCTGGAGACCCACGGAAAAGTTGATGTTCCAGTCTTGAGTATCAAGATAGATCTGGAGGCAAAGTTATTTTCTCTTAGGGAAGACTCCAGTTTTTGTTTGTCTCAACTGACTAGATTAGTCCCATCTGCATGATGGAGGGTAATATGTTTTATTCTAAATATTTTTTTTTAATTTTTATTTATTTATGATAGTCACAGAGAGAGAGAGAGAGGCAGAAACACAGGCAGAGGGAGAAGCAGGCTCCATGCACCGGGAGCCTGACGTGGGATTCGATCCTGGGTCTCCAGGATCGCGCCCTGGGCCAAAGGCAGGCGCCAAACCGCTGCGCCACCCAGGGATCCCTCTAAATATTGATCTAAATATTAATCGTATCTGAAAAATAGATCAGAGCAACATCTAGACTGGCGTTTGATCACGTAACCGGACAAAACAGACTAGGCAAGTTAACACCTACAATTAACCATCATACCAGGTTATTGTCAACAGCATAAATGCATACTGACATTTCTCCCATTTAAAAATATAATTTATCCTGATGTGATTCTATTATTCTTATCCACTACAACTGCATTCCTTTGCTTTCCTTTGCATTTAAACAGCTTGAAAGAGTTGTGTACACACAGCATCTACTTTGTGTGTGTGTGTGTATCCTGTCACGAAGCCACACTGACCGTGCATTTATTCCTATTCTAGCAAAAGTGTTTTTGTCGATGTAATCAGTGATCTCCACCTTACGAAATCCAATGTGGGATTCTCATTATTTATTTTACATGACCTATTTAGCAGCATAAAATTCAGCGTATCTTTATATCTTCTTTTTTTTTCTTTATATCTTCTCTAATGTATTTTCTTCATTTTGCTTCCAAGGCATTATTTTTCTTGTTTGCTCTCCTAACTCTTGTATTCTTGCTTTTCCTTCCTTTGCCTGACTGCATAATATTGTCTTACAGAATTTCAGACCTTTTTCCCATGTTTTCCATTACACTGGCTACCTCATCCAGTTTCATGGTTTATGTCCCAGTTATTCCCAAATATAATCCCTAGCCCAGACTTTTTACCTGAAATCCACTCATTTGCCTAGCTTTCTACTATATGTCTCAACTTGCATCTACAGATATTTAAAATTCTACATCTTTGATAGTGTACCTTTCATCATCTTTCTCCAAATCTATTCTTCCTTCCACCTTCTCTGTCTCAGTTGATGACAATTTTGTTTTCCCACATCTTTAGACTATATACTTGGTGTTGGTTTTCATTGTATTTTCCCTTCGTACGAGATATTTGGAAGCACTACTGGCTCTGCTTTTAAAGTATAAACAGGATCCAACCACTTCTTACTATCTCACTGATATCTCATTGTGCATCACTTTGATCTAAAAACTTTCATCATTGCTACTACCTGCATTACTGCACTGGCTTCCTGGTTGTCTCTGTGCCCTACCTTTGTGCTCTTTCAGTTTATTCTTAACAGAAGAGCGAGAGTGACTCTTTCAAGGTATCTGAAATCATATCACTTCTCACTCAAAATCCTGCAATATGTTCTTATCGAACTATGAGTAAAAATGTAATGTTTTTACGTTGGCTACAAGTGCCTCAGTGTGTTTCAGCAGGCTGTTTCTAATCTCATTTTGTTCTTCTTGTAGCTCATTCCTTCAAATCATGCTGGGCAAGGTGGTAGGAGTGGCAATCTTGCTCTCCTAGAACAAGCCATCCAGGCTTCTACTTTAGGGCATTTACACTGGTAGTCCATCTGCCTGGAAAATATTTCCTTAGATTTTCACATAACTCTTTTACCTCCAAACAATGGCTCAAATGTGCCTTTCTCTATGAAGCCTACCATGACCCCTCTTTTGAAATGACAGTTGACCCTTGAAAGCATGGCACAAATTTGAACTGCATGTGTCAACTTATATGGGGATTTTTTTCAATAAATATCTAAACTGGGCACCTGGGTGGCTCAGTGGTTGAGTGTCTGCCTTTAGCTCAGGTCATGATCCTGGGGTCCTGGGATTGAGTCCTATCAGGCTCCCCACAGGGAGCCTGCTTCTCCCTCTGCCTAGTGTCCCTGCCTCTCTCTCTCTGTTTCTCTCATGAATAAATAAATAAGATCTTAAAATAATAATAAAAATAAATCAATAGATAAATATATAAACGGATGGTATTGAAAATATGGTGCAAAACTGTAAAGCATTCTTAATAACATTTTCTTTTCTCTAGCTCACTTTAATGTAAGAATACAGTATATAATACATATAACATGCAAAATAAATATGTTAATTGATTATCTTATCAGTAAGGCTTCTCATCAACACAGGCTAAGAGTTAAGTTTTTGGAGAGTCAAAGTTATACATGGATTTTCAATTGTGTGGGTGTTGATGCCCCTAGAACTTGTGTTGTTCAGAGTCAACTGTATAATGGTATATCCACACCTCAGAGTCAACAGGATAACCACACCTCCAGTCCCTATGCAGAACCCTGCCATGGTTTTCTTTTGACAAAGCTCTTGCCACATTCTAGCATACTAAAATATTATGCTTATTTAGTGTATCAGTAGTGTATTGTATGTCTACCACTGATAAAATGCAAGTTCCACGAAAAGAAAATGTTCTAAAAAAAAAGAAAAAAAGTTTTCTTTTTCTTCTCCTATTTTCCCTTTTTCCCCTCTTCCTTCCCCTTCCTCTTCTTCCTTTTTTCTTTTCTCTTTTTAAAGATTGTATTTACTTATTTCAAAGAGAGAAGAGAGGGCACACACTTGTAAGGTGGGAGAAGGGCAGAGGGAGAGGGAGAATCAGACTCCTGGCTCAGCAGGGAGCCCAATGCTGGGTTTGATCCCAGGACCCCAGAATTATGACCTGAGTCAAAGGCAGATGCTTAACCAACTGAGCCACAAGGGTGCCCTATTCCTTTTCCTTTTTTCTAATGCTTCCTTCACTGTAGTGTTTCAAGTACCCCAAACAAAAACAAACTCTGGTATAGAAACAACAATATTTGTTGAATAAATATACTTATTCAGTTCATTGCCTCTTTCTATGAAATCATTTAAAACAAACTCCCAGTTCAAAGAACTTAGTATCACTTGAGAGATAGGGAAAAAAAATAAAGATACAGCTGGATTTAACCTTTGATCTTCATTGTGCTATAGGGCATTCATCTCATTATTATATGATGTGGATATAGCTATTATACTCAATTTTTAAATATTACCATCCTAAAACCTTATTGGTTTCATTTGACCTGAGTGAAAATGGTTCAGCTTTAATCAAAATAATAGCTAAAATAATTGCCTTCTCTTCCAGCCATATTTTTTGTTGGTTTGATTTTTAGAAATAGTGGCTTAGTTCATTTGTAGATAATCAGATTTAATAAGGTACAAAAGTAGGTAATGCTTTTTTTGTTTTTCTTTTGTTATTGATTCCTCAAATGCTTCTTTCTTGTTCTTTCCTGTTCCCAACTCCAAATGATGGATGCATTTCCTTAACAAAACAAACAAACAAAAAAAATCCAACTCTTCCTTTGATTTATCCAACTTTAGGACTTTCTTATCACAAAAAAATAAAAAAGAAAAAAAATCACTCACACACACACACACACACACACACACACACACACACACACAAAGACACCAACAACAAAAACAGAAGGTAGGGGCAGCCCCTGTGGCTCAGCAGTTTAGTGCTGCCTTCAGCCCAGGGCGATCCTGGAGACCCGGGATCAAGTCCCACGTTGGGCTCCCTGCATGGAGCCTGCTTCTCCCTCTGCCTGTGTCTCTGCATCTCTCATGAATAAATAAATAAAATCTTAAAAACAAAACAAAACAAAACAAAACAAAAAAACAGAAGGCAGTTTTGGAGATAGATATGGCCCAAGCTAACTACTTAGAGAAGCTACATGATTTCTCTTACTTCAGTGTCCTCAAGTGCCAAATAAATAAAACAATAATATTTTAGAGCTTTTGTAGAAATTAAATTATTTTACACATCCAAGGTTTAAAAAACTATGTCACACACATGCTAAAGATAAGTATCAGTCCTCTCTACCTTTACATTCCCGATTCTAGAAGATATAGACAGAATTTCCTAGTACATGGAAAATGTGTTTGAATTAGTATTTGGACAATTAGAATTTCATCACAACACTTAGAAAACTCATTTTTATCCATACTTGCTCAGATAGAATAATCATTCTATTAAGGTAAGTAAGCTCATCAGTTGGGTTAAAAAAGTACTATAGTTTACCATGAGATGTCAGCTTGAAAGTTTACACTGATCCTGAAAAATCACTTCTATTAATAAAAAAATCAAATTTTTATACTGTACTTTTGTTATCTATTTTTTCTGTAAGAATATAAATTTTGGTTATCTGATTCTAGCTTTTGTATTTGTTCAGATATATTTTGCTCATTCCTATCATCTTCAAATTATGGTTTTCTTATATCACCTTGAAGATTGAATTTTTTTCTTCAATTTTTCTTTTCCTACCATGATATTTTTTGTTAAAAAACCTTTCTATGAAAAAAGCAACTTTTTTATTTTTGACACTGAAATCATTTTTGAAAGTATTTGACAGCATCTATGATTTTGCTTTTTTGTGGAGAGTTCATCAGAGACAACATATGATGAGGAAATATCTCACCTCCAAGCTCAGAGTACGCACTCAGCTTCAATTACTGCCTTTCATCTTTCAACTTAAAGGAGATTAAATACTATTAAAAACCACTCATGCATTTGGAAAGACTTCTGAACTGTTAAGATTTATCTCATATCAATGGCATGTGGCTTGTTAGAAGATTCCCAACTTGCCTGTGTGGTGTCCAGCAGGAAAGAGCCTTCATAAATATGTTGACATCTGCTTTCTAGTTGCAACAAGCAGGGAATTAACATCTGCAAGGAGGAGATTATACTCATGCATCATATGCAGTTTTTTCACACACTTCTGTGATTGCTTCAAAAATACCTCTCTTGTGACACATTCCATGAAGGAGCTAACAAATCTGCAGGCGGCAGACAACCTTGAAACATTGCCACTGCTGTTGAAAAGCAGTTGATGATATCTTTTACTCACCACTATGGTTGCCACTATTGATTTATTATTATTATTATTATTATTATTATTATTATTATTATTATTTTAGTTCTTGGCTAAGGCACGTATGTGCTATTTTTTTTAATTAGAAGTTCCATTTATATTAGTCCCTAAACCACCTTACCGTTTTGTGAATTCTAAAACATCTCTAAGGTCGTCAAATAAGAAAGTGTTTGTTCATATCAAGAAGAAAATAAACTGGGACACCTGGGTGGCTCAGTGGTTTAGCATCTACCTACAACTCATGGCGTGATCCTGGAGTCCTGGGATCGAGTCCCACATTGGGCTCCCTGCATGGAGCCTGCTTCTCCCTCTGCCTATGTCTCTGCCTCTCTTTCTCTCTCTGTGTCTCTCATGAATAAATAAATAGACTCTTTAAAAAAAAAGAAGAAGAAAATAAACTGAGTATATTATTGTAGCAAAAATGACATTTATAAAAAAATGACATGCTTGAGCTTTGGCTTTAAGAACACGTGACTTTGTATATCTTTTTACTAATTTTTAAATTGTTCTGTGATTCTTCACCTGTTAGCTGTTTATTCTGGGGATGTTGAGTGTGTCTGCGTATGTATGTGTGTGTGTTTATGAAAATAAATTGCTATCAAGACAACCTGGTAATTACCTGTTTACTTCAATTACTTCTTTGCATTATACAGAAACCGCATATTTTGGAAACATTTGCCATATCATATCAAACATTTGCCAAAAAATAAACAAACTCTTTGCTCTTCACAGGATATCAGAAAAGTGTTTTATACTCTTAGTTTTACAGGTAAAACCTATTTTTTTAGAGGTCAAAAGTTCAAAACCTTGGATGACCGTTAAGTGGTGAAGTTAACTAGATAGATCTCTGAAATTTATTATATATCAAGTAGGAATGTCTTTATTTACCCAATGTAAATGTGTTAAGTTCATGTTGAATATCAAACACAAAATGAGTTATGAATATCTACTGGCATTATTAGATAACCAGTTCTCATTGACTGTTTATTAGATATCGGGCATTATGCCAAGCATTTTACATATGTTAGCTCATGCAATTTTTATATCAACCTTAGAAGGTGAGTCCCATAATTGTTCCTTTTTTGCAGTGCAAGAAATTGAAGTTCAGAGAGGTCAAATAAATTGCCCAAAGTCGTAAAGAAAATAAGCAGCAGAGTCTAAATTAAATCCCAGGAAATTTACTGAAATTTTAGCACCTATTCTCATTGTCATATTTCTTTAATCTTTTTAGAAATTTTTCAAGCAATAGTAATAACCCTAAGATGCACTTCAAGTAATTTCCCACATAGATAAAAAAGTGGCAAATTTTTTATCTTCTTTTTCTTTCTCAGTGGAATATTTTTAAATCCCTGTGATCCTAGTGTATGGATTTACTAAGAATTTTTTAACTTGTTCAATTCATTGTCCTTTTTTTGTTGATCAATATATTTAAAATATATTGTAGTTATAAAAGAGGTGAGAAGTCAATATAGATAGCAAAATTATTTACTTTCAGATTCATTATATAGAGAGTGTAATTATAGATTCATGGTTGTATAAAATAGTAATTTAATAACTAATCAACTGTACTTGAGTTTAGAATAATTTATATAAAGCATATTATCAATCTCTATTCCATAAAACAAAAGCCTTACAGTGTGAATGAGAATTACTGATAAATTTAGTCTGCAGTCCTTTGCATTATAAGCCAATTAGAAAAAACAAAATTTTAAAATTAAAAAGTTTCAATTCTGGTAATTAAATTTACATTGTTATCTTCTGAAATAGAGTCTGAATTTAACTTTGAATTAAACTGTTAACTGAACTGAACTGAATTAACTGAATTCAGTTAGAGTCTAAATTCAGAGTCTGAATTTAACTTTGAATTAAACTGTTCAGACCCGCTAACTTTTACACCATAATCTTACAATTTGCTAAACCTACAGTATAGATGCAATGCAAGTTTCCTTATGTTGTAATTGCTGTGAACTCAATCTTTGCGTATTTCGCCTTTTCAGGAAAAAGCAGGTCTATGATGAATTTTACTAGCACAATCTATGCTATTCATTAAACAAAGTTAAATGGACAACTGATTCACTAATTATATTAATCTGCTCAAGATGGCATAACAAAATAATGCAGACTGGATGGCTTGAACAACAGAAATTTATTTTCTTCTAATTCTGGAGACTGGAAGTCCAAGATTAAGTTGCCAGCAAGGTTAGTGTCTGGTGAGGGCTCTTTTTCTGGCTTACGATGGCATCTCTTCTCTGTGTCATCATTTAGTTTTTCTTCTGTACATGTGCAGAGAAACAGGGATAAAGAGACGGACAAAGAGACAGAGTAAGAGAGCACACTCCGGGCTCTCTCTTTTTGAATAAGGGCACCAGTCCTATTGAACTGCATGCTTTGTAAGGCTCTAGGTCCTTAAGATTCAAAGAGAAACAAGATTTATGCCACCGAGATGTTCACATTCTAGGATGAGAAACAGAGGGTAACTAAATGAGTCAGTTCCACAATAAAAGCATGGCATGTTGGAATGCTAACCAAGTTGGGTGGATAGTTATAACCCTCAAGGAGAAAATGATTTTTTAAAGAGAAGTGTTATTTATTTGAGTTATACAAAGAAACCAGAATTCACAGGAAAATGGTTGGTTAGAGTCCATGCCCAGCTGTGTATTACAATTTGCACAGACTTGTGTATGATTGCAAAGAGTTCATTGTGGCCAGAAGAGTGAGGGGATAGGTGAGAAAAGGGAATAGTGAATGCCATTTGAGGCGTTTGTACTCGGTACTAGGAATCAAAGAAAGGATTATCAACAGAGAGTAGCATTATTAGGCTTTTATGCTTTGAAAATAACATGCATGGTATTATTCAAAGAGGTGCTGTGGAATAAAGATACCGGAGGTTTGCAGCCGAGAGGATTTTACAAAAGTTCAACTGTCAGAAAAATAAGAACCTAAATTAATGTAATTGCATCTGTAACAAGGAACAAAGGATAGAGTCAAATAATAGCTTGAGAGATTTGATAAGTAGGTCATGATGAGTGGGAGGAGCATAGAAGAGTCAATGTCAAAGCCTGGATTTCTAACTTTGGCCCAACAATGTACACGGATTGGATTGATTTATTGTCTGTGGGCAGTGATTGCTTTTGGTTGTTGTACTTGTGTTCCCGAGTGTTGGGAGTTGGGGGATGGTTGTTTGTTAGCAGTTGTTGAAAAGGTGCACACTGAGTTGTCTGGTGCAGCTAATATAGACACTATTTAGAGGACAAAGTCTGGTTGGTAATATATGTGCGTATGGGTGTAGAGCTCAGAGATGAGGTATGTTTTGGGGGGGAAAAAAACATTAGGTAGAGAAGTATGTGAGAGATTGCTTAAGGAGTGAATGTTGTACCATATGAGAACTGACGGGAAAAACCGAGAGCCAAGCAAAATTTAAGAACTGACAAAATTTAAGAAAAGAAATAAGTCATTCAACCTTAGAGAAATAGTTGACTAACTTCGACACCAATTCTTAAATGACTTCTCACTTACCAACTTGACTCCAGAGACTGAAAAAGGCAAATGATTACTTCCCTATCTCTGTTGCTGCTAAGAATGGCCAAGAAAGGGGCTCCTGAGTGGCTCAGTTTGTTGAGTGTCTGCCTTCAGCTTGGATCATGATCCCAGGGTCCTGGGGTGGAGTCCCACATGGAGCTCCCTGCTGAGCAGGGAGCCTCCTTCCCCACTCCACCTACTCATGCTCTCTCTCACTATCTCTCTCTCTCAAATAAATAAATTAAATCTTTTAAAAATAAACAACAAAACAATATTTTCACGTAGAAAACAAAAGTGCTGGATACCTTCAAGGAAAGCTCTCACTTTCCTCATACGAGATTGTGATTTTGCTGGTCCCATCTCTCTTTCCCTTCTTCCTGTGTTGAATATGAATAGGATGACTGATGTTGCAAGGTAATGTGGGAAAAATCATGAGCTGTTGCCCATGTATCTCTGAATCAATCACCCAAGATGAGTAAGTTCTAGAGGTCTGCTGTACAACACAATTTCTATGATATAGTTAATACTGTATAATGCACTATGAAATCGTAAAAAATAGATGGATCTCCTAAGTGTTCTTGATCCCTACACTCCTCTCAAAAAGAGGTGGGGGGTATGAAGAAATACGGTTTGGAAGATGAATATATTTTTTGCCTTGATCGTGGTAATGGTTTCATGGTTGCTTGCATATGTCCAAACTCATCTAACTCTTTATATTGAATATGTGCAGCTTTTTATATATCAATTATACCTCAATAAAAGTATTAAAAAAGAATGAGTCAGAGACACCTGGGTGGCTCAACAGTTGAGTGTCTGCCTTTGGCTCAGGGCGTGATCCTGGGTTCCTGGGATGGAGTCTCACATTGGGCTCCCTGCATGCAGCCTACTTCTCCCTCTGCCTGTTTCTTTGCCTCTCTCTCTGTGCCTCTCATGAATAAATAAGTAAATCTTCAAGAAAAAAGGAATGGGTCACATACCTTTGAATATTTTGTTATCTTGAGAGAATATAACACTTTTGTGTAAGCCACTTTGTCAAGTTCTCAATTTCTTGAAGAATGATGCATTCTCAGTAGTACAAAGAAGTAGTGAGTAAGGCAAAGAAGGGAAACTAAGAAACAGTCAAAATGTTAATATTCATTGTCAACTTTATATCAAGTAGACATTAAGATAAAGCAACTCCAAATTATTCATGTGAGTTAAGAGTAAAACACAATTTAGTTTGTAAAAATTTGAATTTATCTTAAAATTTAGAAAATCTGGGACAGCTGGGTGGCTCAGTGGTTAAGCATCTGTCTTCGGCCCAGGGCGTGATCCTGGAGTCCTGAGATCGAGTCCCACATTGGGCTCCCTGCATGGAGCCTGCTTCTCCCTCTGTCTGTGTCTCTGCCTCTCTCTCTCTCTCTCTCTGTGCCTCTCATGAATAAATAAATAAAATCTTTTAAAAAATTCAGAAAATCTTCACAAATGGACCTAAATTTATGACACATATCCATATAATTAATCTCTTATTATTTCAACCTCTTTAAACATTAGTGTTAAGTATGTCTTACTCAGCTTGATTTTGAATAGATCAAACAAAAAAAAAGTTTGACAGCTATAAATAATTTACTTTGCTTTGGAGAAAAAAATACTACAGCTTCAGAACTAAAGAAGTATATAATTTTCATTATTTTATTTTTGTCCTTGCTCCTGACTTAATTTAATACACATTTATTTAGTCATTGTATTTTTTTAAAACTGTCTTATCATTTCATAAAGGCATTATGGTTTTATTAATGTGATAATAATACTGAAATTTACAAACTACATAGTGAGTATACTAAGGAATTTGAAATATAACGTGAAGTTGATCTATGTATTTCATTGTTTAACTTTAGTGTCTTACACCTTAAATTCGGAACCATATAATGTACACTCATTCAATGTGTGTGCCTCTGGAGTTCTTGCTTTGTTTATGGTGAACGTGGAGCAATACGTAGCGCGTGTCAGGTCCATGACTATCTCATGTTGCACTTTATAAACATAATTTAGATAAACAGCTTACTGCTTAAATAACATGAATCTTTGTTTATCTTTTCAAGAGATGAGATGTGCATTTTGGTTGCTTTAATTTTTGAAGACTATTGACGCAATTTATTTTACAGATGACATACAACATGCCCTTTTTTGCACTGCTTTTGTTTGTTTTGTTTTGTTCTGATGTTGGAGGCACAGCTGTTTTGTTTAAACAAAATAAATAAGTAAAAGTGATCACTTGGTGATTTCGCTCAATTTAACAATCCCAATGTCAACTTCTCTATCTTTGAGTAATTTGCTTATTGTCTGATTTAACAAATGCTGACAGACCGTTCTACTTCCTGAGAGTAGTCAGTTTTTGTGAATAAAGAGAAAGGTTTGTCTATGAAGAGCTACGCAGTTTTAAATTTTGGACTTGCTAAAAATTAGACATAACTTACTGAGGAATTTTTAAAGCCATCTCATTTACAACAAAACGAAATGAAGAAACAAAAAACTTCACAAAACATCCTTTGATTGCATGGTGGTTATGAGATAAATAACGGGTGAAAAATAAAAATGTAAACTAGAATATAGTAACTAATAACACTTCATTTCAAATATTAAGCATCAAATAGATTAATAAAAATAGGAATAAATAAACATTTAGAAGCAATCACGTTACAAGGATATTTAACTAAATAAACAAAGTAATCAGCCAAAGTAGAACATCTGGGTCACCTTTACTTAGAAACCATAATGTAGAATTAATGTTTTTCCATTTCTAGCACGCATACTTAAGCTACAAGTACATTTGTTGTCCAAAGAATTTCTCTTGCTCTAACTGTGGTGCTGGATAAGTATTGTCTTTGCTCTCTCTACTGCTGTGTTTACAGATAATATATTGACACATAAAATTGGTTCACCAAAGCCACATCTAAAGCAGGCAGTAGGACTTGAACAATCCTTGGCACTTGGGTTTTCTCATTATAAAAATGAATTATTTTTGCTGTTTTAGAATATTATTGTCCCTCAGACCTCAGAGGCACTAAACGGGCATAAAAACTGGAGAGGGAATGTCAAAAGCAAAAAACAGATATTTTAACAGCAGTTGGCTAGCATTTTCTGTCCATTCATTTAAATGTTGCAGTTAAGCCAACTTGCAATATAAGGACTCATCAGGTCTATGAAAACCAAGAAGGATTAAATTGCTGGTCTAAAATAAAGTGTCTCCTTGAACCTTGAAATCTATTTCTGGGGTCTAAAGGGCATTTAAAAGTATTAAAACAGTTAAATTATGGAGATTAGGGCATAAAATTCTAAAGGGCTTTGCTCAGATTTCAGGCGATTGCACATTTACATATTAAAGAAATATGAAACAAAATCTTATGGAAGTGAGCAGAAAAGCTCTGCTGCTATTTGAATACAAACTTGAAGAATACACCAATATTCTCTATGTTTTAATTTCTGCATATGAAAAATGATATTGTGAAACCAGGCAACCTGTAATGCCCATTTCAGCACCAATATATATTACTCTATGATTTATTTGTATTTTCATTAGAGCTATCATTTCTATTATTTTAAATGGCTCATTAAAAATACAAATGATTGCTTTTTGAATTAAGTTTTCTCAGTATCCTACATTCTTATAACTATCAAAATAAGTAAAGATTCTCTGAATTTTGAACAAGATTGTAGTTCTGATTAAAATATAGGTTTCCTATTTCTGCAATATATAATTTTGATACAATGTAGGTGTATAAAGTAATTTTTACAGTACCGAAGAGGCACATACAATACAGCAAACATGTATATTATTATTTTTAAAACCATTTTATTTTTGCCTGGGAGGGATGAAGTTGAACTTTGTCGAATTGTTTGTTTGTTTATTATTTTTAAATTTAAATTCAATTTAATTAACATACAGTGTATTGTTAGTTTCAGTGGTTAGAACTCTGAATCATCAGATACATATAACACCCAATGCTCATTATATAAAGTGTCCTTCTTGTAGCCCGTCACCCAGTTACCCTATGGATTTCTAATGTTCATTATTTGATCTATCTTCTTAACCTGGTTTTTGAGAGAAAGATTTGTGAAATATTCTTTTGCTGTTGTTACCCACATTGCATCACAATGAATCTATTAGCTTTTTAAAAAATTATTTAAATTCAATTTAGTTAACATATAATGAACGTATTATTAGTTTTAGAGTAGAATTTAGTGATTCATCAGTTGCATCTAACACCCAGTGCTCATTACATCAAGTGCCCTCCTAATGCTCATCACTCAGTTTTTCCACTCTCCCTGATATCTCTCTTCCATCCACCTTTAGTTTGTTTCCTAGAGTTGAGTCTCTTACAGCTTGCCTTCTTGTTTTTATCTTATTTTTCCTTCTCTTCCCCTATGAAAAAAATGCTCAACATCATTTGACATCAGGGAAATACAAATCAAAAATACAAAATGAGATGCCTCATCACACTTATCAGAATGGCTAAAATTAACAATTCAGGAGACAAGATATTGGAGAGGATGCAGAGAAAGGGGGAACCTCTTACACCTTTGGTGGGAATGCAAACTGGTGTGGCCACTTTGGAAAATGGCATAGAGTTTCCTGAGGAATTTAAAAATAGAACTACCTTACAACCCAGCAATTGCATTAATAGGTATTTATCCAAAAGATACAAGCATAATGGTTCAGAGGGGCACCTGCACCCCAATATTTATAGCAGCATTGCCCACAACAGTCAAAATATGGAATGAACCCAGATGTTCATCAACAGATGAAATGGATAAAGAAATGATCTATATATATAATGGGATTTTACTCAGCCATCAGAAAGAATATAATCTTGCCATTTGCAATGACATGAATGAAGCTAGAGTGTATTATGCTAAGCAAAATAAATAAAAGAAAGATAAATAACATAATTTCACTCATATGTGGAATTTAATAATTTATTAGCTTTTATATTCTGCTTTTGTCACCCAATTACATTGTGTGCTTCTTCTTTCTCCCCAAATATTGTGTGTATCTTAAGGCGCGTTTTATTATTTTCCTGACAATAAAATTCCAGGTAATGAATTCTTGAATATGCATTTAGCCCAAGTTAGGGTATATATTACTTACTCTACAGCTCCTCAGTAGCAACTGTACCAACCTTCTTCTGTTGATCATTCATGTCCAATGGGATACAGAATATTTTATTTAGGCAGAAATATAGACTTGTGTTTAGTCTCCACAATGTCTCTCATTCTCTAGCTGATTAGCCTGGCTATTTTCACCTCGTAGAAGTGCTGAGTAAGTATCAAGACATCAAGCCCTATTGAGTAAGCTTAGAGTTTCTGCTCCTAGTGGATTTGCTATTGTCACATTGGCCAAAACAAGTCACACAGGCAAGCCTAGGATCAGAATAAGAGAGGACTTACAGGTGTATAGACAGAGAGGGGTATGAAAAATTGGGAACTGCTACCAAAGCAATATGACATAATATCTAATTTTGGTGTTTTAACATAAGATATAATGTGTTATATTTTAAATTTACTCCAGAACAAAAATTGAAGTACTTTTTTTGGCATTTTTTTGTTCTATAGTTTTAGAACTATAATATTTGGTCTTAATTTGTAAAATTGATTCTAGAATTCATTTCCCTGATTTTTAAGCATGATTTAGATTTTATTCAGTATGAAATCAGCTGAATGCTAAGAATAGACAAATTTGAGTAAGTATTAAAGAATAGAGTCTAAAATGTTGATGTTATCTTTTTTGTTGTTTTTCAGAATAGATGAAATAAAGAAAAAAATTAGGATGATGAGAAGTCTGTGTTATTACAGTTTCTCACTTGTTAAATATACATTTTAGCTCTTTTGTATTATAATTTTTATTTCCCCTCTTGTTTTTTTTTTTTTTTTTTTTTTTTTTTTTTTGCAGTTTTCCTACGGGTTTAAATTTTAACTCCTATTTACTGGAAACACATGTCACCTTTTCTAAAGATATGTGAGATATCTAAATTTTTATACACCTTACTAGCTCATTTTTTTCAGTTATTTTGTCACCTAGTGAAAACAAATTCTAACATATTCAAAGATTCAATTCAGTAAACAGTATAAGATTCAAAGTAAAAAAGCATCCAAAGCTCAAGGAAGCATGTGTATATAAGTAGGAGATTTGACTTATTTTTGTAAATGTTACTTTTCTACACATCTTTTTAAGTTTTTTTTTTTTGCTGTTGTTGTTTAAATACCTCACACTAGCATGTAATTATTTCATAAGTTATGCGTGGATATTCCTAAATTGCTGCCTCTACCTAATGAAAGCCTCAGAAAATTGAAAGCACTATTTTACCAGAGTTATTAAGCAGAAGTTTCTAAATTATCCAGGGGACATTGAAGCAGCATTGAGTCAAAAGTCTAATGCAAAGTAAATAAATTAACTATCACTTTTTGCCCACATGCTCTTGCATATGACCATAGTGAAGAGAAAGTCAGAGAAAAGAGCAAACATTTTGTGTAATCAGCATTTATTTAGTCTGCTTTTCCATGAGCCTTGACCTTTTTATGGCATTATAGCATTATGGTTTATTAGGTTCAGACTCTGTGGCATATATATATATACATATATATATATATACATATATATATATATATTGAGGTAATGGTTAAAAATTGTGTTAAGAAAATATCTGTTGAGCTTCTTGGAAAAAAAGAATGGTAAAGAAAAAATATATATATAGTGCATCAAAAGTAGTGCCCCGAATTTACCCATTGATAATCGTTTTTGCTGTCAATATATTACAATGATGTATGATAAATAAAGTTACACATCCAGGCTCATAAAAACAGATGAATATCTACAACAACAAAAAGAAAAATTAAAAAAATATAAATACCTACAACAAAAAGAATTTAAAAATTAAAAAAAAAATAGTGAGCACATTTACATCACTAAAGGGACATCCATCCCATATGTGCAATGGTGGCAAGAAATTTGGGTCTTGCAGTGTAACAGGTACTAAATATACTTCAGACACAGATGAGAAACTGGATCCAGGCACACAGATTAAATACAGGGAAGAGAACCAAAGAAAGGAAGAAAGACAGGGAGGTGGAAGGGAGAGTGGATAATGCTAAGAAAAGAAAAATTTATAATAATGAGAAAAGGAAAAAAAATCTATAAATAAAAGACAAACCTTAGAATTAGGTTTCCTAATTCTAAGAAAGATAGCTAATGGATTCTATAATTAAAATATAAATTCACAACAGGTTATAATAATGTTACTTAACAATTTGAAAAAAAAATATTAAGTGAAATTATTGAAGATGTTTGTGGAGATTAAAGATATTTGTCTTAAAAACTTATAGACAGGGCAGCCCCGGTGGCTTAGCAGTTTAGCTCCACCTTCAGCCCAGGGCGTGATCCTGGAGACTCGGGATCGAGTCCCACATCAGGCTCCCTGCATGGAGCCTGCTTCTCCCTCTGCCTGTGCCTCTGCCTCTCTCTCTCTGGGTTTCTCATGAATAAATAAATAAAATCTTTAAAAAAAACCTTATAGACAGAAATTATTAATCAAAAACTTATACAGATAACACTGTGAGATAAATACATTTAGAAAAAATATAAATCTTAGATAAAATTATAACATATAATTTATATATAATATAATATAAGAACAACAGACTACACACAGGCCTAATAGTGATTTGCAAGATAATCTTGAGAATTTCAGCACAAATGAAGCAGAGAGATAGTTCACATCCCGCTATCATGTAGGTAGTCACAAGAGAACTATGAATGCTCTCTAACAATGCAAACAAGCTAGAAAGCCAACAGAACCAGTTTTAAAGCATGTAAGAGAGCTCATGCCACAAAGAAAACCAATGAACTAATGTGCAATTCGATGAATACATCTTGTCAACAAAGAGGCCCACTGTTGCTTTTATCTTTGATGGAACATGAGAGGGAAGAAAAAAAAAAGAGCTGGGTAAGAAGAAATCAGATGAGAATGCTAATGATCCTTTTAATGGAAAAGTAAGAACTAGCATAAGAGTGAAAACTCTAGAGTAATAGACTTAAGGTAAGACTTTAAAAATCAGAGAGTTCTTTCCATTGGTCCTCACTAAGTGCTTGCAGAAAGATTGAAGGCAAAGAAGGACCCCAAGAGAGAACTGCCTGTGAGGTATAAATATCAGAACTTAAGGACTATAATGGCAAGGTAGAAAACTGAGAATAAACTCTATAGGGTAGGGAAATAGGAGAAGTGACAGAGCATGTGCTAAATATCAGTCTTGGGGCCCATTAATACAGAAAACGCTTCTCTGAATCTTATAGTGAGTATTAAATACTGGATATCTGCATGTGGAAGAAAAGCAGGAGAACTGAGAAAGAGAGAGCTCTCTCGTGGTTTGTAATTGCCCAGGGCTAGCAGGAAGATAAAGGCAGGAAAAGCTAATTGAAATCAGATATTCAGGAAGAGTAGAAGTTTCTGGTCCTCAATTCAAATAATTTGAAGTATGCAATAAATGACCTGAATCTAACCAAAGCCAAGTGATGATGGTGTTGTTGATGATGAGGATAAGAATAATAGTAAATAATAGTAAATAGTAAATAATAAAAATAACAGCATAACCCTGACTGCCTCATACAGGATTCAACTTGACAGAAGAGAATACCTGAAATTTTTGTATATAGCTATTACCTACCTCCATTCCAAAATGCCTCGCACTCAAGTGAAAAAAAAAATAATTACAAAGCACAAAAGAAACAAGATAGGAAGCAGATCAAGAAAGGAAGCAGTTCAATAAAACAGAATAAGTATCACAGAGATTGGAATTACCACATTTGTACTTAAAATAACTATATAAATATATAAGACAATCTAGCAGATAAAGGGAAACAGCATTCATCACACATAGGGAAGAAAGCTAAATAAATAGGTAAACACATACATACATACATAACAGATAGATAGATGGTAGATAAAACACTCAAATAGCAATGTGTTATACAACAAATAACTTTGAAAATTATCAGATAGCAGAGAAAAAAATTCAACAAAACACAAAGACCTAAATGTGAGACCTAAAATGATAAAACTCCTAAAAGAAAATGTGGGCAGTAATCTTTTGGACATCCACCTTAGCAACATATTTATGGATTTGTCTCCTCAGTACATGGAAAGGTGATCAGTATCACTAATCATCAGTAAAAATCAAAAGCACAATGAGCTGTCATGTCACACCTGTGAGTATGTCTATTATCAAAAGACAATAGATAAAAAGTGTTGTTGAACATGTGGAGAAAAGGGAACCCAGTGTGGTGTTGGTGGGGATATGAATTGATTTATCCACTCTGGAAAAAGGTGATGGGGGTTTCTTAAAAATATATAAAATAGAACTACTGTAGGATGCAGCCATCCCACTTTGGGCTATTTATCTGAAGAAAATGAAATCATTATCTTAAAGAGACATCTGTGCCCCTTGTTCATTGCAGCATAGTTTACAATGGCCAAGACATGGAAGCAACCCAAATGTTCATCAGTGGGTGAAAGGATAAAGAAAATGTTATAAATATATACAATGGAATATTATTCATCCATTGGTGAGGGAAAGGTGGTCAAACCAACGGATTGTTATTTCCTGCGGCATCAAATTGACAGAATGTCAGGTAGAAATCTATAGGGTGTTGGGCATAGACTGGCATGCTTCAACTTAAAGGAGTAGTCACATAGCGAATATTTTAGATCCAGACTTAAACTCAGAGATTCTTTGTTTTTAGAGATTTTATTTATTCATTATTTAGTCAAATGAATAAATAAGAGAGAGAGAGAACATGATCACAAGCTGGGGAGCCCCAGGTAGAGGGAGAGAGAGAAACAGGCTCCCCACTAAACAAGGAGCCCAATGTGGGGCTCAATCTCATGACTCTGAGATCATGACCTGAACTGAAGGCAGACGCTTAACTGACAGTCACCCAGGCACCCCATACTCAGAGATTCTGTAGGTCACATAATATGCTGATATCGGAATGTCATTGTCAGGTGACAGTTATGTCCAAGGATAAGCCACATGGATGGTGGAGAAAAGCTCTCCTACAGCTTCCTCCCTGGTCTAAGAGCATCACTTTCGTGGACTGGATTTGAGGTATTCCCTCCAGCAATGCACTGCGGGAAATGCACACCATGGTTGTCCTGCAGTCCATCTGGAATTTAGTTCTTTGCAGTCTAAATTTCAGTTTACACACCTTCCTGAACAACTAGGTTAAATTCGCAATATATATTTCTAATCCTCAGTATAGAAAATGCTTGGTTATCAGAGACATCTTTCTTCTGTATAAATCCTTGCTTCTTTCCACCATGCCAGCTTAATAAAAATATTTGCATAAATGGTCATGGTCAGCTGCAAAGTTCATCACAGTTTTAATTAGTAAGGTAGTCACATGTCCTGTTAAATATCAATCTCCTAACTCCTCAAAGTGGAACTACGATCTCAAATGACTTGCTGCTGTAAAGATCCTATCCTTTAATTTGCTAAAATTAAAATTTTAAGTCACCCACTTGGGTTGTTTCAGATCCCTCCGTGTCTCATTTTTTTTTCAAGATTTCAGGAGAATTCACTAAACAGTTAGTGTTTTAACTGTTAAAAGTTTTAAGACATTGGGTTCTATCTATCATCTATCTATCTATCTATCTATCTATCTATCTATCTATCTATCATCATCTATCTATCCATCTATTGAGAAATAAAACAGAAGACAGACATAGATTTAAGATATAAACTTCATTATTAATAAATAGGAAACATTTAGATACTAAATAATAAAGATTTAGATTTACAGCAAGAGACTGACTAAAAACCTATGAGTTGCCATCTGCACTGTCTAAACCATGGGATTCCCAAATTAGAGAATATTAACTTATTGTCATTATCTTCTTTATACTCGATATCAGTTTTTTAGGGAATTAAAAATAAAGAAATTCATCTAATGCATTTTAGGAAGATATAACTGCCTCCATACACTCTCTCTTACACACACACACACACACACACACACACACACACACATACACACGCATGAAAGACCTGTGTTCAGTAGGACTGGGAACCAGATAACCATCATCCACCTCCCCAACAAATTGTAAAGGCCTAGTGCAACATCCATACTTATTCTCAGATTCAACACTTTCTAAAATGGGTTTCTGGTAACAAGAAAAAAATTAATCCCTGACTTCACAGAACTTTATATCTAGTAGAAGATAAAATTTGTAATAATGTAGATGCGATAAAAACGAAATATGAGGGGCTCCTGGGTGACACAGTCAGTTGAGCATCCAACTCTTGATTTCAGCTCAGGACATGATCTCAGGGTCATGAGATAGAGCCCTGAGTCAGGCTCCACATTCAGCCGGGAACCTGCTTAAGGTTCTGTCTCTCTCTCCCTCTGCCCCTCCTTCTGCTCAGCTCTCTCTCTCTCTCTCTCTCTCTCTCTCTCTCTCTCTCTCATTCTCTCTAAAATATATAAATAAATATATTTTTTAATATGAAAGACACTGGAATAGAAGTACCAGAACCTGTAAACTAAATAAAATAAAAAGAGGGTAATGAGATGGGTGAGAAGAAGCAGAAACAATAATATTGCCTCAGGAACAGCGACTGGACTCCATGGCTCCTTTAGGGACTTAGGATACAATTTCAATAACACAGCCATTCATATTCTAGATTGTTCTGCATCCAGTTAATTGAAAGTAATCTGGAAATTCAAAACAGCTTTCCTCTGGATATCTGCTCACTTCTAACGCAGGCATATTTTTATGATGTGTTTAGCTAGCAGATTAGTGAAGTGAGTATGTCAGAAAGATTCAGCTTGCTAATTAGCGTTTTTAATGAGTTTTTGCTATGTCTCTCCTTAGCAGTCTATTTACCGTTTTCCATACTGTAGCTTAGAAGCCAAAATCCTAGTTGGTTTCAGTTATCTCAAAGTATTTCTACTAAAAACCAGCTTAGTCATACTATTTAATGAATTTAACCAATAGCAGAGATAGTAAGGTGAAGTATAAGAGCATAAGGTAGTAATAGTGAGGAAAGGTATAAGACCAAGTATATAACAAAACATATAAACATATAATACATCCAAACGTTAAAATAATAACATCAAAACAGAAATGTGTTTATGTAGGATTTAATAAAAATTACCCCCAAATGTAGGTATTACTATGCATGCAATATTTATTTTCATGAAGTTTTAATGAACTTGCTGTTAAATTCAAACTATTTTAATCTTATAAACTACAATCTATGTGATAGATTACTTTATTTGCAAATTCTATGGTATTGGTCAATACTGTGTAATTTATAAGCAATCCCTGTATATCAACCACACTGATTAATTAGTGTCCTGTTGCTATGTACTACATTCTATTATTATATGTGGTAAATTCTAGTTTGGCAGATACAATAGCAAAATGAAGAAGTGCATATTTATCCATTGAGTGTAGTCTACAGTCCAGAATAACTTCCAGTTAAGAGAATCTTAATGGTGCTACATATTATCTCCATTTCACTTTATTACAATTTCACATCAAAGAGAAAATTTAGAGTCAGGGTGCAGACTCAGCGAGTGCTAAGCTCTGCACAAAGTTGAGTTTGGTTAACTGTGTTCCAGGGGGAAACTTCTTTTAATTTCCTGGTTACTTTTATGGAGAAAGCAACACGTTGATTTCCAACTAAATCTTTTTTCCCATTTTCATCTTATAAAACTCTCATTGGGAAATGGCTTCCCAGCTAGAAATAACATTACCTAGACCCTTTCTGTGGCGGTTATAAGAGCTGTCTTCGATGAAAGTGAAGATTAAAGTAAAGTGAAATGTCTTTAAATGAAGTTAGTTAAGAATCAGGGGAGCCTTCTTCTTGCTTTCTGTTGGCCCTTTTGGGGACTGAGGACAGAGGACTCGAGTTTCTGGGGGACAGCAGAGCTACAGTCTAGAAGCACCTGGTTCCTAAATAACCGCACAGAGGAGATAAACTCACATCAAATAAGAATACACCCACATTAGCTAGCTATATGAGCGAGAAGTAAACTTCTCTTGTGCTGAGTCATTGAAATTTGGGAGTTCAGTTTTTAGATTATGAAGAGCTACCCTAAGTACAGAAAGAATTCAGGATTCTTCTATACATGTGAATTTTTTAATCATATTATCTCAGTGATCATTTTAATGCTTATTAGATAATTTATATTGGTCTCCTAAGAATGACCTATCAAATGAAATCAAATCATCTATATCTATATCTATCTATATCTATATATATATAATAGGTGACTGTATTGAGGAAAGGGAGGAACCTACTAAGGAGTAGGTCCTGTAAGGTATGACTGAACAGATGGAGAGGAGTCTCTACAACTGACGGATTTTGATCCCATCATGATAGCAGTGTTTGAAGCCAAACTCATACTTACCCTTCAAAAGAATTTCTGGCAGTCATGTACAGAAGTTTTATTAATTATTTATGATTTATAATTTATATAAATTATTATATTTATAATTTATTAATTTATGTTTATTTATAATTCCTCCTCTCCATCTGTTCAGTCATACCCTACACAACCTACCTCTTAGTAGGTTCCTTCTTTTCTCCAATACAGTTACCTATTATATGTATATGTATATATATATAATTTCATTATATATTTCAAATATATATAATATATAATATATTATATATACATATAAATTAACCATATTTAAAAGATGGGATAAAGCCAAAAGTCCAATGTTGATAGAAAACAGCCTTAAGAGCAGCAAACACATACACATACACACAGCTTTATTTATCCAGCTCATCAAAACATTGTGAAATGAGAAGGCATATAGGAAAATCTCTTTTCTTTCTCTATGAATTACTTCATCTCTTCTTTCACTTTATTTTGTCAAGCACATTGTGTTAGGGATTTGGGAGGCCTGTTATTAAAACAATCTTTAATCCTAAGGGAAAGAAACAAGCTGGTGATGCAGATGTGATTTAAGTGAAGAGAATAAGCTTTAAGGAAGTTCAATGAAATCATATTACAGGAGGAATATACAGAGCACCAGATTCCCTAGTGAAATCTATGATTATATGAGATTAATTTTAAATCCTCTTTGTTATTACAGATTAATGATTAGAAGCAATATAGCTAAAATATGAAAAGAGGAAAAATTCAGTTAATCACTGGACTCCACTTTTAATAAAAATACTTCCTTTCTTTACCAGTTATATAATTATATTAATAAAACTCCTGTACATGACTGCCGGAAATTCTTTTGAAGGGTAAGTATGAGTTTGGCTTCAAACACTGCTATCATGATGGGATCAAAATCCGTCAATTGCAGAGACTCCTCCCCATCTGTTCAGTCATATCTTACAGGACCTACTCCTTAGTAGGTTCTTCCCTTTCCCCAAGAACAGTAAGGATTTCTTCCTAATGGATTTTTAATTGGTGATGTTAGAAACAGTTTCTCATGGTACGTGGTTGTTCAATTTGTAAACTCACAAGATCTGAATAGATTCTTTTGCCATGTGGACTGAGTTGCCCTTATGGAAAAGAATTAACGTCCACAATAACCAGGAAGTTATAGGAGCTCAGCTTCTCAGGGATATTTGCAAGCTCTTCTGATCACTAGGTCTCCTGCCTCTAGCTTAGGAGGGGACTCTGAATCCTTATTTGTGTGTGTGATCTGACTCAATTCATTAATGTTCTATTAGTTGCAATCCTTCCCCCCAAAAACGACTCTAAGAGAAACATATAAAATAACGTTGCAAGAAGAGATAAATTTCTTTTTCTGGTAACTCCTTGAATCATTCATGCCTTTTAACTTGCAGAAATATTTCAGGAAAATTTAACAGCATCAATGGCCTATATTAGGAATGGAGGAAGGACAATTGCTGCCTCATTTTTCTGAACTATAGAATTATTCTATCTTTGAAATCTGGCAACTTCTTTCTTTTCCCTGTGTAAAAGTTTAACTTCACATAGTTCACCCTAAAGCAGTTAAGAACAAACCCTCTGTCTGTTCAAAGTGGTCCCATTCTCCATCTTTTTTGACAAAGCATGATCCAAATAGTTTAGTGCTAAGTTTTACTTTTCTTCAGATAAGCATATTTATGAAATCATTTTTTAATGAAATCTTATTGAAAGTAAAAATGATGGTTTGATGGCCCAAAACCTTGTATAATTTACTCTATGAATTGTAAAAATGTTGTGTGAAATATAACTATGGGTAATAGAGTTAGACACTGAGGTTATTTGGGTTGGGGCTCAAAAATTATATATTTAATTCAAATTTCAGAGTGTAGACTTTACATATTGTTTAAAGGTGTTCCTATAATTCGTTCACTAAAGAACTAAGCAACATTTAATATATGTTTTGACAAGCATTACTCTTGCTTGAGGACATTTTATGAGAACACTTTATTTCTTTTCCTTTTTAAACTATTTTATTTAGGATGGAACATACAAGGTTCAGCTTATTCTTACTGTACCTTTACTGGATGAGTGACTCTAAGGGCTGGTCCAGAACCATATTTAAGCAGAATGAATGGACTAAGTCTCCCAAGGAACAGACCTCTGCCTGCTGATGAAGGAGGGTCTCCCAGAAGGACACAGGATGGGTAGAGAGTGTATCAAGGACATCTCTGTGCTGGCAGGTGAAGGGGCTGTGACTCAAGACACCAGGAAGAGTAAAGAGCCATGATGCTTGGGACTCTGATTCAGGAAGACCTCTGAGTTGGGATCTACAGATGAGAAGTGCAATGGAGTCCTCAGTTTCTTTTGTCATTGCTTGACTGCAAAGGTAGTTCCTGGTAGGGATGCACTTGAACAGAACCACTTCCCAGAAAAGGGGACACTGTTGGAACATAAATCTTCCATGAGCCACTCAGTACCCACACTACAAAGATGTTGCTAAGAGATCTAGAAATGAAAGTACCATGACTAGAAATATTTTTACAGCAATTGACTCTCAACATCACATTCACCCTAAAAAACAGTATTTAAGTACCAGTTTTGAAGAATCAGGGCATATGAGGGTCTATAAAGTGATATTTTGCACCCCTAAATCTTCTTCCTTGGGATTCCTATGACTTTTCATAGTGATATCTCTGTCACTTAGCTCCAAACCAAACCAGTCAAGGATTTGAGGAAGGCATCTGGATAACAGTGCACGTCCACACCCAGGGAAGAGATAAATATGTTTGGTCACAAAGTTCATGGGTGCCTACCCCAAGATCTACCCCATCTTTCTCAGAGAGCTGGGTGTATGTGTATGTGTGTGTGTTTTGCTTTTTCTTGGCTCACATTGAGAGCAACCAGGAGAGAGAATGTAGAGGTCTACTCCTCCAGGAAGAAACCAGGCAGGTAGCAGGGAGAACAATAAAAGACTCCTGTATCACAAGGATGCCCTATCACAGAAACAACAACCCTGGAGACCGAGGGGCAGTGTGGAGGTGGTAGCTGAGTGTTACTGGCCTGAACAGCTTTACTTTGCCCCTCTGTATTCCGTGGCCCACTTACAACTAACTGATGGACACAGCCATTGAGGCCAGGACCTTCATTCTTTCCTCTAGAGCCTTTCCCAATGTTCTGATCTTCAGGTCATATGAGACAAAACTGCCATTCTACAGTGAGGCTGCAGTGCTGCCCGGATGAAGAAGCTAAAGCTTGCCCTAAGAACCATTACACGGAGAACTCTAAAAGTCCCTGGGGCAAGTCTGCACAGAAGCACCCCAACTCTGAGGTTAGAAGGGAGGAGGGTGTTGGGCTATGTTGTGGGCCCTTCAATACCTCAACAGTTCAACTGAGGGTAAAATCACTTTGGTTGATGTCCAGTCAGCTGACAGACCTAAGGAGGGAGATCCTGAAGGATCTTCTCTGTTTGTTTATTTTAATATTTTAAAGAGTTAAAGTGGGAGAGATTTCCCAAACTACAAAATCCATTCTAAGGAGTATAGTAGGTAGATAGAGGCAGACTGTGGTATATAGACCACAAGGATGGGCATATCAAGAAACGTCCTCAATCCTCTCTTGTGTGCAAGATCTGTTTCTATTTTTGACTTTTTTTCAGCTTTACTGAGATATAACTGACAAAATCATGATAAATGTAAACTGTACAACATGAATGATTTGATATATGCAATTCTTATGAAAGGATTCCCTTGATCTATTTAATTAACACTTTTTGTGTGTGTGAGAGCACTTAAGTTCTACTCTTAGTAAATTTCATTTATACAGTACAGTACTATCAACTATGGTCACAACATTATACATTAGATCCTCAGAACTTATTTGTCTTAAAATGTTTGTTGTTCTCATGGAGATCGCCACCACTTTGGGGAGGATGTCCCAAGGTAAATCTGAGTGCTGATTGAGAGATGGGGGGGAATAGGGCAGCCTGGCCATAGGTCGCTGAGAAGCTGGGTGACCAAGAGGCTTGACTTTTCTGTCGGTTCAGTGAGCCGATGTAATGAAAAATGGCTCCCAGAGCATAGCTGGTCTTAACATTGTCAATTTTCTGAGTCAGTTTTAGCTCTTTGTTCCCCAGAAACATGAATTGTTGCAGTGGCAAGCTGACATAGGTGAAATCTATGCATACCTACAAAAGGGCTGTTCTGTGGATGAGTCTCTGTTGTCTAACACACACACATTTGACTGAAGTTTCAAAGTCTCCAACCACAAGCCTGCCTCCTTTCTGCATGTATGAGGGCAAATTCTGCTGTAAAATCATGGTAGTAGGAAAGTACAAAAAAGAAAAAAAAAAAAAAAAAGAAAAAGAAAAAAAAAAAAAAGAACCGAGTTCTTCACTTCTTCCATTTTGTTCACTTTGTTTTAAAGGATTTCTGCCACTCCTGGAAACTAACCATCTCTGTCCTGACAGCCTGTATATTATTTCAACATGTTTCTATTCTCCTTTGAAACTGGGAGACAAACCAGGACTGACAAACTCCTTTCCACCTTTACTAGATTCTTCTCTATGCCCTCCCAAACCTGAGTCTTGCTAACATCAATACAAGACCCATAGATGTGGAAATGGAGATGATAGGTTCTGTTAACCTTCTGAAATGATGTTATGCTATCAACTGGGGATGTCGGAAGGGTGCTCTCAACTCTCAGAAACAAGGTGACCTGAGTGGATCTTGCCCCAAATCTAGCATGCCCACACTCTTTCCTCCTGGGGACTTTAAACTGCCTGTTAGGAAGTTGACTGTGATCCATGTTGAAATATCTTCATCTATTCCATTCATGATGGAAACATAGCCATCTCCTACAGGCAAGGAGATGCCTTCAGCCACTTCTTTCACCTTGTGTCTCTTGCAGTTGCTTCTGAACCTTTTCTTTTGCTGTTCTCATGAGGAACAGAGAGTTGGCCTTCCAGAAGACAAAGTGATTTTTTTATTAATGTCACCGCTTATTGTTCCTCCAAGATCATGAGAATATGCAGAATGGCTGGCTTCAGTGTTTTGAAGTTTTTATGGGTCAATTTGGGATCGGTTCTGGGCTACTGTGCAAACCAGAAGATTAACATGTGAGTACCAGTAATCCCTATGCCAGACATGATCCTGTAGAAGACCTCATGACCACTTCCAGCTGTGGGGAGGTCAGTGCGGGCCCACTGGACCCTCCCTACCCCTGCAGTCACCTCGATGATGCTGAAGCCCTGAATGACAACGACCAGTGCCCCTGATGTATATCACGTCAATAAACAGACACACAAACTGACCCAGAACTGATGCTATTTTCATCATCTTCAGGCTCCCATTATTTTGTCCTTTCTCATTTCTTTGTCTGAGGACTGTGTCTTAGTTAAAATTGCATAACTATTGCAAGGCAGAGCACAAACTTGTGTCCACAGCTTCTCTCTAATTCAAACACACTTTATCATTTCATTTGTGCTATTGTTTCCAAAGCCTTTTCACAGAATTCATTGGCATAAGAGGAAGTTCCAAACTTCCTTACCCAATGGTTGTTCAGAACCCTGCATGGTCTCCTTCGAGCCATCCATGGATGCCAGTGTCATTCCCTTGATACAGGTAGGTGAGGGTTGCTTCCACTGCTCCTGCCAGTCTCCCTAAGTACACTTAATTTTAAATGAAGCAAATTATACTTGTTTTAAATTAAAGATAAATTGTGACAACACTTAGCTTGAACACACAGAAACATTTTAACCTAATAGACACATTTTTACATATAATGTTAATACAATTCCAATTTTTAAACACCACACATAAACTCATACTAGATAATACCCTATTTAAGTGATCTTAAATATCTCATAATGTTTTGTTGACATATTTTTAAATTATGAAGTGAAATCATACGTTCAAATTCACTGTTATTCTGTTACAAAGACTTCTAATTTCCACTATCCAGACTTAGACCGTCGTGCTTCATAGATTAAGAGCATGGTGCTCCTCAAGCCCTCACTTTAGAGAGCAGCTGCAAGTCCGAGGGTTCCTGGGCAACAACCAGTTATGACCAACTGGCTATAATTGGAGAGTTTTCACCACCTCTTCATGTTGGATAATTTGCCACAACAGTTTTTAGGACTCAGGAGGAACTATACTTATGATTACAGTTTTATTTTAGCAAAAAGATACTAATCAGAACCAGCTGAAGGCAGAGAATATAGTCCAAGTTCCTAGAGGATTCCAAACACAATACTCCTGCTGTACTCCTTCTGTGGGAGTCAGGTAACAACCTCTCAGCACATCACTCTGTGATAACACACAGCATTGTCAACAAGATATACTCACCCACGCTGTATGGTCTAAGTTTTCTTTTTAAGGTTTTATTTATTCATGAGAGGCACGGAGAGAGAGGCAGAGACATAGGCAGAGGGAGATGCAGGCTCCCCATGGGGAGCCCAATGCGGGACCCGATCCCAGGACTCTGGGATCACACCCTGGACTGAAGGCAGATGCTCAATCGCTGAGCCACCCAAGCATCCCTTGTCTAAGGTTTTTGATGGAGCTTCATCACTTGTAGATTGTTGATAGAATCATTGGTCATGCTATTGAGCTGAAATCCCAGCTCTTCTCCATTGTCTAGAGATCTGGCTGGTATGTGATGCAAAGCCCTCAGCCTCACATGATTGGTCTTCCCTTATGGCATGGACAACTCCTCTCCTGAGTCATCACCTTAGCTTAAACTATGCGGGGGCCTACCCTGGGCCACCTCAGCATAAACCATCAGGTGTGGTTGAAGTCCATCATAAGGACAACAAGGACATCCCTCTCATCAAGGAATTTCCAAGGATTTTGAGATTATTTCTCAGCAACTGGGATAAAGGCCAGCCAAATCGGTTATTACACAACCACTTAATTATAACTAAAATGAATTAAAGGATACTTTTGTAGGGCAGGTGACATTCTACTCTAAAAACTGAGAAACAAAATCTGCATTCACACTCATACAGCAAGCCTCCCAGACACTACCGAAAAGTTGGCTCCAACACTCTCTGCCAGCAAAGCTAGAATGGTCTTCTGGAAATATTTTTGGATACATTGTAGCACATGGAAAAAAATGTGGAATATTTTCCCTCAGAGTTGCATACCACAGCAGGTATCTGAAACTATGATGTTTTAAAAATATTCCTAAGCATTAGGTAAGACTGTGGGTTTGGAAGTAGAGGGAATGTACTCAGGAATGACCTCATGGGCCAGCAAATTCTAAAGAGAATCATCTCTACATATGTCTACAGAAAAGATTCAGAGCAAAATCATGCCTTAGATACGTGAGAACTTATACATGATATTGTATTTTCTGTGACCTAGATCTAGAGGAATTGTGTCTTGATATTATGGAATCCAATATAACAAAGTGCTTTAGAATGCCACTTCTGAAAGAAGCTTGCCTGGGTTCAAATACTTCCTCACTTACCAGATGTGTGCCTTGGGAAAGTCAGTTAACTTATGGTGTCGATATTAACAATACGCTCTCAAGACATTGTAAATTTAGTTAAAGGGAATTCACATGAAGCAATTAAACAATATTCAGCTCATTGCAAATATTAAGTTGTTGGGACCTAATATCAGTAGTAGTGGTAACGCTGATATCAGAACTTTTAGTGTATTTTTAAAAATCTAAACGTAGGAGACTTTCATCTAAAATGTAGGATTATTTTTATTCAGAATTAAAAATCTAAACAATAGCTTTGGATGGAAGACTTTTTTTTTTAAGATTTTATTTATTTATTCATGAGAGTCACAGAGAGAGAGGCAGAGAGAGAATCAGCCTCCTTGAGGGGAGCCCAATGTGGGATTCGATCGCAGGACTCGGGGTTCATGCTCTGAGCCAAAGGCAGATGCTCAACTGTTAAGCCACAGGAGTCCCTGTTGGAAGACATTTTTTTAAAAGATTTTATTTATTTATTTATTTATTTTTATTTATTCATTCATTCATTCATTCATTCATTCATTCATTCTAGACACACAGAGAGAGAGGCAGGAAGAGAGGCAGAGGGAGAAGCAGGCTCCATGCAGGGAGCCTGTTTTGGGACTCGATCCTGGGTCTCCAGGATCACGTCCTGGGCTGAAGGCAGGCACTAAACCACCCAGGTGTCTGGAAGACATTTTTAAAAACATGCTAGGATCTGATACCCCTGGTGTGCAATTTTTAATAGTTCAGCAATTGTCTCATGGAGGGCAATGGGAAAGGTGATAGGGCACATGCTTGATGATGGGGTTTGGAGAAAGGGATTCTTTATCTCTTTTCCCCTGTTTGTATTCCTTGAATGACTCTATCACTGCTCACATAATGTAGCTAAGGGATCACGTCCAAGTAGTGAATAAAGGCCTTAGCTTGTTTATTCCTGGATGCTGTTGAATTTCTAAGGGCTTTGTTTTGATAAATACAGGTTGTCCCACTTTGAAACGCCCTCTTCAAACCCAGAACCCAGAATAGGGTCCCTTTCATCTTCCAGCCATCCAAAGTCTATTTTCCTGTCCTTATAGCCTGTTTATTGGCTACTAAGGAGCTGTATAAATCCATACCTTTCCATTGTCATTATTTATTCTTCTCATAAATTAGAAATATCATTCTAATTCTCTTTATTTAGGGGATATTTCTTTTCCTTCTCCAGCTACATAAAGCTATCACAGGTCACAATGTGGCTACCTTCTAGATTGAATGTTGGTTTTCCACCTCTAGCCATTATACTTATTGGGCGTCCTTTAATAACTGATTATACACAAGAGTTTTTTTTAACACCTTCTGGAATCCTTATGGGATCAGATAACTTCTAAGAGGGAATTAATGTAGGTTCCAAAGCCATGTCAGCCGCTTGTTCATTTAGGTGACTACCCTGACAGGCATTCTGACATGATGAGTGAATCTCCTCTACTGCAATACTACTCTGACATAAACCCTGAGGTGATGAGTATTTTGGATACTACTAAAGCCCTTAACAAGGGTTATAATTTGCTTTTCAAAGAGAGTCATCCTGGAGGTGCCTCCAAGAATTTTCCTGGTTTTAAATCCCAGCCATCACAACTAGATGGTACTTATAGGCCTTTGCCAAATGCTCCAGTCAGCATTAGTGTGTATAACTAATATTTTAATGTCTTTTTTTTACTTTTAATGTCTTCTGAATGTCAGAATCATATATGATCTTGTATTATTTATCTATTACTCTGCAACAAATGATCATAAACATAGCTGCTGAAACACAACACACATTTATTATTTCACAACTTCTGTGGGTCAAGGACCTTGCTATTGCTAGGTTCTCTGTTTCAGGATTACTCCATAAGACTGTATTTAATGTTGTAATGTTGGCCCCAGTGGGAGTCTCAAATGAAGCCTCAACTGAGAAAGATCTGTTTGCATGCTCATGTCATTGTTAGCAAGATTCAGTTCCTTGAGAACCACTGGAATTAGGGCCTCCTATCTTGCTACCTATCAGCCGTAGGCTTCCCTCATCAACTTGCTACATATGCCTCGCCAACATAGCCACTTACTTTGTCAAATCCAACAAAGGAGACAGAAGAAATAGAAGTCATGATCTTTTGCAGCCTAAGTGACAGGATGTTGCTTTTGCCATATTTTATTGATAAGAAGCAAATCACCAGGCCAGTCTACATTTAAAGGGGAGAAATTATAAAGGAGCATAAAAACCAGGAGGTGGAGATCATTCAACATGATCTGCCTCCTACAGGTACCAAAGGATCAGTGGAAGAGGCTCTCTGAAGCTCAAGGGAACCTAATGTCACTTAAATCATCATTTAAATCTAGATGTTTTTATGGTTTTGTGGATAGTCCTGAAAACAATATCTAGATATGCGTCATGATTCCTCTGGAAACCAAACAACTGGACCAATCTTTCTGCATTTTCTTTTGATTTTGGAACTGGAAAAAATCAACAATTTATTTTTGGTTGATTGACAAATCTCTTTAATTGTTATAGCCCAAGTAATAAACAATAATTTTACTGTTTGTCCTGGATTCTCTATTTCACTTACGTTGATCAATGTCTCCCTAGTAGTTATGTCAAAAATCAGGTGTTTTAATTCATTCTCACCTTAATCTTCAAGTTAAGATATCAACATTATATCATCAATATAATGAATAACAATAGTTTTCAATTATATCAAACCTAAGTCTCACCGGGTGGTGTCAATACACAAAAGTTTAAAAGTCCTTGTGGGAGAACAATAAATGTGTAGTTCATTCCATCTCAAGTCAAGGCAAATTGGCTCTGCTGTGTTTCTGAAATAGAAATAAAAAAGAAAGTGTTAGTTAAGACCATCACAAAATTACCATCCTTCCTTAATGGAGTGAATTAACATCATATCAAGCACAGCTGATGCTATTATAGGCACCCTTTTATTCAGTACTTGAGGGTCTGCAGATAATTTACAGCACACACTAGTTTTTATCAAAAATCCTACTGGACTCTTAAACAAGAAATTTTAGGCATTTTTATGTCTGCATCTAGTATATCATTAATTAAAACTGAAACTTCAGAATATCTCCCAAGTAACCAATATTGTTTTGAATTAAACGTTTCAGTGGATTTAAATCATTCTAAAATTCCCTTATACAATACTTGGCCAAAAGAGAATAGTCAATTTGGACACCATCCCTTCCCTCAACGTTCGAGGAAGAGTACCCCTTTAGATGTCACATAGTTCAAACAGTATATTCCAGTGGATGTGCCAAGCTTTGGCAACATCATTGCTTGCCTTAGTATACTTTATCCTTGGAAAATTGTTTTATCTATATGGTTGATACAGTTTGTGGAATTTAAGAGGTTGCCATATTTCACACAAACATATATTTAAATGGTAAAAAGAAATTATTGTTTATCTAGTATAATCCCTGATTTTCAGTGAAAACGTTATAAATCTTACAAGTTTTGATATTTCTAATACATGTAAAAATAGAAATTAAAAAAGTATATTTCTCTGAATTAATAAATTTATAACTATATTAAATAAACAATGATTTATGAATCTCTGTTTCAATACTCAAGCTCAAGAACATTCTTATATCTTACTGATAGCAGTCAATGCTGTTTTTCTCTAATTACAGACTACCCTTTATTTACCAATTATTGAATAATTACATAACATAGATAAATCACTTAACAGTAGCACTTTAAACATCCCATTATGTTTGACTTTGGAAAGCAATATTTTATGTTTATATGATCTTCATATTGTAGTCATCATTATTGTGTTTACTCTTTTTTTTATTTTATAAATTAATTTTATTGGTGTTCAATTTACCAACATACAGAATAACACCCAGTGCTCATCCCATCAAGTGTACCCCTCAGTGCCCATCACCCATTCACCCCCACCCCCCGCCCTCCTCCCCCTCCACCACCCCTAGTTCATTTCCCAGAGTTAGAAGTCTTTATGTTCTGTCTCCCTTTCTGATATTTCTCACACATTTCTTCTCCCTTCCCTTATATTCCCTTTCACTATTATTCATATTCCCCAAATGAATGAGAACATACACTGTTTGTCCTTCTCCGGTTACTGTGGCCAAGTTCAAAAAGGGTGTTGCCTGAGTTCTCCTCTGGGATTTTGATGGAATCTTGTCTCACATTTAGATCTTTCATCTATTTTGAGTTTATCTTTGTGTATGGTGCAAGAGTGGTCCAGTTTCATTCTTCTGCATGTGGATGTCCAATTTTCCCAGCACCATTTATTGAAGAGACTGTCTTTCTTCCAGTGGATCGTCTTTCCTCCTTTATCGAATATTAGTTGACCATAAAGTTCAGGGTCCACTTCTGGGTTCTCTATTCTGTTCCATTGATCTATGTGTCTGTTTTTGTGCCAGTACCACACTGTCTTGATGAACACAGCTTTGTAGTACAACCTGAAATCTGGCATTGTGATGCCCCCAGATATGGTTTTCTTTTTTAAAATTCCCCTGGCTGTTTGGGGTCTTTTCTCATTCCACACAAATCTTAAAATAATTTGTTCTAAGTCTCTGAAGAAAGTCCATGGTATTTTGATAGGGATTGCATTGAATGTGTAAATTGCCCTGGGTAACATTGACATTTTCACAATATTAATTCTGCCAATTGTGTTTACTCTCAATCACATAGTTTGGTCCAGTTTCTTACTTGATCCAACCAGGGTTTGAATCATACTATATCCATGAAGTCCTGCAAAAGTTTTGCATCATATTAAGTGAGTATGTATGAACAGATTTTCATTTGCACTAACATTATGACAAAGCTTAACATGTTTCTTCATATGTGATCATTAACATAACTTTTCTTTTTTTTTTTTTTAGATTTTTTTTAATCATGAGACACACAGAGAGAGAGAGAGAGAGGCAGAGACATGGGCAGAGGGAGAAGCAGGTCCCATGCAGGAAGCCTGATGTGGGACTCAATCCTGGCTCTCCAGGATCACCCTCTGGGCGCTAAACTGTTGAGCTACCTAGGCGTCCCTTAATATAACTTTTCTACTAAAATTCAAAATACCTTTTCTTTCATGTTTTCAAAACTAAAGTTAATAATTACATAATGTCAAAGTTTATTAGCAATATTATAACCTATTACAAATGTTACTAGAGACCAGGATTCAAGAAGACATCTTTGCCCATCAATTTTAAAACAAGAAAATACTGTATTTGTGAAGACAACTTTTTACATTAAAATGAGAACTAAAAGGCTTAGTCAGTCAAGCAACTGACTCTTGATTTTGGTTCAAATCATGATCTCCTCCTGGTGAGACTGAGCCCCTATAGGGCTCTGCATTTCACAAGGAGTCTGCTTGAGGTTCTTTCTCCCTCTCCCTCTGCTCCTCCCCACATCCATGAGCACATGCCCCTGTATACCTGCACTTTCTCTCTCTTTCTCTAAAATAAATGAATAAATCTTTTAAAAAAATAAAATGTGAATTAAAGATTCTGGATATATCAATATTATCAATGGGCAATTTTCTACTTAAGGTAGTAAAAATGTTTTACTATATAAATGTCTTTAATAATACGTTGATATCAAAAAATAATAATATGTTGATATCACAGAAATGAATAGAATTTTTGGTTAGTGCTCTTCCATGTCAATCCTTGAAATATTTTCAAATGGTGGTCTTGTGTCATCAATGTGAAATAAATTTCTCCATGAAAGCAAAATCAGTTTCACTCATATGTGGAATTTAAGAAATAAAACAAAGGGAAAAGAAGAGAGAGAGAGAAAGAAAAGCAAACCAAGAAACAGACTCTTTATCATAGATAACAAACTGATGATTACCAGAGAGGAGATGGGTCAGGGGATGGATGAAATGGGTGGTGGGGATTAAGGAGTGCACTTGTCGTGATGACCACTGGGTGTTTGGAAGTATTGGGTCACTATATTGTACAACTGAAACTAATAGTAAGCTGTATGCTAACTAACTGGAATTTAAATAAGAACTTGAAAAAATAAAATTAAAAAAATGGAAAATAATTTGTTCATGAAACCATTTATGTAATCTTAAAATTAGTGTAATCATACAATGTCACATTATATTAGAATTATTTTATAGATGAATAGCATTCATTAAACCTGACTTGCATCAAAAATGAACATTTTTCAGTATTTCACTATATAATAAATATGGTAACAAATATGGGAAGCATGTCCAAATATGGGCAGATGAGTAGCTCATTGTGACAGCTGCTGGCTTGACAAAATCGTTATGTCTTATACCAATTTTTTTTTCCTGTTTCTAACTTGCTATAACTAAACTTCATTAACACTTTAGGAAATATGAGGCTTTTTCCATCTGGCACATGGCTTTAAAACTCATTTGCTGTAATTTAGAAAATCTGCAAACAGCTGGCAAAAAATATATTTTTATTAAGTTCTTTAGCTTCATATTTGAAAAATCTGTAGCTTTGCCTACATCCCTAAAACCCAGAATATTTTCTTCATTTTTCTATTTTGTAGCCTCCACAATCTCTTTCTAAATTCCGAAACTAAGTTGCTTGTAGTGATTTCTTTTATTTAAATTTTATATGTGATAATTCAACTGATCTTTGGCTTTGAAAATATTAAAAGCATGAATGGATGTCTTTTGTTTGTTTTTACAACAAAGACTTCAGACTGTACCTCTTACCTCATATAAAATTATTGAATAAATAGTATGTTTCTGTTTTTAGGCTTCCTTCTTACATGTATTTCACACTGTATGCATTTTTTTCTATTATTAAAAACCAGTTCATATCCGTAGTCATATATTTCTGACTTTCTCACAACCTTTCTTATTAAACAATAATATCAGTAATTTATAAGGATTTAAGGATGTCCCTAAAAAGTATAGTAGAATATATGTTTTATATAAACACATGCCATATCCTAAGCACATGGTTGACACAAGGAAAAGTTGTAACAAGATATCCAAGAAGAACTGATAGTGATAACGATAAGCTATTTAAATAAATAAAACTGAACTCTGTTTATAGTAAAGAAGTCGCTAAGTATCCAGAGAACAATTAAAAATACAGCAGTTAAGAGCATGTAAATTATTTATAAAAGTATTCTTAAAAGCATGATGAGTCGGCTAGAATATCTAAAAGAAAGTGGGAACCCAGTATCAGTTTTTTTCTGGAGACATAGCCACGAAATGATGAACTTGGCTGGCACTGGCTCTCCAATACTCAGTAGATGTCAAAGGGATGAGGACAGTCTCAACTCCTGCCCAAATTGCATTTAAGACCATTCTTCTAGGAAACTACAGTCCCACAGGGCTATAACCATTGTGAAATTGAGAATTGATTCTAAAACTCTTCTTTCTCATCTAAAGAAGATTAAAATATAAGTTTCTCATTGTAGAGCAGGAGGTCTGATGGGTGAGGAATTCCCTAAAAAGTTAAATTCATAAGCAAATTCTAACATGGATCTGAAAGCCAAGATCAGGTTACCTAAACATCTACTCTACACATAAACTTTGGACTAGCTTTTCTCGATAATTTCATAAATAATTTCAAGGGAAAATGAGCAAATCATGTTTAAAAACTCAAATTGATAAGCAGATCCTCTCTAGTCATAGATTGGAAGACCTAAAACTGTCAAGATGTTAATTATCTCCATGGAATATCAATTCAAGAATATATAAATCAAAAGCTCTTTTTTTTTTCAAAATCCTATCTTTCAAAATATCTTTTGTTGGTGTTACTTGACAAAATCTTTTAGAATTTATTTAGAAAAACAAACAGCCAAGAATATTCAAGGTACTATTAAAGAAGAAGAACAGGGTTGATGGACTTTTCCTAACCACAGGGCTGGTCATAAAGCTACAGTAATTAAGAAAGAATTTACACCAAGTAATAGAAAGTACATCTGTGTAGCAATAAGAAAATATGTCAATGAAACAGAAAAGGGAGCTCAGAAATAGACCATGTTATGTGAACACGATATTTAACTGAGATTGTATTGCAGATCAGTGAACAAAGGCCAGATACTTAATATAAATAGTGGTGGGTGATTGATGATCCAATTCAAAGAGGCTGGATTATAGTAGTAAAGACACAAATCTGGAGCCAGATGCCTGTATCCAAATCTCAGATTTCCAGTTACTTGGTTTTCAATATTGAGTAGTCAGTTAATATCTCTGTGCCTCAGTTTCTTTACCTATAAAGTAGGGATAATAATGATATGCTTTGTTCAGAGGAGTCTTGTGGAGATTAACTGAATTAATAAACATAAAGCATTAAAATGAATAACAGACAATTACTAAACCTGACGTGTATTAATTACTAACCATAATTATCATCATTACCTTCATCTTCACCAATATAATCATCATTATGATATGGGAAAACAAGCAGGGGTGCCTACAATAGGTGATGGGGATTAAGGAGTGCACCTGCTGAGATGAGCACTGGGTATCCTACGGAAGTGTCAAATTACTATATTGTACACCTGAAACGAATATTACACAGGATGTTAGCTGGTATTGAAATAAGAGCTCAAAGAAAGGAAAACTGGATTTAACAAAATAGGTAAAAAATAACTTATGAAATGACTAATTATCAGTCGTTAATAAAGTCAACAGGAAATTTCAATATGGGAGGGTGCTAGAATCAAATTATAGATGTTTTGATAGTGAGTGAACAAGTCTATCATCATTGTTTCAAAGCTGTAGAAATTAGGTTTTTGCAAATACAGACCTAGCACTGCCTGTCTTTCGAAACTATAACGCCTCATTCGTAAGAGCCAAAGATTTATTTTCGAAGAATGAAACCTACTTATGTTCTAAGGTGCGCGTTGTTATTCATGTAATGATTCTTAGACGCATGATATAACACCAGGAACATTTCAAATACTCTTTGTTTAGGTGGGAAAAAAAGAGAAAACAAACAAATTTGTAATCCTTCTTTATAACATACGAGAAATTATTTCCAGGTAAACTGAAGAGCTGGATGAGAAAGGCAAAACTTTAAAGATATTTTATTTCTGGTTGAAGGGAGCAGATTGTTTTTTTGGATATAGAGATGGAAGCCTTTGCTATGGTGCTGTCTGAGCATTGACAAAAGAGTGAATATTGTTCAATCTGGTTTCATGTTTACAGCAATATTGTGACTCTTCTGGCAGATAGTTGTTTGTTTGTGTGTGTGTGTGTGTGTGTGTGTATTTGTGTTTCGGTAAATTTTATAAATTCTTAAAATTCCACCCCACTCCTTCTTCTCAGCTCATCTAAATCATTCTCATCTCTCAGGGAGAAAATACTGCTTCCCATTCTGCACAAAAACTTTTTGGCTCATTCACATTCAGAGTTACGTCTTCTCTATATTCCAACGCTGCTCACAAGACTCATTTACCACTCATCACTTCCTTCTTAGAGAACTTTTAATCTGTTCAACAGCTATAAACTCTAAGCCCAGGGTAAGCCAAATCTAAATTTGAGAACAGATTCTAGCAGTTATTAATGGAGGCTCTGGATAAATAACACCTTTCTATATCTTGGTTTCTTCATTTGCAATTTAGAAATAATAATAATAATATCCGCTTTAAGAGATTTGACTGGCATGAGCTTTAACATACACACTATGCCTATTGGGAGCAGGTCTGATTACTTTGTCATTTTCAACTGTACAATAAACCTATCAGCAGAAAATATTGTGCTATCGTGTTTATATCCAACTGAGCACCATTCAAAAATATCGTGTACAAAAAAGATATTTAGTATTTGTTGTTTGTTATGGGAGCTGGCTATGTAAATTAAAGTTCAATCTGCCCATTTTACTGTGTGTTGTCTCTCCAAAGCTCTGAGAACTAAAGATAATTTCTTCTCCCCACATTTTCATTCATGTAGTGCTATGCAAAGATTTCTAGATTTAGAGTTATTGAAAATGACTTTTTCTTTCTATATTGCTCCCATCTAATAAGAAAATAAAAATTGAAGGAGAATGAATCAATGGAGTAAAAGAATTGTCCTGTTGTGTGTGAAACATATTACAGCTGATGGTCCTGGATACCTCTAGAGTGTTTTCATTAGGTGTCATTACTTTTTTTTTAAGTAACACCCCTACCTTTCTTTTTTGTATTGTTGTTATTGTATATTAGATTTTCTAAACTCCTAATGAGCTTAAAAGACTTTTGTCTACCAAACTGAACACTCTAGAGGAGCTTCTTTTTAAAATTGGTTTTTAGCCAATCACTGAGGTTCCTGAGCATATTTAATTGTGCAAGACTCTGAAACCAAATAAGCACCAAACACCACTTAGTTACTGAGAATGCTTCTTTTTTCGTTTCTGTCTGCCTGTCTGTCTTTTTTTGTTTCTGTCTCTCTCTCTTTGGGAGAAAGCCTGCTTTTATTTGCATGATATCATAAGGGTGGATGAGACAATCTCTGTCATTATTTGAGAAACAATATATTCAAGTTATCTAGGTAAGCTGTTATTCCAAGATCTTTCTTGCATTTTATAACATTTATATTCTTCATTTTTTCTGGAAACTCACTCAATTTTAAGAGGCTAAACAGCTTTGCTTTGAATGAATATTTATTTCCATGAACCCATTTTAAATGTTAGATACAGCCAGTCAATTCCGCATCGACTTACTGAAGAAAGATATTTTAGCACAGTTAGAAGAACCTTCACTTGTAATCCAGGAGACTCTCCATCGTCACCACCGATGAGTTGGTCTATCTGGTCTCTGTTTCAAAGCATCTTAACATGACAATAGCTGCTTCTCAATGATGTTCATTAAACTTTTACCCATACTTAATTTCAGAAAATGTCCTCTTATGCTAAGCCTGAAGTTCCCTTCTTAAAAATTTCTCTCAAACAAGTTTATCCTTAATGTTGAGGTACCTTAAAAGAAGGTTTGTTTGTTTGTTTGTTTTTCATTAGAAAGGTAAAGATTTTGCTTAATACTCTCTTGAAAAGTGCCAATATTTCCATCCTTGCTGAAGGTTGTATTGAAGGCACTGCCCTGCATCAAGAGTGGACATTTTTCCTCTTAATAGTCAAGTAATAAATATTCTAGGCTTTTCAGTCTATGTGCAGTCTCTGTGGCATATTCTTCTTCTTTTAAATAACCTGGTTTAGAATAGTAAAATCAATTCTTAGGATGCGAATAGGGTGGTATGAAAATAGGCCTTGGGTTGGATTTGGCCCACAGGCCCTAGTTTGTAGCTCCCCACTCTAGGTGGTAACTTAGTAGATAAAACAAATGCTGGATAAGCTATAAGAAGAGATATGCAAAGTGCTGTGAATTGACTCAAGAGATCTACCAAACAGAAGTGCACTGGGAAAAGAATAAAAGATGATGATATCAAATTAACTGAAACAATAGTCCCCAGCTTTGTAGCCCCTCTTATTTTTACCGCAGGCTAGAAGAAAGCATTGAACAATTGTTTCTGTGAGAATCTTGAAATATTTCAGTTTCACCTTCAACAAAAAGCATGGCAGCCCACACCCTTTATTAACCACCTGTGTGTGTGGAAATTCTGTTTCCTCTGTAAACATAGCCCTGAAGCAAGTACACACGTGAGCCCTTCTTGAAGTTTCATTAAATTAAATTATACTCATTAAATTATAAGATTTCCCAGGCAATGAGATAGGATCCTTAACATACCTTATGTTTTGCTTAAGGTTTACATGATACAGTAATTTCAGCCCCAATTTGACTTCAGATTGTGCCAGAAAATTCAAGAGAAAAAGCCAGCAGCAGACACCTGTCTGCAATTTAAACTCTTATGTCTAAATTAGAGGTCTCCTCACTAAATGGAGCTGTTAGGGACTAGCCTAATCTCTCTCCATACGTTTCCTCTTAAAAGGGGCTTGTCTTGCTCTATAAAGAGACTTCTATTAAACCTACTTATTCTAGTTTCTAATGTTCCCAGATAAGTCTGGCTTTAGTACTGATAACAGTCAAGATTCAGTGATACCTGCACATATACAGTAAGAAGGAATCAAAATACCTTTCAAAATTCTGAAATCTCGACTAGTGAAAGTAAAAGCAAAATCACTTTTATAAGATATTTCTAAATAATATGCTAAAACTATATTATTTTATGGTAAATATCAAATATGTTCTGATATACTCAGAACATATATCAGTTCAGATGGTGAAACTGTACAAAAAATTCATCTTACCATCTTATTGACAATATTTTGCAACAGTAAAAAAAAAAAAAAGAGGCATACTTCAATGCCTAAAATGCATCTTTCTACTTTATTTCTGTTAAATACCTTGACCTGGTTTATGGTGCTTAAACTATTTTCAATATTTAAAGTTGGCCATTACTTCTACTTATGAGTAGTCTTTCATTCTATGTAGGAAAACCTCTCCTATATCAACCTCATTCAATTATTTGTCTGATTATGTAAATTGCAAACATTTTAATAATGGAATTATTTGAAATACATAACACTACCAACAGCTAATTATATTGTAAATTGCATTATGGCATGTCTGCTATTTCAATTTTACTCTTCAGCCAGGAGGTATGAAATTTGTAGCTAAGTATTCAGAGTATAATTCCTTTAATAAATATACAATGCCTTGTCTACATTTCAATCTGTTATTCGTTACAAGAATTGTAACTATCCCACAACAACAACAACAAAAACCTTTATTCTTCAATATCAGAAGATAATTGAATTTTAAAACTATAACGTTGAAATGGAAAGGTACTTATAACTTTGAAAGCCTATTGATACACCTACGGAACACACAGATGTTAACAAAACTTTATCTTTATATTGTGTGTGGTTTACTCTAAGATTTCATTAATTAATTTTTCACCAAAAATATAAACTAAAGAATATGGGGATTTAGTTAAATAAAGATATATAGTAGCTATTGTATGATACTACATCTCGTAAATATATATACAGTAGCTCTTGGGGCAGAGAGCATGTAAAGGGATTTCATATTTCCTGAAGGTGACTACAGACGCCAACCACTCAGATCAGAGAGGTAACCAAGGTGAGCATCTATTTTACAGATTCACCGTTGGGTTGTTAGCAGAGACTTCATGCCTCGGCAACAGAGGAGGCCCGTTGCCTAAACAGACTTGTCTCAATTGATGCAGCATTCATACTACACAACTCCAAAGGTTAGCAGAAAATGTTCAACAAATTGATGCCACAGCTAAAAAGCTCAGAACTTAGGTAAACAAAATAGGGTGTAACACACACTATTTGAAGATTATTATTATTATTATTATTATTAATAATTATTTTTGCTTTCTCTGTACTGCTGCATCTCTACTTGAATATGTCCTATGAGCTGCATGTTACAGAAGAACAAAGCTGAGAAAAAAAAAATCCTGCGAAAGTCAATGACAAAATCATGTGACAAAATCTAAGTGGTCAGGTCGTCTACATGAACTTCAGTGCACACTTGTGAAGAAAAAGAGTTAATGTTGCAGGCTGAAGGTGCCCATCCTAAGAAAGGTCTTGATAGGTTGGTCCTTGGCTGGTGCTTAAGAACCTGGTGGATGGACAGCTCCTGCCACCAGTATAAAACTTTCCTCGATGATGAGTCTGGTTTATTGTACTAGAGCTGTGGTTTACGGTCAACATCAGCTTTCCTTCTAGGTGTCTGGCACTCTGGCATGCGTTCAATGAGGTGCATTAAAGTATCTAACTCAGTATTTGGAAGTTTGTAGGCAGCTTTTAAGTTTGCTTTTTTAACAGAAAGTCTCTCACTCCTACCCTGCTTTCTTATATCTGGGTAAGTTAATAAGATAGTATGGTGCTCCCTCGGTTGGTCCTGGCAGGGGATTCAAACTAGGCAACCCTCATCCCAGTGCATCCTCTAAACACCATAAAAACATCAAGCCAGTGTCCTGTACAGTCCCCTAAAATTCTCACTGTGTGGGTATAAACCTCTTCTTACATTCTTGGTGCATGCACAAGTGGGTGTGTACATGCTGCCATCAATTGCAACATAAAAATCAAATTTTGTGAAAGATTCATCCTGCCCGGTAGGTTCATATCAAACCAGAGAGTGACCACGCCAGCCCTTGTCAAAACCTTGGGTACTGATGAGCTGAGTGCAGATGATATTTTCTATGTGTTGCAGTCTTCTGCTGGGGGACAAGGTGTCCTGTGTGACCCTACTAGGAGACAACTCTTGAAATCTTGTACCTACTTTCCTCCAGACTTTGTCCCATGTGTTTTCCTGCTACTGATTTCAATTTGTATAATTTTGCTATTAGACACTATGACCATACATATAACCATGTTTTAGGACTGTGAGTCCCTCTACGGAATTGTTGAACTTGATGCGGTCCTCAGGAATCTAACATAACACATTCATATAATTTCAGAGGACTGAATTAGATTCAGAAGTGCACACGGGGGGGCATCTGAGTGGCTCAGTGGTTGAGCATCTGCCTTTGGCTCAGGTTGTGATCCCGGGGTGCTGGGATTGAGTCCCTCATTGGGCTCCCTGCAGGGAGCCAGCTTCTCTCTCTGCCTATGTCTCTGCTTCTCTCTCGGTGTCTCTCATGAATAAATAAATAAAATCTCTTAAAAAATGTGCACATGGATCTCCTCTTTATGTCACATCCATCTCCTGATACTGCTTGGCTGCAGTTCATTTATGTATGTAACTGATCTTGATTCTATGTGTGCTCATGGACAGTCATTTCAGAAATGTAGGCAGGAACAAAAAGTGGTCTGTCTCTGCTCTTTTCCAACTCTCACCAATTGATTTATGTTAATAAATTATCATCATGAGAAATGACAACCTTCATTTGTCATTATCACTATAAATAAATAGGGTTAAATATATTTTACCTTACAAAAGCAAATTTTAAAGCAAATGTATATGTGGACATTTAGTGGGACTTTGGAATAAATAAGATAATTGCATTTATGCAATTATAAATATGGTTTAGAAAATTAAATTAGTCTTGAGATTGAGAGCTAACAAAATTATAAGCTTCTGTTTCAATTTGAAACATTGTTCTCACTATGAAAGCAATTCGTGTTCATATTAACCATGTGAATTGCAGGGAAAAGTCTCTAAGGACAAAATGATAGGCACGTGTATCTCATTTTGCTGTGATAACTCTGTTAGGTTTAAGTGTGTGTAGTTTGCATGTATATGCCTCAATCCATTTCACTCTTTCTTTCTATATACAAATTATCTAATTAGTAAAGATTTTAAAACACTTTAATTTTTTTTCACTTAAAATATGTTCTAAGCATTTTATTGTTTTGTTTGTTTTTGTTTCCAAAACATGATTTTTATGATATCGCATCACAGTTTTACTAGTACTACTTTTTCTTAGCCTGGAAGAAGTCTGCACAGATATTCAAAAGATAAATAGGACATATTAAAAACAACTCTATGCCAATTAAATTTGACAATTTGTGTGAAAGTAGTAATTAAAAAAATACAATGTACCAAAATGAATAAAGGAAGCAATAGATAATCTGAAAGTCTGATGTCTACTAAAGAAATAAAGTTTTTTTTTATTAAAAAACCCCCTACAAAATATAATCCACAAACTTGTGCCCATATGGTTTCCTCAGAATTCTTCCAAGTATTAAAAAAAAAAGAATTACAGCAATCTTATGCAAAATTCTCTAGCTAATGGGGAACAAAAAAGACAGCATTATTTTCATAAGGCCTCAGTAACTTTGTGTTTTAGGAGTTTTTTGTTTGTTCTGTTTTGGTGGGGTTTTTTTTTTTTTTTGGCTTTTTGGCTTTTTAAAATTTTATTTTTTTTTCATTTTATTTACATTCAATTAATTCACATATAACGTATTATTGGTTTCAGAGGTAGAGGTCAGTGATTCATCAAGTCTTATATAATACCTAGTGCTCATTACATCACAAGCACTCCTCCTTAATGCCCACCACCCAGTTATCCCATCCTCCCACTCCCACCCCTCCAGAGACCCTCAGTTTGTTTCCTATGATTAAGAGTCTCTTATAGTTTGTCTCCTCTGATTTCATCTTGTTTTATTTTTCCTCTCTTCCCCTACGATCTTCTGCATTTTTAAATATTTTATTTATTTATTTGAGAGAAAGAGCACGACTGACAGGGTAAGGGCAATGGGAGAGGGAGAAGTGGACTCTTCACTGAGTGATGATCCAGGGGCTCATAGTGGGGCTCAACACTTAGGGCTCCATTCCAGGACTCAGAGATCATGACCTGGGTCAAAGGTACATGCTTAATGGGCTGAGCCACCCATGCTTCCCACTATAAGGCCTCAGTAACTTTGATATTAACACCATGCAAATATATTTCAAGAAAAAAAATACAGAAACATCATTGTCATGAAAATAGATTTAATAATTATAAACAAAATATTAGCAAAAGAAATCAGGCAGTAACATTTTGTCTCTCTTTAGTATATTAGCCATTTTGATAGATGCATAATGTCATCTGCAAATAATAGCAATGATCCCTTTATTCCAAAGCGCATTCCTTTGTTTTTTAAAATGTGATATTATATCATATTATCTGACATTCTATTGTATTGTTTTGGTTTGGTTCTGGTCATATGGTTCTGGTGTGGCCTATATCTGTAAAATGTTTTATAGTACTAGTAATGTAGGTGTCCTTGCCTTTGTGTTGGGAATCAAGATAGGCTTATCTTGAGGTAAGTGGGATAATGATGGGAAAGTAGCACAAAGAAGGCCTCAGGAATGCTAATATTTTTCTGGTTCTTGAGTGATTTGTGTATATTTTCTTTCTTTACAATAGTCAACAAAGAGTTTAAATATTTTTCTTCATACTCTATTTCACTCCAATTTTCTTTAAAAATACATCTTAATTTAACATATTTTATTTAAGAAAATATTTTATATTTACTTTCTTAAGCAGAATTTCATACAATAAAGATATTTATAACTTGAAGTATATTCATAAAATATCTTATTGTCCTAAGTCTCTAAGTTTCAAATATTCTTCTGAATTGGTTTTATAAAATTATTATCAGTACATGATTACAAAAGTGTGAATATGTATATATTTCAATTTTGATACTTATTAAAATAACATTTTATGGTTTATATGTTCCTTAATTTGGTAGAAGATACTTGCTTATTTAAATTATTATATATACACAGAGATACTAATATCAGCTGGAATAAAACATTGTCTTCATTTTTATAGCTTTGGACTCAGAAAATTTGTTGATATAAAATAGTAAGTGAAGGTGGCAAAGCTTGATTTTTTGTAGTGATGTCCCTCAACTCCTTGTACACCTCCTGACTTACATGACAAAAATGACATAATCAAAAATTATTTTTAATGAGCTTCTAGGTGAGAATTGAATTTTATTTTCCAACCAATATGTTTAAAACAGCAACAACAAGATGGACTGGTTTTAAAAGGAACTGTTTCTCAGAACTTGGCATTTCCCATTTTTTCAATAACTTCAACAGTTAAATACTGTATTTTGAAATGTCCCTTTGTTATACGAACCTTTTTTTTTACCCTCAAGCTATTGTTTCATGGTAAGATTCCAAATATACTAGAGATACGTGAGAAGGGACAATTGTAAAAGTGTAGGTAGAAAGATCAGCAGATGAATTCCCACAGAGGGTAGTTTTAGGGAAGACTGTTGAGTATAAGAATCTGAAAATTAATTTTCTTAAGATTGTAATCTTGTGAACATCAGAGTGTTTCACATTAATTGAGTTGATGGTACATCACTGCAAAGACTACTGCACTGTTCTGCTTTTCTTTTTTTCTTTTTTCTTTTTTTACTGTTCTGCTTTTCAACTTGATTCCTGTCCATAACAATACTCTTCTGTAGACCTGATGTACCAGAGAAGAGCCTGACACAAACTGCAGAAGGCTGAAAGATTAGTGAGTTAGAAAGAAGAAATAACGTGAATTCTTAGAAGAATTGGAAATTCAAGTGTAATAATAAGTGACTTCTCTGGGACCACCCACAAACCACTTACCTTTTCTGTGGTTATAAAAAGAAAGAAGGGAGTGAGGCAAATGTATGCCTTAACTGATTACTTAAATAATATGTTAAGTGACTATTCATGATTTTTTTTTCAAAGAAAATTTTGATTTTATTTGACCATAGTAGGACACTTTATACAGAAATGGGAGAAAATAAATAAAATGGCAAACATGCTCATTTCAAGGTTGCTTCTCCCTACCACAAACTGTTTGCATTCTTAATGCAGAGATAATTTTTTATTTGAGATAATTAATTATTGTTTTTACAATGCATTTTTAAAATCCCTTTGATGTTGAGAGAAGAATCATGAAGTATACGTACATAACAAAGTGGTTGTTATTTTATATATGGTTCAAAAGATCAAATCAATTAACTTATTACTCTGTAGTGAAATAAAATTCCATTCATAGAAAGTGACATATTGTTAAGATTCTGCAGAAATATTTATTCAAATGTAAGAAAATGCTTTTTCTGCCGTGGTTAACCATTTTTTCTTATTTCTATTAACCTGACACTTTGCTTCCTTTGAATAACATTTTAATTGGAGCCCATGAACCTTAAAAGCTGAGATTTATTTACTGACACCAGGGAAACTCTCTGAACTTTATCTTATATTATCATTATTTCGTAATACCTCTTTGACAATCTTGAATATTATTATGGGTACTTAATGCATGCTAATCTATCTTGTCTTCAAATCATTTTATATGAATTTAACATACACTGTTCAGGAATTAACGAGAATTCATAACATAATGTAGTCCCTTGGCTCGATCTTTCATAGCACGGGAGCTGCGTATATAAAGATTGCTAAAAAATTTCCCAATATTGCTGTTCCCAATTTAAATTCTTAAAGATTCTCTATATAGGAATGTGGGTGAAGGGAGATGTTTCTCACTCACGTTACTTCTACTGTTGCCTTTGGTATGTTTTCTGTGCTAGTCTCTAAACTGTTCTGTCTCCAGCCTGTAAACTAATGTTAGAGACATTACCACGTCTTCCTTGCCCTGACATGGGTGTGGCCATGATATCCATCCCCTATAATCAGGCAGCGATAACATTTAAGAGAAAGAGAGAAATTTAGGAGCAAATGCTCCCATTTGCTCTTAGCCTTGGGTATCAATTTGCAGAGCTGCAATCTAAAGTGTTCCACCAGGAAGAGGAATAGAAAAGGGATCAAAGTCTATTGTGTAAGAATGAGTAGTTTTTCCTGCCTTGGAACATTTGTCTTCTATCCAAATAGGAAAATCTACTTTACTCCCTTGAAAAGCCTTCTATTTTCTTTTTCTTTCTTGTTTTCAGTCATGCCCCAGCCTTGAGCAAGAAAAGATTTCGTGGGTAAAGTTATCTAGTGATTTACTAGACCATCCACTCTGTTCATTGTAGAAGATTGCATTCTTTTATTAATGTTATTACTTGCTAAGGAGCAGATGTCAAATACTATAGCTGAAACTGCTTAGCTTCTCAAATCAATCCTTTAAAAACCAACTTTATATTTAATGTTAAATAACTTAAAAACTGGCTTCAAGTGAAGCTATGCTAATGTCAACAATTGAGTTGTAAAATTATTGACCATTATATACACAAGCTCAAACCTAGATTAATATCCTTTTACATTTCCATACCAATTATTTCTCTCGAAAATTGTATATTCTATTGGAATATCCTTTAGCCTCTGTTTCTATCACTTTTTAACTTATTTCCACTCACCACTATTTTTCTTGATGGTATGAACGTGGAGTTAATTAAAACAAAAACCAAAAAAAAAAGCCCTAAACTGCCAAAAACACAACTGAATTATAAATGAATATTTAACTGAAGAATCAAGATAACGATAAAAAGCAATAGTTAATGTTGTGACTGTTTACCAAGTTTATGAATTTACTTTTTAAAAATACCACCTACGTTTCTGTAAGTAAAGAATATGATATAGGAATGAAATGATCATCAGTATAAAACAAGATCAGATAATTCATTACCTTTTCTATTAAAGACAGAAATTTAAGTTATTTAATAATTTATGATTTATCTTTGTGTATATATTATCATTAGTCTTACATAACTTCAGCTTTAATTATATATAAACTCAAGTAGTTTCATTATATTTATTATAATATTTAAGATGGCCTTCTGTAGTGAATGAAATGTAAAGTATCCAAAATTTGAAAATAAGGCAAAATAATGTGCAGTATGATTTCAACCTCATACCAGGTATTGTTTAAAAAGAGCCTCTTAGGATTATTTAATTATCTAGGACAATGAGCCTGTGGTCACTCTGCTATTTTATTTTTTTTTTTTTGACTCTGCTATTTGTTATTTGATTAAAGCCCAGACAACGTGAAGTGCATGTTCACATGCAGATTTCTGTCTGATATAGAAGACAACCCCTGAATTTATGGTTTTATTGCCTCTCAAGGACGTTTACCAGTTTTTTTTAAACTTTTTTTTTTAATTTTTATTTTATTTATGATAGTCACACAGAATGAGAGAGGGAGGCAGAGACATAGGCAGAGGGAGAAGCAGGCTCCATGCACCGGGAGCCCGACGTGGGATTCGATCCCGGGTCTCCAGGATCGCGCCCTGGGCCAAAGGCAGGCGCCAAACCGCTGCGCCACCCAGGGATCCCCGTTTACTAGTTTTATATCTATCTTAGTCACATTATTTCAACATCTTTTAATATTTTTCAAAAATGTCTATTAATGCCCAGCTTTTCAAAATGTTTTTTGAATCAGCTTTATCATTTTATTGATTTCCTCATTGATGAGTTAATAAATATTGACACATACTTGTGTAAGAGTTATGCTTTTAACTTTTAAAAAAAATTACATATAAAAATCACATTACCCTATGTGTTTCCTATGTTTCATTATTGAGTTAAACTTTATATATTCAGCCACCATAATTGAAGTTGTTAAATCAAAAGGCCCATTGCAAGTTTAATTTTCTGTGATTGATTTAAAAAATAAGAACTTTCTTAGTTAAGCTTTGATTGCCATATGATTTTACAGCTGACAAAAATAGTGCAAATTAATGTTGAATTTTCTGAAACTCTTCACTTTGATCTCAAAGCAGTTTAGCTCTAGACTTACCACAGCTCAATAACCATTTTAAGAGGCAGATTTTTTTCACTCATTCATGTGTCATTATTTCTTTTTGTAAGTGTATCAACCCTGAACTCATTTTATCCCATCACTATGGTTGACTCTTTATACTAATTGAAATTTATTTCTTCTACACTCCTCTGTCCTTGGCTAGTTTGCCCATAGAAATCTACTAGTTTTACAATTCAACCTAGTTTATAAGAAGGATTTAGGTATGAGCTTCTCTTATCTGTCAGGAGCCAAAAATATTGCTCATCACATTTCTTATTGCAACTGTGCACACACATTTAACTCAAAGGCAACAACAAATGAAAATTTAAAATTTAAATATTTCATCTCATTTACAAAGTACAGTAAGCAGAATCTGTTTCTTAAAGCCTCCTCTATTGAAAAATGAGTAAAAGTATCAAGGAATAGATATGCATTTTTTTTTAATTTGGATTGTGGAATTAGTGTCAGGAAATAATGTCATTTTATGTAACATTCACAGCTTTTAAAGTCAAAACTGATAAAGTAGCAAAATTCCTCCTTCCTTTTTTGAGCATATTTCATTTATGCTGGGTGAAGCTAGTTTATTAAATTTCAGATAAAATTGTGTTGAAATTTTCAAGTATCCTACTCGATGTGTCGATGTGTTTCTTCATATATATACTGGCAGCTCTGAGGTTTTTTTTTGTCAACCCAGAATGGATTACTTGTTACCAGTGAAAACATTGCCACACCACAAATCTGTCTTGCTGAAGCACCATCAGTGCAAACCTGGAGATCTTATTTCCTACTATTAAAATAAGATAGCGTTCTAAACAACTCAAACCATCTTTTTTCCTTATGCATGTCATCGTACTGAAATGTTCTGTATTCTCTCTCAAACTCTCGTCCAAACACCAGAAAGACTTCTCTCAGCTTTCCTCGCAAAGTGGTTTGTACTTCCTCAGAAACCCTACATGACTGATGGTTCAAATCATTATTTTCAATATTCTTATTTACATATTATCCTTTCCCCATATAAATTGAGGACATCAATTTATTTTAGATCCTACTATATTATCTTCTGCTGTAGGCTTTCAGTTAGTTTATTCTGGGAATTAGGATAGTTTATTGTTATTAGGTAAACCATTATTATATTCTTTGTATTCAAAAACAATGGTATTGCCATCCTACTTTAAGAAAATACATCTTTTAGGGTTTCATCAGAGAAGCAAAGCCACTATGCGTAATAAAAGGGATGTGTTGTGCTGATATGATCGTATATAATTGGAGACTGAGTTAGGTCCACCATATAAGTCTGTTACCTTGGCATCTGCTACAAGTCCTGAAGTGGGCATCTCTGGCTATCAGGGAGGAAAGGTGAACACGAAAAGGGGGTAGACTTCGTTTATACTTTTACAAGTATCTCCTTTTACTTTTTTTCTAGATAATTTTAAGAGTTTATATTGATTTTTGAGATTCAACATTTTCATTGGCATAGTTAGATATTATCTCTTTTCATTAATTTTTACTGTGATAATAAGTGAGCTACTTTCGTTTGCATATCCATGTCTATTTTACCTCAGGATATTTGTTTCCATTCGTAAATCATTTAAGTGTCCTGTTAGTGGCTAGGGGTTGTTTTTTTGTTTTGTTTTGGCTTTTGACTTTCGGTTTTTACTAGGAGTGAACTATTAGTATGTTGAGGTGCTATCCGTTTTTGGCACATTCAGGTGTTAATTAGAAAATTGCAATTTTTATCATTGTAATTATCTATTAAATTAAGGAGGATATCTTAGGTTTCAAAGGCTCTTTCACCATATTAACAGTTTTCTTTTGTTGAGTTTGTACTTCTCTGCGTTGATGATAGTTTAAATTTGTTGCTTATATTATTTACATCATTCCATTTTTTTATAAATCTGATAATACCTTTATATCAAAAATTAATTTACATATTTTGACTCTTTTTATACCTTTCCTGATCCTATAATTCCTTAACTGGGCTCTAACTTCAATGCATTTTTATTTTTATGATTTCAAAGTTGTCCAGTTTTGCTTTACAACCAACTCTTCTGTTTTTAGTCATCAATGAAAACTAAAATTTTACACCCATAAACCATACAGTGCTTTGGTTTAATACATATTTTTCTATGCTGAAGATTATAATATGTTAGGATTGAATTTCCTCTTGTATGAATCTGGAGTGTGGGCTCTTGGTTAGCTAGAAGTTGGATTTCATTTATAAACATTAATGTCACATATCTATTAACCAAAGACATGCTCACTTTTGGAATTGATACTTAGACTCCTTTATTATGCATTTATTTATTTTGTCTTGTATTTCAAGTTTCAAAATGTCTTTCTTATATTTACTGTGTTTGTGTGAGAGACATGTACTCAATATGATTCCAATTGTGAATATATCTGCTTTCTAGTTCCAGAAATAATTGTCCCAGATTTCTCCAAGTTCCTCCTTGTAGAAAGGGAAGAGAACTCCTAACATTGGAGAGTGTACAGAAATCATTCATTTTGTTTGTGGGTTGGTTGGTTTTTCATTTTCTCCAATGTCTGGGACTCCAGTCACCTAATAAGCTTGTAGCTATGTCAGTGGCTATAGTAGGATTCCACAGAAAGCAAAATTTGGAGAGACTGGAAACATCTTCAATATTTGGGTTGGTAGTTCCAGGAGGATGGGGCCAACCTTTGCTACTTTTTTTTTTCTTGCTGACTTTTCATCACTTAACCTTGTGTATAGTCTTGGTTGCTGAGGTGAATGAAAGAGCAAGAGAACTAAAGCTTTACTTTTATGGATGGAGGAGTAAAATATTGAACTATAGGGAACCAAAAATTACTAGAGAGATCTATAGAAGGGAAGGTCTCAAGAAAGTGACCTCACCAAAAACAAAACAAAACAAAAACAACAACAAAAACAGAAACTCTTTAGCCCACCACTGTTTGAAGAAGAGTCAAAATTAAAATCTTCTCCTTTTAATAAAGCATAAAATTGTGAACAAAATAAATCAAAGAAGGCAAGATAAAAGGGGTAGTAAACATATACTTATTCAGTAAAATTAGAAAACAGAACTATAGAAAGAAACAAAACACTCAATATTTTTCTTTTGGAAGAGGTCAACAAAACTGATAAGTGCTTAACAAAACTGGCAACAAAAAAGGAAAATACACATTATGACCAATATCAAGAATGAAAGTTGGCATATTACTAAAAGCACCATAGACATTAAAAGAATGAGGGAATATTGTGTGTCTACACACATAATTTTGGTATCATAGATGAAATAGACCAGTATTTTCAAATCTACAAAATACTAAAACTCACTCAAGATGATATAGCTCATTTCTATAGTCTCACAGATATTAAGAGATTAAAATTATAATTAAAAACATTTTATAAAAGATAAGTTCAGGCTCAGTTGGTTTTCCTGGGAAATTCTACCAAACATTCAAATAAAAACTAACACTAAATCTATAAAATCCCTTTTAGAAAATGGAAGATTAGAACACTTTACAGTTCATTTAATAAGACTGGCATTACCCTAATTTCAAAATCAGAAAAATATAGTACAAAAAGGAAAAAAAAAGATTGATATCACTCATGAAAATCCATGCAAAATTCATCAAAACATATCAGCAGATTTAATCTAATATATAAAATGAATACACCACAACCTGGAGTGGTTTATTCCAAGTATTTATATCAATTGACAATGAAAATAATTTGCAAAAGTGCAACATTCATTCACAATGAAAACATTCACTAACGAAGGATTAGAAGAGAATACACTTCACTATAAAAGAAATTTACCCTTAACATCATGTCTAATGATGAATAACTAAAGATTTTCACTGTATGATTAAAAAAAAAAGCAATCCAATTTTATTTTTAGGAGAATGTAAGTTTGGGTTGGAATTCAAAGTGAATCATTAAAATTTATTATTTTATTGAAGTAAGAGACATATCATATAGTTATAATAGATGCAGAAAAAAAATCTTTTTATACAGCCCAGTATCCTTTATAAGAAAGAAAAAAAGTAACAAATTAGGAATAGAAGTTAACTTTTGTAAACTAATAAAAATATATACAATAAAACTATGCTAGGGTCACCTGGGTGGCTCAGTTGGTTAAACATCTGACTTTGGAGATGCCTGCTTGGCTCAGTGGTTGAGCATCTGCCTTTGGCTCAAGGCCTGGAATGAGTCCTGTATCAAGGTCCCCACAGGGAGCCTACTTCTCCCTCTGCCTATGTCTCTGCCTCTGTGTGTGTGTCTCTTATGAATAAATAAATAAACAAAATCTTTTAAAAAACCTAACTCTTGTTTTTGGCTCAGGCCATGATTTCAGAGTTCTGGGATCAAACCCCACATCAAGCTCCAAGCTCAGTGGGAAGTCTGCCTGAAGATTTCTCTCCCACTTCCTCTACCTGTCACTCCATCAAATAACTTAATAATTCTTAAACAAAACAAACAAACAAAAACTACGGTAATATAGTGAAAGCATTCCTCTAGATATTGAGAAAAAATTCTATTTCAACAATTTTATTCAATATTGCACTGTTGTCAACACATTAATAAGTGAAAAAAAGAAATCAGTTGGAAAATAAAGAAAAAAGTCATTTTATTCTCAGATGATATGATGATGCAACAAAATCCAAAAAAAAATCTTGTACATAAAATTACTGTAATTGATGAATTCAGCACATTGCTAGACTCAAGTTCAGTATTAAGTAGAATGGAAAGTACCATGTGATCCAGCAATTTCAATTCCATTTCTGAATGAGTGCATGCTCAAAAGTATTAAAAACAGGATTTCTTAAGATATTTGTATATTCATGTTTAGAGCAGCATTCTTCATAATACATAGTGGAATATCCTCCAGCCTTAATAGAAAAGGACATTCTGATCCATGTAATAATATAAATTACCCTTGAGGACATTATGCTAAGTGGAAAGAGACAGTCATAGAAAGACAAATACTCCACAACTCCATGTCAAGGCCATAAACAGAACAACAGTGATTGCCAGATGCTAGGATGATGGGGATATCAAAAATTGATGTTTATGGATATTGAGGTTCAGTTTTGCAAATGAAAAAAAGTTCTGGAGATTTATTTCAACAACAATGTGTATATACTTAACACTACTGAAGTTAAAAATGCTTAAGATAATAAATTTTCTTATTTTATTTAACCACAATTTTAAAAATCAAATGCATTTATACGTACCCTTTATAGGATCCTTTTTTTCCTCCCTTTGTCTTAAAATGTCTAGTGTATTCTCAATTATGCTAGCTTTTTCCTACTCATTTTCTCCAGGTAATACATCTTCTTTCTAACTATCCATCCCATAAATATCCACAGCAATTTATTGACTTATTCATTCAAGTCACAACTATTAAGTGCCAACAGAGTCTACTATATATTTATGTATAAATATATATGTTTATGTATATTTGAAATTGTCTACTTATATAAAAATTTTAATTTGTGATAAACACTATTCAAAATAAATGCATAGAACATAATGAAGGTGGAGTGTGCAGGAGCAGTTTTGCATAGGTGGACATGGAGGCATAAATATAAACTACAAGTGGAAGCCTGCTTTGTAAATAACTGGGGAAAGCTTTCATGGGATATGGAAGAAAAAAAATCTAGAAACCCAAGAAAATGGAACATGTGTAGGATTTTCCAGGAATATAGTGAGATTAACGTGTTATAGTTAATAAGAGATAATGAAAATAAGATTTGATTGTCAGGACAGAATGACCAAACATCATGCACTGGCTTTGTAAACCCTGATAAAGACTTTAGGTTTTCTTTCCTTTGGCTAGCAACCAAAGACATTGGAAAATACATTCAAGGAAATGAAACAATATATGACATAATATATACTTTTTTTTTGTCAGCAATAGAATGGTTATATATAGCAAGACTGGAAAGAATTAAAGAAATCAGAGTCCAAGAGTAGATGGAAGTGGATAGACTCCATCCTCCATGGTATGAGTTTAGATGATAGCAGAGATGTTTCTTCCAATGTGTCAGTAAAAAAAAATAGAAGCACAAAACAAAACAAAACAAAACAAAACAAACAAAACAAAACAAAACAAAAATATGGTTCACCAAGAAGCTAATGCAAATTAAGCTTTGCGACCAGTCTCTTGTCTGGGTCCATGAGTGGCACGAAAATGTCTTCACAGGGACCTGTGGTTTTTGTAAAATTTTTAAATGATTTATTTTCATCTGTGGTTAGCTGACATTGCTATTTCTCTCTGTCAATGTTTTCCCCACAGTCACAATTTCCTGGTGTCAGATGGTGTTGCAATGGTCGCAAGCATTTTTGGTATCTACATAAGCGCAGATGGCTAAAGACACATTGAGTTTGGATTTAGTGTTATATATTTATGTAGTTCACATTCATTTCTGTTTTCCAAGAATATTTCCACCCACTGTACTGATCTTGTTGCAAAAATGATTTTACTCAACAAATACATAGTAGAGTAATGAAAATCATTTGTAAATTTGGCATTTATTCTAAACATAGGGTGTGGATACTTAACTGATTTGGAAAACGAAGTAGAGGAAATGTTTAATCCTGTGCTACTAGAAGGATAAAAGCCCAAACATGTGTATGGGAAAGACTAATGGTACATAATATGCAAGAGTAACGTGGAGCTGAATTATTATTATTAGATTTTTAAAAATCTAATTTGAATAAGAAATTAGGATTTCCTGTCTTAAAATGAAGAAAGAAACAGAGCATATAGATTTACTAAATTATATAAACATTTCAACACATGATACAATTTAACAAATTATATCATTAAACTGTTATAGGACAGTCAGTGTTGTGTCTATGAGGATAAATCTATGAAGAAAACATAGCTATGGCCAAATTCTTACTTCTGGATTCCTTTAAAAGGTATACCAGCTAGGCACTTAATTACTCCTTCTGAAATTCCCCTCAAATTCACCAATCACAGTTTTATAGTACACCATCATAAACTACCAAGAGATGCAGAATGGTGTGTCCTTTTTCTGCTTCCAATAAATTACAATCTTTTGACTTCTCTAGTAATTCTCAGAGCAATAAAAGTGAAAGAAAGAAAGTAGCTAGTAGCTATTGATCACTATATGTGTAATCTCATGAAGCTATATGATCCTTTTCTTTTAATGATGGATTACTGTCTGTAGCCCACAAATTAGACCAAGTGCCATCTATATATTTTCTAAAAGGCAACAGTGACAGAATTATTTTTTGTTCTTTGGAGAAAGAAGTGATTCTACATTTTGGTAAAACAGAGTGATGAAGAGGAAAAAGAACATAATCCAGATTCATGAGCTCATGTTTTCAGTTACTAACTAGTTCTGCCACTTTAGGCAAAATAATTCATTTTTGTGAACCTCAGTTTACCCATCTGTGTAATAATGTGGTTAGATTTATGTCCTTTAAATTCATAGATAGTACAGATTTAAACTTCACTGGTGATACAGAATTAGTTATTACATTTTATAAAGAGAAATTCAATAAACCAAATAGAAATTATTTTATATAGATTTACTTTGGGAATACTAGGAGGATTGGATATGGTAGTATAAGGTCAAATCTTAAATATTTTAATAAAATAACTCAGTAAGAAATAATATTATTTTCACTTCTCAGAAACTAATATATCCTCTTATAAATGTTTTATATATACATTAGGGACCATTCATATCCTTCATCTTAGCGGAACAGAAGAGTCTGTAGAATTACACTTACCTTTTCACAAACTACTCAAGAGGAAAACTGAGCGTCAACACAGGAAGATAGGTGCTATTTTCAAAGTAAGTCATCTTCTAACCCTCACTCCATATGGTGTAGACTTAGTAGATTACCAACACCTTGGATGCAACAATAAAAAAAAAAAAAGGGAAATCCTGAAGCATCTGGGTGGCTCAGTCGGTTAACTGACCGACTATTGGTTTTGGCTCAGGTTATGACCTCATGGATTGTGAGATGGAGCCCCACATCCGGCTCTGCACTCAGTGAAGAGTCTACCTGGAATTCTCTCTCTCCCTGTGCCTTACCTCCACCACCAGTCTCTCTCTCTAATAAATAAATAAACCTGAAAGAGCAGTTGAGAAAGCTGGAGTTTCCTTTTATCTAGCCCATGTTATAAAGTTGAAGCTCCACCTCACCTATGTCAGGCTGAGAGTTTGGGTAGCCCCCATTCACTGCAGCCAAATAGTAGGGTTTGAAATATCATGGATGGAGAGGCAAGCCCAAAAGACCATAGGCTACTGCCTTTGTTGAGTAGACCCACTTTTGTGTAAGGACTGTCATTCCAAGAAAAGTAGGCGGTGCTATCCATGTTCAAGTCAGGAGCACTGGTACAGGATTTTTGCACAGTGGGATCCTCTGAATTCTCAAGTAAACTGACTTTATTTGGAACAGAGTTTGGGAGAGATCAAGCTCAGAAGTACCTTAGAACACAGTGGAGATTTTGGAGGTCAGAAATTACGAGAAGGGTGATAACTCCATGAGGCAACAAGCTAAACTCTACATAAACAATATAAATTTAGCAGAGACAACTAGGGAAAGAGATTGCTAATGATAGCCTTTCTTTGAAATATCCTTGAAAAGGGAGCCTAATTTATTTTGAGAAGACTGTACAACAATTTATACCTGAAGGCATTGTCAAAAACAATAGGGAAATCAGCTGGCAATTAGAAGAGGCTAATAGTTGGATGTGATATCAACAGGAGTAGGCTCATTAACAAATATATCAGAGATAGATACATTCAAAGGCAACACTGGGAAAATCAGTGCCATCCCAGGTTGACTATGTGCAAGCCCAAGGCTGTGACCTCAAAAGAATGAAATTAGAGTTTGCATCCTGCTAGGAAAATAAAAGAATATTAAATAGTACACCTATGCCCTAAACAAACAAACAGATAATATCAACAAGCTCTTGGGGGAGGGGAGGGTGGAAGAGTAGGGGGGAGTGGTAGTGGTAGTATCAGAAACCAGAATTATTACAATATATTATCTAAAATATTCAGTCTCTGATAAAAAGTTATGAGAAAATAAATATCCAAATTAATAACAGCAACAAAAGGCAAGGCATATACATATACACAAAATAAAGCAGAAACTTCCCAGGAAGGGACCCAGCAAAGACTTCAAAATAGCTATTGTAAAATGTCAAAGAAAAAAAAAATGCTTAAAAAGCTAAGGAAGGCTTAATGACAGTGTCTCATCAAATAGAGTATATCAATAAAATATATAGAATAAAAAGTGGATTAAATGAAAATTCTGCAGTTGAATATCATAGTAATTGACATGAAATATTAACTGGAGGTGTTCAACTGACAGATGCGAACTAGTATATACATAATAAGCAAAAGAATGAGAAACCCTGTAGCTAGATCAATAGAGATCATGTATTCTGAAGAAGAGAGAAAAAAAAAATGAAGATAAATAAACATCTCCAGGAAAATGTGGGATACTTATTTATACCAACTTACTAATAATGGAAGCACAAAGTAGTGGAAACAGATAAGAGAGTAAACACTGAAAAAAAAAGGTAAAATTTTTCCAAATTTTAATTTTTACACTCAAGAAATTCAATATGGTATTTAGGATTAACTTAAGGATGATATTACCCAATCACATCATAGTAAATATACTGAAAGCAGAAGATAGCGAAAACATCATGAAAGCAGCAAGAGAAAAATGGCTGTTCATATATCTGGAAATTCCAATAATCTAACAGCTAATTTTTCTACAGGAAAAAAAAAAAGGAGGTCCTCAAGTAAGTGGGATTTTTTTTTTTTTTTTACTTATGATAGTCACAGAGAGAGAGAGAGGCAGAGACACAGGCAGAGGGAGAAGCAGGCTCCATGCACCGGGAGCCCAACGTGGGATTCGATCCCGGGTCTCCAGGATCGCGCCCTGGGCCAAAGGCAGGCGCCAAACCACTGCGCCACACAGGGATCCCAAGTAAGTGGGATTGTATGTACACAGTGCTGAATGAAAGAAAAAATATATATATATATATCTCCAGTCAAGAATGTTATCTCTAATAAAATTATTTTCTAAAAATACATATTAAAAAATACTTCCCCAGAAAACAAGAAATTAATTGCCATCAAATTGGCCTTCTAAGAAATAGTAAAAAAAACTTCTTCAAGCTGAAATCAAATGACTCAAGAAAGTAATTTAAACACACACACAAATCACAGAACATGTTAAAGGTAATTACACAATTATAGAAGTTAATATAAATGCATGTTCATTCTCCTTCCTTGTTTTAGCTTATATAACAATTAATCCCATAAAACAATATATAATCATTGCATTTTTCACCTTGTTATATATAGAAATGTAATACACTTGACATAATAGGACAATGTAATAACTGTATTGGAGAATGGAAATGACATAAGGTGATCTCTGAAATCCATAGGAAGGAATTGAAAGAACTGGAAATGCTTAATAAATTAATATAACAAACTGTAATTATGAACTTCCTCTCCTTTCCTTCCACCTCCTTAAAAGACAAAATAATCTATAAAGTAATACTTAAAACAATGTATTTTGGGGTTTGTAACATAAATGGCTGTGACATGTGCACCAATAATAGCATGAAAGGGGGAGATGGAATTGAGCCCTATAGGAGGAAGACTTCTATATCTTACAGGAATTAAGTTAGTATAAATTTGCAGATGATCATGACCAGTTAAGATGTTTATGTTAAGCTCTACATACACAACTAAGAAAATAACTCAGCAAACTAGAGTAGAATTGGTAATAAAAAGAGTTAAAACATTTCACTATAAAATATTCATTTAATGAAAAAGAAAACAGTAATGGAAGGACAAAGGAGCACATTAGGCATGAACATTTTCAAAATGAAAATAAAACAGCATACATAAATTAAAACGCCAATAATATTTTTTGAGGAACCTCCATACTGTTTTTTAGAGTGGCTGCACAGTTTGCATTCCCACCAAAAGTGCAAGAGGCTTCACCTTTCTCCACATCCTGTTGTTTATTGTGTTTATTTTGTTGAATGTTACCCATTCTGACAGGAGTGAGGTGATATTTCATTGTAGTTTTAATTTGCATTTCCCTGATTATGAGTTATGTTGAGCATCTTTTAATGTGTCTTTTGGCCATCTGTGTATCTTGTGAAACTATCTGTTCATGTACTCTGTCCATTTTTTATTTGGAGGATTTTTGTTTTTTGGCATTGGGTAGTACCAGTTCTTTAGATATTTTGGATACTAACCCTATAAGATATATAATTTGCAAATATATTCTCCCATTCTGTAGGTTTATTTTCAGTTTTGTTGATTGCTCCTTCTCTCTGCATAAGTTAATCATTTTGTCCAAGTCCCAATAGTTTATTTATGCTTTTAATTTCTCTTGCCAGGAAAGATATCTAGAAAAATGTTGCTATGGCTGATGTCAGAGGGATTACTACCAATGCTCGCTTCAAGGATTCTTTGGGTTTCAAGTCTCACATTTAGGTCTTTAATCCATTTTGAGTTTACTTCTTTGTATGGTGAAAAAAAAGTAGCCCAGTTTTATTTTTTTTTTTTGCATGTAGTTGTCCAGTTTTTCCAACACCATTTGTTGAAGATACTGTCTTTTCCCCATCAGATAATGTTTCTTCCTTTGTCGAAGATTAATTGACCATAAAATTGTGAGTTTCTTTCTGGGTTTTCGTTTCTACTTCATTGATCTATGTGTATGTGCCATTTCCTTCCATTTTAATTTATTTTCTTTTTGATTCGTGGTTTAGTACCATGTTATTTACCTTCCATGTATTTGTGCATGATATGACTTAAATTTTTTTTGAATTTGATGAGACCTATTTGTGGCCTAATATGTGATCTATTCTCCATATGAACTTGAAAATAATGTATATTCTGCCGTTTTAGGGTGAGAATTTAAAAATAGAACTACCCTAATATCCAGCAATCATACTACTGGGTATCTATCCAAAAAATACAAACATACTAACTCAGAGGGATACGTGCACTATTGTTTGTTGCAGCATTATTTATAATAGCCAAACTATGAAAGCAGCCCAAATGTCCATCAATAGATAAATGGATAAAGAAGATACATGTATATGAATTATATTCATATTACATGAATAATATAATAATATAATTATAATAATATTAAATATATTCATATATATGAATATTATTCAGTTATAAAAAGAATGAAATCATATCATTTCCAAAAATATGTACAGAGCTAGAGAGTATAATGTTATTCAAAATAAGGTTATCAGAGAAAGAAAAATGTGATATGATCTCACTCATATGTAGAATTTAAGAAATAAAACCAAAAAGCAAAGGAAGAGAGAGAGACAGAGAGAGAAGCCAAGAAACAGGATCTTTTTTAAAAGTATGTATGTATGTATATATTTCAGAGAAAGAGTGAAAGGAGGAGCAGAGCAAGAAGGAGGAGCAGAGGGAGAAGGACAAGCAGACTCCATGCTGAGTGTGGAGCCCAATGCAGGGCTTGACTTGGTGCTTGATCCCACAGCCCATGATCCAATCTGAAATCAAGGGTTGAAAGCTAAACCAACTGAGCCAGTCAGGTACTCCAAGAAACAGACTCTTAACTATAGAGAACAAACTGATGGTTACCAGAGGGGAAGTGGGTGGGGGAATGGAGGAATTAGGAGATAGGGATTGAAGAATATACTTAAATTATTTAAATTTCAAACGTAAAAAAAAAGAAAAAGAAACTATGATGCAAAAATCTGTGGATCAGAGAGATACATATCATTAATTACAGAGAAAAGAACATCCAGAGCAGTATCCTGCATGGGCTCCCCACACCCAAAGGACTATGTGATGATGGCCACATGTTACCTGTGAATGCAGTGGTTGCAACCCCAGAGAGGAACCTTGACATTAGGAGGCTGAGCTTTAATGGAACTACCAGCATATCTACCCTTCTCAGCTCTCGAGAGAGAATACTCACCATGCTTGAATGAAAGCAAATGTCTCTGGGAAGGCGAAAGAGGGGACATTATAATTATTATCTGTTGATGTTTCTGTGGAGATATGTCTTCAAATTCCTCTGGATGGGTTTCTGACTTCCAAAAGCTGTTTGCTGAGGAGGCCTTAACCATGCAGGTACATGAAAAAAAGCCATGGAGAATTATTTCCCAGCAATTAGTTATTGGTAAATTGGGAAGAATATTTTACCATATTGGAGTCAGCTCTGTCCTTTCCCCCAGTGTCTTTTTCACTGGGAGCACTGAAACTCTAAGGAAAACACTAATTGAGAATTAGTAAGCATGCCTGATTCTGGGGTTCCGGAAGCAAGTCCAGCTGTCTCTCATAAAAATTGACATCAGATACTTTAGCAATCTTCATCATAAGGCTGATAATTCAAACTTTCTTTCATGTCTCTGCTTTCTTACTTAGTTTTTTAGGACCTTTTTTAAGGAGGAAGGGTGCTAGCTCTTGGGGGGTCCCTAAGAGAGTTTACCAATTCTTAGTACCGTTCTATATAACAGTTCATACTGAAGCACCAAGTTACTGATGCAATTAAGTTCATTTAATATGATTTCTTTCAAAAGACACGGAAGTATAATTTAGTTTAGAAAATCTTCCATCCCAGGCTATGAGAATAAAAGTTTGTGACACATAAATCAGTAAATTTTGGACGTGTAAAAATGTTTGCTTATGTGTTATTTTGACTAATTTCCAGAGGCCGCTAAGTTTAAAAAGGACCTTTATATTGGTTAACTCTCATATTCATGTTTAAATCCATGTCCTTCTCTTAATTAACTTTTTTTTCTAGTCATCTGGATGGTGGTTGTAGGCCCGATTTTAAAAAATGTCAATAAAAAAATAAAAAAATAAAAATAAAAAATGTCAATAATAACATTACATATGAACGGATTAAACAACCCAATCAAAAGACACCTTGGATAATAAAAACACAATTGAACTGAATGCTTTCTACTGGAGACACAAACCAATGACACAAATAAGTTAAAATAAAAGGATGGAAAAAAAATGTCATCATTGCAAACAGCAAAAATTATGAAGCTGGAATGATTGTAATACCTGAGAAAATGCACTTTATAAATTTTCTAGGTATAATACATTATTAGCAATAAAAATGAAGTATGACATTTGCTACAATATGGATGAACCTTGAAAGCAGCATGTTAAGTGAAAAAAGTCAGCCCCCAAACAACCACATTAGTACCTTTCCATTTATATGACTTAACTAATTGTGAAGTGATTTTCTTTATGCTACTGCATATGCATTTCAGAACAAGAGCTGTTAACAGCTTTGTCATAGAGCACCTACTCGCCAATTTAATCAGCACCCTGGTAGCTGTGTAAAAATGCCACTCATACAGAAGAAGTATAACTCTGCACCAAACTGCAAATATTTTAATATCTTGCCATCTAAAAGTCATAAGAAACATTAATGACAGTTTAAACAAAAAAATCAATAATCCTTTTCTATCTTATCATGGTACTTTGAAACCTTCCCAAATTAATTAGTATTTTTTTTAAACTTCTATATTAAATGTAGAGATACTTAACACATAGCTACTGCTCTACATTAGCTGAGTACTGGAGCTTGCTCTGAAGCACCACATGTTGAGGTGTTGCCAAAGCCTTTCAATTAATTAAGTCACTATATTTGGCTCTGTCTCTGGTGAGTTTACTGCTTATCCCAAGCAGGTGTTGATGGATTAGGACATTTCTTTCTGGCTGATTCCAGATTAAATTTGAACAAAGAACCTGACAGCTGTCACGTCTCTGTTTCCATACCTCTTTCCTCAAATCAGAGAGTACCCATCGTACCACATGAGAAAAGTGTGGAGAGCCATCACGTGCAGATAACTTCAGAGTTAGCGAGAGGTATGAAAAAATATATTATTTAATTCACTTTATCCTTAGCCATAAGGTCCATTTAAATTGAATAAGAGGAGGAAGTTTTAAAAAATCTAATTTATTACATGCAATTAATAAGGATGTAAATAACGATATTCGTTTCCCTATTTCCTTTTCCCTTACTCCTATTTTTTTTTACTGTGTTAAAAGGGCGAAAGATTCCCCTCATCTCAGATTCTCACCTCCAAGATAAATATGGGTGAGGGTGAGTGTATTTCTAATTTTAACTCATAAATTGTGACTTGTGATGTGGTTGCATCAAACTCCTTCTGAGGCCTCTTTGGTCCAGAGAACATTGATTGGCCTTCAATCTCTAAAAACACTGTGTTTTGTAAAAGAAATTCCAGAATAAAATTCTTATTGTAATCTTAACATACTCTACAGATCTGTTTTTTTTTTTTTTTTTTTTTTTTTTGTCATGGGCAAGGATGAAATAATACCTTATAAACTAACTGCATCTGTTTATTGCTTTTGTTTTCTGGAAATTGATAGCATACTTTCTCTTGCAGCAAGAAGAATAGAAGTCTATTCATCTGCCTGTCTCCTTCCTATATCCTCTGACCAGAGAAAAACACATTACAATGCTGATGAAACACACAAGACACATTATATTTTATGTTTTTCCTTGGTTTCAATTGCCTCCTTTTTGCTTTCTTTCTCTCTTCACTGGATGAGTAGTGCAGATCACTCTGCATATCCACATCATCCCACCTTCTAAGGCCAATAGGATAAAAAACCTGGGCTAGAAATTGGTTAAAACATTACTCTGTCCATGAGATCTGACTTCTTCAGAAACCGCAAAAATGATCAGGTAATAATTCCCTCTGGCAGGCAAGGTCATGGTGGTGGCTATTAACTCCTCATGGAGACTCATGGAGTTTCTCCATGGGAAGCAAGGGAGACAGGAAACAGTCTTTCCTCCTTTATTTCCTACAGTGCTCAGTTCGGAGGTAGTCTTTGGTAGGGCCTCTTGGAAGAAGACACTGCGTGATGGAAGAGACAGAGGTGTGGCAACTCACTAACACTCTCCACACATTGTTGTGAAGTCCTAGCAGGTGCATTTGCTTCTCATCTTTCTCTACCTCAGTCTCTCTTTTCCTCACCCTCTGCTCAGCAAATGTTTCAGCCAAAAAACCATTTGTATTGAAGCCTTGCCTTGGCTCAATCTTCAAGAGTGGATCTAAGACACAAGGGTAGGGAATCTTTTTTCTTTTCCCATCTGAGACAATCCTTCCATTAAATTGTGCTGTACAATATGTAAAAGAGATAACTATTCTGCTGTGATGGTCAGAGAAAGCTTCTCAGAGGAAGTGACAGCTAGGCCGATATCTAGAGCAGGTTACTCAATAGTGCTTATCACATATGCCTATGTAATTGATGTATGATAACCTTAAAACCAGAACAAATGTTGGCACAATTAAAATTTGATTTTACTCCATTAATAATGATATATTTTGTATTCCGACCTAAAAGAATGAGGGTAAATAGTACAGAACATTTTATACAATATATATAAATCACCTATTACTCGGACCATGAAATCAGAATGACTTGGATTCAAATTCTGGATTCTCTACTTTGTGAAAGTCTCAGTTTTAGATTTTGTGATTATAAAAACATAATATTTAAATAAAATGACCTTGAAAGAGCCAAATTAAAGGAGAAGATATTTCAAAATATAGCAAATGGGTAGACACAACAAACATCATTCTGCCTCTAATTTCTTATCTGGATGGTAGTTGTGTTCTTACATGGTGACCATGAGAATTATCTCCTACTAGCCACTTTGGCCTGAGGTTATCCCTTCCTACATTTTATGTGTTTGTTTAATTTATTGATCATGCTGAAAATATTTTTGATTAACTACTGTGCATATGATATGGCAGTGAATTAAATAAATGGAAAGTTCTTGTTCCTTTGGAGCTTGTGTTCTAGAAGGTAGATGATTTTCTGCTCTTTTAATCTTTTCCAAACCATTGGATTATTTTCCCCTAGCCTAAAATGTGCTAAATTACCTCCTATAAACAAAACAAGAATGCTCCATGTCTGTGTTCTTCTCTAACAATCTCATATATTTTATTTTAAGCCAAGCTTCCACAGTCTGCAAATATTACTCATTTTTCTGACCTCCATTAACTCCTCAACCTAATATAATAAGCTTGTACCCTTCACATTTCTAAGAAAACTGTGTTTTCCCCAGTTTACAAATTACCACTTAATTTCAAAACATAATGAGTCCTTTTCGGTTCTTGTCTCACTTGACCTCACTGCACTATTTAATTTGTGGTCCATTAATTTATTCTTGAAAATGGCATCCTTAGTTTCTGTGACACTATTCTCTTCTAGTTTTCTCTCAGTTCCTTTGGGCAATCAAGTTAAATACTGAATTTCAATTTTTGAGTTTGTCTATTTTGTTTAAATACGTTCCTGCCCAAAGCCCTCTTATCTTTTTTCAGTGTACTAGTCTTGTTTCTGGAACTCTGGTCCCTGCACACAGGCATCTCACTCCCACACCCATACCACTTCAGGCATATCCCCATCATTTTACACCCAGTTTTTGACATTTTTCTCTCTACATGTTTAGTACCTCTGCACTGTGAGTTCCTGTGGGCAAGAGCAAAATTTTCATAAAGTTAGTATTCTTAATTTCCTAGTTTTGAATTTATTCTAGGCAACCAAGAAATGTGATTTTATGTAATCTTAATTAAATGAAATGATTAAGTGATTTTACTTACTCCCACGGCATATACTTTAATGAGTGATGTTACTCACTCCTGGTTGCGTACACCGCTTACAGCTTCTGGTGACTCCCTTACCTGTGTATCCTAAGACTCTTTCCTGATGAAGTCTCATTTCATTACTCACAACGGGCTCAGAGTTATCACTGTCAAATAACCTCAAATTCTGATAATTTTTTTTTCTGTTTAAAATTTTTCACCTCATTTTTTATAGGATTAAAACCTATACTCCTTAGCGGGGAATACGAATGTCTTCATTTTGCGACCTATGCCTGTAAGCTACATGTAATTTTTCTTTGTTATTGTGATGGCCATTTTGATGCATCTGCTTTTCTAGGCTATAATTCCTAGTTGTTCAGACACAAACTTGGTGTTTCTGTGAAGGTATCTTCTAGATGTGATTAAACTCCATAATCATTTCATCATAGTTTAAGTACAGAATGCTATTCAGAATAATGTAAGTGAACCTGATTCATTTGGTTCAAAGGCCTCACAAGCAAAGGTGAAGCTTCCTTGAGGGAGAAATTCTGCCTTGAGGCAGCACTTTCAACCTATGTCCCAAGCTCAAGCATGCCTTTCCTGATGGTATGCCCTGCAGACTTTGACACCTAGCTCTCCCAATTGTGTAACCCAATTTCTTACAATAAATATCTTAGTATGTGTTACTTACTCACTCTGGTTCTCCAGAGAACCTTTACTGAAACGGACTTTGGTACTGAGAGTAGTTCTGGAGGAATAGAATCTTAATGATGAGTTTTTCTGAATTGGCTTTGTGGGACACGAAGTTGGTTCTTTAATTTTATCAGATTTAGACATGCTGATTATTCTACTTTTACTGGAGAAGAGAGTACTGGTGGCCCATGGCACCATATGGTAATATGTACACAAAACATCATCATTGAATACTCCTAGCTAAACACGTATATGATGTAAAATTCTGAGTGACCATGTATTTGATACTTGAAAACACTTTCTAAAATTAATTTACTTTCTTGAGAGGAGTGAGGAGGGGCAGAGGGAGAGAATCTTTAAGCAGACTCCCTGTTGAGCACAGAGCCTGAGGATCACACAACCCTGAGATCAAGACTTGAGCCAAAACCAAAAGTTGGATGCTAAATCAACTGAACCACTCTGTTGGCCCAAAACATCTTTGTCAGACTAATAATGAATATAACGAGGCTGACTGGCTGCTACTAATTGAGTGGGACAATATGGAGAAAGAAAATGAGCTCAGAGATTCAAATTTCTTGCTCAAGTTCCACATGCCTGGCCTAAAATATGTATCTTCCCTGAAAACAAAACAAAACAAAAACAAAAACAAAAACAAATCTCCTTTTATCCTTCAACCACAGCACTGAGATTTCTGAAAACTAAACCTAGAATCTAATCTTACAAGTGGTTGAATTACAATACAAATTGTATTTTGCTTTGCAGAATGTCTTCTGTTAAAGCAAGGGCATTGATTGAGAAAGAAGGAAATCCTAAAAATTGTAATTGGGACAGATGGGCAGATTCTGATAAAGTTGGGGACATGGCAGAAATCTATGGCAATGGCTGGTTGGTGATGTTATATCTAGGAAATTAAAAGATGGGCCCTGTACTAAATTCTATAATCAGAAATCTTCTAGGTCTCATGAACAGAAGACTAATTTAAATACTCCAAACAAATGTATACTGTTATTCTTTCCCAGTCCCTGCAGAAGGAACCATGGCCATGATTGGGATCGCTGTGCATTACAGAAAGGAAAATCATCAGATTTTCAGTGATTATTGGATGATGACTGTGGACTGGCACTAATTTAGAAGAATTAAAACATTATTGTGTTCCACCACAGAATAAAGGCTTATGCAAGTCAGTTGATCAACAGAGTTTTAGCTTAGGTCCCCCAACCCATCATGTAATGATCTCCCCATCTCCAGAATACATAACTAAAATGCATATACTCAGCAACTGGCCAGATCCCCACATTGGTTCCCTGACCCAAAGAAAGGCTATTATGGTAAAAAATGGCAAGTAGAAGCCCTTAAGACCGTCTCTGTGTAAGACACTGGTTAGCCCAAAGTGGTACCCCCTTCCTGGTTAGATTGTAGTGCATTAGAAAATGGCAGTGGCGATGATTCCCAACACACCTCCACTTAACTCGCCTTTTTAGTCTGTGCAGAAAAAGAAATGGATATTGAAGAGTGACAGTGGGTTATTGTAAACTTACTCAGTCCCTCAAATGCAGCTGCTCTTTCAGATTTGATTTTGTTGCTCAAGCAAATTAACACATCCCTAGGTACTGACATGTCACATTTCATCCGGTGATATTTTTGGCTTTATACATATTAGCAATTGCCACAAAATGCATGTTTTTTTTTTTTTCTTCAAGCGGCAAGCCCAGCTGACTGTCCTCCTTTGGAGTTATATCAGCTCTCCAGCCCTACCTAATAATTTAGTTCATGGGGATCTTGATTACCTTTCCCTTCCATAAGACATTACGTTTGTCCAGTTCGTTGATGGTCATATTGACTGGATTCAGTGAGCTAAGAAAAGTAGTAACTACCTCCAGACATGTTCATAAGATGTTTGTGTACAGAAGATGAAAAATAAATCCTGCTAATGTTCAGGGTCTTCCCCCCTCTGTAAAATTTGTTGGGTTCCAGTGGTGTGGACTATGTGGAGACCTATCTCTCTTAATACAAAGGAAAAACTGTTGTGCTCCTAGTACAAAATCCCTGCATTTTGTAGGAAACATATTCCTCTTTGGATGTTCTATTTGGCTCCATTCAATGAATGACCTGAAAACCTGTTAGCTCTGAGTGGAGCCCAGAAAGAGGGGAGGATCATAAGCAGGTTTAGACTGGTTGATCTGTAAAATATTTTACTACTTGAAGCATCAGTGGTAGATATGCTATGGGGAGCCCTGGCAGGCCCTGGTGGATGCATCACTGTTGAGAAGCAGGTTTTGATTTGCTCTGGGCCTTAGCAGAGAGTGAAAGTTAAAGTTGCTTATTATGAACAGCATGTTGCCTGATGAAACAAGTCATAAATATGAGCGTGCACAGCAATACTTCATTATTAAATGGAAGTGCTTGATAAGAGATAAAGCTCCAGCTGGCCTTCAAGGCACAAATAACTAGCAATTGCAAGGAGAAAAAAATATCAGTGTTTCCTACTTCTGCTATATTAACTTATTCTCCCAGACGGTACCTGTGGCTTCATTTGGAATTCTCTGTGGTAAAGAAAACTGGAGCCTGGTTTACAGGTCGTTCTGAGTGATGTGTAACCACCTCTGGAAGGGGACAGCTGAGGGCTGCACCCTCTTTATGGAATGTCCCTACAAGACACAACTGAAGGGAAATTCTCCCTCTGGGCAGAACCTCCTGTGTCATGAAGAAGTCCCTAATGCCCATGCCCATGCAGCTTTCCTCATCTGTGAAGAGAGAGAAAAAACAAAACAAAACAAAACAAAACAAACAACAACAACAAAAAAAAAAAACAGAACACCCATTGCATGATTATTTTTGGAACACTGTTTGAGATGATATATATATGGCATTTAGGACATGTGTTCCCTTGTAAGCATGTAACATTTTTGCTATTATTGTGTATTATTGTTTTATACCATTCTTTGATTCTTCTTTAACAGTGTATATTAATATTTTAGAAATCTCTAGTTTAAGAATTACTTAGAAATTGACAGCAGGAGATTGAGAATCAGTAGATAGAACTGACCACTCAGATTTCACACTAGGGCCTGATGAATTGAAACAGTTATCTAAATTTTAGCCAGACATATATGATTCATAAAATTGAATACTATAATTGAACGACAAAATCACTATTATGTAGGTTCACTTAAAAATTAAATATACAGGGTCTAATCGGATTGGATATTTATAATAACAAATGATTCACCAGCTTTTTGATTCATTTCGTTTTGTTTTGTTTTGGGTAGACAAAATATGTTAACTCTAGCAGCATAAAGTGTCATACATAAAAAGAGAAAAACAAATATAAAAAAATAAGTGCTTGGAGGTTTGAATTAAATCAATAAAAGATAACTTAAAACTGACATCCTTTTAAAACACCATTATGAAACAAAAATTCACAACAGGAATTAGAAATGTCAACTGCAAAGAATGAATTTCTTTGCTCTTGTCAACGTAACAAAAGGCCTAAAATATTGTTTTGAGTACATTCAATCTTTTCATATTTAAAAATATCTCAATGGTTGAAAAATTACTATTATCCTAATTTAAAAGCATATTACACATATACCCTTTATGCCTTCATATTATGGGCATTTTGCATATCTTTGTAGATTTTGACAGGCATTGTTAAGGGTTGAAATTATCTGCTGGGGTGTGAGGAACTTTTAAAAACTTTTCTCTGAAAGAGGGACGTGTGGGAAAAACATGTTATCTTCTTCTGTGGATATATATTTTCCTGTGTGAGACTGAATTTTTAAAATGGTTTTGTCCATTTTGTAAACATGAGAAATCAAACCTAAGAACAAAAGCCAGCATGCTGAGGTTGACAGAGCGGAAGGAGTAGTATAATGTGTTCTTTGATGATATTTTGAGCTCCTTAGTTAATTAACCCTAAAACTGCCTTCTCTGTCAATCTTTTTTAATTGAAGTAATACATTTTCCTTATTGTAATATATTTCTAGTTATTTTTTTTCCTGTTAAGTGGCCACAAGTATTCTAAGTGACTCATACTCCAGAAGACATCCTAATCTGGACATTGTAGCTCATCTCCAAGATGTTATTGTGCGTGTTATCTAGAACACTTGGTCATCCACAAACTACACCCTGAGGGCAGGATTGGACAGTATCTGAGATCTGCACAGAAGATATTTTGGGGGCACTGGCCAGCTAACCCAGGAGTCAGGTAAGGAGAGAGGGCAATAATTTTCTGTGGGAGTCCATAATATCAAATTCCATGGAGCTTGATGGGATTCGGTGTCTGGATTCTTAAAATTTTGCTTTCAGAAAGAAAAATTATGCAAGGAAAGGATAGTTATGCAAAGCTGATAAATCTTGCTTATTTAAAAATTATGATATCCTATGAAGGAAGTACATTCATAAAGTGGCTATGTCTAACTGTGTTTTATAGAAAAAGATGTAATAGTTCTCCTGCTCAGACATGCATATTTTGGTATCGTATTCATACATAAAAAACAACATATTATATGTATTTTAATATATGACTTATTAGATTTAAATGTCACTTCTCAATGCAACTTCTTTTAGATGTAATTTCTGTGAGACCCACTTGAATGTTGACTGTATGGACCTTCTGTTTCTTGTATAGTATTTTGGGGCAATAGTTTTATCAACCTCAAAATTACTGTCACTGTGAATCTTTTTTTTTTTTTTTGAAAGATTTTACTTGTTTATTCATGAGAGACAGAAAGAGACAGGCAGAGACATAGGCAGAGGGAGAAGCAGGCTCCATGCAGGGAGCCCAATGCAGGACTCGATCCCAGATCCCGGGTACACGACCCGAGCCAAAGGCAGATGCTCAACCGTTGAGTCCCCAGGCGTCCCTGTCACTATGAATCTCCTTGTCAGATATTTACACATTTGATTTCATTTTGCTAAATTATTGCAATTATTAATTATATATTATATAATATTAAATACATGTAGTATATTTAGTCTATGTAATATATAATCTAATTTTATATAATGTAATAATTACATAATGTATAATAAATATATAATGATATGTGAAATCAGTTAATATTTCTATATTAACTTCATACTATATAAGGTTGTTAAATCACTCATTAGTTCTAGCAAATGATTGAGGGAAAATTGTTTCTGTTGTTTCCTCACAGCTAAAAGTACTAAGGAAAACTGAAAAAAAAAAAAGAAAGGAAAACATTATTTCCTTTACCTGAGTGTTAGCAGGGGTGGATTATTATATCTGATATTCACTGTAGCTTTATTAGGCTAGTTTTCTTATGAAGTACTGTTTGTTTGTTTGTTTTTTTAATGATGATGCAACCTACACTTAAAATGTTCCTTTCTTTTCTTTTCAGTTCCTTCATTGACTGCCAATTCCTCATCATTTATGTGTTTTAATATATATATTTTCAGTTTCACAATAAGGAAGCTAAACAATAATGACTAGTTTAAGAGCATAAAATGAATAAATAAAGGATATCTGTTTAACTTTATGGTGAAATTTTTAGTTAAAAAAATCACAAAAGGATTAACTTTGAGCTAAAATTAATTCACCTGGTCAGTTACTATGCTTTAAATTTGTTCTCTGTGCCTATTAGAAAGCTATGGGATATGTTTCAGGCATCCAAACAAAGATTCTATTTTTAAAAAATAAGTAGAGAAAAAGGTTTAAAGAAATTCATATGTGATTTTGCTGTTTTTTTCTACTATGAATAAAGAGGTTTTATTGCATTTGTGGCATTCAATTATAACGGGCTCCAGATCATGTCAAATAATTTTGTGACATAGCCTATCTTTATCAACATGAAACATTACCCTATCTTGTATATATGCTATCATTTCTGAACATATTTAAGGTAATTGTAGGGAGCCATAAATCATGATTGATAATATTTCACAGATTTCACCTACTGTTAATCGTTTCAGATTTAGCTGAATTTAAATTTTATTTGTTGAATTATTCTTTCTATTTATTTCTCCCAACTCTATTTTTTATTACACACAATAAAAAATAAATATGCTTCTGAAGCTAGTATGATTAATGTAATTGTCCCTAACTGCATTTCAATAAAAAAGAACAATTCAGTGTAATTTTTTGGGTTTTGAGAAAATTTTTTGGTTTTTCTGCTATAGTATTTTTTTTCAACAGAACTGCATTGAGTTAGAAGTACTTCTTGTAAGTTTCTAAATCTAAAACACAACATAAAACTTTGTTCCTTACATGATACTTCCAGTATTTACTGCACTTTCCTTGAAAGTATAGTTTGTTTTTTTACTCCCGAATATCTTCTTTCAAAGTGTATACTTCTGCTATCTCTAGTACACCACTTTTCTGACCAACTATGTAAAGTTAACATATTTCCTTTTTGTAAGTTATTCATGTCCTTGGTTTCCTCATCCTTAAGCACAGACAGCGCTATTTGGGTTTGCAATCATGAAATGGTAACATGAATACATTTTTTTCTTGACTCTTCTCCTCATTTACTTTGACATGTTCAAGACCAGATGATAAGTCCAAATCCTTCCAACACAGTTGCAAATAAAAGAACCTTTCAAAACTCTTCTTTGAATTCTATACCATGTTACACATTAAACATGATATAATACTTAAAATTTCATGTCATTTTTAAATATTGTTCCAATTATTCTATGTTATAGTGTTCATTTACATTTGAGGTTGTTGTCATTCCCTATCTTTATGTAATTAAACACTTTGTTTTTGTTTTGGGGACGTGCTTAACAAATTTTTATTATCGTCCTATTTTTCCTAAAAAATATGTCTTGATGCAAATAAAAGTTTAACTTCTTTAAAATACAGTGTAACCTTTTTGGCAATTTAGAGATAGGACTATATTTGTTCTTGTTCTGTGCATATGCAAATAGTAAAATACTTGTATATATATAGTATGTGTCTGGTATAATTATACACTAAAAATAGATTAAATGTAATTTTGGCTATAATGTATATTTAGACAAAATATATACAGAAACATAATGCTATTATATTTTTACTGAGTCATATCAGAAATCATTTTAATTTAAATGCTTAATTGACATAAGGTCAACATGTGATTATAAAGGGGATATGTAACTACAGAGCGAAAATAGAAGAGCAACATCTTATTTTGAGAATTTAATTTGCACAATTATCTGACAAACTAAAATGTCAGTGTATCAATGGAAATAGAACCCCAATACATATAATTTTATATAATATAAATTTATAATTATACAAATCAACATAGTTTGTTGTGGAATTTTAAATTTTGATTTGTGTTTTCATTAATTATGCTACATATGAGACAGAGAAAAGGATAGTAAATATTATATCTGTGTTTGGTTCATGTAATAGTGCTATTTGATATTAGTTTGAAAATATCTAATTCCCTAAAGATAAGTAGATAGCTTCCAGATTGAAAAGTTAGCAATATCTACCCTCGTGCATGATAACAATTTCTAATTATTTCTTTCAAATGACTTGAATTTGTGTCTAAGTAGTGAGGTAGGGGGAAAATTATGGAGTTCTCTAGCCAAGGAGAGGGCAATCACAGGTTTATTATATGAAGATGAGAGTAGAGAATAAGAGTAGATGTTCTAATCTAGATAGTTTCAATAACTTCTTTCTCCTTTATATTGCAGTGAAACTCAATAAATTCTGCATATCAATTTAAGCAACACACAATTTAAGCATGCACACTTCCACCTAGAAATTGGCTTTCAAAATGTTCTCACTGAATTGAACTTATTCAAATCTGTTTATTTAAGTATTCATAAACTATTTCTTCTGTTAAACAAAAAATACAACTTACAAACTTAATTTCTCTGTTATTTCAAAAGTAATTTGAGCATTTTAATTTCTTCATGATGAGGTATATGTTTGGAAATCCAAGTGAGCTCATAAAAACTACATAGGAAATATCAATACCATTCAATATCTATGGCAATCATAATTAATATGTGCAATAATTACCACTTAAATATCATACTTAAGTATTGTGATGAATTGTGTGTTCTAATGCATTATTTTGCTTTCTCTAATTGTTAGAAACTTATAATGTAGCAAAGAAATTATTCTTGCAATCTGCTTTTGTTGGAAACAAATATTTATGTAGCACCCAATCATAATTCATCCTTTTCACAAGAGCAAAATGCTTCATTATTATACTAAACTAATGTACTAAGGGTTTAAATAATACTGTTCAACAGGTATATTAACATAATACTTTCTGAATGGTTTCTCTATGTTGTGTTTTACTAAAATGTGCACATATGTTCAAAGTTTTTTAATGTACTTATTAAAAATAGTATATTTGCCTAGCAAATAATTCCCCAAGTTTTATGGTTTCATTTATATGTGAGATTATTTTATCAATGTACTTACAGTCTGGAACAAAGATTTTTCTTTTCTATTCTTGTGCATTTTATTATATTGTGTTCCTTCCTCCCAACCCTTCATGCCACAGAAATGGAATTCTTCTTCATCTTCCATCATTCAATTATCAAATTGCCAGTTCTAACTCCCAAATTATCTACACTATGTCCTTTACTCCAGTTCCTCCACTATTACACTAGTCTCAGAAACCATTATCTCTTACTTGGGCACGTTTAAAACCTGTTTTTCTCCATTCTTGTAATCATCCAATCTTATTGGATAAACTTTATACCTTAAGCCAAAACCCAATGTAGTTTCCTGGTTAGATTTGGCCCTTTTAGGGGTTAGATACACATAATAACACAGTATTTCAGGCAAGTAAGCCTGTATCCAGTAAGATACAAGTATGTAAACATTTGTCCTGTATTATCATTTATGAACAGAATTCATTCACTTTATGATAAAGTAACCACTCAATATTGACCTCACCAATTTCATGATGTATTTATTTTTGGAGGATGGAAGATGGGAAATATATGCTCATGTGTTGGGGCTTGGGGAAAGAAAGAAAGTTAAGTCTTCAACTTCTATGGTGGGAAGTCAATAGAAAATGCCTGAAGGATCAATCAAGCGCAATCTCTGGAGATACAGAAGTAAATCACAAAAACTCAGCTAACAGATTTGAAAATAGTTAACTGGGGAAGAAAAAACGAGGAAGGGAAATGGAGGAAACCTATTGACCACATTTTTTCTTAACAAACCTTATAAAACTGGTTGTCTCTTTACATGAGTGTACAACTTTGACAAATTTAATAATTATAATGAATGAAATCACAAGGTGTGGAAAATAACATCACCATCTCTACAAAAACCTTGAGCTATATATCATAGTCCAGAGCAGATGTGTCATAGGCAATCAAAGTAACAATTATCAGGACACTAATTGGAATAAAAGGCAAATAAAATAAACTTTAACTCGCAACTAATTCATATGTGTAATGAAAAAATGATTATTCAGTGGGAAATGCAGTTGATAAATCAGAGAACTGAATATGCTTGTAAATTCTTTGATGATGCATGTATATTGTATTTGGCCTGAAGTGGTGTTAATAAGACCACTGGAGAAATGTGGTGCAGAGAATTTCCTTTCAAGTATCAAGTGAATTAACATTTAATCTTTTTGATTTAGTCGATTCTCTCCTTTGTTCTTTTCACAAAATAAATTAATTTGTCTCAAATAAAGCTTATTGTATTTTTGTAGAGTGAAGATTTGTTTTTGGAATATGTGTTTCTCTTGCTCTGTCCTTTAGAATATATTAGATGGAAGTTTTCATTTGACATTCTATTTCTAACATCAAAGAATGTGTGCTAAAGCATTTGAGGAGCTACATACTAATCAGCAACTTAATACGAGAATGTTAAGATTGCTTTGTTGAATGCAAAACTGGTTAATAGCTCATAGGGCAACAAATTTGAGGGGTTATCCTTTTCACCAGAAAGAAATAATTTGGACCTTTATCAGATAAAAATATAGAAAGTAATATGTGATCTCCTTAATTAATTATTTTACCATCATTGAATAGAATCTCTACTATTAAGGAGGAGGGAGCTTAGACATCTGATGCCCGGCCCCGTTGATTCACAAGTATTTCTATTTTCCATCAGAAAGCCCCTTCGCATCCACCTTAAATTGGATGCATTCCCTGTTTGCTATATTCTGAATTATCTATGCTCCACTGTTAAGAAATATAGAAAGATCTTTTCCAGACTAAGAACGCCTTAATTCTCGGAATATGATGATTCAATTTCATCTACATCGTTTTTCTTTTGCATTTCTGTAGTCCTAATCTTCCTTCAGACAAAATGACAGTGTCCCACTCATTAAGACAAAAGCATATAAAACATAAATCATTGCAATAAATAACAAATCTCACATAATTTTATTTATTTATGTTTAACTTATTTATTCATGAGAGACACAGACAGGGGGAGAGAGAGAGAGAGAGAGAGAGAGAGAGAGAGAGAGAGGCAGAGACACAGGCAGAGGGAGCAGCAGGCTCCATGCAGGGAGCCTGAGGTGGGACTCGATCCTGGGTCTCCACGGTCAGGCCCTGGCTGAAGGCAGCGCTAAACCACTGAGCAACCTGGGCTGCCCTCTCACATAATTTTAGTCCCACGTATGTAATTGCTGCTGGTTAAGGATTATTACTCCATTCCACATATGAGGAAACATGGGAAAATAAGGTTGAAGTACTTGGCCCAATCATAAAGAAAGTAAATGTACAACAAGTATTTCAAAATGTTTCTGATACAAAGCTCCTGCCCCCACTCAACAGGTGACACTGATTTTCAAAGGACCTTTGATTCAGATCTTGAATGTGACATATAGTTGACAGGAAATATGTCTTGTCTCCTTTTAATTTTCTAATTAATGCTTTCTGACCTCGAAGATACACATGCTTTATGAAGGAATAAATCAACAGCTAAATCAACCAAGCCAAGAGCAACAGAATAAAAACTTCACAAAGAGTGGAAAACCTCATCATACTTATTATCACTTATTTCTGAGTGTTTGTGTTCTAGTTAGATATTCAATAATCATATTCTCACCAAATAGCTTTGTTAACATTTTTAGAAGATTTAAATTAAAAAGGTAAATGCATCCGCTTATTTTCATTATTTGACGTTATCATATGAATTATTGAAACTGAAGTTCTTCTTAAACTCTTAATAAAAAATACTGGCATTTACTATTTAAATACTTGATCAATACTCTCATTATACCTATAAAACAAATTACACATATTCAAAAAGTGTTTATTAAACCACATTATAATATGTATGCTGACAATTTGATGGATAATCTATCTTATGTATAGATAAGTCTATACATAATAAATAATAATAAATTCAATTTGGTATACTAAATTCAATTTAACACTGTTTTAATATTGTTTCAATGCTAATAATGCTATTGTAGTCTCTGAGGGGTCCTTTAATTAATACAATTCCTCCTCTGCACCTGGTGTCTAAATAACCAAGGAAGTAAATAAATAACAGATGGAAGGCCACACATCAGTTTTGGAGAGCATGGCTCAGTCTGGAACCAAATGGATCAGCTAAGGGAACTCCAGAAATGACAGATATGCCTCATTCCTAAACTGTACCTTACCTAGACTAACGTTGAAAAATGGAAGAGCAAAGGAGAATACATGCTAAATGCATACAAACCAACCCCACATTTCCAAATTTGCCAATAAATTCTGCCCGTGTGTTTCCAAAGGCACCCTGGGGGCTCATATTAGGCTTAAGAAGGGTTTCTTTCCTGGATGGAAATCAGGAGCTGTGAAAGTATATTCCCCTTTAACACATTACTTATTTCTTGATTTAGATTATTATGATTATAAGCAGCATTATCTGGATGCCATATTCCTTACCAAGACTAGAGACTGGGAAGACTCTGCGGAAAGACATAGGCAAAACCAATCATTATTTAAAACATAATGGACAGTAAACTAATGGATGAAACTTTCATGCTCCCCCGTCCCCCCAAAAAAAATTCCTAGTATAATTGTGAATTGTGAATTAGGATAGTATCCTGGAATCTCATAATATGAATTTTTCTTGTTATAAATGAAATCTTTGCTTGAGATTTTTTTCTTTGACTTGAAGATTACATGTGGAAAACACATATTTTTTAAATAAATGGATTAGTAGGTTTATTAGAACTATCAGGAAGTATTAAAGCAGTCAATGCAAAAATAGTCAAGTATTTTTGGACAAATATATTGAAGAGTAATCATTACTTATTTTTTCATCTGTGATATATTTTCTCTAATTTGCTATTAGTTATTCCATTTCCATAGAGATTCCTTCCACTCAAATAGTCCAGAGTTGCTATAACGTGCACAGCTGTGAGACTTCACTGTTGTAGCCATTAATATTCTTAGTGATTTTCCAGGGAGGGAATTCAAATTTAGATGTAAACTAGTCTAATAAAGATTATATTGAAAATACTTGGTTATGGGGCTGGGTGGCTCAATAGTTGAGCATCTGCCTTTGGTTCATGGCATGATCCTGAGTCCTGGGATCCAGTCCCACATCAGGTTCCCCGGAGGGAACCTGCTTCTCCCTCTGCCTGTGTCTCTGCCTCTCTGTGTCTCTCACGAATACATAATAAATAAAAATACATAAATAAAATCTTTTAAAAATAAAATAAAATATTTGCTTTTGCATTATCAAGGAGGTGGTATCACTTACCACCAAGATCACTAACCAGGGGTTTTTCTTTTAATTCTCTGATGTTGTAATAAATTCATATACTGAAGGGTTAGAAATTTTGGCTTCTGACTTTTTATGGTTTACCTCCAAGGTGGATTTTCCATCTTGACAAATTCAGGTTTTACCAACTGCCTCTGTGTTCCTCAAGGCCAAGTAAAGCAAAGCTCAAGTTCACCTCATTTGCAAATACCTTTAAAAAAAAGTCAGATTCAGAATTCTTAATTTTATTAGTTTTGATATATAAGCAAGTTTTTAATATCTTGCCATTTCATTAATTGCATTTAAAAGAATTAATATTTTTATCTTTCATTTTTAATTTTCCTCGTTTTTCCTATAAGATCAATGAAGGCACTCAGTGTGTTTGCTAGATGGAAACCTCTGATTCTTAAAAACCTATGATTACACATTTTTAAAATGTTCATTTTGAATATCAAAGCCTCTAGCAAATTATGTCCTCCATATCAGTGATGTTTTCAATGTAATAATTGGGGAACCTGGGTGGCTCAGTGGTTGAGCATCTACCTTTGGCCCTGGGATCATGCCCCACATAGGGCTCTCCTCAGGTAGCCTGCTTCTCCTGCTGCCTATGTCTCTGCCTCTCTCTGTGTGTCTCTCATGAACAAATAAAATCTTTAAAAAGATATTTAATTACTAAATGCCTATTCTGTACTACAATGAAAGGGAGGAATTTGCTCTGCACTTCTTTAATACCCCTCCAAAAATAAAGGAAATACATAGTTTTGTGTCTCTCACTTTCACACCAAAGTTGTAGGAATCATATTCAGATTGACTGTTATTTGGGTGCTGTCAGTGATCCATACCTCGCAGTGTTAATGGTCTCAGAAGTCACCTCCCACTTTGACAATGGGCTTGTCGGTGGAGCTCTGTTTGGTGAAAGGAGCACTAACAAGCAAGATGGATAGAGAAGCTCACTGGGCTTTCCCAGCAGGGCTTGTTCTTGGAACTTAACTGTGATGTTATAAGGAAGATCAAGCTGTCACATGGACAGACATCACCTGCAGATGTGGTCAGTGCCCCAGCGGAGCTGCTATGGCCAACCCCAAGTTGCCAGCAAAGTGAGCCATCCATTTTGACAGTGTTTCCTTCCTTCCAGATCAAGCTGTGCCTGCTGAGGCTAAGTGGAGCAGGAATGAACTATCCCCACCAAGCTCAATCTGACTTGCAACACCCTAAGCCATTAAGATTTAGGATGAGTTTGTTTTATTGACAGTAGACAATAGATAATATTATTGGTAAATGTATAATATGACGTTTGCATGTAAATCACCATGCAATAATAAAAGGTATTAACACCTTAAGGAATGTGCGAAAATCTTGACACTTTAAAGGAGCGTAGACTTCTGTATCCAATGACAAGGGTTCTTTTGATAGTGTAGTCATTCCTAAGTTTGTTACCTTAGGTATTTAACATAACTTTTCTTAACATTGTTTCCGTCATCTGTAAAATGAAAAAATAATAATAAAATCAAATTGCATGGAGATTGGAGGGGGTTAAATAAAATATGTGAAAATTAACCCATCTCAATCTATGACACATAGTTAACAGTTAATAAATAAGAGCTATTATTATTATTATTATCTTATTATATTCAGAAATACAAGTATATCTATTCCTCTCTGTATATTTTGTTGGTTCTATATTTTAAAACTTCTTTATTATTACATAATATTCACATGTAGTATTTATTACTACTAAGTGGAGTGGAGATGTATTGCTTCTTTAGTTGTAAATAAAGATTTCACCCTTTTGTTATTGAATCCTTTTTTTTTCATATTTTCTCTAACAGTCCTTTCAACTTGCTATCCCACATCCACAAAGAAAATAATACATAGACTGATGCTTCATTGGGAGAAGAATTTTATATTTACTTAGTCTTTTATTGCTAAATTTTCTTGTCATTAGACACTATAACTCTCTTATTTTTTTTCTTTTTTATTCTATTCACATAAGCCATATCATAATTTCCTATCTAATAAAACATTCAATGTTTATAACTACATGCTCTGACATCGTTAGCATTCAATTAAACCATACCTTGGGCACATTACCAAAGATAGCTATTTCTTTTTCTTTTTTTTTTTTTCTCACATATTTCCACTACTGAAAATAATTTCTTTGGTTTTAAACTTGATATTCAACTGTGCCTAACTTTAGTAATTCTCTATTATGGAAGAAATTACTGGAAGCCATTTGATTTATTTCTATCAGGTGGCAAAAGATGAATTAACAGTGTCATAACATCCAATTTGTGGCACTACATTGTTCAGAAACAAACACATCTCATAATTGGAAATTGACAGCTTTGGCACTAAATTGAACTAATCATTACTCACATTCACACTAGCCTCTATTTCCTCAAGCTCTATTAAGTCATTAAAATGCCATGACAATTTTCTCCACAGGTGTGGAAAACCAGATCCTTGCCTATGGCAGACTTAATTAAGATAACAGCTGGATAGTTACATTTGGAAGGGAGAAATCCAAGACATGATAATGTTTCTCAAAGTGCCCCAAATGAAGAGTAATTGGGGAGTGGCCTAGTTTTTGTTATCTTATTCCAATTTTGTTGTTTGGAGATTATCTATTTTATAGATGCTTTGCTAAATCTGTAACCAAATTATGAGTAAAGGAAGTTAATCATAGCTTTTAAATGACATCATAATTGGCTATATTTAAATTATTATAAACCGAGTTTATGGTTTTACTGAGTACATGTGTATACATTAGCTATTGCTCTGTTTTCCCCCCATCAAGGGTCTACTTTTCTCTCTTCCTCCCATGGTTTGACATAATCATTCCCAGAACAAAGTTCCTTGGCCTTTCTGGCAAGGAAGAACAACTAAGTCATTTAAATTGTATAGTGACAGTGAAGCTATTGCTGGCTCACAGTAGTTTTGGGTATTCACAATAGCACCTTCTCCCTTCAGGAAGTAAACTGCCTTGACTTTTTTTTTTTTCTTAATTTTATTAGTTTATTTGGCAGAGAGAGCACAAGCAGAGAGGTGCAGCATGCAGAGGGAGAGAGAGAAGCAGGCTTCCCGCCAAGCAGAGAGCCAGCTGGGGCTCAGGGCTCTATCCCAGGATTCCAGGGTCATGACAGACACAACCAAAGGAGCCACCCAGGCGCCCCAGTGTTTCTGAATATGGGTGCCTGGCTGGCTCCCTTGGGAGAAGATGTGGATCTTTTTTTTTTTTTTAAGATGTATTTATTTATTTATTTGAGAGAGAGAGAGAGAGAGAGCAGGAGTTGGTGGGGGGTGGGGGGCAAGGTGGAGAACAGAGAGATAGGCAGTGCAGACTCCCGGTAGAGTAGGCACCTGATGCTGGGTTCCATCCCAGCACCCTTAGATCATGACCTGAGCCAAAAGCAGACATTTAACCAACTGAACTGCTCAGGTGCCCCAATCCTGACATTTTTTTGAATAGCAAGATATAATACAGACTTTTCTAAACCTATGAAGTACAAGAAACTAGACCTCTTACCATTTAAATTTCTTGGTATGAGTCTAGAGTTGGCATATAGGGCAAGAGTATTTTTTATTCATAAAATCAATTTAAATCTGACCATCTTGGGATCCCTGGGTGGCGCAGCGGTTTGGCGCCTGCTTTTGGCCCAGGGCGCGATCCTGGAGACACAGGATCGAGTCCCACGTCGGGCTCCCTGCATGGAGCCTGCTTCTCCCTCTGCCTGGGTCTCTGCCTCTCTCTCTCTCTGTGTGTGACTATCATAAGTTAAAATAAATAAAATAAATAAAATAATAAATCTGACCATCTTGAAATTCCTCCTTTTTATAACATATAAAAACATTTAAAAAATCAGTGTTTCTGACTCTAATCAGAATTCTATTTCTTAGGCAAATTCCAAGACAATTATACAATATTTTTCCCCAAATATTTCCAATACTTGTAACTCTTCCTAGGCAGTCCCTCTTGTGTATAAGAATTAGGTTCTGGGGATGCCTGGGTGGTTCAGCAGTTGAATGTCTGCCTTCAGCTCAGGGTGTAATCCCATAGTCCCGGGATCGAGTCCCACATTGGACTCCCTGCACGGAGCCTGCTTCTCTCTCTGCCTATGTCTCTGCCTTTCTCTGTGTGTTTCTCATGAACAAACAAATAAAAATAAAAATAAATAATAAAAAAACTTAAAAAAAAAGAATTAGGTTCTGAATTGCCTAGTCAATAAATCTGCCTTCTGAGAAATCATTAATAATTCTATATGGGAATTTCAGATATACCCTGCTTTGGAATGGAACTTATGTCAGGTGTTTGGATACATTGGGTTTTTTTATCCTATTAAATAATTGATCTGGTGCCCATCTTATGTTTTTACATTTACCATTTTTACTAATAAATTATTTTTGAGTTTTCATGTCTTATTTATTATTCTGAGCTAAAGACATTATTTCAGGGGACCTAACATGTTGAGTAAATATTAAAAACACAAGAATTGCTTATATTGTTGAGTTAAAAAGTACCATAAATATATAGTGTTACACAACAAACTGCCCCCCAGAATCTCTTTTGGTTAGATCGAAAGATTATTTTGCAAGCTGTATTATATGGAGTTTTCTGTGTCTTGTCCTGCATAACTGACCACCCCAACCTGCTTAAATGCACACAGGGTAAAGCATGTTGTCATGAGCTTTGTGCTACACTAAGTGACCTTGGGCATCTCATTAATCAACATTAGCTGGCTTCCAGGTCAGAACTGGCTCTTCTGGCTGAATGCCAAAAGGTATAAATCTTGCCTTCTATCCCCTCTAGGTCCAGGCTGGGCTGCCCCCCAGAATGGTAGAATCTGGGAGGGGAGGCAGGCACATCTAGCCCAGGCTCTTTGAAGATATAAAGACATGATAACATACAAATGCAGCTCGCTCCAAACTACTGTAGGCAAACAAATGTTTAACTTCAGACCCGACCATTTGTATTATAAATATGGCCTCTCTGGGGATGGTTAGTTGGAAGCCACACCTGAGGGGAGAATGCCCCACTAGGCCTCCAGTCGGGACTCCAACCTGGCTATCTCCAACGGGCTTCCTCAGCTAATGAGGTTGGATGTTGTAAGTACTCGATTTGATGTGACTTAGTTTTATTCTCCTTTACTGCTTACTCTTGCTCTCATCTATGTGCAGATTTCCCTTTTCTTCTACCTGCTTCTATTAGATTTTCATATCAATAAAGTGTTTTTTCCCCTTTGAAACTGAGAATACGGCAGCTGTGAATCTTCAGACATAGCTTGACCTAAAATCATTCTTTTCCATCCACTGAGTAGATACAAATGTTCTTTGTGACAGATAGCTGGAATAAATGAAAAATCAAACAGTCTAAGGAGATTGCTGGAGTCTTAACCATCATGAGGGTATATTCCAAATTCCAAAACTATTCATCATAAATTAAATGCTTTATCATAGTAAAAAATAGGTTTTCCACTCAACCCAAATCCAAATATCTCCAAAAAGGCAGGATTAGAGGAAATAACTTGTGCTTCAAAATTAAGCATATCTTATTCAAATTCCTATTTTGTCACTCAATAATTTTATGATCTTCAGAAAATTATTTAACTACTGGCTTTCAATATCTTTAGGATATGTGAGAATTGAGGTATTTAATGCAAGTAAATCATACACTAGTAACTAATCATACAAGGTAACTAATTCCTTTTGTATTGATGCTAATATTGGAAATGATCCATATTTGCATGTGCATCATTTTATTCTCTATAATGGCACTCTCCATATTGTTTGTATACAAATACACTCTAAGAATATAAGGGCATGAGTCATTTTAAGTCAATCAATGCCGAATTCATAACTATCATGTCATATCAATTTTCCAAAATTGAGTTCTGCAATAAAGGCTCACTGCATGACAATTTTTCTCTCTCCACTCTTCATTGCATGGAAAACGTACCTTTCTTCCATCCAGAGTTTTATTTGTGATGTAAGTCAAGTACAATCCTGTACATAACCAAATAATACGATTCTAAATATCATGTTTATATCATGTTTATATAAAAATGCAATTCTAAATATCATGTTTATATATACTAGTGACTAGATAAAAAATCAATTTGCAAGAAACCCATCTGAGTTTCACGAAATTTCTTTGCATTATTTCCCATCAATTGTGTCTTGCTTTGTCATTACGTATATGTGTTTTACTTTATTGGTCCCTTGTCCTTCACACTTGCTTTAAGAGCCCCCCAAAATTATAGATGAATATCATAGAGCCCTGGGGAGTCATGTGCCCATCTCATATCCTCGGGAAAGAGTGATAAGCTAGGACAGGTGATATAGGCATGGAAGGAACATTAGCCATCATGTAGTGCAAATCCCTGTTATGTAAATGGGACATTCAGACCAGAAGAGAAAAACCATTTGCCTGAGCACCACAGAGCATCCCACTTATTCAGAAACATCTTGGTCCACTAATATTATGGTGGTTTAGCACAGCTTCTTTGACTTTCTTGAGTCCTTTACAAAACAAAATGTGCTAAAAGCTCATTGTTACAGGAATCCCTTAAACTGTTCTCTTCCCATGCTCCTTTTAGGGTATGGGTTTTAATGATTGGCTTTATGAATAAGCTATCCACTAAACTAGGAATGGAATACCGGACATATTAGTTCTAGTTTTTTTTTTAAGATTTTTATTTATTTATTCATGAGAGACAGAGAGAGAGAGGGAGACACAGGCAGAGGGAGAAGCAGGCGCCATGCAGGGAGCCTGATGTGGGACTCAATCCGGAGACTCATCCTGAGACTCCAGGATCACACCCTGGGGCAGAGGCAGGCGCTAAACTGCTGAGCCACTCAGGGATCAGGACACATTCGTTCTAAATGGGTGTAGAAAAAGTCTTAATTCATTGTACAAGGAAAAAGAAACTTAATCATTTTGGAGAAGCAGCGTAACATAGAGAATAAGGAGGCTGGAGCAAGACACCCTGAGGTCATATCCCAGTCTTGCCACTCACTAGCTTGGGGTAGTTACTCACTCGTTCTTTGTTTCAGTTATTCCATCTGTCCTTATCTGTACCTAAAAGGCAGTAATAGTGGAATTTGTTTTTTATACAGAATTTGGTATAGCACCTGATACAAATTCTCAATATATGGAGGCTATTATTTTTTATTTACAGGCCTCTTCAGGTAAGACTTTGTTTATATTTGTCACTCACTTCTAGAATAAAACACATCCAGATCTGTGGTGAATGGGAAAAAATCATTTTGCAAATCATATGATTTAAAAAATTTTACCTCCCCAAAATTGAAACAATTAAAAATTTTAATGTTATTGAATAGAATATATGAGTATGTGTAAAAGTTTATATTTTTGGAATAGAATTCAAGAAAATTAGTCATTTATTTGTTTAACATTTCCCTGGCCTTAATTCTGTATACAAAATCTAAAAGCATAGACATGCAGAATATGTCAAATTCTGGAAATATACATTTCTTCCTCCAAAAATAAATATTTCAAAAATTATTTTATATCATTCAGTTGAATTTCTAATATATTGCAATACATATTAGATACCATAAAAGTATAAAATTAAATTTCAATTTATATATATATATATATATATATTTGTCTTTCTATACTTAACATCTATATCTATATGTAGCTATCTCTCTATATCTACCTATATGTCATAGGCTACACTGTGTCCCTCCAAAATTCCTAGACAGGCAGTGGGTGAGGTGATGGGGTAATTGGGTGATGGGTATTAGGAGGGCACATGGTGTGATGAGCACTGAGTGTTATATGCAATTGATAAATTATTGAACACTACATCTGAAACTAATGATGTGCTATATGTTGGTTAATTGAATTTAAAGTAAAAAAAAAAAAAGAAAAACAAATCCTATGTTAAAGCCTTGACATCCAATAACTCAGACTGTGATTGTATTTAGAGACTGAGTTTTTTAAAAAGATAATTAAGTTAAAATGAGGTAATTAATATAAATGCTGTCCTGATTCAAAAAAGGAAATTTGGATATAGATACATAGAGTTTAACTTTGAGACTATCTTCAGACACAAGCTGCACCATTACCTCAGCTCTGGTTATCCAGCCTGCTGGTCTACCCTGCAAATTCTGGGCATGGCTTCCATATTTGCGAAGCCAACTCCTTAAAAGAAATCACTCTTGGTTTCTCTCTAAATGCCTTATTCATAGCCTCTATTGGTTCTGTTTCTCTGGAGAAACTTGACTAATACACTATCTATATATCCCGAGAGGGGAGAAGAAAAAGAGTTTTTTAAAAAGAGAAGTGATAAATTGAATACTTTTAAATATACATGACATTTTAAGTATGAAAATGTATAATATTAGGTAAAAATTATGTAATGGAACTAAAATGGAAATGTTATTTTTATGAAGATAAATAAAATATATAAACTGTCCATAGCTTAAAGAATAGTTTCTGCAGATAGATAGATGTGGAGATATAAAATAATGGTGATTATCCAATTGTAAAGATAATTTCTACTGGTAATTTAAAAAGTAATATACCTATTTAAAAACCTCAAAAATAATCACAAAAATCTGACAATTACATCACTTAGACATTTTAACTTCATACAGAAAGAAAATTAAAATTTGTTAAGGTATAGAGATGCCTACGCCCCCCCCCAAAAAAATGATAATGAAGCTAAAATGTTTTCAGGTCTTGTTTACTAGTTAAAAGGAATGTCAATGAAAATTAGAGTGTATTAAATTTTTAACAGCTAGATTTTATATGTGACACAGTTTGCAATTTATATTTTGAATAAATTTACCTATACTTCATATGCTTATATCATGATTATTTATCCAATATGTTGCTTCATTTAAAGTCTAGTGACATTGGAAGATTATTACCTTTAACAAAGGGGAGAAAATTATTACTTTTAACAATGTGGAGAAAATGCTAGATGAAAGAGAGATGATTTGTCTTTGATAATTCTGTTTATCGTAAATATGTTTAAAGTATACAAGGAAATTCTGAAATGTCCTTAAAAGTAGTCACAGATAGGCCCTGACTCACTTATATAAGTCATAAAGAGCTCAAAGAGCTCACCAATGTATGTCATAAATTAAAATACAGTTTAATATTGTGCTATGTCAGATAATAGAACTAACCACACGAGATGCTGAGGCAGAGATAGGATATCCAAAACACTTCTCAGAGAAAATAAGTCTTGAGCTTAAAGAAAAAAGAAAATGAATAAGAGTTAACAAAGAGAAGACATTGGTTTGAAGAGGTTTTTTGAAACACATAGAGAGTTTTGAACTGATATACTTGGGATGACAGATATATAGGGTGAATAGCTGAAGCCTAGAATTAGAGATATAACAGGCTAATATCATTTGGATTAATGCCAACTAATCTAAGAATTTTTTTCCTAATAGCTATGAGAGGCTTTTTGATAATTTTATGACATTATCAGATGTAAGTTTTACAAAATTCTATCTACACCTAATTTGGAGGATGTATTACTTGGATTAAAACTACTATAATAATTTATCACTTTCAAGCAATTACTGTTTAGGAGATCAATTAAACTGACTGGACAGGCATTGTGATCACATTTTCCTAAAGAAAAATTTAAAATAGAAACTTAGAAAAAGCCCCTTTGGGGCTGCACGAGAAAAAAAAAAAAAAAGAAAGAAAGAAACTTATACAATATGTATAATTTACACATATGTGCATACATGTGTATATTTTTTTTATTCCAGATGTCCTAAATCACTCCTTTTCAATTTCAGGACTTTGATATTATTGGGATAATATTGAAAAAAATAAGAATTATAGCTTTAGAACTTTGAAATTATTTTCACAAAATTGTTATTTATTCTATCAATGTTGCACTCAGTTCTACAATTCAATACACCTTACAATTTGTACTGGAAGTATGAGTATAACCTTTTTTCAGATGTAGTTCAACCACAGCAAGTGATTAAAGCATCAATTAGAGATATATGATTATAAAGTGTGTGGCAATATAATTATAAGTGTGAATTTTTCCTTGTGGTTTTATAATATTAATAGCTATTTAATACACCATTATCTAAAATTATATAGAATTTTTCTTTAAGACAATCTCCTTATATCTTGGAAAGAACATTATCTTCACATAAAATTTTCAATAACAGCATTTCATTTCTCATATCATTTTCTTTTTTTTTTTTTTTGTTCTCTAGTTCTTTTACTATGATTTTTCCTATTCATGAATTGGGAATACCAAGTCTTTTAATTTTATGCAAAATATAAAATCCCATTTTGGTTTCATGCCACTTTTTTGAAAACTGGCTCTAAATATTGTTTTGAAAAATAATTTAATGTTTGTCATTCATTATAGTGAGATTTAAAATTCAGTGAAAACTATTTTTAGTAACGAAGATTTTTTAAAATACGGATTTATAGTGTTTTTCAGCACCTAATTTTTACAGATCTATGTTTCAGGTGACATCCATTAGCATTTTTTTGTTTTCTGGAGGGAAAAAAAATATGCCCAGTAAAAACAGAATAGTTGTATTTTATATCACCAGGCAAACACTTGATAAATGTTACTTCACACGTCCAAACCATCCATGCTTAAAGAACAGTCAAAATATGTATATATTATTTATATTTAGCAAAAACTGAAAATGCAATACATTGCTAAATATATGGGAAAAATATATTTGGGAATAAAGGAATCCATTCTGTTCCATTTTGTTTTTACAATATTGTTCAAATCTGAGACATTTAATAGCATTTTCACATTGCCTTTTTAAAACCAGCATGCTTTGCTCTCCTCTTTTATTTTTTTAAATCAATCTCAGGTAAGGTCATTCTAGACAAATTTCAAAATGTAGCAAAATTAATTATATCTTGTCAACCTTCTCATAGAATACTATCAAACATATAGGCATATTTCATCCAATCATATAATCATATATATACATATAAGTGTTTATATATTTATACCACAATATATTGCAAAAGAGAGAGGAAGAGAGAAAGCAGTAAAATCAAAGCTCAAGGGACTCATGGGTGGCTCAGTGGTTGAGTGCCTGCCTTTGGCTCAGGGCGTGATCCTGGAGGCCCGGATGGAATCCCATATCCGGCTCCCTGCATGGAGCCTGCTTCTCCCTTTGCCTATGTCTCTGCCTCTTTCTCTGTGTCTCTCATGAATAAATAAATAAAATCTTAAAAAACAAACAGAAATAAAAATCAAGCCTCAAAATAAATCTGGATTATAGATATATATATTAATCAGTAAAATAAACAGGAATCCTATACCTTTGAAAATGCTGACAAAATCTTACAATTTGCTTCCACATTATTTAAACCCATAAATGTAATAATTTAACATGTTTTTTTTATGTTTTAAAGATCTACATCTAGGGATGCCTGGGTGGCTCAGTTAGTCTGTCTGTCTTCTTCTCAGGTCATGATCTCAGGATTCTGAAATCAAGACCCATGTGGGGCTCCTTGCTCAACAGGGAGTTTGCTCCTCCCTCTCCCTCTCCCTCCCTGCTGCCATCTAGTGCTCTCTCTCACTCTGTCTCACATTAATAAAATGTTAATAAAAAGACTTACATCTAATATGTTTTAAGCTTACAATATAATAAGAATATTAGAAATACTTGTTTTTTTCTTGTACAGAGAGAACCTGTTATTAAATATAAATACATATATAAATATATAAATTATATATTTATAATAAATATATATAAATTATATATTTATTATAAATATATATGTTATGTATATATATATATATATACATATATATATATATATACTAAATATATATGTGCTAAACCGCTGAGCCACTGGGGCTGCTCATTGATGAGATTTAAATCAAGAATTCAACTGTATAGGAAACCATAGTAGATTATTTAACGTATTAATTTGTTCCTTATTCCATAAAACTCTCCTGAAATTTCATTTTATTCTTCATAAAAAGTTATTAATAATAAAGGAATGTCTTTAATATCGGTTCAATTTAGTTAATAAATTCAAAGCACCTGTTCAAATAATTCTGGGTAAATAGCATAATTTTTGGATACACATTAGCACAAAAATATTGTACACAAAGAAAATTCAGAACAGAAAAATGCCTTATTCCCACAAAATTCAGCTAAGAAAAATCAAACATAATATTATATACAGCCTGAGACAGAAAACAGTAAATATCAAATTTGTCTCTAATTGAAGCTATCGATCGATCTATCATCTATTCAGCCATGTAGTACAAAAACAGAACTATAAAATATCTCTTTTCACCATTCCCTGCCCCTTGTTTTAACCTAGTTCTGGGTCTCATTAAGAGATTATTTTTTTTCTTATAAATTTATAAGGTCTTGGTGTATGTCATATATTTATAGTAATGAAAGATATTTATTTTTAATTACGTGTATGAAATTACAAATTGTATGAAAGATGTTTTCATTTAAAGAAGTTAATACTAATGACTATCACCAACATATCTGTGGTATCATCATAATTAATAACTTTTGTATATAATTACTCCACATACAGGTGTCTAAATCATACTATACTCAATATATCGTATTTATTATAGTCATTTACTATTATTTCTGTTATTTTTCTTCCCATATTTTATTATTTATCTGCTTTCTGAAGACTTGTGATGTATTTATTTTCAGTGATTAATATACAACATTCCATTTACAATAGAACTTTGATGTTTCTGTCCACATGGAAATATCATTAATACTTAGCCAAAGATTCTGGTTATCTTGAAACTCTATTGGCTTTTACATAAAATATAAGCCTGTACTCCACAAGGGTTGAGCTGTGGGATGTTTTCAAAAGTATCTCTAATCTCCACTCATCTTGCATTCTCTCCAACAGAAATCCAAGCAGTCTATTTTTTTTTATAAAATTCTGATTGAAGTCGTATCTATCTAAGAAGGTTTAATATGTTAAAATATGCTAAGAGTTTGGAAACTTCTGATCAAAGTAGCTATCAAAATGCAAAATATTACTGTCATTGTTCTCAAAAGGTAAATAGCAATCATTCTTGGGCTTGGTGTACTGCCCTCCAGTCACTGTGATCTGATCTGCTCCATGAAGCTAGTTTTCCATTGATTAAATGCTCTTATCTCTATTGCCAAGTTAATCTTGTGTGGCATCCAAGCTTTTATTTTATCTTCTTTACACAGTCTCCTTCAGGCTCCACAAATGTGAGTAAACTTTAAAGGAATCACAAACCAGCAGTCATCTTTTCATTCTCAACAAGTTGTTTTTCATAAAACATTCTTTTTGTCACTAAGTTCTCTTTAAACACAGACTCCCTTTTCTTCAAGAAATAAAAAATAACTTTAAAGTAATAGAAGATTTTGCTCTCCCCTAAGAACGAGTGTTATAAAGATATAATCAGCCCAGGCATTTATGTGATAGGCTAAGGTCCTCATGGGATGAAACAGCGGGGAGAGGAGGAGGGGTTAGAGGAGTTCAATTACTGGCCATGAATTTGGATAATTTTTGTTATTTAATGACATGTTCTGTGAGGAGGATTGTTTTATTTAATATTAACTCATATCCGTATCAATATTTATTATATTGCTTAGCTAATGTTCATTTATCAGAAATATACAACATGGTAAAAATAAAATAGTTCCTTACAGGATGACCTTTGACTTTGTGTACTCAAAATGGTGTGAAAGCTATAGTTTATTGTGACAAGCACAGTGAGTACGGTGTCCTCCTTGGATACCAGTATCAAGCTAGAGAAGTTCAGTGAACTTGATTTCTTGAGTCTACCAGGTTAATACAGGAGATACATTTTGGGTTATATCAATGGCAATCTCTATTCTGGTTGAGGTTTTGCCAGTTTGCAGGAAATCCCAGACAGATTTTACTTTGTCTCTCACATGCTAAGCAATGTATTCTAAATATCCAGTCTAATTTCCTAGTGATGTTTAAAGTAGTATTTATTAAGAGATATCAACTGATTCTAATTGGGAGATGGGGAGGGGTTCCTTTAAAAATGACCGGAATTGACTATTCTTTCAATAGTAAATAATAAAGAGAGGAGAACAAGGAACAGTTGCCACAGCTAAAAGTATTAAAATTTTAGGTTGGACATTAAGGATTAACTTTCCACACAAAGGGCCATGGGGCTCGAGTTATACTTTCTAAAAGCTATTCCAAGGGCTATATTGCTTTATATATTCAAAAACTAGAAATAATGAAAAGAAAATGTAATGAATAGATTGCACAGTGGCCAATGTTAGAATGAGTGACTTTTATACCTTGTGACTTTATAGTGATGACAGAAATATCACCTTTACCTAAGAGTCTGTGAGAGCTATGCTGTGGTATATAATGTCTAAGATGTTATCAGAAACCCATTATATCACATCATATTTACACTTTCTCAAAAGTCTTTCTATAAGAAAAATATTTCCACAGAATTGTGTTCTACAGAATACGATAAGGTTGATTTATCTTAAAATGTCCTCAAAGCAGTGCCTAGGTGGCCTAGTTGGTTAAGCAACTGACTCTTGATTTCAGGTCAGGTCATGATCACAGGGCCCTGGATTTGAGCCTGTGTCAGGCTCCCTGCTCAGTGGGCAGTCTGCTCCTCCCTCTTCTTCTTCCCTTCAAAAATAAATATTTTCCTAATTAAATGTTGATCATAAAAGGGCGATAGAGTATTTTGATCAATCATATATTTATTTACCAGAGTTGAAGCACCGCATGACTAGGAAACAATACAAAGTAACTGAATAAAAATGATTTTCTATCTACTATCAATCTATCATCTTATCTATCATCTATCTATCCATCCATCTTAGTCATGAATATTTTATTTGTCCAATAGTAAAAGCATACATTTTCATAATCTATGACTCATCTTTAGCTTAGCATTTAATCCTTTTTGATATTTTGGTGGCAGAAAAGAAATAGCTGTTTGTTTCGCTTTCTATGTGTGCTGATTTAGAATGCCATTTTCTGCTCTTAAAAGTATTGGAACTGAAAATGACTTTGTTATTTTCTCAGCTAACCTCCTTTTTTCTCTGTATTTCAATGTGTCCAGACAAACAAGTACAGAAGAGAGTTCTCTCAGTCCTTAGATGTGACATTAGGGGATCCATCTATACTAACAGTGGAGGATCAGAAGGAATCACAAATCATTCATGCTTGGTTACTGCTTTTATGATTCAGTCTGAAAAACCAGTTCTGGAAAGTCTAGAGTTCTTAACAACTCAAGCTCATTTTCCTGAACTTTAGAAACAGTTGTTTCCCATATCACTATGTTGGAGTATTATATGCTGTTTTATACAACCCAGTATATATATATAATTTCACTGAGAAATTATAAATGAGACTGTTGAGTATTCTAGGCAAATAAGTGGACCTTTTGTTACTGTTGTTTGTCTTAATTAATTAATTTTATAACAGAAGTGTTTGCCAGCAAGTTCTAACCAAAAATATGCTGAATTTTGAGTTGCTTTTTGGTAAGAAAGGAATCCAAAACAAGTCTCTGATTTTGGTGGCAAAATCATGTAACTATATCCTTATAGACTGGATTATACTCCCCAAAAGTCCTATGTGGAAGCCCTGAACTCCAATGTGGAAGCCCTAACCTCCAATGAGTCCTATTCAGAGATAGGACTTTTGAAGATGTAGTTAAGGTTAAATGAGGTCATAAAGATGGAGACTTAATCCGATAGGACTGGTGTCCATATAAGAAGAAAAAAGAGACACCAGGGGTGGGTGTGAGTAGAACAAAGGCCTTGAGAGGACACAGACAGAAGGTGGCCATCTGCAAGACAAAGAGTAAGGATACAGTGGAAACCAAAGCCGTGGACACTTTGATGTTGGACTTTCAATCTCTGGAAGTAAGAAAATACATTTGTTTTGTTTAAGCCAACCATTCTTTGACATTCTATGGCAGCCCTAAGCAGACTAATATTAATACACAGACCGTAAGCAAATCAGACTCTGCAAAGACTGGGGTCATGGGACAGCTGTGTCTTGTCATCAGAATAAATCTTCAACACTCACCATGGTGAACAACAAAAACCTAGGTTAAGATTCATGTAAAGCACCAGCCATTCTATTCAGCACCTGATTAAAATAAAAACAGTGACTGAAGAATCCAATTTTTAGGTGCTTAGCTTAAAAGTTAAGAGGGCATTAACCATTTAGAACCCTGTTCTGAGAGTTTGAGTTTCGGCCCAGTCCCCTCTGCCATTGTAGAATCTTTCTGCTAACGTTGTGCAGGTTTGTCGTGTGTAATAGGAAAGCAGAGTACTTTGGCCTGACCAAGAACAAAGTACTCTAGGGATTCCAGAGCTCCAGGAATACTTCAGTTATTCCATTTACCTCTATACAAAGACAAAGAAAAAAAATGGATTAGGAAGAAGAGTAATAGAGGTTTCCTTCTGGACTGTATCTATTTTACTGTCTTGTGAAATGTTTATGAGGTCCTCCGAGTCAAGCACGGCTACCTTGCATTCTCTTAGTGAAAACTACTCAGGCACATCCAATACAAAAATCATTTTGTATATATATATATATATATATATATATATATACACACACACACAAATATATATTTTGTATATAAATATATATATATAATTGTATATCAATATGTTGTTTTTTTCTGATAGATTTCATCTCCTTGAAATCAAAGGCCATGTTTAATATTTTACTTTAACTCTTATGAATGTGAAACACATATTCTTTAACTGAGACATTTATTTGATTTTTCTTTTTTTTTTTTTTTCCAAGGAGGAATTTTCTTATTTCCGACCAAAAAGGAAGTTAGGAGGAAGGTCACTGGCCAAATGAAAGGGCTTGTTCTCAGTAAGCAGTATAAACAATACAGAAAATTGGGAAATCAGTTTCATACTAACCCGATTAATGTATTTATGATCTAAAACTGTTTGGACTTGCAACTTTTTTATAAATGTAAGCTATAATTTATTATCTATTATATATCTGTTTTGCTGTGACATTTAACGAAAGACCAAACTTTTTTTTTAAAAAAAGAGCTTGTTTAGAAAGTACCATAGTGTAAACAAATTGTAGTAGTTGTATTTTCTTTTAATATAAGACTCATGATGCAAAGCTGAAGCCACTCATGAGGATTGTGCTTCTCTAGAAAATTGTTTTCTTTGTTGTGTTTTTGGGGGCTTCTTAAAGAATATCTGTGAACCATACATTATTAATAAAGATTAATAAAGGCAAAAATAGCCTTGAAATATAGTCTCGCTTTCAAATATACTCAGTATATGTATGAAATATGAATTACGATTCTCTTTTTGGGATGAGTGATCAGATATGGGTTTAGTTGAATAATGTTCATTTACTATATAGTAAAAATATGCGATATTAGATAATTCATGCCTCTTTATCCTGTATTGAGAAAATAACAATGTGTGGGATACAGTAATAGGCTTCAATGCCTAGGACAAAGGAAAAAAAAATTTCCAAACTCTTTTCAGTCAAGTAGGCATCAGTAGAAGATCTATAACAAACATATATTCAGCTCACACTTTTCCTGCTGTGTATCTTAAGAATGTGCCTTAGGATATTTTTAATTAAAAAAATAGCTGTCCATATTAGCCTAAAATTATGTTTATAATTCAAAGACTAAGGCCATAAAAGTAAAAAAATCAGAAAAATAAGATTTTGAACAAAAATTTAAAAAGCACATTCTTAATATACTACTTTCAAAAACAAAATTTAAAAGAATCTGTAAGATGAGCAGTTTATACAAACACATTACTTCAACCATCTGTTTAGCAAATACACCTGAAATATTTTTATAGAATAGTGCATAAAGGCCTTGTTTCTAGATCAGTTATACTACTTATGAATCTGTCTTGTGAAATAGATTTTTAAGACTGAAGTATAGACTATTTGTGTTTATTCACTGATTAAACTGATTTGTAATTACAGAAAAATGTAGGCAAAGTGATCATTGACATTAATTCTTGCCATATTTTATTGCCTTTGCAATATCAACATTTTTCACGTTGCAAACTTAAATAGATGCTCTTATCAAAATAAGAATAATTACAAAATTTTAAAAAATAATAAGATACAAAATATAACATAACACTAGATGCTGGAGTTGTTACTATTTGTATGCTTTCATCTAAATATATACACATATAAAAGACTTGATAATAAATATTTTTGCTCCATTGGTTGTTGTCTAGGTGAAATAGGGATTGCTGGAGTAAATCATAGATTTTGAAAATTCAGGACATTCATATTTACCACTGTTTTAGACTGTATCTTAGAAGTTAAAATGATTTTTTCTTGTTTATTTCATAAAGGCTAATCTTCCTAAATATACTTACCAACGTAAGGCATTATTTTCAGAGAAAATCAAGACTGTCTCATATGAGACCTCTGGACGTACTGACCTAACAGTTTCAATCTTATCTCTACCTGAAGCCAACTTCAGATCTTCCTGTTGTGTCTCTGAGGAATAGCCTCCCTGCTTTGCTTGGAGGTTAATCCTACCATCTGTGCTCAAACCTCTGTTCTGTCTCCTTTCTCTGTCTTTCTTTATCCTGCATTTTTAATTTTTTAGTTTTTTTCTATTAGCAAATTTTTCTTAAAGTGAATGCATGTTCAAATTTCTTCTATTTTAAAACAAATAAAATAGGATGTAATTGCCCTTCACCACCAAATTATTGGAATGACAGTAATTTATTACTGCTCTCGCTTCCTTACTTGCAAATTCCCTTAAATCTACTTGAAATACATAAATCTGTATTACCTATTCTAGCAAACCTGTATCATTCTGAAGTACCCCTCTTACACCATCATCCATCCATTTACATGAAACAGAAACATGGGTTATATTAGTTTCCTTCCTTTTCCCCGGAATGTACATCCAATAATTTATCTCTCGAGGTTTGTTGGGCATTCTTTATTCTCACCATTCAAGTCTGTTTCTTTTTTACACAGACATTTTCATTGTTACTTTAAGTCAGTTTCACCTCCCTATTGTGTCCCTTCTCCAAACTTGTTCCATTTTAGACTTCAAGAAGAGAGACCTTACTAAAATGTATATTTTATTGTCGTCCTATTTCAAGCACTTAAGCATTTGCCAAGTACCTCTTTTGATGCTGATCAAATTGTTACATCGATGTTTCGACATATCTTGCCTGATACAGCCCTTTGATATCCACACAGGGGGTCACTGGGGTTCACAGTGAACTTTAAGAAGACCATGTTTTTATGGAATTTGCGTTTCAGAGAAAGAAAATCAATATTAAACAAACAAAAGGTAAATCAAGGGGAAAGATGGTGCATTTGGAAGTATGTTAGGTAGGGCTGCAAGAGATCTCTCTGTTGAACACAAACCTGAATGAAAGGGGCAATAAGCCTTACTACGGCTGGGGAACGAATAATGTGTTGGGACCATGTTTAGTGTGAGTCTAGAGGTAATGGGCAATCCTGCTGTATAGTAGGGTCTTCAAGGGTATATAGAGGTTGTTTGTCTGAATGTTTTAATCATTACAGTTTGTTTGTTTTTGTTTTTACTCCTAGATTTTTACATCACTGGAGGATTTTGACAGAATAATATATATATATATATATATATATATATATATATATATATATATATTAGATATAATATATCTCTTTTTTATATCATATATATGTATCAGAGGTTTTTGTGCAGTTTTGAGACTGCATTATTAAGATGATAGAGGAGTTTGTCCAAAATTGCAATAGAGATGAGTGCTGAGATCTCCTGCTCCACAGATGCACTGAACAGACAGCCATACATGGGGCAGTTCTCTCTAAAAGAAATCCAGAAACTACCCGAATGACTTCTACATGTGGGATGAATGAGAAAATACCCACTTTGAAAAGACTAGGATGGATGTCTCCATAAACCTATAAATGCCACCTCTGACACAGTCATAGAACTGATAGGGAACGGAACTCCCAGGTCTTTCTGAGATGTGGAGGGTTTGGACCTCACATCTAGCACCCCAACTTATGAGACACCCACCCCAAGGGGCATCTCCCAAACATCTAGCTCTAAATGCCAGTGACACTTGCCTCCACGAGACCCACAAGATCCTAGAAAACACAGAAATAGTTTTTAACAGCTATGAAAGTGCTAGCTGTGTCCCCAGGGTTCAGCACTGGTGGAGGAGTCAGAACCTGCATTTCCTAGTCCCTCCTAGAAAGGGATTTATCTGCATACTTGAAAGGTTGCTGCCTGAGGCTCACAGGCTTTTAAGTTAGCATGCATCTAGGGTCTGGCTTGAATCCTTCCCAAGGAAGGAAAGTCAGCAGATGTCTCCCCACCTTCTCCTTCTAGCCAGATTGCTAGTACTTTCCTGGAAGAAGCTTGTACACTGGTCTGCACAACAGTTTTTACACCTGTGTCCTAGGAATGGGTCCCCAGAGAGCCAGGCTCTGATAGCCAATTGGGCTTCCATTTGCAAGTCCCACAGGACTGAGGCAAGGAAGTAGTGCCCACAGGTTGTCCACCCAGGGATCAGCACCGAGGGAGCAAGCAATAGCACCCATCTCCTAGTATCTCCTTTAAAAAGTTTTATCTACAGACTTAAGAAGCTGCAACCCGAGGCCCAGGCTTCTAATTAGAACACATTTAAGGGACAGGCTATAAACGATTGAAATTTTTAAGAGAGAAGTGACATGAATTTGGTGGAATATGTGATGGGAAGGAGAGCTGAAGAGGAGATACTAGGTTGCTACCCGGTTTTTTCAGTACAGGCACAAAATAATGGTAGATTTGCCCAGAGTGGCACAAGTCCATCATACAAGATTTGACAGACTTTTTTTAAGTTCAGAATTTACCAATATAAATTGGTATGTTGTATCAGTGCAAGAAAGACAAAAGAAGTTTAAACAAGAGGCACTCCGAAGGCGAGATCAGTAGTGAAGAGAGAACATATACTCTGTAGGGAAGCACAGAATTCACGACAGGATAGAATCTGAAGGAAATATAATCAAATATGACTAACATTTTTGATAAGTTTGGATGAAAGAAGTTTGAGGATCAACTATTAGATCTGAGTACGTGAACAGCATTGGTGACCTTATTACAGGCAACTTGAAGGATGATGGGGCATTTCTTATGCATATCTCCAAATTCCTTTCTTCTGTTTGACAGAGTGTATCGATTAAGAAGTCATCTTGACAAGAATTTATTTAAATGTTCGTTTCCGTAGAATAAAAATTGTAAGGTGTCTTAGAACTCTTGTAAAACCTGCTTTTTGAAGTTTGGTTGTGCATTAGCTATGTTATTTTTCTCCTTACGATTTCTTTTCTTCTTGAAATATTTGATAATCTTTAATATGACTAGATTAAAGAGGATTCTTCACGAATATTATTGAGGATGATTTTTCATTAATGTTTTTGAACGTGATTTTATAAATTTCTCTCCATGTGGATTTCATGATAGTAAATTTTTATTTAATTTCCAAAGACCTGAAAAAATTCCAAATTTTCTTTAAGGCTCATGTTTTAGATGGAATTAAATAACTGAACTTTAAATGTAGTTTTAACTATTGATTATTTTAATAACATTATGAATGCTAGTACACCAAACAAATCCATAAAGATTAAAATTATGATGCTATACAACTGATATTATTTTGGCTTAGCATATTATTTAAATTTGTATACATTGTTTACTCTTGTTCTTTTTAGTTGTCACCTACCCCTTCCTTTACAGAAACTGAAATGAAGTTTCCTATTGATTTACTTATTTGAAATTATTTTACAATTAGTTTTATAATTAAATGCATTAAAACCATCATTTATTGTTGCAACATTACTTCCTTCTGATAATATCTACAATTTATAAGCAATTGGTGTATGGCATTTTAAAATATAAATCTGACTCTTTTCTAGAAAATTGTTAAATTTAACCAGAATATACAAATATTATTTGTAAATCAGAATGCCATCTATTGTGATTTTGCTGATTAGAAATGATGGTATTTGCACGGTCAACGGATAATCGATCATGCCACAAATACAAAGATCTAGAACTATTACTGACATTGTAGTAGGTGGTTATTAAATTTTCAAAATTCAAACTTGAAAAAAGTTAAATAGTTGTTTTTTATGAATATCTAGGCAAATTTAATTTAAATTAATCCTCTGTGTCTTGTGTGTGCATAATATTAAAACTGAACAAATTAGTATTTTATAATATGTGATACATTCAGAGATGTTCTTTTATGGCCAATTTAGTTCATTTATTAAATCCCTTTTGTCAATTCATTAAGTTGATTTTATTTTTCACTTAATAACTTCCAATCTGCCACTCAAAGATACTAACCTGAAGTATAAATTTTGGTGATTTAGATAATTACTGAGAGATCAGGTTTCAATACTAAAAGAGGAGGAAATATTTTTAGCTCCTTGCTATCAGGATACTTTTAAGAAGAGATTGAAACTTTGCATCACATAAGAGTGCCATTGGGTAGCTGAAAAGGAGACTGAGAATTTTGAATCTTGAAATTTCTCTGAACATCTTTGACTAAGGAGACAGCCCTACTCCATCACATCTGAGGGAACCAGCCCTCCACTTACTATATAAATTATTTTCAGAACTGTGTTATCAAAATTAGATACTGATTCTCCTCCAGATTCTCCTCCCCCTCACCACCCCGTCTTATTGACTACAAGTACAAAATTAACTAGATTCAAACATAATCTTGAATATAGATATTCAGATTTATTTTAGAAAGAGATAGCCTACACAGTGAAATACCAAACCCAAAACTTATTTATATTATTAGGATTCTGAAGAGTTTATGTGGAAGTCAACTTCAAGAGTGTGAAATCAAGTAAGAAGAAATACTAGGTTTAGTGCAGCCAATTTCTTTAGTATGGATACAGTTATCTAGAACTTCAGATTTACTGTGTTGATTCATGCACACGGACATGGAGTTATTATTCTAGTATTGTCTACTTATAACGTGGACTAACTGGTGGCCCACAGTTAATACCTTTCAGTTTCATCATTCATATTGCTAAACCATAGTTACTTTCTTCTTTTTTCTTTCCTATCCTTTCTTTCTCCCCTCACTGTGAAAAATAGCAGTCTACCACTAGACATACATTGGACCCATTGCCGGCTGGAACAGAACTGTAGGTTTCCAGGTTACAACTGTGTTTGTATTCAATGTGGTATAGATATATTTGAAATAAAACGGATCATTGCACCTTTTTTATAAGGTCAGAAAGTGGGATCTTCAGTTGGAGGTGAACAAATCTTACTGCCATCAAACTGCACCATTTCATTATACTTTTAAGATTTGTGTTACTTTCCAAAACTAACTTTTTATTTGTTTTTATTTTCAGTATATTTTTACTCACTAAAAAATCATTCACTTGAAAGCAATAACCATGGTACTTGCTCGTGCTGTATCATCGCTAGCCTGATAACAGTGCATGACCAAAAACTGGTGGCCTATCAATATGGATGGATGGATGGATGGGTGAATAAAGGGATGGATGAATACTACATTAAGAGAATGAGACAAGGGGATCCCTGGGTGGCGCAGCGGTTAAGTGCCTGCCTTTGGCCCAGGGCGCGATCCTGGAGACCCGGGATCGGATCCCGCGTCGGGCTCCCGGTGCATGGGGCCTGCTTCTCCCTTTGCCTGTGTCTCTGCCTCTCTCTCTCTCTCTGTGTGCCTATCATAAATAAATAAAAATTAAAAAAAAAAAGAGAGAATGAGACAAGACACAGGTGCCTGATCCCCGAGGACTTATCTTTGATAAATGGCTTTAAATTCAAGGGATACTAGGATTTATTAAACAATTTTGGCTTATTTGAGTTTTTAGAAAGACTACTTTGACAACTGAGGAAGACTTGTCCCAAAGAATGAGTGCAGGCTAAGAGTAGGATGGGGTAGATAGAATCCTAAACTAGGGCAGCCCAGGTGGCTCAGTGGTTTATCCATGTTGGGCTCCCTGCACGGAGCCTGCTTCTCCCTCTGCCTCTCTCTTTCTCTCTGTGTTTCTCGTGAATAAATAAATAAAATCTTAAAAAAAGAAGAATCCTAAACTAAATTTTATGTGAGATGCAGAAAAAAATACATAACTATTAGGGGAGAAATGCATTGAACCTAATATGAAATGAATATTTAAGATAATTAACAGGGTAGAAAGAAGCACAGAAACCTGTATACTTAATATCATTTTTTCTAATTAATCTTATTTTCAAGGCACTTGATATTTTATGTTTTGCAGTGGTTTCTATTTCCATAGCAATAGTTAAGTGTTTATTCAGTATAGTGACATCTTTCCCACTTAACAGTACTAAGAGTATGAATACACGTAAAGACCTTAAAATGCCTTTTAAAAGTAACATAATTGTGCATATTACAATAGTTTATATTTTTATCCTCAAATCTCTTCAAATATTTTGTCTTCAAATATTTTTGATAAAGTGGAAATATATTCTCCTAAATATATAATTGGTAGATAAACTACCTAAAATTCAAGTCATAGAAAAAAAAATTCAAGTCATACCACTTAATATTGGAGATTAACGATTATTCTTAAAGGTAATATTTTAAATGGACTATTTTTCTATAACCTAATTTTAAAATTTTGTTTTAAAAACTACTATATTAGGGATCCCTGGGTGGTGCAGCGGTTTAGCGCCTGCCTTTGGCCCGGGGAGTGATCCTGGAGACCCGGGATCGAATCCCACGTCGGGCTCCCGGTGCATGGAGCCTGCTTCTCCTTCTGCCTGTGTCTCTGCCTCTCTCTCTCTCTCTCTCTCTCTCTCTCTCTCTCTCTCTCTCTGTGTGTGTGTGTGTGTGTGTGTGTGACTATCATAAATAAATAAAAATTTAAAAAAAATAAAAAAATAAAAAAATAAAAAATAAAAACTACTATATTAGTGATATAATCATATTGTGATTTAGATACAATCAGGTTATACTTCACTATCACATTTAAGTATCTGAAAGTTCTTTCAGGCTATGAGATTTTGAATGGGTTATTATACAATGATTCCATTTACAAGCAGAACTTTATAAATCATTCTATATGGAAATAAGTCAGGGTTCATGAGGTGCCACTTTTTTCTTTTGAACCTCCTGGGTTTGGACAAACATAAAACCCCAAACAGCCCCATGCTACCTGGACACCTAGGCTAGAAGTGACTTTCTCAAAAAGGTCTAAATCCATCTCAAGTGTTTGGAATCAACCAAAGACCACATAGACACCAGGTAGGACAACTTCAGCCTACACTTAGGTCTATTTGGCCCTAAAGTCACCTTCCTCCATGGTGGAGCTCTCATTGACACCACTATGCCTTTCTATGAAATTATTCAGACAAGCCAGTCACATCTTCCTGTGGAACCAAGGGTGACTCATTCCCTTTATGCTACAAAGCCTACCTCCCACAGCTCCACTTCTAGGCACTTTTACTGTGTACCTAAATGCTACTACAGTGTGGCCTTGTGTGGCATGTTGTGTTTTCTTCCCTGCACTGAGTGGACGTGATTAATACATTGCTATTAGCCTCATTTGTCTGGTGTTGGGTATCATCTGCTTGGTCATCTCCCATAATGTTGGGTGGAAATCCCTCCCTCATTGTAAAATAGTTACAGAGGCAATTGCATTATGGCAGTTTAGAAGTTGGTAACCTTCAATTCTTGAAATTTATTAGTATTTCAGTATGAAAGAGCTATTTCCACTCTTAGTTGTCTTTGTGTACAATAACTTGACTGTACTTGTAAAAATTTTTATTGCAAATTGCCAGAAGGTGCTATAAAAAGTGATTTCAAAGGTGGCTACTATTCATAGGCATGCATATACAAAAAAATATATATATATATGCACACACACATATATATAAACACAACAACAAAAAATGTAGTAAAGACACAATTGCTTAAAGATTATAAAGATGGATGATCTATCAGTTAGGCAAGTAATTCTTATTTTCTAGAATGAATTCTTAATCTCTTTAAAATCATAAAAAAAAACCTTCAGCATTTTAATAGGAATTCTTTCTACTCTCCAGAAGAAGCTATAAATTACATCAGACAAAAAAAAAAAAAAAGTCCTAGACAAGTTTGAGAAGAGAGATTTACTTCATTGACTCTAGATTGCATTCAAAATAGGCACATATTTTAAAATTTGGTATTTTTTGTTTGTCCTGAATGTTCTTCTTATGTGCTATTTACTTATCTCATTTTTTCCCCTAAATCCTCACATTCTCAACCAGATCAGATGCAAGCATAGGGTATTTTAATTCTTGTATTGCTAGGTAGCAGGTGTAACGAAGCACCATTTTTTTTTCCTGCCACAGGTAATCTACATTTTTATCTTTTAGCTCTTCTTTGTACCAAGAAACTGAAATTCTAACTACTTCATCTAAATATTTACAAGGGGAAAATAATAAGGAGGGAATTTGTGAAGAAATGAACTCAAATTCTTACACTATTTCAAAGGCAAAACATTTACAAATCTGCTTGATTTCACTGAGAGAATCTGCATATATTTAGTACTGTTTTGACATAAACAATTTTGATATCTTGAGAATATCTGTCTTTCCAGATTGAATAAGATTAATAGAAAGTACTTATGTGATTTTGAAAGTTATATATTACAAAATTCAAGAGTCTTATGCTTAATATTTATTCAGTTGACATTTTTAGATTCATTAGTTAACTGTTTCATTTACTAAAGTGTTACCTGAGCCATATGGCGTATAAGATAAAATGCAAGGAAGTGACTTAAGAAAAAAAATCCAACAGGAAATTTATTAAAAACAGTATTTGAGATGATGTTTCTCATCAGAGCATTTGGCATTTGGGGAGAGACAATTTTTCCTTCTGCTGGAGACTCATGCATTTCAGGATGTGTAGCCTCTCTGGTCCTTCGTCATAGCAGGAACTCCCAGTCAGTGGGACCACCAATAATTCTATCAGTTGATTATAGCTAGGTCTGGTTGCTATAACTCCTCGTAAAGACAATTTGAACCTTTATATGACCTATTCTAGAGCATATCATCTAGCAGAGTTCTTAATATTGCTGAGTGCCAAGCTATTTCTATGTTTTTCCTTTGGCCCCACTAAAAGTGATGACTCTTTCTAAGAGAGTTGAATTTCTCTCTGACTGCCTTGAACTCAATTTAACACATTGCCCCAATATGCCTATAATTCTTCTGACATTACTTATTTCTTCATCAGCTACCTCTCTACCTCTTCTAATTTTAGTTGGGAAAGCAGAAATTGCATTAGTTGTTTTAAGAAAGTTCAGATAAAGAATTTTCTGAACAGGTAATGAAGGGTTGAAAGAAAAAAAAATAGGGTGGACACTAAGGTGTCAGAGAGAAAATAACTGCAGGAAACACCTACCACCTATGGGATCAAAAAGATTGAATGGATGAAGGTCAAGACTGTTATATTTAAAAAGATCCTGAAGAGCTGAGGCTCAGAATCAGGAGACAAGTCACTGCCAGACTGGTGCTAGTGCCAGTGTTTAGTAGAGCATCGATACTTTCTTAAAAGCTCAGCTAAATCACCAGATAGGGTGTGAAACATAAATTGTAGGAGTAGTGTGTAAGACACCACATGGTATAGATGTTAAACCAATGGTAATTATATCTTGCTGATAAGACTTTGATCCAGAAATCAAGATGTGATAGTAGGGTTGATTTCTATTCTCATCACTCTAAGTAATCAGTTGAATAGTTTGTTTCCCATCCGTCTTAGTCTGTAAGGATTTGATTATCCTGGTCTCCCTGAGGTGGAGGAATAATTTTCATTATTTGAAGTTATGAATACTATCAGTTCATTTGGGCCCTTAAAGCAGATGGACCAGCAACCAAGGGAAGACATTACGCTATTGATGGGTAAACTTTCTGGAATATAGTGAGATACTTGAGATCTTGCTACAAAATGAGGACAGGAAAGAGTAAGAGTAGAATAGAATTCATTGAGTTATCTGTGGGTATTTCCAAACTTGTGACAACTACCAACTGGTCATTGCAATGACCATGGCCTGACAAGGGCTAAAAAGAGGAGGGTCAGAACTATCAGGGGTCCCTATCTACATCACTCTACTCAACAAGAAAACAGCCAGCTGAAGTGCTAGCCCAGGGTGAGGGTTACTAGAGGAGATGGATAATTGCCGACAGTCTTGGGAGTGGTTGTTACAGCAGGAGCCATTGCTTCTTCTACTTCTGACGTCACATCATTTTAGACATGTTTAACTGTGAATTCCAAAGCATCCATGACGGAAGAAACTCATTGTATAACATAGGCAAATTTGAATGAATGGACTATAGAAGTCAATGTGGAGAGGCACTTTTCCCTAACTTCTTGGTCTCCTCTGAGGCCAGTTTTAGGTACAGAAGACGTTTTCTATGCACACTGACAGCATCCCACCTCAAGCCTGGGTGTCACTCTGTTTATCTGATGGAGAGCTTTCTAGATCTGTAAGTACTGAGATCCAAATCATGGGAGTAGAGCTGGTGTTGGTGCCTCTGATGACGTTTCATGGGACTGGTAATAGCAGTGTGGAATCAATTCTAACCAGAACCCACTCGTAGAGTCATTGGTGAAGTGGGATTGACATGATCCAGCAGGAGAACATAAAGGAGCATGTGCTTATTCCTCCAGCAGCATGCAGGTGATCCCCTGGGTGTTTCTATTGGAAAAGTTAAAATGGTAGGTAACCAGCTGACAAAGTAAAGAGGTGTTGGCAGAGTCCCCCATACAAGCAGCACAAAAAAGGATAGAGAAGAGTGAGTTTCAAGACACAATATCTTAAAATTATCACATTTTTGAGTGGCATTCTGACTTGCTTCTTAGGATTCTGATTTTATTCTTTAACACTAAAATATTTTGTTAATCTATGGTAAATTATCAGCTGATGATATTGCCTTTGAGAAATGTTTATGCTTTCCTGGGAGATGGAATCCTTTTTTCAGTCTTCTTAGGCTATTATATAACCAAATAACATGGACTGGGTAACTTAAGCTCTTTTCACTGTAACCTCTTGATGGAGAGAGAGCTCTGGTGTCTCTTCCTCCCTTATGAGGTCACTAATCCCATCATACTAGCTTCACACTCATGATCTCACCTAAATCTATTTACTTCCCCAAAGTCTCACCTCCAAAAACTGTCATATTGGGATTAGGGTTTCAACATGTAAATTGGGGGGTAGGGAATAAACATTCGGTCCACAAAAAAATAGTGTAAAGCAAAGAAGAGATAGTACTTGGAATCTTTTTTTTTTTTTTAATGTTGTAGAATGCTACTATGACAGCTATCCCTGAAAGAGGGCATCTCTTGTTCTCCTTAGCAACTCATGTCAGTACATGATATTGACACCTAGTGAGATTTCTCATTTCAAATTCATGCAGGTTTAACTACATGTAAATTTAAAATTAGTTTTATTTGCTTGTTTGTTTGCATACTGGTCAGTCTTTTCTAATCAATTCATCTCATTTCAGAAGAAAATCACTCTAGGTTTTGTGTTACATCAATACATAGAATCCTTTAAATACAGTGTTAATAAATATAGTGCTACTGACAGTTTACAATGCAATTCACTCTAGTAGATGGTGGCAGGGGACATCTTGTGGTCAAAACAGCAAGTGAAGTTCTTTGAAGTAAATTAAGAATTCTCAGAAGACAATCACTTTATATGAAAAGGAAAATAGCAGAAAGATAGACATAAGACACAACAGTCACAAAACTAAAGGAAGTAACAATGTAACTATTACCTACAAGAATACCTATTAGAATTGACTTACACAATCAAAAAGTGAAAAGAAAAACAAAATTACAAAAAAAGTGAGAAAAGGCCTTTAAATCTAAAATATCCACTTTTAGGTCAATGTAAAATTATTCAAGTGCACCAGTTTCTATTATCTGAGTTCTAATTTCCAATCAATCGTTAAATCTGGGCACTTCTCATATTTCCTTCCAAGACTATATGTTAAGAATACAAAATAGCCAGAAGTTGAGAGAGAGAGAGAGAGAGAGAGAGAGAGAGAGAGAGAAAATGATTATGATTTTTAACTTACCACATAGGTTAAGTAATTTTTGTTATATTTACTTCTGTCCATTTATATCTCTGTCTGTATCCTCTATTTACTTATGTAGTTACATTGCTGAACCACTTCACATTTTCAGCATATTGTATAAATCATATAGCTTAACTCTAGTAATGTATCTTTTAAGTATATTTCCTATCTGAAAGTGATGTTCTTATTACATATAAAACATTTTAAATGGTATCGTTTAAATCCCAATCCATATTTAAATGTTCCCAACTTTCTCAAAAATTTTCTTTATAGTTGGTTTGTTTTCAAATCAGGATTCTATCAAAACAAAAGTATGGCAAGAGTTTTTTTTTTTTTTTCTTTAGTCTATTTTTTCCCCTCTCCCTTCTTTAGCTTTTTGGAATATTTCCCTACAATATTTACCATGCAAGTTGCAAAAACACAGCAATATTAGAAGTATTTTCACAGTGAATATTCTTATACTTACCATCTACATTGCAACATGAATATTCTACTTAATTTTATCTCATATCTACTCATAACATCATTCCTGGTCTATGCTTCATTCTACCACAATCGGCATTGGCCAATTACTTTACCATTGAGAGTGGTCCAAAAGTCTGTGCAAATGGGGCTGATGGTTGGCTAGAAGATCCAGTGCTAGGATGACCAACTGATGTTTGATCAATTGTGAAGACCCTTGGGCCTCATTTTTTTAAACAGAATTTCCTGGTTTATAGATGGAAAACAGTAACTTCTCACTATGCTCCATGATGTGTGATAATAGTGACACCATTTGCAGATTACACAACTCCATTCTCTGTTTACTTAGTTGACCTTAGGGGGCTCCTTGGGTTGCCAGGAGGTCTGGAAAAGAGGTGACTTTCTTTTTTTTTTTTAAATTTTATTTACTCATGAGAGACACAGAGAAGAGATAGAGAGAGAGAGAGAGAGAGAGAGAGAGAGAGAGAGAGAAGCAGGCTCCATGCAGGGAGCCTGATGTGGGACTCGATCCCGGGTCTCCAGGATCATGTCTTGGGCTGAAGGTGTCGCTAAACCGCTGAGCCACCCAAGCTGCCCAAGAGGTGACTTTCTCCAACAACCTGACATCTGGCAATAGCTGTGGAACAACCCTAGGTAGAATATACAAGAGCTTCCATTTTTACTTCCATTCTGTAGCAAAAAGGCTTTCACAGCTCTTCTGAATTTGTTTTATGGCTTCCACGATCCAAGATATAGTGGGTCACTTGGTATGAAGGTTTGGGAATTTCAACCTAAGGACATATCGTGGGACCAAGAACTAGTGAAAGAGTATCTGTTAGCATTAAAGGCAGTGCCTGCTGAATTGCAATGTATATAGGTAGCGTTCCTTTAGTTGAAGGGAATCTCATTCAATATGGCTCATTTGCAAATAATAGAATAAGTACAATTATCTTAAGTACAATTTGTACAAAAAAAATGCTAAAAGGTAATGGGCTCTTTTTAACATTGTGGGCTTTGAGAAGTCAATAGCTGCTTCTTGGCAATGTCAGGGATGAGGTGGTCCTCAGTTCATCACATAGTTTTCAGAAATTTAAATGAGGTAGTAGGTCCTTGCTTTGTGGAAGACCATGCTTGTTTCTTGTTTGGTGAGCCCCTGTGAATATGTTTATGTTCTGAATATGTCCGATTAATGTCCTCAGGGAAGAATGTCTTCAGTACACATTTATACTTGCACCCCCGGGCAGAAATTACATATGGTTAAGGAATTCCTCTACAAAAGTTGCATGAGCTGTCAAAGCTATGGGGGTACCTATATATATCCAGGTAAAGGATGTGCTATCTCTTCATCTGAATAGATATTGAAAGTGGTATTAAAGAGAATATATTACTCCACACTATAACAGCAAAATATTTACCAGTTGCTGATCAGATAGAGTCAGTAGTCCCATAATATTGGTTATGGAAATCTTTGTGGGTGGGTTCATGGAGTTAAGTGGCATTAAGGTTGTGGTGATCCATGTGAGTCCCATTCATTCTTTCCAAGCTTAAGAACAAATCAGATTGGACTGTGGAGACATAGTGAGAATAATCACTCTTCTGTGAAATAGGTCTTCTATGATGACTTTTTAATCCTTGATTGGAAAAAAAAGAAAAAAAAATCCTTGATTGGATTTACATTGTTTTATATTAACCATTTTGTCTACAGGAGAAGGACCATGGATTCTTAATTTGTCAAACCAATTTGCAAGTGCCCAAGACTTAATTTAATTTTAATTTATTACTCATTAGATCAGAGTGCCCAAGTGCACTATGAGATATTTTAGGGCAATGGGTGCTATGACTATGGGGAATTTAGGCAAGGCCATAGTTACATTAGTTAAAATGATGCATGCCTATTTGTTTTGTTTTATGTTCAGTAACTTCCCTAAGATTATAGCAGCACTTTGTTTAAATTTAGTGGGCTCCTCAGGTGTAAATTAAATGTGAACCCCTACACTGATTAAGGCCATGAAGGCTTGCCAATTATGCGTTTCAGCAGATGTTAAAGTTAAATCAGAATCTATATTTTAACGGTGGGAAAACCAATCTATGCCTTTTAATCTGTTTGTTGTATAAATTACTTTAATAAATTTTGGATTTCTTTGGGTCATAATGGGTCAGGTACCTTTCTTCTTTCTTTCCTCCCTCCCTCCTTCTTTCTTTAAAAATATTTTATTAATATTGTTTATTAATATTTTATTTATTCATTTATTTAAGAGCAAGAAAGCGAAAGAGAGAGAAACCACAAGCAGGGGGAGGAGTAGAGGAAGAGTGAGAAGTGACTTTCCACTGAGCCAGGAGTCTGGTGCAGGGCTCTATCCTGGGGATTCCAGGATCATGACCTGAGCCAAAGGCAGACACTTAACCAACTCAGCCTCCCAGCAGGCCATCTGTTTTCTTTCTTTCTTTCTTTCTTTCTTTCTTTCTTTCTTTCTTTCTTTCTCTTTCTTTTCTTTCTTTCTTTCTTTCTTTCTTTTTCTTTCTTCCCTCTTTTTTTTTCTGTTTCTCTCTCTTTCTTTCCTTCATTACTGTTACTTGTTTATATTTATGTTTCTTCCTCCAGAGAGCCTAAAATCAGCATCATCAGAGTTAAATACCTCCCTCATGGTAATGACTGAATTAACTATTTAGCTCTGCCACAGGGGTGCCATGAGTGTTTTTCCTTATAATTCTGGGGATCAGTTTATTTTTGGTAATATAGACATAGGTAGCAGTGACAATAACAAAGTTCTTTTGAAGGAGCGTGGTGAACCATTTGCCTTCAGAAATGTGGATCTTAGCAATGTGAATAGTGGGTGTTTTTCCTCCACAAAAGCAGCTATTTACATGGTATAAATCTTTTATCTGAGTGCTCTGTAGAATGGCATCCGATACCAGATTGAGGCACACAAACAACTGGCATAGGGTAAGAATCATTCCTCTGGTCTACTGCCAAACATAGCATATGCTGGAATTGATACACACAATTCCATCTGAGACACACAGATAGTTATGGACCAAAGCAGATGACCCAGGACCACTAGAAGGAGGGCCTCAATCCAGTAAATCTGCCTCTAACTACCAATTATCAACACTTGTGACTTAGATGGGCAGTATCTATAACAAAATCTGATAATACTCAGCAAATATAACACAAGACAGAAGATGTCAAAGTGCAAGCTAGCCAGCAATTACCAGCAGCTCAAAATACGTGCTTTGAGCAGGCACCAAAGCCAGTAGCAAACGAAACAAGAGAAGAAAAAAATATAGTCATACTCTATAACAACTGTGGGTGGAAAATAAATACTGCTGAAATGTTCCAGGAGGCACCCAGAATGACCAGTGACTTTTTATTTATTATTACTTCTAAGGAAATTTAGTTTATTTTGAAGAGAGAATATTAGACTAAAGTAAGAGAACAAATTGGTGCATTCTTGTGATATAAGAAAGTGAATAAATGTACTGCTGTAATATTCTCAGTTTATGTGCCTAGCACATTTTTTTTTTCTCAAAATTAAATTCACTCTTGTGAATACATACACAGGTAAATAGTACAGATGGTTATTATCAATATCATTAGAATTTATTCAACCTTTATGCCCTTTGAAACTTTAGACTAAAGTGAATTTTGGTTATTATCTAATTAACATTTTTGAAAGCACTTTTCAGGAGTGTTTAAGTGATTTACTTAATGTTACCAAAGAAGAGTTAGAATATGATATTCTCAATATCTTGCTCTTCTAATACAATGTTTGAAAAGTTGCAATGACCTTACTTCACCACGATCATCAATTCCTTCATTTTTGTGATGAATATAATAAGGTACATCTATATAATTTGTAAAAATTCTACAGTATTACCTTATTGAAGGGATTAATTATATTCAAATGTATGCAAACATTTTATATCTATACATGATATATTTAGAAAGAAAAAAGCCATATACTAAACATATTTAGGAGAATTCAACATTCACATACATATATATAAACGTAGTGGCTCATTTTAATCAGCAATAATGATCATTTTACCTTGTAATACATGTATTCTTGTTCTAAAGTACTCAATATTACATTAAATTATTCACTCACTTCCTCTAAGCATCCAATGACATATTGCCACCTTAATATTAGTCTTTTTATTAGTTCAATAAAATAGTTCAATATCATAACATGTTCAATTAAGAAATAGTTGCATTCATTCACAAAGGTACATTAAGTTTAATTGTGAATTCAAACCCTACCTGATCTTCCAACCACAAAACATAAAAGTAAAATCCACAGACCTACAGTACATATTTAATTTCCATTAAACGATTCTTGATTATTCAAACCTGTTGATGACATACACCACAAAAATCATGGATTCTAAACTGAGGCAGTTAAATAGACTTTGTGTTTTCTGGGCTCAGAACATTTTCATATTTACAGACAAATCAGTCTCCACTTTTTAAATTTTAATTCTCATTATAATTCAAAGTTAATCTCTGCACTCATGACTTTAAATTGCATAAAACTATGCTGTCCAGTATGGTGGCCATTAGCCACATGTGGTCCAAGATGTAAGTAATAAAATTTTCAATAGTCAGGTTTAGCCATACTAGCCACATGCCAAATGTTCACAAGTTGCCAGTAACTTTACCTGATTGGACAGAAAAAAAAATGTTGAAATTAGAATATAATTTCAGAAAGCACTATTGCACATTAATTCTGTAAGGGATGTAAGATGTAAAAAGAGAGAATGTGCAAGGAACTATACATAATATTTTAAAACAGTTGCTGAATATTCAAGTACTTAGTATGTAGATTAAATAGTTTTTCAATCATTTCTACCTTGAAATTATTATGATGGCATTTCATACTCTTTACCATTTATATTTTAATGATATCTGAAATATTGACTTCTTTTGTAAATAGCATTTTGGATATTTTATTGATCAATTTGCATTCAGTAAAATAGTTCAGAAAATACCACTATTATTTACCCCAAAGATACAAATGTATTGATTCAAAGGAGTAACTGCACCCCAATGTTTATAGAAGCGATGGGCAAACTGGAAAGAACGGAGATATCCATTGACAGATGAATGGATAAAGAAGATGTGATATATATATATATATATATATATATATATATATATGCAATGGGATATTACTCAGCCATCAGAAAGGATGAAATCTTACCATTTACATTGATGCATATGGAACTGAGGGTATTATACTGCCAATCAGAGAAAGACAATTATCATATGGTTTCACTCATATGTGGAATAGAAGAAACAGTGCAGAGGATCATAGGGGAAGGGAGGGAAAACTGAATGGGAAGTCATCAGAGAGGCAGAAAAAACATTAGAGACTCTTAACTTTAGAAAGTAAACTGAGAGTTGCTGAAGGTGAGGTAGGTGGAGGCATGGGGTAATAGGATGATGGGCATTAAAGAGGGCACATGATGTGAACACTAGTTGTTATATGCAATTGCTGAATTATTGAACTCTACATATGAAACTAATGATGTACTATATGTTGGTTAATTGAATTTAGATTAAAAAACAAAAATATGGAAAGGTACAAAAAATTATCCCAAAGTCCCTGTAATGAAAATAGTATTAATTTTTGAAGTATTTTTTTCTAGAATGTCGTTTATTCTAGACATAATTTTTGAATAATTATTAATTTCTCTTAATGCAAACTTTCAAATATTTTGTTTACCCAGTTATATCCAAATTCCAGGTTACCCCACTTTTCTTAAAAATAGTTAACTTACCTATCTTACATACTTATAGTCACACTGTATATTTAAAAGTTCAAAGCATAGTTTTTACTTACAATTCTAATATAATAATTTTATATAAAAATTAATTTTCTAACCCCCAAATTAAGCTGTTACCATTTCAATGATCATAAAATAATAGAATACTAGCAGACACTAACATTTACACTGAGAAACATGATTCACAGTCTGATTGTATCTGTTCACGTACCCTTGGAGGGATATTTTTTCAAAGCAATGGACTTCTCTCTTTAAATTTGTTCTGCTTGAGAGATTAGTTCCTGGTCTTAGTATGTGATTTGCTATTCATCTTTAAGAATGTGCTGATAGTTAAAGCAGCAATTTTAACAGTATGTCCCAAAAGCAAGAAGGATTACCACTTTTGTATGAAAGGATGAAATGTTACAACAGGATTACTATGACCATTAGCAAGAGATAAATTCTAGATGGGACTGAATAAGACTTTAAACATTCTTTCATCTTTCACTGATTAACTATTTTGGGGAGATCTGACATGATACATATGAACAGAAGAGAAGAAAGCAAAATCAAAGACCAATACTACGTTTACAGGGTAATATATATATATTATAATATATATATATTACCCTGTAAATATACAAATAAACCCTGTATATTTACAGCATAATATATATTAATATGTATATTACCCTGTAATATACATATATATATATATATTACTCTGGTAATATATATATTATGTAATATTATAAATATTATATAAATTTATATATTATTTCTATATAATATATAAAGTCAGTATTATAATGCAGATCTGTTATATTTTCTAGGAAACTGGAGACACATTAGTTTGATTTTCCTGAGAAGGAGTCCCTGAAACAAAGAGTATGTTGTAGGTGCATTTGGGGGATATAGGTGACGGAGTAGAAAAAATGACAGAGGAAATAGAGGATAGCCAATAAAATATGGTTTTATGAGTAGATTATGAGATGGGCAATTAAAACTCAATTCTCTTGGAAGTATCAGGGAAACCATGTAGACTGCACCTCAGAATTGCTCTAAGGAAAGATGAGGAGATGAAAATATTTAACCTCTGGCTTCTGTTCCTCGTGAATTGACAGCTGTGTACAAAGCCTTAAATCTCTGACATTCTACTGCTATTCAACTGGCGAACTTGTTCACATGGTGCAATAAGAAGCCCTCGGTCAGAAAAGCAAGGAGACACATATATTAAGGTGAAAGCTCTCAGTATTGTTGGAAAATACCATCAATTGGACTCAAAAGTGGCTGCGACAATACAAAGCAGTATATCTACCTTGACTTTAATACTCCACCCATTGCAGGATTCAAATTTGCCCATGACCTACACTGAGTTATCTCTATAATGAAGCCTTTCAAGTGATGACTAGCCATAGTAACACCGGAATGTAAATCCATATTCCAGAATCCTTGTGCAGCAAGTATACCTACGCTTAATTAACTTTATATCATTTCTCAATCAGTTGTACCCTTACCTTTGGGTAGCACTTCAGTAGGTTGATTTTTATTATTAAGTTTAGAAATACCCAGAGGTACTCCAGCGAATCTGCTGAGTTCCAGACTTACTCTTCCCTTTTTCCATTATATAACAACATGCACAGAGTCTCAATAACTATGAAATTCACTTACCAATACAGTAATGCCTTTCTTTTAGCTTGCTGATGTGTCAGCTTTTGGAGACTAAAATGACCTGGAAACATCCATAAATTTAATTCATTAGAAGGGATTTTCTCATAGGTTCTAGAATCACCAACCCCTCAGACTGGAAGGAGTGGGAATCAATTTTTGCAATTGGTCCCTGACCATGAAGGTAATAGCCAATGCAAACATCACCCCCCTGATTACTGGATTTAAGTGTTCTAGCTATTGAGATCTCAGCAAGATGTAATGATAACTGTGTACACAAATATAACATCACTTTATCCACACAATGTGTCATTCCCATTCTGTGGGTGGAGGTTAACTTTTAAAAGAATCTACCAATGCTCTATGAACTTGCAGGTGATGCAGTTATCGGTAGAATTAGAGGATCCCAAGGTTCAATTCAATTATAATTGCATCACCATCACTGCAGAATAGATCCTTTGTTCAAAAGGGATGTTATATGAGATCTCATATTGTTATATCAGATACTGTCATCTGTCAGGTAGCAGTTCTGCAGAAGCACTGAGTGAGAAATTGCTAAGGGCAGGAAAGACAATTCTATATACAAAATGTCAATTCAAGTTGAGAAAAACTTGTTACCTTCTCTGTGTTGGAAGACGTTTGATGTCACCAGCTTTACAAATGGTTGACTGGTCTCCTAAAAATCATATCATGTCAAGTGCTCAATGCTGACTTTTGAAGCTGATAGAACAATTTAGCAGCTTCCATCTGTAAGATAAACCACAACAAGAAAGAACCCATGTGGTTATACCTGTCTAGTTTATATTTGTGTTAGTTACCATGACTACTCTATGCATGAGACTATTTTTCAAACACTGCAGTACCCTTAGTTAAAAACTAGTTAATGCCCACCAGATGGATCATGCTATCTACCCGGTTTTTCAGCATCACCACTGAAGTGGATGTCTTTTGGTGGGTAGAGCCACTATTAGCAACGATCTTCACACTGTCTATTTACTCGTATAGTTCCACGCATATGCTTCCCCCCCCCAACTCGTTGATTACATTATTCGGTTGTGTTCCTTTGAAGTCACTGACCATCAGTCAAATCACTGACCATTTCCTAATTTTCTTTGTAAGCCTTACAGTGTACTTCTACTACTTGTAGAATCTTATGGCAGTCAACTCGTGATGGGAATATCTGATTTTGGTCCATAACTGGGTCCTCAGACTCCACTAGGGTCTAGAAACACATCAAGAGTCTATTTTCTAATATTGAGTAATTCTTTTCTGCAGAAAACAGGACTTTATTCTGGAATTATGAGTCTGCATCATAATTCGTCTAAAGGGTATTGCCTCACAGATACCTTTATCTACCTTGGTTTCCTATAGTATACTTGTGCTTGCTAGGTTATGTGGTCTGAGTAACAGCTTATACCAGAGTCTGGCTCTGCTTGAGAGACATCTTTTATTTGAGACCTATTCAAGCATGGAAGATTTCCAAGTGACTTATTAAATTGTTTGGAGCAATATATCCAAGCATGCTATATAATACTTTAAAAATTTGTAGGTGTCACTAATTATGAGTTCCTTTCTTAGAAGTAAAATGTACTCTTTCGCAACGGGTTTGCTGCCAGAACACAGGTGTTGTGAAAACCACAGATAAACCTAGACAAAAATGAGAAAGGAAAAGACTCACATCAACATCGTCGCCATTGGACACGTAGATTTGGGCAAGTCTATCACTACTGGCCATCTGATCTACAAATGTGGTGGATTGGACAAAATAACTATTGAAAAGTTTGAGAAGGAGGCTGCTGAGATGCTCCTTCAAGTATGCCTGGGTCTTGGATAAATTGAACGTGAAAATGGTACCACCATTGATGTCTCCCTGTGGAAATTCGAGACAAGAAAGTATTATGTGACCATCACTGATGCCCCAGGACACAGAGACTTTATCAAAAACATGATTACAGGCACATCTCAGGCTGATGGTGCTGTCCTGATTGCTGCTGCTGGTGTTGGTGAATTTGAAGCAGGTATCTCCAAGAATGGGCAGACCCGTGAGCATGCCCTTCTGGCTTACACACTGGATGTAACAACTAATTGTTGGTGTTAACAACATGGATTCCACCGAACCACCCTACAGCCAGAAGAGATACGAGGAAATCATTAAGGAAGTCAGTACCTACATTTAGAAAATTGGCTACAACCTCAACACAGTAGCATTTGTGCCAATTTCTGGTTGGAATGGTGACAACACGCTTGAGCCAAGAGCTAACATGCCTTGGTTCAAGGGATGGAAAGTCACCCGTAAAGATGGAAATACCAGTGGAACCACGCTGCTTGAAGCTCGGATTGCATTCTGCTGCCAACTCGTCCAGCTGATAAGCCCTTGCATCTGCCTCTCCAGGATATCTACAAAATTGGTGGTATTGGTGCTGGCCCTGTGGGCCGAGTGGAGACTGGTGTTCTTAAGCCTGGCATGGTGGTCACCTTTGCTCTGGTCAATGTTACAACTAAAGTAAAGCCTGTTGAAATGCACCATGAAGCTTTGAGTGAGGCTCTTCCTGGGGACAATGTGGGCTTCAATGTCAAGAACGTATCTGTCAAAGATGTTCGTCGTGACAATGTGGCTGGTGACAGCGAAAATGACCCACCAATGGAAGCAGCTGGCTTTGCATCTCAGGTGATTATCCTGAATCATCCAGGCCAAATCAGTGCTGGATACGCACCTGTGCTGGATTGTCATACAGCTCCCATGGCTTGCAAGTTTGCTGAGCTGAAGGAGAAGATAGTTCGCTGTTCTGGAAAAAAGCTGGAAGATGGTCCCAAGTCCTTGAAATCTGGGGATGCTGCCATTGTTGATATGGTTCCTGGCAAACCTATGTGGATTGAGAGCTTCTCTGACTATCCTCCTCTGGGCCATTTTGCTGTTCATGACATGAGACAGATGGTTGCTGTGGGTGTCATCAAAGCAGTGGACAAGAAGACAGCTGGAGCTGGCAAAGTCACCAAGTCTGCCCAGAAAGCTCAGAAGGCTAAATGAATATTATCCCCAAAACCTGCCACCCCAGTTTTAATCAGTGGTAGAAGAACAGCCTCAGAACTGTTTGTGTCAATTGGCCATTTAAGTTTAAGAGTAAGACTGGTTAATGATACCGATGCATCATAAAACCTTCAGAAGGAAAGGATAATGTTTTGTGGACCATTTGCTGTTGTTATTTTGTGTGTGTGTGTGTGTGTGTGCATGTGTGGCAGTTTTAAGTTATTAGTTTTTAAAATCAGTAGTTTTTAATGGAAACAACTTGGCCAAAAATCTGTCACAGAATTTTGAGACCCATTAAAACAAAAGTTTAATGAGAAAAAGAAAAGTAAGATGTACGAGATGGGATATTTTCAGGATACACACCACACTGGATCCCCAAAATCTTTATCAATGCAGCAGACTGCTTATTTCTCAATGTCCAGCATGCTTCTGCTTAAACAGGACACCTAGATACCAGCCACTTCCTGTTTATCATGCCTGATTAACAAAACAAATTTAATAAAATGGATTTTCAAGATGTTTCACAGAATATCAAGAAGGCCATTGTCCCTTCAGGTTGTATATTGAGATGGAGATCATGGGAGATAACTTTGACCTGAGCTAAGAAATCCCTTGTGAATGTGAACTTTTTTTGATGGACTTTTCTGAAGGGATAGAAAAAAATTACCAAATCAATATCTATTACCAAATGCTAGAAGCTGTGCTAATCTGTCTATGAAAGATATCACATTTGATCTAATGGCTACAGTTGTCGCCAGCAATTAGACAAATTTAGAATAGTGCACTGTCATTCAACATGATCCATGTCGTTTTTTTTAGGGGCCAGACTGGTGAACTGAGTGTTAAATGACATGTAAACTATTAGCCTTGTACCTTTTAAATCTTTGAAAGTAGCAATACTTGTTGCTATCTCATCTAGTATAGGGCTGAGTTGGGTGATTTCAGGAGCTTTCAATTAACCTTCTTACCATAACGACACTTTCTCCATAGTTAGAGAACTAATGTGATAGTGTTACGATCTACTGCCAATTATGACTCAACACAAAGGCCAAAGAAATGACCATAGAATGAATCCATGAGTCCACTGGACTCTTTGTGAGATGACATAAAATAAGGGTTTTTAAAATTTTTAAATTTATTTTATTTTGGGCAGCCCGGGTGGCTCAGCAGTTTAGTGCTGCCTTTAGCCCACGGCATGATCCTGGAGACCCGGGATCGAGTCCCACGTTGGGCTCCCTGCATGGAGCCTGCTTCTCCCTCTGCCTGTGTCTCTGCCTCTCTCTCTCTCTCTCTCTGTGTGTGTGTGTGTGTCTCGTGTGTAAATAAATAAAATCTTTAAAAATTATTTTATTTTATTTTATTTTATTTTTATTGTTTTATGATAGGACTTTTTAATCAATTATTAGTAGCCCCCCACTATAAATGGAAATAATAGCTTTTTGATTTCCTTTAATTCTGAGTTAGGTCAGAACTTATTCAATAAATGTTGACAGATATGGATATTTGTTTTCCAAATGTACAGTTGCTCTGATAAATATTCTTAGGTCTCTTTGGAGAAATGATTAGGGTAACATTTATTGTATGTGCACGCAGTAGTGTTTTAGGGTCTATTTTGAAAGGAAACAGATCTCCTCTTCAATTTTTCTGTTCTGGGTCTGAAAATTCCAATTCTGGAGACTAAGCCAGAGATGATAATTTTCAATTAAATCAGCTGACATCTGCTTTGTACTTTCTGGCTTTTGCTATGTTTTGGTTATGTAAGAGAAAGAAAACCTATATTTTTCTATAATATTGACTTAAAAATTTGCCTGTGCCATAGACTCTGATGTATCACAGCTCTCATTTTTTCCAAGTGCTGGATATGGTGACTAAGCCAATTAATTCTATTTTTCTTCTACTTCATTCTACTCCCCCACAGGTGGGAGATTGAGTGATTGTTATTCCACAGAATGCCAAGAACTATCACCAAGTCAGAACTTGAGACAGGGAATTAAGTATAGATAGTTTATTTGAGAGGTAAACTTAAACATCTCCTGTGAGAGAGAGGAAAATGTTTGACAGGGATGCAAGAATTTCATGTATTTATACTTTAATAGAAAAGATTGCTAACATTGGCAACTGTGGCTAAATCCATCGGGAGCCTTACAAAGAGTCATGAAGAATGAATCTCAAGATTATTTCAATAATAGGTTCATTGGAATTTTTATTTTTTACTTTCCATCCCCTAGTGATTGATGGTTGTCCAGGTATTAAATCTCTGACATTTCTGGAATATCCTACACAAAGGATTAGCAAAGTCAGAGAGATGCAGAGCTAGAGGTGGTAAACTGTCAGTATCAGTAGAAACTCTCCATCACAGATGAGCTAGGAAGAGGATATATGGGTAGATAGCATCTGCAATGAGGCATTAGGGAAAAATCTAGCATTGTCTATACCTATTATAATTAAATGCACATACAATGCTCGTAAGTCTTTGTTGCTGAAATAGGAAATGATTCTAGTTAATCTCCACAAAAACAGGAATTTGACTGTATAAAGAAAGTCAAACCACTAAGGTGGGGGAACAAACAGGCTTAGTCAGTGGGATGGATATTCTCCGGAATCTTTTACACTCTTCTCTCTCTCCTTCACTTTGTATCATAATAGAATAAATTATACTGACTATAATAACCAGGACTCCTACTCTAGCTTCTGATTTAGCTAGATGGTAGACAGAGTAAAAAAAATGATTTTTATTTTCCTTTTTACCTCACATCTCTCCTAAGGGTTGATCTTGCCTGAGCTTGTCTCCCTGAGGTCACAGCTTGGGTTGGAGAGCACCTCCCACCGCCAATCTATAACTCTTATAGTGTTCAGAAAGAAAGCTTCCTCCCTATGTTAGTCACAGTTCTCCAGAGAAGCAGAACCAATAGTACAGAGAGTTCAGATAGATGATACAAGATAGATAGGGAGATAAATAGATATAAATAGATATATGTGTGTACCTATACCTATACTTATTTATCTATCCCTATCTGTACATTTAAAAAAAAGATTTTATTTATTTATTCATGAGAGACACAGAGAAAGAGGCAGAGACACAGGAAGAGGGAGAAGCAGGCTCTATTCAGGAAGCCGTTGTGGGACTCAATTCCAGGACCCGGGATCATGCCCTGAGTCAAAGGCAGGCACTCAATCCTGAGCCACCCAGGTACCTTCCTATCTGTACATTTAAAAATGAGGAAAATGGGAAAATGAAATGAATGTTCATATTAATCCAAAAATGAAAACAACCAAATCTTTGTCAAACTAGAATGGATGGATGGATTTCATGTCAATTATTATTTCTTATGTTCCAAAGCCCAATTTGCCAAATGTTCTCCCAGTAACTGAATAGCACTTCTGTTTCATTTGAGGGAAAGTAATGTTTCTTGACACTCATAGGTAGTAGGAGAGGTTAGGTTATATCTTCATATGTACCCTGATGGGTAGATCCTGACTAGCAACTCAGTTATACTCCACCAATTGCTTCCTTTGAATCTGTGCATTTTAAGGTAATGATGAAAAGTCTTGTCATTTAGAATTTATTCCAAATACTTATTTTTTAATTATTTATTTATTTATTTATTTATTTATTTATTTATTTATGATAGTCACAGAGAGAGAGAGAGGCGCAGAGACACAGGCAGAGGGAGAAGCAGGCTCCATGCACTGGGAGCCCGACGTGGGATTCGATCCGGGTCTCCAGGATCGCGCCCTGGGCCAAAGGCAGGCGCCAAACCGCTGCACCACCCAGGGATCCCTATTCCAAATACTTATTGAAAGTTCTTTGCAAATTCTTTTCACGTAAATATGGACTCAGGTAAGTGTAGGAAAGAGTGACTGGTCAATGAATATTGATTTAAAAATACTTATTGTATCAATCTGGGCCCAGTCAAGAGATAGAAAGAATACAGTAATTTGAAGAGGAAAAGTTTAATGTAAGTAACCGTAACCTAACAATAGATTAACAAGCGAGGGAATGGGCTAGAAAGAAGTTAAAGGAACTCTAAAGAATATAGGAGCAACAGATATAGAGAGCAGTCACTACCCCAAGGAAAAACCTCACTTCTACGGATGAGATCCAGACCTTTTGGGAAGCATACAACTGTACCTCTGAGAGGACAAAGAAGCACATGTGGTGTCATGCCAAAAGAAGTTGCTGGAAATTTTTCCTCTGGAGCTTGTTAGAAATCTGCTCTCAAGTGTACCAAGAAAAGGTACTCATGAGAGGTTTTTCTGGTGGTAATATGTTTATAATCCCACCCAAACTGACGTGCCAAGGGAAGCTGTTGGCAACTGGGTTTTGTTGGCGGCCGCTCATGCAGGAGCAGAGCACTGGAGAAGCTGTTATCACTCCAGGAGCTAGCTGGAGGCACTCTGCTACCAAAATCCCTAAATCGGGGTGCCAGGGTTTACTGCTGGTCACTGGCGTACTGACAGCATGAAACATTGCGGGACTCATGTACTGGGGGAGCTGTAGACACTGAGGAAGCAGGATTAAGGGGAGCCACGCATGCCATGGAATCTTGCCAAGGGAGCCCACCAGGTTCAGGAAGCAAAAATCTTTTCTTTTAGGCCTCATACTCCATGAGTGCTCTCCACCGACACAATTTTATTGTCAGCCAGCAAAGAAAAAAATACTTAAATTCATTTTAACAGAGCAGGCAAAAAGAGTAAATTTGGAGCAAAGAACCAATAAATTGATAACCATCACATAGCTGTCTAAAAAAATGAAATTAGAAGGGCACCTGGGTGGCTCAGTGGTTGAGCGCCGCCTTCAGCTCAGGGCATGATCCTGGAGACCCAGGATCAAGTCCCACGTCAGGCTCCCTGCATGGAGCCTGCTTCTCCCTCTGCCTTGTCTCTACCTCTCTCTCTGTGTCTCTCATGAATAAATAAATAAAAGATGTGAAAAAAAATGAGATTAGATACTTTTAGATATTTTTAAAATATTTTATATTACCATAGATCAGCCATGTGGGTCTTCCTAAAAACTAAAACTTTTCAATGTATTGTAAAAGTCCTGGTTAATTTTATGCATCTAAATGAGGGGAGAAAAAAAAACACACAACTACCTGAAATGAAATAGAATACCTTTTCAAATAGGACAATGGTAGTATTTAATTTTAAGAGGTATTAATGAATTCCGCCTAAAGATATACTCCTACTAATTTTAAAAATGAACAAGTGAAGACAATTTGTTATATAACTTCAAGAACTGCATCTCCTTAACCAGTATATTCTTATCCTTGACAGAAGTTTTGTATTTGAAGAGATTGATATGTTTTGACACCTTTCAAATATTTGAAGGCATTTACTAAATATAATGTGGCAGAGGGTACTTGTCACAGTTATTCTTGAGTTAAATCAGGAACACTGACTCTCCTTCAATCAAATTAGATTAACAAAGGCTACTAAGTCCAATAGTTAGCAAATCCAATAGTTTGGCATGATCACTAGCAAATAATCTCCATAAAGGCAGAGAATACTGACAAACATTTCTATAGGAAGGATGCAAGTTTTTGTGGGTTTTTTTGGGGGGGGTATGTGTAAAAGATAAGTTTTATCTTTTAAATCTATGGTGGTGTTGAAGTATATGATTATTTTATAAATGAGTGTAAGCCTTTAAATCTGTGCATGTTTTAATTTGAGACACATAGAAAACACAGTATTGCTTTATATTCACTAAAAATACATGACAGTTCTAGTGTATCCTCAGAAATTTTACTGCAGACTGCTAAATTTTCCATTACAGTTTACTTTTTTATGAAATGAACAGTCAGTGCCTCACAAACTTTGGCATTCAGCACAATTTATTGCATACCTCAGAAGGCTACAGAATTATGTTTCAAGAAATGGATATTAACAGAATATTTATTAACATTTATCTTTGTAAGTGTTTTGCCCTGAGTTACAGACTCATACATGTTGAACGTGAGTTTATGGGTAATTTAAAACAACTTTCCTTCCAACTTCTTTAGTTGAGCAAATCCAACTTTTGAAATCAACAATTACCTTAGTTTTATCATGCTCTAAATTATATAAATATTTCTCATATTACCTAACAAATTAAAATAATGTGATATAACTAGAGTGGCCATGTAACAGATCCAAATGAGTTTTTGCTGTTGTTGCTGTTGTTGTTGTTGTTGTTGTTGTTGTTGTGTGTCTATGTGTATGGGGACAGTATAATTTTCTCTTGACACTGATTATAAATTCCTCTTAGACATCCTAAATGTACAGTCATTCTGGGTCTCAATTCTGTTGATGTAAACCCTCTGTTTTTGTTTTTGCTTGGTTATTTTTTGTTCTTTATTGTTTTCAAAACTAGCTATATTCCATTTTAGATTCAAGGTAATTTAAAAGTTAAAAAAAAAGCCTTCTAGGTTGTTTTAATGATTGTGGATTACCGAAAATATGTCCATATTAAAAATTTAGAATTTTCTACTCTGCCACTTTAAAAAATAAAACAATTATTTTATTATAGGATGAGGACACCATATTTTTTTTTATTAATTTGTAACTGAATTAGATGCTAAATCAGTCAAAACGATGGCAAGAACCAGAAGACACACACACACAAATTTGTAATTGAATAGTGTTTATTGATTAAAAGGTGGTTACAAAGGTGTGGGTAGAGGGAAAAGAACCAGGAAAAGATACTGAAGCTGTTAGCATCTAGCAATATTGGGGAATTATTACCATCTTTAGGGCTGAGAGGTAACAGGGAAGGAGTTGTAAGAATAAATACCCTGAGCTATCTTTTCTCATCCCTTTCTAATTTCTTGTTGTTGTTATTTATTAATAAGCATCAAATAGAAGTGACAGGTGAAGGGAGCTCAGATGGGACTGTATGATAATATCAGCTATGACATCAGCTACTCAGGGTACAGAGAAAGATAAAAGAGGGTGAAGGTTATATTTGGAGGACAAACAGAATATTCAACACATATGCTAAAACAGGGCACCTTGTCCTCAAAAAAGTCCAAAAACCCTAGATATGATTGTCTAGGTTCAGATTTATAAACTGTGATAATCCTTTAACCTAAAATATCATGATGGTATATCAATTTCCCAGTGTTTTGGGGGTTGGCATGTAAAATTAACTACTTTGGCTATTTGATTAACTAATTTCACTCTTTTTTATAATCTATCACAGTTTTCTCAAGTTATTACAACAGTAAGGATTCATCAGAAAAAGATTACCCATAAAACAAGAGAATTGATGAAAGTCAAATAAATGAATGTCAGTACTTCCAAAGTTGTAGATAAGGAAAGGGAAAACTACCAAAGGATACCAAAGCATCTGGTCCTAGCAACTAGAGGAGCAGAGGGAACTGAAGGGCATGGTCATTTAACCTGGGAAGGGGTTATATGGGGTTATATGGAAGGGGTTAGCTTTCTGGGAAGAGCTATCTGACAACAGATGTCACCTCCAGTAGAGGGCCACAGAAACCCACGGTGACAGGTAGGGAAAAATCCCGGTTAATGAGTGCCTCAGCTTTACTCTAATTTTGTAATCTACTGGTTCTCCCAACTGACTGAATCTAATGAGACTCAGACATCAGAAAGCTCCGGGATGCTTTGAATTAATTAAGGTCAGTGGCCCAGGTCACTGGAAAGATGACAAAGTGTAAAGAAGAGGTCAAGAAGGACAAGAAGAAAATATCCAGCAGCCAGGATATGTCTTAAAAATTCTATTTCAGAATCCCTATTAATAAAGGGATATTGAAATTTGGTGATTTTCTTTTAAAATGTCATAATTTTCCAGGGAGAGAAATCTGCTGGGAAGACTAATAATACTCTCACATTAGATATGACAAAACTATGTACCCTCAAAAATAGAAGGGAGAGAAATCTGTAGGGAGTGATGTGGAAACATTGGAAGTTGGAGACAAAGAATAAATCTAAAATTAAAGAAGCTATCCAAATTCATTTTAATAAATACCCATTATTATGACAGGTAATTTCAAGTCATGTCTTTTGTAAAACTTGATGGAGACTCAAAGTTATCAGAGTTAGATTCAACTATGTTCATGAATGAAATTCTAGACCTTGAAAAAGTTAAATGACCTCTAACTTCTGGCCTAAGATTTCTTTTTAAAGCACTGTGAAAATCTTGTGCATTTTTGTACTGTAAAATTGGGACTCAGAAATTTTAAAATGTTTTTTTAATTATACTGATTTAAATAATACTTTATTTTATGCATATTTTCTTTATCAGTGAAGAAGTTAATATCCATCTTATTTCAGAAGCAATGTGAGTATACACATACATTATTAGTAGAATGTAAAGAATGCAAAGCAGAATGCCATGTAATGTTTAATAAGAACTCCAGATGAATATAAGGAAAATAAAACTTTTATCACACTGGGTTTTTGTCAAGGCATTAATCTCAAAAATATTCCCAGTAGTTGGAAACTATAGTTAAAAGTCTGAAATTAAAATGACACTAGGGATAGTTTATTTCATTACACTAGACTCTCTCTACTCTTCTGTTGACTTAACATCTGGATTTATATACTTACTATATATCTTATGCAGAATTTCATGGCCAATATACATATTTAGTAATGCAAAATACATTTATTTGCATACACACGAGGAGGACTAGGGTACTAGCTAAAAAGGAAAAGTCTTTTGTAGAATGGCAAAGATCAAGATTTTTATTTATTTATTCATGAGAGACATAGAGAGAGAGGCAGAGACAGGCAGAGGGAGAAGCAGACCCCCCGTGGGACTCCCTATGTGGGACTCTATCCGAGGATCCCAGGATCACACCCTGAGCCAAAGGAAGACGCTCAACCACTGAGCCACCCAGACGCCCCTGATACATCCTCTCAAATCTGGTTGCTTAAATGGAGTCTATTCTCTTCTCATATATAAAAGTGACCACATACATAACACATTCATGAATATTCACATTAACTTATGCATATTATATATATGTATACGTTCATTTTATAATATGATGTACATATAATACATATATGTATTATAATGTATATACATATATAATATGCATAATTTATGCATGGTTACTTATTCATTATTTAATTAAAAGTAAGTACATGAGTAAATAAGAACAAGTAAGCCAATCAAATTGAAGAACATTTATACTGCTCAGTTTAATACACTACTTTCTAAACCAAACACAAAGCCTACAGTAATTTTATTTCACATTTCCTTACTGAATAATGTTTAAATTACACACATTTTATGAATTTTTAAGGGAAAATAACATTTTATTTATGTATTTACAAAGATTGTATTTATTTATTCATGAGAGACACACACAGAGAGAGAGGCAGAGACATAGGTAGAGGGAGAAGTAGGCTCCATGTGGGAAGCCCAAAGTGGGACTCAATCCTGGGACTCGGGGACCAAGCCCTGAGCCAAAGGCAGATGCCCAACCGCTAAGCCACCCAGGCATCCAGTGGGGAAAGAATATTTTATTTTATTTTTTTTATAAATTAATTTTTATTGGTGTTCAATTTACCAACATACAGAATAACACCCAGTGCTCATCCCGTCAAGTGTCCCCCTCCGTGCCCGTCACCCATTCACCCCCACCCCCCGCCCTCCTCCCTTTCCACCACCCCTAGTTCATTTCCCAGAGTTAGAAGTCTTTATGTTCTGTGTCCCTTTCTGATATCTCCCACACATGGGAAAGAATATTTTAAACAGATTCCCAAGTCTAGCAAATTCGCATAGGTGGTTTAACTCACTTCTTTATTTGTCCCACCCTGGAGACAACATAACTTGGAAGAGTGTAAAATTTGGATCAGATAGATTTCATTCCTGATGATGGTGAGCAGTTATTACGCTCTGAAACCTAGAGTTCTTATCCTTAAAATTGGAACAAATAATAGCAATCATATTAATATTTCTGCAGTGGAACATGAATTGTCATACCAAGTGGCATACATTAAAATTCTAAACAGGCTCCGATTTAATTGGGTGCGGTCTTGCCATCAAATAGAAGTTCAGGTTGGGTCCCTTTTAGGTACTGAAGGAGTTGTAAAAAGGTTTTTGGTTTGCAGGGTTATTTGGATTTTGGAACTGCAGAAGAAGAATAATGGACTTGAATCACTGTACTCACTAGCTAGGTGAGGAAACACTTGCAGAAAGGTCAACAAATTGCCCCACAAAATACACCAAGATAGTGAACTCAGGAATAAAACAAGACAGTCGGTTTCAAAGGCCAAACTTTTAACCACTTTGCTGCACCGTCATCATATGATTATGACGAGGATGAAGTGAAATGATCCATCTGAATGTCCTGTAGTTACTGCTGTGTGGAAAGTTCTGGATAAATGAACCTTCTTCTCTCCTTCTCAACACCTTTCTCTTCCCTCACAGCTGCGCAAACCACCACCATCTGTGTTCAATGAATTACTTCTCCAGGAACATGACATGTACTCTAGCACTTTATTGTGGTCCTGGTTAAACATTTCTAGTTCTACAGATTCTGCAGATCACATTAAGCATGTGATTTCTGCGACTTTGGAATCACCAAGTTTCTTTTATTCGCATTTGTCATCAGCCTACTACTCTAATATTCCAGCAACTTCTAGATGTAAATACAATCAGCAATTTCAATTTAGAAAACAATTCCAGAAGAGTGAAGAGGGAGAAGACAAGAAAATAAACAGTGAACAATTGTGGTGCTTTGGTTAAGGAGGAAAAAAAAAAAAAGAAAAGAAAACAGGATTCTTCACTGGTGAACAGAGTCCATATTTAATGAAAATCATTGTTGGACTTCTCTAGTATGCTGACTAAAATGTCTAAAAATAATAGATTTATTTATTTATTAGAGAGAGAGCAGGAGAGAGGGGCAGAGAGATAGGAAGAGAAAGAATCTCAGGAAGATTCCTCACTGATAATGGATCCTTAATTGGGGCTGTACTGCAAGGCCCTGAGATCATGACCTGAGCCAAAATCAAGAGTCAGTTTCTTCACCAACTGAGTCACCAACTGAGTCACCAAAATGTCTAAAAAATTTAGAGAATTGAAGGATACATGTGAATTTTGATTCCATCAAATATTCATTGTAGTTATGAAATAACTATGACCAGAATGGGAAGTTTAGAAAACTTAAATGGGTAAAATCACCATAATTTATCTAAAACCTATTAAATTTTAGTCTATGTGTTTTTGTTTCCAATGATACATTTTACAGTGTAGTCACAAATATATGCATAGATTTGACTCAAAATAAACCTTTGATGTTTGAAAAAAGTAATTTTCTCTAGCCCATGCCTTTTATTGATGTGAATTTTTAATAAATTATTTCAACTCTAAGCTAAAAACATTGTTTAATAAGTTACTAATTCCTGTCTGTTTTTCAAGTGTGTAATATTTATTTTGCAGGCAGAGACTTACATTCTAGAGATTCATAATAAGCTACAGTATTTCCCCAGTTTTATATTGTACATAGTTTTAAAATCATGATCAATAATATCAGTACTGAAAGCATCATATTTCCAATGCTTGATATCAGCTAAACACTTTTTGTATATTATAAGTGCTATTCTAAATCATATATGAGTTAAGAGTCCATAGAAAATATTTATCTGACAATGAGATATCAAGGAAAGTTCAATAATGACAAATAATAATTAAGAAAGGCATAAAATAGGGAATATTGATTTGGACATGACTTTTAATGTCTAGTCAAAAACAAAATATCTAAATTTTAATTGAGTCCAAAACTATTTATAGAAATCAATCTAAGAGGCTATAATTTTCTCTTCAAACACAGAAAAGTTGGAAATAGAACTCTCTCTCCTTCACTGAGCTTTCTCTTGTGACTAGATTATATTTGAGTAATGAGAGGGCAGCACTGGGGTCCATGTAGATATGGCAAAAATATGCACTTCAAGTTCAACAGCTAGCTGTATTAATGAAGATATTATTGGAATATGTTATCATGAATAAAATCCCAGTTAAAATTGGGGTTCAAGATATCACATAAAGAGGATTCTCTAATACATCAAAAACTAATTTTAAATCACTTAATCTAGGATATAATTAAATGTTCATTACAAGGAAGTGAAAATTAGAGTACCTATGCCCTGCAATTATTAGATTTTTGGGTAAATATTAATTATGATTTTTAAATTTGCAGTGGATGCTGGAAGAAGATAGTGTTATAAGAGTGTATGGAAAAATACGCTTAGAAGTTTTTTAAAAAGGACATTATATATCTATATGTGTGTGTGTGTGTGTATGTGTGTTTTATATATATTTACAAAACTAGGTCTTTTAAATTCAGGACTCTCATTTGCATTTTTTAGCTCATAGTCCTCAGCATCCTTTCACCCTATTAGATACTAATTAATGGGTGGGAACAGTTGGCCTTAGAGATATTTAGTAACTTAACAAGTTTCTCTAAATCTTTGTGCTTGATGTGAAGTTTTATTCTTGCTTAAACCTCATGGTTTCTAACCAGTTTCTCGTCCAAGTATGTACTTCTTTTAGTTAAGCCATAGTTTTTTTATACGTTATGACTTCCTCTGAATTATTTCTTCTTCTTTTTCTAAAGAATGCTTGCAATTTTATTGTTGTCCTCACTCACTCCTATTTGTGTAAATTGTTCTTTTTTGAAAAAAAAATGTAAATTATTCTAAAGTATGTATGTCACGTGTTTCCTACTAGAGCCACGACTCTTCCATAGCCCATTATTTGGCCAAAATAATGCAAAATCATTATAAAAAATAGTATTTTTCCCAAATAATCAATAAATCATCAAAATACTTGCTATTCCAAATGAACCAATGGAAAAATTGTTCTTTGCATGGAAAATAATCTTTTAATGGTGAAAGAATATTGAGCAGTAAAATTGGCATGGTACACTGGATTTATCTGAGAAAGTACATGGAAATTATTTAGCTACTCAGGCAAAATGTATTAATAATAATTAGATATTCACATTCTTGGAGTTTTTCTTTGCCACCATCCTGGCTTTTTTTAGAATTAGATTCTAGGCTGTGATCCCACGAATGTAGAGCATGTGAAAGCAAGAGAAGATTAACCAGAGATTAATTTCTGTGAATAATCACCTTGAGATTAAAACAATAAACAAAGGATCTCCACTCATACAATGAAACACTTATTCTTTTGAAATCATTTTATGAGGATTCCTTAAAATCATTTTTAAACTAACAGTTGATATTTTACACACAACTATAAACATAAGATATCAAACTAGCATTTGTCAAAAAAAGTAAACCACGTAAGTGTGATCTTGTTTCATTTGTGTTAATTGCACTTTACAAGAGCTAAATGTAAATGGACTACTTTGGGCACTAAATATAACTGATTCACTCTTCATGTTCTACCTGAAGCACAATTGTGAGGCCCTCTGACTGACATGTTGATTTCCTCTCTGTAAGGGTGATATAATTAACGTGACCTTTTGATAAGGTGGGAGATACAGGGTGAGACAAGTGCTCTCTGGAGAGCTATTAGCAGCTTCTGAGCAATTTGCTAATAGTAGAGCTACCTGTATTAAAATCACACAGTTAAGAAGATAATTGACAACCATAATAATGAGTATGTAGAGGGAAGGGAGAGATATAAAGTGAAATAAAACTGTTAATTATTTAAGAAATGATGAATTTCAGTGCTAAGTAAACTGTGATTTGGGCACCCTGGCTTGGAAAACACAATAAATAACTTTAACAAGCGTTCAAGGCAATCATGGGTCTTTCCTGCGTAGAAAATTATATGGATTTATTCCTACTGTCAGATAGCACTTTTATTGTTTCTTTATGTTTTTCAACACCTCAATCCCAGGTTTAGTAAAACATAAGTGTAGTAGAAGCATTACAAGTTCATACACACAAACTCTCTATATTCTAATTTTAAATAGACCTCCTCATATTCTAGATTTTAAAATCTGCTGTATGATATACTTACAAGTTAATCTATCATTATTAACAGACTCGTGAAACCACAAATATCCTTGAAGAGTATTTTTTTTCACAAAGTAAAAATAAGACTTTAATAAATGTAATAAAATTCAATTAAAATATAAAAAGTAAGAATGGCTTGTTCATGTTTTTTCTAGCTACCAGAATTTACCAATATGCCCACTGGATCGTCGGCACTCTCTGATCATCCAGAGTCCTGTTGTTAGTTGTTTTTAATTAGTTGTGGTTGCTTAACAATGTCAGTTTGTTTTTATAAATAGCAGACTGTACTGGGAAGAGGTTGTTTTAGAAAAACGGGAAGTCAAACAGGAGAGGAGATCCCTGAGTGAAACATTGGCATCATTATATTTGTGTTTCCTCAAAAGTACTTCTAACCAAAGTGTTTTCTTTTTTTAATTTTTTGGGGGTCCTTAGGGAGAACAAAGTATCATTTTGGTTTAATAACAATAGCACTAAAGTAAACTGTTACCAGATCGTGTGGCTGAACATTATGATGATCCTTAGCGATCCATGATATTTCCAATTCTTATGCATATGCACTCTCAACATTTGGCTGAGCTTTACTAACAAAGTGATTCATTTTTATAGGTATAGACGTGTTCCTATGGGATTTGCCAGGCGACTGAGAAACTTGACTAGAACTATGGATCCATTTCACGTTACACATAACAAGGCCACCTGATAATGTTCACTGATGATACTCTAGACAGAAACTAATGGTTACTGGATCTGAATGAGTATTTTAGATGACCTCCAATGGTAACAAATACATAATTATATTTCACAAGTGAAGAAAAAAATAATACACCATTAGCAGGGATCTTGAATGTAGAATTTAGCAAGCTGATGAATGGATTTAAATTTGAGAGTCAGCCCAGGGATGGGGTTGTAAAATAAACAAAATTAGAACTTTTTGAGGAATTCATGATTCAACAGGATAATAGACTGCTCAAAGATTCCCAGGAGCACCAAGTTACTTGAAAGCGATACACAATTGGAACATAACACCAGTATGGCTTAATATATATCTTCTCCCAGAATATTAAATTACAAAGTGGAAGAAGTTCCAGGAAGACTTGAAAATCTCCAAATATTCTATAAGTTAGCTTGGTTTAAATATATCAAGAACTTGGGATATATACCACAAAATGGTTGTCACATTTTATATTATTTTCTATTTCTTTTAAGCAAAATTTCTTATTCAAGAAGTTTAAAATGACATTCAGGGCAGGATCTATGTGATATATCACTTTAATACAACATAATATCATAAAATTATTTAAGGGGATACACTGATATGACAAGAAAAAGAAGTGATTTTTTTCTCCATATTTTTAATCTTCTTTATGAAGTTAGAAAAAGGGAGTATGTTATAAGCATATTAATGTAATTTAAATATAATTAAATATGGATAGTCCATAGTTCAGGGTATATGAAAACTCCCTGTTTACTTGTTTAGACAAATAGTTTTTTTGTCCCATTTAAAAACAATTTCAGAAATATTGTGCAATTCTGATGAAGTTATTTTAGAATTTTCTGTAATAACCATTACTGTTTAATACAGAATTCGAAGTCCCTCAGTTTTCTCATTTTTCTGGTTCTTTTTGATTCAGTCCTAATTTATTAAAAATTGCTATCATTGCTACTTCAACATACAACAAGGTCACACAGTCACGCTCTCCAAAGATGCCCTGTTCAAAGATGGAAGATTGCTACATCTGAAAAGTCGATTGTCTCCAAGTATTATATTTTTATGTCATCAAGAAGAGTAAAGAGGAGAGAAGTAAAAACAAATCAAAAGTTTATCATCCTGCTAAATACACATTTCATTAGTGGTAATCAGTTTTAACCCCACGTGGAGACCAGGTAATTGGGTATGTGATATGAAGTTTGTATGGCAGTGGACAATTATTAAAACCAAAATAATCCCTCAATCCCTCACCTACTATATGCAAAAACAAATTTTGGTTTCTTAAGTATATCATATTGTACATGGAATAAATACTGTGATGGATCATGACATTTTAATATTTGTTAATTCATCCCAAACTGAATTTACTTAAAAAAAAAAGATTTTATTTATTTATTCGAGAGAGAGAGAGAGAGAGGCAGAGACACAGGCAGAGGGAGAAGCAGGCTCTATGCAGGGAGTCTGATGTGGGACTTGATCCCGGGTCTCCAGGATCATGCCTTGGGCCGAAGGCAGGAGCTAAGCTGCTGAGCCACCCAGGGATCCCCTAAAACTGAATTTACTTTTAACTGATAATTTAATTGTAGGTTTTCATAATAAACAACAAGAACCACCACACGCTAAAAGGTCATTGTTCTGACACCTACAGATGTTGCTGTAAAAAAAAAAAATCCCACAGTTTTTAAAGCTAGATTATGTACAAAATAGTATTTTCCTTGAATATGGAAACTTCTATAAATACTTCACTCAGACAGCTTTAAAAAGAGTCTAAAAAAAAAAAAAAACAACTAAAAGCAGCACCTGGTAAACAGCCAAGACATACATGATATGTGCAGAGAATGAAGAAAGCCAATAATATAAAAATGCTTATTAACATAGCATCTGCTACATGTCAATGTTTCAAGTACTAAGGATACATGATAATTAAGACTTATTTTCTAATAAAGAGGTGGTGAATGCTTTGTTGGGATAGATATATTTAAACAAATGATAGTATACAATGTGTTAAGAGTATAATAGATGGAATAATTAAAGTACAATTTCATTGATTTTGGAAATTAGGAAGCTGAAAAAGTTCATTGAATATTTTATTTTTTTTTAGATAAGAGCTATGGGTCTGAATTTAGTATGACTATTCTATCATACTGATTTCTTGTTTGGCAAAAAAGAAAAAAATGCCTTCAAATAATATGGTTAGTATGAAATAATAGTATTGAGAGGCCAATATAGAATGAAATAGAGAGGAATGAAACTAATCATTGCTAGTTTAAAAATGGTAAAGATGAATATTTAAGTCATTAAAGAATGATTTTAAGAGATTACATAAAGTGAACAGTATCAGCTTTGGTTGATCTATACTTTGTGAGAGCCATGGTACAAAGAAGGTTGAAAGTTACGAGGACTTTAGATAATTAAACAATGATAGATGATTTATATTTATAGAAAAACATATAGACAAAGATAGATTGTATATCTTTTCCTATGTGTCTATGTGTACTTCTCTCCTGAAGGCACAATATCCCTAGCATTTTTTTCCATGACAGCTAGTTGAGCAGCTTTTCACTTAAAAAGCTTTTCTTTGAAAAGATGTCTATTCATAATCTTTTCTCATTTTTAAGAAATGGTTGTTTCTTGGCCATTGAGTTTTAAGAGTTCATCATACTGTTTGAGTATTAATCCTCTATCAGATATATGGTTTGCAAATTATTTTTCCTATTTTGTATGCTGCTTTTTCATTTTGTTAATTGCTTCATTTACTGTGCAGAAGCTTTTTGTTTTGGTGCACATGGGTGGCTCAGTTGGTTAAGCATCCAATTCTTGGTTTCAAGAATGTTCAGATCATGATCTCCAGGTTGTGAGATCAAGTTCCCTATTGGGCTCCGTCCTCAGTGGAGTATCTGCTTGAGATTCTCTCCTTCTCCCTCTGGGCTTCCCCCACACACACCCCAGTCTCACTCTCTCAAATCAATCAATCAATCAATCAATCAATGAATCAATCAATAAATAAATCTTTTTTTTTTAAGACATAACAGCTACATGAAACATGCTTACCTTATTAACCATCACGGGGGTGAAAAGTACATACCTATCAATAATTACTTTGCATGGAAATGGACTAAACACTTCAGGCAAAAAACATAGGGTGACAGAATGAATAGAAAAGCAAGATTCAGGGGTGCCTGGGTAGCTCAGTCCATTAAGCATTCGTCTTCTGCTCAGGTCATGATACCAGGACTCTGAGATCAAGCCCCACATTGGGCTCTCTGCTCAATGGGAAGCCTTCTTCTCTCTCTCCCTGCAACTCATGCTTTCTCTTACTATCTCTGTTTTTCTCTTTCTCTCAAATAAATAATCTTTAAAAAAAAAAACACAATCCATCTATATGCTTCCTATATGAGATTCATTTCAGATGTAAAGACACATGCAGATTGAAAGGAAGGGATGGAAACCCTTTTACAATGCAAATGGAAGTGAAAGGAAAGCCAGAGTAACAATACCTATATTGGACAAAATAGACTTTAAAACAGACTATAGCAAGAGACAAAGAAGAACACAACATAATAATAGAGGAAACAATCCAGCAAGGAGGTAAAACAATCGTAAATATATGTATCCAGCACAGGGACACCGATATACATAAAGCAGGTAATAACAAACATAAAGGAAATAATTGAATATAATATAATAATAGTAGGGGATTTTAACACCCTTCTTACATCAATGAATAGATCATCCAAACAGTAAATCAACAAGGATACAATAGCTTTGGCTAGGACTTCTAGTACTATGTTGAACAAAGGTGATAAGAGTAGACATCCTTGTCTTGTTCCTGATCTTAGGAGAAAATCTCTCAGGTTTTCTCCATAGAGTATGACATTAGCTGCAGATTTTTTATATATGCCCTTTATTATGTTAAGGTATATTCCCTGTAAATCTACTTGGTGAAGGTTTTTTTATCATGTCTTTACCATTATCATTTCGTCTCCATTATCTATGCCTCCATTTAAATTTATTTTAGATATGGTGATATAATCTTTAGTTCTCCTGCACTCCATCTATATTTTCTCTTTTGTCTCTTATACTTTACATTTCAGAATTGCATCTAGAACTATACCATATTTATTATTTTCATTTGTGTTTAACTACTTTTAATACTCATCTTTGAATTTCAAAGTTTTGTGTTATGAATTCAGTTCTAGAGTTGTGTGTGTGTGTGTGTGTGTGTGTGTGTGTGTGTAATCTGTTATATTTGAATTTGGAAAATGTTAGTTCCCTGAGAAATATATTAATCATTTTACATTTTAAATGTAGTAAGTACCATTAGACTTACAAAAATATTTTTAAAACTATGGATCTTTGGATCTACTTCTGTTGTCTTTTATTTCTGTTTAGTCAGAAATAGTATAGAAATTTATAGTGTTTGTGATGGGCACTTACTATTTTTCTGTGTTCAGGCCGTTTAAATATATATTAAAATACTTTTCAGGGAATTATTTTTTAAAGATTTTATTTATGTATTTGAGGGAGATAGTATGTGTGAGCAAGAGAGAGAATGTGTGGGAAGAGGGGCAGAGGGAGAATAGGGAGGTCCACACAGATCTTAATGCCAGGACCCTGACATAATAACTTGAGCTGAAGACAGATGCTTAATCAACTGAGCCACCCAGGTGCCCTTAAGGAAGTTATTTTTAACTAAGATAAACATAACTTGTTGTAAGGATTTTTTTTTTTTTTTGGTGTGGTGTCATTTGCTTCTGTCAGGTTCCTTGCAGTGATACCAGTGTGTGAACTTCTTAAAATGTTTGAAAGTTTTAATTTTTTTGAACAATCAATAAAATATGAAAATAAGCTAAACATTTACAGAAGATCTGCTCTCTTCCAACTTATTCTTTTCTCAGTCTGTTGGATTTCCAGTTTTTGTAACGTCATCTTTAAGATTATTGTCTTGATGTTCAGAAAAGTTTTAAAAAGAACAACCCAGGGCCACAACTGTTACTTCTAGGGAGGAAAATATCCTTGCAGGTTAAAAAAAAAATAAGCATGGGAGTTCTTATCTTGATTCTGATATTTCCTTACTGTCCTGTTGAGTCTGATAATATTTAAAATTTTATCTCTTTAATTCTCAGTAGTAGCAGAGATGATCTAAGCTAGTTAAAAAAAAATGGGGATCCCTAGATGGCTCAGCGGTTTAGTGCCTACCTTAGGCCCAGGGCGTGATCCTGGAGTCCCGGGATCAAGTCCCACATAGGGCTCCCTATGTGGATTCTGCTTCTCCCCCTGCCTGTGTCTCTGCCTCTCTCTCTCTCTGTGTCTCTCATGAATAAATAAATAAAATCTTAAAAAAAAAACAACTCTTAGTCATGAGAGTATAATTTTCTTTGCATGTATGCTTAATAAATGTTATGAGGTGAATTTTGTGCCTTCCAAATTACTGTGGTTTACATCCCAGTGCTCAGAATATGACTGTATTAGACATAGGGTCATTAGAAAGTTAATTCATTTAAAATTAGGCTATTAGGGTAGACCCTAATTCAATTTGGTAACTTTATAAGAAGATCTTGAAAGCAGCAGGAGAAAAATGACTCATCATTTACAAAGGATTTTCAATGAAAGTAACAGATAATTTTTAATAAGAAATCATGGAAGCCAGAGGCGATAGGTCATTTTGAAAATATGGAAGAAAAAGGTGGACAATCAAGAATACTATATCTAGTAAAACTATACCTCAATTATGAAGGAAAAATTCAGACCAACAGAACAGAGACAGAAAATATCTGTTACTACACAAGTAGACCTACAAGAAATATTGAGTTTTCAGGATGAAAAGATATTAGAGAGTAACTTATATCCATATAAATAAAGAACACCAGTAAGTATAATTACATATGCAAGTTGAAATACCAAATAAGTGTAATTGTTACTTTTATTCTCCTATTTAATTTAAAAAATAAGAGCATAAGGAAATATAACATTGTCTTGATGGGCTTCTCTATAAATATATGATTTGTATGGTAATAGAAGTACAAAGAAGAAGGTAGAGTAATAATGAAGTACTTTGTGTATACCATTGAAATTAAGATAAAGTTAACCCAAAGCAGACTGTTTTAAAATTAATATACTAATTGCAATCTCCAAAGAAATCACCAAAAACTTCATTCAAAATAATCTTGTTTTCCTTGTCCCCTTTTTGGAGAACATATAACCAAATAAAAAGAGTATATATAAACTACTAACTCAATATTTTAACATTTTTCTTAGCAGTAATTTAATCTATTCTCCTTCATGTTTTTGCTCTGAACAAAGTAAACAATATTTTTTGTTGTTTTCATCAATTTTTCACTGACCTAAAGCATTAACAACTTTTAAACTTTATTTTGCCATTTACACAGTTTGCTAATATTCATGGGTAATTTTAAAATTTTCCTGTTTCTTTGCTAATATATAATTAATTTGTAGTCTATCTATGTAACCCCATTGTATCTTTTCTTTAACATGTTTTTACTCTTATTCACGAAATTTCACTTATTTGTCCTATTCGTTCATATTAAAATCTCTCCTTTTCTCTTAAATCAGGATTCATCTGAACATTTTTTTCTGGATACTTACAAATCTGTTCATTCTAAATCATCTTTTATATATACCATATTAATCAAATAAAAAAGACAAAATTATTATCTTTATGCTTTTTACTATGTAATGTCAATATATCAATATAACAATACTTAAAATGTACTGATTTTGGCAGAAGTAAACATTAAGAAAATAACTGAAATACTAACATGATATATGGAATGTATCTGGAATTTTGAAATTTAACATAAAAAGTCACTTTATTTTGTACATTTATATACAATGGTTTTAGCAAGTGTAGTGCGTTTTGAAACATTTAATGATTTTGGTATATACTATCTTGGTGAATATACAGATGGTAATAAATAACATATTTTATTTACTTTTTGGCAAAGTACCCAATAAGAAAAAAAATATTTTTCTATGAACTTTATTTTATAACAATTTATTTGTCATTTGAAATTTTGAGTTGGGAAATAGATTACATCAAATTCTAGAGGATTTCACTTTAAGAAATAATTTTCTTTTAAGGAGATACAGGTCTTAATGAAGAGAATCAAAACGTCTTGGTCTTTATAAGAGGTCTATTACAGATTTATCAGTTCATTATCTTCCTAATTTCCCCATTTATAAATCTGAGACATCTGATTAACTCTCTGGTGCTATTTAAAGTATCATCCATGTATGATGCATCAAATAAATTGAGGACATATTAAGATTATTTGACTGATTTAATAAATGATACTGGTGTTTTCCACCCTGCTGAAGAAAATAAAGCAAAAGTGTGGAACCTAGCAAGTGGAAAGAGATGGTCAAATTTATAGTAAGAAATAATTATAGTTTGTCTCTCTTATGGTTTCTATTTGTTATATTTTGCTGTAATGCTAATTTCTCCCAGCCAGGGAAATATAAAATGCTATATTTTTTCAGAATCAAAGCTACTTATAAAAGTTCATAAAATAAGTAAAATTAATATATGAGGTATTGGGTTTAATATTAGTTATTCAGTAAGTGTTTATGTGCATTTATTTTTCCAACTATTTTGAAAAGTATTGTATAAGGTAGTATTTGGGTTTACACTGAGAATATAATCTAAATAGATAGATAAATTTACCCACGTGTGAAACTTAAATAAGTACACATAACATTAATCAGTACTAAAGGACACACCATAAGCACTGTGAAATATCAGGTAAGAAAGAAACAAAAGTAAATTCTTTCATTGATTTTTTTTTTACCTTTACTCAATCGTTTATGTATTAATGTATTCATTCATTCAGCTGATAGCACAATTTCAGTCATTCAAAATAATACTTACGGTGTGAATACCAGGAATGTATCATCCATTTTTTGACCGATGATAAAACTATATTTCGGCAACTGTACTAGGTGTTGATAGAACAAGAATAATTATAACCCAGCTGTATCACTTCAGATCATAAGAGCTGAGACAGGTAAACAATATATAGCATTGTAATAAATGAGCATCAGGATAGCTTAATGGTGAACTGTACTTGTGTGAGCATGCATGTGTGTGTGTATGTGAGTGTGTGTTTTGGTCAGAGGCCCAAATTTGAAAACTGTTCCCAAAGAGTTATTTCCTCTTTGCAATCAAGCCTTAATTTCTACATAAGAATTATTGTTTGATAAATGTTATTTAAAAAGGTTCTAATATAGACAAATATGATGTTTTGGGAGTATAGAGAAAGGACTCTTTTGCTTGAAAAGCCAATGGAAGTTCCTCACTGAGTTTGCCTTTTGGACTGACTTTGAAAGGATGATTGTATTTGTTAAGCTAAAAAATGAAGAAATGATATTTCAAGGAAGTGTAAATTCTCTCAAGCAGGCTACAAATATTTCTATAACAATTATGAAGAGTGAGTACAGAAAGTCATCAGAGATTGAGTAGGAAGATAGAAATAATTCAGATCAAGGAAAGGCTTGCATGTTATGGAAAGAAAGAACAGATTTATTGCAAAGTCATTGGAAATCATCATAGAACACTGAATGTGAAGGATATGTATGTAGACAAGACTGAGACTGAGGGAGTAGAAGGAATTAGGAGGATTTTGCAAAAGATGAGAAATAATGATTTCATGAATTTAGGTAGAGAAAATGTGATGGGAAAACTGGAGATTTTCTGGAGGCAATTGTGACCCCTCATAGGTGAGAGACACAGAAAATACTTACAGCCTAGGATATGTAACAGTTTTCTATTTTTAAGGACTACCTTTATGGTGGTAACATTAAGAATACCCAAGGGGGGTAAGTTTGGGAGGAAGTTAGTGGATTCAGACTCTACAAAATAAGTTAAAAGGGGATGGAAAATTATTGATAGGGAAATATAACTGGAATTAAGAAGGTAATTAAACAGGTAAATGAGATTTAGAATGAGATCTATGTAGGTGGCCATTGAAAACGGACATCTAGAGAAGACCACTTACCAAAAACACTTAGAGTAAAATGATTAAATGATTAGGGTGTTGATTAGATTCTATGCAAGATTACGGAGTCTATATGGGTATAAGAAGAGGATTCTTAAGAAGAGATGGCAAATCATTAAAAAACAAAAATAAAAATAAATAAATGAAAAACAAAACAGAAGAGAAAGAAGTGTGTCACTAATATGGAGAGGAAGGGTCTCAAGAATGGAATTTAAAGCAATGTCAAGTGGTGATCAAAGTTCCAGTGAGAAGAATATCGGAATGTTCTCCTTTGTTTTTGCTGCTGTTGTTTTTAACTTGACAATTAGTTTGGGGTTAGTTTCAAAGTCATGAATCAACTGAAATGGGTTACATACATATGATGGGTAAGGAAATAGGGACAGATAGCATTTTGTATTTTTAGAGAATGTAGCTACATATGCCTAGAGAGATAAAGGCAATGAAAAAATATAGAGAGATTTTATGGTATGCAATGAAAAAAATATTTTAAATTTCTATTCTTTTCAGCTTATGTAACTATAAACAGCAACAGATTATTACTATTGTTATTTTGAGCCACTGGCTTTACCATATTAGTGGTTTAAGATACATAATCTAGAAAAAAAGAGAGATACATTGAGTATACAGGAGTTAGAAAGAAAAATTAATGGATCAAGATGTTAATAAAGATAGGAAAACATAATATCTGGAGAGTGGTTAGAAGAAATGCATTGTTTCTGGTATGTTAGACACATTCCCAATCTAATGAGCTACAGAAAGAGGGCTGTGGTCGACAGTCCTCCTCCATTCTCTGGGATATTTGTTACAATGAAAGCCTAAGTAAAGGGTATAGATAAATGGATACTACTTAAATATACAGGGATAAAGATTCTGGGTTTAATCAAAGAGGAAAATCATAAGCAAAGTTGTGAAAGTGAGACTGAGTGTGATATAATGGAACTCTCAGAATATACTTCCTTTGTGAGAAAGAATCACAAAAGAGAAGTTTAAATGATGTATTTGAGATACTTGGAATACTGTGTTAAGGTCCTTGAATATTTTATTTTAAACAATGTGTATATATGCTTATGTTAATATGAAGGCACTGAAAGCAAATGCCCAGTTACATAGTTATTGCAATAATACAACTACATTCTGCTTAAGTTTTTCAGGAATCATGTTAGCAATGTCAATAAATAATTGCCATACATAAAAAAATTGCTAAGAATGGTTTGACAAAATTTAGTGACTAATTGGTCTGATCAAAAGATAAAAAAATGATTTTAAATATATTACAAGCATCTAATTTTTTAACTGTCCAACAAGATTATATGCTGAAAGAATAGAACAAAGATAGACGTGGATCCTAATGGATAAAATCTTGATTAGAAAAAGAAAACAATAATAAAAGGAAGTGAATCACACAGAAATGTATTTAAGTATGTATATACCATGTGAGGCTACTTCTGGAGAGAAGAGTCTAGTTTCAGTAATTTATTAGGAGTGTGGTGTAGTACTTTGCCAATGTTACCATTTAATCCACATGAATAATTTATTCTTTTAAATGACATGTTTATTTATGATGTATAATATTTTAAAATTCATAAATAATAGGCATTCATGAATCGAAATCCAATTATTTAAAAAATGGCTTTCCTAAATGCTCTCTAATGCATTCTTAATGTATTGCTCGTCAATAATTTTAAGTAAATAGCTTTATAATTTTATTTTGTAATGAAAGTTCATATTTCAATTTTATATCCAATCTATGTTTACTAACATAAAGAAGTAAGTTATTTAGGAATATTGATGTGCTGTCTCAAATATTTATATAAAGGAATTCATGACAAAAATTCCTCCCAAGTATAGCTTCAATTGGATTTTGATTAAAGGTAGTCTAAAACAGATATTAAATTAAGATAGTTATATTAAAATTTGACTAGTTATATTTAAATTGAAGTTCTGTGGCTTTCCTGAATAGAATGAACTATGCTATTTCTCACCATAAATCTCTGTATACTTTACTTGTCAGATATATTACTGTATAAAGTAAAATAAAAAAATGAATATGCTATTAATATTCCTAATAATTAAAATACAAATACAAGTTATTATTTTTAAAAGCTGGGGAAGGAACAAAATACCAGCCTTATTTCAACTATATATACAAAAATGTCTCTTTCAATATGTTTTCTTCAATCATATTTCTACAGATACCAGTGAATACAAATGTCAAGCAGGTGAAATAATGTGAGAAATGTAAAGGAAAATGAGCCAAATTCAAGAGAAAGACTCAGTAAAGTGGAAATAAACTATGTTTATAAAACGTAATTTAATCTCCTCTCTGGAATAAAGCTGCTGATTGCTACTACTTAATGACATTATTTCCCCACAAATTCATCCTGGGTGGTATTTAACTTATCAAATTTAAACATACTTAATTTCTTACTGGAAATGGTTGTCCAATAAGCTTTTTTCAATCATCTAAAAACATGAAAACATTCATGGAAAAGTAAATATTTGTAAATAAGAAACAATAAAACTTTACAATAAATATTTTAAGATACATCTATTATAAAATTTATAGTGTATTGGTATATAGTATGTAGTATGTATGCATACATGCCTGCATATTTAGATTACTAAATTATACTATGTTTATATATGTAGATATATTTAGGGAAAAAGCAAATGCTCATAATATGTCTCTTTTTATCATATAGATATTTAAAGCCAAAGTACAGAACAAACAAAAAAGCTATCTAGTATATACAGAATTGAAAACATCATAATAGATTTATATTGTATTTTGTAAAAGAAAAAATGCAAGTTGCACATGGATTTACTTTTAGTTTGAAAAGATATACAATAAAAGAAAAGAAAAGATATACAATAAAAAAATTGTGTCTTAGTATGTTACCAATTTTGCTTTTCTAATCCAAAGTCTGGAAAACAGAGGTGGAAATTCCTGGATTACAGGAAGCTAGACTAAGATGAATTAGAAAATTTCCTCACATTCCATAAACCATATCCATATATTTAGTATTAGAATCATGAATCCAACATTAAAATGTGCATTAAAATTAGGTGTATTTTTTCCTTTGTGGTTTCATTCACAGTTAATGTTTCAAAGATTAATTCAAATAAATTTCCTGTAACAATTTGTCGTGAATTTAGTAAAACTCCAAATTGTTCAATTTTTTTGAATTCTTAAAACTACATTTTTTTTCAATCCATCAGACCTCATCAAAAAGGAAAGATTACAGTTAAGATCTAATTCATGAGACAACCTTTTTTTTTTAATATTCTCTATAGCATCATTTAAATCAAGTAGATGAATTTAGGCTAATGAGAATATGTATGTAAACAAATGTCTATTTCTTCTTAATAACATTCTTTTAGAAAACCATGACTCTTGTGTTAATATTCAGAATACAGGGCATTTTTTGTTCTTCCATGAGACTAATGATACCTTGATATTGTAGTAATGTGGCATTATGATTACACATTTATATGTACAAGGATGCATGAATGACTTATACTACAAGGTAGCCAAATTACTTTACAATCCAAAAGTTTAAAAATTTCAATAATAGTGAGCACATTATATGAAGAATATATTTCTTTTTTTTAATTGAGTGAACACCATATTTGGTTTACAAGTATTTGTCAGAAATAGATTGATTCATGGGAATAAAAATAGCTTTTTATCTTATGAACTACCTAATGGATTCTTATTAAGGATATGAAATAAAATTTTCTGAGCCTTCTGTAGGATCTTATCTCAAAGAACATTTAGGAGTCATTCATTTATTTGTAGTTACAACTAAATTTTAAACTCCCATATTGAGGCTTTTATAGAAAAGGAAAAGTGGGGCAGCCGGGGTGGCTCAATGGTTTAGCACTGCCTTCAGCCCAGGGGCTGATCCTGGAGACCCGAGGTCAGATCCCACATCGTTGGGCTCCCTGCATGGAGCCTGCTTCCCCCTCTGCCTCTGTCTCTGCCTCTCTCTGTGTGTGTCTCTCATGAATAAATGAATAAATACAATCTTTTTTTTTTTTTTAAAGGAAAAGTGGTAAATCAACTTCAAAACAGCATTATAGGGATCCCTGGGTGGCGCAGTGGTTTGGCGCCTGCCTTTGGCCCAGGGCGCGATCCTGGAGACCCGGGATTGAATCCCACATCGGGCTCCCGGTGCATGGAGCCTGCTTCTCCCTCTGCCTATGCCTCTGCCTCTCTCTCTCTCACTGTGTGCCTATCATAAATAAATAAAAATTAAAAGAAAAAACAGGATTATAAAGCTCCATACAGAGGAATTGTAAACCAAACTGGTTGTTTTTATATTTCAAACATAAATATAATCTATACTGGCATACAAATATTTTTATAATTTTTATTTATTATACAGAGAATATTCTTACAATTTTCCTTTGGAACATAATGGGATCATTAGTAAATTTCCAGAAAGTCAATAGTTTAAGATAGATGATGTTTATCATGTACACAACTGAACATTACATTTATTATTATAGACATTACAATTATTTTGACCATGATGAATGAGGTTTAGACAATTTACAAAAAAAAAAATGAAATAAAGAATGACTTGAAGTTCCTAAAATACTCAGGATGCCATTCAGAATTCAGGATGCTATTTTCTCCGTGTGTATTTAATATTTCTATTTAACCCAGTTAATCCTGTTTATTTACCAAATACAACTCAAGGGTAATCTCTCTTAGGAACCATTCTCTGAATTTTATTTCAATTTAGATTTCTTTCTTTAGTACTCCCCTATTACTTAATTTATGAGTCAAATTTATGAGGATAGAAACATTGTCCAATGAATGGAGAGCTCAATACAGATCATGGAATCTGAATTTTCTTTATGACAATTAACTATATCCATTATTAAAGTAGTTGTATTTTGAAAAAAGAAAGCTTAACATATCAAGTATTCATTGGGAATTGTCTAATATGTTCAAAGGGGCTTTTATCAAATTCAAAGAAAGCTAGCTATAAAATCAGAAGTTTATTAAATAAAAATATAATTCTCAAGCAGATTCATAAGCTGTGATCAACAAATTTTCTCATGTAAGCTAATCTATATAAAAAAAACAAATTAAAATCACGAGTTTGATGTATAGACAGGAACCTGGAACAAAAAGGAATAGATGAGTCTGTAGAGCTAGTGTCAAGTAAAATTATCCTAATGTATCCTGCTTCTCCAGGGGTATAGACTTTCCACTGCTCCATATAGAATACTGTTCTGTCCTTATGGGTCAGGAACCCAGTCTTCTAAACAGCGAAATCACTCTCATACACAGACACACTCTGAATTCTCCAAATTTTGCATCTTCTTATTTTTAATCGACCCACATTTTGGCCAATGTGTCTATAAGAAGATAGAGAAGATTTTTTATTTAAAAAGCAAAAAAGTAGGTCCAATGCTCTTAGGCTTCTCTAGTTTACCTCCTATAGAAACACAGGTGATGTTGGTCTCCATTTCTGAGACTCATCCCTGTTTTCTCTGTAAGATTTTCCTTGACCTTGCTTTAGCTTGAAGTGGAGGTGAACATTCCCTTACCCCCATGGGAATATAGCTCCCTTCTCTTTGTTGAGATTAATTTCTTCAAAGAATCTTCACATTTTATTTTTGGCTGGAGGATATCTGTTTTTGGTGAAGAAAACATAGAAGAAAAATTACCACACTTATCAGATGATCATCTTCAATAAAGCCAACAGGAACCGGCATGACAAAAAGAATTAGTTTTGTAATTATTAGACAAAGAGGAATTACTCACATTGGCCAGGATCCAGAAAGAAGGACACGTGAGGAGAAGCACATTTCCCGATGGGGTGCTCTATAATCAATGACACCTGGCTCATCAGGCCAGAACTCAGATCCAGGAAACACAAAACTGACACAAAATGTTGAGTAGTAGAAGTCATATGTAAGCAATGGCCTGCAGCCATTAAACTAAAAAAAAAAAAAAAAAAAAAAAAAAAAAAAAGAATGAATATAGAAACCAAAGTTGGTAACAGATGAGGGAAATAAAAGAGTGTAGAGTCCAGAGCGTTATTGGTCACGAGAGCTGCTCTGTAACAACTCTTTCTACAATTATAACCAACATTTTGCTGCATAATCCCTCTCTCTCTCCCTCCTTATTTCCCTTTTCACTCTCCTTCTCTGTCTCCCTCCGTCCCTCAACCTTCCCTCTCTCTCTTCTTTCTTACCCTCTATCCCTCTTTTCTCTTCCCTTCTTCCTCCCCCCTACCTTCCCTCCCTCTCTGCTTCCCTCCACCTTTCCTCTCTCCCTCCTCTCTTCCTCTCCAACTCTCTCTCCTTTCCTCCCTCCCTGTCCCTCCCTCTTTTTCCCTCTCCCTCTCTCTCTCCCCATCCCTTTTTTTTCTTGTGGGGAAAAAGAGAAACACATAGTGAAACATTAAAAATATATTATTTTGAGATAGAACAATCATTTTAAAGGAGCAAACTATTGGAATGAAAGTGTAATATTTGAAATACAGTCCATATAGAGAACTGTCCCCACAATAAATAAATTATAAACTGTTTGTTGGGACTTTTTTGTAAATTTTTGTTTATTCATCTAGAAAGGAAATGCTATCAAAGTTAGAGTGGTCTCAATTTTACACTTCCTTTGTTTTCTTTCCACTCCCTTTGCAAACACATTTTTTCCTAAAATTGAACTACCAGGGATATTATTTATTCCAGCAGAAATTACATCCTTAGTAAATTTTATTTACTCACAACAAATGGGGGAGGCAACAATCAGATGAATGATAGAAATGTTTCTTTCCTTGTAAAAATGAGTAAGTAGATAATACAGTTAACAGGTGGAGAAATTCTTGTAAAATACTCTATGCTATAAAATGTGTTTATTTGCTACTCTTTGCTGTGGTAATAGCAAAGTTTGAGTAGGAAAATACAGCTTCTGATTTGATGTCATGACTGTTATAATCCCATGGAATACTCATGGTTTTAGATTCACTAAATTGAATCATAGGAAATCAACAACTTATTTTCGTTAAAAACTGTCAAAAGTCAGCCATTTCTTATGGTTCAGCACAAAGGAGTTTTTGATGCAAGGACCCAGGTGCAGGGATATGAGACAGACAGGGTAAGGATGACCTTCTCTACTGTCTGCATTCATGATTAGGACTGCTTTGTCCAATTTGATCTCTGTTTTGATATATATTGTAGTGTAAGCTCTGACAGTTGGTTTTTCTTTCTTTCTTCTTCTTCTTCTTCTTCTTCTTCTTCTTCTTCTTCTTCTTCTTCTTCTTCTTCTTCTTCTTCTTCTTCTTTCTTCTTCTTCTTCTTCTTCTTCTTCTTCTTTTTCTTCTTCTTCTTCTTCTTCTTCTTCTTCTTCTTCTTCTTCTTCTTCTTCTTCTTTTCTTCTTCTTCTTCTTTTTTTTTAATGCAAGTGCCTGACTTAATCTTTGATTGCTCCGCATCCATTTCTAAGATGGCTATCTAGAATAAACACACTGCCAGCCACATAACCAGATAAAAAGCTAGGCAGCCTGCTGTCTTCCCAGGCTCCCTTGTTATAGAATTCCCATAAACAATTATTTGGGCTATTTGCTTTTTTCTTTCCATGCTTTAAATTCCTGTTCATGTTTTAAATTCACCAATAATGAGTAAACCCAAGAAACCCTAGACCCCATCCCAGAACCCTGATAAAAGCAGAACCCTAAGCCATGCACTCTCACTTTCTGACTCTTGTACCTGCACCCAGACCTCACAGGGTACATTTAGATGTACCTCGTGTGCTCCACAGCTTGTTAAGGGATAACCTATCATTCAAGAAACAAAGTTTCTTGATTTTGTTTTTAAATATTTTATGTATTTACTCATGAGAGACACACAGAGAGAAACAGAGACATAGGCAGAGGGAGAAGGAGGCTTCCTGCAGGGAACCCCATGTGGAACTCAATCCCAGGACCCTGGGATCACAACCTGAGCCAAAGGCTCTCAACCACTGAGCACTCAGGTGCCCCTCAAAGTTTCTTGATGGTTATTTCTGAAGAGCATCTTGCATTCATGATAAGAACCTCATAGGGCTAATCCAGCTACAATGCTGGGTATCAATATATATATATATATATATATATATATATATATATATATTGCCTTGGCCTATTGATACCCAATAGGCCAAGGCAATACCCAATAGGCCTTGGCCTATTGATACCCAATGATATATATATATATTGCCAAGGCCTATGTATCAATATGCCAAGACAACATTTATGTTGTCATATATATATTTATGTAAATATATATATGTATATTTACTCTTCTATTTTTAAATATGTTGTTTCGATAAAATACATTGTAATCAAAAAAAAATTAACATTTGTTTCAAGTGTAACCAATTATACTTCCCCTATAATTAGTACTGTCCACATTATTTGGGAAGTTGTAGTTTCTTTGTCAGGCAAAAAATAAAGACAGGAGATAAAGAAATATACTTTACAGAGAAATATTTATTTAAGAAACAAAAGCCATATATCTTTGTCTTATTTCATTCATGGATCAGAGCTAAAATTCTAACCCGAGGCCCAGGGCATGCTTAATGAAAAAGACACATCTAAAATTGCACCTAACAACTTTAGTTTTGTTTTCTAAAATGAGTCACTTTACTTTGCTAGCCAAATCACCATGTGCTGATGAGTTAATTAACACTCCTAGAATCCATGAGATACTGAAATGTACATCAAATTAATAAGGAAAATGGGTAGTAATCCAAGAATTAGTCAAAGGTGGCTGGATTCTTTTGGTTCTATTTTCCAAGAAGCCCATTACAAGAAGAATGTTTCTTGAGAAGAAAATATGTTCCTTCTGAATTGACTAGTCTCATCTCCAGTTCTTTTGTTTCGCAATTACATTCTCTATTACAACTGATTAAAACCTGAAGTCAAATGTGAAGCATTTTAATTAACAGCATATAATTTACCAGGCCATGAGAAGACTACATAGAAGAATATATATATATATATATATATATATATATATATATATATATGAAAGCTTGAGATAATATTAGAGAATTTGTTGTGAGTTAAGCAGCTTTGCTTTAGATTTACACAAAAGCTTTTTAATTAGTACTTAAGCCATATGGATGTAAATACTACCTGTTATTGAAATTAGAAATATAGTACCTATTTGTAATCAATGTGAAATCAAATTAAGTGACTCCATAACACAGACATTCAGTACCTTTTGCATTACAATATGTTCACTGATGTTTTAAAGAAGAGCAACAATCACTACATAAAAATTACTGAGCCAGATCATGTCAAGTTCTTTAAGGAACAGATGTGCAGTTTTTATGGTTCACTCAAGAGTAGCAAACACATTATTGTTTCTAGAATGCATACACTAAAACAATTATAAAGATGTCAAAATTATGTTTCATTGCTTCATCTTTTTCCAATAGATGTGGTGGAAATTTGTCATATTTTTAGTCACATAGCAAATTTTGAATACCCCTTATTTATGTTTAAGTAAATTATTATACCATTACTTATTTCTCACCAAAGTATAAGGAAAAACAAAAGAAAAAAAAACTTTCCTAGCCTCTCTTACAGGCAGAATAATTCCCAATGGTTCCATCTCAATTTTAAATATGAAATTCTTATATCCAGAAAAGAGTATTTAAGGCAACAAACACCATACATTGTGCATACCTGGAAAATAATCACCTGGATTTCAGGAACAAAATTAAAAAAAAAAAAGTTTCTGGCATTTAGTGACCACATTGACAGTGTCAGATGTGGTGATTTTGTCTGGCCCTGCCAGTTGTGGTCTTTGCTCTAATGTTCCCAGGTAGGGATATATGGCTGGATAGTAATCTCTATGCCTAACTTCATGACCCACCCAAAGATCCAAATAACTTTCAGTAACTTTCATTTATACTTCAATTGGCTAGTTTCTTTCTTTTTTTATTTTCCTTTTTCTTTTTTTGTTTTTCATCTAAAAATCCTCACTATTTCCAAAATTGATGACAAATGTAGTTACAGGCAATAGAACCTCAAGGAAATGAAAACTCATGCCTGGTTATTTGGCCTTATTGGATTACCAGGCAGGAAGGATCCAGCTAATATTGAAAAATGAGAGTGGCAATCTTTGCTAGATAGTAGCAAAAGAGTTATTTAAATTTTCAACCATGGTTACTGATATAATCTACTTATACTTAGTGTGTCTAGTGAGATGATGTTGGCAAGAGGAATATAAGGGCTATAGGATAGGCTGATTGTTTCTAACCTTACTGTAGCCTTATAGAAAAATAATGACTCTCAGTTTCTCAACCTGGGGAATGATTAGATAAATAGGAGTTGTCCTGGCCATGCTGAAATAATTTATCTTTAAGTCACCACAGAACTAAAGAGACCAAAAATCAAATTCAAAGATTACAGAATTGTAATGCCATTTGAGTCATCAGCTTCACTAGCTCTTTCATTTGAAACTCAGGGAATTCTTATTAATGTGTGAGACCTTGAGGATTGAAATGTAGCAATATGGGAGATATAGATCGTTTAGGTTATTGCAACATTCCAAACTCTACTGAATTTCCTTTGCCAGAAATAGTTATTCTTCCTTTCTCTCATGTCCATTTATATTTTGCTTAAATGTCTTATAATAATCTATTTTAGGCAGGTGCTTTGTTGGGTATGTAGATACTTTACAGCCCCCACCCTCACCTCACCCCCATTGCTTCTAATTTTATACTCAAGTCATTTCCTGTTTGGGAACAGATGAGTTTGGGCAAAGCTGGAGTAAAGTTTTCATAGCAGAATACTTTCAAGAGTTTGCAAGAAGATGTTACCAAAAATGTAAAGAAAGTATGTGGAGATTGATTCTAATGATTTCAGGTCTTTAAAAGCATAGTATGAGAACTAATATTCATATACATGCCAGAGATTCTGAATCCAATCCACTAGTTGAGCAGTGGGCCAACTCTTTCTCCAAAAGGTCAGATGGTAAATATTTTAAACTTTACAAACCACATTATTTCTGTTATGACTGCTCAACTTTGGCATTGCATCAGGAAGATAGCTATAGTTGATACATAAATTAGTAGACACAACTGTATTCCAATAAAAACTTATTTACAAAAATCAGTAGTGTGTTGGGTTTGACCTGACCTTTGTGCTAGCTCACACATGACTAAAATTGTGAATGCTTGTTCATATGGTTGACTGAAATCTCTGCTTCAGAGTAAACAGAAGCTAAATGAATTAGATGACAAAAAAAGAAACTCAAAAACTTAGGAAGAAATTGATCACAGTTTCCCCAAAGCTTCTGACAAAGGTCTGCTGTATGCTAGATGTGTAATTGAGAGGGTTTCATGTATCGTGAAATAGTACTTGGACTATCATCATGGTCTCTCACATCTTAGATTTAAATTATTACACAGTCCTAAAGCTTCTTGAATGGATATAAGGCTATTTTTCCTTGAAAGAATCCTGTGAAACAAGCATATGCTGTAAATCTTCCTTCCAGCCTTCCTCAAAGAAATCTATGGCAAATTGTAAGAATATTTACTCCAGGAGACTGGTAACTATTTAGAAAGATCACTCATTATTAGAAGCCCTCTTTAGTTAACACCAATATAAGGGGACCAAAGCATACCACTATCAATCTGTCAAAATAGAAGTTTACTAGGGTCTAAGCATTTAAGTTTTGATTGAGTCCAACTCAGGGTGCATCCACCTGAACCATGAATGTTGTCCGTAGTTATTTACCCAGTTCCTAAATATAGAGCTAGAATAATGTGCTCAGTTACTCACAGAGCCCCACATTTATTCTGGTTTCTGGTTAGGAAGAGTCAGGTGGAAGCCCTCCGATCTTTCTCTTCCTATCAAAATAGTAAATAAAACTTCTAATGCATTTCTCAGAAAATTGTAGAGATGAGTGCCATCAAAGATGTGAAAAACGGATGCCATTTGCTATTACTTTTCTTTTGTCTTTGCAAAGGACAGATAGATTGAGATAATTTCAATGAATTTTCATAAACGTATTTAGTTGCACCTACAAATATGTTTGAGTATATGTATTTTTGAGTATGTTTAACTTGAGCAAATATACCCGGCACCTGATATACAGCTATCAAGACATTTTTTTTCAACATTCAAATAATCAAAATACTAAACATGATTTGCTTTCATATGGCAAGGACTTTGAGACTTTTTGACACCTAATCACAAAACACATAGATTCTAAACCACTATGGCAGTTTTGTCTATAAGAGCTTAAATATTTTTATATATAGATTCTAAGGTACTGTGCTAGTTTTGTCTGCAAGGACTCAATGCTTTTTTTTCCATCTTATTTTTATGTGATGAAATACTATTATGACCTATTACTATGTTTGCATCTTGATAATATGAAAATGAATGGAAGATGTGGATGCATTATATTTTGGTAAAGTTTATGTATGACAGAAGATGACAAATATAATACACTGTTAACTTTCTTGGTGTCCAAACACCGGGGTTTTTAGAATACCATCTCCCAATGAAAGCTAATTGACTGCTTCTTATAATCCCTGTGTCTAACAGAATAAGAACTATGCTCCTGCCATTGACTACAATATGGATAATTTAGAAGATATTATGCTAAGTGAATTATGCCAGAAATGGAAGAACAAATAGTTCATGATAATTACTTATATAGTCAGACTTGCAGAAGCAGGGAGTAGAATGGTGGTTACCAGGGTTTGAGAAAATAAAGAATCAGGGAGAAGTTAATCACAGAGTGCATAGATTCACTTATGTAAGGCAAAAATAATAATTTTGCTTCTTTTTAAAAAGATTTTATTTATTTATTCATGAGACATACAGAGAGAGGCAGAGACACAGGCAGAGGGAGAATCAGGCTCCATGCAGGGAGCCGGACGTAGCACTCAATCCCTGGACTCCGGGATCACACCCTGGGCCAAAGGCAGATTCTCAACTGCTGAGACACCCAGGTGTCCCAATAATTTTGTTTCTAATATAACATAAATTTTACTTCTTTTTCCTGTTTATTTGTCTTTTCTTGGGTATTAGAATGTATGTTTCATAAAGGTAGAGTTTTGTATTTTGATATGTAGCTCATTTCATACTATATCTATAAAGTTCATACTATATCTCCAGAGTTTATGGCTCTACTTGGTGTGTAGTAGTAACTCATAACTCAGTTATTAAAATCATGATATTTTAAGTGCTTTGAAGAAAATCAAAGCAAGTCAAGGATTAAGAGGAGAGAGGGTGATGTGTTTTAAAACAAGGTCTTCATTTAATCCTTGTTTGGGAAAGAATTTCATCAAAAGTTAGTCTCTCATGGGCCCCAGGATAAAGTGAGGAAATGAGTCATGGAAAACTGGGGAGAATTATTGTAGGCAGAAGCAATATCAACTAAAAAGGTCTTGAGGTAAGTGAGCTTTGTGTGTTTAAGAAAAAGCAGAAAAGCCAAATTATTTGAAATAAAGGAAGCAGAAGCTTACAGGTTTTTTACTTTTAGAAAGGTGAACAGAAATTAGATCTTACAGAGTGTTCCAGGCATGGTAAGGGATGGATTGCTGTTAATAGAGAAGACACTAGATTTTTAACTAAGGAAGTTATATTGTCAGGTTTATATTTTAAAAAATTTCTCTGATTTTTGTGTAGAAAATAAATTTGTAGGAGTCTGTTAGTACTCCTATAGAGGAGGACCAATTAGAATCAAGTTCCTATAACAAAATGAAGAGTTGATGATGACTTGGGCTTTGGACTGGTAGTGGTAGTGGAAGTCACAGTGGCAATAGTGTTGAATAGTGTAGTTTTGGATGGGTTTATGGTATTGGTAGCCATGGTGGGTGTGGTGGTGGGTGAAAGTGATAGCAGTGGTGACAGTGAGAGTAATGGTGTCTGTTTGTGCTTCCTTCTTGTTAGATGGGGTTATTTCATAGAGGTTGGCTATAAGAATTCAATTAACTGAAACAATGAAAGAATCAGAAATGTGCTGAGCAGAGTAAGCATCCAGTAAATGCTGACTGAATATATTATTTTGTTTCCTTAGCCATCGAACTAACTTACTCTTCCTCTTTCTAACTCTGTGTGGCATGCTGACTCATACCAAGTAAAAATCTCTACTCCAGGAATAGTGGATCATACATCTTTCATTGATTGTGTTTTATATTCTTTTCTGAACATCACACTTTAAATGAGTAATTCACCTTGCTGAGACATTCTAGCTCCTCATCTTCAACTATCTGATTAATATATGTCTTTCGAAGCACATTAAAAATTTCTTATTACTTTTGAAGCTTTCTCCATCCCTCAAAAAAGGCAGTTTTTGTAAATAAACACTTGCCTAATAGACTTTTTTCAAACATTCATTAGGTTATGAAAATAAACCAAAAATATGTTAAAATACATCAATAGATACCTGAACAATATAATAGAAGACACTTATAATATGTATATTTACTTGGTAAACCTTATAATTTTGTGATAATATAATGTATAGTTTCATTCTTTAAGTAATAAATTAAAAAGTCAAAAGAGTATTGCCATGTCATTATCAATACTGTTACAAAGAAACCTCACAGATATTTTATTTCCACCTCTGTAGAGATTTTCCAAAATGCTTACAGTATTTAAGGCTCAAGGATTATTTAATTTAATTTTATTTATTTATTTATTTATTTATTTATTTATTTATTTAGCTCCTCATTTCTTTAGCTGGGCCAAAACTGTAAAAGGGAAAACAGAAAAAAAAAAAAAGGCACTAAGCATGTTGGTAGAATTTAAAGATCCCCATAATTTTAGTCATGGGAAAATTAATTACATTCATCGTTGTTACATGGGTAATGTGTCTTTATTAGAATGAATAAGACTTTACTATGTATGTGTTGTTCTATCAAGGGCAAATGTGCTAATGTCAATTTCTCCTGATTGAAAGAACATCATCAGATTCCTTCATTTTGACAGGTAGAACATTCTGGAATAAATAGACAAAGTAGACCTATATGTCAAGTTCATCTCAAGTAAATTTAAAGTCAAAGGAATTAATCAATAATGAGGTAATGGAATTTTAGATGAATTGCAAGGCTGATATGGATTTTGTCATGTTAATATCATCATGAATAACTGGAAACATCTGCCATCTGCTTTATTCTGTATGGTAATGTGGAGCTTCATATATCTACATAATAATATAGTAAGTCTTGGTACTCAAAAGATCTTATCTACAGTCAAGTGAATGCTCTGCAGATGAATGATTGGTGAGCCTTAGTTAATCTTTGTAATATAATTTATAATCCTGTCTAATATCATTAGACAGAACATCCTTAGGAATGTAATATGGAAGGAATATAGCAATATTTCATTTTAATTTTTTGATACCTTTCCCGATTTGACATAAAAATTTTAAAGTATCATTCCACCTTTAAAAAATCTGAATGATTTCAAGTATATTATAATCCTACACTAATGAAATATTTCTCATAGAAAAAGTCAATGTATGTGAAAGACTTACAGCATCATTTCCAGGACAAGACTTGAGGTTATACAAACCTGAATTTAAACCCTGCTTCAGTAAACTACCAAACTTCTTTTTTTAAGATTTTATTTATTTATTCATGACAGACACAGAGAGAGAGGCAGAGACATAGGCAGGGGAAAGCAGGGTCCCCGTTGGGTGCCTGATGCGGGACTTGACCCCAGAATCACGACCTGAGCCAAAGGCAGGCACTCAACCACCAGGTGCCCCTAAACTACCAAATTCTTGGCCTTAGATAAGTTATGTAATCTCATACTCAGTGTCCTCAATCCAAAGAAATATTCTAAGGTCTTACTGAGAAAACATGTGTAATGTGCTTAGTTTAGAAAACATGTAGTAAACCATTCAATAAATAGTAACCACTATCATTACTTAAATAACAAAAACTAAAGGTTGATTTCATAACCGAGGGAAATTTATGTACTTTCTCTATGAAAAAATGAAAACATTCTTGCATAAAAGTAATATCTATTTTATCAAGAGATAGTCTAATCTAAATATAAACTCTTTAGGAATGTCTAATCAGTGTTTATTTCAAAAGGAAATACAAAAAAGTGGAAGAATCACTGCAATTAATTACATATGCTTAATAAACATTCATTTTTTATATCACTTTTGAGAGGATCACATAAATATTAAACCTTTTAAGTTATTTCTTGATGGGATAAACCCAGTTGCTCAAATCTCTAATCCTCGATCTTTATGATAGTAGTTGCTTGAACAGTACATTGCTAATTGTTATTTTGGTTTGAAGCAATTCTCTCTAAAGATTCTTTAAGATTTTAACTTACTTGGAGGTAAAAACATTCTTCATGCATTGTATCTCTTCAACATTTACTCAAATAGAGCTTACACTAATCTCCAGTAAAGAATACCAACATATTTTCTTTTTATCATTCCATTAAAATGGAAAAGGTAAATTGGAAAGATTATTTCAGGTGTTTTGATAAATTAAAAGTCTCTAATTTTCTAAAATTATCTTTTCTATTTTGTCCAGTCCTAAGCCCCAAACACTTGTGGCAGCGTAAATTTCATTCATTTTAATCAAATAATTTGGAAAAAGGGACAGATCTTGACTCACTGAGTTTGACATAAAAAAAAAAGTGTTGAAAACTTTAGAAATTTCAGTCTGGACAAACATAACTCACCTGGTTTCTGGCACCACCTGAGCTATGGGGATGCGTTCACTTGAGTGACATGGAGTTAAGTCACTCAACCAATGAAGAGGTTGAATCCAGAGCATAAACAAGTTAAAATAAAGTTTCAGCTCTTCAGAACTGGAAATGCTCTTTAGCAGACTAATTGAGTTAAAGCAAACCCAGAATCCCAGGATTAACTATTTTTTTTATGTTCACTTGAACAAATAAATATCCTAGTCACTCTGCTCTTTTGTTTCATTAAATATAAAAGTAAATTATTGTCATTGTTTGTCCTCAAATTCAACTACAAGTTATATATATTTAATACTATTTAACTTTATTTCTAAATTTCATTAATATTTCACAAATTACATAGATGAAGTTTATGATTTTGTCATAAACATGTTAATGGTGAATGGAAGAACTAGTAACTGTATTTTCTTTATTCTGATTACTCAACATTTATAGATATGAGTATTTGAATATTATAATTTATGAACCTTAATACTTGTATGGGACTGATTTATGAACTTTAATATTATTAAGAAATTGTTCCATTATTATGAAAATAATGGTAAGGGTGATGGCAATGAAGTCAAGTAAGGAAAGGATGAGGAGGACAAAGGAAGACTCTGTTCTGACTGTTCACTTAACCAAGCTCCTGAACAACAATAAAATGATTATTCCCTGACAGAAAAATAAAAAGACTAATGTTATGTTTTGAGTATCAATAGAAAAACATATTCATTAACAAATGTAAAATAAAACAGTAATCTGGGATGAGAAGTATCTACATTCTGATCTTTGTCTCCAACTAGATCCAAACAAATTACGAAGGAAAGGTGGAAGGAAGAATAGAGAATTTAAAAAGACAGCTCATTAAGACAAGTATGTTTCTGCAAGAAAAACCTATATAGATAGCTTTTCCTTTGTTTTATCTTGTTTTCATTTTTATGTTTCTATAATAATATTATGTGAAAATCAAATGGGAAGTCCAGCCATATTATTTTAATGAAGTAACTATTATGTAACAGAGTTTTTTTTTTCTTATATATTTTAAGGAAATAATCTCAGAAATGGTCAAAACATGGGCCTGAGAATGATTTTTAAATAAGTTATTTAAATGATATATTTCTTTAAAGATTTATTAATTTGGGACAGAGACAGAGAGAATGAGAAGAGGGAGAGGAAGATAAGCAGACTCCCAAGTACTGAGTGGGGAGCCCAATGGTGGGCTTGATCACAGAACCTTGAGATCATGACCTGAACCAAAATCAAGAGTTGGATGCTTAACTGACTGAGCAACCCAGGCACCCTTTAAATGATATTTTAAAAACTATCACATATATGTTATTTTAAGCAAGCAATCATGTATTTTGTTTCTTGGATGTTAGAAACTTAATATTGGCAACAGTTATATTTAAAGATGTTTAAAGATTTGTACATTATTGTGAAATTAATCATTTTTTGTATATTGTGTAATGTCAAGGATAGCAGTTAAAATTATATATATGCCTGTTAATTTATCAAAATCTTTAAGAATGTTTTTACTCTTTATTCAATATTTCAACATGATTGACAACAAAGATTTTTATTATTAAAACATCAAAAAAATAAAACATCAAATCACTTATAATTTCAGCCACATGAGTTTGGATCTATATATGATTAATTTGACTTTCTAGAGGTATGACAAACCAAAATATTTCTTATTAATTTATCAGAGTAGTATTTGCACATGAAGAGGGGTCAATTGAACAAGCTAAATGATTTGAATTAATTTTTTGATACTATTTATCAAAAGTGTGAGGTAAAGATAAAAATAAAGAAATACCACATACTTAAATATAATAGTGGCAGATTTTAATTCTATAAAAACCCACAAAAATAAACCTTGAATCAAAGGGACATTTAGTAATTAAACATATTATAGAAGTTATAAAATCACATATCAGAAAAAAAATAGAAAAAGTCTTCATGTCCAAATAAATCATTTTATAGTTCTATAATTGAATATATTACAACTAAGTGATATTTAAATACAATTAACATATGAGAATGATTTGTTGTTAATGAGATTTTGTAAATTAGAAAGAATGGAAAAGCGTGATGCCATCCTATACTATTCTAATTTTGTTTAAAAGATATGTGTGCCTGTGTGTGTGTATAAACAAACTAAATATATATTCATATGTACTCTATGTAAAGTATATTACATTTTTATTATATCTATCATACATATATACAACCCACATATATATTATATATATAATATATTCATACTGTATATACACCCAGCAGAGTTATGTGAGAGAAGGAGAGAAAATATACACTGAAATATTAACTCTTATTAAATTTAATTTGTGCGCCTGTAAGAAGATGATTTTGACATAACGTTATATCATCAATAAGGTGCAGTGAAATAAAGTAAGAAAAGTTCCCTGGCTTAAATGAATAAACATTATTTATGGTGTCAATGTCAATTGCAGTTTTATATAATTCAAATATTTGATCTACTTTTTATTCATTCATTATTCATGTATTTATTCAGTACTAAACTCAATTTGACTATTTGTCATAGCTACAGTTTAATGGTATAAGATGAACAAGAGGAGGAAGATGCATAAGAAATACAACAACAGTAATCAAATATGTGAGCTAAAGTGTACAAAATGAGGACACCTGGGTGGGTCAGTCGGTTAAGTGCCGGACTCTTGATTTCAGCTCAGGTCATCATCTCAAGGTCATCAGATCTAGCCTCACATTGGGCTGTGCAGGGTGGGGAGTCTGCTTGAGATTCTCTCTCCCTCTCCTTCTGCTCCCCCCCACACAACAGCTGACACACACACACACTGTCTCTCTCTCTCTCTCTGTCTCTCTCTTTGGAAAACAAAACAAAACAAAATGTGTACAAAATGGTGGCAAGTATATATTTACATGTTTTTTCCTGGAGATGCAATAGGCAAAAAGTAAGTAAGTAAGTAAGTAAATAAATAAATAAATAAATAAATGTTAATTGAAAGAAATTTTTAATAAATATTTCATGGAAATTGGTGGTTACCAGAAATGGCATTTATCCAAATCATTCTGTACAAGGTGAAATATCTCAGAGCTTCCTTTTATTGAATTTGCCTTCCTTTTTAAATTTAATTTTTAAAATGACACACAGTGAAATCAGGTTTTTGTTTCCATTTTTATAGTTTTCTAATTTATAATTTTGGAATGTTCTCTGATCCCATATTTTTGTAGTTTTTCAGAGTGTCTTATAAATGCAATTATGCAGCATACAACCTTGACAAGATTGGCTTTTTCACTTAACACAATGATTTCGTGATTCATTCAAGTTCTTGCCTATATTTATAGTTGGTTATCTCTTATTGCTTAGTATCTTTCTGTTGTGTGAATATGCCATATTTTGTGTAACTAATTCATTCAAAAGCAGAAAATTCACTACAGAACATTTGGGCTGTTTCCACTGTTTGGCAATGATGCTTAAAACTGCTATCAATATTTGTGTACACATTTTAGTGTGAACAAGAGTTTTAATTTCACTCCGGAGGATTCCTAGGAGGATATTCCTGGTTATAAGGTAATGTATGTTTAGCTTTACAGGAATTGGCAAACTGGTTTTTCAAAGAGGCTGTACCATTTTGCATTCCTGCTAGAAAAATAGGAGAGTTCTAGTTGCTCCAAGATTTGGTGTTGTCAGTTTATTTTTAATTTTACTCACTCCAATAAATATATAATAGTGTCTTATTTTTTTTATTCACATAATGTTTTTATTTGTAGTCAACTATAGGCAAGCAGCAGAATTAACATAACCTTCCTCAACTCCAGATCCTCTTTTCTACACAGATGAAGGGTGACCAGTTCAACTGGCACAGATGCGCAGATTTCTGACAACCTCTCACATAGCCCTGCAGCTCATCTAAATGGCTCTATCTTAACCACAAAGTGACTTTCCTTATTGCTTTTTCCAGGAATGCTCTTTAAAGAAGCCAGAGTGTGACACTGAACTGTGGTAAGCAATCCCAAGGGTATCACGTTAGGGGTTAGTGGCCATACCAGCCTCCAGTGGGGAGGGGGAGAGCGTCTGCCTCCACTGCCCCTCCCTTGCCTCCCTCCACTCCCCCCATAAGCCCTCTGCCTTTTAGAAGCAGATCCTTCTCACTGTGATATTGGACACTACAGGTATCTGTCCCCAGGCCAGCAGGGACCTCTGAAGCCTTCTTCATGGCCTGGCTCTTTGTTTTTGTTTTGTTTTTCCATCCTGTGTTTTTTCTAATGGATATTCAGGACTTTTGTAATCTCATAGCTCTCTGAGCTCCACTTCCCAAATTTGAAGAACTTTAATTGAAAGTTTAAACTGAAGGTGTTTTTTGTGGACACAGAACACCCGATGAAAGCCCAGCCAGCATGACAAACCCAAGAGTGTTGTCCTGAGAAAATAATGCTGGTCATCACAGCTTCAGCATCTCCTGGTTTTTGATGTTCATCTCTGCCTACTGATTTCAGAGTTTCCTGGCTTTTCCTCCTCCCCTTCTCACCCCTTTGCTGTCCTGTGTAGTGATTTGGTGAGAGAAATTATTGCTGCTTACCCCCCACCCCCACCTGCCCACACTAGGTATGAGTTTCAAGTTTTATTATTGCAATAAAAGTGCTTTATGGTGGCTTTTCTCAAAAGAGAGAGAAAGACATAGAGACAGCGCCATGAAAACATGACCATTAATGGTGTCTTATTGTGATTTTAATTTAAATTTCTTTAATGGTAACGATAGTTGAACATTTTCTTATTCTCATTTGCCAGCTATACATCTTCTTTGAAGAAGTATATGCTCAAGGACATTACTCATTTTATTTATTTTTAAGAGTTTTATTTATTTATTCATGAGAGACAGAGAGAGAAGCAGAGACATGGATAGAGAGAAGCAGGCTCTTCATGGGGAGCCAGATGCGGGACTCGATCCTGGGTCTCCAGGATCATGCCTGGGCTGAAGGCAGGCACCAAACCACTGAGCCACCCAGGCGTCCCACAAGGACATTACTCATTTTAAAAATTGGATAGTGTTTTCTTATTTTTGATCTTGAAGGCCTTTCCATATTCTGTATACCTGTCCTTTGCCTGATACTCAGTTTTCTCTGAATTTGTAGTTTATTCTCCTACTACTTGACAGTGTCTTTCACTCCCAGAACAAAAATGTAGATTTTGAATCAATCCAATTTGTCAGATTTCTTGTGTGTATCTAAACAAAAGGCTTTTGATATCATTTCTAAAAATTCTTTGCCTAGCCCAACATTGTGAAAATTTGTGCATGTGTGTATTCTTCTAATTTTTTATTTTGCATTTTATATTTAGATCTATAATCAATTTTCAGTGAATTTTTTATAAGGTGTGAAATTTAAGTCAAGGTTTTTTAAAATTTGCATACTGATGTTAAATTGTCCCAGCACTATTTGTTGAAGAAGACCATACTTCCTCTTTTGAATTGTCTGTAACTTTGTCAAAAATTAATTATCCATAATTGTATAAGTCTATTTCTATACTCTATTTTGCTTCAGTAATGTATCTGGGAATATCCTTGTCTAATTTTACAATAATTCTGCCAGAATGGAGTGCCTAGGTGGCTCAGTAGTTAAGTGTATCCCTTTGGCTCAGGTCATGAGCCTCAGGTCTTGGGTTCCAGTCCCCCAGCAGGCTCCCCGCATGGAGTCTGCTTCTCCCTCTGCCTATGTCTCTGCCTCTATCTATGAGTTTCTCATGAATAAATAAAATCTTAAAAAGACATTCTGTCAAAATTTGATTAAAATTTTCTAGATTCAGAGTTCAATTTGTGGAGAGGTTATACCTTAATAATATTGAGCTTTCCAACCCATGACCATGCTACATCTTCCCTATTAGTTATGATACATTTTTATTACATTTTTTTCATTATCAGTGTACATATGTATTTGTTTTGTTTGGTTTACACTTAATAATTTCCTTTGATATATATGTTTTCTTGTCTCTCTTTTCTATATATACACATATATATTTCATTTTTAAATTATTTGTTGTTAGTATATAGAATCATGATTGAATTTGTGCAATGTTCTTATGTCATGTATCCTTGTTAATTTTATCAATTAGTTCTAGAGGTTTCTTTTGAGAATTTTTTAGATGGGTAGTTACATGATATACTTTTAGATGAGTAGTTAGGTACATGATATACTGAGCTGGCATAGGAGAATTTTGTTGTCCTGTTTCTTTTGGTGTAAGAGGTTTTACAATGTTTATTAAAGTTGAACACTCACATACCTATGCATTGCAATTCAACCCCTGTGAATATATTTTAAAGAAAAAAAGTAAAAAAGTAAAAAAAAAAAAAGAGATGGAAGATACTGACTGAACTATTTATCACAGTAATGTTCACAAAAGCAGAGATTAGAAACAACCTAGATCTCAGGATTGCATTGTATTTATAAAATAAATTATTATACTACATGGAGCAATATCAGTAATGCTCCTAAACACATGTTTAAGCAAAGCAAGTGATAGAAATTTATTCACAGGATGAAACCATACGAAACATATAGGATGTGCATACTGTACTCTATGTTACTTAAGGACACATTTACTTACAGTAAAATTATGATGCCTGAAAATAAACAGTAAATTTAACATGATCACTTCTATGTATTGAAGAGAAAGTGGAAGCAACATGAGAGTGCAATACAAAACAAATAGTGGTTTATAATTTATATAATGTATTATTTTTTTAAGCTAGGAAATAAGTAATATCTGTTCCTCACATTTTATATTGCATGTTAATGTTTGAAAAATAATTCTTAAAAATCATAAAAGGTATATTTACAGTTCCAGATTCCCCTTAAGCATCTATTTAAAACGAAACTAGAGCTCTTCAATTTCACAGATGTCAGACATGACTTTCACCAGTATTTCTACTTCTGCTCCTTCAGCATTGCCATTGCTTCATCAATGAATAATAGCCAATGGAAAAAGTTTCTCATCAATAAAAAAGTACGGAAAACACACATTTCTCTAACACAGAAACCCCAAGTGCCACTATTTAGCTTTTCCAGATTGGCCATATTTCAGGATAGATAACAGTAGTATTTATCAATTGTGGCTAAAAGGTTGGTTGAAGTGGTTCTCCTGCACAGGAAAGAAGAAATGGTTTAAGAATTGATCAATGCATCACATAAAACATCAGCAGTGACAGAGTATATAACTGTCAGGTGTCAGTGATTAGCAAATTTATTGGGAAGAGGCTACTTTGATAAGAGGAAGAAAACAATAACATCTGAACCCACCAGCAAAAGACTTATGAACACTTATGAGGAAACAGATGTGTCAATGATCTTTTGGAAGGACACTGGACCATACTGTAACTTCTTTCTCAAAAACTGGGACTATTTGTTCTCAGTGAACTGAAGCCTATTGTGTTATTTAGAGCTGAGTGAATAAATGTTTTGTGATAGATGATTCATTGAATCTAAATGATGGAATCTGATTTTTAAGAAAGACATAGAATGTTGATCATTTTTAAAATGTTAAAATATATACCTAATATTCCATGAGAACTCAGGAAATTTATAGAGGCTTTATAACAGTGACTTTTTACTTTAAGAGTGAGTTTGAATTTCCTAAATGGTGAAAGAGAGGGGCAATGAACTAAACAAAACATAAGGCATGGGTATCAATGTGGGAAAAACAACATGGAGAAATGTTATGTCAACGTGGCATAGAAGGTGTAGAAGTGGTTAGTGTTTCCTCTGGGAGATTAATTTAGTTCTTGTTAGAAAGCCTCTCAGGCTGTACAAAGAAATTCCCTGTCTTCTGTAGACAAGAAAAGAGAGAGAGAAATGTATTAGCAATGGAAATACAGGATTGAATAGACACTTAAAATCAACTTTGAAAATGGGAATCAGGTTAGTCACTAGATACAGGGAGAAAATATAAAAATTGATACTGTGATTAGAAAAAAAAGGCAAAATATTTATATTGATTGTTAAAAGTTAACTTTAAAAAAGCTGTAATAGTGGCTTAGGCAAAACATGATGAAAACCTCAGCAAAGGCAGGAGCAACTGGCTGCAGAGGGTGGTGAACACTTGGAACATAAGAGATAATAGCCAATTATTCCTCCCTTCCTTTTTTTACTTACAGAAAAAAGTTGAACAAAGAAAATGTTCATTTTTCATGTGTGGTCATCCTATGGTATGTACTCTGAAAACAAACTCTGGCCCATGGAGATTTAATGGTGGGGCTGCTACTATTGGCCACAAATCGAGAAATTCTCATGCTGATTTGCAGCAGTTAATTTGTCGTGGTGTCTCTGAAATTTTGTCACAGGGCAAAATTGTTCTCGCTTATCATCCATAAATTGGTTTAATTTTATTGTATCTGACAGGGATCACTTAATTGAGAAGGGCAACTAAGCTATTTTCTCTCCCCTAAAACACACATCTGTCTGTCACAATGTCTAATATACCGCCACTGGGATCACAAAGTTCAATCAATATTTTACAATCTACAATCGCCAGTTAAACTGTAAATACTCTTGGAGGGTATAAAACCCCGAACTCTTCTGCTTTTAGCAGGAATGAGATTACCATATATTTCTGAACAATGATAGTGAGGGTAGGAGAAACACTGGAAGAACCAAACGTAGGATAAGCGAGGTATTAAAAACTCGCTGGCTTGTCTGAAATGTTACTAGATCCTCGACTCTGATCCTCCTGTGTGTTGTCTCCACTGTGGTCTCTGACTGTACATAGTTTGGCTCTTAATGACATTCTCTCTATGTAAGACTGGAGGGAAATTATGCAGTGCTAGGCTATAAGTGCCTGAGCATATAACCCCAGCCACAGCCACTTAACTGACTCGCTGAAAAGTATCAGATCTGTGGGTATCTGTTGTCCAAGTTCTTCTAAATAAGCATATGTACCAAAATCAAGGTTACAATAGCCACAACCCAGCAATTTGTAGAGACTACGTTCATGCAGACAGACAGGTAGATGATAGAAAGAAACATGGACATAGATACTCATATAATATTTATCTATCATCTACACATACATATTTATAACCCAGGTAGTACCCTATGTGTCAGATGGATAGCCAGAAATGTTCTTTAAAAAAAAAAAGATTTTATTTATTAATTCATGAGAGACGCAGAAAGAGAGAGAGGGAGAGAGAGAGAGAGAGAGAGAGAGAGAGAGAGAGACAGGCAGAGGGAGAAGCAGGCTCCATGCAGGGAGCCCAATGTGGGACTCGATCCCGGGACTCCAGGATCATGCCCTGGACCAAAGGCAGGCTCTAAACCACTGAGCCACCCAGGGATCCCCAGAAATGTTTTCTTTTGTCCCTTACCACTTTTATTTATTTTTCCTGGTGCTATTTTCAGTTAATGAGACTGTAGCATGGAGGGATTAAGTAATTTCCCCTAGATTAAAAAGCTCTAGAATAATGGGTAGAATGAGGATCTATATCTAGGAATCTTGGCTCCAAAGATATAATGTCAATATCTGGAGTATGTAAAGAGGAAACATTTTATGGGAAGTCAAATAGCGGGCCGTTTATTACAAGAACTTTTTAACTTGTATGTTGAAGGCAATACTTACACCTTTTACTGAACATTTGTATTTAAAAAACCCAGATAGGTAAATAGCATGTGAACATGACATTAGGATGACAGGAAGTGGTTTTCCGTAAAAGAACTCACACACAGAGAGTAACATGTTGTAAGGGGAAAAAAATAAAATCAATTCAAAACTGTCTCTTCTTTTGTCCTTAATTTTTATTTTTCATGTTTAAAAATGTGGCACAGAGATAAGACAGGATCTGGATAAAAGCACATTGATAGGCCCTCCTCAAGTTCAGCAAGTACATTGGGAATAAAAAACATGTAAGTAAAATTAAATTTTTACACCTCTGCTATGCTTAAGGCATTTTTATAGCAGATTTGTAATTTTTTACAATTTTATCATATTTGGTTTTTATGAAATTATAATATTCCAACTTTTCCTTTTAGCTATCTATGCTCAAGTTCAATTATTAATTTTTGTTGATATATTGAGAAACAATCTCTTTCCCCTCATACCCACTTGCTTCAACCATCTTGCCTAAGCCTAACTAACTTGATCACTGTAATAGCCTATTAACTGCTTTATTGGAAACTAGTAGTGCAATTGCTGGGTTGTAGGGTAATTCTATTTTAATGTTTTGAGGAACCTCCATACTGTTTTCCAGAGTTGCTGCACCAGTGTGCATTCTCACCAACAGAGTAAGAGGTTTCCCCCTTCTCCCCATCCTCCCCAACACCTGTTGTTTCCTGAATTGTTAATTTTAGGCACCCTGACAGGTGTAAGGTTTATATCATTGTGGTTTGGACTTGTACTTCTCTGATAAGTGATGCTGAGAATCTTTTCATGTGTCTGTTAGCCATCTGTTTGTCTTCTTTGAAAAAGTATCTATTCATGTCTTCTGCCCGTTTCTTAATGAGTTATTTGATTTTTGGATATTGAGTTTGATAAGCTCCTTATAGATTTTGGATACTAACCCTTTATCCTGGAGTAAACCATAAGGGACTCTTAATGATAGAGAACAAACTGGGGAGCTGCAGGAGAGGCGGTTGGGACAGGGAAGGATGGACTGACTGAGTGATGAGCATTGAAGAGAGCACTTGCTGGAATGAGCACTGGGTGTTGTAGGTGAGTGATGAAACATTGGATTCTGCTCCAGAAACCAGTGCTGCACTGTATGTTAACTAACTTGAATTCACATAAGTAAAGGAACTAGAGGCTCCTGGGCCCTCAGTCCCTTAAGTGTCTGTTTCTGATCCCAGGGTACTGGGATCAAGCCCCGCATAGGGAGCCTGGGTTTCCCTTTCCTACTTTTCCTGCTTGTTCTCTATCATCTATCTATCTATCTATCTATCTATCTATCTATCTATCTATCTATCTATCTATCTATCATATCTATCTATCATCATCTTTCTTTCAAAAAGAAAAAAAAAAGGATACCAGGGGGGCTCAGTGGTTGAGCATCTGCCTTTGGCTCAGGTCATGATCCTGGGGTCTTGGGATTGAGTCCCACATCGGGCTTTCCATGGGGAGCCTGCTTCTCCCTCTGCCTGTATCTCTGCCTCTCTCCGTGTGACTCTCATGAATAAATAGATAAAATAAAATATTTTTACAAAGTAAAAAAAAAAAAATAAATAAGGAACTAGAGACTCCCTACCCTTAACCATGGTTTCTCTACCTCTGCACTATTGACCTTTTAGATGACTAGATTTCCTGTTGGGATTGTGGGTGTCTGTCCTGTGCACCGTAGAATGTTTAGTAGCATCTGTGGCCTCTACTGATGAGATGACAGTAATATACACTCTCCCCTGAGTTCTGACAAACAAAAATGTCTCTGGACATTGCCAAATGTACCCTGGGGAACAGCATTGCCCCCATTGCAAAATACCCTTCTAACCCAAAATCCACATTGCAATGAGAATATCTCCCTAAAGATTTCCTACATTTTTCAATTAAATTTCCAAATCTGTGACCCTGAAATAAAAAGCTTTTTAAGACTTTGTATATTTCTTCAGGCATATCTCTCTTTATGGCTTATCCTACCCTCTATTTACATCTTGCTGCAAAGCAAACAATCTGCTTAAAGCTCCCCAGTAGTCCTTTTCACTTCTTCCCTCAGAGCCTTTTAACTTGCTACTCCCTCTTCAGAAATTTATCTACCTACAACACTTTTCTTTTTTTTTAAGTTATTTAAATTCCAGTTAGGTAACATACAACGTAATATTAGTTTCAGGGGTACAATATAGTGATTCAACACTTTTGTACAACACCTGGTGCTCATCACAAGTGCCCACCTTAATCCCCATCACCTATTAAACCATCCCTCCACCCACCTCCCCTCTGGTAACCATCAGTTTGTTCTCTATAGTGTTTTTTTTTCTTGGTTTGTTTCTCCCCCCACATGCTCTTTTGTTTCTTAAATTCCACTCTTGAGTGAAATCATATGGCATTTGTCTTCCTCTGACTGACTTATTTCAGTTAGCATTAACTCTCTAACTCCATGCTTGTCGGTAGAATAAATCCTAGTAAACCTTTTAAATCACTGAGTTGGGCATCACTTTTTCCTGGTAAAATGCTTGTGTACCTCAGACCAGTTAGTTACTTCCTGGTTGTCCTGAAACATTTTGTACTGTGATAAGCATAGATTTTAACTCTGCCCATCTTTCAAAGAGACTTCTAAAGCTCTCTCATGACTGGGAGCGGGATGGGGGTGGGGGGGGGTATTATTGGCTTTCTTAGCATTCTATATAGTTCAAATATATTGAAATAAGGTCAGTCATATATGATATCTTTTTTTTTGAACCAACCAGCTTTGTAGGATAAAACTAAAGTCAGTAACAGAATATAGCACAGTTAAACAGCAGCATAATTATTTATTTTACTTGTTAAAATATACATTAGGGTTTTATCCTCTCATAAATTATCTTCTAAGAGTCATTGATAAGATCATTACTCACTTAAAAAGTAAACATACAAAAAGAGAGAGAAAGGCCATGGAGGAGGGGGAGACTGGGCGAAAGAGAGGAAAATTTTGTACTAGAGAAATAATCATTGAAATTCTACAGTCAATAGGAATCCAAACCCAGAGCCTTTTAAAAATTATAAGGAATATTTTAATAAACTTATAAAAGCCTATTAAAAGAATTATAAAAAGATTATATCAAGTGGATATAATAAATAAAAATGTATCAGTTGTTCATTATATTATATAAGTTTAATATAACTATTAGTATTTAGAGTTTATTAAACAATCAGCTTCTAAGCAGTCTAAATTATCACATGCATATTATCACTCAAAAGAAATCTGTTTATGTGTATTGTAAGTACCAAAATATGCTTCGTATGCAAAATAGGATCCTAGTCAAGATACTGCTTTTAATATTTGTAACAGAGCTTATGAGCACAGGTTTCTCAGTATTAGCATTTGCTCTCTCTAATAATAAATAACAGTTTTTGGTATGTCTTTCTAGATTTTGTGTGTGAGGATTTGTATGTGTTTCACTTATAAAGATCCCATATTACTTGTGATATGCCTAACAGAGACCTCCAAAGATAGCAGGTCTTTATCTCTGGAACCTGTAAATGTTACCTTCTTTGGAAAAAGACTCTGCAGACTTTTTGTTCATTTTTTTTTAAGTAGGTCCCATGTGGAGCCCAAAGGGTTTGAATTCACCACCCTGAGATCAAGATCTGAGCTGAAATCCGGCAAGATGCTTAAAGGACTGAGCCACCCAGGCTCCCCACTTCACAGATGTATATTAAGTCAGGAATCTTGAGATGGGGCAATGTCCTTATTATCCTTGCAGGCGCTAAATGCAAACACATGTATTCTAATAAGAAAGAAGTAGAGGGAGATTTGACAGGTGAAAAGGAGAAGGTAATGGGAAGATGAGCAGAGAGAGATATGAAGATGCTATTTTTTTGAGATTGTAGTGAGACAACCACAAGCCAAGGAATTCCAATAGTTACAGGAGGCTCGAAGCAGCAAGATATGGATTATCCTGAGAGTCTCCTGAGGGCTACTTACCTGCCAATATCTTGATTGTGCCATAGTGATAGTTACTTTGTATGTCTGGCTCCAGAATTGTGAGAGAATAAATTAAAGTTGTCTTAGGCCATCAAGGTTGTGATAATTTGCAACAGCAGTCCCATGACACTAATTACAATATTGATAGGTTCTGAAATTGGCTTTAAAAAGAAATTATATTGGTGGACATATTTTATTTTGTGCTATGGAGTTCTTATCCTTATTAAGAACTATATAATGTAAAAATGCTCTGATGGTCATGTTTCTACACATTTTTATTGGGTGTGCAGAATTTTGTTGAAGGTTTCTTAAACATGAAATTGCTTAAAATACAAGCTTTCTTTGTAATTTGATGGATTCTGCCTGCTTAAAACTGTAAGAGCAATTTACATTTCCAACAGAAATATGTATTTTTGCAATAGTCCACAAAAGTGGACATAATTAGCTTTGAGGAAAAAAACTACCTGATTTTATCATAATACACATTTTGAAATGAATATAGGCTTCCTAATTGCTTATTAGCAACATGTATAAGTTTATTAAAATAAATAGTATTGCTGATAGCAATAGATAATAGAACATTTATCTTGTTAGATAACTTTTTTAAAAGATTATTTATTTATTTATTTATTTATTTATTTATTTATTTATTATGAGAGAGACTGAGAGAGAGAGAGAGAGTGGAGGGACAGAGGGAGAGGGGGAAAGAGTCTTAAGCTGACTCCCCACTGAGCACAGGGTCCAAACAGTGAGGGACTAGTTCCCATGACCCTAAGATCAGAACCCTTATATCATGACCTGGGTCACATAAAATTCATATACAATATATACGAAGTCAGGAATTTCATTTTTTATAAACAGCATTACAATCTGGATATTTTACTTTAAGATAAATCAAATTGAAAAAAACATTATAAATTATCCAATGATGCTTTTAAACAACTGAAAAAAATTCTTAGATTTTTGTTGTGAGGCTGGAAGTAAATTGAGGAGAAAGAGAATTCACCATTCTGCTTTTTTCCCCCATACTTCACAAAAGTATATAAAATAAAAAAAATTGATATGAGACTCAAACTTTGTGTTTTACATTGTATTATTAGGGATTTTCAAGGCTTTGCTGTGTAATGTTGATGGTTCATATACAAGTGTGATTATGCATAAGAACAAGCTTTAAAGACAATTGTAATAAAATATTGACAACAATTGAAAAAAGTTCCCAAGAAATGCCCAAGGCTAAAAAGTAATATAATTGAGAAATATAATTGACAGTTTTTCCATCCCAAGGGTCTTAATTTCCAACACTTGCTTGAGGAAATTTTTGTGTTACCTTGATATCTCTTGTACTTCTGTTGGAAAAGTGATAACTCATTTTTAAATGTTTTCAAAATTAAGTAATTGTAAAAACATAATGGCAGAGAATAAATACAAAGGGCAAAAAAATCTCCTTGCCAGGTTGAAATACACACATACTTAATTTTAACAAGAGATGCAGTCGTCAACATATTCATTTTTTAATACTATGTAAACTTGTATGTGTTGCATGCATGTATTTATAATCATGTTGCATACACATATGCATACATACCACACAAATATACAACAAATATACCCACATACATAGATACATGTGAGTATGTGTATACAATTATGTAGGATATATATATAATGTATTACATATATAATATATATAATATATATGTAACCTATCTATGTATTTCTGTTGAAAGAATATTAAATATCTGTCTGAATATTTAAGGTATTACTTAACCAGATTTTTTTAGATGTTATTTATTTATTCATGAGAGATACAGAGAGAGAGAGAGGCAGAGACATAGGCAGAGGGAGAAGCAGGCTTCCTGCAGGAGCCTGATGTGGGACTCGATCCCAGGACCCTAGGATCACACCCTGAGCCTAAGGCAGACATTCAACCACTGAGCCACCCATTTGTCCTTTTAATCAGATATTTAAAAAAAAATGTTTCTTTTAATTTCCACAGTTTCCCATAAACATTGTAATATTTATTTTTTTATTTATTTATTTGCTTACTTACTTATTTATTTATTTTTAGCATTTTGTTCATTTATTCATAGACACACACAGAGAGAGAGAGAGAGAGAGAGGCAGAGACGCAGGCAGAGGGAGAAGCAGGCTCCATGCAGGGAGCTGGACTTGGGACTTGATCCCAGGTGTCCAGGATGAGGCCCTGGACTGAAGGTGGCGCTAAACCACTGAGCCACCTGGGCTGCCCAACCTTGTAATATTTAACTAAAAAATTTTTGATTTTCATTTTCACAAAAAGCTACTACTTTCATTATCACAAAAAGCTTTAATTTTCATTATCACAAAAAGCTACTTTGTTTTCTTTATACATCACCCTTGTTTTCGTATTATTGTGTTTTTATTTCCCTCCGAATATTCCATTGACCACTTAAATAAAGTATATCTCTTTATTTTCTGGGTCCATTAGTAAAGTGTCTAAAAATATTCTGAACACTTCATAAATCATTCTGAATATATTTATTACTCTTCTTCCAGTTTTATGTATCTTTTAAAAAAGAGCCCTTATATCACTCTAGAAAAACTGATTTTTCTAGAGAGTATTGTAATGCTGAATCTACATATAAATCCAGTTCAGAAATCCATCATTATTTTGTCTCCTGAGAGAATACGAAAATCCTTTGTAATTCAACATTATTACTTTGGTATATTTGGAAACTCTTGCCTTAATATCTGTATATTTTTTAGTAAGACCTTGATTTTAAGAGATACCTATGAAACCTTGGATGGATAGTACACTAGTTGAGAAGATCTGTTAATCTCATAAATCCAGTTAAGTTTGAGGCCACTAACTACTTTTTGCACTTCTTCTCAAAACAACATCTCTGAAGAGTTTCCTCCACAGGCTCTCTCCCCTACCAGACACCTAGTCATAGTTCAACACGCTACAATATGAATTTCATCCTTTCCAGGTCACTCACTGAAACCACTCCTATCAGTGTCACCAAAGACCTCCAATGGCTATTTCATTTAAAATTTGCAATCAGATTATCTCCATCTACTCTATAAAACCTTCTTCTCACCGATCTTCATCCTAGAATAAAGTCCAAGCTCTTCCTCAGAACCCAGAAGGAATCTGAGTTTGTCTTTTGCCTACTTTGGATCTCATCTCATTCCTCCACTCACTTGCCATGAGCCACCACCGTCCACTGTTAATTTAAAATTCTGGAATCAGGAAGTTAAAAAAAAATGTTCACGTTATTGCCAAGGGTGGAATGACTTTCATTTTACTCTAATTTTATCCAATTATCTAAGCCTGGAAAGATTTGGAATCTTTTTTTTTTTTAATATTCTAGTTCCTCATTACAATTATAACTTAGAGGGATGCCACTGGCATCCTAGAGCGACGTGCTCCAGCCACACTTGCAAAGGGAATAAGCAGAATCAAATAAGCAGAATCAACTCCACAAAAAATAATTGTGTTAGGAGGATTTTAACTAGAGCTGAGATATTTCAAGTTTGCCAAAATTCAGAGAATGTTTATGACTTTAAAAGAAGAAAAGCCAAGCAATAATATTTTCTTATGAATTCCATTTAAAGAAATAAAGCCTGATCACGATGGTGATGATGATGATATTTATACTCTATCTTTTCCAGTTTTGAGTAACAATTTATGAAGAGTAAAATATTTCTATGAATAAAATATTTACATCCCAAAGACAATGAAGTTCTAGATATTTGAGGGGGTCTAAAGTTTCTATTAATCATTGGATTTTGATAATAACTGGTTCAGCATTTAAGTATCTACAGTAAATGTAACCCTGGGCAAGAGCACTTCAAGAGAGAAAGTTTCTTCTCCTAATTAGAGGTTAACCCACACAATCCTGTACAACTATGTTGCACCACTGGACAGGAGGATTTAGTTGTAAGAGTAAGTGTCTCTTTTAGCCCTGATTCCGATAGCTTTTAGCTATGTCTTGTGACTCTGGGCATTACCTCGGCGGTCTTCTGATGTTTTATCCAAAAAACTAGAAAAATAATGTATGCTTTAAGTTTCCTAATTGCTTAATAGGAAGATCAAAACAATCACAAATTTACCAAGTAGTATAAGACTATATAAAAATAAATAATTTTCTTTTAGTAACAGTGTGTGAGTGAACAGTGTTCTTTGTTCTTACGGTTTCAAGAATATTTGGCTATGTAGTAGGTGCTGTGCTTGGCTCAGAGGGACAATGACAATATCAGATATTTTTCTGGACTTTTGGCGTGGAGACTGGTGAGCTATGGGCACTAAGATACTTTCCCTTGGCTTTACTACCCAATCTAAGACAAGCAATGAAAAGACTCACCTGGGATCAAGAACCCTTTATGATTTGGGTAGATGTGGTTTTCGATGTCTCTCTCGAAAGTCAGGGGAATCCTCAATTTCAGGTCTTTATTTCATTCCCAGCTGGTGTGAAGTCCACATATGCATTTAGATTTTACCCTATGACTATAAATGAATAACTCTCTGTTTTATAGTTACAAAACCAAATTCTGAGCTTCACGTTGACGCAGCTAGCCACGACATAAACTAATATGTAGTGAAGAAAGCAGAAAAGCATGAATGAAATTATGCTCTTTAATATAAAATGTTGAATGCTATGATACTCCTTTTTCACTTCCAGGTTTGCCAATCTGAGTAAAAAAAAAAAACACTGTAATAGAATTAATTCATCAAGCCAAAGACTTATCACATCATTATCAATTCCTTTACTCCATTCTCTTATATAATCCATTCTCAAGTGCCATTGGATATTATATGAATCCATTGAATTTCCTCCTGCAATGTCATGATTCCTGCCCAAACCACCACCATATCTCATTAGATGAGACTGATAGTATCCTAACAGTCTAACTACATGTTTTCTTGCATGTACACAACTCATTATCTATTAATAGCCAGAATCTTATTTTTTTTTTTTAACAAGAAGAGTCCCATGGACTTTCTCCATAGATCCACAACCATAACTGGTGAAAATATAAAAGTCAAGCAAATAAAAGCATTTAAGAGAAACCACTACAAAAGATTTAAAAGGAAATATTGATAAGTAAAGAGAAAATATAAAATCAATTCATGTAAAATGCTCATTCAGAGAAGGGAAAATGAAAGGACAACTAAAAAGAAAAGAGCAAGTACAACTTTAGAAGGGAGTTACAAAAGTGGTAGAGATTAATCCAAGTATATGAGTAATCACTTTAAAGGTAAACAATTGCAGAGAGCTTCCTAAATTATCCCGTGGTATTGCTGCCTTGGCATGCATTTTGTTTGGCTAAGAAGTCTAACTAATTCCTGTAGCTCACGCTGGCCTCCTCCTGCATGCACACGCCCTAGAGAATAGCCCAGAGAGTCAATAAGTGTAACTTCCTGCTATGGCCTCTACAATCGCCCTTGTGATAAGCATCTTCCCCTATCTCCCAGGCACCCCCCCCCCTTTATAACCGATTAGATTAAGACCCCACGTAATTTACCAAACCCCTACTCTTTTGAACTGACTTGACCCATCTGGCTTCAACCCAAGAATCCCAAAGCACTTCACCCACTAAAGCTAATAACGACACCTGCCCTGGCCTAGTGTTGCCTTCTCATCTCTAGTCTGCCTTGACTTTCTACAGACAATCAAAACAAATGTGTGTGTGTGTGCATGTGTGTGTGTGTGTATTATATTATATATGTATATAATCGCTCTGTTTCTCTGGACAACACTGATTAACACGTATTTGTTTATACGTGGGTTAGTAAGCACACATGTAAATACTCTTTTAGCTGAGAGTGTTTAAAGCAGACACTACCACAGTAGGAATGAGCACATCTAGCATTTTGATTTGATATCTGATATCATTCAATTCTGAAAATAACACCTATTGGGCTTCCAAGTCCATTATCTGTTTTGTTTTCTTTGGTTATGTGCTTCTTTTTGGGGATCATACATAAATATATCGTTACCCTATGCCTTAATTTACAACTTGAAAGATAATAACAGGTGAGTGAGATAACGGGAGTCAGAGAAAAGTGCTCGTCTCCAGAATACAGTAACATGGATCCCTCTCTAGGGAGGAAGGATTTACAGAGCTAGAATAATAGTCTTTTAAGAGGCCAAAAGTGCGAGAGTAAAATTAAAAGTAAAGCCATGCTTGATACAAAGTCTGCATTGGTTTTGTTTGGAATGTCCCAGAAAAATCATTTAGTTCTTAGCACACTATAAAAAGAATACAGATCCTGGTTAACAGAAATCCATGTAGATCACTTAACATATTCCTCATCCTAGTCCCATGAAATACCACATATACAGAGGAAATATCTTACATTATATTCTGCTTTATATCTATTTTTTGTCCTTTTGAAAAAAAAAAGATGTATCTGATTAGTGTATATGATTTTTCACTCTGGGTTTGGGTATCATAATTTGACAATAGTATTCCTAAGTCTTCTTCTTAAGTTTTATAAGGAACACTTATATTATAATAAAGTTTGTCCCAATTATATTTAGATCTTTTAAACATATGTCTTCATTAAACAAAAAGTAAATAGCAATTTATGTGAGGTTGTAAAAATCATGGAAAATCCACACATCAAACAACATTCAGTGAGTATTAACTTTTCCAGTAAATGATTTTCTTAATTTGAAAAAATGAATTGCCATTATTTTTAATGAACAAACTATATAATAAAGTATAAAATTTGCATTAATAGTAATTAAAACAAAGATTTTTATTTAAAAAAAATATTATGACAGTGGCACCTGGGGGCTCAGTGGTTGAGCATCTGCCTTTGGCTCAGGGCATGGTCCCGGGGTCCTGGGATGGAGTCCCCATCAGGCTCCTCACAGGAGCCTGCTTCTCCCTCTGCCTGTGTCTCTGCCTCTGAGTTTCTCATAAATAATTAATTAAATAATTAATATTATGACAAAAGAGAATGAATTTGTACTATTATTAATTCCTGATTGTTACGTTTTTTACTAGAACTGTATTCCTTAAAATTGTGGGTAAGCAATAAAGTAGAATTAGCCTAAGAAATCTTTTAGCTTTGATTGTTTAAAAACCATATTTATTATTTATTTGGCAAAGTTAATTTTGAGACATATCAATGGATAAGAACCCCTCTTGTTAAGTGCAGACCCATCTGAATTCCTTTTGGGTATAGATTCTCAATGCTACAACTGAATACAAAGGGAAAAATAATGAATCCTACATATGTGCATTTCGATGTTCCCTAAGAGATGGAGAATTTAATTATCCTGATCTAATTATGCCCAAATCTAGTTTGTCTGATTTGATTACAACAGAGTCTAAGTTTTGTGTAAGGTTACTGCTGAATCGGGACTACTCTAATTTCTGCCAAATCTAGTTTACTTGCTCTTTTCATGACCAAAATTATCCAGCTTATAGCTACAACAAAATTAACATTTTGTTACACAAGGTATTTATCTGCATAATTCTTCTACTCCAAAAGCAAGAAGATATAATTTAGAAACTTAAAGGGATAACTGGAGTAGGTAGAAATTGTACTGGATTTATAGAAGCCAAAATAAGAATTTGCATCATTTACAGATACAGAAAAAAGTATTAGCTATTTCAAATGTAACTAACTTCCTAATAACACTATGTACATTTACATCATTCATAGACCCAGAGAGCCTCCCCATTTGGAGAAAAGCTTATTGTTATTAGAAGCAAGTGATGGTATATTGGGAAAGATAAACACAATGATTTGCAAAGCAGGCTTAATTTCTCCAGATCCTTAGAATTTATTATTAGCCTGGGGACATAGAAACACATTTAGTAGTCTCACAGCTTCTTGAGCTGCTGTCTACTTTCTCTTGGGAGAAAGTAAAAACAGGGCAAAGCATCTCCGGATTGTAAATTTTCTCAAAGAAACAATTGCCGCACTTGATTTAAGAGGGATCTGGAAAATCCCTAGCATATGTGTCACTTCAGCTTTCAGGAAGGGGCAAGAAGGATGGGCCCTGCAGGTTCAGTTTATGGCACCAGGTGAGTATTAATTATGCCTCAAATGGGTGCAAGGCTTTGAGGAGAAGCTAAGTAGCATCACAGAGGTAGTGATTTATAAATAGTAGATAAGAAGGGCTTAGAAAAATAGTTTTCTACTAAATGGACATTTTTCTCCTTCCTTGACATAGAAGCTGATATTTTATATTTTCTTCTGTAATATTTAATAAACTGTTCTCAAAACACACATGCAGTGATATAAGATGTGGTATTGTGGCCACCTACTACTATAGGGAGAAAAATAATGGTTACATGACCTTGATTGGTATTAGTTTTAGAAGTTTTATAGTTTTAGAAGTTTTAAATAACGGTTGCATCACCTTGATTGGTATTAGTTTTATAACAGTACCATTAATGTGAAAATAAAATGAAAGTCAAGAAAAAGAAAGAAAAGGAGTCTCTTCAATATAGAATAAAAGTCATATCCTATTCACCTTGTCATAAATACAGATGAACATTATTAAAGAAAATTCTCAAACTTCACAATTAAATCTCCACACTTAACAGCTTAACAGTGCTCAGGAATAAGAGTAGATTCATGTGTGTTATTGGTAATTTTATTTGATATACAACAACTGAACATATCATGCTCGGGAAGCAGGTTGGAATACCAAAGAAATACTGTATGGAATTTCGTCTCAACTGAGTAATGACTTATCTGTGATCCTCAGGAACGACTGGCCAGAGTGAGAGGGAGTAACTGAACAAATAATTCAGTCTACCTTTGAGCTCACCTTGTGGTGATATAAGTTGAAAAAGCCGCTCAACAGCTCTCTGAAAATTTCGATATAAACCTCTGACCTTGAGACACTGGATTAGCTTAGCTTTAAAAAAAAAAAAAAGGCATTAACCTCCTGACCTGGAGAAAACATCACATTTATGCATTCATAATCAAGTTTGGAGCTAGATAAACCAGTTTTATAAAGATATTCCTTTTAAAGTCATCTGAAATGAAAGCTCATTAAGGAACATTCAAAATGAATATGGTATGTTGCAACCTGTTAGAAAAAAAATTATTTTTATGCTGTGAGTTTAAATGTGTCTACAGTTGAGCTTCATTGTTCAGGTGATATTTTTAGATCTGAAATAAGTAGAAAGCCAAACGTGGTTTTGGAGCCATTTCTCTCACAAAATTTATGAGCTGCTCATTGCTATTTATAGTAAATGATAAAAATCATTTATTTTAACTTTTTTTTTAATATTAAGGCATTCTGCTAAGCACTTTGCCTTTGTCATGTGATTTAGCCCTTCCAGTAATTCTGTGAGCCGGAGCTATGTCCCACACAGGTGTGTAAAGCAGGAAACCAACTCAGGGAGGCTTCATAGTGGACCTCCAAGTGGACCAAGATGAATTGGTTTGATTCCAAATTTACTCCATTTAAATACTGCTTTATTTTATAATGTTATTATAGGTCAGGTTGTTTGGAAAGGTCAGGTACATGGCTTAGAATGGTGAATTCAGTCTTTTAATAAAAAAGCTAATGGATGAAATAAAGTGTAGAAAAGGAAACATGTAGGAACCAGAAAACATTTGGAAGTTCCCAAATGAGTTGACTTTTATTGTTTGTTATTTGAAATGGCAATAAAGAAACCCCAGAAGCAGGGGCACCTGGGTGGCTCAGTCAATTAAATGTCTGTCTTCCGCTCAGGTCGTGATCCTGGGGTCCTGAGCTAGAGCCCCAAATTCAGCTCCCTGCTCAGCGGGGAGTCTGCTTCTCCCTCTGTCCCTCCCCCACCTGCTCATGCATGCTCTCGCTGGAGCTCTCTCTCTCTCTCTCTCTCTCTCAAAAGTAAATAAATAAATCTTAAAATAAGAAAGAAACCCCAAAAGCAAAAATATCCAATGCAAATAGAGACAAAATCCATTTTTAAGTAAGATCCCTTGATAACAAAGTGTCTCTCCATGAACTAGCACAAGATGATACAATTTGGAGGCTGTTTCCCTGTTTCAGTGCCTCTGAAGTTCAGGCACTAAGTTTAATAACAGTAGACACGTTTTTGTTGTCTGAACATTACAAAAGCCAAGTAAGTCTGACTTTGGTTACATTCTTCTCCCTGAACAATAAAATTTGGCTTTGGAAGAATACGGATAAAGTTGGAATGCACAGAAAGTGCTCAGTTCATGCTCTAGGAAACCATTTTTATGTGAACATTTCAACTAAACAGTGATGACAATTTTTCAAGTTCTTAAGCCATAAATTTTTGTGGAAATATTTGTGGAGCAGACTCTTCAATGTAAATATTGGTTCTCCTACTTTGTTCATCTTTATAGATTTTCAAGAATATATGTCAATGTGATATTCAAAGCTTTCTTTTCTTCCTTGGCAGACTGAGAACAACATTTCTCTATGAACTGCATGATATACTATCCAACTGTCTATACCAGCAGTCTTGCATTATATGGAATATTTATTTTTTTATAAAATATGTTAAATACTCAAGGCAGTATCAGCTGCAACAATAAATGGGATAAAAATGTTAATTTCTCAATAATGAAACTATCATTAGTGATAGTTATATATATGTGTGTATATATATGCCATATATATATATATATATATATATAGTTAATAGAATTAATATTTTATGGCCAGGGATTTATAAAAATAGGAACTATGGGGAAGGCATATGCGTATTCTCATATTGAGAATACTTCTGGGAAGATGTCCATTTTATTTTCATTTGCACAACCTTTACTTAGAAAGCAATTTTCTTGAGAACACTTAACGAATACAAGAAAAGTGATGTTTTTGAAATTCATGAATCAGGTGAAAATTCTTCCTCTCTTAGGTGACACTTTCTTTTGCTATTTCTATTGCTGGGCTATGTGCTAACAGTAAGGATTCGAGCTATGATTTTTTGATAAATCCTCAAGGTGAGAGGATTTATGTCACCACACACCCAGAAAAGGATCTGTTAACATAATAGCTCTCTGGAGCAGTCTCACTGAAGCAATTACGTGCTTTACACGTTTCTAGTTTACTTTCATACACAGAGTCAAGTTATATTAGACAACATTTGATAATTCTTTAGTCATGAGAGGAGTTTTTATGTTTACAGTTTTTAGATGAGGCTTTAAAATACTGTCTTCTTGAGAAAGCTGAGGAATTAAAGAGCACGTTTGGTACAAACAAATCAGAACATCACGATAAATTATATTACAATTTGTACCATCATTATATTTCTATTTTGGCTGTTTCTTCCATAAACAGCCAATTCTTTAAATAATTGGATGTATTATATTAAATGATGAGCAGGGATGCCTGGGTGGCTCAGCTGTTGAGCTTCTGCCTTCGGCTCAGGGCATGATTCTGTGGTCCAGGATCAAGTCCCGCATGGGGCTCCCTGCGTGGAGCCTGCTTCTCCCTCTGCCTTTGTCTCTGCCTCTTTCTCTCTCTCTCTGTGTCTCTCATGAATAAATAAATAAAATCTTTAAAAAAATAAAATAAAACGATGAACAAACTGATGGAATTATGTATATAAGCCTCATCCCTCTCTAATCCTCCTTTAATAATTTTTTAGAGAAACCAGCATCTAAAAATAAATTTAAAAAAAAGATTAAGGAGGAGGAGGAAAGGAGAGAAGAAAGGAAAGAAGAGGAACCTAAGTTACCTAATTGTTGAGAATATCAATCACTTTTCTGAAACTGAAAAGTTCCATGGTCACCACAGACTCAGGATATTCCAGACTGATGAAAATTCCCAAATTAGCATCGTCACTGTAGTCTCAGAATGGATCTTGGCATTTTGTTACACAGAAAGGTGTAGATAGATTATTTGAATTTTATCTGAAATGCTTAGAACTGGGTCAACATTAACACAATAATGAGAATTTCTATGTACCTGGAAAAGTAATAGTAAATGGCTTCATGGTGTCATAGAAATTTCCTCAATCACACATTTTGGAAAAAAAAATCTGAGAATATTTTTAAGACTCAACAAAAGCAGTGATTTTAGGCATAAACATCAATAAATAATTAATTCATTATGAGTAAATTTAAGATCTTCTTAGGAGGACTTCATTTTATTTCTGATTGTATTCATAATTGTATTCTGGTTTCTATGTTCCAATCTTGAGAATTATCTCCTGTTTTCCCAACCAAATTTGATAATGTCGAGTGGAACAGCAGGAATATAATTGATGTGTGGTCAAGACTGTACTTTTGAAATATTACACAAGTCTACCTCACACTCAATTTCTTATTACCCCTTTACCCCTGATTTTTTTTTTTTTAATTCTCTTCAAGAGCTAGAGCGTCCTTCATTTATTCCTCAGGAATAGGAGAATGCAACTGATCATATAGAAAAGATCTTTTATGGCTGAGAGTTGGAAATTTTGAACTCTGAAAGAATAGGAGAAATTCTGATAAAGATTTTAGAGTTAGGAAAAGACATGATAGGGCAGCCGGAGTGGCTCAGCAGTTTAGCTCTGCCTTCAGCCCAGGACGTGATCCTGGAGACCAGGGATCGAGTCCCGCATCAGGTTCCCTGCATGGAGCCTGCTTCTCCCTCTGCCTCTCTCTCTCTCATTAATAAATAAAATCTTTAAAAACAAAAAAGATATGGTGTTAATCTAAACTATCGAACCCCCAGATGACATGACAGGCCTTTAGTGTGGCAGATTAGAAGAGAGGTGGAGAAGGGGGAGCAAGGAGAACAGGTGAGTCCTTGAGAAGAAACTCTAGGGGGGATGGATAGATGATGGAAAGTAGATAGCTTAGGTAGCCAGATGCAAAATGATTCACTTATGAGCCAAGCTGAGGGAGCCATCACATATTCGGTTAAAAAGTCCAAGGTACTGAACTTCTTTGAAATTTCTTTGACTTTGGGGATCCCTGGGTGGTGCAGCGGTTTGGCGCCTGCCTTTGGCCCAGGGGGCGATCCTGGAGACCCGGGATCGAGTCCCACGTCGGGCTCCCGGTGCATGGAGCCTGCTTCTCCCTCTGCCTGTGTCTCTGCGCCTCTCTCTCTCTCTCTCTCTGTGTGTGTGTGTGACTATCATAAAAATAAAAAAAATTAAAAAAAGGAAATTTCTTTGACTTCTGTAACTTTTGACAACACACGTGACAAGCCAAGAGCATCAAAAATATAGGTGTTTGGATTGCATGCATGGGTGGGGATAAAAGCACAATAGAAGTGGAAATCAAGTGAGAATGTCCACAGAATTGGCATAATTGAACCTGGTATGCAAAATATATTTAAATATTCACAGGCCTGAAAGTATAAGGCTAAGATGTACAGCCTGTGAAATGGTGCAGCTGTGAAGGAGGAGTGTGTGTCTGGGAGACTTTAGTAATAAACAGCCTGCTTAGGAAAGTAGCTTTGATACACACACATAAACACACATACATATTGGGGAGAGAGAGAGATTTTTCAAAAAAGTGGTGATTATAGGTAATTAGCAAGTCAGAATTCCATAGGACAAGCCAGCAGGATGGATATTCAGGTAAAACTAGATGTTTGCCATCTTATGTCAGAAATCCACAGGGCAGGACAGACAGGCTGAAGACTAAAACTCAGAGTTTCTGTGCTGCAATCCTGAGAATTTTATCCTGTATGGGAAACCAGTCTTTACTTTTAAGCTTTCAATATACTGCCCAAGGCATAGCCACACTGGGGAGGTTAATCTACTTTACTCAATGTCTACCGTTTTTTTTTTTAAGATTTTATTTATTTATTTGAGAGACAGAGACAGAGACAGCAAGGGAGAGTATGAGTGGGGAGCAGACGGACAAGCAGACTCTCCACAAAGAGGGGAGCCTGAGGCGGGGCTGGATCCCAGGACCCCTGAATCATGACCTGAGATGAAGGCAGAAGCTCAACCACTGAGCCACCCAGGTGCCCCCTTATGTTGTATTCCTTAAATCAATTTCCTGTTCACTCTTGACAACTTGTTTGATCTTTCTAACTTCCTAAGATGTGGCATGTTGCTCCAGTGTTATAAAGTGCCAAGACTTTAATTCATTGAGATTAGGTATTCAGTTGTTTAACAAATATAAATAAATAATTTCCATTATTTATTCATTCAATGATACAGATGTATCTGGAATGTGTCAAGTGTCAGGTTTTATGCTCAAAGCTAATATGCAAATGGAATGATGCAGAATTGATAGGTGATCTACAATGTCAACGAACTATATTTTAAGACCATGAGTTGGAGAAAGACAATGTTGAAAGCAGCTACATAATATACATCTGAAATTTAAAAAAATATCCAAAATATCCAAAATAACAATCATGCTTTCTAACCATAGAAAAGATGAATTATGTAAACTACTGTGACTGATAGAAAATTCATAGACTGAGATATAAAATTATGTCATTATATAATTGACCCAACCAAAATTACATAAAACTTAGTTAGTCTATCTGTTGGTTGATTAAGTATACTTCCTTAACTTCTTTAAGTGTGGATATTCACTATAAAAATCTAAGAAATCATATTAAACATCGACATATGCACCTGTATTCTAAGAAAAAGATGGTCATGATATTTCTAACATCCAATTTGATATAAGGAAAGCACTTAAATTGGTTAGAAATATTTCATAGGGACATTCTATATCTTTGGAAGAGACTTCCATTAGTCCGTATGTGAATTGAGGATGAGTTTGGGCAACTTAGGGGGATTCACAACATCTGTATCTCAACACAGATTTTCCAAGTCACTGGGTGCCTAGCTTCTCACTTCTTAAAATTGCCATATCAATTTTGTTTCCAACATGGAAAGTTACAGAGAAACTGCACTATTCTTTCCAGAAAGACAAATCTCTTAGAGTCTTTTCTCAATAAAGCTTTCTATATTTTTATTCTCTCATATTTCTATTTTATGCAGGAATCTTAAAATTTAATATGACTTAATAAGTGTAAATTTTTTATCATTTAATATTTTCTAAATATAACCTATATTAATTACATTAAGAGAAAAGCGTTAATAGAGATCTTAGAAGTGTCCTCCAAGGGTTTATTTTGTCTTTTTTTTTTTTTTAAGTTGAGGATGGTTTGACATTGGCAATACAATTCAATTAAATCCTTAAATTGTTTTCCATATGAGGTAGTGCAGAGTTGCTGATTCAGGAATTACAATAAGTTTTTACACATCAGTTGAATTAAAAGTAAAAAACAAAAAACAAGAACAATGCGATGTTACGCTCTAGGTTGCACTGAAAGAAATATATACATACCAAAGTAGTATCAAATTTACTTCTTTAGAAAACTCTGTGATACTATATGCAAATTTATAAATACACTTCACATTTACCCAGGAGAATGGATGTTGAAGCTGCTCATAAAGCAATGACAAGAATTCACTGCTGTTACTCAAAGTAAAATTCCCAATGTGACACTCTGGGGTAACCTTTAGTAGATTCTACAGAGATTTTTTTCAAGGAATTTGTGATTGTTGGTGATTCCATATCTGAATTCCATGGGACAGAAACAAACAAGCAAACAAAATACGTAATACCCACATTAAGCAATGTAAATATAATTCCTACTAATTCAGCCGCTAGGACTAAAGTCTGAAAATTGACCTTTAAGTCCAGAGAGAGGTCTAATGTTCACATTGTAATCGTATTCTTAACTAATGATTTATAATAATAGATTAATAAATTAGGGGGAATTAAATGAGTAAATTTAATTCTATGCAATAATTACTTATAGGCTCAACTTACCCAGTGAAATGTTTTCTTAGTTCACGATTATATATTTCTGATTATTGAGGTCATGATTTGAAAGCAAAATACATTTGTTCCTATGTAAAATATTAAATTGTTTTCTTTGCATAAGTTTATAAAAGAAGTGAAAATCTGTATGTCTTTGTGGCAAAAGTGTCTTAACAATGAAAAGATGCAAAAGTATATTAATTCCTGGCCATGTGATATGAACTGTTTATTTTCATCATGCTTTTAGTCTGATTTGACCACCTAAAACCTTTGTAGTTATTCATTTTTCTATTTAACTCCTAATCACTCATATTCAAAAATTAGCTGCAGTAGGAGCACTTTTAACACATCTTAATGTCAAAACAAAGAAGTCATGTAAATTTTTAAATTTACCTACAAAGGGTTCTTTTAAAAAAAATCAAATTTACAGAAATAAAGCAAGCTCTTATGTTTATTCGATATATCTAAGAAAATATTTTAAAATGCCTAGTGACTGTGTGAAAATGTGAGATGAAGCTATCATACCACAAGATGGCAGATTAAGGCCACTAAACCAATATTTCTTGTAGTAGTAAAGTTCTATTTTTGTCTTTTATATACGTGTTGGCTTTTTACAGAATTTGTAATAAAATACAAGTTATACATAACGTGGGTGTAAACTGGTAACAGGAGACTAGAATAAGTCAAACATTATTATTATTATTTAGTCAAACATTATTTTTAATTGAGAATCTCCTGTTTAGCTTTATTAAGATATATTAAATGTTTTTTCTTCATTTCTTTATACCACGATAAAGCTAGAGGGAAAAATAAGTTTGCTCCTGAAACAAATAAACATATAATGCAACTCTAATATAAATATATTTTTAAAGATTTTATTTATTTGACAAAGTGAGCACAAGCAGGGGGTGGCAGGCAGAGGGAGAGGGAGAAGTAGGCTCCCTGCTGAGCAAGGAGCAGGACTCAGATTCGGGGCTTGATCCCAGGACGCTGGGACCATGACTGGGACCCTAGGCAGATGCTTCACTGACTGAGTCATCCAAGTGCCCCCCATATTGATATTGGAAATTATATTAGAATTGCCATTATAGAATCAAGACAATTACTCTATAGTACCAAGAAAATATGTGGTGAGGAGGTGATGAAATTTCTAGATACAGGTTTTTCTGGTGAGAAGCATCTAGTTTATGCTAGCCATAAAGTGTTATTTGAGGAAATAGCACAATGTCCAATAAGGCTGTGCCATAGAAGGTGCATGTGGAAGTGAGACTGAAAATGTTTTCAAGGACAACGTATTCTCAAAAGAAAACGCCTGAATGGTCTAGTAAGTATTGGAAACCTTTAAAGAATGCTAAAATAAGGGCTGGTTATTTGAATTAGCATTTGAATTAACATTTATAAAGATCAGGGACACCTGGGTGGCACAGTAGTTGAGCATGTGCCTTTGGCTCAGATGGTGATTCTGGGGTCCTGGAATCAAGTCCAGCATTTGGCTCCCCACAAGGAGCCTGCTTCTCCCTCCACCTATGTCTCTGCCTCTCTCTTTGTGTCTCTCATGAATAAATAAATAAAATCTTTTAAAAAATTATAAAGATCAAACTTTCAGCCCTTGGAAGCTGTCGTGGACTGGACGAGAGAGCATAATTTGGGTCATAGAAAGGCCAATTTGGAGTGTTTCCTAATTTTCGCAATCAAACATGATGCAGATTCAGACATGAGAAGTGAAGTGGGGATGGAAGCCTGAGATGTTTGAGAAATTGCACGGGCAGGTGGAGAGAACTCTTAATTAACCAACCAATTAGTCAAAGATCACTTATTTTTTCATTCAACAAATTACTTAAGCTCTTCTATGCTAGGCACATTTAAATAAAAATATTAGATTATAATTTTGAGAAAGATAAAATCTGAGCTATTACAGAGCTTATCTTCTCTTTGAATACAGAAATATGCTGTGATGACGTGCTCAAGGCCGAAGTGACTAAAACTGCACAAGCACTGAAACTGACATGTTTTAGAAACATCAAAGAGGCCGAAATTACCATACAGAGATGATACGAAAGGGAAAGGATACGAAGAGATACTTTTTTAAATCAACTACTAACTCATGAGTCAGCATTGCATAGGTATTGGATATATAGAAATAAGCAAACATAACAGATCTTTCAGTCTGATGGAAAACTTGTTATGTCAGGAGAAGATTATAAGCCAATATGGGTAAGAGAAATGTCTGTGGATGTGAAGACGTCAAGAATGATATGTGCAATGGTTTCTTGGTGAAGCCAACTAGTTCCATAATAATTTTATTAACCTAGAGAAAAAGAATTTCACAAGAGAAGCTGTTATTGGTGGCCGGTGTTGGAAGAATGGCAGTAATGTGTGTTGCTTTTAAGATACAGGATTTGCCATACTGTGGAATAGCGACAGGATGCCAGTGGGAACTAAAATCTTAGAGAATATGATGCATAGTCAATACTTTAAAAATAGAATATAAATTGAATAAGTCAGGTACACAGTCCTATTGAAGGGTAAAAGGAAGATCATGTTAGGTTGAGAAAACCTCAACCTCGGTGGCTTCTACTGCAGCGAAAGCTTTCTGCAGTTTATTCCACTTGATACATAACCTCCAGAATGGGGAGAATTGGAACAAAAGTGAAGCATGTGAGGGAGAGAAAGTTACTCAAGCAGAGGTGAAAAGCCTAGACACAATCAAGGAAATTTAAAAAGAGTAGAAGAGGAGCCGTTTTAGAAACAAATGGTTTACTTTTGTGTGTGCATAAGAGATAGCTAAGTAGGATTCCCATTATCCTACAAGTTTCTTCATTCCACTGGGGGAATGTTTCTCATTCGTTCAATCAGTAATTTTATATATTCATCTAGTCTGTACGGTGTCAGTAGTAATGCAAAGGTATACTGAGGCAGGGGAGAAGTGTGAGAGGATTGGGAGCCCTATTTCTAAGACTGAGGGCATGGAGATTGTGCTCATGTGTAAGATGAAATTTGGTTGAAACATTAATAGGCTATCTGAGTAATCAAACATCTAGCTAAATAATTCTCTGACACTATGTACCCCAAGATTTTTCAGGATGCCCGTGAGCCCAACAGTTTTACAGGAGCTCGTAAAGTGGAAGGATGCCAATAAAAGGCACACATTGACCCAAGGGATGCTATGGCACCCGTGGGCCCGTTAGACGGAAGTGTTGGCATAGCAATGTATAAATTTCATGAACTACTAATGCATATCAATCTGTTTGGTTAAGGTTGAAGGCGTAGGCTCTCTAATTAGCCATGGTTTGCTATGGTTGGTATGGCGGCTAGTGGATAACTTCCTATACTGACAGACTGGGAGAGGGGTAGTGAGCAATTAGAGGAAAAGAAATTCCCACAGAATACAAGGAACAATATGAGTCAATAACTATATATGTGTTTATTGCTGGATGCAAGTGGGGTGCAATCATGTCACTAATCTGGATAAAGATTTTGGGGACAAAGCTTTTGGAAGGGCAGGGTGAGAAGAAAAGAGATCAATAATAAGCAACATTTTATTCATATAGACTTTGCCATAAATAGAGTTCTTATGAAATGTGAGACATTCTAACTCAGAAAAATGGTCATATGGTAAACACTGACTGTGATGTGTCCAGAAGACATTAATTTCATTTCTATGCTCTGAGGCAAAGAGCAGAAAATGCCTTTGAATTTGCACTTCTGTCTGGCTGACCACTGTGTCACGGTCAACATTTATATATAGCTTCATCCTCATTTAATTCTTATCTCTATTTATATGTCACTTCCACGAAGAGGTCTTTACCCACAAACCTATCTAAAATAATCACCAGTCATGACTTCTGCCCTGCCCTAATTTTCTTCATAATGCACTTATCACTTCCTGGCATTATATTGTATATTGTATTTGCCTGAGGCTATTAATCTGAAATAATTTAGTAATAATTTTGGAAGCAGAGCAGATGGATTAGATAGCAGTTATGATCTCATCCTCACCCGTGTTACAATCACAAAAATTGATCGTGATTAATTTTACACTACGTGATTATTATTAAGGATCAAACTATTTTTTGGCCAGCTTCAATAATCTGAAGGACAGAAATTCCTTAGTTCATTGTAAATAATAAGATAATAATGTCAAATAATAATAGTGATGATTTTGGTGACTGTCAGTGTAGTGGTCTACTCCATCTTTCCTTTTACTCTCTGAAAGCAAATAATTAGATTCTAGAAAATATCTGAAGACTCTTGGGTGTGTAGGTATTGATTAGAGAAGCACAGATATTTAGGCCAGGTGCTCTGCTCTCTATGGTTCATTCAATGTCACACCTTGGGTTAGGTAAACTCAACCTTTTGACATTAAGCCATGACTGAGAGAAAGGGGAGGACTGTTCTGATCTGAACTTCCATTGGTCAAAAAACCTGTCTGAAGCTTGTTTTTCTTTCACTGCAAATCTATATTAGCCCCTGAATGTTACTCACGGTTAGTAATTAGAGATATTTATAAGAAACCACATTTTATTTTTCAGCGTATTCTTGTATTGCTTGGAGTTTTCAATGAGACCTGACACTGGGTTAACAAGCTTTTACTGTGAGAAGCTTTGCAGGAGAAATTTAACCAGTGTCTCAGGTTTCCAGGGATAACACCCAACAGCTACACAATTAAGGTAATGACAAGGAAGCAGGAGTGAACTGAGGCAGTGTGTCAGAGCGAGAAATCACAGATCTAACTTAATTGAATTCTCTGAATAACAATTAAAAAATGTATCACTTTAAACACAGAAAGGAATTTTAAGCCAAGTCCTGAGCCACTGGCAATATCTCATTATAATAGAAGTCACTAAGTAGAATGATTTAAATGTGCTGAATATAAAACGTCTTCTAGCATACATAAATAGTATGCGTTTTTTAAAGTTTTTATCATAATCTTGGAATCCTTAAATACAAATAGAGATATTGGACTTTGCTCTACTTTTGCCAATTTTTAGAAGCATAATTAGAGCAGATTTATTTTTCCACCAATACATGAGGTGTAAGATATAGGTGATTTAATTTGTTTTAAGTATATTGACCACTTAGGAAAATAAGCCATAATAATTTAAAGGAGGATTTACTTTAATATTTGATACATACTAGGAAGAGAGAACAAATAGTTCCTCTGTTTATTTCATATCAGTTTGAAGCTTATACCTAAGTAATTGCTTCATATTCCACTTACTGTAGTTCAAATGTGCCCTGCCGTAAACTCCTAAAACAAAATGCATTTTATTTTTAAGATTTTATTTATTTATTTATTCATGAGAGACACAGAGAGAGAGAAAGAGAGAGAGAGAGAGAGAGAGAGGCAGAGACACAGGCAGAGGGAGAAGCAGGCTCCATGCAGGGAGCCCGACATGGGACTCAATCCCTGGTCTCCAGGATCACACCCTGGGCTGAAGGTGGCGCTAAACCGCTGAGGCACCCAGGAATCCCCAACAATATGTATTTTAATGATATTTTAGACACATAATAGATTAGACGTATTGTCTACAAAAATTGCCTGTCTCAATTTTCGAGTGATCTTGGATTTTTTCCAACAGCTCATGTAGAAGATTTTCTATTAAGTCATGAAATTTTTTGAACAAATCATCCCACCCAACAGATTTGGAAACCAGAGGTAATTAAATGCTTTCAATTATTTGAATTTTCTTGGTTTTGTATACACTTAGTAATTAGAGGAAGACAGAAATATAATTTTAGTATTTGTTTTATGTAGTATATACTATAGATTATTTCATCTTTATCGGTAAGTAATAGAAGGGCGACATATAATTTTCTTATCACAACATTAATTCATTCTATTAAATTTGCAACTGATATCTTTGACCACCAAGGCACTGTCAGATTTATTGCAATGTTCAAGAAACTGTCAGTCAAGCCAAAAGAATCCAATGGACCCCTTAATACAGAAAGGAGTGATTACTGGAAATGTGATCTCTAATATTTTAAAGTGTATTGATTCTAATTTGCTTTCAGTAATTATTATTTTTTTAAAAAATGAATGCATGGACTTATTAAAATGAGTAATCAGGAAGATAATTTGAAGTCCTGCTACCAGATGTAGGTAACAAATTCTGCTGGAAACACTGTCACTCATCCAATTTACTCCCAAGTAAAATCACCCAATTTTTTAAATCTCAGAATGGAAAAGCCCCAGGGAATGAGAAATGATCATTCAATCTGTAGAAAGAGCCTACTTTATCTTACCTTGTGTGTGATGGGTGATTGAAAATAACAAAATTATTTTCATTAAGCTCTCATATAAATAGTTTGCTTCTTTTCTTTACCTTCTCAGTTCACAGTTAGTTGCAGATTCTGCAGGTACAACTAAATGCCCATATTTTTTTTACGGTATAATTCACAATAAAATATGTAGGCTACTCTTTATGTCATATGGATTTGAGTGTGTTCTGTTCTGCCAAAATCAGATTAGAATTCTAGAGGATTTCAGATATTACTTTTCTGGATTTACATATATGAAATTACTCTGGGGGTGCCTACAAAGTCAAAAATCAGGGTTTTATGGCATACAGAAGTTCCAGAGCTCACTTGAACCTGGAAATTTGACCTAGTTTTAGTGATGAAAAGTATAATACACTTCTGGGTATATCAACTAGGCATGAAACAACAAATATAATATGATATAATCCCTTCTTGCATAATACCTAATCAGTTTATATGACCTTAGTCATCAAAATAATAATTAACTTACTTATATTGGTTAATTAAAAGGTAATGATCTTGTAGCTTATTGTATAGGTATTACCTAAATGAGAAGTGAAAATAAACAGTTTAAGGAGTTATGAATCTTCCAGTTCAAGATGTTAAACCAAGCACACCAATGAGATTCATCTTAATGGCAACATCTCATTTAAATTATATTAAATATAAAAAAGTTATAAATCTATGACATGCTAGAAAAAAGGACATCAATATATGAGAAATTTCAATACATTTATAAGAAATCATATAATTAATAGATAGTTTGTTAAATGGAAATAAAAGTACCAACATGGAATGAATGCAGAGAGAATGTCAAAATAGTAAAAGCCTATATATCAGCACAATTATGAATAGACTACAGACTTGTTATAACAAATAACTATCTTAAACATGGGCAAAAATCAAAGAACCAGTTTAAAGGTTGTATATGAACAGGTGAATACCATTTACTCCTGTCTATTCGCCAACATGCAGAAGGAGAAACAGAAAGACATGACCCAAGTTTTGGAACTTTTTCAACATTATTTGATTGAATATCTTAAGAACAATAAAGCATTTATTGTGGATGCTGTTACTCATTTGTAAAGATTAATATGACTTTTGCAAGTCAAATGACTCATTCAGGTTCACAGAGAGCCCAGCCAGATTTCCCAGTCTCACCTTTTAAAATCTTAGGAATAAAACATTTAGGCAAAAGAGCCAAGATAAACAAACAGGAAACATAATTTGAATTACAATTTTGTTTCCCCAAAGTTCCTATGTTGAAACCTAACCTCCAGGGTGAAGGTATTTAGAATGGGTTTTTGAGAGGTGATTAGATCATGAGGGTAGTGCCTTCATGAATAAGACTCTGGACTTATAAAAGAGACCCCAGAAAGCTCCCTTTGCTTCTCCTACCTCCTGAGGATGTAAAGAGAAGACAGCAGTCTATGAACCAGAAAGCAGGCCCTCACCAGATACCCAATTTACTGGCATCTTGGTCATAGGCTTCCCAATTTCTGCGACTGTGAGAAATAAGTTTATAAGCCACTCAAGGTACAGTATTTTTGCTCTAGCAGCCTGAAAGGACTAAGACGGGCAAAAAAATAAGATAACAGAAAACATGACTGGAGTTGAAAGAACTAATGCAGAGAAGATACAAAACTACAAAAATAAGCACCCTCTTATTTTCTTTTTTTTAAAAGAGAATTTAGAAGATCCTGGATATTAAAACAGGACAAGATCTTATGAAACAGAAAAAAAATTAGTGAATATCTATGAAATCAAGGGTTTTACTAAAAGAAGCAATAGAATGTGTCAAAGTTAATGCAAAGCATATTGACAAGGAAATTGACAATATGAGAGAAAAGCGAGTAAAGATAAGAAATATTGCTCCCAAACTAACTCTGAAAAATAGTAATAACAAACAGATTTAAGAGTTTTAAAATACAATGAAATAGAGTATTTTCTAATGTTGAAAGTGACATTAGGTCTTCAGAAAAAGGGCCGACCAATATAAGATTGAGCTGTATTCTGCTGCTGCATAATAAATCACTCCTGAAACTTAATGGTATAAAACAAATTTTATTTTTATATTTTACTAATGGATTCTGTGGGTCAGATGGTTTCACCGGGTTTGATAAGCTTGTTTGGGCCTTAGCTAGAAAGCCTTAAGGGGTGAGAACTCAAAGCCTTGGGGTCAGAGTTTACAGAAGTCATCTGTGTGGACTATTGGTAGGAATAATACATGTGGTCATTCCATGTGATATCTTTGATGGACTAGTTTTGGCTTCCTCATAGCATAGCAGTGGAGTTTTAAGAGTGACTGTCCCAAGAATACAAGTTTTAAGTATATGAGATTATATTCATCTAGTCTTGGAATTCACATAACATAATACCTGCTGTCACTATTTATCAAAGCAGCCACAAACTTTGTTTTCACATATTCAGTAGCAGAGGACAGAGACCCCACCATTTGATGGGAAGGGTGGCAAAGTAAGAAGATTTTGTAAGGTGAGAGACATTTTTGTAGCCATCTTAGAAAACTCAATTGGCCCAACCCATGTTGAGGGGAAAAAATTATTAAGAAATTACAGAGAAATAGAAAAAAAATATTGGAAGTATCATCTGCAAGGGACAAAAAACATGCTAGCATTTATTTTTTAAAATATTTGTTATTTATTCATGAGAGACAGAGAGAGAGAGAGAAAGAGAGAGACAGGCAGAGGGAGAAGCAGGCTCCATGCAGAGAACCTGACGTGGGACTCCATCCTGGGTCCTGAGGATCAGGCCCTAGGCTGAAGGCAATGCTAAACTGCTGAGCCACCCAGGCTGCCCCATGCTAGCGTTTAGCACTGCCTTTAACTTAAAAAAAAAAAAAATGATTTCTAACTTGACTCATTTAGTATTCTATGTGCCATGCATATGAAGAAAAAACAAAGCCATTTATTTTTGTGAATGTATGTGTGGACCAATAAATGGGTCTCTCCGTTCAGTATTCCTCAGAAAGTTACATGAAAATATAGTCCAACAATAAAACGATGAGAATGAACAAAGAAATAGTTAAAGAAATTAAGAAACAGTAAAGAATTAAAAGAGACTTATCTTACAGAAACATGTCAGTGGTCGCAAATAAGAATATCTATGTGGAATAAAATATGAACCATGGAAGGATTAATAATGAACTTGCTAATATCAGTAACATTTTGGAGGAGGTATATGCTTATTTTCCCAAGTAGAAAATAAAAGAGAAGTATAAATCCTAAGAAACAAATCAAAACAACCATACAAAAATGCAAGGGCCAGATGTGAAGCAAATGAAAGTGTGATATATTCAAAGAAATGGCCATATGTAAGGAAGATGACTCAATTTGACCTTTGAAGGAATATTATCCTGTAAATTTTATAAGACCTGGGGACATTGGATAGAAGTGAGTCAACAATAATAGATAATTTGGCTCAATAATAAATTATACTTTAATAGCTACAAAATGTAAACACTGTTGGATCTCCAAATATAAATCAACATATCCAAAAAGAAAAGACACATGGAATCACAAAGTAGAACGATGATTTTGCCAATATGAAAGGAAAGCAGATGTGACCACTGTGGGGAGTGGAAGAGAGAGTGTGGAGGGAAAGAAGCACTTTTGTGACATAGGATGCAACAATTCTTGTTGTACCAGTGGAGAAACAAGAGATGGTGTCAAGATTAACTGATCCCAAAATGAATTTTAAATAAAGTAGTTACATACACAAAAGTAATCGATACAGAAACAGCACTTAGAAAAGGAGAAAAGTTAAAACAAAATAGAGCAAAGAGAAGACACATGGCATAAGCTAAGCTAAATCTATGGAATTGTAAGATTAAGAAATTAAGCAATAGAGGTCTAAAATATCATCTAGAAATACAGAAAAAATCACTAGAGGACTAAACAAAAAAATAATAATTGAAAGGAACTGATTTGAGAAGTGATGGGCATGGGGTGGGGGAGGGAGAAAACGATTCCTTCTCATTACAGTTCCTACTGTGTAATTTCATTTTTAAACACAATGGGTATATACTACTTTCGTAAAATTAACAATAATACAATTTCTGCTCACATTTATGGTTCTTAAAGGAACCCAGTCATTACTAGCATCATAAAGTTAGATTTTCCCATGGGAAAAATGCTGAATGATATTTAAAAATAGGTAAAAGTTAAAGGGGGCACAAAACACTTTTAAGATGTTGTGACTTACGGGGATATTTCTTAATTGTTCGTGTCGGGAGATGATTTATGTTTGTATAGAGGCTATTTCTCCATTTAAATGAGAACCGTGAGGTATTACATAACTGACCTACAGGGGAAGCAGAATGCCTTGTGAAATAAGTTCACTCTACATTAAAACATAAAAACAAACCCTCAGTGAATAGATACTCATTTGGTTGATAAAATTCTCAATAGATATCAACACACAAAGTAATGACATTATGTACAGAGACAGTTTGGTGAACAAGTAAGGTTTCTGAATGTGAATGAAAACTAAACAAATGCAACAATATGACATAAAAATAATTTTATGGATGATAACTGTTGGGCAATTGTGGGTCTATTTCTGCAGCCTGGCAAAAAACAAGTTTGACACAAATTCAATTCTTGAAATAATCATTGCGGAAAAAATATAATCAGACCACTGATTTCTTTGCTCACATTATTTTGGACTGAAACCCTCAAAGCTGTCATCTGTGAATATGAAAGACAATCATAGTCATGAATATGAAACAAAGATTAATGTTACTCCTGACTGGAATGGTAGGCATGAAGTTTGCATTAGGAGGTGCAAGGTGGAAGAATAGAAGGAGATGGAAGCATTCTGTGAGACGGGGTAATAAAGAATGTCTGTTGCTCTAATGTTATAGATGATGGCTGACTTGCTCTGTTCTGGACCGAATATATGCCACCAACTATAGTTGTATGAATCACCACTGCCTGGTCAGCACTTCCCTGGCCCAGCGGTACGATCAATATATCTGAATCTAATTCCAGGAAGTCTTTGTTTTTTAAAGATTCTAAGAAACTATACCACACTTAGGGTTATGTGCCAATCATATAGCTTTAGTGACTCAATTAAGGAAAGTAGAAATGTAAATGTAATGTGATTTATTTTTGGTTTATATGAAATAAATACAATAACCTTTCTCAAGAAGCTATAAACTAAAACTTAATCTAGTCAAAATGCTCTGATTACAACTTTAAGGGACATACAATACCAAAAGAAATGAAACGAAATGAAATTATTCAAGCACTAGTCACATATTCTTGAAGTTTTTATTTTATGGTTTGAACAAGTCACAATTAATTGAATTGGCATCTCCATGTATTTCATCCTGCTTTGTATTTTTGATTAGAAGAATCTTTTAAGTATTCATTTAATTGAAATATGACAGCCCTCTATTCAGATCTACTAAAATTTAAGAAGCATTCACAAAGAACTTCCAGCTGCTATGAATCCTTAAACATCTGGAAAGATAAAAAAGCCTAAAGATCAAAAATTAAGAAAAAGCAAGTAGTAAAACATAGTTTATTTGTGGACTTTCAGTTCAATTCCATTGGCATATGACTATCCTTATGCCAGTACTACTGTCTTGATTATTCTAGCTTTGTGGTCGGTTTTGAATTTGAGAAGTGTTGAGTCTTCTGAATTTGTTCTTTTTTTTGGCAGAATTTTACCAGGTATGCTCACTCACTAGAATTTAAATACAAACTTGAAATACAAATAAATAAATTAAAAAAAAAGAGTGGTTTGGCTACACTTTGTCCTTCCCATTTACACTTGAATTTTAGGATAAGCTTGCCAGTTTCTGCAAGCGAGGCACCTCATACTTTCATTGCATAGACTCTGTAGAACAATTGGGAGAAATACTTGATATTGATTCCTGTTAAAGAACATATTACAGTCTCCACAAGGCGTCAGCAAACATTCCCAGGAAGGAATAGAAACTCTTTCTAAAATGGCATGTGAATAAGGAGCAAATAAATTAGCCCTGCTGTGGTAAAGGTGTGTCATAACTTTAGTTCCCAAACAGCAGATGCACAAACAGGCAAGATCAGTTCCCAAACAGCAGATATGTAAGCGGCTATGTCCTGAACATTAGAGATTTCTTTTTGTTTTTTGACTTGTTCTGGGCTACCTCCTGGCATTTAGACACCAGTACATGTTATGTTGGTAAATAATAAAGGTCAAAAAGTACTTTGCTTTCACTGTGACCCATATGTTACCCAGAAAAAATTTGGTCTCCTGGACTCTTTCTCAAGAAGTACAAGTCTTTCAACAATACATTTTTAAAGCCACTTTATGTGTTTTATGTTGTCACCCTATATAACCTTTGGAAACACTCACATAGTTTTCCCCATTACATTGCTACATAGTGTTTAGTGCCATCTGCTGAGAATCTTTTTTTATTATTATAGCATTTTTTTTCTGCCTAAAATACTGTCTTGGCATTTGGATATTCTTTACTTTCCATTTTTGAAGATGGGAACTTTTTTTTTTTTTTTTTGGACTCATTGTTTGTTTAGCATTGCCCCTAAGCGCCAAATTGACAAGGGTCTCCTGTTGAGAAAAATTTCAGTCTGAGGTTAAAATTAAAATCTTTCTCATCACATGTTAAAACATATGAATCATTTTAGTTTTAAAAATTGTAACTTGGAGGGATGCCTGGGTGGCTCCGTCGGTTAAGTGGTTGATTCTTAATTTTGGCTCAGGTCATGATCTCGGGTTTTGAGATCGAGTCCCATGTTGGGCTCTATGCTGGGTGCGGAGACTGCTTGAGATTCTCTTTCCATCCCTTCTGCTGCTCCACCTTCTCTCCCTCTCTCTAAAAACAAACAAACAAAAAACTATAATTTGGATATCCATCATTAAAATTGTCATTCTGATGTATATTAAGCAAATTGTAGTAAATAATAATGTATTAAATAATATTTTTAAATAAACTATTGTATTTTGTACACTTTATGATTTATATTTTATGGGTCTATTGTTATACATGCACGTGAATACACAGACACACATATTTTTCCTTCCATGACTATTAACCAGGACCCATAGTATAGGAGCATTAGCTTTTCTTTCCCCATAGAGAGATGTTTGGCAGGAAAATAATGATACAATAAATAAATATATGTATAAATAAATAAGTAAATAAACTAATTAATTAATAAAATTTTACTTACTTCTTTATTTACTTGTTTTTGTTCCTGTCCTTGGGAAAAAATGAATGTGTTTTTCCTTTGTAGGGTAGTAATGATGTACTAGGTTAAAGGGTACCACTTATGTGTTTTCTATTTAACAGAATGGATAAAATAGATTCACTATGTCAATAGCTGCTTACAGGAGCCAGGGATGTATTGATTTCACCATTAAGGAGGCCACGGCTGCAAATGGAATCTTAACTTCATTAAGCTTAAGTAAACACATTTCCATTATCCCAGATCCATCTGTCTTTTTCCATTGGCTGACCAAGAGTATCAAATGGGATGTAATAGAAATCACAGCACTTGTAGTACAGTATGAGAGCAAAGGTATCAGAGTCCAAGTGCCCAGGTACAAATTTAGTTTCCATGGCCTAACAACTCGCTAGATTATTTAATGTCTCTGGGCTTTAGCCCAGAAAGTAATTGGGTCTGCTTCTTACAGTTGTAGTTTGAATGCAATGAGAAATTATATGTAATATTATCTGGCATCAAATAAATATTAACATAATGGTTATAATTATTTTTATTATTCATAATGGGTAGTTGCATGCATTTGGGTATATTTAAGAAGGAAAGATTAGAATGTTTGGCTTAGAATATCCTTGACATCATTTCATTTTAAATAGAGTTTGTTTATTGTACATAAGGATACAAGTATGACCATTTTTGTGAAGGAAGCAGTCTGTAAATGTTATGGTATTGGGATTCTATGCCAAAGTACACAGAAAAGGTAACATACTAAAAGGAAGGAAGAAGGATAATTGATTGATTTCATATTTGAGCTACAGTTTAAACTGAAAAATATAGTTAAACTACTCTAATAATGGGGAGACAGGATTCATTTGAAAATGAATTAATTTTTAGTAGGCATTAATTCACGGACTTACATTTCTCAAAGAAACCTAAAAAAAAAAAAAAAATCCTAGATGAGACTAGATGAGATAATTAGGCAAACTATTATTTTTATTTGAAAGCAAAGGAGATATAAAAGGAAAAAAAGAAGGTCTTGGATCCATCAGAGTATGTACATAAGATGAAATATACAAACCACTTAAGGTACCTGATACCACTTTGATCTCTTTGAGAGAAAAAGGAGGAACAAATATAACTATATATAATGTGTATGTGTGTGTATTATATGTACACACACATAGAGAGAGGGAGAGACATAGCAATATCCCATAATAGAAGATAAGACAGAAAGGACTATTAATCCTACCATTGAAATGGAATGAATTGGTCAACACTGAAAGAATTAAAAAAAAATTAAGAGAAATAATATTTTCCTTAAAAACCAAAAGTTCCTACATACTCCTCAAGGATTAGTAGCTATGGATGGGTAAAATGACACCCTCAGCCCAAATATCTCTGAAAGCAACTCCACAGTTCAAGTATAGAAATAATAGAAACCCCTCTCTCAAGGAACAGACTCTTTTAAGGAGATTTTTAGTCAACCTCCTATACCCTAGAATAAGAGACAGCATAAAACATAAATACATATGTTTGAGGAAGGAGAAAGAGGAAGTGGAAGAGAAATCCACTTAATGGATTTAAATGGGCATAAAAGACATTAAAATTAATGGATCTTAATGGGTATAAAAGAAATTTTAAAAGATAAGTGTTAAGAATGACTATGGAGGGGGTGCCTGAGTGGTTCAGTTGATTGAGACTAATTTCTATGGTTCATTCTGAAAGCTGATGAATTTCAAAGTATAACAATTAAGAATAAAATATTTATAGGCTCTACTAGAATCTCAATGATTGAGTGGCAGTCAAGCCAACCTTGTCATTGAATTTTAGCTATAAACAAAACACTCTGTGTAGGTCTTGTTAAACAGGTGTACATGAGTAATAACCATCTCTGTACTTAAAGCGATGTTCAGTTAGTTGTGAAATATAATGAAAGTGAAGTGAGTTTTTAGCAAGTCATACCAGAGGAATTAAAAGAGAAAATAAATCCTGGCATTTAAACAAGATATATAAAACTGGGACTTTAAAACATACCTGTCATTTCTAACTAAATTATATGGGAAGGAGACTTCTGCTTCCAGATTAGATATACTAGAATCTGGAAAGTTCAAACTTCTTCTGTGCTATCTGGAACTAGTCAATTAAATTAAATATTTAAATATAGAAGATAAACTAGAACTTTAGGAAGAATGTGACTATTGGGGCACCTGGGTGGCTTAGTGAGTTAAGCATCTGCCTTTGGCTCAGGTCATGATGATCTCAGGGTCCTGGGATCCGAGCACCATGTTGGGCTTCCTGCTCAGTGCAGGGTCTGCTTCTCCTTCTCCCTCTGCTCCCACCACTTGTGCTTGCTCTCTCTCTGTCTCTCTTCTCTCCAATAAATAAACAACTTCTTAAAAAAACAAAACAACAACAAAAAAAAAAGAATGAGACTATCCATGGTGAGCTGGAAGTCACTAGATGCTTTGTTTTGCAAGGTGTTATCAATTCTGAAGACCAATAAGAATCTGAATTGGAAATGAACAAAACATGTAGACTTTTAGAAATGAAAGGAGCACACCATTGCACAGCTAATTTTCCCTTTGGTACTTTACTGGTACTTGTGGGGGCATACTGGAGGTTGCGGGTTTTATAATACATGCTTTTAAATTGTTATGTGAATATGTCTTCAGTCTCAAAGTTAAGAGTACAGAAAGTCCTGATGGAGGGAGTGAATTTGTAACAAATATGTAATGCCCCTCAATAAATTTCCAGAGACCTATGATTAAGGCTCACAATATTTTAGTACAGGACTAAATCCCCTTCTATCTTTCCTATGTGAAATAACAAAGTTCTACCAGCTATTGATCAGAAGCTTGGGAAGAATATTCCAGAATTAACAAGATAGTATGAGTCTTATCCCTCATATTGAGAATGACTCATTATTTTTTTTTCTTTTTATCAGAATAAAAGTGAACCTGGATATTTTTAAAGTGTCATATAGATCATCTATGATTCTTTTATGCAAAATTCCCAGCACATAAAGTATGGAAAAAGGTACAAAAGTGTGACTAATAATGAAGCAAAACAAAATTTAGAATCATATTCTTAGATGAGCCAGATATTGGGGTTTGGATAAAGTGCTTTAAAATAATGAGAAAATAAAGAAAAACTGGAAGAAAATGGAAAATTTCAACAGTTTCAATAGAGGAATATCTCAGAAATATTTATATATGTACTCAATAACTGAATATAAATAGCCTGGAGTAGTGTTTTATAGTATACAGTATAAAATGGGAAGGAAAATAAATAAACTCAATGAAAGGTCAATAGAACATATCCAAACTGAAGACAAAAAGGAAACAGTGTAAGATCCAGGTAGATCAGAGTCAAGATGCCTAACATGTGTGTAATTTGAGTCACCAAAGGAAAAGAGAAAGAGAATAGCAAAGCAGCATTTGACAAGATAGTCATTAAGAAGTTTCCTAAACTGATGAAAAACATTAAATCACATAGTGAATGATAACAACTAGCACTACCTATAAAAACCAATCATATATGCAAGTGCGTGTACACATACACACCCACACACACATCCATACATCACATCATACATCATACATCACATTATATCAAACTGTTGAACATCCAAGACACACACACACACACACAAAACACTTTTAAAAGCAGCTAGAAAAGTACCAATTTAAAAATGAAATAATAAGATCAGGGCTGACTTTTCAATAGAAATGACTGAAAGTAAAAGAGCAAATTTGTGAAAAACAAAATATTTTTATAAACTATTTATAAATAGTTTATATTTTTATAGCTAGAAAAAATATCAGATTGAAGAATAAATATCTCTTGGACAAATATAAACTGAGAACAATTGTCACCAGCACTAAAAATAATAATAGATATAGTTCTTTAGAATTAGTTGAATTATTAAAGAGAGAAATTTAGAAAGAACAAGTTTTTCCTTAAACTCCAATGATTCTGGAGACTGTAAGAATGAATCTTAGAAAAATATAACTAGAGACGTTTGTATTCAGCCCAGTTCAATTAGACTCACTTTACCTTTGCAAAATTCCTAAGTCTGGGTGTAAGACCATGCTATGAAATTTAATATAGGACAGTCTTTGAAATGTTCGTTTCATTGTATATGTATGTTGATACCAAATCAATGTGTCTACATGCATACATAACATGTTGTTAGCAATGTTTGTGGTACCTCTGGGAGTAGAATTGGGAAGATAGAACTTCATATTTTTTTTTAAAACATATGTCTTCTATATTTTAAAGAAATTAAGACTGGATGATTTATATGTAAAGTAAGTGCTTGGAAAAAAGTAGAAGATACAATAAAATCACAATGCGATTGATGTTTTTAGATGAGGGGACAAATACAGATATAAAACATCAGGTACTGTGAAACCACTGCTAGACTATTCCACCAGGACACGAGAATGTGAAACATACAACGACAGCAAAAAAAATGGGAAAACAGAAGTGTTAACTGACTTAGCACTGTGGAAAAGTGAGATGTAAATACATCATAGGGCTCCCAAGAGGCTCAAAGATTGTTTTGCCAGTTTCCCTAGAGTATAACAAATAAAGTGGGGGAAAGAAAACTAAATAATTGCTTGAAATATTTATAAGAAAATGATGAGGTTCAGATTTCTTAGTAGCCATGTGATTGTCCCTTCTCCATCTCAAGAGAAGTTTGAAAATGTATTTTCTAAAGAATATAAAACTATAGTTTCCATATGAAAGATATCAGGCACAATTGAGAGTAGGGAAGCAAAACTGAAAACACCTTAATGTAAGCATTCTTGTATTAAATGATTAGGTACCTGGCCTTATTTTTATCTTGATTTCCAAAACACTGGCAGAGATGCCTACATCCCCAAGGTAACAGACGTCAATACATTTCAGGAACTAACAGTCAATAACTTTCAATAACTAACAGTCAGGAATATGACTATCTCAAATTTCGAATTCTCCACTGAAAGAGAAACTTGTACACTCTGCAGTAGAGACTTGAATTGGTTACCCCAGCCCACATACACAGAGCTTTTACTAATGCTTTCAACATCTACCTCATAAATATTAGCAGAAGGCCATGTTGGTAGATCTTTAGGAATGATCCAAAGAGAGAAAAACATAAACTGTAAGAATGTTGACTTTTTAGGTAGGATGAAATTTCAAAACATATATTTCAAATTGTCAGGAACACAGCTGAGCTTTGCACCAAGCTGTCGGATGCTTGGGGATCCAATTAAAGCACTCAGTCAAAAATGAGTGTTAAGCCTCTAATCATTTACTGTGTCGGTATAGCAAGATGTTAAAACTGGAGAAAGCTGATTCCTCACATTCCATTTCCCACATGGAATGGTGCAATTGGCAGAGGCTCAAGCGGATCAGATGTAGGGGTGCTCTCACTATTAAGGAAGCCTGAACAAAAGGTTTCAGCAGCTGTATGGACCCAGAGACTTGGTGATGGGTGAGGAGAGGACTTGGAGTAAAAAAGCACTAGGTACTGAGTCAGAGTGGGGAAAAGTTCTCCTCACTTCCCCCCACTATGATGTCTCAGCAGAGGTGCCCGAAGATGACCCCTTGTGCGGTCTCAGGTAAAGAACCCCCAGAATAAATGCACGTGTATTAGCTTGAACTAGCCTGGACTAGCAAAGAGCATGACCAGCCAGAGGAGCCTGGGTCATTTGACTGCAAATCCCTTCAGAGGTGGAAGTGCCCTGTGTACCAAGTCTGGTGGGGGAAGGGCAGTTTGGGGCCTCCCAGGCAAAGCCTTAGTAATTGTCTCTTATCAAGCTTGAAGAATTACACATGTATTTTTAACTAGGATCCAGAATCCTCACAACCATTCTCATAAAGAGGTATAAAAAGCTATTTAAATATGGATACTATATAAAAGAATGATTTTTGTAAAATAATTATTTGATACCCAAAATAACATACAACCAATGTTGAAGAAGTCTTGTGTAGAAATAAAAAAAAAAAAAGAGAGATAGAAAATTAAAAAAAAAAAAAGATAAATATATCGAACAAGCCGAGGTGGTCCAAAAGCCTAACAAAGAAATTTCAGAAAATAATAAAACCAAAATTAGATCAGAGGACATCACTAAATATATAATTTAAGGATGTATTAGCAATGCCAAGCACAGATACCTATAGATTTAAAAGACATGCCAAGTGTCTAGCTAGATGAATAAAAATAATTCTATAATAAGACATGCCATCCTGACATTGCTGATCAGTTGATCTCAAAATTAGATCCCACAAGCTTCAAAAAAAAAAAAAAGGACTTAGTCAAAGATAAAGAATCAGAATATGTACAAAGACTTCTTGAAAAACAATGAAAACTAAAGCATGTTTTCAAAACTTAACCAAAAGCAGAATCTGTGGCAATTGGGGTAATCAACAGGATTGAGCAGATTCTAACAAGGTATGCTCACAGAAGTTTAATTACAGGCGCAGGATACATAACATCAGAGCCAAGGAAACATAAGTGAGCAGTAGAGAGGACGGGAACACCCAAGCAGAGCTGTTAGTGTTCTATCTCAGAGTTGCAGAGAGCTCAGGTTCAGGCCACTAAAATACGGATGAGATATCACAGTCTTGGGGAAGCTCAGACTGCATGACCTGATAATAACTAAACCCAGTTGAAGAACATCACACAATGTATTTTCAATCAATAGTGTAAATAAGCTGTTATTAAATGCCTGCAAGGGTGTTTTGTAGTGTAAAATAGTTATGCTGCAACAATCACCAGTATATCCGAGTCCTATCTTGAGCAAACTGCAGTATCAGGACTCCAGGTGATAAGCAGGTTATCACAAACCATTTGAGAGTTAACCCATTGCTTACACATTATCTAATCTATGGATTCATGCTCTGTAACACTTGGCTACACTTACATTTAAAGGTGAGGCAAAGGAGTTAAAGTGTTTTTAGACATTCAAAATATCGTAATTTTATCTTTCCATGGAGCCATTGCAGGACTGCTATTCAAAAACCAAAGAATATAAAGCAACAAACAAGTTAGACACTGAATTCAGAAAATAGGAAACTGAACACAGGGTAGAGATGAAGGCAAGTCCTGGATGACTGGATTTAGTTTTCAAAGTGAGAGCAAGAATCTGCCCTAGGAACCAACCATCCAGATTGGAGCAGGTCTGGAGGATCTGAAAGAGATTTGCTTAAAGTGATGAATTTGATAAACTACCTCATGCACTTATGCATATTTGATGTTGTAGTGGTTTCGATTGTGTCCCTCAAAGATGTGTCCAAGTCCTATTGTCCATGTCCGTGAATGTGAACCTATCTGGAAATAACGTCTTTGCAGATGTAATCATGTTAGGCTCTTCAGATAAGATTATCTTGGATTTGGAGTGGACCCTAAATACAAGATCTGGTGTTCTTGTAAGACAAAGAAGAGAAAGATTTGAGACACAGAGGCAGATGGAAGAAGGTCATATGAAGATGGAGGCAGAAAGCAGAGTCATGTTGCCATGAACTGAGGAACACCAAGAGTCACCAGCAGCTGAAAGAAGTAAAACTGATTCTCTTCTCCCCCAGAGCCTTCAGTGGGAGAGTGGCCCAGCCAACATCTTGATTTCAGACTTCTGGCCTCAAGAAATCTGATACAGTAAATTTTTTTTTAAGACAATAAATTTGTAGCAGTTGTAGCGACTCTAGGAAATTGATGCAGAGATATACAGAAACTAAGCAGTCAAAATCATGATAACTGTTATATCTAGGGATATCATGAATTTTTACCAAAAAAAGAAAATGATATTATGAAGTACTTTATGACTTAGATGTAAGCAAAATTTAGACTGTTATAATAACATAAATACTGACTACTGGTCTATAGTCTCACCAATATTGCAATCTAGTTATACTTAGGTTGTGGGGAAAAGGGAACTGTAGTTGAATAAAATGAGATGGATTGAAGGAAAACAAAATGTTGTAGTCCAAACTTTCAATACTTGGATGTGGGTGGTAACACTTGCATTTGAGTGCCTCAAAGTCAAAAAAATAGATTGAAGAATGGTATTTATAATATATTGATTAGTATATTTCGTTGTCTAAGATTTTGTATGATTCGCTACGGTATAAGAGATGAATCACTTAACAAATAATTCAACTTAAAAATATTTTAAAGATAAAAAAAGAAAAAAAGATAAAAAAGAACACTTTTAGATAATGTTTTTTAAACTTAAAAAAATGTATATATTGTCCTCTTAAGGATCTTCTGTAGACATTTCCCCTTATTTTTGCCACGACATTTTAGTGCCAAAGATGTTATTGTATATCTGTTTGTGTATGCACACTTGTTTTTTATACATAAAAATCATAACTTTTTCACATCACCACAAGGACCAATACTGGTCTGTTTAAGAGTGATATTGCCTTCATTAAAACTGTAGTCTTTTTAGGACATTAGTCTTTTTAGTAGATTTCCCTATGCTTATCTAAAATTTATTTTCATTGATGATGATATTTTCAATTAGGTTATTAACAAAAGTACTCATCTCAGAGAAATATTTGTATGCTGACTCACTCACTGGATTGAAGACATGAATTACAGATAAAACTCTAGACAAATCCTTCATTCACTTTGTCGTAGACACCTTTTTTATTATAAATTTATTTTTCTAAAATAATTAAAAATAAATGTGATTTTTAAATTATTTTTATTTCAAAAATACAGCTAAAATTTCCATAATAAAGAAATAAAAACATTATCAATTTCGTTTGAGTGATCTGTCACAAAAGTTGTTAAATTTGTGGCTTTCCCTCCTAACAAACCATCCTCTTTTATGTAAATGAGCTACAAAAGAATGGGCATTTCACATATCATATTTGAAGATTTTTTCCAATGCTAAAATTTTATCCTATCTTTATTAGTTGTTGAATTTAAATTGGACTTTTATCAACTTATTTTTCATTCTCCGTATTAGCGCAGCAGAATCTAGACAGCTAAATATATCACAGTATTAGTGAAGACCTATATAGCTCTGTCATAAATGAACTGTGGCTGTCACAACGGAGCTGTAAATTCAACAGAACTCGTACTAGGGCTCCATGCTGTTAGACAGATAGTTGGGGTTCATACCTTGTAATTTATAGATCATTATCATATAACATTATCTTTGAAATGTCTTTATAATATATGTACATTCACATTAAATGCAGAGAAAATAGGCAGTGTTCAATGAAGAAAGAGCTTTCATACTGATGTTTAAAAAGAAAGGAAAAAGTGTAAGAAAAAGCTTCTTTATTAACAGAAAACCGAGGAAGAGAACTTTATATCTTTACATATAAGATTTGGAAAACATCCCAGATTCAATTCAATGAACATTGAACTCTGTCAAAGCTGGATGGTTTGTCTTCTTTAAGTGGTCGTCATTAACTATGGGTTTTATTCCTTGTCTTTCTAATGACTCACCGAAAAAGGTTCTAGAAAGTTATTAGAGAGGTTATGTAAGAAGCTTTCTAGATTATCCATTTTAAACAGGAAAAAGAAATAATAAAAGCAGAATTCAGTCATGTCATTAGCTAAAAAGTCCAACAAAAAAATAAAATGAGATTGTGTGATACTTTTCTAATATTAAGTATGCACAAAAGGGATATAGTCACCTTTTTAATAATTGGACTTCTATGCCTCCTTTTGTTATATATGTGATAAAAATAGCCAGTAATTCCCACCTCACTGGAAAAAAAGAGTATGTTGTTTTTACTAACTTCTTTGCCAAGTCTTAAGCATATCTGTGTGTGCATGCATGCATGTGTGTGTGTAGATTGTCTGCAAAAAAAATATAAATAATTTAGTTTTTGAAATAGAATGCCACTGATTTTCTTCTGTTTTTTGTTGTTGTTGTTGTTGTTGTTTAGAAACTCTAATCCATATGGCAACTAACACTATGCGAATTTCTTGTTATGCTCCAAAGTAAGCATGTATATATGCCCTATCTTCTTTTCACTTGTTTAAAAATGAAAAAAAAAAGTAGATTGTGATGGCCTCAGTTTCTTCCTATAGCAGACAGTGTATATATGTGAGGTGCTAAGACTCTTTGCTAAAATTGGCAAGTTGTAAGCAGCACTGTTTGGTTCGCTAAAATATTTAGGCGATGAAAAGTGGGCAAGATATCTATACTTGTATCTGTAGGACTATATGCTAGCCACCTTATGCTACTATATAAATTTTTATAGGGACTGCAATAAGTTTTTTTTTCATACACAAACAAGTAAGTTTAAATGGTGAGAAGAAAAGAGGAAGAATAAGGAGGTTGGCCAATATAAGATGGAGGAACATATGCTAAGAAAAATACAGTCTGAAGGAAGTTGTTTGTATCTGTCTTATAATCACCAACTATGAGTAGAAACCATTACCATTGACCACTAAAACAATTTAAATTATTAAAAAAATAAGAACTAGTAGTGTGTAATAGTGAAAGAAGGAAATGAACAATGTATCTCCTCTGCTAGACCTTCTAATTTTTGCTTCTAATATTTGCTCTTTTTACTCAGTGAAGATCCACTGCAAAAGTACTTAGTCTAGGTGAACTATTGTCACTATTTTGTAGGTAAGCATGTAATATTATTATAGTTATACTATTCCTAAACATGTCTCAATAATAATTACGTTTTCCATTCATTGTGTTGGTGTGTGCATGTGTGTGTGTGTTAGAGAGAGATGGAGAGAAGTGGGTGCCTCAAGGGAAAGAGGGAGAAGTGGGTTTGTTGACTATGTTCTACAAATAGCATTTCACAAAATTATCTCATTTATTCTCATGGAATCTACAATTTCTAAGTTTCAGCTAAACATATGAGTTTCAGATGGGTCAGGCAAGTTCTTCAAAGATACTGGGCTTATACCTGTCAAGCCAGCTAAGTTACTTTGGCCTTTCTGCTCTATGTATTACACTTCACTGACGCTGAATTTGTTAACTATGAAAGGTGGCAATAAGTTCTTTCCGTGGAACACAGGATTTAAGTTGAAGTAGTTTTTTAAAAAAAATCTATTTCTTTTTAAATGTTTTATTTATTTATTCATGATAGACACAGGGAGAGAGGCAGAGACACAGGCAGAGGGAGAAGCAGGCTCCCTGCAGGGACCCTGATGTGGGGTAGATCCCAGGACACTGGCATCACAACCTGAGCCAAAGGAAGACACAACCACCCAGGTGCTCCGCAAATAGATCTTTTCTATAAATAGACACTTTCTGCTAGAATACATGCTTTCTACTAAAATAAATAGTTTTATGAAAAATATAATATTTTATTATTTAGGAAAGGAACTTAAAAATCTCAAAAAATACCAATTACTAAAGTTATTAGAATGTAGTAATGTGGGCAGCCCGGGGGGCTCAGCGGTTTAGCGCTGCCTTCAGCTCAGGGCGTGATCCTGGAGATTCGGGATCGAGTCCCACGTCGGGCTCCCTGCATGGAGCCTGCTCCTCCCTCTGCCTGTGTCTCTGCTTTTCTCTCTCTGTGTGTCTTGTGAATAAATAAATTTAAAAAATCTTAAAAAAAAAAAGAATGTAGTAACGAGAATCTTCTCCCTGTAGCTGCTAGAGATGCTATTATGCTCATAGATGATCACAACTACATCATTTTGTTGTTCACAAATAATTTCCCCCACATCATTGTCTGACCAAGGACCCAGTTTCTTTGTCTTTTCTTGTCCTACTCTTGATTTGTATCTGAGTTAATTTTCCTCCAATTCTTCAATAAGTTCTGGAAGCTGAATTTCATTCTCATATGCACAAAGGTAAATTGCAGTAATATGCTTCATGTCAGTTTCTTCAGATGAATTCTAATAGGTTTCTGAAAAAGTTCATAAAAATCTCTTTTGATATTACACTGATATTCTTTTCATTATGCATTGTCACTAAATGATGATAAGATAATTCTTGGTCTCAACTAAAGACCTGACTTTCCCTAAAAAAAGAACCCATGAAACTAATTGCCAATCAAAAATTAGGTTATTAAGACTATACATGGAAATAAAAGACTGTATATGGAATAGGAGTCATAACTTTTTAATGCAGTATGGACTGAGTTTTATGTCTGTTTAATATTATTCCCTAAAACAGGCAAAGACAGTTAACATATTAGAGGTGATTACTAGAATTATATGTAAAATATAGCTAATTTAAAATATAATTTAAAATCGTATATATGTTTATATAATTTGATTGGAATATATTTTTAATAAATCTAATATATACATATATATACAATTTATACTACTTATATCTCTTCCTGTATTGATTATTTAAATGTTGTTAAGGTATATGTATATATATATATATTAAATAAATATATTTAAATACATATATATATAAATTATATTACCCTAAATATATTATAATATGATTTTCTTTATAATATTATTTTTCTTTTTCATTTTTATATGATTATTAATTTCTATATTTCTAAGAATGTCATTTACCATTTAAAACTATGCCATTTAAGAAGTCATTAAAACAGATATATTTAACTCAAGGCTAATATATGTACATAGAAAATCATATTGAGACATCCAAAGCAGACAATATTTGGGAGGGATTGTCTTTTCTCTTTTTATTTAATGCCTAAAAAACAGACAACCTTTATTTAATTATTCAAAACTGTTTGTTAAATTGACTTGTTTTGACACACAATACTAGATTAATTTCAAGTAAATCACATAGTGATTCAACATATACATGCATTGTGCAGTGATCACTAGGATAAATCTAGATTGAAATGGCTTCTCATAACTGTAACTCAGAACTATATATATGAGACTATTTGTGAAAGTCTTGGAGATGGCAAGTTTTCTGGAAGAGAAGAGATGAAAAAAATCACCAATCTGAATATTGCATCAAAATGTCCAGCTGGCCGTTGAGTAAATATTGCCAGTATCCAGGGAAGAGTTGTCCCACTTGTCCACATTGCACTGGCCTGATGAAAGTCCAAGATCTTACATACAGGAGTTTCATTATTGCTCTTATTTTTTTGTCCTACCATGCTCTGTAGAGTGATGGCTACCTCTATTCAAGCAATCTAATGGAGCCTCAGAATGAAGAGTCTCCTCACCATCCTGAGCAGGGAGGTCTCTGACTGACAGACCATGATGACCACTGAGTCCTCCAAAGCAGAAAATCACACTAAGGATCATATCTTGCCAATTCTCCAATACAGATGTATAAGAAGCCCCAACCCTGTGGCTGCTGAGGCATTCTGTGCTTTCTGATTTAGGCAAGTCAAGAAAGATTAGAACTACTTGAAGCAAACTCTGAGGAAGAAAAACCTGTGGAGGCAAGTCCTCTTGAGCTTGTAAAAAAAAATCAAATTATAAGAGCTCTTGGGCAGATATAAAAAGAAAGTGTTTGGAATTAACAGATAAAAATAAAAGCAATTATAAAAAATCATTTTTACATTAAAATTAGAGGGAAGTGAAAATAAGAATGAGCACATTGAAAATACAATTAAAGATGTTAAAATTTTGTTGCAGGAATTGTGTGATGGCGTAGAACAATACAAATGGAAATCACGATGGAAAAGAAAGGGTATATAATGCCCCAATACACTAAGGATAGCTATAAGCAAATGTACAGCAGATTTCTAGAACTTCTCCACCTTGAATAGTTGACACTCTATACCTGTTGAGCAGCGACTCCTGTTTCCCTTGCCCCTAACACCTGGCAACAACCATTCTACTTTCTGTTTTTATGAGTTTGACTATATTAGATTCTTCACAGAAGGGGAACCATGCAGTATCTGTCTTTCTGCAACTGGCTTATTTCACTTAGCACTGTATTCTCCAGGTTCAACCATGTTACTGTCTGAAAATAAACTGTACACCTGAAACTAATACAACACTGTGTGTTAACTATACTGGAATGAAAATAGAGTAAAACAACTTAAAATGCTACAATAAATTGCGACTAAAACCCAAACAAAGAACAAAGTAAAAATTCTCAAATCCCAGGGTTGGTTTTATGGGTGTGGCTCAGAAAACAACAGCAGCAATAACAACAATGAATAAGTGGGCATATCAATGAAAAGGGACTGAATAACTATAGGATGGTGTGAATACAATATATCTGTCCCTGTAGGTAAAGAATATGCAATTCTGTACCAACCATTTTATTTTACATTGAAATGAAATGACGTGAAACATTGTCTCAGGCATTCTGTTGGGGCAAAAATAGATTTAGTCTACATATAGACTGTACATACATCTGTTCAGGGGCACAGAGAGAGGGAAAGAGATAGGAAACTGCACATAATGGAGTCATTAAGGTACTACTTAGTGTGGCTATTGTCTCAAGTTTAGCCTCATTGGTCTGATGTTTGGCCAGAAAACCAGGGCTTTTCAATCCCCATTTTTTTTTTTTCAATCCCCAAATTGATTACAGGCTTTACTCCTGAACTCAAACTGTTTAAATCATTTAGAAAAATATCTGGGATCCCTGGGTGGCGCAGCGGTTTAGCGCCTGCCTTTGGCCCAGGGCGCGATCCTGGAAACCCAGGATCGAATCCCACATCGGGCTCCTGGTGCATGGAGCCTGCTTCTCCCTCTGCCTATGTCTCTGCCTCTCTCTCTCTCTGTGTGTGTGTGTGACTATCATAAATAAATTAAAAAAAAAAAAAGAAAAATATCTCAAACTTAAATTATGGTGGAGGTAACTGAATAATAGCTTTTAAATGTGTTTAATTTTATGTTGTATTTATAATTACAAATATTTATTTCTCACTCCAAATAAGAAATAGACAGTGATGATTAGGAAAGTATATGGTATTTCCATTGCTTCATAAACAAAAATATAAAATTAAAATATTTTATTTAAACAAAACCATTTATTTTTTTTTAAAGATTGTATTTATTTGTCTGAGAGAAAGAGAGATGAAGAGAGAGCAGAGGAGCAGAGGGAGAGGGAGGAGCAGACTCTCTGCTGAACATGGAGCCTAACTGGGGGCTTGATCCCAGGACCCTGAGATCATGACCTGAGCCAAAACCAGCTTTAGTTGACTGTGCCACTGAGGCATCCCAAAACTATTTAATTTTTTTTTATTTAATTGGTCTACTTTCCTCCTACTTGAATGCAAGCTGCATGAGGACAAGGGGTTTCAGGCATTGTCCACAGTATAGAGAATGGTCCCAGTACGCGTTAGGCCCTCAGTGCATACGTACAGCTAATGAATATGTAAGGAGTGAATGATTGAATCAAATACTTGTAACCCATTGAAATGATTGCATAGTTTTGGAAAGAAAGGAGAGCAAGAGAGGAGAGGATCAAGGGAGAGAGAGAAGGGGGAAGAAAGGAAGAAAGGAAGGGTGGACGGAAGGAAAGACAGAAGGAAAAATGGAAATATCATTATGGAATGCACTTTCTCTTATCTGGCGAGGTGCTGTATCACACAGAATTCATAAGCACCAAGCTGAATTTCTTTTCCCAGTTGGAACAAAAAAGATTCTTATGTCAATTTCAAATTGAAAATCTCTTTCAATTCTTCAAACAGTTGGTAACCTGAATGTTTGTAATTTGAATAAAAAGTAGGATGATTTCCAAGGAGGAATTGAGATTTTTAAAATTCAGGTCTCTCAAATGGGAATAGGAGAGCAGTTCTCTGTTTGTGAAAAGCATTGCCTGCTGTTTTCATTAAACAGTAACTGTGCTGTTTTTGAACCTTTGCCCCCTAAAAATAGAAAGGAAAAAAAAAAAAAAAGAAGATCAAAGGAATTCAAGTCAAACAGTTGGAGTTTCTGGTATAGCTGTCATATTTTACCAAAATGTCAAGTACTTAAATGCAGATGGTTTATGTTCGCTGCTATTTTAAGAGCGACATTCCTTGGATTGAAGCTGGTATTGATGAAAGCGATGCGCATTACCACCTCTTCTGAAGCTGGAAGAACTCACCCGTAGGAGAGGTATAAAAGCAATGAAAGCACCTGCTCTGAGCCGGAGAGGATGCTGTCTGGGATTCCGTAAGCTGTTTGCTTCCTTAGCTGTGCATCCAAACTGCTTGATAAAGAGCATATAAGAAAACAGATCATGTTAGACCTCAATGAACAGCAAAAACAAGCAACTTGACAAACATTTACATTTCAGGGGTGTTTATTAATATATTTGCAGTGAATGGTGTAAAAAATTCTACCTGAAAACTTACTGCTTGTTTTTTTTTTCAGTTAGTTCAAATGTTCTCCTTAACTTCTATAAATTATGAAATGATAATAAGGTAGTGTGTAAGAGCTGATGACAAAATATTAAGTGAGATCCTAATTTTCAAACACGGTTTTGTATTTATCAATAAAGTATTAACAAAATCCAACCTTGCATTTTATGGTATTTCAATTATGGCAACAAACTCTCCAATCTAGAGATATGGATAAAATACGTGGAATCAAACACTTTGTTAAAAGTAAAGAGATTGTTTTCTGGTTGATGTTGAAAGGCAGAGTAGATAAGAGGAGAGATGTGGAGCCCAATCATCTAGTTTCCATCCCAGGGTTCTGGTGGGTTAAAGGAGATACGTGGTTATAATAGCAACTTGCAGATGGTGATACAGAGTCTGCCTTTGTTATTCAATGATCTTCTCCAAAACATGTGTAGAGATCCCACATCAATACTCTCAGTGCTTTCCTGATCATTGGCGGACATGTGCAGAGTGGTAAAAAAATTGAATCACCTGACATGCATATTTTCATCTCAGGTCCAGCAAGGTAACACTGCCTCCTCATATCAGATCTCACGCTATAAACACGTATCCTCTTTGCGATCTATCTGGCATCACATTCTTTTGCATCTTTGTATCTTTGTGGGTAATTTCTTTGTTGAAAATGACCTCAAGTAAAGCACCGAAGGGCTGTCTGATGTTCCTAACACAAGATGAGTGTGATGCGCCTTACAGAGAAAACATGTTCTTCATTTGTCAGACTAGTTTTGATAAGGCATGTGTTATAGTTCTGTGGGTCATGAGTTCAATGTTGATGAATCAACAGTATGTATTAAATAAGATATCTTAAAAAAAGAAAAGTAAATAAGATATCCTTAAAGAGAAACATATAAAACAAGATCATGGGGATCCCTGGGTGGCACAGCGGTTTGTTGGATCTCTTTCCTCTCACATTTTACCATAAGCATCAAGGGAAAATCAGGACATACCTTTTATACTTTCTTTGGAAACCTTAACTCAAAATACAAATTCAGGGGATCCCTGGGTGGCGCAGCGGTTTGGCGCCTGCCTTTGGCCCAGGGTGCGGTCCTGGAGACCCGGGATCGAATCCCACGTCGGGCTCCCGGTGCATGGAGCCTGCTTCTCCCTCTGCCTGTGTCTCTGCCTCTCTCTCTCTCTCTCTCTCTCTCTCTCTCTCTGTGTGTGTGTGTGACTATCATAAATAAACAAAAATTAAAAAAATAAAATAAAATAAAAAGATCATGTAGTGAATGTTTGCCTAAAAGGTTCTGACTAGAGGTCACAGAAGCCCAACCTTGTATTTTCCTAGAAGCAATGATTCAGTATTCCCTGATTTATGGTTTGCATTGACATTTTAGAACATAGCTACTGTGAATAACAAGAATCCTCTCTCTATATAAAGCACGTAATATACCATGACATATATAATAACAATATCAAATACATCATAAACTGTATATAAGTGTTTGTCATTTGTAATCCTGCATTTTATGTGTCAACTTGACTGAGCCATGAGGAGGCTGGACATTTAGCCAAACATTATTGGGGGTATGCCTGTGAAGAAGTTTCTAGATGAGATTAACATTTGCATTGGAAGATTGAATGAAGCAGACTTCCCTTCCCATTGTGAGTGGGTCTCATCTAATCAATTGAAGACCTACACAGTACAAAAAGCCTGAGTGAGAGGAACTCCTCTTGCCTGACTGCTCTGAGCCAGTTCCTTAGTCTTTTTTTGGCCTTCAGATTCCAATTGAAATATTGATTCTTCTTGGATCTTAGATCTAATGGTTTTTGGACTGAAGCATACCATCAGCTCTCCTGCATCTCAGACCTTCACATTCAGACTGGAACTAGGGGCTCTTCTGGTTTGGATCTTTTAAGGCTCCAATTTGCAAACTGCAGATCTCAGGACTTATCAGCCTTCATAATTGTATGAATTCATTTCATGTACTAAAACTCTACATCTATGTTATCTATGTATCTATCTCTATCTATCTATCCACCTATTGATTCTATTTCTCTGGAAAACCCTAACACACTATTGTGTGTGTGTGTGTGTGTGTGTGTGTGCATGTGTGTGTCTGTGTATAAATATATTTGCTCTATATAGGACACGTGTGAGTGTTTTGCTATTGTTATGATCTGTCCTCCCTCCCATAAAATCACAGTGAAATGACAGCAACATAGTACAGAAGGCAATACAAACACAACGATAATGATGGAATGGAAGTAAACCAGAGATTGTGAAGAATTTATGGATGACTTTATACAAATTGAATTTTATTGATAGGCAAATTAAAGACACAAGTCCTAGTCTATTGTACTAACAAAGCAATGATGTCGCTTTCCTCTCAAGAGAGACCTATAAATATCCTCGTCTTTATGCCAAGTAGCTATATAAAAGTTAAAAAACTGATTTTTACCTAAATGAAGGGGATGGCTGATGGACAGAGGGGGCTTTCAGACGCCACATCTGAAAGAAAAGAAAATTTTAACCGGTTTATTTATAATTGCTCTAAATTGAACTGCTGAAACTTGCTCACTGAGAAGTACCCACGTTTATATTAAAAATTTACATACAAATGAAAATGGAAAAACTGTCAATATCTGTCCCCTATTTTTCCACTTGCAATCATACACATCAGTACCTTTTAACCCCATGGGAAGACTATCTAAGATTCGGAACTCCCAATGACAAGAAGAAGAGAAAAATTGTTGAAGGAATAAAATGTTTTCCAACAGAGTAAATTCTTAAGCACATTCCCTACGTGGATGTCTTTTGACTAATTGTTGCTACATGCTTGGCATGGATAGAACACAGGTTGGCGTCTTCCAAAAGGCCCACCTGATAGGCTTCACTTGTCTCCTGGAAACACCACTCTGGAAGGGCAGGTCTGTTTTGAACTTCTGGGCGATTTCTCTCACCAGACACTAGAAAGGACTCCTGATAATGTCTAATTTCAGGGCACCACCGTTCCAAGCCTGTCAGCATGAGGTTTCTTCACTCCTCTCATGGAGGGTGCACTCTTGCAAGTGGCTTCTGCAGCCAGTTGTTTGCTCCATGCTCTACCCCTCACCCTCAGTGGATTTGTGGGCAGGCGGCTGTGTAGGAGCTATGGTGTAGAGGCCTCCTTACTTATCCCCTTCTCCTTCAGCTGGAGCTCAGGGAGCTAGAGGCGACCTTGGAGTTAGCAAAACACCGTGGCGGAGCAAGGGCTGCAAACACGCTATTCCTCTCTCCTAATTACCTACTATACAATGACCACTATTCTGAGGTGTTTGGTATGGATCCATTTGTTTTGTGTGTTTTTTAATAAACATGAGTAGCAATTTATATATAAATATTTTAAATTTAAACATTTTACATTTTCAAATGTACTATTATATATTTTACCTCCCCCTTGTGGCCCCAACCCCAACACTTCAGAGCTGGCTGAATTTAGAAACAGCTTTTGGCCATAGACATTCATGTTTAAGGAACACTTCAAATTACACAAATGGCCCTTTCTCCCAGTTTTTTTTTTTAAGATTTTATTTATTTATTCATGACAGACACAGAAAGAGAGAGAGAGAGGCAGAGACACAGTCAGAGGGAGAAGCAGGCTCCATGCAGGGAGCTTGACTTGGGACTTGATCCTGGGTCTCCAGGATCATACCCAATGCTGAAGGTGGCACCAAACCACTAGGCCACTGGGGCTGCCCTGTCTCCCAGTTGTTCATGGAAGATGCAATAGATGACTTTTTGACCTCTTTGATTTTCCTTCCTTTTCTAAAAAGGAGTGAATATGGCAATAACAAAGCACGACGCATTCTCACCAAATGCAAAGTTTACCTTAAAGGTCTTCCCTTTTACAAGTCCTCTCTCACCCAAAATGCGTATGCAGCAAAGAGACTTGAACGCATCTGACATATATACAAATACATGTCTCCAATAAAATATAAAATTACATGACTAAAATAAAGCCCAATATTTCAACCACAAGCAAAGGAGAATGATTGCCTCCACATAAAATATAAAATTACCCGACTAAAATAAAGCTGTGTATCTCAGCCACAAGCAAAGGGGAATGACTACATGAGTTAGTAAATAAAACAACTTACTTTAGCAGCAAGGGGCTGTGAGGTATGGGGGTGGAAAAGGCATGTGAGAGAGTTCATCCCTCAGCACCAGTGACGTGGAGGATCAGGAGGGGCAGAATGAAGAGAGAGCCGTGGTCCATGGATAGTCTGCACTGGGACACCTTGGGGTCTATTTTGTGGGTTTGTTAGAAGCAGATGGGCATTATTTTGGCCTTTTCCTGGTCTGGTTGTTGCCAGCAGGTGAACAGATGTGAGTCACCAGTCACTGCTTAGTCATGGCCGACACAGATCTTCAGCAGAATCTTCTAGGAATCTCCTGGTCAATCCTTTGTTCCTGCTCCTCTCATGGTCTTGTTGAGCCCTTCAGCAAAAAAAGGCTGGGGTATTCCTGAAACATTTCACCCCCACCAGCATTGCCTGCTCCTGGTCCCCAGATATGTCCTGGCAGATGTTCCTCTCACTATCTCCTCCTGCCTTCTCTGATTCTCGTTGAAAACTGTCACCAGGTGATCCTGGCTCTGAAAGCACAGAACTGTGTTGAATCTGGACTCACATATTCCCAGGCAGATCTCCCCAGCTATATATAGCTCCTCCACATGTCTCTGGGCAAGTGGCAAGTCCACTTGAGTGCTTTTATCCCAGTTCTCTTGAGACAGAGTGATGAGAAGCCTCTGGAGGATTCCTGACTTGTCATCTTGAATAAGCTTCCTCCAGGGTCTTTTAGAATTCTGTTTTGTGGGCTCTGTTCAATTCCTGGATGTGCTCATTGCTGTGGGAGGTGAGGATTTCAAATAGGCAGGCTTCCTCCGTCCAGGCTTTCTTGATGGCATCTCTCCTCTCACAAACAGAGAGGATGAGGTCTACATTAGAGCCAAAGATGTCATCTCAAAATTTCTTGACAATTTGGAACTCAGATCTTTGATCAAATCCTGGAGCCATCTTGAAACACTGGAGGATCTGCTGCCACCAGGTGGAGCATCTCTCCGGGTGACTTATGAAGGCCTGCTCCTCAGCTCTGAAGCCTTTTCTAGTCTTCCAGAGGACCTGGCCATTTCTCAGGGGTCCAAAGGCAGGAACATATGTTATGGTGCCTTGATTTTCAGACTGTGCTGGAGACATAGTTGGGGCGACCATCTTGGATCCCAGGTGTCCAGTATAGCTTGGTACCAGCTGTTGCTGCTGCTCAGGAGGTGGCATTGGCAGCCACCCAGGGTAGGACCATGGGGGCTGCTGCCCAAAGAATAGCATATGCTGTCCTGACACTGGGGACCCCCCATATAGGTTTCCCCCAAGCAGCAGGTACATTCCATGTGGAGGAATAGGCTGCTGGACAGCAGGCTGCCCAAAACCCCCAGGGGAGCCAGAGGATCTCAGGGTACAAGGTTGGCACATTGGCTCCTCTGAATGTTCCAGACATGTTGGTGGTCCCCAATAAACTGCCCTGTGTAGTTGGCCACATTATCCAGCCCAATAAGGGACATGTCTGTGTGTGTGTTGGGGGATGGGGGAGTATCATCTCCTCAGGCACCACCACCTGGAGCAGTTGAGGGGTAACCACCTGCCAGCAGATCTTACCCTGCATAATTCACATTAGATTTGGCCTCTGGCTATGGGTGCACAGGGCGGTGAGAGGTGGCTGGGACTCAGGCAGGGGGAGCTTTCTCTGCAGACGTCCCAGGCACACCACCCTGGGTCTGCCTAGAGCTGGGTCCAGCTGGGGTGCTCAGATGGGGATGAGGCATTTGACATTTTTCTCCTTAGTCCCATGAGAAACAGAATATTTACTTGCAAATCATTACTTAAATTTGACTAGGTCCTTTGTTTTCCAAATGTTTAGTGGGTAAAACATCTCTGCTAAAGGAGGAGTGTATACTTCTGTGACTAATCCCATTTTTAGTCTCACTTTTCTTAGCAAAGTTTACATTTGATTTTTCTGGAAAGTGAGATGTGCAGTGGAATGATAGGTGGAATCCTGAGAGCTTGTGTTGGTGGTGCCTTTTATATTAATGTAGTATGTATGCTAGGTTTTCCATATGTTTGTTTTTGAGAAAAGATTATAATGAAGGCAATGGGCTTATGGGCTATGGGTGATGTCACATGTGTTACATACATTAACAAACAATTGGCCCAAGTAGGCTAGAGTTAAGGGCCTCAGTGCTAGATAAAGAGCAGCTATGAATAAGATGAAACTGTTCATTAGTTGAAATGTCTCACTGTATTATTATATATAACTTCTACTGCACATATGTCAAGCTGGCATTTAAAAAAATCCCTGTATTTATAAAGTGCACCAACGTGCTGTTTTCCTCTACAGCTTCCAGCGTTACCTGATGTTAAAACACGGCTTAGAGTGAAGAAAAATAAGGAAAAGAGAACTTTTATTTTCTTCCCACAAGATGAATAAACCCTTAGTCTGCCCAATTCATGTTTCAGCGTGACTTTTATTAACACATCACAGATAATTTAGCTCAGTTTAGTCTTAGATTAATCACATGGTAGTACTGATGATTCTTAATTTGACAAAACTAAAGAAACAAAAACTTTAAAAATCCAATAGTATTTTATAATCAGGTAATAGGAAACACAGTGATTTGACAGAGACTATTAAGATTTTCTTTTACTTCTAAATGCCTTAGAGAAATTATATGATGGAAAAGTTATCAAAAGTCATAAAAAATTCGTTTTAACCTTAGAAGTCACTGATCATGTAAACTTATTTTCTATAATCTAGATTGGAACAGTGGAGGCATATTTAAAGCACGCATTCCTAAGAATTCTCTCTAAAAGATAATAGTATTTTCCAAGAACATCATAATTAACAAACATTTTTTTTCCTCCTATGGGATTTTTTAATTGAATTAAGGGAATGTGTTAGAATATATTCAATATTCTTATTCCTATCTTCAAATTATGCTTTTAAATTTGTATCACACATTATTTTTAATATTAGCATGTTTAAAACTGGCATTTTCTCTGGGGATCTAATGAACAACATAGTGATTGTGGTTAATAGCACTGTATTATATACTTGAAAATTGCTAAGAAAGTAGATCTTAAATGTTCTCACCACAGAAAGAAATGGTAATTATGCCATGTGATGCGGGCGTTAGCTAAAGTTATGGTGGTAATCGTTTTGCAATATGTAAATATACCAAATCAACATACTGTATACCCCAAACTTGCACAGTGTTATATATCAATTACATCTCAATAAACTGGAAAAAAAATTAAAATTAGCATTTCCATAAAAATAACTGGAAAAGTCTAAGGCAAAGGCAAGTGATTGACTTTACCATTAAAAAAAAAATACCCATATAGGACTTCTTCAAATTTCTGCACATAGGTAAAAACGGCATAGCACAAAGATACTAGAAGTATCTAAAAGCATAATTAGAATATATTTTGATATTTAGGACCATCCATGTCACAGCCTATCCATCTAAAGACCCAATCCTCCACCAATAGCTACCCAACACCTCCACCAAATACCCACAACTTAGTCTTTGAAACCTGTTAACATATTCCTTTACACGGCTAAAGGGACATTGAAGACCTGATTAAACCAAGACTTTGCAATGAGAAGATTGATCTGAATTATTGAAGTAGGCCCAGAATAATCCCAGGGGGAAGTCAGAAGGGTAACCGTGAAAAAAAGGGAAGAAGCAGAGGTCAGAGTGATATGGAGACATGAGCCAAGAATCGTAGGCAATTTCTAGAAACTGAAGAAAGCAAAGCAATTGATTCTTCCCTAGAGGATCTAGAAGGAATATAACTTTGCCAATACCTTGATCTTAAAAGTTCTAAACTTGAGAATTATAAAATAGCACATTTATCTTATTTTTAAACCAATATTTTTGTGATAATTTATTAAAGCAGCAATACAAACCACATAGGATATTTAAGAATAAGAAGGTAGTATGACTATTAGAGCTTTATATATAGGACTGGAAACTATTACCATTCTAATTTCTAAAAGGTTTTCATTCAGCAAATTCTACTAGCTATTGCAGGAATCAGAATTTTCCCCACTTATCCTCTGTTTCAACTAATGTCTATTTTTGCTCCCAATTAGGGTCTTTGGAAAGTGTTTACCATGTGGTTTTCCAGTTTTTTCCAGTCAATAGATGGAGCTTACTTCCTCATTCACTGAATGCTTCTTTGATAATAGAAATTTGGTAAAATCTGGTTTTGCAATGGAAATACACTCAGGTCAGCATAATAGAAGCATGGAGCAGGGGAGAGGAAATGCTGCTGAGGTCAACTAAATCAGTTATCCCTTGCCAACTGACCCAAGAGACTGTAGATGCCTGAAGACTATCAGCTGAGATGAGCAGGGACTAGAAGAATCGCACCCTGTAATCCCAGGTCAAATTGCCAAAAATCAAATCCTGGGCAAAATAATTGTTGCTTTAACCCACCAATAATTAGTGTAGTTTGTTACAAAGAGGTCACTAATCCACACATGTTTTTCCATGAAAACCATTAGATGTAAAGATTCCAAGATGACTGAGAAGAGACTGCAGCTTCCAAGGATGTCATGTTTCCAATGCCTAACATAACTATGGCCTCCCAATGATTAGATGTAAAACAGACTTTTTGTGAGAAATCAACTTCAATATCCTAAGCCTCTGATATGTCAGGGATGTTTGTTATAGCACATATATTCACCTTCACTTTTAAAGGTGTAGATACAGTTACAGATTGAATTTGTCATAAATATACTCCAATAAGGATAGCCAAAATTTATTGAAATCTTACTGTTTATCAGACACTATTCTTAGGATTTCCTTCACATATTTAAATGCTTTTAGTGCCCTCAAAATCCATATGAGTTATGTGTCATGATTATTTTCACCTTAAAGACACAAACACTGAAGTACAGGAGATTAAGTACACTCACTACCTAAGATTATATGGCTTATAATTGCTCCGGCCAATAATTGATGAGTAAAACATATTTCTAATCAATCCATCCCAACATTGATCTCAAAAGCAAAATGAACAAACAAAGCCTAGCTGGGTTCTAATCTGTTTGCTTCCTATCGTTCTACACACAACAACCACATTCAAAATTCTCTATTAGATATCATTGTGAGCTTAATTTACTCATCTTTTTTAACCCATATTTCTTTTTCTTTCTTTCTTTCTTTCTTTCTTTCTTTCTTTCTTTCTTTCTTTCTTTCTTTCTTTTCTTTCTTTCTTTCTTTCTTCTTTCTTTCTTTTTTTTTTTTTTTTTTTGAGATTTTATTTATTTATTCATGAGAGGCACAGACACAGGCAGAGGGAGAAAGCAGGTTCCATGCAGGGAGCCTGACATTGGACTCGATCCCAGGTCTCCAGGATCACACCCTAGGCCAAAGGGGGTGCTAAACTGCTGATCCCCCTGGGCTGCCCCATATTTCTTTTTCTTAACTTCATGGCAACTACTTGCTGATTATTGGCCTTCAATGCAAAGATAGTACCTTTTTGTGGATTGAATCTTGTTCCTCAAAAAAAAAAATGTTCAATTCGTAATGATCAGTGTGTGATTTCATTTGGAAGTAGGATCATTGCAGATATAATTAAGAAGTAAGTCAAGGTTCAAAATTGACTCAATCCAATCACGGTGGTCTTACAAGGAGAGACAAAGATATACAGACACACACAGGGATAATGGCATGTGAAAAAAAAGAGATAAAAATTGGAGTTAGACGTCTACTTGATAAGGTTTGCCATCAAACTGGGAGCGGGGAGAGAGGTATGGAACATATTATCCCTCAGAGCTTCCAGAAGGAACCAATCTTGTTGGGTTTTTGTTGATTTTGGACTTTAGCCTCTAGAACTGTAGGAGAATAAATTTTTGTCTTAAGCCACTTTGTGGTACTTTGTCATTACCGCCTTAGGAAACTAATATAATACCCTTGACCTAAACTTTGCCATGAGTATTTTTATTCATCAAGCAATTTTGCTTGGCACCAGCGCTTGAACTAATAATCCTTGCAATTCAGGCATATACTAGACTGAGATATTTTTCATTCAAACCTCACTTAAAACTCTTGTGTTCTGGGGACTAAAAGTAGTCAGCCATTCTAATCTTGTAAGCCTCTAAATGTGTAACTTGTCTTTATTTCCTTTTGTTTCTGCTTGCAAACTGGACTTTTTCTCCCTCAAGCTCATCTCTTTCTTATAATATTTTGTCAGATGCAGCCAAATAGTAACCAGCATTTTTTCACCTAAATTTCTGTTTTCCAATATTTATCTTTAATGTTTTAGTTTTAGTAGGGCTATATGATTCTTGAGAATTTATCAGACAACAAAATTAGTAAATATTTTATTGCAGCAAACACTTTTTTGGCCTCAGTGATCACTTTCCTTGGTCTTTATCTCTCAAAAGATGTATAGATAGAGTTCCCTGGAGTCTCTCTCATAAGGGCTCCACCCTAATGACCTAATTACTTCCCAAAGGCCACCTACCTAATACCATCACATTAAACATTAGAGTTTCAACATCTGAATTTTGGAGGGACATAAACATATTCCTAACAGTCTTGCTACTTAAACAATGCTGGGAACTAGACATCCATATGTCATCCCAAGTTGAAAGTGAATATGATACTAGTAAACACTGGTAATGTCTATCAAGGTATATCCACGTTTTGTTTTGTTTTTTTTTTTAAGATTTTATTTATTTGTTTGAAAGAGAGAGCATGCATGGGCACCCAGAAACAGGGAGAGGAAAAAACAGACTCCCCAGTGAGCAGGGAGTCCAACACAGGACTCCATCTCAGGACCCCAGGATCATGACACAAGCCAAAGGCAAATGCTTAACCAACTAAGCCACTCAGGCGGGTCCCCCTATCAAGGTATATCTATGTAAGGAGACATTAGTTGATATTTCTGATTGACAGATGAAGCTTTATAAAATTTAAAGGAAAAAAAGCAAAAAAAAAAAATCAAGCACTTAAAAATGGCAACAAAAATTCTGGTGATTCTGTAAATTAATGAGGTTTGATAAATAGTTTTTCAATATTCTAAACATTTAGTAATATGGCTCATATCTTAGACTTCCACAATTAATATTTTACTTTATTTATGAACTCTGAACAGGAAATTATATAAGGCAGACAGGTAGTGTCATATATATATATATATATATGATATATATGCAATGATCTCACCAAACAAAAGTATATCACCATACATTAAAATATATATGTATACATAAGATTGCTTATTATATATAATGTGCTATAGTATAATACACAATAGATACATTATTATAATATAAATTATTCCTTATTCCAGCTCTGTGTGTGTGTGTGTTTGCTCTTCTGAATTTCTTGAAATACATGGCAATTTTAAGGTGAAATCCAGAATGATTAGTCAAACACAATGGCATGTACTTCCAGATGTCTCGTCCCAGAGGCCCCTCAATATGACTATAGTACATAAGGAGCACAGCTAAGGACTCTACGCATCATTTATGCTGGATTATATTTACAAAGACCAGACTGAACTTGTGAATGATCCTATTGACTAGAATTTCACTACTTTCTCAACATCTGCTCAAAGAAATTTGCATCGGTACCACATGTGCAAGCTAGCAGATAAAGCTTCAGACACTTCTGACATTGTAAACTCAATTTGTACAATGTTTCCTGGCTGAACCAGTAGTCCTCCTCCAAAATTTTTTTCGGTCCTGAAGGAAATTTTACCTCTTCTATTTTTTAGAGAAATCTTGTAATTGAGAAATACAATAAAGTTACTTGAAATTAAGAGAAAATAAGTTAGATAACAGAAAATGGTATAAAAAGTGTAAACAGGTAAGTGACAAAGAAAAACAAAACAAACTAAAAAACTTACATATGGGATATTCTAATGAGACCGAGTGAAAAATATCAATTTGTTTTTTGGGGTTTTCATGACTGCAAGAGGTATTCTAGTCACATTTAAAAGGACTAGGATCATACTGCTTAGAATAATTTGAAAAGGCAACTTTGATTGGCATAGATTGAATTTGATATTGCTGTTTGCCTAAATGACATGACATATCTCATTTTGTGAAGACATGACCCAAATTTTCCATTTTTATGGTCTCATCATTTTTCATTGTGGAATTTGGCAAGGCAGATGAAGGGGGTGGGGGGAGTCCTTGTTTCTGATTAAAAGATTCAGTTGCTTTCTTTAGTGATTTTCCTACCACTTGGAGATGTTTAATTATACAATAGAAACACTCTTAAACTTCCAAGGCTTAAAATGTATCTTTGCAGAACATTCTGTAAAAACAGTCACACACCCTACATTCATTAACCCCCAAATATGAATCATCTGTTGTCACAGAAGATAAAACAGAGGGCTCTTTATTATGATTCATTCAAATTATTTCCTAAATTTGCAAAAGTTAAATGTTTCATTTATTTATACACATATATTTTTGTAAAGTGAAAAATAGCAGATCAGTAACAATGGAAGCAGTTCGTATTTCAATATAAGAAATTATCTATGATATGGGTCTTTGCTAGTAACTTTGTTCTATTCTAAATAAATTATCTCAATGGTATATAACAATAAAAAACAATAGAAATGTTTTTCTTAATGCTTTGATTTTTAAAGATATTAAAAGTATAGTAGTAGCTAATGTCATATAATAGTAAACAATTTGGGGCACGTGGGTGGCTCAGCGGTTAAGTGTCTGCCGTTGGCTCAGGTCCTGATCCCAGGGTCATGGGATCAAGCCCCACATTGGGTTCCCCGCAGGGAGCCTGCTTCTCCCTCTGGCTCTCTCTGTGTTTCTGATGAATAAATAACTAAAATCTGAAAAAAAAAATCCAACAATTTAATGGGGTATATTCTTGTAAAAAGGACAATCATATAAACATTTAAAATTGATTATATGCAAAATTACAATTTTATACATTGCAGTAATTCTACATAAAATTATAAATAAAAAGAACTTACGTTCTGTAAATACTTTTGTTTTTCAAATAAAAATGGATGTAAATCATGCTGTATTTTTTAAATTTTTAGTGTAATTTAATTATTGTTGTTTGTTTAGTTTACTTTTTCTGAAAAGATCACCCTTTCTAGGCTACTGTATTTATATAGGGAGTACAATTCAACATGCCCAATGTATCCTGAACAGTTCCTATTCCACTGGGAATTTAACCCCAAAATCTGTAGACATGGTTTTATGCCTATTCAATACTATAGGTTCCCTATATACTTCTTTCTTTTTCTGTTTCTTTTCTTTTCCCTCTTTCTTTTCTTTCTGTTTTTTTTCTTCTTTCTTTCTTTCTTTCTTTCTTTCTTTCTTTCTTTCTTTCTTTCTTTCTTTTCCTTTCCTTTCCTTTCCTTTCCTTTCCTTTCCTTTCCTTTCCTTTCCTTTCTTTTCTTTCCTTTCCTTCTTTCCCTCTTTTAAATATAGGTAAAGCAAACATAGCACAAAACTTACCATCGTTTTTTAAAGATTTTATTTATTTATTCATGAGAAACAGAGAGAGAGAGAGAGAGAGAGAGAGACCCAGAGGAGAAGCAGGCTCCATGCAGGAAGCCCGATGTGGGACTTGATCCTAGGACTCCAGGATCACACCCTGGGCTGAAGACAGGCACCAAACCACTGAGCCACCCAGGGATCCCCAAAACTTACCATCTTAATAATTTTTAATTGTTCAGCTCAGTAGTGTTACATAATCTCATTGTTGTGAAACCAATATATATAACTTTGTCATCCTTTAAAATAGACACTCTATACTTATTGAACAACTCCCCCATTTTACCTCCCTACCCCAGGAAGAAATCTCAATGAGCTTGAATACTCCAGGTATCTCATATAAGTGGAATCATACAATATATGTTCTTTCTTGACTGCCATAGTTTACTAGACATAATTTCCTCAAGATTCACTCTTGTTGTAGCATGTGTTAGAACAGCCTTCCTATTTAAGGCTGCATGATATTCCACTGTATGTGTATACTGCTTTTTATTTATTCATTGATCCCCAGAAGGACATTTGTGTTGGTTTCATATTTAGGCTATTATAAATAGAGCTGCTATGAACAGGGGTGTGTAGGTATCTCTTTTGAGATTCTGCTTTTTATTGTTCTGGATATAAAGCCAGAAGTGGAATTGATGGATTATATGATACTTCTAATTTTTTGAGGCACTGTCATACTATTTTTTTATAATGGCTATACTGTGTTACATTCCCACCAAATGTGCATAAGGCTTCCAATTTTTCCAGGTCTTTAATGACGTCTTTATTCTTTCCACATCTTTTATTTTCCACAGTAGCCATCCTGATGGCTCTGTGATGATATATCATTTGATTTTTATTTCTATTTCTCTAATGATTTGTGATGTTGAACATCTTTCACTTACTTGACCTCCATACATTTCTTGTATTTGGAAATGCCTGGCTCCTTCTTTTGATCCCAGAGATGCATTAGAAATGTATTTTCATATATATATATATGAAATATATATATATGTGTGTGTGTGTGTGTGTGTGTGTGTGTGTGTGTGTGTTATATAAGTCCCAGCCTAAGGAGATATTCTTGCCTAAGAATATCTGAGTGTACTCATCTAGGCCCTTTTTTGCACACAGAGGGTACACAGCACACCCTAGGGCTACCCAGTGAGGTCCAAGGGTAGAGAGAGAGAGGGAGGGAACAAGAACTGGGGCTCTGCCTTTATTAGGGTGGAGGGTGGCATGCCCAGGGTTTCATAGGTTCACTCTTTATCGGCAAATTTAAAGCATAAGAACCAGAATTAAGTTAAGGAGTAGGAAGGGAAAAGCAAAGTCATTTAAGGGATCAACTGTGTAGGTTATACAGAGTTCTTGAAAAGGGAACGTCATGGGAAGTAGTGTCCTGATTCCTCATATAGTTTTGTGTGAGTGGCTGTGTCATATGTTTATTCAAGATGAATGTCCTGAAATGGATGCTTCTGCAACCAAAAGCTTAATGTCAGACACATTATAATCAAGAAGTTTAATGTCAGGCACTGTAATACAGAATAAATTAATTTTAATATTTTAAAAATACAACAAAATGGAACTGGAGGACAGTTTTAAATGCCCAATGTACTTATTTTATTTTATATTTATGTAGATGATTTTGAGTTTTCTTCATATGCAAAATGCCTCATCTGCATGCAACATTTTATTTTCTGTAGTTATATGTCCATTTTACATAACTTTTAAAATCTTGAAGGATAAGTACAATTGTCTTTCACCTCAATAGAATTGGGTGGCCATGGTGTCAAACTTGGAGTTTATTTAATAAATAAAATGTGATAATTATTTATATCCTTGATGAATTAAAGAAAAGTAATTCTCAGGATCCCTGGGTGGCTCAGCGGTTTAGCTCCTGCCTTCGGCCCACCACATGATCCTGGAGTCCTGGGATGGAGTCCCACATCAGGCTCCCTGCATCAGGGGCCAGCTTCTTCCTCTGCCTGTGTCTCTCATGAGTAAATAAATAAAATCTTAAAAAAAAAAAAGAAAAAAAGAAATGTAATTCCCTTATGCATTTTGGAAAACTATGTCTTCTCGTTACCAAAAATGTGCACAAAAATAATGTGACATAATTTTAACTCTATCTGGAATAAGCACGGGCCTTTTATCAAGCTTCTCCCTTATCACTAATATCTTACTGCCTCTTCTCAGAAGAGAGGGATGCAAATCTGGAATTATGCCCTTTTTTATAGCTTGACTCTGTCTTTCCTGGAGGTGACCATCAGAAAAGGAATCATTTCTTCTCGTTTTATCTTCCTGTTCTCTTTCTTGATATCAAAACTAACCTTCAATTAATGGACCTGGAAAAAAAAAGTTGTAATGTTACTAGTTACTATAGAATCATGAAATCCTCAAATTTCTGAATATACCTTCCTTCATTTCCTCAATGTATTAAGTTTTCAAAATCTTACTTTTTGCTCACCATGTATATCATTCTGCAACTTACTGTAGAGAGGAGACTTTATTACCAGGAAATTGTTTTTGTGTCATATAAAACAATATTTTTAAAAGTCTATTATAGTCAACAGAAACCTTTCATATACTTTTCTTTTTTGTTGTCATAAAAACCTCACTACTTCTGGAGCAGACATTGTTATTCTATTTTGTAATTCAGAAAAGTGAATTTCATAGAGCTAAATGATTCCTTAAAGATCTCCCAGTTGTGTGTGTGTGTGTGTGTGTGTATGAACTTGTTGGGCAGTAAAATACTTTCTTATGAGCTCATGAGACAAGAGAGTTCACATCAATTATATATAATTATATATGTGTGTGTGTATGTGTACATGGAGGTTTTGTCCAAATTAGACTTCAATCATCATGCTGATGCTAAAATATACTTATTTATATGTCTATAACATAAGACATATAAGAAACAAATGTAGGTAAAAATTTTAAAACTGTACATCACAGTTTGAAAGCATTACTGATTTTTGTTGTATATGTGTGTTTGTGTATTTATACATGTTTCTGTGTATCTGCATAAAAGCACTTGTTGAAATAATTGAGAATGTGATTTCCTTCACAAGGGTAGGCATTAGAACCAGTATATAGGACATGTTATTTCTTTTATTGAATTATATCTGCTAACTATGATTAAGGAAACAAATAAATAGAAAAAAGAAGTCACCCACTGGGGATCAGAAGTTATTAAAGTTGGAGTCACTAATATATTCCCATGAGTACAATTACATGTAAAACAAGCCAGTTGTATTTATACATAATCAGAGAGTGGTTGGTAGATGAAGCCCTGTTTAGTAAAATAATGAGAAAGCTGGTCTTTGTAGAAAGGTTATAGAAACTAACTTGCCTAATTCTCCATCTATCTCAAACAGGTTTAGCAGGTAGAGTAAAACAAAATATATCTGGAAACATCCATCTGTATTTCCAGCTGGAAATTAATAGAAAAAAACAAATCTACAACTGTCACATATTAAGTTTTATAAACTAATAACTTTAGTACTATGTACTATGCTAAATGGAAATAATGTATATAATTCATATTCAATGAAATTGTAAAATCTGAGTTAGTTTACGGTTTATCACATTAAAAATGTTGACATAGTAATGGCACATTGTCAAGTGATTTTGACTTTTAATTTATACCAATAGCTCTCTATGAAAAGATGATTATAAAAAACACCGAGCCATTGTTATAAAATAATTGTCTATACTGTAAAGTACCATGAGGATTAGAAATCAAACAACATTCCCTCTAAATGTATTAGGTTATTATATCTATAGGTCTCTCTCTTGATCTCTTTATTGGTCAAGCTATATTGTTGGTATTTTCTCAATTCTTTCAAATAACACATTGTTTTTTAAATTGTTATAAAATGATTAAAATTCAACTAAATGATATCCTATTCAATTGTTTTTTATAACATCAAAATATATTAAAATTAATTTGCTTATAGTTCAATATTAAATGCATTTTTATGGATCAATAGTATGTTTCAACCTAAGGTTCAAAAAAATTAAACTTGTACTTTAAAAAAATGGTTGAAAATAAAGGCAATTTTCTCAATTCTAGAAAGAATAAAAAATCACAAATAGCAATTTTATTCATATTATTATGACCTAAAAATATAAGCATAAATATATCATCTATAAAAGGATAACATTGATTAGTTTCAAGAATGGATCTCTTTAAGGTGGAGCTGTATCTATATATTGGCTTCTAAGAATACAGTAAAGAAACCATAAATTTGGAAATTGCAGTCATATTTGGATTTTTGGAACATGGCTTGCAGTTCTATCACTCTTCTGATTACTGGTTACTTATTGGGCACTTCTTTTTGAAAGTTTTACCTGGAAGTTTTTTCTGTTTCACCCAATATTATACCCCATTTAACTTCCTCTTCTCTTTCATGCCTTCTCAAATATTTTGTAGTCCTAACCTTTGTTCCTACTCTCCCTCAAAACATCTCTCGACAAAATTGTTCATGACATTCATAAAGCAAATGCTAAGTCCAAGGGCCAGTTCTAAGCCTACAAGTTACTTAACCTGTTGCCAGTACTTAATTCAGTTGATCACTTCATCCTTCCTCAAAAACTGCCTTTCCCTTAATTTTCAGGAAATTATTTCCTTTTTCAATTTCTAACTTATTTCACTGGTTGATACTTCCCAGAATTCCTTGTGAATCTTGTCAATTTTCCCATCTCTTAAATTTCGTTGATGTCCTGGACATGGTCCCAGCTCTTATTTTCTACGAAAGTTCTCTCATTAGCCTCTTTCATTAGTGCATATATGTTTATAACTGGTAAGTTCGTAGCTTCAGGTAGGAAATCTGGATACAATTATCACTTCCGAATTCAATTTTCATATAAATATTGAATAACATCAAATGTAATATAAACATCAGTAATTATTTTGATATTTCCAACTCCATACTTCTCCGTGACAAAAATCTGACCACTATTCACCACATCTGCCACAACCACTCTGGTCAAAGCTATCACTATCTCTTTCCTAGAATATTGACAGAGCCATTAACTAATCTCTCTGGCTTCCACTTTAACCTACTCCATGAGTCTAGTTTTCACACATTACCAGAGGGATCATTTTTAAATATGTCAGATTTGGTCACCTCTCAGTTCAGAATCATCCAATGGCTTCTCTTATACTTAGAATAAAGTTCAAAATCATTATCATCCTACAAAGTCATGTGTAACCTTAACCTTTCCCTTCCTGTCATCAGTTCTCACAACTATCCCCTTCTCTCAATATGCATTGTCTTCATGGACATTCCCTTGGTTGTCAGCCTCAAACAAATTTTTCCTTAATACTCTTGCAATAAGTACCAAGGGTCAATCTGCAAATGCACAATATTGATGTGGGGAACTATTTTAAATCCAAACTAAGCTGTGTGACAAGGTAAGGATGAGATGTCCTTAATCCTAGAATAGTTTTAATCTTTCTAACAATACAAAAAAAAAAAGTGAAAAGTGAAACAAATAGAAGTTAGATTTGCATAGAAACAAATAGAACAAATAGAAGTTAAATTTGCATAGAAAGACTTGTTGATTGGGACTTAATCAAGATAAGAAGCTTTTGCACAGCAAAAGAAACAGTCAACAAAACTAAAAGACAACCTACAGAATGGGAGAAGATATTTACAAATGACGTATCAGATAAAGGACTAGTATCCAAGATCTATAAAGAACTTATTAAATCAACAGCAGGGGATCCCTGGGTGGCGCAGCGGTTTGGCGCCTGCCTTTGGCCCAGGGCGCGATCCTGGAGACCCGGGATCGAATCCCACGTCGGGCTCCCTGCATGGAGCCTGCTTCTCCCTCTGCCTGTGTCTCTGCCTCTCTCTCTCTCTCTCTCTCTGTGCGTGTGACTATCATAAATAAATAAAAATAAATAAAAATAAAAATAAATCAACAGCAAAGAAACAAACAATCCAATCATGAAATGGGCAAAAGACATGAACAGAAATCTCACAGAGGAAGACATAGACCTGGCCAACAAGCACAAGAAAAAATGCTCCATATCACTTGCCGTCAGGGAAATACAAATCAAAACCACAATGAGATCCCCCCTCACACCAGTGAGAATGGGGAAAATTAACAAGGCAGGAAACAACAAATGTTGGAGAGGATGCAGAGAAAAGGGAACCCTCTTACACTGTTGGTGGGAATGTGAACTGGTGCAGCCACTCTGGAAAACTGTGTGGAGGTTCCTCAAAGAGTTAAAAATAGACCTGCCCTACGACCCAGCAATTGCACTGTTAGGGATTTACCCCAAAGATACAGATGCAGTGAAACGCCTGGACACCTGCACCCCAATGTTTCTAGCAGCAATGTCCACAATAGCCAAACTGGAAGGAGCCTCGGTGTCCATCGAAAGATGATGGATAAAGAAGATGTGGTTTATGTAACAATGGAATATTAGCCATTAGAAACGACAAATACACACAATTTGCTTTGACGTGGATGGAACTGGAGGGTATTATGCTGAGTGAAATAAGTCAATCGGAGAAGGACAAACATTATATGGTCTCATTCATTTCGGGAATATAAAAAATAGTGAAAAGTAATAATGGGGAAGGGAGAAAAAATGAGTGAGAAATATCAGAAAAGGAGACAGAACATGAGAGACTCCTAACTCTGGGATGCGAACAAGGGGTGGTGGAAAGGGAAGTGGGCAGGGGGTGGGGGTGACTGGGTGATGGGCACTGAGGGGGGCACTTGATGGGATGAGCACCTAGTGTTATTCTATATGTTGGCAAATTGAACTCCAATAAAAAAAAAAAAAGACTTGTTGAATGTGAATACCATTTTATATACTCATGATCACCCACAGAGGCACCAACACACACATATACATGTACCATTAAGAAAATGCTCATCAATTCCTATTTTTCTTTGTATTACATGTATGTGTGTGTCTGTATATATATATATATATATATGTATATATATATATATATATATATATATACAGAAGTATTATATATCTTTTGTGATCCCTTCTAGATCATTCTTCTGTGTTCTGTGCCCTGTATGAGGCCATCATGTATGAATTGTGACAAAGAGCAACTTTAGTCACCAGGAAACAATAAGATACGGATCTATTCCTCCTCCAGGGAAGAGATGATTCCCTCCTCACAGCTCTCTCTGTCTAGGTTGTTGTAGGGCAAGTGTTCCGGGCAATTGCTCCACCTTTTTTTTTACCCCTCAGGCCTAATCATAGATGTGATTTACAGCTGTTACTATCTTCAAGTTATTACATAAGCCGTTGTATTCTCTTGTGGGATTTCTACAACCAACTCTTGTCTTTGTAAATAACCCCTGTAAATTGTCCTCAACTTACTAAAATACAGTTTGAGTGATTCATTTGTTTTTGTTCAGTAACTTGACTTAAATTTAGCTGTTAAAATAGTTAAATACATGAATCCATTATGTATATTTGCTCATATTTTAGTTTTGAATGTTTTCATAAAGAAATTTTCATATTTCATATTCATAAAGAACATTTTCATAAAGAATATTATTATAGCATCTACTTTAGAGCTGCAGAACACTCCATTTACTGCTTTCAAGAGCTTCTCATTTGGGCAATCCAGAAAGCTCGGCCATTTATTAGACTTAGGGGTTACTTTTTTACTGTGCATTTGTGGATATAAAATTTTGTCCCGGAGGATGGTTAAATAAGAGGTAGAGGTAAAGTCCTTGTATTTGTACTTTCCTGAGCTTATTATCTACATGATTAAGAACCAGTCTAAAGGTAACATAAAAGCCACATGCCAACCCATTAGCATGGTAGTCAACAGCCGTTACATATACCTGCCACAGCATCGCCTAATCATGAGTTCTCTTACTTTGAATTCAAAAGTAAAACACTAAGTATCTGTGTAGTTGATGCTACTTCATATTTTCTTAAATAATTATGCATCTCGAGTCACTCAAATCATGGTAGTTCTGGGTTGAGGAATGCCTATGATTAAGTCTAAAACTTGTGTTCCCTAAAATTTCTAATTATTAGTTGTTGAACCATATAGGTACATTTTTATAGAGATGATCATATGAGATTTCTCCCTCAATCAATAATGTGGCAAATTATATTAATACATTTTCTAATAATGAATCAACTTATGCCTTCAATATACTCAACTTGATTGTTTCAGGTTTGAAAATTTTTCTTTAGCTTGTGTTTGATAATATTGTTTAGGATTTTTGTAAATATATCTAAGAAGTGTTATTAGGTTATAATTTCAGCTTTCCTATCATACTTCAGTAATTATGACATTAATTTTATAAAAGCCCTGTAAATAACCTTCAAAGCAAAACTGTCTTTTATACTCTTTGAGAAAGTTTAATGAGATCTGAATTATTTTGTTCTCAAATATTTTACAGAACATACCTTGAAAATCATCAGACTTACTTTGTGTATGTATTTTGTTTGTTTTCTCCTTTATTTTGGGTGAGAGGAAGCTTTCAACTGATTCAATATCAATCATTAAATATATAGAAACTGACTATTCTGAGTCAGGTTTAAAATTTCATACTTTAGGTATTTGTACATTTCAAAATTCATTGGTATACATGTATTTATGTTTTCATTTTAATATCTATCACAATTATAATTATATATCTATTTATTTCTTTAAAGATAGTGCATTTCCATAATATGTAATTAATAACTTATGGCAAGTTCTGAAATATGACCATGTGAGTGTTTGTCTGGAAAAGATGAGATAAAATATCGTCTCTGGAAGGTCAAAATAATGAAATATTTGAACAAATAAGCCAGGTGCAGTAATGAAACACAAACTGCTAAACGTTTCAATGAGTATGGGGAACTGTAAAAGTGAGGTCACATAAGAATAAAAATAGAAAACATGGTAGCTGGTACAATTTAGTTTTAGGCATTTGAAATAAAAGTGATAGTGTTTCAAAATATCAGAAAGGAGTGATGTAGACATATTCCCTATTCTCAAACTCTAAGGTCAAAATGTCTGACACTAGCACTTACACATATATAAATAAACATAAATTGATATATTAATAAAATTTTTATGTATTTAACACACATATATATATGTGTACCTACATATGCATAGATAATATCTTTAACCACTGGAAAGCATCAAGTTGTCAGGAAATTGATTATACAATATTATCTTTTGAAAATTTAAGTGCTAAGTATATTTTTGCAGGGGTCATTACTTAGCCTGCTACTATTAAACATTTTTTTAAATTAATGATTGGGGTGATGAACCAGAGTGTCTTTATTAAATTTGCTGATGACACCAATTTGGAGGGACAATTAGCACATTTAAAAACTGGATTAAAATTCAAAATGACCTTGATGAGTTGGAGAGGAGCCTGGATATAAACAAGATGAAGTTGATTAAGTTCATGTGCAGTAATTCATTTAGCGTTTTCCACATTTACAGTGGCCAAACCATTATGCAATTCTGATCGGAACTTTTAATAAAAATAGTTTGAACCATCTATCTTCAATGCATTACAGTCACAGTAAATGTTAAGTCAAGATTTTGGTGCATCCAACTGGCATAAAAATGAACTTCCTAGTCTAATGGAAGTGATGTTGCTTCCAGGATTCTTCAAGGCACAAATATGAAGGTTGAGATGGAAATATGTCTGCCAAAAATCACTTAGAACAGGTCAATGTTTCTAAACTGAGAAAAAATAAAGCACAACAAAGATCATTACAAAAGTCAAAAATGCCATGTAAACTGAAAGTGATGTTAGAAAGAAAAGAGTGGTAAATACATGAATATCAATTTTTTTCTATTAGTTACTTAATGTTTTGGAGGGAATTTCTATCATTGAATTATGGTACCAAGACTTTGAAAAATGAATTACCCGTGAATAAAGTGTTTTACATATGAGTAAACTACCTTAAGAAATAAATATAAAAGTTTAAGAAAATAATTATAGGCTTCAGAATTAACATGAACATTCTTGTCTTTAATGTGAGTTTTAAAATCTGAGGGCCAATGTCTATAATGAGAATCTCATAAAAATTTTAAATAACAAGGACATGAAATTTTCACACAGATCCAGAAATTCTGTCAATATCCTAAAATATCTGCTGGATAGAAGATCCAAAGTTAAGAAAGTTAAGAATTGTCTTCTCAATATATATGGTTTCAGGATATTTACATTTTTCCTTTTTTTTTTTTTTTTTTACATTTTTCCTTCTAATTGATGGACTTGATTACTCAGCAGTTTTGCATTTATAGAAATATTAAAAACAAATACAGAGAATTCCCATATACTCTTCCTTCTGTCCAATTTTCCCTGTGATTAAGATTTTGAATTAACGTAGTGCATTTGTTGCAGTCAATATTGATACGCTATTATTAACTAAAGTTTCTATAGTTTACATTAAGGTTTACTCTTTGTCATACAGTTTTATGGGTTTTGCCAAATGCATAATGTCATGTGTCCACTATTACAGTATCAAGGGAAGAACTTTACTGCCTTTAAATTCTCCTGTACCTGATTTATTCATTTTTTACCTATTCATGATCCCTGGCATCAACAATCCTTTTACTGTCTTTAGTTTTGTCTTTTCCAGAATGTCATTTCATTGGAATCATGCAGTACAGAGCCTTCTCAGACCGCCTTCTTTCACTTAGCTATATGCATTAAGTTACCTCTATTTCTTTTTATGGCTTGATAGCTCATTTCTCTGTATTAATAAATAGTACTCCACTCTATTAATAATCCACAGTCTCGGGATGCCTGAGTGGCTCCGTGGCTCAGTGGTTGAACAACTGCCTTCAACTCAGGACATAATTCTGATGTTCCGGAATCAAGTCCCACATAAGGCATCCTGCCTGGAACCTGCTTCTCCTTCTGCCTATGTCACTGCCTTTCTGCGTCTCTCATGAATAAATAAATAAAGTCTTAAAAAATAATAATAATCCACAGTTTATCCATTCACCTAACATCTTAGTTGCTTTTAGTTTTTGACAGTTATGAATAATATTGCTCTAAAATCTGTGTGCATGTTTTTGTTTAGACAAAGTCTTCAACTCTTTTTGCTAAATACACCAAATATTAGTAATGGAAACCTCACCGAAGTGGAGTTGAGAGGTTTGGGCTGGGGGAGTTCCCACACCCAACCACCCTAGTCAATTGTAAAGTTGGACTTCACCTTGCATGTAGGTGCAGCCAAAAGAAGAGACATTCTCCTCATCCCCGCTGGCAATAGATCTGCCAATGAAAAGCCACCACACTTTGGCTCCCAGTTTATTCCAATGAGTTTTTAGTTCATAACAACTTTTTATGTTACCCCTTTCCTCCTTTAAAAAAAAAAAAAAGTGTGCCTCTCCTTAGTTCCGTCACTTGCGCATGGTTTTGCCATAGCTTGTTTGTCCCAGATTGCATTTCTCCTTTATTCTTGAATAAATCCACTGTCACTAGTAAAGTAACTGTCAGTTTTACTTTTAAGATTAACAATACCTTAGGGGTGCAATGCAGGGATGTATGGGTAAGACTATGTTCAGCTTTGTAAGAAACTTCCTGTCTTTCAAAGTGGCTGTACCATTTTTCATTTCTATTAGCAATTAATGAGAGTTCTTTCTGCTCCATATCTTCTCTAGCATTTGGTGTTGTCATGTTTTTGGAATTTAGTCATACTAATAGGTGTATATGGGTACATAACCTACAATTCCCTAATAACCTGTGATGATGAGCATATTTTCATATACTTATTTGCCATCTGCATATTTTCATTGATGAGTTTCTTTTCAGATCTATCCACTTTATTTTTTTGTTTGTTTTTTAAAGATTTATTTATTTATTCATGAGAGACAGAGAAAGTGTCAGAGACACAGGCAGAGGGAGAAGCATGCTTCCCAATGGGAGCCTGACAGGGGACCAGATCCAGGCTCATGCCCTGAGTCAAAGGCAGATGCCCAACTGCTGAACCACCTAGGTGCCCCTTCTACCCACTTTCTAATTGGGTTGTTGGTTTACTTATTGTGGAATTTTAAGAGGTATTTGCATGTTGCAGACACAAATCCTTTATCAGACATGTCTCTTGCAAATATTTCTTCCAAGTCAGTAGCTTGTTTTTCATTCTCTTAATGGAGTCTTTAATAGAACAGTACTTTTTTTTTATTTTAATGTAGTCTAACATCAGTTTTTTTTTCTTTTATGCATTATGCTTTTGAGGTTGTATCTAAGAACTCGTTGCCAAACCCAAGGCCATGTAAGTTTTCTCCTGTGCTATCATTTGCATGTTCTATAATTTTGTGTTATACATTTGTTTCTGTTTCTGGTCTGACATGTAAAGAACTTGGAAATTGTCATTCCTTTTCTCAAAATAAGACCAAAACTGAACAAACTGAAAATCAATAATATTTCCTAGATTCATCGGAGAATTGAGGTAACAGAACAAACTGCTCTCCTATAAACTGGAGAGACAGATAGGCAGATACAGAGAATGACAGTTTATGTGGAACAGAACCCAGGGTAAAAAACCTACAGGTTGAGCTACTACCTGTAGACATTTTAAAATGGTAATTGATGGCTTGCTGAGGCTAAATGTAGATAAACTACCTTGAGACTCAAAACTACAAGTGGGGAAAAAAAAAAGAAGAAGAAAAAGCAAAAAACAAAAACAAAAACAAAAACAAAACCCAAAAACATAACCTACAAAGGTACGAGGATAAGAATTCTATTCCACTGATTTTTAGAAACTATGCAATCAAGAAGAGATTGTAAAAAAGGGTGATTGTAAAAGAGGGTGTAGTGAAATATTTAAAGTGCTTAAAGAAACACTATCACCAAACTAGAATTTTGTAGCCAATGAAATTATCCTTCAAAAGTGAAGGAGCAATAAAGAATCACTAAGACAAATAAAAATTGAAGAACTTTTGGTTTGGTTTCTTTTTTTTTTTTTTTTAAGATTCTATTTATTTATTTGACTGAGAGATAGAGAGAGCCAGAGAGCACAGGTGAGGGGAATGACAGAGGGAGAGGGAAAAGCAGATTTCCCCACAGAGCAGGGAGCCAGTGGGGCTGGACCACAGGACCCTGGGATCATGACCCGAGCCAATGGCAGACGCTTAAAGGACTGAGCCACCCAGGCACCCCTTGAAGGACTTTTTATCAGTAGGACTGCCTTGCAGGAAATATCAAAATAAGTTCCTCAGAGAGAAGGAACATGTAGAAGACGAAAACTGTCACCTGCATATTGAAAGAAAAGTTAGAGAAAGAATAAATAAAGGTAAAATAAAATATTTTACCTTTATTTATTCATGCACCCAGGTTTGCAAAATAGAGATATTTTGATTAAACATTTATTTCTATTTATCAGTTAGAATAATTTTTATAAAAAGATACTTTTGGTAATATTCTATTTGATTATCTAGTGCTATAGTTCAAACAGTGATAGAGGATAAATGCTGGATCCATTTCCAGTAACCAGTTTTTAATATCATTAAAATCTCATGAATTTGATAAACTTCTATATTAATTTATGATAAAAATCTCTACAAAATGGGAATAGAAAGAAACTATCTCATGCTGATAAAGGCAAATTGTAAAATACTACAGCTAACATTATGCTTAATGGTGAAAGACTAGAATGAACTATCTGCACAATCTATATTTGATAAAGAACTTGTACCCAGAATATATAAAAACCTCTTACAAGTTTTTAATAAAAAGAAAAATGATTCAATAAAACTTGCTAAAATATTTGAAGTTACAGTTCACCAAATAAGGTATTTGAATGGTAATTAAGCATAGAACAAGGTACTCCGTGTTATTAGTCATTTAGAAAATGCATGTTAATAGTAAGACACCTAGACATCCTTACTAGAATAATGAAATTTTAAAAAAGACTGTTATCAAATACTGGTGAAGAACTCTCATGTATTACAAAGCAAAATGGGCTAGCCACTTTCAAAACTAATTTGACAATTTCCTATAAAGTTAAATTCATGAGTATCATAGACTCAGCAATTTCGTTCATAATTACCAAAGCAAATTAAAGCATGAGAACTAATATTTATTTATTTTTTTTAAAATTTTTTTTTTATTTATTTATGATAGTCACACACACACACACACAGAGAGAGAGAGAGAGAGAGAGAGAGAGAGAGGCAGAGACATAGGCAGAGGGAGAAGCAGGCTCCATGCACCGTGGGCCCGATGTGGGATTCGATCCAGGGTCTCCAGGATCGTGCCCTGGGCCAAAGGCAAGCGCTAAACCGCTGCGCCACCCAGGGATCCCGAGAACTAATATTTATCATAGTATTCTTCATACTATCTGATAATTTGAAAAATTGTTTATATCCATATAATGGAATGCAAATCAATACCAAATATGAAATGATTTCTGATATATACAGTCATATGGTGTTATATTTTGATTTATACTAAAAATATATGTATATCGGGTTTAGGTCGCCATTTATGGCAGACCTAAAAGCCTTGGGATTTCCTAAATAAAGAAATCCACAAAGATATCTCTTGTTGGGATCCCTGGGTGGCGCAGCGGTTTGGCGCCTGCCTTTGGCCCAGGGCGCGATCCTGGAGACCCAGGATCGAATCCCATATCGGGCTCCCGGTGCATGGAGCCTGCTTCTCCCTCTGCCTATGTCTCTGCGCCTCTCTCTCTCTCTCTCTCTCTCTGTGACTATCATAAATGAATAAAAATTAAAAAAAAAAAAGCTTAAAAAAAAAAAAAAGATATCTCTTGTTATGTTGATAAGGTGACTTCTGAACACTACCTAAGGATGGGGGCTGGTTGCCAGGAGAACCAACCATGTGGTCAATGATTTCATCGGTTCTGTGTATGTAACAAGCCTCCATAAAGCCCAAAAGGACATGGTTCAGGTAGATTGGTGAGCTTGTGTAGATGTGGGGAGAGTAGCTCACCTGGCGAGGGCATGAGAGCTCTGCAATCTTTCCCCATACCCTGCCCGATGAGTCACTTCCATCTGGTGGTTTCTGAATTCTATCTTTTTATAATAAACCAGTGATCTGGTAAGTAATATCTTACTCTGTGTTTTGCAAGACACCCTTGTCATTAATCAAACTAGGAGGGGATCATGGGAAACTTATTTATTGCTAGTTCTTTGGAAATAGAGGTAATTACCTGGGCTTATGACTGTTATTATAATCGGGCAGGCAGGGGAGGCAGACTTGCAGAACTGAGAGGTCAGCCTGTGGAATCTGACCCAATCTCTGGGTAGGTAGTCTGAATTGAGTTAAATTGTAGGACACCCAGCTTGTGTCTGAGAATTTCTTGTTTGTGTGGGGAAGCCGTCACACTACTGGACACACATAGGTTGAAATTAGGTCCAGGCATCCAAAAAGATGTGGATAATCCTCAAAGGCTTGTGAAAAAAGCTGTCCCCCAAAGACTACATGTTATATGACTTTGCTTAATATAGTGATAGAAAGCAGTTTCTTGATTGCTGATAGCTAGAGGATATCAGGAAGAGATTGATTGCAAAAGGATACGAGGGAATATTTTGGGTGACGGAAATGGTCTCTATCATGATGCAGCAGTAATTAAATGATTGCAAACATTTAATAATTATCGAATTGTATATTGAATATTGATTGATATGAGTATTTTAAAATCACATTTCAATAAACCCCAATTAGAAATAAATAAGTAAAAGGGCAAACCATCTAAGGTCATTTAATTCTAAGGGTAAAATGTTTTGCATTATTCTACATTCCTTTCCTTGGCAAATACTACCATGTATAATTATATGTTTATAAGGGTCTGATTCTTCAATGATTGGAAATGCAATCTCAAACATAAACAGGACTAAATTCTTTCAGGCATCAGTCTCTTCAAGAAGTCTGTTCTAATTTGGTACCACACATAGATTATTTTATTTCAGTGTATTCCAAGTATGATTTTAGAGTCCAATTTTAATTCTATTTTGGGCCATATTATATAGTCATGTTTTGTCACATCCATAGGCTCCATACAATTTTTCATCTCTTTCTGGAGTCCTCTGATACATCGCCTACCACATAGGCATACATGCACATAGGCATACATCTTCCACAGAATGTTCACCGACAAAATCTTATCTTAAATCTCTAGTGTAAGATGCAGGAAAATGCAGGAATAGGGGAATTTATAATACCCTCAAGGAATAATCAGCATTTAATAAATTGTGTGTGTGTGTGTGTGTGTTAGAAATTCCACATTTTGGAAATGGCAAATTATATCCTATTTAAAATCAAATGAAACATAAGCCTTATTTCATTTATAAATCCTATAACAATAAATAAATAAATCCTATAACATAAGAAATTGAAGTGTACAAAATGCTAATTTTTATATAGAGAGAATATATTTAAAGTAAGTTTTTTGCAATCATTTTAAGTCATGATGAATCACTTTTCTCTCCTTGCCTCTCCCTCTCTCTCTTTCTTTTGTTTCTTTCACTCATGGAAAAAATTCACATAAAAACAACTAAATGGCATTAACTGAATAAAAGGACTATTTAATATGGAACAATATTCCCAAATGGAATGTCTAAAGTTCTAGAGAGAAAGAAAGATTGTACCGAATGCCATGAAAAAAACCATCATGTTTTCTTATCTCCTAATAAGTTGTCTTGACCTCCTGAAAGTGGCAAAATTCTTTCTGCTTTTGAGATGATAACTCATAGAACTGTCAAGAAGATCAAATTTCCTTCAAAGAATTAGATTTTTTTGTCACAAAATTTGGAAGTACCAGTTCTCCTGGGGCAAATGTAAATACACTGTCAGTTTTTGTGTTTGTTTGTTCCAACACTGTGTGATGTACTACCTCTTGGGAAATAGATTTGCTTCACTTCTCAAAAGATTTACTTTGGGCTAATAAATATTATTTTAGAAAATTCAAGGTAAAATGATTCTTAATCAACAGTTCATGATGAAAGTTTTAGGATTCAAAATTCTTAAAGGTTCAGATATCAACTAAGATTATTTAACTAATTAACACAATAAGCATAATACCATAAATCTTTGTCAATATGTGAAATTTTACTTAGTTTAAAATAACGGTAGACATTAAGTATTTAATAACCATTTAAAATAGATATAAACTATTTCATCCTCCACTATATTGTGATGGTAATAATAAATTAACTGATACATATTTGATGAATATAAAATGGTGATAAATTCTCTCGCATTTATACTTTGAATAAGCCAAAACATTACCTTAGTAGTCAAAAACAAAAATAATAAACCCCAGACAATAAGCTGTGAAAATATAGTCATTTGTATCTAAACTTCAAGAATTAAACAAACTTCAGAATAATATCTAAATTTCAAGACATTTTTAGGCAACTCGATATCTTTAAGAGATTTAAATGGAAAATATAGTAACAAAAATATAGATACTTTATAATCACATATACACACATTCATCCACACCCATACCCACACTTGCAAAAAGGCCAAGATCTGTCATGGGGAGACTAAGTACTCACCATTTACTTTCATTCTCACAATATTGCAATGTAGGTATGCTTCTCTTTTCTTTTTTCCGAAAATGTTAATTAAGGCATAATTGACATACAATATTCTATTAGTTTCAGGTGTACAACATGCTGATTCAATATCTGTGTACGTTGTGAAATAATCACCACAAGAAGTCTAGCTACCACCTGTCACCATACAAAGTCAATACAGTATTATTGACTATATTTTCAGGCTGTACCCTACACCCCGTGACTTATTCATTTTATAACTGGAAGTTTGTACCTGAACCCCTCCGCCCATGTTGTCTGGCAAGAGCCAACCTGCTCTCTGTATCTGTGAGTCTGGGTTTGGCTTGGTGTCACCGTGTGTGTACTCTTTTACCTGTTTAACAAGTGAGGATGCTGAGATTCGTCAGTTAAATAGCTTTCACAATCTTGTAAGTGGCAAAGATCGCATTTCACTCTCAGATCTGCCTTTCTCTAAAGCTCATGATATACTTACCCTGCTGCAGATGTTTGTGCTTTGCTGTATGACAACACAGATGCATAAATAAACAACTGTGAAATGAAAATACACTACGAGCAGCTAATGCAGTTAGCAAAGTCTTTCATACAATTGTACCTCCCTGATAAAGAGATATAAAAATATTTATCTCAAAAGAAAAATGTTTGCTCACTTTCCTTTCCTTACATATGATCTTTGGTATGATTTATAATGACTTTTTAAAGCAGCAGTGTTCATACAGTCTAAGCATAACTGCCATAACCACTAAGATTTCACAGTTTTCCAGTTGTCCTTTCTGGGACTCATCTAAATATTTTCCAGTAAATTACTTCATGACTGATCTGATTTTTAAAAACATGCAAATCAAGCTGAAATTGGTATATAAACAGGTAGAAAAATAATCAAAACTCAAATCTAACAGAAAGGACGAATACTCCGTGGGGAAATTGATAAAATAATTTAATTTAAAAAAATCGAAACAAATTCGATTGAATTGTTTAACATATTTAGAGAGATATAACTCAAAAGCCATGAAATATACCCAGTTAAAGCCTACAGTTTAGTGCTTTTTAAAGTATAGACAGAGCATTGTGAGGCAATCAACACAATTTAAATTTAAAACATTTTTATCACTCTAAGAAGAAACCCCGTGTCTATCAGCAATTTCTGCTGTTTATCCCACATTCTTCCAGAACCAGAGGATCTTTCTGTTTCTACAGGTTTGCCTATGCTGGACATTTCACGTGAATGGAATCAAACCATAGGTAGTCTTCAGTACGTATCAAGACTTCATTCATATTATATGGATAACTATTCCATTGGATGTATGAGTCACATTATGTTTATCCATTTATTAGTTGATGTATTTATTAGTTGAGATTCCCCCCCCCCCATATTTCAGTTAAAACCAATAGTGTTGCTTCTTGTGTTTGTGTGCAACTTTTTTCATGGATATATGTTTTTATCTATTAGGTAGATACCTGGAAGTAGAAAAACTTCATCCTATGTTTAATACCGTGCTTATTTTTAATTCTTTGAGGAACCTCCACACAGTTTTCCAGAGTGGCTGCACCAGTTCACATTCCCACCAACAGTGTAAGAGGGTTCCCTTTTCTCCGCATCCTCTCCAACATTTGTTTTTCCTGCCTTGTTAATTTTCCCCATTCTCACTGGTGTGAGGTGGGATCTCATTGTGGTTTTGATTTGTATTTCCCTGATGGCAAGTGATGCAGAGCATTTTCTCATGTGCATGTTGGCCATGTCTATGTCTTCCTCTGTGAGATTTCTCTTCATGTCTTTTGCCCATTTCATGATTGGATTGTTTGTTTCTTTGGTGTTGAGTTTAATAAGTTCTTTATAGATTTTGGAAACTAGCCCTTTATCTGATATGTTATTTGCAAATATCTTCTCCCATTCTGTAGGTTGTCTTTGAGTTTTGTTGACTGTATCCTTTGCTGTGCAAAAGCTTCTTATCTTGATGAAGTCCCAATAGACCTGCCCTACGACCCAGCAATTGCACTGTTAGGGATTTACCCCAAAGATTCAGATGCAATGAAACGCCGGGACACCTGCACCCCGATGTTTCTAGCAGCCATGTCCACAATAGCCAAACTGTGGAAGGAGCCTCGGTGCCCATCAAAAGATGAATGGATAAAGAAGCTGTGGTTTATGTATACAATGGAATATTCCTCAGCCATTAGAAACGACAAATACCCACCATTTGCTTCAACGTGGATGGAACTGGAGGGTATTATGCTGAGTGAAGTAAGTCAATCGGAGAAGGACAAACAGTGTATGTTCTCATTCATTTGGGGAATATGAATAATAGTGAAGGGGAATATAAGGGAAGGGAGAAGAAATGTGTGGGAAATATCAGAAAGGGAGACAGAACATAAAGATTCCTAACTCTGGGAAATGAACTAGGGGTGGTGGAAGGGGAGGAGGGCGGGGGGTGGGGGTGAATGCGTGACGGGCACGGAGGGGGACACTTGACGGGATGAGCACTGGGTGTTATTCTGTATGTTGGTAAATTGAACATCAATAAAAATTAATTTATTAAAAAAAATACCGTGCTTAAGTTTTGAAGAAATACAAATAGTTTTTGGAGTACATCATTTTATGTTCCCACAAGAAAAGTATTACTATCCAAATTCTCTACAGCCTTATCAACACTCGTTGTGTCCTTGGAAAAGTAGCCATCCTCTTGGATATGAAGTGGCAACTCACAGTTTCTTTGGTATTTCCTTAATGACCAGTGATGTTGAACGTCTTTGCATACGCTTATGGATCATACATATATCTTCAATGGAGACATGTCTATAGATTCTTTTTCCATTTTTTAAATGAGATGATTTGGGTTTTTATGATTGAGTTTAATAATTATATATCCTGATAAATATAAATATAAATATAAAACCCCAGAATATATAAATCTAGAAGTCATCGCATATATCTTCTTCCTTTCTGGGGATGTCTTTTCCCTTCTGAAAGGATATTGTGTGCAACACAAAAGTTTTGAATTTTCATAGAGGACACTGTAAATTTTGTCAGTTGTACATTTTTTGGTGTTATATATGAGAAAACATTGTCTAATCAGATAAAGATTTATTTTTGTTTTTTTTCGATGAGTTTTATAATTGTAATACTTCTATTTATTTCTATAATCCTTTTGAGGTCTTTTTTTGTATATGAATTGTAGCAAGGGTCTGACATTATCATTTTGCATCTAGATATCCATCTTTCTAGTAATATTTGTATAAAAAAGCTGTTCTTTTCTCATTGAATGATCCTGCACCTTTGCTTGCAATAAATTGACCATACATGCAAGGGTTTGTTTTTGGACTTTTCATTCTATTTCATTGATCTATGTGTCCACCATATGTCAGTACCACACTGGCTTAATTACTGTAGCTTTGTAGTAAGTCTTGAAATCAGGAGATATGGGTCCTCCAAATCTTTCTTCTATTTTAAGATTGTTGGGACCACTCTGGGTTTAGGATCACTTTCAACAATTTCTGCAAGAAATCCTGTAAGGATTTTGGTAAGAATTAGTCTTAAATTTTTACATCAGTTAGGGAAAGTGGAGGTCTTTTGATCCATGAACAAATGTTTTCCCATTTATTTAGATCTTCTTTAATTCAACAGTTTCCAGTACACAAGTTTTGCATTACTTTTGTTGAATATATTCCTAAATATTTCATTCTCTTCAATTAAATTCTACTAAATTTCTAATTTAATTTTATAGCTGAAATTTTATTGTGAGTATATTGTAACTGATTATTTCATATTAATCTTGTTGAACTTGTTTATTGGTTTTAACAGTTTTTAAATGAATCTTTTAGGGTTTTTTATTTATAAGAACATGCTGTTTGAAAATAGGAATCCTTTTACTTCTTCCTTTCAATGTGGATGTCTTTATTTTTAATGTCTAGTTGCCTTGTCTGTAAAATACCAGTACCAGTACATTTTTAGGTTTACTTTGCTCTAATGATCATTTTAATTTCTTACATTTGGAAGGTTAGGTGATTGATTTTAGAGATTTCTTTTTTTAAAAAAACAGCATTTTTCAGTTGTAAATTTTCCTCTGTGTACTGCTTTAGCTGCATCCTGGAAGATTTGATGTTTTATTTTCACTTTCAGTAATATCAAAGCTATTTATAATTTATCTTGTAATTTATTTTTGATCTATTAGTTACTTGGCAATGTCATTTAAATTTTGACATACTTATGAGTTTTTAAATTTTCCTTCTGATTTCTGATTATAATTTTGACCTATTGTACTGATATAAAATTATTTGTATGACTCAGTTTTTAAAAAAAAATTAATAGTGTGGTATATAAGATAGAATTATTATTTCAAGGGGGAGAAATTGGAAGCTTAAAAGAAGTCTTGGCAAATGCCATATGATTTCACTTATATGTGGAATCTAAAAAACAAATGAATAAGCAAACAAACTAAAAGCAGAACAAGGATTATAAATATAGAAAACAAACTAATGATTGCCAGAGGGGAAGGGAGTGGGAGGATGGGAAAAATGAGTGAAGATGAGTGAGAGATACAGACTTCTAGTTGTGGAATAAATACATTATAGGAGTAAAAGGCAGAGCATAGGGAATTTAGTTAATGATGTTATAATAATGTTGAATGGTGACAGATGGTAGCTACACTTGTGGGGAGCATAGTATAACATATAGAAGAGTTGAATCACCAAATTTTATACCTGAAACTAATGTAACATTATGTGTCAACTACACTCAAATAAAAAAAAATAAAAAAATAAAAAAATAAAAAGGTCTTTGGTCCCAACAAATCTGAAACTCGGTAGTGCAAATTTCATAGATTCTAAAATATGAGAATAATTCCCTATGGACCTATTCTCTACCCTCTGGATTCACCAGGTTGAAGGCTCTCCTTTCTTGGCTTGGGGAGGCCCCATTGCATGGCATAGACACTGGGCCAATAGCATTGCTTTCTCTGGCCTCTGCTTCCTTGACTTTGCCCTCAGTCATTTTATTTTATTTTATCTCATCTCCATCTTTGTCAGTCCTGGCTGATAGTATTTCTGCCTGTGTGAAATTTTCGTAATCCTTGTTGGCCTTTCCTACAATTTATGGGGATACATGCCATGAGATGTAGAGTTCCTACAGATCTTTTCTGGCTAACCCAAACTCTATTTCTGGCTTCTCTGATATACTGATTGGATCCATAAGCCACATGCCTAATCTTTTTGTAAATGTAGCAAATGGTTTTTCAGTTACATATTTAATGTTCCCACTGCAGAGCATGCTTTCTCATCTTTTGCAGCTACATGGATAGGCTGAGCATTTTCCAAATCATCAAGTGTTGGTTCCATTTTGTTTACCAATTCCTTCCTTGTTGGATCTCTTTCCTCTCACATTTTACCATAAGCATCAAGGGAAAATCAGGACATACCTTTTATACTTTCTTTGGAAACCTTAACTCAAAATACAAATTCAGGGGATCCCTGGGTGGCGCAGCGGTTTGGCGCCTGCCTTTGGCCCAGGGCGCGATCCTGGAGACCCAGGATCGAATCCCACATCGGGCTCCCGGTGCATGGAGCCTGCTTCTCCCTCTGCCTATGTCTCTGCGCCTCTCTCTCTCTCTCTCTCTCTCTGACTATCATAAATAAATAAAAATTAAAAAAATTCAAAATACAAATGCATTGTTTACAAGTCCTACTTTCCAGGAAGCCTGGGTGGCTCAGCAGCTGAGCACCTGCCTTTGGCCCAGGGTGTGATCCTGGAGTCCTGAGATCAAGTCGCACATTGGGCTCCCTGCAGGGAGCCTGCTTCTCCTTTTGCCTATGTCTCTGCCTCTCTCTCTCTCTCGCTCCCGCTCTCTCTCTGTGTGTGTCTCATGAATAAATGAATCAAATCTTAAAAAAAAAAAAGTCCTACTTTCCACCCAACAGTAGAACATTTCAGTCAAGTTCTCTGTCATTTAAAAACAAGAGTCACCTTTCCAAGGGTCACCCTCCTAGTAACATGCTCCTCATTTCTATCTGAGGCTTCACCAGTGGCACCTTTAACATATTTTACCAACAGTTTGTTCGTGATTACATATGTAAGAAACAGAAGCTTTTTCTACCATATTACTCACTTTACTCTGCACATTCACCATAATTTAATTTAAAATCCACATTTTTGGGGACATCCGGGTGGCTCAGTGGTTGAATGTCTGCCTTTGACTCAGGGCATGATCCCGGGTCAGGGGATTGAGTCCTGCATCGGGCTCCCCCACAGGGATCCTGCTTCACTCTCTGCCTATGCCTCTGCCTCCCTCTCTGTGTCTCTCATGAATAAATAAATAAAGTCTTAAAAAAAATAAAAATAAATAAAATCCACATTTCTAACCAGCTTTCTCTTCATGGAAATCTAGGGTTTTTTTTTTCCTATCATGTGCTTCAAAATTCTTCCAATCTCTACTCATTACTCGATTCCAAAACCACTTTCATATTTTAAGTATTTGTGGCAGCAGCACCCCATTTCTCAGTACCAAAATGTGTACTGGTTTCCTAGTACTGTCATAACAATACCACAAACTGAGTAACTTACAGCAGCTGGAATTCATTCTCTTGAAGTTCTGGAGGCTAGAAGCCTAAAATCGAGGTGTGCACAGGGTTCCTACTTGAAGATCTAAGGGAGCATCCCTTCCAGGTTTTCCTCTTGGTTTCTGATGGTTGCCAGTATTCCTTGGGATTATTTGCTTATAGAAATATTTCTGCAATATTTCTCCAACTTCTACTTCTATTCTCAGGTCACATTCTGTCTGTAACTGTTTCTTCACATTGCTCTCTTCTCTCTAGGGAGAGCGCCCGTGTGCCCAAATTGCCTCATCTTACAAGGACACCAGGCATTGGATCAGGGGTCACTCTACCAGTGTGACTTCATCATATTGCCTCATAAGTTATTCCCAAATAAGGTCACCATTACAGATACTGACAGTAAGGACTTGGACATATCTTTTGGGGGCACAAAATTGAACCTCTGACGATGCCCTTAATAAGCTCCCATAAATGCACAGTGTTGAAATATTTTCTAAGCATTTTTTTTTACCTTTGCCCACACAAGTTACACCAGGTTCATCCTGTATCTTTATTGCTCATTCCTTAGAGTCAACCATTTCTCCACAAAGTTCAAATTCTTTTTATTGCATATGGTATTAGAGATCAAGATCTGGGAACCAGATATCCTTCCTCTAGAATGCCATTTCTTTTAAGCCCCTTCAGTTGGCCGAATAAAGAAATATATAGCTATACACAATATAAATATTCCTGTATGTAAATATGCATAATTATTTGACTCTAATGTCACTTTCTTCCTGATGTCTCCATCTTTAACCATGACCATGGGAATCATCCTACCTTCTTCTTCTGCTTGTTTACAAACTCCCACTCCGGGTGAGCAGCCTGGCTCCCACATTCAGCCATCCTTTAGATAGGTGTTAGTTCCAGGATACCTGGAGAGCACAGTGTCAGTTGTTATCTCCTATTCTAGTGTGAAACGATGCTATCAATGAAAGGACAGTTCTTTTGTGCAGTTCCTTTTTGTTTGTGTTCTTGTAGACTCCTATGGTATCTAAGTTAACAACTTTTCCTTAGGATGGGTTCAGTGCAATTGTTTCATATATTTATAATGCATTTAGCTTCTCATGTTACAAACTGCAGTCCATCCTGGGGTCCCCTTACAACCTGTATATAATTCTTAAATTTGCATACATTGAGGCTATATTTTGTAACTGTAAAAGCTGTAAGGTTCTATTTGATTTGGTAAATGTATAATATCATCTATCCACCACTTTAATATCATGCAGAATGGTTTTGCCATTCAAAAATAAAAAAAGGAACAAAAACAAAACAAAACAAAAAACACCCTGTGATTAACCTTTAAACCCTCCTACCATAACTCCAAATCCCTGACAACCACTGATTTTTGCACTATCTCTATAGTTTTGCTTTTTCCAGAACAGCACGCAATTGAAATTATACAGTACAGTCCTTTCAGTATGACTTTTTTCACTTTTCAATATGTGTTTAAGATTCCCCATGAGTTTTCTTGGCTAATCAGATTTTTAATCATAAATTAATATGATAATCTACATATCTACTATAATTTGTTTATCCATATGCCTATTGAAAAGTCTCTCAGTTGTTTCGGGTTTTGACAATTATGAATAAAGCGGCTATAAACATTTGCGTGCAGGTTTTTATGTGCACATGGTTTTTAACTCTGAGTTGAAAAGTTTTCAACATTGAATAAATACCTAGCTTCACAGTTGCTGTGTCTTATGATAAGATTTTGTTAAGCTCTTTAAGAAACTGCCTAACTACCTTTCAGAGAGACTTTGCCATTTCTCATTTCTACCACCAATGAGTGAGATTCTTGTTTTTCTGCATTTTCATCAGCATTTGAGATGATTAACCTGTTTTTACTTGTTATAATAGACATATATTGATAGCTCATATTGTTTTCATTTTGTTTTATTTTGTTTTTAATTAATGGACATTAATTTTGGAGAAGTTTTAGGCCTACAGAAAAATTAACTAAAAAGTACAGAGAGGGGGTACCTGAGGGGCTAAGTTGGTTATGCATTGAACTCTTGATTTTGGCTTAGGTCATGGTCTTTGGGTCTTAAGATCCAGCCCCACATCAGGCTCCACACTCAGTAAGGAGTCTGCTTGTCTTCCTCCCTCTGCTCCTCCTCATCCTCACATTACCTCTCTCTCTTTTTCCTCTAATTAATTAATTAATTAATTAATTAATTGATTAAATGCTTTTAAAAAGTATCAAGAATCCCCATGTCCCCTCTCACCTATTCCCTTTACCCCAGTTTCTCCTAACATTAAAGTCTTGCATTAGTGTGCTATTTTCATTACAACTGATGAGCCAATATTGATACAGTATTGTTAACAAGAGTTCACACTTGAGTTCATTCCCTGCAATGATATTCACAAATGTATAATGACATAAGCCCACAAATACCGAATAATTAAGAATAATTTCACTGATTTCAATTTTTCCTTATTTTAATTCATATTTTAATGATGTTTTTTTTTTATTTTTTAATACTCGCTTTCCCCAGTTAGGGACCACTGAGTCTACATTTCATGAATGCTTAACATTTCTCTCTTTAAGTATAAAGGGAATTTGAGTAAGTATATTTTGCTCTATTTCTATAACTCAGAATTTTACAGATATTTTCCTTTCTGTATCTTCAAGACTTTCTCTTCAATTATAACAAAGCATTTATTGATCTCTTCTCTCTTAGTTTACTTAAAATTATTTAAATTCCATGAAAATTTTCTTTGGAATATTGTGACTTCTACTTATTTTCCTGTCTTTAAGTCTACATTGTCTGAGGATATTTGCATTACAACTATACATACTATAGCAGAATAAATTGTATTTGATCATACCGCATTATGTATTCTGATGTACATCAGAATTTGGCCCCATTCCTGTATAAGCACATGATTTCTCTTACATTGATCTTCATCCTGCCACTGTAGCTCCTTTTTTTGCTCACTAACAAAAAGGAAGCATAATTCTGGCAAAATAGCACTTGCATTCATCTCTACCACTTCCAATGTGATTAAATCAATTGATTTTATGAGTGTCTTGTTGCTTTCCAGAATACTTAGGGGGGATAAAAAGGATATTTATTTAACAGCAAAGTACTTTTTTATGTGTAGGTTCTTGGTTTTGAAGCTGGAGTTTCTGCCTATATATTCTCTTACAGAGTTACATTTTTGAGTTATTAATTCATCTGTTGTTCTGCCTCTATGTATATTTATCTATTTATTTTGATATTGAGATGATAGCAGGAGAATTGAAAATACTGTCAAAATCTTTTTTTTTTCATTTTTGAGTTCTAGTTATATTTGTTTAGTGTCATGGAAACCTATATAAAACTATAAAACATTAATTTGCATTATTTTGCATAAGTTGATGTATAAAAATGTGTGAACTACATAAGCATTGCATGGAAAACATTATAAAATAAAGATGAAAGTAAAATATATTGTGGCATTGAGAATGAATAGGATTGAGTTTAAGACTCCCATTTATTATTTATTTATTTATTTATTCATTCATTCATTCATTCATTCATCCTAGGAACACAGCTACACACCTTGAAAAATTAGTTTGAAATAATCTAAGTTTCCTCTGTGGAAACTAGAAAAGGAAGAGCAAATTAAATCCAAAGTATGAAGAAAAGAAATAATAGGAATTAAAGCAAAAAATCAATGACATCAAAAATAAGAAATCAAAAGAAAAAATCAATAAAATCAAAAGCTGATCCCCTTCTATATCAATAAAATTGGTAAGCTTCTGACCAGGCTAATTAAAAAAGGAAAGAGAAAAAAAAAAGGAAAGATAAAGGACACATATTACTAACATCAGAAATGAAAGAGGGGACATCACTCCTGAACCCATAGTAGTTGAAAGGGTAATAAACAAACACAATAAACAATTCTATACTCACAAATTTGATAATCTAGATGAAATTGACCAATTTCTTGAAATATGCAATTTCTTGAAACACATAGGAAATTGACATTCTAAAAAGTCTGTATCAATTAAAGAAACAATAATTAATAGACTTCCAAAACAAATTATAGTAGACTTAGAGAGTTTCACTGGTGAATTCTAACAATTATTAATGGGAGGAATTATACCAATCCTCTATAATCTCTTTCAGAGTATAGAAGTACAGTAAATACTTTCTAATTCATTCTATGCAGACAGCATTACCCTAATACCAACACCAAACAGAGATATTACAAGAAAAAAACAACAACCTTTCAGATTAATATCCCTCATAAACATGAGTGCAAAATACTGAACAAATATTAGTAAATTGAGTACAACAATGCATAAAAAGAATTAGACACCACACATACATGGGATTTCGCCCAGTTATGCCAGGTAGATACAAGATTTGGAAATCAATTAATATGATCCATCACATCAATACACTATAAAAGAAAAATCACATGATCATCTAAATAGTTGCAGAAAAAAACATTTGACAAAATCCAACACCCACTCACGATAAAAACAAATAAACAAACAACAATAACAACAAAACACCTGGGGAGAAATTTCTCAGTTGTTATAAGGACTATCTGCAAAATCTCTCAGCTAACATCATACTTCATGGTGAGAAACTCAAAGCTTTCCCAATAAAATCAGGTACAAGAATGTCCCCTCTCACTCCTTTTCAACATGTTACTGAACTTCTAACTAATGTAATTATAGAGAAAATAAGAGTTATACAAATTGGTAAGGAAGATATAAAATTGTCTTTCCTTGCAGATGACATCTTTGTCTAAGCAGAAAATTTAAAGACAAAAAAAAAAAAAAAAAAAGTCCCGGAACAAATAAGCAATTATAGCAACGCTTTAATACAAAAGTCAATCCCTTTCCTATACACTATCAATAGGCAAGTGGTATTTGAAATTAAAACCACAATACCATTTACATCCTAAACTAAAATACTTAAGGATAAATTTCACAAAAGATGTACAAGATACTATATAACTCTGATGAATGGAATCAAAGAACTAAATAAATGGAGATAAATTCTATGTTTATGAATAGGAACACTAAAAATATTTTCAAGATGTCACTTCTTTCCACGTTGGTCTATAGATTCCATGCAATCTCAATGAATACCCCTGCAAATCATTTCATGGATATTGAGACTGATTCTAAAGTTTATATAAAGAGGCAAAAGACCCCAAATAGCCAACATATAAATGAAGGAGAAGAACGAGTTGGAGGTCTGACACTATCCTACTTCAAGACTTGTTGTAAAGCTACAATAATCAAGTCAGTGTGGCTTTGATGAAAGATTGAAGGAATAGAGACCTCAAGTATAGATCCCCATGAGAAGTGTAACTTCTTTTAACAGGATTCCAGAAAGCATGACATGTTTTATAATATTTTTAGTTTCAATTTAAGATGTATATAATAAAATATTAGGACAGCAACAACAACAACAACAAAAGGAGTTTCTCACTCAAGAGACTGATACCTAAACTACTTATCTCCTTATTTTCAAAACCAATACCCGGAATAGTTTTAATTGGCCTAGGATATTATACCTTGATTACTGGACCTATTAAATGAATGTGATTGGCTTTGTGGAGGAGCCATGCCTAAAACATGCATTGTGGTACACAGAAAAAGGGAAATATAATGAAGAGACAAAGCAATTATTTTCTGCAGTGATGAACTGCTTCAATTTTTGGACAGAGAATGTGCTCTCTGGACAGGGCGTGTTCAGATCATCACCTATTATGCTCTCCGGCATCTCATGTTTGTTATTTTATTTCAAATACACCAAGTTCTTTGTAGGGAATTATTTTTGCCCACTCTAGGTGTGGATATTTCAGATCAGACATTCCTTAGCTCTGGACAAGGATAATCCAAATTGAGTTACTTAGAGAGTGTCCTCCTTCTTCCAAAAACAACTGATTAAAAATAAGTCCATGTTCTAAGCTGGTTTATTAGACAGTCTTGAAATTTTATTTTATTTTTTTAAAGATTTATTTCTTCATTTGAGAGATCTTGACATGGGACTCTGTCCCACAATCCTGAGATCATGACCTGAGCAAAAATGAAGAGGAGGGTGCTTAACCAACTGAGTCACCCAGGTGCCTAGACAGTTTTGAAGTTTTAAACAAATGCATTAAGAAAGAGGAATATTCATTCTATTAGCAACAGAGAATAAAAATCTGAACCTGCCGGTGGTCACTTCTGATTCTACTTAGAAGGCGCCTAACTAAAAATGAAGCAAAAGCAAAGTATAACATCAGGAATTGCAAAAAGAGATTCCTGATCACCATTTTCAAGACTTTGGACCAGTTCTACTTAGGTTTGACTTTTCCTTTGATTCTCTGTCTCTCTCTCTTTTTTTTTTTCTTTTGAATTGATAATGTTATGTTTACACTTAAGGAACTTTGAGTTTCATGTTTCATCACTTGAAACTGAGTATTGCCTAACACAGGGAAAAATGAGGGAGACTGGGGTCAAATTTTCTAATAAATTTAGAAACTTTAATTCACCGCCTGGTTTTCTGAAGCAGATGAAATAGGGAAACCTAGTATAGTGAAGTCAGGGTCCGTAAAGAATCACTGTCATGCTCCTTGCATGGAGCCTGCTTCTCCTTCTGTCTGTCTTTGCCTGTCTCTCTCTCTCTCTCTCTCTCTCTCTCTCTCTCAAATAAATAAATAAAATCTTTTTAAAAAATCACTGCCATGAAATGTATCACCAACTTCATGCAATAGGATGGGGAAACTGGATATGACAATAGAATGGTTTGGGACCCAGAGTCAGGGATGATACTTGCGGTGGAAGAATGGAAGCAACCAAATGTTGGTGCAGACCTGTTCCTTCTTTGGACATGACACTCCTATTATTAAACCAGTTTTTAAGAGCCTACAAGGACCTCCGCTTAGTACATATTTGTAGCTATCCCTTCCTTATTTTAATTCGTCTGGCTTAAATCTCCCTCTAGTGCTATCCAAATTACAGTGTTTGTGAAAAAAAAATAAACAAATAAATTAAAAAAACAAATTACAGTGTTTGTGACACTAGATGTCCGTGATAAATTATTAAGCATAGATTTTATCATAACCCCCACCTACTTTTTTTTAAAGATTCAAAGTGATTATACTGATTAATACACGCCACATTCTACTGCGTAAAATGTTTGTTTACTATCATTTCTTATGGATCTGTTAACCTTTCAGGTAATTGGTCTGTCTGTAATTTATATTTCACAGTGATACATGTGAAATATTGTTTAATTTTACCACTTGGAGGACGTTACTAATCCCTGATATAGGTATGATATAAAATTAGAACAAACGGGTTTGCATTTGCTCTCCTGTCCTTTGGACTACCTAAACTATTGCCCTCACTGCTTCTCATGTTGGAACACACTGGTCTCAAAAGAATCCTTAGGGATTCAAAGGGAAAACAAAAAACAAAAAAACAAAAAAACAAGCAACTCTGAGATGTTTGAAGAAAGTAGGAATATTAAAATGCTCAGCTAGTTGCTAATTCAGTGGAGATTAATACAATCTCAAGAGACATTCAGTATGATCTAATACTGCAGCCTTCTGCCCAAAATGCATCATTGCAGTAACAGCCCTGTCAAATATTTCCTGTTTTCACTTATACCTAATAATACTGATCAAGATGTCCCTTACAATATTACTCAGAATGCTCATGTATGCATATTGGAAAGTTTGACTTTAAAACAAATGACATTTCAGTGGCAACTCATTTGGCAAGCTGAGAATTCTGGAAACTATCAATAAATAGGTTGAAAAAATTGTGTACTCTGAATATACATTCACTTATTTTGATGCCACATACTTTAAAATGCATGGGCTCATCCACATATACTTACTCTGTTCAATTCACTGACTCCAAAAGAGGACAAAATCTGACAATCTTTATGCCGATACATTATGTAGTCTTTTGATTGCTCATGTCTGGGTTCTTGTCAGAAAACAAACAAACATTCTCTACCTGGAGGAGATCCTTATGCTTAGATTCCTATGCAAAAATCTACTTTCTGGTCTAAAATTAATACTCTTCACTAGGCAATCAACTAGAGTACATGAACAAAATTATTTTTTAATAATTATAAAGTTGAATTTTTATGATTCTATTCATGCAGCCCCTAATGTAGTCATCTAAACTATTCACTGAATCATAAACCAGCTCATACTGCCAACAGCGTTGTCTGATTCTTTAATCTAAATACTATAATGCAATTAAGTAGGGTACAGTGCATTTGAATCATGTTAGACATACTATTACACAAAAGGCAGCCGAAGGTGTGTTCTTCACAGTATTTACTAGGATTTGTTCATTAAAGTATTTCCTACTCACACCAAACTTTCACTTGCTGCACCATCAGGCTTGTTATCATTTACTTTGTCAGATTGCCTGAGACATGGAACTGAGGAACAGTGCCCCAGCCTTCATTCTAGCTTTCATTTCCTCCATCAGAGAATCTTCTCAGAACACGGTTTCTGGGATACCTGGGTGGCTCAGTTGCCTAAGTGTAGGACTCCTGACTTCCACTCAGGTCATGATCTCGGTCGTGAGAGAGCCCTGCTGAGGCCTTGTCTTTAGCTCAGCATCGGGCTCCTGGCTACACACTGGGCTTAGAGAAAACAATAAATAAATAATAAATAATAATTTTATAAGAACAAAAAAGAACGTGGAGTTTCCAGGCTATGCATATTTTCCTAAACCTTTCGAAAATATCCTATTATTCTTACATTCAGGCTTGGCAGAGCCTTTCTATATGCCTAGAAATGGAAGGGCTCCTTACATCAAACATGGTTTGACATACCAATATCTTTCACTATAATAATCTGAATGTGTCTTTTGTTTGGTATCCATTTTCTTTTATTTCTGATACCAAATTAAACTTGCAAAAGAATAATACATATACTTAAAGTAATAGAAGTTTGTTTTTTGTCACAGGTATGCTCTTTTTTTAGAGATTCTTATTTGAACTTTCAAATACACAAATTGCTGAGGAGGTTAAACAATACTGATTGAATTCTAGTCATTTGAACAAGACATATCTTCTTTGTTTTCACCCCAGTGTTTATTGGGCATCCATTGAATGAGGGCACCATAACAAGCACTTAGATATTAACTAAAGAAATATATATTGTAGGGATCCCTGGGTGGCGCAGTGGTTTGGCGCCTGCCTTTGGCCCGGGGCACGATCCTGGAGACCCGGGATCGAATCCCACGTCGGGCTCCCGGTGCATGGAGCCTGCTTCTCCCTCTGCCTGTGTCTCTGCCTCTCTCTCTCTCACTGTGTGCCTATCATAAATAAATAAAGATTTAAAAAAAAAAGAAATATATATTGTATTCTTTTGTGTGACAAAGGGAATGGAGCTTTCACACACTGTATTTATAAACTTGTGTTAGGTGATACTGAGAAAAGTAACAAAGTAATGCCTTCTGTGGGTAAGAGGAAAATGAAAATTTAAATAGAGCAAAAATGGTAAAAATGTGATGAAATTCAGAGGACTAAGCTAGAGAGTTACCCGTAAATTCAAGTCTTTTAAATATGTAAAATATCAGAAGGTTGCCTGACCCATAAGAATAGTATAATGAATGTTAGCCATTATTATTGCCCTTAATATTTTTTTTTATAAATTAATTTTTATTGGTGTTCAATTTACCAACATACAGAATAACACCCAGTGCTCATCCCGTCAAGTGTCCCCCTCCGTGCCCGTCACCCATTCACCCCCACCCCCGCCCTCCTCCCCTTCCACCACCCCTAGTTCATTTCCCAGAGTTAGAAGTCTTTATGTTCTGTGTCCCTTTCTGATATCTCCCACACATTTCTTCTCCCTTCCCTTATATTCCCCTTCACTATTATTCATATTCCCCAAATAAGTGAGAACATACACTGTTTGTCCTTCTCCGATTGACTTACTTCACTCAGCATAATACCCTCCAGTTCCATCCACGTTGAAGCAAATGGTGGGTATTTGTTGTTTCTAATGGCTGAGTAATATTCCATTGTATACATAAACCACATCTTCTTTATCCATTCATCTTTCGATGGGCACCGAGGCTCCTTCCACAGTTTGGCTATTGTGGACATGGCTGCTAGAAACATCGGGGTGCAGGTGCCCCGGCGTTTCATTGCATCTGAATCTTCGGGGTAAATCCCTAACAGTGCAATTGCTGGGTCGTAGGGCAGGTCTATTTTTAATTCTTTGAGGAACCTCCACACAGTTTTCCAGAGTGGCTGCACCAGTTCACATTCCCACCAACAGTGTAAGAGGGTTCCCTTTTCTCCGCATCCTCTCCAACATTTGTTGTTTCCTGCCTTGTTAATTTTCCCCATTCTCACTGGTGTGAGGTGGTATCTCATTGTGGTTTTGATTTGTATTTCCCTGATGGCAAGTGATGCAGAGCATTTTCTCATGTGCATGTTGGCCATGTCTATGTCTTCCTCTGTGAGATTTCTCTTCATGTCTTTTGCCCATTTCATGATTGGATTGTTTGTTTCTTTGGTGTTGAGTTTAATAAGTTCTTTATAGATTTTGGAAACTAGCCCTTTATCTGATATGTTATTTGCAAATATCTTCTCCCATTCTGTAGGTTGTCTTTGAGTTTTGTTGACTGTATCCTTTGCTGTGCAAAAGCTTCTTATCTTGATGAAGTCCCAATAGTTCATTTTTGCTTTTGTTTCTTTTGTTTTCGTGGATGTATCTTGCAAGAAGTTACTGTGGCCAAGTTCAAAAAGGGTGTTGCCTGTGTTCTCCTCTAGGATTTTGATGGAGTCTTGTCTCACATTTAAATCTTTCATCCATTTTGAGTTTATCTTTGTGTATGGTGCAAGAGAGTGGTCTAGTTTCATTCTTCTGCATGTGGATGACCAATTTTCCCAGCACCATTTATTGAAGAGACTGTCTTTCTTCCAGTGGATCGTCTTTCCTCCTTTGTCGAATATTAGTTGACCATAAAGTTCAGGGTCCATTTCTGGATTCTCTATTCTGTTCCATTGGTCTATGTGTCTGTTTTTGTGCCAGTACCACACTGTCTTGATGACCACAGCTTTGTAGTACAACCTGAAATCTGGCATTGTGATGCCCCCAGCTATGGTTTTCTTTTTTAAAATTCCCCTGGCTATTCGGGGTCTTTTCTGATTCCACACAAATCTTAAAATAATTTGTTCTAAGTCTCTGAAAAAAGTCCATGGTATTTTGATAGGGATTGCATTGAACGTGTAAATTGCCCTGGGTAGCATTGACATTTTCACAATATTAATTCTGCCAATCCATGAGCATGGAATATTTTTCCATCTCTTTGTGTCTTCCTCAATTTCTTTCAGAAGTGTTCTATAGTTTTTAGGGTATAGATCCTTTACCTCTTTGGTTAGGTTTATTCCTAGGTATCTTATGCTTTTGGGTGCAATTGTAAATGGGATTGACTCCTTAATTTCTCTTTCTTCAGTCTCATTGTTAGTGTATAGGAATGCCATTGATTTCTGGGCATTGATTTTGTATCCTGCCACGCTACCAAATTGCTGTATGAGTTCTAGCAATCTTGGGGTGGAGGCTTTTGGGTTTTCTATGTAGAGTATCATGTCATCGGCGAAGAGGGAGAGTTTGACTTCTTCTTTGCCAATTTGAATGCCTTTAATGTCTTTTTGTTGTCTGATTGCTGAGGCTAGGACTTCCAATACTATGTTGAATAGCAGTGGTGAGAGTGGACATCCCTGTCTGGTTCCTGATCTTAGGGGAAAGGCTCCCAGTGCTTCCCCATTGAGAATGATATTTGCTGTGGGCTTTTCGTAGATGGCTTTTAAGATATCGAGGAAAGTTCCCTCTATCCCTACACTCTGAAGAGTTTTAATCAGGAATGGATGCTGTATTTTGTCAAATGCTTTCTCTGCATCTAATGAGAGGATCATATGGTTCTTGGTTTTTCTCTTGCTGATATGATGAATCACATTGATTGTTTTACGAGTGTTGAACCAGCCTTGCATCCCGGGGATAAATCCTACTTGGTCATGGTGAATAATTTTCTTAATGTGTTGTTGGATCCTATTGGCTAGTATCTTGTTGAGAATTTTTGCATCCATGTTCATCAGGGATATTGGTCTGTAATTCTCCTTTTTGGTGGGGTCTTTGTCTGGTTTTGGAATTAAGGTGATGCTGGCCTCATAGAATGAGTTTGGAAGTACTCCATCTCTTTCTATCTTTCCAAACAGCTTTAGTAGAATAGGTATGATTTCTTCTTTAAACGTTTGATAGAATTCCCCTGGGAAGCCATCTGGCCCTGGACTCTTGTGTCTTGGGAGGTTTTTGATGACTGCTTCAATTTCCTCCCTGGTTATTGGCCTGTTCAGGTTTTCTATTTCTTCCTGCTCCAGTTTTGGTAGTTTGTGGCTTTCCAGGAATGCGTCCATTTCTTCTAGATTGCCTAATTTATTGGCGTAGAGCTGTTCATAATATGTTTTTAAAATCGTTTGTATTTCCTTGGTGTTGGTAGTGATCTCTCCTTTCTCATTCATGATTTTATTAATTTGAGTCTTCTCTCTCTTCTTTTTAATAAGGTTGGCTAATGGTTTATCTATCTTATTAATTCTTTCAAAGAACCAACTCCTGGTTCTATTGATCTGTTCCACAGTTCTTCTGGTCTCAATTTCGTTGAGTTCTGCTCGAATTTTAATTAACTCTCTTCTTCTGCTGGGCGTCGGGTCGATTTGCTGCTTCTTCTCTAGCTCCTTTATGTGTAAGGTTAGCTTTTGTATTTGAGTTCTTTCCAGTTTTTGAATGGATGCTTGTATTGCGATGTATTTCCCCCTCAGGACTGCTTTTGCTGCATCCCAAAGATTTTGAACAGTTGTATCTTCATTCTCATTAGTTTCCATGAATCTTTTTAATTCTTCCTTAATTTCCTGGTTGACCCTTTTATCTTTTAGCAGGATGGTCCTTAACCTCCACGTGTTTGAGGTCCTTCCAAACTTCTTCTTGTGATTGAGTTCTAATTTCAAGGCGTTATGGTCTGAGAATATGCAGGGGACGATCCCAATCTTTTGGTATCGGTTCAGACCCGATTTGTGACCCAGTATGTGGTCTATTCTGGAAAAAGTTCCATGTGCACTTGAGAAGAATGTGTATTCAGTTGAGTTTGGATGTAAAGTTCTGTAGATATCTGTGAAATCTATCTGGTCCAGTGTATCATTTAAAGCTCTCGTTTCTTTGGAGATGTTGTGTTTAGAAGACCTATCGAGGGTAGAGAGAGCTAGATTGAAGTCACCAAGTATAAGTGTATTATTATCTAAGTATTTCTTTACTTTGGTTAATAATTCGTTTAAGTATTTGGCAGCTCCCACATTCGGGGCATATATATTGAGGATTGTTAAGTCCTCTTGTTGGATAGATCCTTTAAGTATGATATAGTGTCCCTCTTCGTCTCTCACTACTGTCTTCGGAGTGAGTTTTAGTTTATCTGATATAAGGATGGCTACCCCTGCTTTCTTTTGAGAACCATTTGAATGGTAAATGGTTCTCCAACCTTTTATTTTCAGGTTGTAGGTGTCCTTCTGTCTAAAATGAGTCTCTTGTAGACAGCAAATAGATGGGTCCTGCTTTTTTATCCAGTCTGAAACCCTGCGCCTTTTGATGGGGTCATTAAGCCCGTTCACGTTCAGAGTTACTATTGACAGATATGAGTTTAGTGTCATCATGATATCTATTTAGTCCTTGTTTTTGTGGATTGTTCCACTGAACTTCTTCTTAAAGGGGAATTTTAAGAGTCCCCCTTAAAATTTCTTGCAGAGCTGGTTTGGAGGTCACATATTCTTTCAGTTCCTGCCTGTCTTGGAAGCTCTTTATCTCTCCTTCCATTTTGAATGAGAGCCTTGCTGGATAAAGTATTCTTGGTTGCATGTTCTTCTCATTTAGGACCCTGAATATATCCTGCCAGCCCTTTCTGGCCTGCCAGGTCTCTGTGGAGAGGTCTGCTGTTACCCTAATACTCCTCCCCATGAAAGTCAGGGACTTCTTGTCTCTTGCTGCTTTAAGGATCTTCTCTTTATCTTTGGAATTTGCAAGCTTCACTATTAGATGTCGAGGTGTTGAACGGTTTTTATTGATTTTAGGGGGGGATCTCTCTATTTCCTGGATCTGAATGCCTGTTTCCCTTCCCAGATTGGGAAAGTTTTCAGCTAGGATTTGTTCAAATACATATTCTGGCCCTCTGTCCCTTTCGGCGCCCTCGGGAACCCCAATTAAACGTAGGTTTTTCTTCCTTAGAGTGTCATTTATTTCCCTTAATCTGTCTTCATGGTTCTTTAATTGTTTATCTCTTTTTTCCTCAGTTTCCCTCTTTGCCATTAACTTGTCTTCTATGTCACTCACTCGTTCTTCCACCTCGTTAACCCTCGTCGTTAGGACTTCTAGTTTGGATTGCATCTCATTCAGTTGATTTTTAATTTCTGCCTGATTGGATCTAAATTCTGCAGTCATGAAGTCTCGTGAGTCCTTAATGCTTTTTTCTAGAGCCACCAGTAGCTGTATAATAGTGCTTCTGAATTGGCTTTCTGACATTGAATTGTAATCCAGATTTTGTAGCTCTGTGGGAGAGAGGGCTGTTTCTGATTCTTTCTTTTGAGGTGAGGTTTTCCTTCTAGTCATTTTGCTCAGTGCGGAGTGGCCAAAAACAAGTTGTATTGGGAGAATGAGAGAAAGAGAGAGAAGGAAAGAAAAGAGAAAAAGAAAAAAGAAAAAGAAAAGAAAAAGGAAAGAAGAGAAGAAAAAGGGAAAGAAAAAGAAAGAAAGGTGAAAAAAAAAAGGGGGTGGGGGAAGCAATCAGAAATCAAAATGAAAAGAAAAAAGAAAAGAAAAAAAAACACGGGGGAGTATTTCTGTAGAGTTTAAGTCCCTTGACTTCCCCTGGAACTGGTCCGTCCAGCTGGTCTTCTGGGGGAGGGGCCTGCTGTGCGCTGATTCTCAGGTGTTAGCACTTGGGGGAGCTGCTCTGCCCCTGCCTGCTGCAGGGCTCAGCGGGGGTTGTTTACCCCGTGAGGTCTCAGGAGGATCAGCGGCAGTTGCTATGGCAACTCTGGAAGCCTGGATTCAGCCTCCGCAGGAACTACGTTGCTCGGGGCTCTCGGTTCTCCGTCTGCAGGGCCTGGAGGCTCCGGGGCGGGGCCGCTGATCTGCTCAGCTCGGGGCAGGAGCGTCCTTGCTGTCCTGGGCCCTCCCGGCCTCTGCCTGTCCCGGGGGGAGGCCGGATCCTGGGCTGTGTCCCGGCGCCCTGTGCTCCGGGGCCTGCGCTGTGGGATTCGCGCTCCCGCCCCGCAGCCCCTCCGCGGAGCCGCCGCCCGAGCCCCTCCGAGCTGCTCCGGTCCCGCTGTGCGCGCTGCAGCCCTTAGGGAGCTCGGAGCACTCTCCTGCGCTCGCAGGTGTCTGTTAGTGACCCAGGGAGCCCGAGGGCATCCCCGCCCTCCTGGGTCCTGCTCCACCTCCCTGCGAGCCCCTTTCCGCCCGCCCGGGAAGGTTGGTGCAGCTCCTGCTCCTCCGGGACGGGACGGGGCTCTCCTGTCCTGGGGACACTCGCCCCGGCCTCAGCCCGGCTCCTCCGGGGCCCCTCCCCCTCGGAGGCCTTTTGTTCCTTTATTTCTTTTTCCCCGTCTTCCTACCTTGATAGAAGCGTGAACTCCTCTCACTGTAGCATTCCAGCTGGTCTCTCTTTAAATCTCAGGCCGAATTCGTAGATTTTCAGGATGGTTTGAAGGTTATCTAGGTAATTTGTTGGGGACAGGTGATTTGGGGACCCTGCTCCTCCGCCATCTTGCCCCTCCTCCTATTACCCTTAATATTATTAATACTATTCTCAGCACGAATATCAAGTTTAAAAAGTTCAAAATTCATCTCACCGTCTTCCTTACATTCGTGATTTTGTTTAATTATGCATGGATTCATTTAGCCAGTGAAGAATGAGTTTTAAGTCAACTACTTGCAAAGTATTCTGTAAGGTATTAATGTGGTAAACAAGCCAGAAACGACCATAAAGTCTAATCAGGAAGATTGACAATACATAAAATTATTTAGATAATTATAATACAGTTAGAATATTATAATATAATTTTCTCTACAGGAGTAAGTAGTGCTATGGAAATAAAATAAGGACACACAGGTTGAAATAGACAAAGCAGCCTTTGAATTGGACCATGAATTAGAAATGTCCCTGGCAAAAGGAGAAACAAGCATGAAAGCCCTGAAGTAGAAAGAAAGGACCTGGTGCATTTGGGGCTGAAAATATGCCAGAATCACAGTAGCCTTTTCCAGAATCCTATGAATAGAACAGAAAAACCTCAGAAGTAGGCATGAGTCAGGACGTCACAGACCAGGTTAATAATTTCAGACTCGACTAAAAACACAGGAAATTGCTGCAAGTCTTTGAATTTGGAAATGACATGATCTGGGCAACTGTTAAGAAAAACATCATGGATCTCTAGAAATTCAATTAACTTAAAATTAGGTTAATTGTAGACAGTCTATCTAGGAAGATCCTGCAGTCATACAGGAAAGATTTGATGTCTTATTTAAGGAAGTGGCTATATTGATGAAGAGAAGTGGATGTTTTTGAAGAACATTTAACAAGTAAGATAGGAATATTGCATAATTTGATACACCATTGGAGAGAAATTATGAGATTTATAGTGGCAAACTAATGCATGATAAATTAGGTGCTGGTGGTACCATTTACTAAGCTCAGAAACACATGAGAGTCTGAACAACACAAAAGATAAATACGGATTTGCTCAATCTCAAATTCAGGTACATATTAAATATCATCATAGAATTTTTTGTTAATCCTAGGAATCAGAACAAAAGTCTATACTAAAAATTAATTTCACAATAAGTTATGGATAGAATACATGCAAAATCATGAGCATAGATCAAATTAACTAAAAAGTTGGTATAGGGAAGAATAAGGAAAGAAAAAAAGTCTTACAGTGTTTATTACATGAAGATTGGAAAATGAAAAGGCCACCATAACAGAATGAGACCCAAAGCCCAGACAGTTGGTATGAAAACAAATAAAGCTGAAAACAGATGAGGAAATGGAAGAGTTACGAAGACGATCAAATTGACAACTTTGATAAGTGTTAATGAGTGCTCAAGTAGGGTGGGCATGAAAGTGTCCAATAATTTTAGCCTCAGAGAGGTTATTAATGGGCTCATCAAAACATATTACTGGAATATTATGACATTTTAGAGGCCATATTGAAGGCCACAGGGGAATTGGGCAGAAAAAATTAAGAGTACATGAGGGCAATTATTCCTAGAAGTTTGCATTTGGAAGGTGATAGTGAGTAAAAAATAATCTCTACGTCTTCATTCCTGAGAACAATTCTTGGCAACTGGAAGAACAAAAAAAGATGAACACCTGCCACCATACACTATTCTCTTTCTCAGGACTTGGTCTCATCCATTTGCCTTCTAAATTTCTCTTGTCCCTTAGTTCTCTCTCAGTTAGTTCAATTGATCAGTATATTAATATTTGAAAATAGACTATTTATTACAAAACAATATTTCCAAATTTTTACCTTTCAGGGGGCACTCTAATGTTCTAAGACAGTAGTCTGGCTTTAAATTTTGTGTATTGTTTACTCTCTCAATATTTCTATCAATCCCCAAGTAATTTTTAAGCTTTCACAAATGTCACCTGGTTATCTATGAATTAGCTTCTCCTTTTCTGTGATAAGGTATGCTATTTTTAACCAAACATGGAGATTATATATATATATATATATATTTAACTTTAGAAACTCAAAGTTAATGAAAGTTTTGTTTTCTTACAGAAGTTTGCTACAAGTACCATTCAAAAACTGAAAGTTTTATACTAGATGTTAGATACTACTGGTTCTGAGAGTTCCTTTTTTTAAAATAAGTGTATTGTTTTATTGAAGAAGCTAAAAATGAAGTCCAAATAAGCCAGAAGTATTCAAGTAGGCTGTTCCAGTTTAGAGATCCTGAGACCTTCTGCATGATTGCTTTTGGGCAAAACAATCTTTTTTTTTCTTTTTTAATTCCATTAGCCAAAATACAGTACATCGCTAGTTTCAGATGTAGAATTCAATAATTCATCACTTGCGTATAACACCCAGTGTTCATCATTAATGCCTTCCTTAATGCCTATCACCCAATTACCTGTCCCCCACTCACCTCCCTTCCAGCAGCCCTCAGTTTGTTTCCTATAGTTAATAGTCTCTCAAGGTTTTTCTCCCTCTTTGATGACTTCCCGTTCAGTTTTCTCTCCCTTCCCCTATGACCTCCCACTGTTTCTTAAATCCCACGAGTGAAACCATATGATAATTGTCTTTCTCTGACTCATTTCACTTTCACTCCAGTTCCATCCATGTAGATGTAAATGGTATTTGTTCTTTCTGATTGCTAATATCCCATTGTGTGTGTGTATATACATTCACATTTCTTTATTCACTCATCTGTCATTGGACATCTCAGCTCTTTCCCTTGGTCTGGCCATCATGGACATTGCTGCTATGAACATTTGGGGATAAGTGCCCCTTTGGATTCCTACATTTGTATCTTTAGGGTAAATACCTAGTAGTTCAATTTCTGGGTTGTAGAATAGCTCAATTTTTAACTTCTTGAGGAACCTCCTGTTCTTAATTGACATCCCACAGGACATATTCTCAACTTGACCACCTCTGCTCAGTTCTTCATCCACCTTATTGTTGTAACAATCAACTGGTTTCTCCCAGTGGTACTTTTAATGACTATTCCTTTTAGCCTGCAATGACAGACAGTAGACCAAAAAGAATAAAAAAAAAAAAGAAAAGAAAAAAAATATATGGAATCAACATTTATCAAAATTAGGATAATCTGTAAAAATGCAACTAATATCATGAATTTTCACATAATCATATTGAGCAGCTTTTCCTCTCATTGGGTTGAAATTCCTCACTCATAGTTAGGTCTAGGATATTCAAGTATGCTTACACAGACACGGAATTCATTTACTACTTTTTGTTTGTGTGCTTAATAGATTTAACTCCTTACAAAAAGAGAATATGTAATCAATCCTCGTGTAAATTTTAACTACTCCACTGAAAAACAGTCAGGAACTGCTGAAAGTTTAAAAATAATAAATTTTCATTTCTCTCTGTATATTAGTATTACAGTCCAATTTTTTACCATTATTACACTTGAAAAGTTGGGCAAGACAAAATTATTTTACAGTATGATGGAAAGGTGATCGACTTTAAAATCTAATGGAAAGTTTAGAAGTAATGTTCGGGAAAAAAAAACTGCTCAGGAGTGACTCCTAGAATACAAAGCAGATAAATTTTAAAAATAACAATGATAATGCTACTTCCAGAGGAAAAAAAAAAGTAAGAACAAATAATAAAAAAAACTCATTAATACACTAATTCTTGCCCTCAACTATTAGGATTATTGTCTTTACAATCAATTATCATACATATAAGTGGACCTCAGAGTTCATATGCATACTAAATGCAACTCTGTAGAGATATGCGTATACATGTGTGTCTGTGTTTTAAGTACTGGCTGCACATTTCACTGAGATCATTGGATTGTATTCTTTTCAGTTAAAATAAAACACAAGAGAAGTGAAAGTGTTCATTTATAAATAACCTGTTGTGTTGGGACCCCTGGGTGGCGCAGCGGTTTGGCGCCTGCCTTTGGCCCAGGGCACGATCCTGGAGACCCGGGATCGAATCCCACATCAGGCTCCCAGTGCATGGAGCCTGCTTCTCCCTCTGCCTAGGTCTCTGCCTCTCTCTCTCTCTCTCTCTCTCTGACTATCATAAATAAAACAAATAAATAAATAAATAAATAAATAAATAAATAACATGTGTTAATATTATGTAAGAAGTAGGTAACCAATAGCACAGCTGACTTTACTGGAGGAAAAAAGACCATTAAGTTGCAATGTCATTTGCAGTTAAATGAGACCTAGTGTTTACAGGTACTTTTATCTAGAGAGTATTAAGTAGGGTAGCACAACTGTACAGATTGATAAAAACACATTATCTGTAGGAGTAAACACAATAGGGCAACTAATTTGATGGTAACACATCACTCCAAACAGAAAGTTTACATTTCACGTAAATTGTTTATCCTACATAGATCATCAGAGGGATGGACTCACTCAGGAATGCAGGCTAATGGAGGCTCAATCTTGACAGGTGCATCTATGATCACTATAGCAGCAGGAAGTGAATGCGGTAAATTACGAAGTGGCTCTTAAATTTTCTGTCACTAAGAACTTACATCATTCCTGTTCATATACTGTTGGCCAAAGCAAGTCATATGGCCACAGAAAATTTAAAAACAAACAAACAAGGGTAGGGATGTGTGATTCTATTATGCTACTGCAAAGAAAAAGATCAGAAAGATTTGGTGACCATCAAAGTTATGAGTCAGACTGTGTTCACCAGATGTGTAGCTCACTATTCTTCACTCAGACACTCTAAAAATAGACAACATAATAGAAAAATGAGCATAAGAGTAGATATACAAATAGCTTAAAATCCTAGGTGATAGTGCTCAACCTTATTAGCATTAAGGAAAAACAAATTAAAATAACCACTGGAGTACCAAAAAGCAAAAACAAACAAAAATTTTCATTCTGTGGGTGGGAGAGTTAATTGGTACAACCACTTTGAAAATTATATTAACATTATAGATTCATATTGAATATGCATATAAAAAAGAATATGTATATAATTTATGGCACAGAAATCCCATTGCATAGTTTCATTAACAGATGTAAGAAATAGCTTGGGAGAAAAAAACTTAAATTCATTAATAATATACTTAGGCTATTTTAAATTAATACAATGAATTACCATATGGTAATAAAAATAAACTGGATGCCAGAAAGATGTTAGCAAGTGAGGATAGCTGTGTAAATTGTGAGGCAGAAAAGTGGCTCTCTAGTTCCACTTAGTTGTCTTCTTGAGCAGTGGCCCCCAAAGAGCAAGATGTGAGGTTCTGGTTCATAGATCATGTAATGGCCCACCCATAACCCTACTGAATGACAAGATTCTTCCATTATTCTTAGAGTAAATTATTATAATTATGTAATAAATAATACATTGTATAATAAATAATAAAGTATATAATAAAGTATATAATAAATAATAAATTATATAATAAAGTAATAAAAACAAACTGAATATCCAGGCAATAACAGGTAATTTTTTACAAACTTTATTGACTAAAAAAAAAGTCATCAAATAACATTCATGTGTAATTAAATGAGAAAAGCAGGCAAAACTAAATTATGTTTAGATATAGATACATAGGCAATGTAAGCGTAAAGAAAATTAAATAGATCATCGTCACAAATTTTAATATAGGACTTATACCCAAGTCAGTTGCTGGGGGTTATTATAAATGAACAGCTCGGGTCTTCAGGAGTGTTAATCATAAAAACAATTACGGCACTTTGTTTTCATTTATTTGAACTAAGCATATACATTTTTCTGGATTCTTCTCTTTTTTTTTTTAAGATTTTATTTATTTATTCATGAGAGACACACAGAGAGACTTAGACAGTGGGAGGAGCAGGCTCCTCACAGGGAGCCCAATGTGGGCCTCCAACTCCAGACCCGGGATCAGGCCCTGAGCTGGAGGCAGACTTTCAACCACTGAGCAACCCAGGCATCCATGGATTCTTCTTTACATTCCATTATGTACATATGATAAAAGTCTAATAAAAACCAAACATGCATAAAATAATTTTAAGACATATTCATTGGTCCTGTAATAAACCAAATCTAACAATTACGAGCCAACTGCATGAGAAACTAAAATCTTGAAAAATAGTTAAAGATTATTATTTTTTCAGTGAACAAACAGAACCTCAGGTAGTCTGAGTGAATTTTCCACCTGTGGCATGTACTTGCTCTTTGAACTTGGGAGGGTTATTCTGCATTTCTGAACTTGTCATTTATGCAATCCAGATGACAAAGGAACCTGATCACATGATTGTTGTGAGGATTTAATATGTGATATGAAGGTTGCTTTGAACAATGCTTTAATATATATATGATTATATTATCATGCATCATGATTGATGTTATTATTTTTGTTATTATGAAGAGCATACAGTTAATTAGTAACTAAACAAGGACTATTCCTGATCTTCCCTACTTCAAAATGTAGCCCTTCTTCCCCTAACACATTCTGTTTTTCCTTTTCTCAAGGGCTGTGTGCAATTTAGCTATATTTTCAGAGGCATAAATCATCTCTGTCAAGCCTCGCACGTCTAGGCAAACATTCCATTATGGTGATATTAAATTTTAATTTTTTGGAAATAAAGAGTACCCAACAAGAATAACACCCTCATTAGATAAAAATGCACTTCCTTTAGATTTGATGTCAGTAATTTTACTGGGGATATTATCAGCACTCTAGAATCTTAGGAAGAAACTCTATCAAGCAAGAGCATTCTTCTCAATAATTTACCTCTCTAGAAATAATGAGTATAATCATTTTGGAATGTTTGCCCATGAGCCTTACCAAAACAAAAATAATAGAAAGTTCGATATTATTTTTTAAAATGCATGATATCAAAAGTAAATCATGGTTTATGATCTAGGTTAAATATACTTAAGTGAAGACAAACAGTCACCAATTGGTTATTTCTCAATTTGTTGAGTTTTTATGGCTTTTCTAATAATCACAATATTAAATTCATTGTGATACAAATGGATGGTTAAGGAAGGCAGAAACACAGTTGTCTAATTTTAAAACTTATTTGCTTTTATTTTCCATTAGATTTCAGCTCATTAATTTAATACATTTTCTGCTATGAAACCAGAATCCTTATCAGCATGCTCATAACAACATAAACAAGCTATACAAAATTGTTTTAGGTCATTTAGTTAAGACTTAAAATTTCCACCAGATGGCGATCTATCCTCTAAAATGCTGGAGCTTGTTAGAGCGACTCCTTAAATGTGAAAATCCAATACTTGAAAGAAGGTGTCTGAAAAGTTGAAACAATCAAATACAAATTATTCTATAACTTAAAGTATTCAAGGTAACTTGCTATATATCGAGTTAAATTTTAATTATTAAGCAGGTATCTTCATATTTGTCTATTATACTTTTGATCTTATTTTCACAATTGGAGGTAAGGAAAATTTTTCAAAACCACTTTTTGATTGAGATGACTTAGCGTTATCAAAACTGAGTAACAAACTTCTCATTATGATTTCCTTAACGATGCACATATTTCAAATGATTATTCATGTATGTAAAGATCAACTGAAGCAAGTCATGAATTATGTGAATGTACCGATATTAAGAAAATAATCAGTAAAGCCAGTGGGCACACCTCACCCCTGCACTCATCTGAGGCCCCACGGAGCCAAGGGGTGTGCACAGACCACACAGAGGACACCCTTGAGTGTCTGGCTTTGGTTCCTAGGGGGATTTGTGTTTCTGGACCCCACAGGTCTGAAACAATTGGGAGACAGTTCTTGGATGGCCACCACCTCCTAGACACTGCACACACAGCAACCTGAAACACACCCCCAGGCTTTCTGAAAAATGTTTATTAATTTGCCCTGGAGCTTCAGCCTGAGGGATAGGCTGCAGGTTTACCACACATCTGGAATAAATCTAGATAAACAAATGTATAATTGCACACTTTGTAATGTGCTATGCATTTAACAAGAAGATTCTAAGCTGGGCATTAAAAAGAGATGGCTGGGGGATGGGTAAAATAGAGAAAGAGATCAACAAGTACACACTTCCAGTCATAAAATAAATAAGTTTCATTGAAGATGAAAAGTACAGCATAAGGCATAATAGTCAATAATATCATAGTAAAGTTGTAAGGTGACAGATGGTGACTGTATTGTGCTGAGCACGGAAATGCATAGAATCGTCGAATCAACGTTGTACATCTGAGACTAGTATAACACCGGAGGTCAATTACACTTCAATTAAAAAATAAATGCATAGAATTATAGAACTAAATAAATAAAATAAATATAACATAAGTTAATAATAGCTAATATATATTGAGGATTTATCATGTGCCAGACATTCAGTAAAATGTTAGTTCAGTAAGTGCACTAGTTTGTTTTTTTGCTTGCTTTGCTTTTTGCGTTTTTGTTTTTTGAGCACAAGCATGAGCAAGAGGGAGGACAGATGGGTGAGGGAGAAGGAGAGAATCTTAAACAGGCTCCACCCTCAGCACAGAGCCTGAAGTGGGGCTCCATCTCACAACTCTGAGATCATGACTCTGAGGTCATGACCTGAGTCAGACACTTACCCGATTGAGGAGCCACCCAGACACCCCAAATTAGTGGATTTTTTTAATCCTCCTAAATAATTTTTTTCTTTATTTTTAAAAAAGATTTTATCGATTTATTCATGAGAGACACACAGAGAGAGAGGCAGAGACACAGGCAGAGGGAGAAGCAGGCTCCATGCAGGGAGCCCGATGTGGGACTAAATCCCAGGACTCCAGGATCACGCCCTGGGCTGAAGGCAGGCACTCAACCACTGTGCCACCCAGGCGTCCCTTTTTTTTAATTTTTCTAAATTACTTTATGAAGCAGGCGCTGTTGTAATTCCAATTTTACACAGGGAAAGGGAAGCAGCACAGAGAAGTTACATGAATTGATCAAGGTGACACGAGAGCGTGGCAAAACCAAGTCCTAAACATGGATACCTGACCCTGTACTTGGAGCTTTTTTCCTCTAGGTTACACTGTCTTTTAAGATAGAGTTCTATCTAACCTTTCACATAGCCCCTCCTTTGATTTAATAAAATGCATTATATTAACAACCAAGTAGTAAAATTGTCTTTCATTTTTGAGATGGAGACTCTGGGAATGTCCAGTCCTTAATTCTTTTATAAATTTCAGTATATTAAAAATTGGAGCAAGCGATCATAACCAAGGAGTATGTGAAGTCTTATCTTTATTTATTTATTTATTTATTTATTTATTTATTTATTTATTTATTTATTTTTGATGTTGATTTCTTTCGTTCTTGGCTAAGATCAATTTTAATTTAATTTTAGGGTCTGGTGGGGAGAAGGAGTCTTTCAAAAGAGAAATTGACATAATAGATGGTAGGGGGGTTAATTTAGAGACAGCTAGGAAAAGAGACAACAGGAGGACAGAGGTTGATCTTGGAATGAAAGTATCCATCCTTCAAAAACAAAAAAGAAGGAATGAGGATGCGGAGAAATTTCTGCTGAAAATTTCAATCTCCTGCAATAAAACTGGAATAGGCAATGGCAAAAATAATTTCATTACAACACGGGCATTTAACTACTTCACTCGTTTGGGAAAAAAAAGGGTGAGATAAACAACAGATGGCAATTTTCGAGAAAGGTTAAGAGAGATTCTGGTTTTGAAATTATCAATGTTGTGCCTCTCAAGCATTGAATACATAAGAAAATTGTAACCAAGGTAAAAATGCATAATTTGGAAGTTTACCTTTCTCTCTCAAAAAATCCCATGATGTTGTGGTTGGTGCCCTTCTCATGTTTGGAAGATGACTGGAAACTGAGCACACATATTTGAAAATTAAGAGGTCAATGTGTGTTTAGATGGTAACATGTTTGATGATTCATTGTAAGTGAAAGAACATGACAACAATAACGAAAATAGAGAACAGCAACCAAAAGGAGTACATAAACTATCCTAAACACAAACGTTGATGCTTTATATACGACACAAAGATTTTTACTAAGATTTTACTTGTGTTCTCTTCAATCTAAGATTTTATTTTTGTTCAAATGATAGCCATGGATTATGTGCTAATTTGCATCTGTGCTGCCCGGGGCTGTGACTACTAGCCACATATGACTAATTAAATGTGAAGTTTAGTTAAGATAAATTTAATGCAATTAAATATTCAATAACTCAGTCATAATAGCTACATTTCAAGTGCTCAATAGCCACATGTGGCTAATGGCTACTCTATTGCTCACTGAAGAAACAATATTTCTATTGACCAAGGCAGCCTTATCTTCCCCTCAGCTTAAATATATATTAATATTTATATTATAATATAAATATATATGATTAATATTTATATTATATTATATATATTACATTTTATTTATTTATTTATTTATTTATTTATTTATTTATTTATTTTAGATATATATTTTGTTTGTTTGTTTGTTTGACTGGCTGCTTCCTGACTCTGGGTCCTGAGCTCCTTTTTTTAGAGCTGCTTCTCTTTCTTCTTCATCTTCGTCTTCTTTTTAAAGATTTTAATCATTTATTCATGAGAGACGCAGAGAGAGAGACAGAGACAGAGACATAGAGACAGAGGCAGAGACACAGCAGAGGGAGAAGCAGGTTCCATGCAGGGATGCAGGGAGCCCGACGTGGGACTCAATCCAGGGTCTCCAGGATCAGGTCCTGGGCTGCAGGTGGCACTAAACTGCTGAGCCACCCAGACTACTCTTCTTTTTTTAATACTCAAAATTGTAAATTCTTTCTCTGCCACTCTCAGATATATGTTCATCTATTCAAAAGCCTCTTGCCAGGATTATAGCCCAGGAACATCCTTCTCAAGGGCCTGAGAATTATCCCTTTGAAACGTAGACATCAAGTTAGCATCAGTATCTCTCTGTGTCTGGGGGAGGGTAGGAGCATAAGTTCAGTGAGCATCTCACTCCTATAATAAAGATACAGGTAGATTGACTTTTCTTTTGTGTAAGATCAGTGAACAAACAGATGGCCTATGATCTCCCCCTTCCCCAGCTCTTAAAATTGTCTCACTTTTTGTCTCCTTTGAGTTGAGTTCAGATGAGTCCTGGCCTCTCTCCCCTTGAATAAAGACTTCCTTGCCTATATACCATTGAGTGGAGCAATTTTTTGCTCTGGCACCTTTTAATAAAAGCTTGCATTGTATAGGAGGGATCTCTATTAAGGATGAATAAAGTGAAAAATATCTAATAAAAATCGGCTGATGTTAGAACACAGTCTTTCTTGAATTGTCCAGAAAAAAAAAATGCTGTCTCTTCTTCCCATGTGTTTTCATGTTATTTGTGATAGAGTACCCATGTCTAGAAAAAGAGAAAGTCTTTACTTCAAAATGTACAAGATTTCATGGCGTAGTGACTTAAGAGCAACAGGAGCTATTGTTCTTTAAGCTACAATTTTACACTTCACTTTTCAAAATAATATTAGTGATATGAGATATAGGAGAGAGATAACACAATTCACTCCTCAATCTTTAAAAACAAGCAGTTAAATCTTTTACCTGAGGTATCATCTTGACAACTCCAGACTTGTGATCCTAAAAAAGTAATTGGTGAGAGAAGACAGGGCGTTTTTTTATTTTGTTTGTTTTGTTTTGTTTGTTTTTCCCTTCCTCTGTGCTGGCAAAGACTAAGTAAAATACCAGTAAACATTTGAGGCCAATAAGTAAAATTCTTACTTGTTTATTTAGTTTCTTAAAATAATGAGTTCAAAAGTGAATATTGACAATTATATATGAATTTCTGTGCATGCATGTGATGTGTGTGTGTGTGCACATGCACATATTTACGGAAAATTATTTATATAATTTCGTACACAGGAAAGCAAACTTTTTAATGAAAAGGATATTGGGCAGCCCGTGTGGCTCAGTGGTTTAGCGTTACCTTCAGCCCAGGGTGTGATCCTGGAGATCCGGGATCCAGTCCCACATCGGGCTCCCTGCATGGAGCCTGCTTCTCCCTCTGCCTGTGTCTCTGCCTCTCTCTCTCTCTCTCTCTCTCTCTCTCTCTCTCTCTCTGTGTGTGTGTGTGTGTCTTTCATGAATAAATAAAATCTTAAAAGAAAGAAAGAAAGAAAAGGGTATTTTTACAGGTACAGGCTGGCCAAATTGCATCAAGTAAGTATCATCATTGCATAAAATATCTATTAGATATCATTTATTATTTCCGAGTTTCTTCACTCTGCAAACAGAGAGTTTGAAAACACTTGTGTGGCAATGTATATAAAAGCCTATTCTATTTTTACACGTCCAATCTTTCAGTTAACTGTCCCACACCTTTTTTTCCCCTTTCCATTACCTTTGTTGCCTTGAAAAATGATACAAAATAATTAAAACAATACACAATAGGTTGTATCAAAATAATAAATCTCTTCTATTTCAAATGAGTCTTTATCTTTGTAATATTTAAATGAGATTGTTTTAATTTTACATACGAGCAGTATAACTAGCTTTGAGAAAAAAAGTTGCATTTTAGTAAGCATAAAACTCAAGTGGTAGAAGCAGAAGTTAATGGCTATCCAGAGGGGAGTTGACCTGCTACAGGCATTTGGTGTACCTGAGGCATCAATCAATGTGATTGACAGAGGCAATGGGCCTCAACAACTGGTTCTACAAGCAGTTAAGTGAAAAAGGGTGGCTGATAAAGTTTAGAATGTATCTGTTAAAATTCTGCTGAGAAAAGTCATTCTTACTTGTATATCTAGATTGGTTAAATGTGTTAATTAAACATCTTAGGTCACTTGGTAATACTATAACTTCTCTTGCATTGATACAGTATATCATCATTATAAGAATCTTCCAGTAAGAAGTAGTTCATTTATTACAATATAATATTGATTTACTTTTCCTAGTGCATCATAAGCATATTAAGTATGTGACCTTTATCTATCAATAGGCGATATACGGAAGAAAATAAATTACATATATTAAGGTAAGACAAACATAGTCATGTATAAAAACTCAAAATATCATTTTCATTAACATTATGTTGCAATGTAAGCATCAAAGTGCACGACTATCCGAAAAGATCATAGCTTGGCTTTGGGCATTTAATGAACATCATTGACGTGTGTGACGGAAGAAACGTAGGCTTCCAGAAGTCAGCGAAGGTTTCTAGGCATGAATCAGCTAGCAAAAAATATTACAGGCTTACCAAGTATAGGCAAGTCCTACATGGTTAAAGAATATCTTTCTCCAAGTGAGTATTCTATTTTTCTTTTGGAAGAAACTGAGCTCTCAGGTGTCTCATGGCATATCCCACATTAAAGACATCAACATTTATAGACACAGGCTCGCCACAAGTTTGATCCTTCTAACGGTCATTGAGGCAAGAAAGAGACTTCACTTTCCCATTATCTTCTCTTTGGTTTTCTTCCTCTCGAATTTATGTTCTACTTTCAGCTCCTCCTATGAATTCCCTGTACTGGCAAATGAGAGTGTTGAAACCCTTCCAAGGTCATTTTGACCCAATAAAATTAAACACATTCTATAAGCAAGCTTCCGGTTGCCTTAGAAATCTCCTTCAAATTTAGTTTCTTTAATACGTGTACTCCCCTGTCTGTTGCATAAACCTCCTGCCTATGTTGAGAGACGTGATTCTGGTCCAACTAAAGGAGGCTTACTTGTTAGAGACTAGGAGAAATGTCACATCTGACAAGCATACAAATTAAGAGAACAGGAAACTGAACTGAGACTTTGCCCTGGGTTTATTGTCAAGGGAGGGCGGGAGTGGGTGCACGAGTCCTTTGAGATTCTGATACTATTCGAAAATTTCTCAAAGTGGAATGATTTAGTGAGACATAAAAGTTTCTCTGTTAAAATAAATAAATCACATATTTTTTTTCTCTATACATAGTCATATTAGCTACTCTCATTACTTTTGCCTCTACCTATGCTATTAGGTAGCTGTCACTAGGTTATCCCTAACCCCTTAACTGGGAGCTGTTTGCAGCCTATCAGCATTTGATTGCATGGCTAGTGAAAGATACCCCTTGGGGGGTCTGGCTCACATCAGGCTTAGAGCCTCACGCACCAGACTTGTGGTCCCATTATGTGCCATGTGACCCAAACACTTCAGGCTGTCGCTGATTGATCCAGAAGTAAATATTTGACTGAAAAGGAGCAGTTTCTTTCTTCCTAGCGCTTAAAATCTGGTATGGTGAGACACTAAAATGGAGATATCTTAGAGCTGATGAATGCTAATTTTAGCACCCTGAAAAAGGACCATGGGACCCCCACTACTTAAGAATCTGCCCTGTCCTGATCCAAGAACTGCTTGACTCCTGGTGCTCTGATTCTTCCATCATCTTCCATTTTCCCAAGTTTCAATTTCTGTCGTTTATTTAATATAATGTACAGTGTTTAAAAACGAGCATAAGATTCTTTTTCTACACACTTTAAGCCCAAGAGGAAATAAGTGTAGTTGAAGTGGAAGGGAAAAAAGACATATAAGCTAAGGAGGATTGACATATGGTGACATAATGATGATATATGATGACAACATACCTGGTTATATGAGAGATAACATTTCAAACATTAAGGTGGACAAGAGACAATAGATCTTGCTCATTGTGGACATTAATCCAGAGATGTTCCAAAGCTACTGAATTGTGTTCAAATGAGTAGGAGTCCAACAGGTTTACACTGAGGGATGCTGCCTTGACCAGTGGGATTTTCAGAACACCATGATCATAGACTCCTACATTTGAAATACACACATGGACACACACACACACACACACACACACACAGAGTATTCCCTTAAGTCGGTATAGAGTAGCTTCAAATTAAAGATTGTTGATATGCATCACATTTTTAAATTGATGGTGTTGAGTGAGGAGTTCCATGCTGTATGAACTTGTCTTTATCATCTTTCCTTTTAGATAAAAAGATAATTTATCTTTGAAAGATGGAGAAAGATAAATTTGCTTTAAGAGACAAATACATCTGTGTGCATTTAAATATAATGAAATTGCAAAACATAATAAACCGCTATAATTCCTTTAGTCATATACAACAATGCATATTCACTCTGGGGAAATGGCCTTGACTTTATTCTTTATTGTGATTTGATTTGGCTCCCTACCTAACAGCATTAGACTTCAAAATCTTAGAGGAGCACAAATGCATTATTGATTCAGATAAGAATTTAAGAAAATCATAAACTAATGCAAAAATATTAGGCAAAAACGAATCGTGTATAATAAGCCAGAGAACAACACAATAATTCTTAGCTATATAAGGAAGAAATTTAAAACAATTTACCATATCATATGACTAAATTCACTAAAATGATAGTAACTTGAATACATGAATTGACAGGCAACACAGGCAGTCAGGTATATTTCTCTATGAATTCAAATTTAGAGAAAACCTTTCAGTTTCTGAAGGAAGAAAAAAGCAATTAAAATATTTTGCATTTATTTTCTCCTATAGCACCTGCTATTTTCCCAGAAACAGCCAGAAGAGAGACAGAAAAGATACTAACAATAGAATGTTGATAGTCAAAGTTCAGTGCAAGAATGTTTCAAGGAAGTGTGGTCCTAATTTGAATTAACATCTAATTAGTTCATTTAATTACTCTGTGCCAGAGTAATTGATTTTAGACCTAGAAACAGAAACACTTCTACTATGTGGGAAAAAAAATCATTTTGTCCCTTTAAGTTGGAAGTGAGACAAAGGTTGCATCTAAAGAACATGCAACATGACTGAGGTTTTATCTTTTATTGGAACTATTATTTCAACATGCCCCTCAATTATCACAATGTTAAATACTAGTGTAATTTAGACCTTGATTATAAAATGCTCACAGTACCGAAACAAACTTTTACATCATCTATTCAAAACACTATCCTGCACAGATTCAGGAGGGCACGTGATGTAATGAGAACTCGGTGTTATACGAAACTGATCAATCACTGACCTCTACCTCTGAAACCAATAATACATTAGATGTTAATTAATTAAGTTGAAATAAAATTTTTTAAAAAATAAAAATTAGAAAAAAATAACTTAGATACTAATTTTGATAGAAGCTTTCGGGTCATAACTACTCCCATGTTATTATTTTTATGAAATATATGTTTTATTCCTCTAGAGACAAGACTTTTTTTTTGAATTTTACATTACTTCCTCTTTGAAACTATAAGAGGAAGAAAAATCTTCCTTCTGCATTAGTCCTAACTTCTTCACATCTATCAAATTAATGTCAGCTCCTCTGAAGAATCATTCCTTTCCACCCTCATCTTGTCCAAAATTGCTTGATTTTAGAAGCGGGCACTTCATGTGTCATGAAGCACATGTTGGGGTGACTGAATTAGGGAACTCTCGGAACAGACAGCTTGAACTTTGGCACTGCTGGGGGCTCCTCTTAAAACCTGGAGACCCACAGTGGGCATCCACTCAGTTGGCGAAGTCATGCAAATGCTGTCCCGTATATAGTTTCTAGCATTGGCTTCTTATAGCACAGTAGAAAAATCCTTAATACCTATGGATACATGCCAAATTTTAACTCATCACCTTATTTAAATACATAGGGAATATTTTCTTGCTAAAATAATCCCTTATTTTTAAAATATTATGCACTAAATCCCAACATGTTTAATGTATGCTTTTAGAATAGATCCTTTGTCTATTATTCATCCCTGCATTTCACTTAGAGCAATGGCTGACTGTGAATTTAACTTTGTCCCACCAAAATCTTAAAAGTAGAAAAATTAAATAGAAATTACCATATTTTACTTAGCAATGCCACACAGTATTCCTTCCAGGCTGTTTGACATTTTATTTTCTATTGTGTAATTATTTGTGTGTGTGTGTGTGTGTGTGTGTGTGAGAGAGAGAGAGAGAGAGAGAGAGAGAGTGAGAGAGATTTGTGTGTGTGTGTGTGTTGTGTGTGAGATTCTTAAAAAATGTTGCCTTAAAACATTTAAAAGTGTTTAAAAAACATCTTTAAAATGTTGCCAAAATATCTCTGTTCATAACCAGGTAATACAAGTTAGTTGTAAAAATTTGGAACTGTTCGAAAACTATCATTAACTCACATACATACTAAATGTAAGCATATATATATATATATATATATATATATATATTCTTTATTATTATATTTTAGGATTACACAGTGATACTGAAATTAAAATGTTTAATATTTCCTACTGCATCGTGAATATCCTCCTAATTCATGAAATATTTTTAAATAAGAACTTTAAGTGCTGTGTAGTATTTCAATATATGGATATAGCATGATTCACATAATCAATTCTATATTGGAAAATAAAATTGTTTCCATTCATACAGTCTATAATTGTTATTATTGCAACTTTATTAATTTTATAATTCTTTTATATGATTGTAGAAAAATCAAATTGTATTTTTTATGTTTTTCATTACAGCTGAAAAACACTGTGCAATTTATCTGAAATTCTATTTCAGGTATTTTCTGTCCATTCAGCTTTGTACATTCTTTTTTCTGATCCTATCTTCCACCCTTCTCACATTTAAACCTTTGACTGTGCCCTCTGAACTTATAGTCAGGCAGTTGCAAGATGATTTCTTCCTTCAACCTCTTTCTTGAAGATCCCTTTCATGCCTTTGCTATAACTAAAAGCTGACTCTCCCTCAATGATATTCCCTCTATAAAATACTCTTAATTATTTATTAAAAATCTTTTTAAAATAATAGTCTCAAGGTGGATGGGATCATTGTCCTGATTGCTTCCAAACTTTTCTCCCTTTCTTCCTAGAACTGCCCTCCTTATAGTAATTTTAACTGATCCCCAAATCACAGCTGCTCAATTTTTAATTTTAACATCTGTTTCATCATCATGAACTCCAGCAGCCCTGACATAATTCTTGGTGATTTCAAATACCATATAGTGTTTTATAGACATTTTATAGACAGTTTATATAGATATTTCCAATAATCTGAATAGCCAGGTACTTTATTTCCCTCTCTTTTAATGCATAGTCAAACGAGAAGAGAATGTGGAATTAGCTTTCTTATGTCCAAAACCCACCTCCACCATGACATAGCTGTGTGTCGTTGAGCAGACTTAACCTCTACATGTCCCAATCCCCTTATCTGTATAGTAAATGCACCTAACTCGTGGTGTTGTTGTGAGGCATGTGTCTGCATGAATATATATGTATATTCATAACACTAGTGATGCCTGATAGGTAGATTAATAAAAGTGTTGCATTTAGTTAAAAATATTTCACATTTTGCTTTCCCAACCAAATCACTTAAATCAATGGTCATAGTCAGCTGTTATAACAATATTTTAATTCTCCATAATCCCAATGTTAAGAATCCAACTCTCCAACCACCGGAAAGTTCCCTTTTCACCTATTGCCTAAAGTACTGACTCCATAGTTCTGTACCCATTGGGATGTGTAATGCCTTGAGTCTATCACCTTGCTCTGTTACTCACCTCTTCCATGACCTAACTTCTTAACCTACTCATTTTAATTTCTCAGTGTCAGCATTAAAATCAATATAGTGTTTGTTTCCTCGATTTTTTTTTTTTTTGCCTTTCTCAAGTCTTCTTCACCTGGAAAAAATTCAAACCTTAGTAAACACAACTTTCATTATTTTTTGCACTTGTATGCAGCTGAATATAGGTGGGGAAAACATACAACCCTACTGCAGAATCTCATTCCAATCTCATGACCTTCAACATCAGAAACCTTTTTTTTTTATTAATCATCTATTTCCTAAGTCCATTCATTCTCCTAATTCCTTAACTCAAGCCCCAATCCACTCTTAAAGCATGTAACTCCACTACTACTGGTTTTGACTTTCTCATCAGAGAATGTCAAAGCAATTAGGTAACTTTCCACAATTTCCCATTTCCAATTCCAAACAGCTGTTTGTATCTGAGCACACACACACTCCTCTCTCTTTTCTGTAACCATGGCTAACCTCCATGCTCTATCTGTGGCCACCATTGCATTATGGTTACTAGGTCACAACTCGTCTCATCTATTCATGGTTATGTGCCAGTTATTTTCTTTGATTTTTTTTTTGTTTGTTTCACAATGTTGTCCTCATTGAGTAAGCAGATATGCTATTATTTCTCCTATTAAAAGATATCTTGGCCATCTTTTCCTCATTAATGATCTTTTTCTGTTTCTCTCTCCAGAAAAGAGTACTCTTGAGAGTGCTATCTTTACTCCATCTTTCCATTTTTCTCTACTCTACTTTCTGTCTCTTCAAACATTCTACTGAGGTGTTTTCCCACCTCTTGGCTGAAAATTCTTTTGTCATTGTTGAATATCTATTCTCTTACTGTATTCATCAGCAATATTTGACAGATTAGGGCTAATCCCTTTTCATTATTTTATTCATTTGCCTTTGGCTTCATTTTCTTTTCCTAATTTCACCTCTTAGTTTATATTATCCTCATCTGCCAAATTGTCAGAGTTGGAATCCCCTGTCACTCATAGCTTGGACTTTTCTTCCCTTCTTTAGTTATCTAATTCTCTAAATACTTTTAAAATGCTGATGGTTTAAAAAAATGTACATTCATCCTTGACCTCTCTCTGATCTCTAGATTCATATAGCCAACTTTCTTCTTAACAGTTTAAGTATGTAATAGCTACATCATTTATAGTGTCTTCAAAATGGAACTCCTACTATTTCTTCTCTGAAACTACTTATTCCTCAGAATTTACCCCCTCAGTACATGGCTATTTAATTATAGAAGTGGCCCAGGTCATAAATCTGTAGAATTATTTCTGACTCTGCTTTTTCTGTCTCACCCCATATTTACCTTCAAAAATATCTACATGTTTACAACATCTCTTACCTACAACAATACAACCCAAATCTAAATCATCATTATTCTCTGGATTATTGTAAGAGAAGTGTAATGGATCATCTTGTCTCCAGAGTACTCTCAACATGATAGCCAGAATGATCTTTTTAATTCTACAATCAGACCCTTTGTTAAAAATTGTCCAATGGCTGGCACCTCACTCTTATAATTTATAGTGATAAAAGCCAATATAAATTCATCCTCAAATGTGCTGCAAAATACAATCTTGCAACACACTAACTCGGTCTCATATGTAATTATTATCTCTTATTTGTGTCGGTTTTCCTGATAAATTGTAGAACTGACTTCACCTGACATGTATTAAATAATCTGGACTATAGCATCTAACACTATGCTATCATTAAATATATATATTTAAATATATACAAATATAGATAAAAATCCTTATTTATAAATGGCCTATTTTCGTGTTTTTAACACAGTTTTGTAAAATATGCACTGGATAGTTTTCTCCATTATTTCTTATAGGAACGAAATTGAATTATTCTGTATTTGCTCTTGGTATTTGGAATGTAGTTGAAAGAGATATGACGTCACTGTATGCAACTGGGTCATATATGGGAATGTCATTCTTCAGTTGGTGATTATGTGAAAGATCTGGGGACATAGTGTATGAGCGCTTCTTCAACATCTCTTGCTTGTGAATTTGAATTGAGCCATTTCTTTCTGATTTCTGTGCATTAGGATTGTCTGTTTGTAATACTACACTGTGGAGGCACATCATTTTATGTTGCACTGCACTGATTCCTTGGAGACTCTTACCTATAAACAGTTGTCCTAGATCAACATTCCCCTCAGACTATGGGCAGGAGGAGACTGCTAGCATCCACTCTTATACATATTTCACTGGTTTAATTTTTAATTCAAATACTCTCTTTTTATTATAGCATGACATTGGAGTTTTTAAAAAATCACTATGCTATGAATAATCGCACAGTAAAATCACAACGTTTATAGGAGGAGAAGGGGATTGAAGTCACAACACTCAAAATTTCCTCAGTGATACATAAAATGAAAGATAATAGCCATTTTACATGTTAAATCATTAAAATATACATATATTTCACAATGAATATGACACTCGATCCTGATAAATCTGAAGTTGGCTTTGAAAATGGGATAAGAGGGATTATAGTTTATGACTTATTATGAAGTTGTGAAACGGAGGTTATCTGATTTGGACCAAAAGTTAAAACAACAAATGAGGATGAGTGAGCTCATAACATATGCAGTGAACTGTAGTTGCTCATAGGTGTTTGAAGTATACATGTGTGTATTTTATGTGTTCTTACATGGCTCTGTTTAGTTGGGTTCAACTTCCTGTGTTCACCTGATGTTCCTTGCAGACAAAACTTCACAAAAGCACACTAAAAATTCAAATTTTGTTTGTATTGTTCTTTAAAATATCAGTTACTTTGGGGGATCCCTGGTGGCTCAGTGATTTGGCGCCTGTCTTCGGCCCAGGGTGTGATCCTGGAGTCCTGGGATCTAGTCTCACATCGGGCTCCCTGCGTGGAGCCTGCTTCTCTCTCTCTCTCTCTCTCTCTCTCTCTCCCCGTCTCATGAATAAATAAATAAAATATTTGAAAAAATCAGTTGCTTTGTATCACAGTCACATTTACAAAGCAAGCATTATAGAAAAATAGATTATACTGACTTCTTGTAGATGAGTCTGTATTACCTTTGAAAGGCTCGGCCTTACCAATAGCTCACTTCCAAAATTGTGAATTTAGATCAGTTCTAGGTTCAATCAATTTGTTATGTTAACTTAGAAGGGAAAGAACAGGAAAATATTAAAAGCAAAATTATAATCAAATCATACAATTTGGGAGGCCTGGGTGGCTCAGTGATTTAGTGCCTGCCTTCAGCCCAGGGCATAATCCTGGAGACCGGGGTTGGAGTCCCACATCAGGCTCCCTGCATGGAGCCTGCTTCTCCCTCTGCCTGTGTCTCTGCCTCTCTCTCTCTCTCTCTCATGAATAAATAAATAAAATCTCTAAAAAAATAAAACAATGTATTTGATTGAAAAATTGTTCATGAAACCAAGTGCTGTTTGGTATCTTAGTAAACATTTAAGTTGTTTACTACAGGATATACTGGGGTTTAGAGCATAGAGTGAAATTAACGTAAGAAAGCAAACTCACTGGTAGAAATTGTTAAAAAAATAATTAGGCAGTAAGAAATAATGCAGCAAAGATACATGGATAGGCAACAAATCCCATGAAGAATTTGCCTCTGGAATATATAGTGATCTTCTAAAGATCAGAGAGTACCAACTTCCAGTTTTAAGATGAATAAGTTCTGTGAATCAAATTTACAGCACAGTGATTATAGTAAATAATATTACATTATCTACTTGAAAGTTGCTAAGAAAGTAGATATTAAATGCTCTCACCATGAAAAAAGAAATGGTAAATATGTGATGTGATACAGATATTAGTGAAAGCTATGGTGGTAATCACTTTGCAATTGAAAATAAATCAACACATTGCATGCCTTAAATTTATGCAATGTTATATATGTTATATCTCAATAAAGCCAGAAAAAAAGAAATATAAATAAAAAATATTCTTGAGTGCCCATCCAAAAAGATATGTCTTGTATATCATAAAAAATAATAATAAAGAACAGAGAATTAAGGCAAATAAAGAAAGGCAGTAGCACAGATTAAGAAGCAGGCTTCATCCAGAAAATGCATCTATAGCTCTCAATTGCTAAGTCAATAGCTCCATAATTGGGATGATCTCCAATCCAGAGGGTAAAGGATGGACGGACATAAGGAAGAACAGTACGAAAGCATGGAGGTATGTACATTCATCCTATATGAGACATTAGTCAAGATCTCTAGTAAGGGGAACATCAAAGTCATTTAGTTCATATATGTATATATATATATATATATATATATATACACACACACACACACACACATACATATGAACTCTTTTAATAAAGTTACCCTTATATCAAAAAACATATATATATATATATATATATATACATGTATACACACACACAGATACATATTTCTGTGTGTGTATATATATACACACACTATATATAGTTTTAAGAAAGGGTATTCAACTAGATTAAATACTTGGAATTGGATCTGGGTGGTTCAGTGGTTGAGTATCCACATTTGGCTGAGGTCGTGATCCCGGGATCCTGGGATGAGTCCTATATCAGGCTCTCTGCAGAGAGCCTGCTTCTCCCTCTGCCTATGCCTCTGCCTCTCTCTCTGTGTCTTTCATGAATAAAAAAAAAAAAAGAAAGAAAATCTTTAAAACAACAGCTACAACAACAACAACAAAAAAAAATAAAGATGCTTGGGGTTAAAAACTAAAACACACACATACAAATTTTTCTCTTCCATGATACATACTCAATATGCATCATTGGGAGCTCTTGTGCTCAAAGTCCTTAAGAGTAGACGGTGCCAGAGACTGAGATCATCTTGTGATCTATCTGGATCATGTGACCTTATTGTTAGTGGTTCAGTGGGAAGAGGGCACTGATGGAAAAAAAATTCAGGGTTTGGGCCTGGATATGAAAATCACTACTTACACCCAAGTCAACTGGCTAAAACCAATATGACATGCCTTTCCTCAATTAAAGAGAGAGAGGAAATATGATATTACCAGAGACAAAAAAAAAAAAAGTCAGATATGACTGAGCTCTAGAAGTCTTGCTATCTTTACCCAAACAGATGGGAGAGGATCTCAGGAAAACACAAGAACTCATTTATTAACACCAGCAAAATCTAGGGCTTAATCAGATATAAGGGTAAGAGACATGCTTTCAAACCATCAGGGAACATATTCATTCATCTGTTCATTCCAGCCCTCATTTTCTAAGGATAAACAGGCTTTGTAAACTAACATGGGCCTGAAAAGACACACGGTTGTGTGAGACACAGAAATAATCGGGTTCATCTCTCGTAATCTGCACCAGGTTAAGAGCATAGCAGTTGCATGAGTATTGGAGCACATGCTTTTTCCCATGGAACATTAGCTTTTACTGGAATTTGGGTTTTTTTATAGATGGCCATATTAGACCTTACAGTTTCAATTTATTTTTTTAGCAAGTATTGATCAACATTTTATAATACAGACAGAAAGGAATTTCTTTTTAAACATTTTTGTATAAGGTAAGTGCCCTTGGGTTAATAGTCACAAAGATAATTCCAAAAACACTTTTAGAAGTCCATTTGCAGCTAAACAGATATATTCACATGAAAATAATTAATCTGCAAAGCTTTATTTATATTTTTAGTTATCTACTTCCATACTTCTGACAAGTAACCAACTAAGGGCTCATAAAATAATATTCCACGTGTTTTTCTTTTTATATTAGTCTCATGATTTACATATTGCATTATGGTTTTTTGAGTAAATTAAAGTAATAAACTCTATTTCCTGCCAAGAACTGCTTCCTTTCTTCTACTATATGCTTCAGTAGCTTATTCAAGTAAAGTTTACGACTAATTAGAAAAGCCACATGCATTTGGAATTAATATTGTCAGTTTGTGTTAGTATATATTTAAATCTTGATCAGGTTATGTGGTTAATATTGCAAGGCAGTCTAGTTGAAGTTGAGCATATGTTTTGATCTCTGCACCATGAAATGAATAAATGGGGTTTTCTTTAGAATTAAATCATCATGCATAATAAATATTCACATGCTATTTAAAATACATTTTAATATATGAAAGTATTAAATATTAAAAGGTACATTAAATGATACCTTAGATAGGATAGTGATGCTATAAAATTAGATAATGACAGTATAGAACTAATCATTTTCAGTGATATTTGAGTAGTTTAAAGGCTGACGTAATATAAATCTAAATGGGTGTCACATGAAACAAGCCATCTTATTTATCTATTGGAAAACTAAATAGGTCATAGCATCTATAAGATTGCAGTGGTTTTCTGAAAAATTGAACTCAATATTTATGTGACCCAGAATTTTATCTACGGATTCCCTGCTTGTGCCTAAGACAGAGGTAAGCACTATCTGTATAATCAAAGTATATCAGCCTCTCACACCTCAGAAACATTTGCAAATCTAGTTGGAGAAGAAATTAAATAAGAAGTGGATGGAACATGGGTCCATTGACATTTTGACTTGACAAGCCATTAAGAAATATGAGCTAAAGTATTAAAGAGAAAAAGATAACTTACTGTTTATGTATCTATCCATCTATACCCAGAAAGAACAATAGATGATAATTTAGGCAAACCCATTAGCCAGGGAATTCAAACCCTGCATTACTTTTATATTTCTATGGAAATTTCATCAATGGAGAATGAATGAGTTGCAATCTCACTCACTTGGCTGTAATAAGTGGGAGTAAAGGCTCCTTTTGTAAAGCCCAGTCTATCTCTTTGTTTTGTTTCAAAATCTTCTAGTTGACTTCAGAATGTGTGCCTTTATCTTAGCATCTTCTCTACCCGCAACCAATGTGGTATCAAAATTCTGCAGCACAGGCATCTGATGTCATCAGATATTTTTACTACCAGTATTGCTACAATTGTCCCAATGTAAAAATTCAATGAATATTGGTTACATGCACATGTAAGCCATGAAATAAATAGCTTTGCCTCTTTTTAATTTAAAATATTTTTAATTATTTAGTTTGATTAGTATATATCTTGTATGAATTGATCCATATATGTGTACACATTGCATTCACACATATACATACATTCTTTGGGATTAAGTTACATTTAATTATACCTGGATTGAGTGTGTTTGGTTTTCCTCATTTGTTACAATATGATGTTTGTATGGAATTTAGAAGTCTCACTCATCATAAAATTTTTAGTGACCTATCGATTTTTTTGACCTATCGATTTTAATTTGGGGTAACTTTGGATGCAATGCACATGATCAACATATATAGCAAAGCTTTTATTATTCTCTCTCAGATCCATGGGTCTACTACAGAGAAAATGCTATTTGCAACATGTATAACTTACTCATAGCACTTTTTTTCCTTGATAAAAAGGTAAGAAAAATGAACAATCTCTGCCTTGTGGTTTTGAAAGGGTATCTGCAGCACTTAAGTATCTTTATGAACAATTCAAGTACAACTGCACTTCAAAATTAATGAGCCAAGAAAATGAGTCTTGGTTAGTTTTCCACTCTTTGGCTTCTAATAATATACTTGTTCCTATAGTTAACAGTAAAAGCACTACATTAAGTTCATATGCGATATAGCATTGTTGTTGATCTATTCAAAGCTGACTAAAATCTGGTGGTAATCTTGCTTTGGTCTGTGTAGTAGCCTACAAGAAAAACAAAACATACCTTTAAAAATAAATAAGTCTGGAAGCTGCAAATCACAAGAAAGATTTGGAAACAAGTGAGAAGATAAGGTATGCTTTCCGAAACATGAGCTGGATGATGTGTAAAGCTATTTCAGCACTCCAGCTATTTTTAAAACTAAACATATGACACAGTCCAGTCCTTCTAGTACCAGGAGAAGCACAAGGTATGCAGGTGGAATTCTGGAGACTTTATGAGGATATTTATCTTGGAATTGACACTCAGTTGCTTTTATCTGTCAGATATTGTGAACTGAAACACAACACCCCAGAGGAGCAGGCTATGCCTTTCTGCCACTGCGTCCTGTAATATTGCTATGACACAGGTAATGTCACGAGCAGAAGAGAACAGTGATGCAAAAAGCACAAATGAAGCAGAGTTGAAGAAAATCCCCTCTCCTCAGAGAAGAGAAGTCATTAAAAGGCGTTGGTTCTTGGCAAATTGAACTCCAATAAAAATTTAAAAAGAATAAACAAAAGGCGTTGTTTCTGAACCTGGACATCAGTGTCTACATACTCCAAAAGGAGCTTGTACACTCTGACAGTTGTAAACAAAGTCGTTGGTTTTCCCCCTGAAAAATACAACATGCGTGTGTATAACCTGTAGAAGTAGCACTGAAATTATAAATTGTTTCAGCTAAATATTGATAAATACAAATAGGCCAGCTAACTGAAATCTCAACACTGCACTCCTTTGGGTTGTATGAGTATCAAAGAAACTAGGGCAATAAACTTTTTTTTTCTTTTTTAAAAATAAGAGCAGGCCCATCTAGTGCTTTCACTTTATCATCAGACGACATACAACTCTTACCACTATAGTCTATTTGCTCAGGATTCTCCAAGGTAAAAACAAAACAAAACAAAACAAAACTTGATATAAATTGCTTTGAGAAAAGCTGTAATGCTCAAAATTATTGTAATGCATCCTATTCTCGAGATGATATTTCAATAACAAGACTTACCATTGCCTCATGTCAACAGATTAAATTGGTGCTTTTATTTATCATGAAGGACTGCAGAGAGAGATTATTTTCAAGTTAAGGGAATAGGTTTGGCTCTCACAACCTCTATAAATACCTAATCTGTACAGGCACTCAGACAACTGTCTTATTGAATATCCCAGAGCACTCTCTAATTATCCAGCCTTGATTTTCCGTAATGAATGAGACTTCCCCTGATCATTTAACTAATTAATACTTAATAGCTAATAACTGTGAATATGATGCCATAAAACATGCATTCTTTGCATTTGGTAAATTTTTGTTCGCAAATAAATATATAAATGATGTAGAATAGTGGTTAAAAGCACAAAGTTTCATTTCTAACAAGGATTTAAGTTAAGATCTTTTAACATATGAAGTGGGCAATCTCACGCCCCACTGAACCCCAGTTTTTCATCTGTAAATCAAAGAGAATTTCAATAGTTAAGATATGTAAAGAGTACAGTACAGTCACTGACAGGTTGTACATAATCAAAATATATTAGATTTGCAAATGGGAAGGAGAATAGCACAGTGATGATAGGATTAGATATTTGGAATTAAATAACCCAGACAATACTCATAGTATATAACAAACTTTCTGAGCTTCTATTTGCTCATATTTAAAATGACACCATCCTACCTCAAATATTCATGTTAAGGTATAAATAAGGTGATTTGTGTAAATTGTAGCTTTTAAATTTGCATAATGCTTAGACAAGGACCTTAACTGGTATAAACAGTACAGGTCACCTACTGGGTATGAAATAATCATATTTATTTTTTCATTTTTAATTATAGAGATTACCTACTATTTGATATTATCAATTTGCAATTTAATATTAATTTTCCTTATCCTTAGAATACAGGAAGCTCTCAACATAATTAAATAATACAGGATTAAATATAGGGGATTTAGAAGTTGTAAGATATGAGTGGGATGGTACTGTCCTTCCGCCCACTGTTTTAGTCTTAGTGCAAATACCTGAAACTTTCTGTGATTTGTGCCTATACCCAAACCCCTTGCTAAATATCCTAGCTTTATTTACTTTCATCATTAAAAGCATAGCAATTGGATACTTTTTTCTAAAAGCCAATTCAATATTCTCATTATAGTTTTTTTTTAATTTCTAAATGCGTAACCATCATTATTCAGTACCTTTACTATGCGTATCTAGAATGACCTCAGAATATTTTCCTTTTTTTAAAGATTGTATTTCTTTATAGAGAGATAGGATGCACAAGCAGGGAAGTGGCAGGCAGAGGGAGAGGGAGAAGCAGGCTCCCCACTGAGCAGGAAGCATAACGATGTGGGGCTCCATCCCAGGACCCCAGGACCATGACCCCAGCTAAGGGCAGATGCATAACTAACTGAGTCACCCAGGAGCCCCAGCACATTTTCTTTTGCATTTGTTGAGGTAATAAGACAAAATAGCAATGTCTTACTCAAATTAGAAGTGCGTTTCATTTTCATTTCCTGAGTGTTAACAGTTACTGATTGTCGTTAATGTTGTGGAGGACCAAAGCTCTATGTGGTTGCTTTCGTCATCCTCAAATGGTAACTTGGCTTTTGTGTTTAAAATTACCCCTTCAACTTCCACTAATAAGTCCACAATCTAGTCTGCATGATCTGGAAAGTGCATACAGCACTTCTGCTCCTACTTCCTTGCTGGGGACCTAGTTGCAAGGCCACATCCAGCTATGTGGGAACCTAGGGAATTTGTTTGACCCACATGGACATGTACTCAACTAAAATGTTTATTGTAAAAGAAGACATGACCAGATATTGTTGGGGAGAGAACCAGCTCATTCTGCCTCAACCATTTTCTTTCATGGTTTTCTAGGTAGAGGTGCAATTAGGTTTGTCTTCACTTGTGTAATAACGCAGTTCTGAAGATTCCGTAGCGATTTCTATTTCCTGCACTCCAGTATTGAAGCTCTTTGATTCCTGCTCACTTCGGCAGCACATGTGCTAAAATTGGAACAATACAGAGAAGATTAGCAAGGCCCCTGAGCAAGAATGGCATCTAAAACTCTTTGGTTCAACTAACACCACTCTAACATCACTGGTGACCATTTCACTCTATACTCCTATACCAACCACCCTGAATTCTTGCAAGGTTGCACAACCTTGAATGTCTTTACCATATTTAGAGTTTATGGCTAGTCAAAGTCTAGACGGATGTCAAAATCTTTCATTTCTCAACAATGCCTTCATTTTAATATAACTAACACTACTCATTATATGGTCCATCTCGTTCCATAAAGGCATTGGCTTTCTCTTTTTTATTTTCCACAACCATCCAGTTACCACATCTAAAACTGGAGAGTGCACATATATTACTCTATACTCTATCACACTGAATGAATAACTGAAGGAAATCACTTTTATGCTGTGGGCGTTTCTTTTCTAAGGCCCCTCATCTTCATGGTTCTCCCCATACATTCCCCCCCCACCTCCTTAGTTCTCCTCTTCTCGGCTTCATCGGCACTGTTGTCAGACTAATCCCTTCAAGAGGATGGTCTTGAAATTATATTTAAATATTAAAATGACTTCTTACCACTGATATAGTGTAAAGAAATCTCTGACTCCTTATCATGTTATGGAAGAGAGTCATGCTTCGACTTCACGGTCGTGTCTGTCGTCTCTATCTTCAGGAAAATGACATTTAGCTACCTGCGGTTTCCTCATCACACTCACACCTTCATCCTTTACATATATCCCTTGGCCAAGTCCTGAAAGATGTCTAGTACGCCAAGAGTGTTTTCTCTGCAGAAATGTTCTGGATATCTGCTCATACCTAAATTCTCCCCTGTTCATCTATGTTCAGGCACTGCATTTATTTCCAAAACCACACTCTACTTATGAGCATTATAGCACTTATCACACTTTTTTTTAACAATATTGCCTTCCATGGGGAAGAAGTTGTGTTTATGTCAATCCTTTGTAGCATCCCTGCCTGGTGTATGATGTCTAGACTGCACACAATACAGGGATCCCTCCTCATCACAATTTCGCTTTCTGTGGTTTCAGTTACCTATGGTCAACTGTGGCCCAGGAAACATATGATCCTCCTTCCTATTTACTGTCAGAGGCTAATAGTAGCCAAACACAACATCACAGTGCCTACGTCATTCACTTCATCTCATCACGTAGACATTTTATCACCTCATCTCGTTCCAAAAAGAGGATGAGTATTGTACAATAAGATGTTTTAAGTGAGAAAGAGAGACCATATCCACATAACTTTTATTACAATATATAGTTATAATTTATTTTATTTTGTTATTGCTGTTAATCTCTTTGCCTAAAATATGAGTTAAACCTTTTCATAGGTATGTATGTATGGGAAAAACAGCATATATAGGGTTGAGTACTGTCAAGTTTCAGGCATCTACCAAAAGCTTAACAATGTATCCCCCACAGATAAGAAGTGACTACTGTAAATATTTGTTAAGCAGTATCATTTTGGCTGAGAGCTTTTCAGTTTGTGATTAAAAAAGAATAGTTTCTGCAATGCCTGGGTCACTCAGTGGTTAAGCATTTGACTTCAGCTCAGGGCTTCAGCTCCCTGGAGTCCTGGGATCAAATCCCACATCAGGCTCCCTGCAAGGAGCCTGCTTCTACCTCTGCCTGTGTCTCTGCCTCTCTCTCTCTGAGTCTCTCATGAATAAATAAATATTTTTTAAAAAATAAAAAGAATAGTTTTCATTGCCTTTCTGTATCTATAAAACATTTTCTACCCATATCTTAAACACTGCATGATAAATATTACCTTCAATAGTTAGTATAATCTTGATGCAAGCACTTTCAAATTAAGGGCTTATGACATAACTTTACCTTTTTATTTTCCATAAAAAGTAGGAATTAAACACAGTGATAATCTGGTTGAATTAAAAAATAAAATATATTTTAGATATTTAATCTTAATTATTGGAAATTCCACATGATTCTAAAAATTAGTTGATGGATTCTAGTAAACTTTTTGCAATTTCAGTATGGCCCCGGGGGCACTTACTCATAAGTATTAATAAATACTCTACCTTCAGTCAAGGAAATCTAAAGAATCTCATGGGGCAACAGGGACATACTCTGTTTCTCTAAATCAGGAAAAAGAACAAATCAATTTGCATTTTGAAATCTACAGAGAATGAAAACTGCTAGTTAGATTGTTATGAATTCCTCTAGGAGCAGTAGGTTGAAGTATTCTTTGCAATATCGTATGATGACATTTTTATTATCGGGAACTATTTTTGCATGTACAAATAAAAATATGTTCTATGCTATTGCTCTCTCACTGTGAGTAGTATACTTAGAAAACTGATTCATATTGTTATCCTTGAATCTTTATTGCTTACCACAGGCTGCTTGTCATGTGTAAGTCCTAAGGGCTATTGCAACTTTTATTGCTACTTACGTACTGTTCAGATTATATGAATGTATAAGACCAATTAAGAGAGTCCTTTATTTCATGACTTTGGGTACATTCATGGGAAATTTGTTTTAGAGTTGGCAAGAGTGCATCTATAGATGTAATTTAAATTAAACATCTCAGCTGAGAAGTATTTTAATGGGATATTATATAGTATGCTAACTATCAGTAAGTTGTGCAAGTAATAATAAAAAAAAATGTACTCTATGCAAATTTAACCTATTAACTAACCCAGGCCCATTAAATCATTACACAGTAAGAATCATGGAACATTTTTGCTGCTTTCCTCATTATGGCTTCCAAAGTCTTATTGCAGAGAAATAATAACATCAACCATCCCTATACATTTTTTTAACTGATGAAGGATTTTTATTCTCCTTTGTATTTTCACACAGTACTATGTAGGTGAGCCTTATGTGTTTATTACCTAAATATGCCCATAAGGAAATAGATCCCAAGACATGAAATGATTTGCCTAAGGTTACAAAGTTAATACAATTTGAAATAAAGCACAACTCTAGGGATATTTTTTGCTGGATTAGTTTGTGCTTTGTTCTTCTTTCCTATTCCAAATTGCTGTACTTAGTACTTTACCACTTTAGCTTTTGATCACATATACTCCTGCTTATTCCTTTTGTGATTTCAGTTTTGCATTTCCAACTTACCTCTTTCCTTTAGATGCAATCATATTTATTCATTTGTGTGATGAAACCCTGGCTTTAAGTCAAATAATGGCCTCAACTGTCCTACCAAACTCATAATTTTTTTTTTAAATCTCCATCCACACTTGTGCTTCTTCACTCCCCGTCTTATTACATTATCCACACTACTCTTCTAACTTAGTGTCATATTCAACATCTCCTGGCCCTATTCATATTTCCAGACTCCTTCTAACTTAAGATGGGTAAGTTTGGCTCCCTAATCAGTCTTCAAACATCTCCTTTGGCTACTGTGATGCTGCATGCTTCCTATATTTCTTCTAAGAATTTGATTATATTTTCTATGCGGATTTTATTGGTGCTTTTTGTGACGTTCCTGTATGTGATTTCTAAGATTCCATTCTTTTTTTTTTTTAATTTTTATTTATTTTTTATTTACGATAGTCATACAGAGAGAGAGAGAGAGGCAGAGACACAGGCAGAGGGAGAAGCAGGCTCCATGCACCGGGAGCCCGACGTGGGATTCGATCCCGGGTCTCCAGGATCGCGCCCTGGTCCAAAGGCAGGCGCCAAACTGCTGCGCCACACAGGGATCCCCTAAGATTCCATTCTCATGTATCTCCCGTTCTCTTGCTAGGCTCTATGCTCAAGAAATGATCACCATCATTCTGATGACATTAAAATCCAATGATATCATTGGATTGTATATCATTTCTATACAGGTAAAAAAATGTAGAATTGCCTAATTGCATTGCAGAAGGAGGTTTTCATCTCTACACTTAAATAAAATACACTCTAAAACTGACTATTTAAAGTATCTGCATTTTTTCTACTCTGTATTCCTTTTTTGCTTCTGTCTGTTTCTCTTTTCTGGAAAGCAGACAGCCTCTCATAACAGTCCCCAAAATTCCTAAGACCGTTGATCTATCGTCCATTATTCACCTGCTAACAAATGCCCTTTTTTCTTGTGCCTATGTCCTGTCCCCCCTCCAGGCTGCCATACCAGATTGATCACAACCACCCATGTCTAATTGTTGAATTTCTATTACCTGGATGACACTTGAAGGACCTATTTGCACTATACTTAATATTTCTGTGTATAATTATTCACACTACACATTTCACACCTGATATTTCTGTGTAAAATGTTTCCAGTTCTATTCTGCTTTGATGCCATGTATGTTGATATTTTCTGTGCTACTAAGAAAAAATTCAGTATGACACATTAGTAGCTTCTAACTCCTTTAACATATCAAGTGTGTTCTAGCACAGAAAAATTACACGATTGTCACTGTATAGTAGATTAGATAACATTTTTTATTGAAAGGTTGTGTTTTGGGCAGCCCCAGTAGCTCAGAGGTTTAGTGCTGCTTTCAGCCCAGGGTGTGATCCTGGAGACCTGGGATGGAGTCCCATGTAGGGCTCCCTGCATGGAGCCTGCTTCTCCCTCTGCCTGTGTCTCTGCCTCTCTCTTTCTTTCTCAATCTCTCTCTCTCTCTCTCTCTCTCTCTCTCTCTCTCTCTGTGCCTCTCATGAATAAATAAAATCTTTTTAAAAAAGAGAAAAGTTGTGTTTCTGTTGAGAAACATTGGGATTTAGGTCATAGCAGAGTTCTTTAATGAACATGTAATGCTCAGAATACTTGCATAAATTTGAGTACTAAGAGGTTCCATCTGAGATATAATCTGATTTATATCTTCTAGTATTGCATTTACTTCACCATTTTGACACATAAGAAATCTTCTTATGCCTTATTGAGAGAAAAGCTGTTCATGTTTCATGCACATAACAGGCATCCAGAACCCATTCAATATCAGGAAATTTAGTAATCGCTGAAAATACAAAGCCAAAGAATAATTTATCTCTTTTTCAGTGAATTATCAGAAGGTAAGTAAGAAAATTTCATTATTTTAGAGTGATGTGTGGCCCATAAGAATCACACAGGGTTAAGAAAATGAATGTGGCTACATGCTAAATGCCTTCTTAATCAATTTTAATGTCTGTTGTATTTCACGTAATTCTATAGATATCTTCTCCACATCGTGAATGTAGGGACTATTCATAGCACTACATAAAAATCTATATTAATTATAAGCTGAATTTGTGTAGAACAAATCATTATAGAATTAATTTCATACACACCATCAAGTTTCACCCTTTTGAATATTGCATGAGGGAGGTGTAGTTATTTTATTCATTATTCAGATAAAACAATAGGGCTGAAATGTTTTTAGTAAGTTATCAAATATAAAAACATTAGTATATGGATGAGCCAGGATTTGAATTTTATTTCCAGACTCTGAATCCAGAGCTTTTATATTGGAAAAAGGAATAGGAAAAAGAATCACACATTTCCCACATAGGTCGTTTCCCTTTTCTCATTTTCTAACTCATAGGACTTTCCTTCTATCATACTGCATCGCAGAGGCTTATCTGTTGTCAATGTAACATCTTTTCATTATTAGGATTTTTTTTTTCTTTTGTCTCTGAAGGTTGTTTGAAAGAAGCCAATCTGGCTACAAAAATTCTAGCTCCATCCTCATTGGAAATGAAGCCAGCATCATTCAGGTGGAAATAACATCAGTTGGCAATTTAGTAAAGCTGTAGCTTCTGTTTTGAAGCATGAAGACTAATGCTATTTTATTTAGAGAAATTTAAAGAAAAAAAGAATATGAATAAAAGCAGGTGAAAATGGCATTATGTTCATCAAATAAAAGCTGTACTTACTTATAAACACAGTCTTTTGTTTCTATGGGGAATAATTAAGCGTTTCAAATAAGCTTTGAAAGTTAAAAAATAAAACCATTCCAAAGAGCAACAGGTGTTTACTTTCTAGGTACTCAGGTGGGACTAAAGACAAAAAGAATGCAAAGACATTTAATTTCAAAGGATATTCTTGGCAATTCTTATGAGCAAGGCAGCCCCTCTCTACCAAATCAAAAAACAAGTTCAGTAAAAGTTATTTTTCAAATGCTTTCACCCATTTCTTAAGTTTGAAGAACATTTAATAGAAAACACTTCTTTGGCAGAATAAAAAAAAAAAACGCTAAAAAAGACATTGTAAATAATTGAAATTGTCTCAAAAAATGAAATGAAATAGTCTAATATCTTGAACATAGAGAGGGTGGGGCTTTGTAGCACAATTGAAGAAGAATGCAAGGATAGGATACTTTAAATGTTTCAGAAAGATTTGAACAAAGCATGGCTTTGGAGATACAAACTCAGGGTGATTTTTCTTCTCCATTAAAAATAACAGTAGGCTCTTTATATGTCCTGAACTAACTACTTAGTCATTATGGGATCTCTTTGGGGATAAAGACAGGAAGAGGAAATATAGCTGAGTGAAAGCATATAAAAAAATAAGTCTTCCTTACTTAAAAGAAAATATGGAAAAACAAAACATCTTCAAAACTATTTGATGTGTCCATTGAATGTATAAATGATATAAATATAAATTAAAGTAGGCTGCCAGATTTAATACAAAGCAAGAGTTTTATATGTTTTGTCAAATACGTTTTCTTCAAAATTTAGCTTTTTACCAGCAAAGTAATGCTTGTAAGAATAAATCACACTAAAAAAAAGTTGATTTATGTAAACATATGTAGAGATACTTAAAGTCTTTCCAATAAACATTTTTATAGTTTAGGGACAAGCAGTGCCCTGTCTGCCTAAACGTTGCATAGCCTCTTCATGGTCTTTTAACATATGGACATTAATGTCATGACTTGAGGATTACTAGAATGTGGGCAATTAACACCAATCTCAGATTTTATATCTTATGGGAACTTGATACTCTGCAAATATTTTAAGAAGTCTTGGTGTTAAATGGTTCTGACAGTGTCATACAAAATTCACACATTTTGTTAACACAGAAACACTGACCAAAAAGTCTATGACTAAGAAAATTGAAAAGGAATAATTGAAACTTTTAAAAAGAGCAGTTAATAAATATGCCACTCACACTGAGTTAACTCCAAAATACTCAGAATTATTGAAGATTGATAGATATTGGAGATTCTTAGAGAAACTCAAGCTAAAAATACATTTTCCCCATTAAAGCAAATCTAGTAACCATTAAAAAATATTTCCAGATTTTAGACTAAAATTTAAAGTGACTATAAAGCCGACACATAGATGAACAGTTAGATAAATAGATAATGAGATACATACATACATACAAATATATACATATGTAGTTACAGATAATGTGATATGTATATGTGCATACAAACACACACACACACAAACACACACACACACAAACACACACACACTCAGATAAGGGACATCAGTATCAAAATAAAATTTGTTTGGATAGTGGTTTTATAGTTAATTTGATTTTTTTTCTTCTTCTTTTCCTATTTGTTTAAAATTTCTACTATCTTATACAGAAAAATAACTATTATGAATATAATATGTAATTCAATTTCATTTGTAACCAAGTTTCAACTCTGAGTAACAATATTGACCAACTAAACGTAACTTATTCTCTTTCTAGTTTATTTATGTAAGTAATCTCTATACCCAATGTGGAGCTTGAACTCATGACCTCAAAATCAAGATTTGCACACTCTTTTGGCTGAGCCAGCCAGGAGTCCCTAAATGTAACTTATTTTATATAAAAAATGACACTATATCATAACACCAAATTGTGGAGAGGGAACCATGAAGCATGTTTAAATTAATTTAAAAATAATAATAAGCCCTATTACTCACCTTGGAACATGTTACCAACAGTCAATAATGCAAAAAGTAGTTCATTTACAAATCAATGCATGCATTCAGCCTTTCTGCTTTTATGAGATTGAAATTGCAACACATATGTAGGAGGCTTGTTTTGGATGTTTCTTCTTAACATTGTATAGTATCTGGAATATTATTTACAGGTGCTTTTTGTTGTAGCTCAATCTTTTTATTTTTTTTATTTTTTTAAGATTTTAGTTATTTGGGAGAGAGCACAAGCAAGGGGATGGGGCAAAGGGAAAAGCAGACGCCAAGCTGAGTAGGAGTCCTACATAGGGCTCCATCCCAGGACCCTGAGATCATGACCTGAGCCAGAGGCAGAAGGTTAACTGACTGAGTCACCTAGGTACCCCTATATCTGTCTTTTTTACTATAATATCAGTAGTTTCTGAGCTATAATATCATGTCTTTGCAGTATTCTCCAAGGCCCTGAAAAAGTTTATTTTCTATGTAATGTGTGTATTCTAAATTAGATTATCCCTATCTTCCTTTCCATTTTCAACAATGTTGATACAGACATGTTGTGAATGTAGGAATATTATACAAACAATCATTTGAATTACACTGATAAGATAAGCATTCTAAAATTATTAGGGTCACATTTGTTGTACTGGTGGTTTTCCATTACCTCAGAATAAACCTCCTCATGTCAGAATAATTCTCTCCCTTCTGTCTGCTTCAATAACCTGGAATGATGATAAATATCTATCATAGAGATTGTCCAACCAACCTTTTCAAAGGTCTTCCACACATAAGTAATATAACTTTAGACAGATTATCTAATTTCATTAAACTTGTTTTTATATCAGGGTATCAGGGTAAGTATGATAATTACTATATAACAATAAGATGAGAACTGAATCAACTAAAAATTTAGAAAACACTGAACTTAGATCCTGGCATATTGCAAGCACTAAACCAATATTAGCGTTTGCATTGGTATTTTCACAGCTGATATTATTGAATTTGATTCTCATATTTCTGGAAATTTCGAAACTTGACTTTGGTAAGTACCTAAAGTCACATGGTATCATGAAAAAACATACAACATGGATTTTCAAAATCGGTAAACATATCATTTGTAGAGTTTTTTTTTTTTTTAATGTAGGTATTACCCTATTCTCTTTCTGAGAATTTGAAATTGTTTCTAATATAAAAACATCAATAGCTTGCTCTATATAAAAGCGTTTCGATGTTATATTATTATCTTTAAATGCATTCTGCTCAACATACTGTAATTGTAAGCAGATGTCAACTGGTATACCTTGACCTTTGAAATTCTATTAAATTCAGCATGATCTATGTTCTTTATGCTTGTAAGAATCTCATAAATTCTTTGATGTGCCCCCCCCCCACTGTTATTTACTTATCCCACTATGTTTGTATTCCCGTTGAGACTTTGATCTTCTTTCCGTCTCATTTGCTATGGCTGCTCTCTGGTCCATGGTCCTCTAAGTTGTAATACATTGTGTTTGTCCTCATGTAATCTTGTGTTCAATCTTCGTATTGATTCACATGGACAGTCACTGTACAAGTAGCTTTAGAACAGAGTCGTGTCTTGTTCACTGATTCCTCCCAAATTGTAGAATAATATTTGGTATACTGTAAGGCATTCAAAGATGATTTGCTAACTGAAAGGTGCCATTTCTTCAGGGATTTATTTGACTTCATATCCACCTCCTTTTTCCTCTCACACCCCTCTTCTCAACCTGCATTCTAAATCTAAAAAAAGTGACAGCAACTACTTGCCTCTAAATCTCTACTACTTCAAAACCTGAATCAACTTAATAATAGTCACTAAAGTATAGGAGAAAAGTTAATTTAAAAGTGTAATGAATTAATAGCAATGCATTACATTATATGTGTACATGTTTATATCACAAACATCAACACAACTGTTACTCTTTTCTTGGCTAACTGAACTGATTATACCTCTTTAGGATAAGAAATGGGACAGGGGAAGTAAATTGAAATTGCTTTTTCGTTTCTGTAATAGCAATGGCAGCAGATACATTAAGGATATTGTGCTTTTTGTTATCTATGGGATATCATGCATTCAATAATCAAAAAGAAAGGTTTGTATTTCAAATGTTAATTGAGAAGAAAAATAAAGTTTCCTGCTTTTAGTGTGTATTCACTTTCAATGTTCTCGTTTCTATTCAAGTACTTTATCTCATTCCATCTGGTATGGAACACTGTGGTGTCATTCTTACTATCCTCTAGGTTGTTTATGCAAAGACACAGTAGGGGAGTACACTTGTTTGATCATGTAGAATTATGTTAAAATAAGACAAATAAACACCCACAGGTAGTTCATCAAGGTGAAAATTAAGCTGTCTTTCTAAACTAGAAGTTGAAGAATAAGGAAACAACATGAAAATAGGGAAACAAAGGTGTCTGTGTATAAAAAGAAAATGAGTGAATCAGAAATACACTAGCATGGAATATACATGTAATGAATGAATATTTGAAATGTAAGGTATATACTTGTTTGTTTTTTTTATCATAACTTCTCTAACTTAATAAAAAAAATGCCACAGTAAAATGTAAAAGATATTTAGGACACAAATGCATAAAACATACTCTAGCACATATAGAACTATAAATAATCCTCTTTTTAAAGATTCTTCTAAAGGGAAAAGTAGTTACTCCAATGTGATGAGCTAAAATAAATGTGAAATAAAAGTAAAATTGATAAATACTTTGGAGATCCCCCAAAATGACAATTTTTAATAATTCTTTAGAGTTGAGGCTTTTCCTTATAAAAATTTTTGTACATTTAATCATTTAGATGATTTTTAAAATCCTAGATCAATTAAGATTAACTGTGTCTAAGAAAAAGTCCCAATATTCTTGTCTTGAATAAGATGAAACCTTAGTTTTTACATAAAAGAATTCCCAAGTCAAGCAGTCCAGGGCAGGGAAGATGACTCTCAAAGTCATGAAGAACATAAATCCCATCGCAGCCTCGCTCAGCAAATGACCTTCGGTGTCAAAGTGGTTCTGAAAGTCTCAGACAATTGCTGGAATTTACATCATCTCTGCATTGAGGAAGCAGAAAGGAAAGAATGTAAGAAGAGAGGGTAAGTATGTGCATACTTAAAGATTATTTCTAAAGGTCCTATTAAACAACTTATCCTCATATTTCATTAGTCAGAATCAGTCACAAGAGTACATCTAGTATCAAGAGAGACTGAGGAATATAGTCTATTAACCTGGAAGACTGACACATTCTACAGAACAGGGTTACTATTGCTGAGGAGGAAGAGATGAGGGAATATTTGTGTAAGCAAGTAAAAGTCTCTGCCAAGGTCTTTAGTTACAGTTTTATTTTCCAAGTATTTTTTTTTCAAATTACCATTATCTATTTTTTTTTGTAATCAACATATTGTTATAGAATTATTACTCAAAACCATTAGGTTTACCTCTTAATAAATCATTAAAATTAGGAATAAATCATTTGAGTTCTAGTCTCTGCTCTGTCATGAAACTTTATATGATTTTAAGAGGTTATTTTATGGTACTGGTCTTCAATTTATTTAAGCTGAAATATCTATGGTTTCTAAATTAATTATTCATAATATAATTTTACTACCTTCTATAGATTTTTCTACCAATGACTCATGTAAAAGAATTGCATATTGATAGACATTTTTTTCAAACATACACCACAACCCTAATTTTATATATTAATCTACAAATATAAAATTTTAAATCTCAATATTATATTTAATTGCAACTTATCCTAAACAGTTGATAATTCTCCTAAATTTTCATTTTCATTGTGACATTTTTATCCTGAAACTCAAAGTGAATTTTATCATTTTTCTTAATAAGTGATCAGTAAATTCATTCATTTGTTCATTTTCAATAATCACTTGGCACCTATATGACTTCTATTGTTTTAAGTGCCTATAATAATAGCAAGAAATTAGAACATAAATTCATGTCCCTTGGCGGAGTATGGTCTAATAGGTGAAAATAGAAAAAAAAAAACAATATATACATATAGGACAAGGAACATGGTGGCATGAAAGCATATATTTAAGAGGATAATCATGTTCAGTGGATTTGGGGAGACTTTCTTGAGCTGGACTCGGGTGCCCATTAGCTAGCTATTCACATAAGATGGTAGAAAGACCATTGGATATATGAAACTAAAGTTAAGGAGAGAAGATTAGTTTGGAGATAGAACTTTGGAAGTCTTCAACATATCGATGATATGTAAAGCCATGGAACTGGATAAAGTCACTTATGGAGTTAAAATCCCTACCTGGAATAAATAATTCGAGGTGACTCAACATGAACAGTCATGACACAGGAGAATCTAGTCCAGGACACTGAAAAGAAGTGGCCAGAGAGATAGGAAGAAACAAAGCAAGCAGTTTTCCTGAAAAGTATGTTTGTGAAAGGAGAATGTTTCCAGAACCAAGACATGTGGTCATTTCTTTCAAAGCGACTTGATGGTGTAGAAGATGAAGCCTGGGGACTGGCCACTAGATTTAACCAAGTGAAGGACAATAGGAGCCTTGCTAGAAGCAGTTTCAGAGAAATGGAGGGACAAAGTCAGACTAAAGTGGGTTTCAGAGATAATAGGAGAAAAGAAACCTAGTCTTTTATAAGCTTACAACTCTTTCAAGAAATTCTACTGTGAGAAGATCTGTGCAATCAGCAGTACCTGAAAATGACATCCAGGTTTTTTGATGTTTGTTTAAAAAAGAAGAAAAAAAAAGCCATATTGATGACAATCATAGAGAAAGGAGCAGAATAACAGATACAAGCAAGGAAAGAGACAAGCACTGGATTGGTGGCCATGTGCAAGCCAGAGGGGATGAGGCTTAGGGTGTTCTTGGAAAGAAGGGCTTTTGCTTAAATGCAGATGATTGACAGTTAGCTTGTTATGATATAGAACTGAGATTAGAGAGAGGCATCAAGTATGACATATCACTAGCTTATATAACAGAATAAAAAAAGTAAAAGTAAAATAAAAATAGAATAAAAAAAGTAAAAGCTCTTTTACTAAAGTGTGAAATAGGGATCCCTGGGTGGCGCAGCGGTTTAGCGCCTGCCTTTGGCCCAGGGTCTGATCCGGGAGTCCCGGGATCGAGTCCCACATCAGGCTCCCTACAGGGAGCCTGCTTCTCCCTCTGCTTGTGTATTTGCCTCTCTTTCTCTCTCCGTGTCTCTCACAAATAAATAAATAAATAAATAAAAATCTATTAAATAAATAAAAGTGTCAAATACTTGAAGTTTTACTATGAATGAATGTATAATGAATGTACTCATTATGAAGGTAATACCTTTGAGATATCAAAGTGGAAATATCTAGTATACTTGGATATATAAGGATCTCTTCAATTATGTAAATATAAATATGATCTAGAGTTGTAAATGTGTTATTTAACTGTGAATGATCATTAAAAATAGGACATCATCTGGCTAGTCTTGGGGCACAGTATGAAGTTATCGATAAAAAAGCTTAAGTATAAGCCTGGCTATCTCAAATACTTCACATATTCTTTTTGAAAATTTCTCTGTAACAATGTCAAACAGGCCTTACAAAATTTTATTTAATCAGCCAGTTTTAAATTTATGTTTATTTTTTTACTATTATTTTAACAATTTCTTTAATTTTATTAATAATATTGACTTTGCACAGCATTCTAAGAAAAATATTTTCTTGAAATCTTGTTAGTAAATGACTGTGTTTATGTTATATTCACTGTGTCTGAAACATTGTTTTAACTAATCTATTTATAAAAAAATCAATATATATTAGTAATATATAGTAATTATAATATATTGGTAATATACATACCACCCTTAATTCAATCTGCAGATTTTTCTGTTATCTTTATTGAGTTTCCTTATATATTTATACATTTTATTTTTTTCTAAGATATATCCTTAGGTTGTCCCCACTAAATATATTTTAGATCTGACCACTTTTCTCCCTTATCTTCCCCTAAAATTAACCTTTCTGTTAGTTTTAGAAGATAGAATTTTCCAATACAAAGATGAATGCTGCCTTAATTCAGAGAAGCTAAATATTATCTAAGATAGAGGAGAAAAGCTTTTTTTGTAATAATATATCTTTTAATATTCTCTTGTGTAGAATTTCCTAACAATTTTACTGCCTTTGAAAACTCATAAAATAACTTTACTAAAGAAAATAAAGCATGCAGGAATTTCTAAAAGGCTTGTCCTTTGGTTTTAATATATAGTAATGCATTAGGCTTTGGCTATAAGTCTTTTATGAACATATTAGTTTGAAACTCTACTCTCTCCTTGAGAAATACAACATATTAAAAATGTATTCTAGATTTTTTTTTTGATACAGGCCTTATATCCAGAGGAAACAATACTTGTGTGGATATTTGATATATATTGAATAAAAGCATTTTTGAAAAGACATTACAAGGTAAGTGGTAAAACTCCATATATACCTAGAATTCTATTAACCAAGGCTGGGTTCAGATCAGTGATGCACATTGGCCTAAGTGGGTTGATATATATATATCTCACTTTGTTCTGAATATAATATGCATAAATTAATACAAATTAGAAATTTTAGAAAGACATAAAATATACACTTAGGAATACATTTACACCTGTGTAGTAAATTAATTTTATTATCAGACTTTAGCAATATGTATTATTTTTTAATTCATGTACATATATATTTCAGTTCCTATATATAGACACAGGAATATTTCAGCATAATTTTCCTAACTACCTTCAAGAGACAGGCTGATTATAGAAGATATAAAGACTATCTAAGATCCAATATTTTAGCGGCCCTTTTCATAAGACTCATGATAATACATAATTTGTCAAAATCTAAGTTCAGTTCTGATAAATTCTTTTGGAGAAATATTAACTTCAAAGTTATTTTCTTATAGAGTGAGAATATATTGGCTTTGTGAAGTCGGTCATTTAAATAATTTTTTTATTGACCTATGAGAGTCATAGGTTTTGGATTATACTCCTATGAAAGGGAAAGGTGTTAGAAATATTAAATTTTGCTGGGTGAGATGAAGGAGCATTGCAAAGATGGAATAATCTCAGACAGACCTAAGGCCTATAAGAATCTTTTAATAAACTTACTTGTTTTCCCTTTAGAAGCAGAAAAAAAGTAGCTGTGATAGATGGATTATTTTCCCTCAAACTCTTTACTTCCTTTCTATATTATAATTATGTCTCTGGGATACTTCCCGATAGAAACAATTTGGGCTTAACCATGTGAGTTGCTTTGAGTAAAGTAATACGTTTGCACAGCTCTAGCTATGGCTTTGAAACATGGAAAAACATTTTCCAGCTCTCATGAATTTGCCATGTGTGGAGCATGCCCCATGAAGGCACTGTTCTTTTTGTCTGGTAACCAGAATGAAGACATGTAGATCATAAGAAACTCATAAGGACTCACAAGAGAAACCAGTAGATTGAATAACTGGGAAGAAATGGGTAAATTCCTAGTAACATACCAAGACAGAATCATGAAGAAATAGGAAATCTGAGAGGACCAATAATAAGTAAAGAGATTGAATCACAATTTCTTTCTAAGTAAAATCTTGACTGTATTCTTGGGCACCTTCTTAGCCAACGTGTCTCAACTACCCAAAATGGTGTGAATTATATTTTTAGAAGTTATTACCTGGTTATTAATTTTATGATAATTAATGACTCTCTTCCTCACATTATTTTATATCTTTTTTTAACGGGAATGTTAAATGATGTCAAATGTATTTGTTAAAAATTAAAATGTGTTGATTTCATTTTTAAGGGACTTAAACCATATTATGAAGTTTTATTCTGTAGCATAATGGGCCTCACCTAAACACAAAAAACCAAGAACTATTTTTAGTTTAAATTGAACATATTCGTGAATATGAACGAAAAAACTTCAAACTTTTTTTTATGTACAAGAATTCATTTTTATGCTCTCAGAATGCTTCTATAAAATCTAATTCCTTCTTCCCAGAGGTAGTCTCTTCTGTTCTAATTAAACTTGTCAAAATTATGCAAAAATTTTAACAAATTAGAAAATCTTCCAAAATGATCTTAAGCTTACAGAAAATATTCCATGTATTTTGCATTTTCATTGTTTATTTTGATAAAGACAACTGTAACCTCAATATTAATAGATATGTCTATGCCTATAAAGAAATCATAAAACTTCATTATTAACTGTGCTTATTTTCATCAAGGTAGTCAAACATTGAGACAACCGATTTTACATATTTTTATAAATTTAAAATATCATATCTCAATAATATATGCTAATTATATTTCAAGTAAATGTTTTAAAGAAGGTAGATATATTTGACATTCTAATGTTCTCTCTACACAACAACCTCAATGGTAGTAAAACAAGATTTATTTTCACAATATCTTACGTTAATTATTTAAACAATACACAATTTATTGTGATTTCAAGAGGCATGGAAGTTAAAATACATTATTTTTATCTAAGAGGGATAAATCTGGAAGTCCCAGAGCAGGCTCCATTTACATGGAGTTGGCAAGTGTTAGTTGGATTGAATTAAACTAATTCCCATTACTTCTGTAGTTGGTAGACAGACTAGATTCCTCAAGGATGTTGCCACAAACCTTATCCCCAAAACCCAGGATCTATTAATATGTAAAAAAAAAAAAAAAACATGATTGAACAATGAGCAGTGTCTGATAATTGAGATTATTTTAGAGGCCTAAACCTAAACATCTTTTAAATGTGTAAACCAAATAGATAAATTAAATTTTACTCCCGTTATTAGAATTATACTCTTTTGAATTAAAAAAAAATGCTGGTGTTGATGTAGCAATAGTGGTGAGATTTTTTTCTCACTTATAGACTATATCACATTTCTATGTACTGCTTTTTATTAGTCTCAAGCACAATCATGTATGTATAAGATTTGAATCTCCAGTGTCAAAAGCAGTTTTCCTCCTTCCTTAAAAAAAAGAAAAGAAAATCAACCACAGTGTCTTACAACTTTCAGAAACCATCATGGTATTTTGTATAAACATTTTAACTTCAATTGAATAGCTTACCAAAATATGAAGACTTGATTTCTCTTAAAGTAGATTTTATTAAAAAAAAAGATTTAGTTTCCAAAAAAAAATAATGTTTGTTGTGATCTTATCAAAATATAATTATATATGTTGCTTTAAGATTGTGATTTTACCACCTACTTTATTTTCTGGAAATTAATAGAGAAATAACTTTTACAGGTGTAACTGAAGGATACAGACAGTTAAACAGTGCACTAAAGTTAACTCTGTGGATGAATATGAGCTTTTCTCTTCCAAGTATGAATGATACATGGTAAGTGGAGAAAATAAAACATATAAATAAAAACAGAACCTTGAAATTGGGTTTCTAAGATTATGGAGTAGGAGTAACCTTGAATTGTGTAGGTTCTTGTTTTTAATCTGTTTTAGTGATCACTCTGATTTTTATTTACTATAACTTTTTGATTGGTGCCTGCTATGCAATATTTGCAGTGAATAAAATGAAAGCTATTTGACAATCTGTGGCATAATAAGAGACTACTTTTGTTTTTATTTTTAGGCTGGAAACAATTTCTTTATCCTCAGACTACAAACTCATATATGCATATTCAGAGGTACACACAGACATATGTGATATATACTATTTATTTAGAATATATTTAATTTTTATTTTTTAGCACCTTTTTATTTTTTTGATAATATATTTGACCACATGAAGTATATTGGACTCTAAGCTAGGTATTTCAGATATAAAGGTAAGTAGGATATAGAGGACTCCTGGAACCTAATAGATTAAAGGAAAAATTGAAGCATAAATAAGTAGCCAGAAAATTACAGGATAGTATGTGGGATATTATGACAAATATAGGGTTTCTTGTGAGTGCAAATACCAGATTTAGAAGGCTTTCCAGAAGAATCTGAGGCTGAAAAGAGGAGGTGGCAGTCTTTTGAGGTATGGAAAGAGGAATTAAAAATATATTATATAAAGGAAACAGTATATGTAAAAACTAAGATGTCATACAAAACTTGTTATATTCAAGCATCTGGAAGATGTCCTTTATAGCTTAATATAGGGTTTGAGTAAAGGTGTTGCCAGACATAAGGGTAGGTGCAAAAGGAACCATAATCAAATATGATCTAGGACACTAACAATCCTGTCACAGAGTTTATGTTAAAATTAAGAGAAATAGGGATCCCTGGGTGGCGCAGCGGTTTGGCGCCTGCCTTTGGTCCAGGGCGCGATCCTGGAGACCCAGGATCGAATCCCACGTCGGGCTCCCGGTGCATGGAGCCTGCTTCTCCCTCTGCCTATGTCTCTGCCTCTCTTTCTCTCTCTCTGTGACTATCATAAATAAATAAAAAAAAAAATTAAAAAAAATTAAGAGAAATAAGGAGTTATAAATGAATCTTAGAACCTTCTAATTGCAGTGTAAAACTGAATGGATGAAGATAAGAGAGAACAGAAAACTTTTTAAGAGTATATGTGAATAACCCAAGAAATAAATCATGGTTTGCCATATGGCAATAAAGATGGAGAAAAGTAGACATGGTCAACAGACATCTGGAGGGTAAACTGATTAGAAATTGGAGTTACCTGAATATACAGTGGCTTCCGGTAATGGAGGAATGAAGGATGTCTTTAAAGTTATTGGCTATCCATCTAAATTAATGGAAAATGAATCTATGAGATAAGAAACACAGAAGCACAGCTAATTTTGTGGGATACTGGAATGTGGCTTTAGCTTTGTGCATGCTGTGTTAATTGAATGCAAAGAGGCAAAACTATACCAAATGCTTTCATTTATTTGCAGACATTGAGAAGTGATACTTAGTTGTGAAATTTATAAAGGATGATAGTAAAAAAAAAAAGGCCTATAAATCATAAAATCTAAGACTTATTTTTTTTATTTTTTTAAATCCAAGACTTTTAAAGTAAAAATAATAAACTGAAAATATGTGGGGCATTTTTAAAGTAAAAATAATAATCTGAAAATATGTGGGGCATTCTTAGTAGACACACACTACAGTTGGATATGTAAAGTGATTATCTCCATAAAGACTTAAACTTTGCACGATTCAAGATAGAAAAAGATCAGTTCTGTAGACCATTAGCCTGGGGACTGAGGACACAAGAGATGTTGAGATATTGCAGCAAATATATAGAATGAGAAGAAAGAAGGATGTGGGATCTATTATATTTCAGTTGGCATCATCGTGGCTTTCGACTTTGGCATTCCTTCTTGAAACTTTCTCTTCTCTTCCTGTGGTGTCAGTGACAACACAATCTAATGACATTGTTCTGTCTATCCAGCTATGTATTCAAAAACATGGAAATCTTAGTGTCATATCACTTATAAGTTCAAATATGAAGATATAGTGCAAGCATTTATTAGTATGAGGAGCGTGTTTAAATCCTACTCTGGGGGGATCCCTGGGTGGCTCAGCGGTTTGGCACCTGCCTTCGGCCCAGGGTGATCTTGGAGTCCTGGGTTCAAGTCCCTCATCGGGCTCCTTCTATGGGGCCTGCTTCTCCCTCTGTCTGTGTCTCTGCCTCTCTCCCTGTGTCTCTGTGTCTCTCATGAATACATAAATAAATAATCTTTAAAAAAATCCTACTCTGTGTATTTTAATGGAGGTACTTAATGAATCAATGTAATTGTTTGTACTCCTATTCCATTTTTTGATCTCTTATTATGTGATATTCAATACAATGCTATTCTTACGAAAGATCAGTCTAGTACAGTAGAGTATTAAAAATCCAAGCCACAAAAACCCAGGTAGAAATTACAACCAATTATTGCTATGAAATACAAAAATTGATACGGGATAGCACAGGGAATTGAAGTTACAATCACAGTGCTCACAGACTTATATAACAAAACAAATCATGATAAAAGTTTTATTAAAATTAGATTGTGCCTTGGCAGCAGTCGAATTACATTAATAAGCTTTTTTATTTAGTAAAGTGAAAAAGAACTGATTGAAAGAGTCATAATCAAAATCACTAGTGGCCAGGTTTATTCTTAGCTAAAAAAAAATTTCTATGTTTTAAAAATAAAACTTTGGATTTGAAAAAGAAATATGTGTAGATAGATAGCTGAAGATATCTATATCAAAATGAACACCATCATAGATATAGATAAAGCTACATACATTAGAAGTCTTTTATGAGGACCTCTGAGTTTAGAAATTGAACCCAGGGATCCCTGGGTGGCACAGCGGTTTGGCGCCTGCCTTTGGCCCAGGGCACGATCCTGGAGACCCGGGATCGAATCCCACGTCGGGCTCCCGGTGCATGGAGCCTGCTTCTCCCTCTGCCTGTGTCTCTGCCTCTCTCTCTCTCTCTCTCTGTGACTATCATAAATAAATAAAAAAATTAAAAAAAATAAAAAAAATAGAAATTGAACCCAAAATACAATTGATATCTATAAAAAAGTGTACACAGACATTGTAGTAGTGATATATTTATGTCATCAATATATGATGCCTATTTATAAGCATCTTCCACTGAAAGAGGAGTGATATTTGCTCTCCTGTAATGCTTTTACTTTTAACTATCCCCAAACTGTTTATTGCACACATATTATGAGCAACACAGTACCTTTTTTTTTTTTCTGTCCTTATGGAAGCTTTTGAAAGATCGAAGAATAAAACACAAAGAAGGCAGAAGCAATGAAACTCAGCTAACTAGACCAGCACAAACAGCTGGAAGTAAGGAAAGCAATACTAGAAGCAGGGAAGAAACGGTGATTGATATCCTTGTTGGAAAGATGGATGAGATCAGTCTGACAGTTTCTGTCCAAAATTGAATTTCCTGCTGCTCAAGCAACTTAATTTCATTTATGTTTCTTTTTTTTTTTAACACTATGGCTTTACAGAAAGTATTTCAAAAGGTGGTTTTATCTCTGTAAGTTTGTAATTAAAATATGAATGCTCAAAAATTTTTTTCCTGGTGTCACATCGTGGTGTTTTCCTTTGTGTTCATCCTTGGAAGGGAGTAGGCTTTATATTCTTCGCTTAGTGTTAATATATCCAGTATATGTCTTACGTTGAAAACATAACAAATATGCATCTGTCTTTGACGTTGTCATTTGTCTTTCTTGCCTGTATTTTCAAGGCAGGTATCTCTTGAGAAGACTAAGTGACATAATAGGAAATCAGCAGGAAATCTAAGCTCCATGTTCTATGTGCTAATGCATCAACCATGCCGACATTAAGATGAGAAATGACTTCCTGGTACGAAGATTAGAATATGTTTTCAAAAAGAAAGCAGCCCTGTGTGAATTCTATTTCTTGCTTAGAGACCAAATGCAAAAATTAAATCGTATTGTTAATGTACTTTCCACAGAGACATAAAAACCTACTTTCTGTTTTCAGAGCATAATAATATAGATTGTTAATGAATTCTCCTTTGCTTATCTTTTTCAATCCTGTGGGATGTCTTAGTTTGAAAATTGCACCCTGATTAGTGAAGGAAGCAGAGTTAAGAACTAAGACATGCTTTCAGAATCTATATAATTAAATTATCACAGACCAAGAGTTAAGCACTAGACGGAATATTTACACTATTTTTTTTTCTGATGATACAAAACCTGGTATAAAGAAAGTAAAGGAAATATGAAGCAACATTTGACGTATGTATGCCGTTATGCACTTAAGATTGGTCATGTAAGTACATATTTTTGAACATCACTCTGAAAAGCAAAAAATATAAGGCTTAATCTGTGAGAGGTTTCCAAAATTATAATTGTTAATTAAATAAGCATTCATTCAGTGCCAAATGTGTTCAACTCTGGTTAGAGTGAGATATATGAGATCATCGGGGCCAGTACCTGCAAGAACAACTTCTTAACCTCTTTCATTACGGCATAATGAATGTATCCTCATTAACATAGGGGAAGGTTAGAGGCAGCAACTGGACAGTAAAATGAACAACATTAAGGAAGATTTAACTGATAGTTTATTTATTTTTTATTTTTTTAATATTTATTTTACTTACTTTAGAGAGAGAGAGAGAGAGAGAGAGTGAGCAGGGAGAGGGAGGTAAGGAGAGAGAGAGAATCCTCAAGCAGACCTCTCACGGAGTGCAGACCCTGACGTGGGGCTTGATCCCAGGGCCCTGAGATCATGACCTGAGCCAAAATCAAGTGCTGGCCACTCAACTGGCTGAGCCACCCAGGCACCCCTAACTGACAGTTTAAATAAGGGGGCTGAGGGAAGAGGAGTATGATTTCTAAGTGTGTGTACATCTGGAGGATATTATGGAATTTACTGAGATTAAGAAAACAAGAAGAAAATCAAATTTGGAGGGTTGGAATCAAAATTATTTTTGAGACCTGCTAAATTTTGCATCTTTGCTAAATATCAAAGGTGAACTCCTCACCCAAAGGCAATCAATCAATCAATCAATCAATCAACAGACTGACTTATTAGTGATCTATTCTGTCAAAAATATACTTCATTACCTAACAGGACCTACTGGAATAAGGACTACATACTTAATCCCCAAGACAATGTACTTGGCCCTCAGCTGTTCTAAACCTTGGCTTGCCAAAGTCTCACATGGTCTTCTTTGGAAAATTGCCTTCATTAGCTGTTGAGGGGAATGATATTTTACTACAGAGTTTCAAGACCTATAAGGTATAGGAAGATGGGGCATAGAAGCCTAACGCCCGGCTTCCAGGTTGGTCTATGTCCTTGTTGTAAATTATGCTCCACCACTGCCTGTGGCATCTTTCTTCCCTGTCCGGTTTCCCTCAGTATTGTCCTCCTGAGAGAACTTCTTTAATGCAAGACTCTCATGGAGAGCACCAGCGCAGGCACTGATTCTTAGGAAATGGATTTAAGATGCTAGTGTTATTCCATGGCCGCTAAAGAAGAAACGACAAGATAGTGGGCTTCGTCTAAGACTAAGCTAAACCTTGAACTATAAACAAATTGACAAATAATGCTCTAGATTCTGGGAGGTCCACTTGAGAAGTCATCCCTATTACTGCTTAAGACTTTACCATGTAGATTATATTGTGCTTACTTCAGCAATTCTTCATTATCTAAAATGCTCCAAAGACATCCATGCACCTAGCACTATCTAAGACAATAAGGAATGGAATGTATGAGTCAAAAAGGCATCCTCAGAAATGATGTCATTTCCTGTTTATATGAATGTGCTTTTGTTAAACAGATGAAACTGTCATTTTTTGTAATTTTCAGATTATTATTTAATTGAATGTTTCTTCTATAATTTGTACTGAGAGAAATAGCTCGTGAAACTCAGGTGGTAAAAACTTGATTCCTGTAAAGAATTTAATCTACATTTCTTGACCCTTGTGTTTCCTATAATTAGTGCATCGCCATAACTTGAAATATTTGTCACAGATTTATAAAAAAAAAAAAAGGCAATAGTGGATCAAAATCTATGATTCTCCATACTCCCTTTCCCAGCTTTAACACCCCTTGCAGTGATTGGGGGTGGGGAGGGTAGACTATGACCACTTTTGTGACTATAACTTCACACAGGAGACTTTGCTTTTTCCTTTTTCCTTTTTTTTTTTTTTTTTTTACTTTCTCAATTAAATTGAGAAATTACAAAGCAGCAAAACGTTGCAGCTAATCTGCTGGGAAAAAAATTATACGCATATAAAGTAAAATATACTGCCTTTTTCATGAACAGTGTGTGAGCTATTTGAAAATTTTATGCCATTAGCACTTTCAATATGTCATTAACCTAGAAAATAAGAAGGAGTAATGAAAGTCATTAAAAGCAGTTGAGTGTCCTGCTGTAGCCTGGCCAATACGAGCATAAAGAATGAGAAACAGAGTAAGACATTATGTTACATTACAATGTGGCAGAGCTGTATCTAAAAGGGAGATTATCTATCATCTATCTATCATCATCTATCATCTATCTATTTATCTATCAACTATTTATTTCAATCTATTTCTCTTCTATGTATCTCTGTCTACATAGATTTTTAAATATTTTTATGCCCCTATACTCTTTTTCTGTATATAGGACAAAAGAAGGTGTTTCAATTTTAGACAGGATTACCAAGTGCCAGTCATAAAAATGTCAGCTAACTCTAATGTAAAGGTTTTTATTCTTAATTCCCAGGCACTGAGAACATCACGCTGTATGTCCTCCTAAAACTTGGCCTGTTACAGCTTTCTAGACTACTGTGCTCAGATAACATTTGATTTTAAAAGAAGTGTGAACATAATTCTGAGAAGGAAAAGCATACAATGGTTACATTTGCTCTGGCTGCAAAATTTATGGACTATTTATTGTGTTATAAGGCACAAGACAATTCCTTTTTTCTTTTTCCCTACAAGTATTATCAACTCCAGCCAAAATTCCACTTCCTAAGGATTGCCAATGGATACACTTCAGCATGACGAACTCACAAAACTCTCAGAATTGGCAGATTTTTAAAATGACTTTGATATAAACCAGTTGGTTCCATCTTGTGCCCATGAATGTACCAGCTGTGTGGATAGTAGACTGAAGGGAGAATCAAGATCTCAGTTAAATCCCTAAGTACATTTCAGGATAAATTCATAGATGGTAATGCTTTCTCTTTTGGTTCTGTTTTCCTAAAGAAACCTAATGCAAAAGTTAAAACAGATACATGAAGAAATTTATAAGGAAAAGACAACAGAAACAAAATTGAGCAGGGGACAAGACTTTTAAGTGCTGATGCTTCAGGAACAGATATGGGATTAACCTGAGAAAACCACCTCACATGCAATTATTATTGTCATTTTATATATAATAAACATCTATATATGAATAGATTTTTATATTTAAAGAAATTTATGACAAGAAAGTGGCTCATGGGGTTCCTGGCTAGCTCACCAAGTAGCATGTGACTCTTGATCTCAGGGTCATGAGTTCAAGCCCCACCTTAGGAGTGCACCCTGCCTTAAAAAGAAAAAATAAGTGGGGACACCTAGGGGGCTCAGTCAGTTACACATTCGACTCTTGGCTTCACCTCAGGTCATAATTTCAGGGTTATGGGATCATGTCCCATCAGGTTCTACACTTGGCACAGAGTCGGCTTATCCCTCTCCCTCTGCTCCTCCCCCTGCTCGCTCTGTATCTCTCTCTCTCTCTCTCTCTCTCCCTCTCTCTCTCAAATTAATGAATAAAATCTTTAAGAAAATAAAAAAAGAAAGAAGAAAGAATTTGGCTCACAAGATTATGGAGGATGGCAAGTCCCAAGATCTGCAGGATGAGTCAGCATCTGGACGCAGGACAGCTAATGGTTGAGTTCCAATCCGAGTCTGAAGGCCTGGAACTAAGAGCTGATGTAGCTTCAGGCTGAGGACTGGCAAGTAAAGCTAATCATTTGGGTTAAGTCTGAGGCCAAGAAAAAGGGCAATGTTTGAGCCTGAAAGCTCTGAGGCAGGAAGAATTTTACCTTAGTAGGCCTTCAACTGATCAGGTATGGTTCACCCACATTTGAGAAGGAGGAGGCGGAGGAAAGGAGCACAGGAGGAGGAGGAAAAGGGTAGGAGAAGGAGGAGGAGAGAAGGAGAAGGAGGGGAAGGAGAAGATGGAAGAGAAGGAGAGGATGGAGGAGGAGAAGAAAGGAGGAGGAAGAGAAGAAGAAAAGGTGTAAAGATAGAGGAGAGAAAGAAGACGAATGACAACAACAAACAACGACAGCATCTGGGACAGACACAAGCAATTAATTAAGAAAAGTTCCTGGAAATTGTCATACAAAACTTCAATTTATATAATAGAAAGAACTTAGAAACACGACCACATTTAGCTAATATTTATTTTTGGAGTCAATATGACTAGCTAAAATTCTATTAGAGAGGAAGACAGGGAGAGAAGATGTTGTAATACAAAAAGGAGAATTTAGTAAAACACTAGATCACAGTCATTTAATTTTACCCAGCCATGCGTAGAAGCACAGAGATGGCCAGACAATTCAAACCTACATAATTAGCATCCTAACCTGGAGTTATATAATATTCTAGCAAAAATCAGTGTCTCAATCTCATATTTGAGTAATTACAACATTGGGATGATTAAACTGACTCTGTTAGAAAGTGATAAGGTAACACAGGAGACTTTGATAAATGTTGGATGCAAGAGAAAGAAGGAGAGAGACCAGAATAAAGAGAATCTTAGTGACATTGAAGAATAACTTGTTTCCTTTTCCCCCTAATTCTTTCTCCCTACCACCTTCACAGTTTTGAGCTTGATTTTTCAGTAATCAACAAAAGAAAGAATATTAAAACAATGTCCATAAAAATAAGATTAATAAAAAATAAGCTTAATATAATAAGTAAATAGAAGCATCTTTTAAATATAAACCAAGGTATTAAAGTAATATTACAACAACAGCAAGAAGAATAAGGTAATATTGACAAAATAAAAAATTGTATTAACTTTGAAAAATCAAATATTGAGGCTAAAGATGGAAGAAATTATGAGTGGCTCAGTGTTTAAAATAATACAAAATAAATCATAAAAAATTTGATCATCAAATTTAGATAAAATCACTATACCTCTAGATATATTCCTATGTATCTGTATAAAACTACTTTAGCAAATTAAAAAGCCAAAGACTTTCTCATCAAATTAGGAATTTGAATCAGTTTTAAAGAATTTTTATACAGAGATAAGTACTGTCTTAAAAATATTTGTCAAATACCCATGAAATATGCAATTCCCATCATACACAAAATTGTTATGGGTGAATTAGAAATGGAAATTGTCATTAGAGTTTATGGTAATCTATTATTTGGTAGGTTGGTTCTTTCATAAAGCAGATGCAAATATAGCACCTCTGTGAAAAAAGGGGAAAGAAAAAGTAACCAAACTTTTTTCCAGTTTTATTGAGATATAACTGACATATAATATTGTGGAACTTTAAGATGACAGTGTTGTTGATTTGATATATTTATATATTGCAAAGTGATTTACATCAGGCTGTTAGCTAACACCTCCAATGTGTCACATAATTATCATTTCTTCTTTTTTTTTTTTGTGGAATGAATGTTTAAGGCCTACTCGTTTAGCAACGTTCAAGTCTATAGCACATTGTTATCTGTAATCACAATGCTGTGTTAAAAACATAAAATCCCTAACTTATAAATGCTGTTATAGGAAATTAAGAAAGGGAAACCTCTACAACAGTTTTCATAATGGCATCAAAATAGTCATATACAAACTGTATGTAAAACAAACATAACATTCTAGAAAAATCTCCCTTATGTTCTTGGCTCAAATAAAATTGTATTTAAAATATTGAAATTCTTACTAACCTGATTTCTAAATTCACTGCAATTTCCATCAACATCCAAGTGGGATTTTTTTTTTTTTTGAGAAACTGGAAGGATGTGTTCTGAAATGTCTAAGAAGTATAGAAAAATCTGGCAAAGCTGAGCAAAGAAGAAAAAATGCTTCTTAAAAGATTACTATTTCATAGCTAAAGGTATTTTAAGCTTATGCTAATGGTAGAGGAAGAGAGTAACACACAAATGAAGGAGGGCAAGGACCCGTGTGTATGTAAAAAACTGGTATACAGTAGAGTTTTCTTGACTACTCAGTGAAACAAGATCTAGTATTCAATCATGTTGGGAAAATTCACTAATTCTACAGGAAAAAAAAAGAAAATTAGCTCTGTACTTTAGAATTTCATCAACCTAATCTCCAGATATAATAATAAAACAAATAAATGACTAAAATAAATGTGAAGTGAGAGAGAAATTTCTAAAGAAAAAAAAACACAAAATATTAAAATCATGGTAGGTCCTTCTAGATCAATACCTGGGTTCTAAATCTGAGGGAGAGGGATAGTCATTGAATCGTTTTAAGCAGAATGACATGGTGGGAGCTCGGTTTTATAGGACCACTGTGTCTGCAGTATTGGGAAGGGGTTCTAATTAGGCAGGGAGGGAAGAAAGGAGCAAAGGAATGAGGGTGTCTTACTCATCCAATGGTGACAGGGCGTGGTTCACTAGGATGGTAACAAAAGTTGAGAGAAGTGATTGCTTTTAGGTACCATTTAGCAATTAAAGCTACTAATCCGCCTTGAAATGTCTGATATGGATGTAAGAAAAAAACAAGATAGGGAAAATCAACAGTTTTTGGCTAGAGAGACTTAGAGAATAAATTGTCAAAGGTGGGAAGACTGAAAGATATGGCAGTTTTGGTGGGGAAATGAGAAGTTCAGCTTAAGTCCTGTTCATTTTAAATGTCTTTTTGAGTGGAGATATTTGAGGTTAGAATTGAAAAGAGAAGTCCTTGTTATATAAATAAAGAATCATCAGAATTAGGATGCCTGGGTTGATCCTGGAGTCCTGGGATCGAGTCCCACACTGAGCTCCCTGCATGGAACCTGCTTCTCCCTCTGCCTATGTCTCTTACTCTCTCTGTGTGTCTTTCATGAATAAATAAATAAATCTTTAAAAAACAAAAGAATCATCAGAATGTATATGATATTGAAAGATGGGGGTGAGACTGGGTGAGATTAGCATTGACAATAGTCAAGACAGGAAAGATATAAAGGATCAAAATCCTATTTCTCTCACCCACTTTTAATTGGGACTTTTCATATAAACTTACTTTACTCTGCACTATAGACACTATTATCCATAAAATGCACCACTTAGACATAGAAAATGCATATTAACAAATAACTAGAAAATATTACATTGCAAATGGAGTAAATTTTTCAAATAGCATCAAAATATGTGTGGTAAGAGGGTGCAGAGGTGGTTCAGTCAGTTCATTGTCCAACTCTTGATTTCTGCTCAGGTAATGATCCTGAGATTGAGCCCTGCATCTGGCTCCTCTCCTCCTCATCCACGTGCTCTCTCTAAAACAACAAATAAATAAAAGTGCAGTCAGGAACCACAAACACAGACACACAAAGGGATTTTTCTCCAAGATGTGTCCAAGAATCACAGTTGAAAAGTAACTGGGAAATCAACTTTCTCAATTTGTAAGATCTGGAAAGAAATGTTCACATGCCCAAAATTAATTTGCTAATTAGTGAAATATTAGGGCACAAGCTCAGATCTCCTAAATCCTAATCCAATATCTCTTCTGCTCCAAAAGGCACAGAACAATTATCTCTGGACATAAGAATAATTTTAAAAACTGGGAAAAAAACTGGATTAAGGTGAGAATGATTAATAATCATTTAAATATTAACAGCCAAATGTATGTTTTCCTTTTGAACACTTTTGAAACTCTAACAGTGAAACAAAATTGAAGATTTTTATAAGTATTTCAATGCTCAAAAAAGAAGCTTACACACACACACACACACACACACACACACACCACATCTTCTTTATACATTAATTCTCTATGAACAGGTACTTGGGTTGCTTTTATAATCTAGCTATTGTAAGTAATGCTGCAGTGAACATGCCTATATCTCTTTGAACTTGTGGTTTCATATTATTTGGGCAAATACACAGTAGTGGAATTGGTGAGACTTACAGTAATTTTATGGTATTTTTAATTTTTTGAGGAACCTCTATACTGTTTTTCACAGTGGCTATACCAGTTTGCTTATATACAATTAAATATTACTCAGCCATAAAAAAGAAAAATCTTGCCATATGCAACAACATGGATGGATCTAGAGGGTATAATGCTAAGTAAAATAACTTAGAGATAGACAAATACCATATGATTTCACTCATATGTGGAACTTAAACAAAACAAATGAATAAAGAATAAAAGAGATAAACAAAGAAACAAAAACCCAGACTCTTAACTATAGAAAACAAACTGGTAGGTTCCAGAGGGGATGTGGGTGGGGAAACAGGTGAAGAGGGCTAAGAGCACTGAGAAGTGTATAGGATTGTTAAATCACTGTATTGCACACCTGAAACTAATAAAGCACTGTATGCTTATTATACTGGAATTAAAATAATAATGAACTTGCATATTGATTGTATGCTATACTGTGTACAAGTTAATCTCTAAAATTTTGTACTTTTTTTAAGATTTTATTTATTTATTCATGAGAGACACAGAGACAGAGACACAGGCAGAGGGAGAAGCAGGTTCCCTGTGGGGAAACTGATGTGGGACTCGATCCCAGGACCCTGGGATCATACCTTTAGCTGAAGGCAAATTCTCAACCACTGAGACGTCCCAAAAGATTTTGTACCTTAAACTTAATGTTAACATTGTTCTTTAACTCCATTCTATAATTTTCTTTTCACATGCTACAGAAACATAGAATTAGCATCTTGAGAACTATGGCTTCCACAAAGAGATGAATGAAAATATAAATAGAAATTTTTCATGGGAAAGTAGTTGATACAACAAAAACTATATATAGGAAATAAACTGTACAGATGTGCAGAAGAATTTATGTCGTTTTTCAGCTAAATAATGAGATACTGTGACAACATCACACAAATTGCTACTAACACATCAAGACCACTGAATATATATGTAATGATTTAATAAACAGGGGCATCAAACGTCTTAATGCCAATATCTGTACAATATTAAAATTACTTTAGATATGAATTTTTGAAGGTATATTTAGACTTACTGAAAGAAATATGCTACAAAATACAGTGTTACATTTATTTGATTCTTGACCCTGCTGAGAATAGTGCATCGTTTTCCTCTGGAATAATGACACAAAAAATACATTTAAGTTCTTTTGTATTTCCTGCTGTTGCTTAATTTGTCAGTGGTGTCTTATGAATAAAGTATAGTAAGGGATCAAAAATTAGGAATGGGGGGAAGCCTGGGTGGCTCAGTGGTTGAGTGTTTGCCTTCACTAAGGCGTGATCCTAGAGTCCCGAGATTGAGTCCCACACCGGGCTCCCTGCATGGAACCTGCTTCTCTCTCTGCCTGTGTCTCTGTCTGTCTGTCTGTGTGTCTCATGAATAAATAAATAAAATACTTTAAAAAATTAGAAATGGGGAAAAAATTTAAGGTACTAGTATCTAAACATATTTTAGTCCTGACAATCTCTCTGAAGAATTTATCTAGGGGCGCCTGAATGATTCAGTTGGTTAAGCATCTGCCTTCGGCTCAAGTTTTGATTCTAGGGTCCTGGGTGGGGAGTCTGCTTCTCCCTCTGTCTCCATTGTGCCCCCCCACCGGTCATAAATAGATAGATAGATAGATAGATAGATAGATAGATAGATAGATAAAATCTTTAAAAAATTTTATCTAGACTCTTGACATGTATACCTCAAAGAAAAGAGACAGTACTAACTTAATGCTGTCCACAGGTATTTGACCTTATTACAGACATTATTTGATCACTACATTTTCAGCGTCTAAAAGTAGACTTTAAAAAGCATATTCAAGGGCATGTGGGTGGCTCAGTTGGTTGCACATATGACTCTGGATATCAGCTTAGGTCTTGATCTCAGGGTTGCGAGTTCAGCTCTCGCACTCCGTGTAGAGCCTGGTTAAAAAAAGAAAAGCATATTCAAGTTTTACATGTAACATAGTGAATCCTTATTATGTTCCCATATTGAAGATATGAGAACATATTGAAGATATGAATACCATATTATTTATTTCATGTGTTAACATTTTTTCATGAGCTATTTTTTGCCGCAAATATTTAACATTTTTGTTGCATTTTTTTCCTGTAATACTGCTGAGATTGAAAACAACTCACTTGCTTTAGCAAACTGTGTAAATAACATATTTATAACAACTCATTGTCTTTCTTCAAGTACTAATTTTCAGTTCAGTACCTAGTGTTTGAACCATTTCTTGCATGTTGTATCAGCAATGAGTGAAAACTAAGTAAATAAAACCAATCATTTAAATTTTGTCTCAGTCTTATAAAAAATATCAACTAAATAGGATGAATATGTCATCTAGGAGGGTCTAGACATTAAAAAACATTTTATAAGTGAAAATGTGCTTATTTTCAAAGTAATGAACATTCTACAAGCTAAATAGCAATTCTGTATTTATACATATTTATGTGTTTATGTTGTTTTGTTCTACCGGAGGTATTTACTGTTACATGTTGTGTTGTTCTATATTATCTTCAGATTTTTACACATATAATTAACTTCAAAATTCAGGTGTTTGAGGGGCTCAGCTAAGCCATCTGCCTTCAGTTTAGGTCATGATCCCAGGTTCTGGATGGAACTTCAAGTTGGGGTCCTGCTCAGTGGGGAGCCTGCTTCTCCCTCTGCCCACCTCATTCTGTCTCATGCTGTCTCTCTCACATGCTCTTTCTTTCTCTCAAATAAACAAATAAAATCTTTAAAAACATTTCAGGTTTTTGAGCTCTTCAATTCTACTTGATTAGAGTCATAATTTGCATTGTTTCTATATGGAAATTATATTTAAAACACCTATTTGTTCAAGATAACAATTACATAAATATCTTCATGGACACATGAATATAATTATAGAATAGTGATTAGTACTCTGAAACAACAGAATGAACATTGTTCCTATTGCTGATTATCTTTGTAAGTTTTGCAAATAAAATCATACGAACAAGAAAAAGTTGAGTGACTTTGGCATTTGAACTGTAGAAGTAGAAAGTGGAATACAAGACAGATGGCAACCTGGAACTTGAACTTCAGAAATTAACAGCAATTGCTTATCAAAAAATATATATTCTGTGATCAATTGAGAGGTTTGTAGCAGTTCAAACGATTACACTTAATTTAAGCTACCTCCCATTTAAGATATATTAAAATTTATTTCAAAATGCATGGAATAATATTGTCAAAATGATTTAACAGAATCAAATCAAAACACCAAAACAAGAAAAAAACAAAAAAACAAAAAACAAAAACAAAAAAAAAAACCACCAAAACACTCAAATTTTCCTGAGATTAGAATATTGCAGCTGTAGAGAAAGAACATCAGGCATTTTGAGAGTCTGTAAATCCTCGTCAAGGACGAGTATTTCCATACTTAAAAAACATCATATCCCTAATTGTTTTTACTGTGGCTCAGGTATAATTCACACAAATAGTATTTTAGTTTGCTCAAATATTTTTGAAAACTCCCAAATATCTCCGACATCAGTTCCCTAACAGAATTACCTTGTTTAAATTTAATCAAAATATTTTCTTTTTCCACCATACGCTGGTCTCAATAGATGATTTTGCTGCGTTTTAATGGCTCCTTTTTCATAGCTATTAGCTCCAAGTATCTGGTCACCTTGCCTGCATCAAACAATTTATTTGTACCACACATATCTTCTTATGCAAGGATTTGGAAGAGTGTGAAATCCTCATCTGAGTGCTATGATTTTTTTTTGCTTAATTCACTCTAATTTCACTTAAGACATTAGTCATAATTGGATAAATGAATGAACCCTCTGAGTTCAAGTATGTGCTTTGACATATTACCTGACTTGTTGAAGAATGCAGCTTTTTTCCCTACAATCTGGAATCTTCCCTCTAAACCTGTTCCCGTAATTGATTGCTACCCAATATCAATGCTCATTTATGCTAGCTTCCTGGAACTATTTGTATCTTTTTCTTTCATAATGTCTAATGTCAAATCACTATAATCTTGATCTTCAGATTCATATCACCTCTTTTTTTCTAAGAATCCACGTCGTATGGCTCTTTCTTTCCTGGCACCTTACAGCCTGAGATTTCTTGGTAATGTATATTATAAATATCTTATTATATTTCATTTTTTCAACAATCATCTTGCTCAGGTAGGTATTTTTTATTTGCAAATCTCAGAACTTTCAATTTTGACTTATTTCTCTAAATACAGTTATTTTTAAGGAATCATCTTATGGCAACTTTGACTAATGTGGAACCATCACTAAAAGAATCAGTCATATTTAATAAACCAAACGATAAGCCATCAGAATTCAAGGATATGATAACCAAACATTGGAACATATAACTCCACCTTAAACCAACTATCTGTGGGTAGGACCTCAAAAACTTACTTCATTCCCTACTCACTTTTTGATATATGTATTTATGCTAAAATATTTTCAAATTTTTAAAAATATTTCATTTACTATTTGTTTTATAGTTGGTGTATATAATCATCCCTCTGTATAATAAAGACTCCTAACTCTGGGAAACAAATTAGGGGTGGTGGAAGGGGAGGGGGGCGGGGGGTGGGGGTGAATGGGTGACGGGCACTGAGGGGGGCACTTGACGGGATGAGCACTGGGTGTTATTCTGCTATGTTGGCAAATTGAACACCAATAAAAATAAATTTATTATTTAAAAAATAAGTATAAAAATATTTTAATGATGTTTCATTACTAGCAATACAAATTTCGCTCTAGAAATTATTGATACAGAAGCATATTTTATATCTTATTTTTTAATTTATTTTTTTGGAGAGAGAGTGAGAGAGAAAGCACATGAGTGGGGAGAGGAACAGAAAGAGAGGGAGAAGCGGGTTCCCCACTGAGCAGGGATCCCAGGGACGCAAGGCTCCTTCCCAGGACTGCGGGATCATGACTGAGCAAAGGCAGTGGTTTAACTGACTGGGCCACCCAGGCTTCCCTATATCTTATTTTTAAATGTGATTCACAGGTACCAAAAACGGGGCCCTCTAATTGTGTATTTATGTCATTATAACTGTCAAGGAAACACATTTAATGTTGAATAATATACAAACGATACATATATAAAACTGTACATGTATGTATCTATGTCCACAGATAATTGATATGCAGATAATAAGCTCGTTTTTAACTCAGGCATCTCCACAGAAGAAGATCCCAAGCATAACTAATATTTGGTAAGTTTTCTCACTTAACTTCCCTGGGTGTTTGTTAAACCCTTTATTTCAGTGTCCAGCTTGAGAACTCCATCTGGGATTCACCCTGCTTTTCAGAACTCCTCTGAAATGTAGAGGTGCTATTTATTTGAGATTTGCTAATGTCCTCACAGAGTCAATCAAAAAAAAATTGCTGTGTTTGTGATTTTTGAATCAGAAAGCTGCTGGCACTGAAAAATGAAGAACAGACCCTTGCATTCTGGCAAACTGCGAACAGAACTAAACTATTAACATTACATCATTTTGAGCCAAACGTACTTTCCTAAGATTTGATCTCTTTCCTGAAATGATGTGGTTTGCTCAAAAAATTTATGCAGGTGCATTTTTAAAGAATGAAAGTAGATGTGGATTTCTTTTATCAAAATGACCATACTGCCTTAAGATTCTTTAATATATAAAATTAGCAAATGGTTTTGCCTGATAGAGTTAGCCTCCCTGTTACCATCTTTTGATTTCTACATTGAAATTCTGATACTACCAAAAGTAGTCTCTCTCTCTCTCTCTCTCTCTCTCTCTCTTGCATCTGAGATGTTCTATTTTGCACATTAAATAGAAAGCAACATGAAGTTGCATAGTTAGTCTAAGCAGACACATGCCAATTCTATCAGGGAAAAAAAAAAAGCTGTTGACTTTAAAAATAATCGGAAGTAACCTCGTTGTTACATAGGTGTGTGTGTGTAAAGTTAACTTGAAATGGCATTTTATCACAGCTGTGATACCATTTTAAGTGCCCCGCTTTCTGACTCGTCACAGAACAGCAGCCAAGTGGAAATGACAGTGAGTGACAATTACAGAAGAAATAAAATGGCTTCCAGAAGTGCACAGAGACCTGGGGACCTCAATCAACTGAACTACAAATCCATTAAATGACTTAATTTTGTGTATCCAACTGTGAGATATATTTACCACTACACCGACAAGAACTGTAGATAATGAATGCAGTTGCCATACATTCCACCCACTAGCATGTGTGTTCCCTGGGTTCAATAACAGTTTAACACTGCTTATGAGCAACAACTGCTAATGTAGGGTCCAGCTCAACAGAAAATAATGGCTAACTCAGGCAAATGACTAATATCCCTTGTTTCAAAGAAGGCAAACCTCAAATAAAAAAATGCTAACACCACAGGCAACACTGATCACTGGCATCAAAAAAGACAAGGTTGGATCACTTTATTTATTACATATATTTTAGAGAGGGAAGAGGGGTAGAAGGAGAGGGAGGGAGAGAATCTTAAGGAAAGCTCCTCATTGATGGGGGAGACCCACTCAGGGCTGGATCTCAGATCCCTGAGATCAGGACTAGAGCTGAAATGGAGAATCCGATGCTTTACCAACTGAGCCACCCAGGTGTCCTGAGATAATATTGAATGGTTTTAAATTAATATCGATTAAAATTGGCAAGGTCCCCAAAGAGGAAGGGATGACCCTTAACTTTGACAGGCTGGCTTAAATTCCATGTGTCCTGGAGACTGGGACGTGTTGGAAATGGTGCATTTGCCAAGGGATCCGACCCTAAAGGGGAGATAACATATGCTATAATTTATACTAACAGCTTCCAGTTGATGCTTTTTTTTTCTTTAAACATCACATATAAAAGGAATTTACCTGTGGTAGAATAAGTCAACAGTTCGAAAGTCTATAACAGAAAGAAAATCTTAATTCACTCACTCATTTATCCATTGGAAAATATTAATAGAGGTATTACTGTGTGCCAGGGATCTGTAACAGTCATGACTGAAATAATCTGTGTGAATACCTAATATGATTTTTAAGTACTATTTAAAGTGACAATGAAAGTTCATTCATTCAACATAATAAAAAATTATGCAGAGAAAATTTAAATTTTAAGAGTATATTTTTTCATGGGTGTACACGATTCAGGTCAAATAATACAGATAGATGAAAACAGTGCTTAGCTTTCATCAGTGTTCTTTATCAATAATATTACATGATGAATGTGTCTCATTTTGGGTTAATTTATTTGACTATTTTTCCAAAATACCTGTTCTAGGATTTCGGCAATTATCATCAATTTTTACCTCAAAACCTGTAAATATACAATTTACTTTAATTTACTTTGGCATTGTAATTGCTGACTGGGAAGCAAAATAAACAGCCTGAAGCTAACGCATGCATCTTCTACACAGGAAAGAAGCATATGATGATTAATTGTTATAAAAAACTTACTAGAAAAGGAGCTGTAACTAAAAAAAATTGAGGGAAAATTGATCAGCATAAAGTTTAGGGAAAATCTAAAATAAGCATCCATTATAATCCTTTTATTTTCTTAATTGGAAGACAAATGGGAAGATATGAATGCTACGGTGTAAATATGTAGTTAATTACACAAAGTGATTAACTTGGAACCACAGAAGAAAAAAATATAACAAGACCACTAGCTAAGTATATGATACGTGCTTTTGAATAGCTTGTTTAAGCAATCTACTTGCATTTTCTATATATTTATAAGAATATATGCTATATATTATATATATATAAGATATAGAACACACATATATATACACACATACAAACAATATGTGTAGTGTTTGATAATAACAATTTATGTTATGGTTATTTTAATTTTTTAAATATGTTTTAAAATATGTTTTTTTAAATATGTTTTCTCTACCTGTCTTATCTGTCTTTCTAATATGTGAGTACTTGAAAAGAATAAATAAATGTTTACCTAAGATTTATATATTATACTATGTGTTCATATCTATATAACATTTTCTGAACACTGTGTGAGGGAGATATACTTTTATCTCTTTATCTTTATACTTTTATAATTTTATCTCTCTCATACAGTGGGAATTTTATACATTTACAAGTGACACTAGGAATAGAGTTCTATACTTTTCATAAGTTTTATACTTTTTTAAATACTGTTACAAGTGGGACTAGGGATAGAAGGCTAAGAGAATTAAGATGTTCATATAAGATAGTGTTTGGTCGGTAATTAAATTTCAAATTGAAACATGATGTAAATATTGCTTTAGAAATAAATCTGTGAGTGGAATTCTAAGAGGAAGCTAAGTTTATTAAGTATCTACTGTGGTTTGAAAATATTCCATACATACTTTCAAAAATATTTTTTAGGGAGGGTATTATTATTTTTCTCATTATATAGTAAAAGAAATTTGAGAATTTAAATGACTCCTTGAATTTGGTGGAGTTAGTAGCTGATAAAACCAGGAAAAAATGAATTCTAGTTCAGCAAATCAGTATCTGTCCTTAGCAGGATTGTTGTCCTGACCTTATATCTTCTATCAAAGTTCTGCTGTTGTCTCCACTGTTTCTACTGTCTGCTGAAATGTATTGGGAACAGAACAATTGTTAAACAAAAATACAAAGGTAGTTGAAGTCGTGAACCCTGTCAGCACCCGTGTTCTGATACTCTTTGAACAAGTGGGCTTGTTGATAGCGGCCATCCCCCTTGGAGCTCTTTCCTCATATCCTGCAGTGGAAATTTGACCCAGAAAACATCCAATAAATAGTCATATTTACAAAATCTTGCTTTATCTACACTATACATTACCAGTGATTTCTAGTCTGGTGCCAAGGATAAGTTATATTCATCACAAACTAATACAAAAGATCAAGCTAGATCATATTACAATGACTTAGTCTAGCTTTAATCTTTGATCCTAATTGGAAAATAGATATTCCCTCTGATGTTACACTAGCCATTTCAAAAGTTGTTTTCAATCCTTACATACAGTATTGTCTTTATAATTAAAATTTGTGTGCATTATCATTAGCATGTACACTTATCTTTTATCATACAATTCAGAAATTCATAGAACTGAGTATAATTCTATGATTTCGTACACTTTCCAACGTTCTTTATTGGTCACTTAAACTATCCAAAATACATAGACATGCATTTCCTACCAAATATGATCCACAAATGCTTATATGTAAACAATCAATAATGATAAACCATATAAAATATTATAATTAATAGCATAAATAAAAACAATTTTATTTAAGGTTGTACTGAAATCATAACTGTCCTTTGTCATATCTACTTTTGCAATAGTTGGATACAGATAGTGCTGTGTATGTAGAGGATACAGTAGAGGATTTGACATTAAAAGAGAATACTTCAGGTGAGGTTAAGCACCTCTGATAGAGCACATTCCTATCACAGTTCTAAGTTACTAGGGAAGACAAATGCTTAATTAAAATACAGCTTTATGAAAGAATGTCTTTATTTCATCCCAGAATTGTCTAAGGAAAAATCCAAGTTGCCCTATTACACTCTGATGTTCATATCCACCAGCACATTATCCATCACATCAGATAATGCTGGATAAATAGATATTAGCACTTTCAACCAATGTCTAAAGTATTTTCTAATCAACTAGGAATATACTTATGTATATTGTTGGATAATATATCTCTCCTTGATTTGGTAGAATTTATATTTTGCCTCAATTCTATATCGCTTTGCTGGGTTATATTTTAGGTTTACTGCTTCCCCATAATCTATAATGATAGTGAATCTTAACACATTTCGAAGCCACATAGATAGCATCTGTGAAGGCATTCTATAAGTAAATAATCTGGTTCAAGATGCTTTTATGTTTTTGTTTCAAGGCAGATCAACACATTCTTGTCCTTGTTCCTAGGATCTTCATTAGTTTAGGGATTGTTTTCAAGTATTTAGACTCTTATACATTATGTGTTGCCAACTTGTCCCAAAGAGTGAAATATTTGCATAAGAGATTTTTAAATTGTATACTTTCAGGTTGTACAGTAACGATAGGAAAGCAAATAATCTTGTGAATGAATATTTTAAAGTTTATTCATAGTTTTTAGAAAGGAAAACATAAGAGTAATATAGGAAAAACTTTTAAAACTTTGATTATATTCTGTTTTACTTTTTTAAAGAATTTATTTACTTGAGAGAGAGAGAGATTGAAAGAGAGATAGCATGGGGGGGGGGGGAAGCAGACTCCTGCTGAGCCTAACATGAGACTGGATCCCAGGACCCTGGGATCATGACCTGAGTCAAAGGCAGATGGTTAGCTGTTTGAGCTACCCAGGTGCCCCTATATTTTGTTTTAATATACATAATATGTTGGATAGAATTTACTGGCCAGTAAAAACTTAGCAGAGTAAGTACAGATTTACTATAATATATTAAATTGTTTCTAATTAAGGTAGAATTGTTTAGTTAAAAGTAATATATGCTACAAGTGTATGCATTAGTCAGTGAAAAATAAATTGATAGAATTCTCTGCCTTTCTTCTTCTGTAACAACACTGGGACAAGGTCAAGCAGGGCTCCTCAGCCTTCAGCTCAAATCAAGAATCAGGATTTGCCAGCAGGAAAAGCACAAATTTCCAGCAATATCTCATCTCACTGAGGTTTCTCCTCACTGGAAGTGTTGTCCTCCTTGCTTCTAATGGACAAGTTTAAGAATATATTAGACACATGGTCAAAGTAAAAATAAAAATAAATAAAAACATATTAGACACAAAGATAGGTTTAGTGAAATGAAAATTGAGACAAGTCAGAAAATATATATACTAAAGCAAAGGAACCAAAATAGTGAAAAAGTATGCAAAGAGTGAAAGACAGGGTGCCTGGCTGGCTCACTTGGTTAAGTATCTGCTTTCAGCCCAGGTCATGATCTCAGGGTCCTGGGATCCAGCCATATCCAGTGCCCTTCTCGGCAGGGAGTCTGCTTCCTTGTCTCCCTCCATCCTTCTCCCCGCTTGTGCTCTCCCTTTCTCTCAAATGAATAAATAAAATCTTTTTTAAAAAAGTCAAAGACATGTGGGATAAGGCAAAAAAGTTCACAAGTAAGTTTCTTGTGCCCAAGATTGTGAATCCGAGAAACCACCAAGGAGCTGACACCGATGCAAGTGCAAGAGGGTTTATTTGCAAGCTCGAGCTTGGGTCCAAGTGTACCCGACACAAAGGAGCAGGGACTTGGACCCAAAAGTGGGTTACAGCTAGTTTTTTTATAGGCTGGTCTAGGGGATTTTCAGAAGGGGTGGAGGAATTTCTCAAGTTTTGTTTACATTCTGATGTGGGGCTTTCAAGGGCATTGAGCTCTGTTCTCATTCTAATATGGGACTTTCTACCATGGGTGTGGGCTCTGTTGTCTTTCTGATATGGGATTCTCTGCTGAGGACATTCTGCAGTTTTTCCTATAAAGTTCAGCTCTTATTCACAGGGGCCTAAAATGGCTGTACTTGTGCTAATGCTAAACTTGAGGTGAAATGGCCTTGATTTTTCTCAGCCTCCAAAAGTTAAGTTCAAGTCGGAGAGAGAAAATGAGGCTGAAGCAATATATCATTAAACAAGAGGTGATGAAAGAAATCAACTCAAGGATTCAAGAAATTCTCCAAGGACCAAACAAGGTAAATATATAGCACACCACACCTGGATACATCATAATAGAACAAATGAAAACCTGAATCAGAAAAAACCTTATAAAAAGTAGTTAGAGGGGGAAAAAAAAAATCACATTATACTATTCTTTTTTTTTTTTTTAATTTACGATAGTCATACAGAGAGAGAGAGAGAGAGAGAGAGAGAGAGAGAGAGGCAGAGGCACAGGCAGAGGGAGAAGCAGGCTCCATGCACCGGGAGCCTGACGTGGGACTCGATCCGGGTCTCCAGGATCGCGCCCTGGGCCAAAGGCAGGCGCCAAACCGCTGCGCCACCCAGGGACCCCTATACTATTCTTTTCAAAAAAATAATAGTAAGCCGAAAACTGGCTTGTGAGCAGAAAAGATGAAAAGCAGAAAACAATGAAAACACATTATTAATGATTTGAAAGTAGTGTCAACAAGAAATTCTATTCCTATCTCCCCCCAAAACTTCTGCAAAAATAAAACATTCATTCAGATGAATAAGTGAACATTATCACTGTACCCCCCAAAATGTTAATCATCCTTTTAGCAGGAAAAAAGCATTTGAGAGAAAAATAGGAAAATATGGTATGACATAAAAAAGCAACACAGGATATGAATATATACATAAATATATAAATGAATATTAATTATAAAAAAAGATAAAACAAGTACAGAATTAAAATCCATGAGTGCAATAATACCGAAGGCAACAACAAGATAAATAAAATTCGAGTGAACTAAGGCTCTAGCGTAATGCAAAGTAACATAAAATATAATGATTTCTGTTGAAATATAGTCAGTTCTTTGTAATCTCTAGGCATCCTTCCAAAATACTACTTTAAAAATAAGAAATTACAAGTTAATAGAAAACAATATAGTACTGAAGAGTTTAAAGGGGGATAAAAGAGAGAATATTCAATACAAAATGATAGGTTGATTACTAAACAAATTGTTTTATAGCAGATATGAACTAAATTATATAAGTAATTACATAAAATGTAAGTGAATAAATATTCAAGTAAAAGACTAAAATGACCAGAGTAAGTAAGATACCAAAAGCCATGGATTTGACGTATGCAAGGAGACACATGGAAGGAAAGTTGGAGATAAATAATTGGAAAAAGCTGTACTTTTCACATTCTAACCAAAAACACAAAAGTCTACAGAAAACAAAGTTGGTTAAATATGCTAATATTTAATGTATTAGACCTGAATGCTAAAAGTATCAGACCATGTGAATAGAGTATATAATTAGACTCAGCTGAAATGTTTCACAATTTTAAATATGTATACACAAAATAATCTACCTTCAAACATTTTTTAATTGACAGAGTTACAGTGGATATAGAGAAATGTAAAGCCAGAAGAAATCCTCTTCAAAATAACGAATGGGTCGAAGACTAAATCACAATGGAAACTAAAAAAATAGTTTTATGTGAATGACAATAAAAGTATAACATATCAATACTTGTCCAATATGCCAAAAGCAGTATTTAAAAGTAGATTTATCAATTTAAGGATATATATTTATATTAGTTCAGATTACCTTAACAAAATACCATAAACTTGGGAGGCCTGTGTGGGTCAATGGTTGAGCATCTGCCTTCACCCCAGGGAGTGATCTGGGGGACCTGGGATCGAGTCCCTTGTTGGGCTCCCTGCATGGAGCCTGCTTCTCCCTCTGCCTGTCTCTCATGAATAAATGAATAAAAATCTTTAAAAAAAAACATAAACTATAGCTTAAACAACAGAAATTCATTTCTCACATTTCTGGATGCTGAGAAGTGCAAGATCAAGGTGTTGGCTAATTGGTTCCCCTATGAGGGCTTTCTTCTCAATTTCTGAATGGTTACCTTCTCACTGTTTCCTCATGTGGTAGAGAGAGAAAGAGGAAGGAAGCTCTCTTTTAAGGCACTAATGCCATCATGAGGGGCCCACCCTCATGACCTTATCTTACCCTAATTACCTGCAAAGACCCATCTCCAAATACCATCACACTGGGGCAAGGACTTTGTTGGACATGATCATTGAGAGGAGGTTACTGCTTGGTCGACAGGAGAGCTAGCCCTGGCCAATCAGGCCCCTGACCCCTCTCCCTGTGCTAGGAATATACATTCCTGCTACCATTCTGCAAAGGTAGGAGGGCACAAATACCAGAGTTAGGTCCCAGTCATGGTAACTGTGCTTGATGAGGATGCTAAGAAGTAGTATCCCTGGAAAAATTAGGAAAATAAAGAGGAGGATGCTATGATGATAGTGAAATGCGTGAAGAGTTTCATGCCATCTACCACCCTCAGGGCCACAGGTAAAGAACAGTGACACCTGGGGAAGAACACAGGAAGAAAAAAAAAATACTCTTGGAAAAGCAGCAGTCCCAAAGCTAAACCCACAGATTTAAGCTTTTTGTAACAGTGCCATTATATTTCTAGGTACTCCTCTCTGTAACATCTAATGCTTCCACAATACTCCCGCATAACAATCTACCCTCAAACGCAGCAGCTTAAAACATGGAGCATATATGATCATTCCCAAGAAAAATCGGAGCAGCCTGATGTTTCCAGTCTTAATCTGGCTCCACTCACTTGTCTGCAGCGGTTGTTGTCCTCTTAGATGGCTCTGAGGATTTTGGTGGAGTTCTTATGTGAGGATTTAGTCAAATTTTTAATTCTCCAACCGCCCAGCCCAGGCTTCTTACTTAGTCTAGTATGAGACATAATCATGGCAAGGTAGAGGTCCAAGAGGGAGAGCATAAGCCCTTAAAGACTTAAGGCTTTTTAAGATTTGCTAGGACCTTTAAAGCAGTCAAATTGTCATTTGTTTCACATTCTATTAGCCATGTCACAAGTCTAGCACAAATTCAAGGGTTGTAGAACTAGATTCCATCTTGAAGACAGGAGCTGCAATATCATGTGGCCAATCCTACAAATGCATAATTGGTGGAGAGCTGTGTCATTTTTATAAGGAATCTACCAAAATATTGTTGGGATGGGGTTTCTTTTGTGAAAATGAGAGAATGGAATGATATGGGAGAGGACGGCTTTGCCGCTGCAAATGTTATGTTTCTTATTCTACATGATGCTCATGTGAGTGTCTTCAGTTTGGAAAATTAATCAAGCTAAAACATATAATTAGTCTGTTTTCTATATGTGTGCTATACCTCATTAACAATCTGTAAAAAATAAAAATTATATGATAATTTCTCATGATATGAGATGAAAAAATTGTTCAAACTGATGATACTCTATGTGCGTAGCCTGTAGAAATAACATTACCTTTGTATCAAAAAATAAATAACAACTATGGAGATCTCAGATTGGCCTAAAAGTTTGTTTCAAAAGCAAAATGGCATCCAATGCTATTCTACTAATTTCATACGAAGGAAATTTTACAAAAACATAACATCGTAGGTACACTGCAATTATAGGCAACTAAAAGAGAAATCTGATAAACATTAGTTTCCTCCAATGAAAGTGAGCATATTCAGAGACAACACTCAATAGTATTGAATAGAAATACATTTTCAAAACTAGTGTTCTTGATAACACTTTATTTACACTATGTAAAAATGAACTAAGCAATTCCTGGGAATACAGGCAAATAGTTGTTTAAAAAACAAAGCTAGGAAACATTTTAAAAAGTCATGAAAAATATATGTATCCCAAATGTATCAAATGGGATATCCTAATATTTGAAAGTGTAAGTGACTTCAGATCAACCAAACAAATTATTTTGAGTAGAAGAGAAAATAGCTTTTACTCATGAAGACAGTTGAGATATTACCCCTAACAAATATCATGGTATGGGTTCAAGATGAACAAATCGACACATTGTTTCATCCCATTTCACGTGGACCCGTGTCTTCTATTCCGTAATATTCCCTTGACATACTTAAGTAGCCTAAAATGCTAACTGATTTTTAACACTGCCAGCCCTGTAGCTGCCAAAGTTAAAGAACTTTTTAGGACCTTCAGCCATTCTTTTCTCTTTCCCCAAAGTGAGTTGTTTTTTAATTCAAATTAATGCTCCACTCCCAATGTGAGTGGAGTTCACATGGAACTCATGACCCTGGAATTAAGACTCATATGCTCTACTGAGTGAGCTAGGCAGGCATCCCTGAGGTTTTATTTATTTCTTTAAGATTTATTTATTCATTTATGAGAGAAAGAGAGAGGCAGAGACACAGGCAGAGGGAGAAGCAGGGAACCTAATGTGGGACTCGATCCCAGGACTCCAGGATCACATCCTGGGCCGAAGGTAGCCCTAAACCAATGAGCCACCTAGGCTCCCACCCCTGAGGTTTTAAATCTCAAGAGTTTGAGTTACTCAGAGGCATTAGAAACAGCCAGCCCTCTACAATTTCACTTCTACAGGACACAGTAGCAGCACTTAGTCTCCTAATTTCTAGTAGTACATCTCTTCGTCTTACTTTGACTAGAAATAGAAATATGGTCAAATACACAGCTATATACTGATCATGGGCAGCACCCGTTACTATATTCAGATCATACAAGTTTTGGGGAGCTCACACCAAGCAAGATCAATGTAGAACTAAATAGCAATGAACAGAAATTGCCAGAATGAGCAAAAACTACCTGAAAATTGGCATATGGTGATAATAATAATCCTAGTAGTAATAGTAGTAGAAGTTATAACAATAATACATTTTCAGTATGATATTGAATGTCAAAGGTAAATATGTAGACACAGGCTCTCATTGCATAATCCTTTGAAATATGATTTTATTGGGTTATCAGGGAAAATCATTCAGTAAGGCATTTCACAGCAAAATGGGAATTTTGACTATAAATCCTGTAAGTAGGAAAAAACATGATTTTGCCATCTAATTACGCATTCTGGTAGTGAGTCAAGAAGAGAAGAAACTTGAGTTAAAACCTGGGAATGACTCCAATTGGGGCCCTGGAATAATATTACTATCTTCTTTCTTTTTGCCTCTTATTTATTAATCTCTGCAAAAGCATTCATTAAAAACAAATATCATAAATATCACTTGGTACAGTGAACATACTTGATAGAAACAGCAACCTCCTCCACTTTCTACCTTATAAATCTCAAATCATCCGTTAAGGTCTAGTACTAATGTAGCTTCACCTAGAACAGATACATTTCCTTATGTCAGTGGTTCCAAAGGCAATTTATAAATAAATTTGATCTGTTTTTAACCTTGTATTGTTACTATTTATGGGTTTTCTATATTTTTTCTCCCCCCACCCTGGTATAGTAAGTAGAACATGGAATATAATAAATCAAAATGAATATACTAAAGAAAATTTTTATAGGCTTACTTTTTTAATAGAAATGACGTTGAGGACATTTGCAAAATGAAAATAATTAAATCGACTGTGGTGATTTTATGTGTCTGTGGATGTGTGTATAAAAGTACTTAGCAATGTAATTAAAAAGTGGTTAAACATTAGATATTTTTAAACCAGTTGCTAAACTAACCCAATTTTATCATATTTTCCCAGAATAGAACATTAAAAAGTAGAATTAGAAGACAAATCAAAATCAAATGCCCACACATCTATATTCACCTGTGTGTACATTCCCACATAATTATTATTTATTTCTTATATGTGTATAATATATATTAATATTATATATAGTATACATACATATATGTGTGTGTGTGTGAGAGAGAGAGAGAGAGATAAAGTCGCATAAATCTTATTTATGTATAGTTAGAGTGTTCCTCTCTGGTAAAATGTCTCTTCTCATTCCTTAATTGGATAATGTCTACGATTGATTAATGCTAACTGTTTAATGATTACCAAACTGCCCCTTTAAGGCAGGTGTTCTTTTACTAAGGTAGTTATTGTGTTAGGAAATATAAGTATCCTTTTCTTTTTTTTTTTTTTTTTTTTATTTTTTTTTTTTAAGTATCCTTTTCTTCTGAGAATCCCAAAGCTTATTAAGCTGAGTGAGCCATTACATGAGTCTTAGCCATTTTTTCTTTTTATGAGTTTTTATTTTATTATTCTTTTAAATTTTGATTTTGTATAAGTGGATATCAAAAACTAGCCTTATGTATACATGAAATGAGAGAATGAGGAATTTTGACAGCTTACAAAAACCACTGAGACTGCATTTAAATAACCACTGAAACCCTGACTCTTTAATAGGTGGTTAGTCATTCCTGCAAATAAGATTTTTCATTTTGATTCAATACAACAGTCCTTCCCACAAAAGCCTACATTTCAGAACTTCTGATGGATTTGGCAGATCATTGAAAATTGTATTATATGAATTGAGAAATGTAGTAAGTGTGTATCATATTTCATTATTATTTTGTATAAGTAATTTTAAATATGTGTGTGTGCTTTATAAAACATAATTATATTATAACTATTTGCACTTAAAATCATAATTCCTTATGAATTATTCAAGAATAAAAGATATATAATATTTTTGAACAGCCAAAAAGAATTTCCCCATAGTTACTTAAATCAAAAACGACAAAATACATTTCCTTCAAACTTCCTGAATTATTTTATTCTAGGTTAAGAACCAGCATGATGAAGTTTATCCCCAAAGGTACTCAGTGGAAAAGCTATAAGCCATGGAAAATGGGGTTTAAATTCAAAGTGCCATCTCAGAAAGCATAATAAAAATAGATTTTCAGTCTGCCCCAAACACAAATAGTAATGCCATAAAATATGAAATATTGGGAGTATGGTATTGCCATCTTTAATTTTTATAGTGGAGTTATTCTCAGATCTTCCTCTATGCTAGAAAATAACCTTATATCCTGTGAAAGTCATCCACTTCTTTTAGCAGACCTAGAAACTTGGATGAAGTCTCAAAATATGTGAATGAAAATATGTGGTGATTTTGAAGATTAGAATACACCATTGCAAATGATATTGCTCTTAAAACAATTTAAGATAACAAAAATAATTAGAATCACTTGAAATGACACATTAATGGAAAAATTCATTCAAAAATATCATCAACCAGGATGGAATTGAAAGGACTCAGACTGATAGACTTTATATTACGATACTAAGAAACCATTTCTGACCACTGGATAACACCCAATGGAGAAACACTCTCACATGTAGGGTTCATGAGTCAATGTTGTGTCATTCTGCTCTGTCTTTGGCTTGTAGTGACTCAACTGAATGAAAACTTTAGGTAGGGTTAAAAGAATGAGTAATTATTTTTACTATAGTAATTACTGTATAATTACATATACTTTATTTTTTTAATTACATATACTTTAGTAAGTATATTTGACCCTGGATTTCTAGACCTAGACACAGAGTAACTGTGGGTGCCCATGTGCATCTTTGTGTGTGCATTTGTCTGTATATGTGTGTTTACAGTGCCCTACTAGGGCGTGATCCTATTATTCTTTTGTTGCTCTCACAAATTTTGTGTTAAGTTGTACTCATCTGCAGACTACACTTCCATATGTAACCAAATCAAATTGGCTACTAAACAGTTTCTTATAAAAGGCATACACCTAGACTTGTTTTCCTGACACCTATCTATATACCATATATCATAATGAAGCATAATTTTTCCTTAATAAATACCAGTAAACAGCTATATTGCAAAACTTAAACAAAGCATCATTGGCATTTCCAAGATCTCATTTCAACATACTCACACACGTCAATAGCAACAGAGCTCTGATACTATTTACTGCACCTAAGTCTGTGATGAACTTGCACTTGTGTTTTATTCAGCGAAATGGGCACAGTTAAAACATAGATTTTTACCTCACCGGGACTGCCATTTTTCATATTTCTAATTTAAAGAATAGTTACTATCTGTCAAATATGGGCCTTATTAATTGTATAATCTAGTGGATTCCAATAAAAATAGTTGTACTGAGTTCCAACAGAAATGATTCTCATTTTTCATAGCTAATTATGGTATTTGCTCATTGTTTCTTAGAATGTCCCTAAATCTTTAAGTTGTAGCCAAAACAACTTTTTCAGAGGAATTGGAGCTGATTTTTTTTTTGAGCTGAATTTCTTATCTTTTATGACCGTATACTGTTCAAACATCTGCTCTTCATAAAAATTATTGCTCTGATCACAGTTTTGCACCAAGTGTCTGGAGAAATAAAGGTCAAATAGTGCACACTATATTATAAAGCAAAGGCTCTGGCTGCCAGGAGCTAGTGTTCTGCTTTCTTTTGGCTTGGGTCTACTATCTTTGAGGCCTTATTTTATGTGGCTTGGGTACAAGGAGGAGTTTTCAAAGAGAGGGCATTTCTTAGAAAAGCAATCTCAGGACTAATTTGATACCCCCAGGGAGTGGATCTGAAGTTGCTTCTCAGCTCAACATTACTGGCCCTGTATTTGGAACATATTAAATAATTTTGTTGGACATATCGAGAATAGTAATGTGATTTAAATTGCCCCTCTCTCTAAAATGCAAAGTGAAGTCTTCAACAGGTATGACTTAATGCAACCAGTACTTATAGACATTTATGTTTTTATGATTTGTTCTCCCCGCCCTGATCTAAGAATAAGGATGTTACTGTACATTCCCAAGATTTCAAAAGTCCTATAAATTTTATAAATTGATTACAAATCCTCTGATTCTCTAATCTCAGGGACTTCAGTGAAAAAAAAAGTTTTGATGTAATATTTTAAAGATGAAGAAAATTATTCTTTTTGTTAAAATAGTTTCATTTATGTGTTAATTTGTTTTGCATTTGTATTTAGTACCTACTATATGGAAGTAAATCTAATGGTGAGGGTACAGTGATAAGCAAAATAATACAATCTGTGTTTTTCAGAACTTGTTTTCTAGAGAGAAAGATAACAGGTAAATGAGTCATATACAGCTTTTTAATGTTGGGAAGTACAAAGGAAAAAATAAAGCTGTGAAAAATTATAGAAAGTCAAGAAGGATGTCATTTTAGATCAAATGTACAGGGAATATACTTGATATTTAAGATGAAAAGAAAATGACTTAGAAAGCCATGCAAAGAAATGCAAATAACAGTAGAAAGAAATGTCATTATCCTCCCCAGATTGGTAAATTTTTACAAAGCTGATAGCAATTTTACAAAGTCATAACACCTACTCTTGTCAGGAATCTGGGTAAAAGGATACACTTACATTTTGCATAAGTGCCATTTGTTACAGTTTTCTAGAAGCAATCTGGCAGTGTAAATCACAGGTAAAATATATACACCCTTCATAACAGCAATCTCACTTTATAAATTTCTTCCTGTAGAATTATGTACATATATGTGTATATATGCATATGTATCAAATATGTTAAATGCAGTAACTATAATTCATTGAGAAAATAAAAGATTCATATTGAATGGCTACCAATGAAGGATTAACTGCATAAAATATATTACGTGTGTTCCATGAAATATCAGTTAGTGTATAGTAATAATGAATTAAAGCTATAGCAGTTGCCTTTAAGATATATCTATGTTAAGTTTTTAATTTTTTTTATGAGTTTTACTTATTTATTTGAGAGAAAGAATGAGAGAGAGGACAAGAGGGGGGAGGGGTAGAGGGAGAGGAGAAGGGGAAGCACTGCTTGCACACAGCCCGATGTGGGACTCAATCCTAGGACCTCAGGACATGAGCTGAGCCGAATGCAGATGCCTAACCAACTGAGCCACCCAAGCACCCCACCCCTCCATGCTGTGTTTTGAGTTATTTATATTAAGTCAAGATTATAACCTCTATTATCTATGGTTTGGGAGCATTGATTCTGAAATAATAACATAGCTACACCCTGTGAAATCTGTTTTCATTATTCTAAATCAGAGAATAGTTACTTAAATTAAAATATGGCAAGAATGAGAAGAATAATCCAATATGTCAAGTCAATATGAATGGACATATTGTGAGTTTTAGATCAAGGGATAGAAAATCGAGGCCTCAGAAATGTGATGATGTGATATCCAGAATATACATATGTAGTACTCAGACTCTATGTCTCTATATATTTATATTATGCAGCGCAACTTAATGTGAAGAGATTATGCTAAATCCTAGTGATGTAGTAGTGAAGATTGAAGTTTGCCCTTATAGAATTTAAATTTATCAGGAATTGCCTATGCAAGAAATGGGAAGTATGTTTTGTTAATGGAAAAATTTAACTCCAAAAGCGGCCCTACATGGCAGGGAATCAGGGAGTCTGAACTGAAGAATTGATCTAAAGAATTAGTAGGAATTAGATGGCAAGGAAAGAAATAGTGCAAAGTTAATGCAGATTGTGAGAAGAATGTGAAGAAAGTCTCATAGGAAGATAAATACGATAATTGCAGAAACACCAAGGTTTATGTGAGTGACCTTCAAGGGAGGTAGATAGTAGTGTAACCTACAGTGTTTGGCAAGGCATGGTTGGAAAGGTTAAGTGTTTTTTTTACACTGGTAGCTGTGTGGAATTAGTTATAAGTATCTAAAACAGAGGAAATAACTAGATCACATGTTCATTTTCAGAAAAATCATTTTTGATTTTAACATGGAACAAACAGTGCCGAATAGAACCAGAGCTAATGTGAAGGAAGAGAAATACCGTCGTAGAAGTGGAAGGTAATTAAAAGTCGAATGATCAAGACAGCAATGGAAATGGAGATGTGGATTACATTTGTGAATTCAACTAATTAAGCCTTAGTCATGATTCAAATATGAATATTGAAGTCACAGTTTTTTTAGGGAGACTCTCAGTTTTCTGAGAAAGGGTTAGCTAGACGTAACACATGGGTGATGATTTGTTTTTCATTGAAACTGAAAATGGGGTCATGATTCTAGCAGTGTAGGAGAAAGTAGCAAGGACTGCATGCTAAGTAACTTCAACAGGAGTTGAAGAGTCGTAGGAACCCGCAGAGAGCACAGCAGCACAGGAGAATGGGGATAAAGAAGAGGATTTATTCTAAGTTTCAGTTGCTCAGTGGGTACTGCATTGATTAAAGAAAATGAGACCCCCTTAATGACCCAGTCTCAGACCACAGTATAAAACAAAACCCAAATATACTGTTTTTGAGCAACAGATACAACCATGACAGAGAACATAAGTGATTGGAAAAGCAAAGATACATTAAATATGAGAAAAAAGAATGAAAAAATAGCAATGTTGCTGAGAGATTAATAAAATAAAAGGGGGGGGGTGATGGCCCAGCAGTTTGGCGCCACCTTCGGCCCAGGGCCTGATTCTGGAGACCCGGGATCGAATCCCACGTCCGGCTCCCTGCACGAAGCAAACTTCTCCCTCTGCCTGTGTCTCTGCCTGTCACTATCTCTGATTCTAATAAATAAATAAAATATTAAATATTAATAATAATAATATAAAAGGGGCTCATAGATGTGTTGAAATTGAACATATGTACAAATGGGGATATAATAACCATAACTACTTATTGGGAATAAAATGACATCAAATATTTACTGAGAGAGTAGAACTTAAATGCTCACACACACACACACACACAAATAAAATAATGGTTATGTTTATTAACTAGTTGAGGAGATCATATGACGATGTATACATATATGAAATCATCACAATGTACAATTTAGATACCTTTGCAATTTTATTTTTTCTATTTCATTTATCTATTTTTCAATTATACATCAATAAAACCAACACAATACAGAATGTGTATGAGCAGAAGTAAACTTGCTAATGACTTCTACCTTCATATTTTTGCAAACATATTATAATATAGGCTTATATTATTTGAGTTGTTCCTATAAGAAAAAAAATTCTAGATATTAATTTCTAAGAAATATTCTATTTTTCCCTAAGCTTATCTTGTGTAGATTCTCAGATCACTGTGATTTTTATTTTCAACCTAAGAATAAAGTCATAGAAATAAAAAATAAAACATCAAATATACAAATAAATAAATAAATTAAACGTAAATCAAAAGATCAAAGACATAATAAAATAATAAAACACAATATACTCAAATAATTTCCAGAATAAAGAATACTCTTAAAAATATTCAGTAAGCCAGGGGCACCTGGGTGGCTCAGTGGGTTAAGCGTCTGATTTGATTTCCGTTCAGGTCATGGGTGGTGGGATCCAGCCCCAAATCAGACTCTGCAGTTAGCGGCAAATCTGCTTGAAGATTCTCTCCCTTTACTCTCTCTCTCTTTCTCTTCCTCTGCCCTTTCTCTCTCTCACTCTCTCTAAAATAAATAAATCTTTTAAAAATATTCAATAAACCATGTTATAAACAGATGTGCTACAATCCAGGCTTTGTTTCATTTATAAAGTACATGCATCATTCTTAAGGGCCTTAGGATTTTCAGAATGGCCAAAGAGGATTGGATCCAATTTAAAGTCACCAGTTGCCTCAGCCCCTAAGAAGAGAATCAACCTGTCCTTTGATGCTTTGAAGCCAGCCATTGGCAGCACCTCTGTATGAAATTCCTAGGTGGCATCATCTTCCAATATAATGCTGCTCTATCTACATTAAAAATACATTATTGGGACGCCTGAGTGGCTCAGGGGTTGAGCGTCTGCCTTCAGCTCAGGGCATGACCCAGGATCCTGGTATCAAGTCCCACATCGGGCTCTTTTTCTCCCTATGCCTGTGTCTCTGCATCTCTCTCTGTGTCTGTCATGAATAAATAAATAAAATCTTTTTAAAAATCTATTATTTAGTGTAGCCACCTTCATTAATTATCTGAGCTAGATCTTCTGGATAACTTGCAGCAGCTTCTGCATCAGCACTTGCTGCTTTACTTTGCCCTTTTATGTTATCAAGATGGCTTCTTTCCATCACAAACTTTTCCTTTGTATTTACAACTTGCCTAAGTGGCAAAGAAGCCTAGCTGTTGGCCTATCTTTGTTCTCAACATGCTTTTCTCTCTGAGCTTAAATATCTGTAGCTTTCAACTTAAAGCAAGAGACATGAGGGACACCTGGGTGGCTCAACAGTTGAGCGTCTACCTTCAGCTTGGGGCATGATCCCAGGGCCCAGGATCAAGTTCTGCATTCGGCTCCCTGCGAGAAGCCTGCTTCTCCCTCTGCTTAATGTCTCTGCCTCTCTCTGTGTATCTCTCATGACTAAATAAATTCTTTAATAAAAAAAAAAAGAGAGAGAGAGAGAGAGAGAGTGAGATTTTTCCTTTTACTAGAATAAGCAGAGATCATTATAGGGTTATTAACTGGCCTAATTTCAATATTGTTGTCTCTCAGGAAATGGGGAGGCATGAAGAGAAAAGGAGAGTCAGAAGAACATCCAGTTAGTGGAGCCATAAGAACACAGGCAACATTTATCACTTAGGTTTACTCTCTGATATGGGCACCGCTCGTGGCTTCCCCAAACGACAGCAGTAACATCAAAGATCAACGTTCACAGATCACCAAAACAAAGACAGTAATAACAAAAAATTCAGAAATATTATGAGAATTACCAAGAAGTGACACAAAGACATGAGGTGAGAAAAGCTGTTAGAAAAACGATCCTGATAGACTGACTCAAATGTAGGGTTCCCACAAACCTTCAATTTGTGAAAAACACAATCATCTGCCAAGTGCAGTAAATGAAAGTGCAATACAATGAGGTATGCCTATGCTAGTCCCTTTTCTGAACTTCATGTATACAGGTCAAAATTTTTAAGAAGATACCCCAAATTCCATGTTTATATAATAGTTTAAATAATTGCATATATGAGACTCCATATACGGGTAAATTATTTTTCTCCAGTTCTTTATTACATTTCACATAAAAACATTATAAAATTAACCTTTTGGAGACAGACTTTTCTATTTGGCATTGTTTTGACATGTGGATCTCAAACTCCTTTTTTGCATTCCAAATCCTTTATAATGTGTGAATTCGTACTTACAAAATTATATTTTTTCAAGTAGAAAATATTTGCTGGGCATTTTTAGTCCATATGAATATTTTTCAAGTCCATTACGTAACATTTTGAGAAGTCGTAGGAAAGTTTGCAGTCTATGCAATTTAGAACTTATCCCGTAGTGAACATTAATGGACCACAATGTAGCACCCCTACATTTAAATACAAACTGTGCTTCATGCTTGATTATAGATGCTAGCTGTAGTCACACCATTCTTCCTTTATTTAAAGCAGTAGAAATTTTTTCAAAATTTTAAATTTCTGAAATATACAGAATTTTTTAAAAGAGAGGTGCATTCTTCTGTGGCCTTGAGGAAAAGAGTAAAGTCTGTTTTTACTTTACTTCATATCTGGGTGTCTGAAATAATTATGCTTGAATGCCCCTTTGAAAGCAAGAGGTCTTCACATTCTCCTCCATCAACTAAAAGCAATGAAGCATTACAGTTCTCTGCCTATCCTATTAATGGATTTGCAACCAAAGCAAAATAAATTCAAGGCCTTTTTTTATATCTTGGTGAATTTTACAACAGCATCACCAGCAAGAGACCATAGAAAAGGAATACACAAACAAATTATACTTTTGATGTGATAGGAAAGTTAGTGTGCTTATCAAAATCTTTATACTGATGTGGTCCATTTTTTTTTCTAATTTCTCAAGCCAACAACACAGTGCATAAATTTTTTTTTACCTCATATATTTTTAAATAAAATTTAAATGTCAATACTCTTCAGAGAATAAATGAAAATTTTAATAATTCAAGAACATATAATTTGAAATGATAAATTTCTTTTGATTTCCCTCCCATGAATGTAACATAATTTATTACTTGTCAAAATAAAAACTTATTTTGAAGGAAACAATGACTGTAAACCATATCAATTAATTATTTTACTATAATTTCTCAAATTTACATATAAACAAATCAACCAATCTTTGTAAAGCTTTAACTTAATATAATTATGGAAAGTATCTAAAGATTGCATCTTGGATTGGCTCTGCAAAAATTTCAAAACTAAGCACAGCTATCCAGTATATACTATTTGCTGAAAATGAAATATTGACAAAAATGGAGATTTAATTATGCTGTCATGTGGAAATAAGATATTGAGAAATTATAAATTCTAATGGGTACTAGTGGGTATATGATTTTTCCTTTTTACATCTGCTTTCCTTTCTCACTAGCCAAAGTTTAATGATTAGTGAGATGGAATTAAATCTGGTCCAAACTCAAAGGGTGGCCTCTAAGCGACCAAATTGTGACTATCAATCCAGGCTGTACAGCAAGGTGTCTGACTTTTTTTTTTTAACTATCCAGCTTTAGGTTATTGTTAATAAAAATATCTTGATAGGGATCCCTGGGTGGCGCAGCGGTTGGCACCTGCCTTTGGCTCAGGGCGCGATCCTGGAGACCCGGGATCGAATCCCATATCGGGCTCCCGGTGCATGGAGCCTGCTTCTCCCTCTGCCTATGTCTCTGACTCTCTCTCTCTTTCTCTGTGACTATCATAAATAAATAAAAATTTAAAAAAAAATTAAAAAAAAATATCTTGATAATATACCTTCAGGGATTGCACAGACTAGGAGAAAATTTCTAGTATAATGTTTTTTAATATCCGTAGGTTTCTAATATGAAGCCAGCATTGAAAACCATTTGATTTAAACTATTCAAGATAGTCCTATCAATTTTGTCACTGTGATTGGTTCAGTGCACTTTCCTAAACCAATCAGTGGGATGGGACATGATATATCCCGTCTGTAAAATCTGAACCAAAGGTGAAAATCAGTGTATCAATCAGAACATTATCTGGTACATCTGAATGCAAATCGTGTCTACCTTTGGCTTGCGTCGTGATCCCGGGGTCCTGGGATCAAGTCACATACTGGGCTCCCCACAGGGAGCCTGCTTCTCCCGCTGCCTATATCTCTGCCTCTCTCTCTCTCTCATGAATAAATAAATAAAATATTTTAAAAATAATATATATATATATATGTAAATAATAAAGTGCATGGAACTATTACAGTCACTCAGAGGATGAAGCCAGTGCAAGGAGTGATGAAATCCTAAGAGAATGGCCCAAATGTTAATTTAGTCTGAATATGCAGCACTTTCAAGATACCTAATCTTGAACATTTTCAGTTAAACCAAAACCAAACAAATATCCTTCTCTCTCTCTGTTTCTTACTTTGATTTGAGTGACTCCCCTCTTACATTAAACTTAAATTATCTGGCTTAAAAAAGAAAATGAACAAACTTTATGCTTTACCTTATCATTTAATATTGCTGTTAATTTTTGGAACTTACACATTGTATTTATTCTTAATTATAAACTGTATCCTATTCCTTCATGAGGACTGCCATATTTAATCTCTCCAGTAAGGAAAACTATGTAAACATAGTCAAGAATAAGAATCTGTAGTAATTTGACGATATCTCAGTAGCATAATAGAAGAATTGCCTCCAGTTAGAAAATACATATTTATCAGAAAAGATTCCATGCTCTTGCCACTATTATTCATCAGGGTATCTGACATCTGATCTGCTTCACAGAGGGAAAAAACACAGATATAAATATCAGAAGTTAAATTATATACTTATAAATGATTTCTTACATCAAATTTACTGTAATATTATTTTAATTGAAATATTTTGGTGAAATATTACAGGATAAAATAGCTACTTTCCATGTAAGCAACAAAGTAATGTAACAAAGTATAGAGCAAAATAAGTTTAAAAGACACAAAATTGCTCATCATATGTATGACAAAAATATATACATATAAAAGGAGACATACAATAAAATTATAGCAGCTTTGTGAAAAAGAGTGTTTTTTTTTAACTTTTGGATTTACATAACATCAGAAAATGATCCATAATAAAATATGTTGCATGATTTTCACATATTTGGTTGGGTGGCCTGGGTGGCTCAGTGGTTGAGCATCTGCCTTTGGCTCAGGTCATGATACTGGGGTTCTAGGATCAAGTCCCATATTGGGCTCCTCACAGGGAGCCTGCTTCTCCCTCTGCTTGTCTGCCTCCCTCAGTGTCTCTCATGAATAAATACATAAAATCTTAAAAAAAATTTAAACTGAGTTGAAATATTTGCAATAAGTAGACCTTACTTACCAGACCTTACTATCACTATCCCTTAGCAATTGAGATATGTTCAAAAAATATCAAAAGATACTTTGGAAAAAAAATGATAATAGAATTTACACTATGCATTTTTGTGATAAAATGCAAATTATCCAAGAAGATACTATTTGCACTTATGGAAATTATAATGTTTATAAGTTAAAAATACAGTAAAGTTTTGAGGGGAAAGATGCTCTCTTATACCATGGGCAAAATTCTATACCAATAAAATGGGAATAAAATGAGACAATTGGTAATATATATTAAATAATCCCATCGGGTATATACTTTGACCTTTTGCTCCATTCCCTATATTGTATTTTATCACACACCCACACACATGTACATGCACATGTTTTCTCTGAATTTAGATGACACATGACTGATTTTTGGTGGTTTATCCATATTTTTTAATTAGTACATTATCATATTTTTAACTTGTATTCAAAATAAACTATAAAAGTGAATTACTTCTTCCTTTGACTTCCACATTTACTGTGTCAGTCTCTCTGTAGATTTTATCTCCAAATTATATTTGATACTATTATTTTCTTCCTATTTTCACTGTTTCTTTCTTAATCCTGGCTCCTACTATTTTTAACTTAGACAACAGCTAAATTACATGTCTCCCGTCTTCATCTCTTCTAACATTCCAATTCCTTTCTTAGAATCTCATCAGTTCAACATTATTGTCATAAGACCATGTATGCCCTGGCAAACCAGATAGGTAAAGTCCCTGGTTTCATTTAATTTAGCATTCCATCATTCAGTCACTATAGAAATAAAGAGTTTCAAAGTACAAGAAAAAAGAACTGATAAATGGCTAATTACACATAATGTGCTATAAATTTAAGTAAAAGGATATTGAAATGGATATTAAAGAAAATAAGTATTGGAATAGGAAATATAGATAAAAAGGATTCAGAAGGACAAGCTTCTGGTTGTAAGATAAATAAGTCCAAGAAATGAGAAGTACAGCATAGGTAGATAGTTGATAATATTGTAATAACATTGTACGGTGACAGATGGTGACTCCATTCATTGTGGTGAGCACTGAGTGCCGTACGGCACTGTCGAATATGTTGTATACCTGAAATATTGTACATCAATTATACTTCAATAAAAAAGTCACATTAGATAAAAATAAATTCAGTGACAGATTTAATCTAATCCTTGAAAGATATAAAGGCAGAAAACATGCATACATATTAGCAACTGATGTCATGTACATGAAACAGTACACTGCTTATCTTGAGTCTTAAAAGTACTGGTGTGATCAGATGTTAGTTTGTCTAGAAATTAATCAGTCAAGAGTGAGTGGTATTTGATATATTTAGAATAGTCAAATATAACAGGGTTTGATAGGCTATTATAAGGAAATTATATACGTATATGTATTTTTTCTAAAAGCAAGAGAAAATCTCTAAGTACAAGAGGGGATGAGATAGAAATCATTCTGATCCATTTTAACAAATTGCTCCACCCAGGAAAATACAAGTGCAATTCTATTAACTTTCTTTGTTAGACAACGTGTACTGTATGTGTTTATTATTCATCTAGTTTTCATGCTTGGATTTCCACGTAGTTCTCAGAAATCATTAGTTTTAATAGGATATACTTTTCAGTTGTGGGTAACTTTTTATTTATTTTTATGAATTCTGTATTAACATTGTTGACCTGTAGATAAAAATTTCTCCAAATGTAATGCTTTAGTCTTAGATATTTTTGGATTTGTTCACTTCCTTCTTTAGGATATAAGGCATCTAATTTTCTTTTCTCTCTCTCTCTCTCTCTCTCTCTCTCTCTTTTTTACAGATTTTATTTATTTATTCATGATATTTTATTTATTTATTCATGATATACAGAGAGAAGCAGAGACACAAGCAGAGGGAGAAGCAGGCTCCATGCAGGGAGCCCGACATGGGACTTGATCCCAGGTCTCCAGGATCACATCCTGGGTCCCAAGGCAGGCGCTAAACCACTGAGCCAACTAGGGATCCCCAGACATCTAATTTTCTAAGTAACTTTATGGAAACCAAGTATTGTATTCATTTATTCCACTGAGGACTTTATTCTAACCATCCTGTTCTTTAACACTACAAAAACATGTGAAGTGGTATAATTTTTTTTAATAGCCTCGGTTCTTACTTTTGCATAAATTGCAGTAAAATGTCACCGAGAATACAAATTAGAGCTTTTCTTTTTGTAAAATTACAGTTTACTTTTTATGGTAACTGTGTTTTGCTGAAGATCACTTACCTTAGAATAAAAATCACAGAGTGTCAGGAACACCCTTCTACTTATCAGATGGGATGCTGCTTGATTCACAAATCATTAAATAAAACCAATTAGATCTTTCCATTCCCTTGGTTGAATTTTTGTTCTTTAACAGATTCGGTGGCAGTGGCAGGCTGAAGGAGACTTCCTGCAATTTTGGGGACACTGAGAAATATGGTCATGAACCCTTTGTCTTTCTCACCATTGTCAAGGGCCATAAGTTCTTTTCAGACATCAGCTCCACTTTCTTTGTATTGAGCTTCAGATCTAATCGGCTTTCCGAAGCTTCCTGTCTGATTAGAAGCCCTAGCCCTTGGTTCCATCTCCAGATTTCATGTTGAGAACCACTGATGGCATTATGGTTCCCCCATTGGCTTGAAATCAGTCTGTGTTTTCCATTTTGGGGATCTACTGGTTCAATCGTTTCCCCAAACTCCAGATTCCATGTAGAGAACTGTTGGTGGTTACCACCTGGAGTTGAACTGGGTCTGGGATTAGACGGGGTTCAGTTTGGGCTGGACTGAAGCCAGTGGAAGGTCTCAGGTGAATATCATAAAAGAGCTAGTTGCTTATAGAAATCTCAAAAGTAAAAAATGCCGCAAAGATCAGTGGACACAGGTTGAGAATTTAAAGATTCTTAGAGCACTTGCCACTGCAAGAAGATTCTCATGATAGGCCCTTTAAAAAGTGTTAATTTGTCTTTGGGAAATCCAAAAGTCTAGCTAAAATAAATGGAATCCTTTACATCCAGAGAGTTGAGTGTGCCACATTCCAGCAAACCTACATATTAAATAGTTAGGAACTATAATCTCAGAAATTGCAGGTATCTAGCAAAATGGCAAGACTCTACTAAACATAACGTAGAATTACAATGGCCATTGTGAGGAATGTTCCAGCTAGACAAGATGACTCATTTAAGAAATGCATTTAAAAGCAAGGAGTACCACTTTGAACAAACAGAATGATGTGCCTACTTTAAGTTGGTATGCAGAAGCTTCTAAAAAGCTTCAAGAGTCTGAAATTGCTTTATTAAAAGACTCACTACAAATGGCTAATGAAAAGTCAAATACATAAGAAGTATCTAAAACCGAAGACCATAGAACTGATATGGCTCCTTCTGCTCTCCCATTCTTTTTCACCTGAGTACTCACATTTTACTAATTTCCTCTCCGAATTGCTTCTCCACTCTGAAGACATGTTACCTTTTAAAATGGAATAAAAGAAAATAAAAACTTCCTCAGGTGTCCTTCATTCCTTGGTCAAAGACTGAATTAAGTGTCATAAGTTAAGGAATTTCCTAAGCCTGAGGAGAATCCCCAAAAGTTTTTTGGAGAACTTCAAATCATTATCAGGGCCCATGACCCTTGGCTGCCAGGTATTTATTAACTTATACACATTTGGGAAGACCTGGTGAAGCCCAAAAATGGCTGCAGGAAGCAAGATGGGAAAAAAATTATATACTATCTAAAATAAAATGAAAATGAATCTTTATGTTTTGTGAATTGTAGTAAATGGTTAAACCAGTAGCCTTGAATCTATAAGCAAAATAGAAATAATAAAATTTAAGAAATAAACCCTTCTTTTTTTTTTTAAAGACAAGTCAGTCTGTCTCTTTTATTGAAGTGTAGTTGAACACAGTGCTACCTTAGTTTCAGGTATACAACATAGTGATTTGACAACTCTGTATGTTATGTTGTGCTCCCCATAAGTGTAGTTACCATCTGTCACCATACAATGCTACTAGAATACTGTTGACTATATTCTTTATGCTATGCCTCTCATCCTTGTGACTGAAATCACTCCCTAACTGGAAGCCTGGATCTCCCACTCCCCTTCACCCATTTTTACCATCCCCCCATCCCCTCTCCTTTGGCAACCAGCAGTTTGTTCCCTGTATTTATAGATATGTTTCTGCTTTTTTATTTGTTTGTGCATTTGTTTTATTTTTCAGATTTCACATGAGTGAAATCACATGGCATTTGTCTTTCTTTGAAAAGACAGATTCCTTAGTGAGCCTTTGCATGTATTCATTTTACAATGTAATACATCTGCATTATTGAATTTCTGAAACATGAGAAAAGGTGATTACTTCCCCAGAAGGTGAAGGATGGTCTGAGTCTTTCCTTTGGTTAATTCTTCAAAGGGAACTAATGTGTTTTCTAAAGTTTTTTTTTAATAATAAATTTATTTTTTATTGATGTACAATTTGCCAACATACAGAATAACACCCAGTGCTCATCCCGTCAAGTGCCCCCCTCAGTGCCTGCCACCCAGTCAACTATAAAATAAAATAATAGATGCCTGAGTGTCTCAGAGTGCTTGCCTTTGGCTCAGGGCATCATCCTGGGTTCCTGGGATCGAGTCCTGCATCAGGCTCTCCATAGGCAGCCTGCTTCTCCCTCTGTCTATGTCTCTGACTCTCTCTCTGTGTCTCTCATGAGTAAATAAATCAAATCTAGAAAGAAAGAAAGAAGAAAGAAAGAAAAAGAAAGAAAGAAAGAAAGAAAGAAAGAAAGAAAGAAAGAAAGAAAAAAGAAAGAAAGAAAGAAAGAAAGAAAAAAGAAAGAAGAAAGAAAGAAAGAAGAAAGAGAGAGAGAAGAAAATATTTTAAAAGGCAAATAAAAATTAAAAAGTTTAAATGTAAGAAAACAGCATAGTAATAAAGAAATAGTAAATGTAATTTTGAATAATTAATCAGAAAAACATAAGTATTTATTTTACTTCTTTTTTTTTGGTAGAAATGTTCCACAACAGTACCAAAATAATATTTTAACAATATCTGAGAATGTAAATAACATTTTAATATTTTTATCCTATTATGTGTATCATATTTACAAAAAAGGAAATGGAATACAATTTTTTTTTTTTTAGATAAAAGGATAACACTTTGGCCACATTTGCCATTTTACTTTATCTGAAACCATACACATATACTGACTGGAATGTACTTTATATCATTTCATTATTTGTTTAAATTAAACACACAATATTTTTTTAAGAAAGTTAAGTTGTTTAATATTTATCTAGTGTACCCTCATAGTGCAAACTACTGAGTTAAAAAAAACTAATTAATTAACAGAATTATATATCTTATACAAATGTGGGGTTAACTACCATTCAATCGATCACTTCCAGGGAATACAGTATTGTAACCACAGTAAGGAAATCCTTGTAGAATTAGCTATGGCTATTTTAAGTCCCATGAAAATAAGCTGGTTTGTAAGGGTTGTAATAGAAGATAAACTATCCACAGGAGCTGTAACTCCCAAGGTATCACACTAGTAAAGATTACCCATAAATCCTATGAACCATAGCCATTATGATCAAAAGAGTAACAACTACACTATAAGGCATCATGCGGTTTTAAAGGAGTTCAGCAATCTTATGAACCATATCCATTTGTATTTTAGGGAACATATATCAATATTCGCTTTATGGAATTTATGAGCATATGTAGAAAGACATTATATAAATGCAAAATAATTACAATAACAGTAATTTCTTTAAAATTTTAATTATGCAAAAACCTCCTCTAATTTACTTAGAGAAAATAACACCTCTACCTCTAAACTCTCAAGAATGTTAGGTAAGCACATTTCTTTACTCTTGCCACGTTATACTCTTCCCTATATTTCTCCAGTAAATCTATCCCCTCAAACCTTTGAGTAGGATATATATTATAAATTTAACAATTAATATTAATTCTTTTCCTCCACAGATGCTATTAGAAATTATACCTCTTAAGAAACCATTATTTATTTTTAAAACCTTACAAATAACTCTGAGATTTCAGAATCAACATTTATAATCATTAATATTTATTTAATATATCAATGCTTTATGTAATCTAACAGATTTAATTTTATTTTATTTTCTCTAATGTTTATAAAGATGCGACTTAATTTATATTTATTATTGATTTCAGAAATTAAGCTGATCTGGAGAAACCCCTTTCTTCTATCTGTAAAATGATCAAGTTGAATACATGATTTATTTCAGTTTATAAAGAAATTACTTTTGACAAGAGATAAAAATGATTCACTGAATCATTTCAGTCAGTGAATGAGTTAAATTATAATATGATACTTCATTGAAGTTGTATAGGCCCACTATGCTCAATATTTAAATATTTATCGTCATCATCAAAAGTACAAAACATTCCTCTAGTCAAAATCTACATAAAAAATATTATACTTTTGCCTATTGAAGGTGAAAAATTAAATTAAGCAATGCAAAATCATTTACTCCACCAGAATACATTTTGTTTCTATAAACAAATCGTAATTATCTGTTAATTTTTTAAAAGCTTTATAACATAACCATATTTTTAAAATGTCAGTCTTTTTAAAAAATCATCACACGTGGCATCAAAAAGATGCATCATTAACTGGTAAGGACAAGAGAAAAATTGAATTCCAAGTAAAAAAGAGATGCCAAGGCCCTGAGGTGGGTGTTAGCAAATTAAAACAATGTAAATAAGAGCTAAATTCCACAGAGCAAGGGAAAATGTGGTAGAGAAGTAACCTGGATGGAATCAGTGGTCATCTTGAGTCATGTTAGAGGGCTGTCTTCTGCAAATATGGTCTCCCATAATCTTTATAGCATTTATACATTTATTTATGTGAAAAAAATTCACCAAATATTATATTTGAATCATATGAAAGAATAATTTTCACAATTTCCACAATAGTAAAAGAATGAAGAAAACCTATAATAGAATGACACATTAAAAATACAAGATTCAAGGGGGACACTTGACGGGATGAGCACTGGGTGTTATTCTGTATGTTGGTAAATTGAACACCAATAAAAATTAATTTATAAAAAAAATAAAAATAAAAAAAAATAAAAATACAAGATTCAGCTGAACTCAGGGAAATATGTGAAGAATAAATCACATTTATAGGAATATCCATGAAGTGTCAAAAGTATGAAATGAAATTTTTAACTAAAAAAAGAAAGTATGAACAGTCAAATAAATTCATAGAAAGTGGAAAATAATGAAATATAAACCCAAAGTGAAGAAAACAATAATATTATCAATTACAAGCTGTTTCATCGAAAAATAAATGAATATTGGATATAAAACTTTTAATGAATGCCATCAGGGAAAGGAGAAAGAAGATCCAACTTTGAATTAAAAAATAAGCCAAATGCAGTGGTTTGGCGCCAGCCTTTGGCCCAGGAGACTTGGTCCTGGAGACCCGGGATCGAATCCCACGTCCGGCTCCCGGTGCATGGAGCCTGCCTCTCCCTCTGCCTGTGTCTCTGCCTCTCTCTCTCTCTCTCTTTCGGTGTGACTATCATAAATAAATAAAGAAAAAAATATTAAAAAAATAAGCCAAATATATGATAAGTCCAAAAACATCTGAAAAAAAAAAGTGTATATATACCTGGTCATTTACTTGCGTCAATGGCATAAATAAAATTTTAAGCTTCTTCTTGACAATCAAAATGGATTTGTATGCATTCTGATATATTGTTTTTATAAAATAATTTAAACAAAGATAATTTTAATGCCTTAGGAATGAAATGTAAATATAAATATCACATCTTAATTTATCACTTTATAATCATTTAAGAAAATCATTTAGATGACCACTTTTTCTATGGCATTTTGAGTTCATGCATTTACTGAAATTCCATTAAAATAACCACAGACATGCAATATTAAGAAAAATTTAAATCCAGAACAGAGTTGGAGTGGAAACAGATAAGACTATTGGGAGGCATTTGAAATATAAAATATATATATATATAAGTGAAGGAAATGTCAACTAGTGCAAGCTGGCCTTTGTCTTAACACAAGCTAGAGGAACTGTATAGAACACAAGGGTGTTTGCTTTGGTGTGGGAATATGTTGACATTACTCTCAAAGAAAAATGAAACAGGAAAATATTAAACTATCAGCTTTTAAAAGCTATCAAGTAATGTGTGAAATGGTGATCTTTATCTTAATGCTATAGTCCTGGAGGAACATAAATTTTAGCCTGGTTCTCATGAAACTCGTGGTTTAGTCATCTCAGTAATGAATTATCTAAATGTTTATGACTATCAATAGTGGAAGAGGTACTACACAAAGAGATATCCATACGATGGGATACTATACATTGTTAAAATCAATACAATTAATCTCTGTGCTGGTTTACTAGGACTACCATAACAAGTACTGCCGGTTAGGTGGCTTAAAAAAACTCTTCTTTCACAGTTCTGGAGGCTAGAAGTCTGAGATCAAGCTTTTAGCAGGATCAGGTTTTTCTGAGGCCTGTCTGCTTGGTTTATAGATGGTTGACTCCTCCCTTTGCCTTTACATGGTCTTCCTTCTGCATGCGTCTGGCTGCCTTTTTATAAGGGCCTAGTCATTTTGGATCAAGGTCCACCCTAATGACCTCACATGTGATTTAACTATCTTTAAAGATCCTATTTCCAAATACATCCACATTCTGAGGTATTGGGAATTGGGACTTCAACACACTAATTTTAGTGAGATACAACTCAGCTAATAACAATAACATACAGTAACCTCAAGCAGGTGAAATGTGGATGGGGTGTCGGGGTGACTCAGTCAGTTGAGCATCTGACTCTTGGTTTCGGCTCAGGTCATGATCCCCTGGGTCTTGGGCCAAAGCTCTACATCATGCTCCATTCTCAATAGGGAGTCTGTTTAAATATTTTCTCCCTCTGCTAATCCCCCCAATTCTCTCTCTCTCACTCAAATAAATAAGTAAATCCTTTTTTAAAAAAAGTTAAAATGTGGAAAATCAAGTTAGTAAGAGTTTGCGTAGTATTATACTCAATATGTTAAAAATACTCATTTTAAGTGACAACCAAAGGGGTTCTGGTGATTATTTTAATATCATAATTTTATAACATTTATGTATTTATGTGTAATTAAAAATCATAAAAAATCACCAATCATAGCTTCTGAATATATCAAAAAAGAAAAATAAACGAAGTAAATAAAAAATTGATAGTAGAACACATTATTTTAAGATTTGTGTGGAATCAGAAAAGACCCCAAACAGCCAGGGGAATTTTAAAAAAAGAAAACCATATCTGGGGGCATCACAATGCCAGATTTCAGGTTGTACTACAAAGCTGTGTTCATCAAGACAGTGTGGTACTGGCACAAAAACAGACACATAGATCAATGGAACAGAACAGAGAACCCAGAAGTGGACCCTGAACTTTATGCTCAACTAATATACGATAAAGGAGGAAAGACGATCCACTGGAAGAAAGACAGTCTCTTCAATAAATGGTGCTGGGAAAATTGGACATCCACATGCAGAAGAATGAAACTGGACCACTCTCTTGCACCATACACAAAGATAAACTCAAAATAGATGAAAGATCTAAATGTGAGACAAGATTCCATCAAAATCCCAGAGGAGAACTCAGGCAACACCCTTTTTGAACTTGGCCACAGTAACCGGAGAAGGACAAACAGTGTATGTTCTCATTCATTTGGGGAATATGAATAATAGTGAAAGGGAATATAAGGGAAGGGAGAAGAAATGTGTGAGAAATATCAGAAAGGGAGACAGAACATAAAGACTTCTAACTCTGGGAAATGAACTAGGGGTGGTGGAGGGGGAGGAGGGTGGGGGGTGGGGGTGAATGGGTGACGGGCACTGAGGGGTACACTTGACGGGATGAGCACTGGGTGTTATTCTGTATGTTGGTAAATTGAACACCAATAAAAATTAATTTATAAAAATAAAAAAAAATTGATAGTAGAAATGAAAAGCAGAATAAACTCTAGGGAAAACACTATTAGCATCAAATATAGATTATTCAAAGGCAAGTTGCTAAGAGTTAGAATTGGTAACTATTTTATATATAAACAAAAATATGGAATGACCATTCATTTTTGTGCCTGCTACTTTAAGTGGTGTGATGATGAATTTAGTCTATAAACAAATAGGTCCCAGAAAAGTAATAATTTATTCAAATTAAATTCCCTTCTCAACTCTTGTGCTGTAGGAATAGTAATAAATTCAATATCCTTGCAGTGATAGATTGAATAAGGGACCCAAAGATATCAATGTCCTAATCTTTGGAACCTATGAATATGTTAATTCACATGGCAAATGAGACTTTGCAAATGTGAATAAATTAAGGATTTTGAGATGGGGAGCTTATTTTGGATTATGCAGATGGGCCCAACATAATCACAAGAGTCCTTACAGAGGAAGATACAGTGATAATGTGATTAAGAAGCAACGAGAAAAGGTGATGTGATGATGATGGAAGCAGAGAGAAATTTGAAGATGCTAGCTTCCTGCTGGCTCTCAAGAAGTAGGGAGGGGCCATAAGACAAGAAACAAGGACAGTGTAGAAGCTGGAAAGGATAAGGAAACAGATTCTCCTCTGAAACCTCCAATAGTTTAGTTTGGACCATAAAGCCAGATGTATTTCTGACTTCCAGAACTACCATTTAATCAATTTGTGTTTTTTTTTTTAATTTTTTAAAATAAATTTATCTTTTTTTGGTGTTCAATTTGCCAACATACAGAATAACACCCAGTGCTCATCCCATCAAGTGCCCCCCTCAGTGCCCGTCACCCAGTCACCCCCACCCCCGCCCACCTCCTCTTCCACCACCCCTAGTTCGTTTCCCAGAGTTAGGAGTCTCTCATGTTCCGTCTCCCTCACTGATATTTCCCACTCGTTTTTTCTCCTTTCCCCTTTATTCCTTTTCACTATTTTTTTATATTCCCCAAATGAATGAGACCGTATAATGCTTGTCCTTCTCCGATTGACTTATTTCACTCAGCATAACACCAAGTTTGTGATAGTTTGTTACAAATGCAATAGTCAATTAGTGCACTCAAAAGTGGAAATACACCCTTTCCCAAAAGCCAGATGAAAATGAAGGAGACCTGACCTGTGCTTAGGGACATTGGGGAGAGTCTTTAATCTCCAGTCCTTCATGGAGCTTTCGAGTTGCTTCTCCAAATCTGAAAATTTGTGGTTCTTTCTCTTGTCATTTCTTAGATTGAACTGAGAAATCTTCAAAATATCTCTATTTCAAAACCTATGCACTAGCCACTCTAGTAACTGTAACCATTCCTTTGAAGGTTATGCATCTGACCAGCGTACAAAGGCTCGGTGTTCAGCCCTGAATCCTGACAAATGGTCTCTGGGTATCTCCTGCCTTACCTCTTCTTTTTTTTTTAATTTCCATCAACAATACATTTCTCCAATATTCCTCCTCTAGGATTTATAGTCTAATCCTTTGAATTACTGAATTGTAACAAACCCATGTAATTTCTTATTGGTTTGGACAAGAACATTAAAGCTGAAAAAATCTTTTGAACTAGACTAATAAGAACTAACACATATTCTTAATCTTAGGGATATTGAATTTGTTGCCATCTTTCCAGCACTAGGGACGGTTTCTTTTTTTTCTCTCTTGCTGAGGCACATGCCATAATTTTGTAAGATGGTTGAAGTTTATTTGGATCATTTATTATGAGTCTGAGAATTGATGCAAACGTTCTCCTACCTCATGGATCATCAAGCAAATGAAGATGGCTTCGCCTGAATAGGCTTTGCTTATTTTCTTCTTTACTGATTTAAGTAAAAATTTAAATAAACATATTTCCTGACTTCAAGCTTATTTTGAGCATCCTACAGAAACAAATCTGTAGGAAGTATCCAAGAGCTAGATGTCATCTCATCCTTAATTCTTTGTTCTTCATATTTGTATGTTTAAGAGTCACAGCCTGGACAATGCCTATTATGCATAACATCAGGTGTACTCCAAATAAAATACATTGTCCTAAAACTTGAACTGTTAAAGCTCTTTTGTCTTATGATCTCACATACTTATTGACCCAGGATTCTAGATATCATAACAGGATTGAATTGGAGTGGACACTGAGTCATTGAGGGTTAATATTCAGGCAGGACTTCTGGGTTTGAAATTCTTCAACCTTAAATCATGTAGCAAACCACAGTGCTGTCATGACATTTTAACGAAATTTAAGAAATGAGTTTATTGTATTATGGGTGTTGCTCAGCTAGTAAAACAATTTCAGCATCTCCTTTAAATAATAATTTGAAAATGTCTTTCTAATAAATCAATCTAAAGCATATCAGCATCTTGTGAAAATTTATATTTGTATCTTTTTCATCAAAGTAGCATCCTTAATGAGATGAATGATGGACTGAGCAACTAATTTTATTATTAATCTTTCATTCTGACATCCCATTCTATTTATTTCAATTATGACACTTCATGGATATTATGAATTCTTCATGTGATATATTAGCTTATGAATTTTTAATGAGATAAATTGTGCCAAAAAGCGGACACTATTATGATGAAAATCCCTTAAGCTAAGGGGCAAATTCTGACATAAATATAAATTTTTCAGAGAAAAACAACAATATTTTATATTGGTTGGTCATTCTTAAGACAATGTTTTTACTAGCTTTTATTGTTTTATTTATTTATTTTTAAAGATTTTATTTCTTTATTTCCGTCTTTCTTTATTATTATTATTAATTTTTTTGGGGGGGGAGAGGGAGAAAGCACAGTATGCAGTGCAGCAGGCAGAGGGAGAGGGCAAAGCAGGCTCTCCACTGAGCAGAGAGCCAGCCCAATGTGGGACTCTATCCCAGGACCCCAAGATTATGATCTGGACCAAAGGTAGACACTTAGCTGACTGAGCCACACAGATGCCCCTAGTTTTTAAAATAGCAAAACAACTCATTAAATTCATGATCCAAAGGCAGATGATAGTCTTTAAATTATTGCTGGAAGTCAGTTTACAATACAAAAATAGAATAGCAAAGCATAATTTAAGAATTGCCCAATGCAATTAAATAAAACAGTCCAATATTTATAGAATGCATTTATCTTTCATTGGGACATAAAATTTAACAGAGACTGAGAAAAAATCAAACATTTATTAAAAATTACAAGCATTTAAATAAGATGGTAAAAAAGTAAATTCATAGCACTTACCCATATATGTGTGTTTTCCACCTTGTAATTACTTTTGTTTTCTGAGTCACCTTTTCATGCATGGAAAATGTGAATGCAAAATGAATCAATGCTTGTAAGATGAAAATATTTCCACTAAAGAAACTTGATCATTTCAAATATGATACATATTTGTGCATTTAATGAAGTCATTCATTTTTTGCTGTTATCACTATTAACATTGTCTTCTTAAGACAAGTGGATTAAGAGGATAAAAACAAATATAAGGTCATGACAGTAGAGAGCAGTGTAATATACTAATATAAATATTAGTATTTGCATAGGCCATTACTAAATACACAAGAACAACAGAAAACAAATGGAGAGGCCTGGGTGGAATAGTTAAGCATCTGCCTGCCACTCAGGATCTCAAGGTCCTGGGATCAAGTCCCCAAGCTGCTCAGGTTATTGGTCCCCCTGCCCAGGGGGGAGTCTGCTTCTCTCTCTCCCTCTGCCCCTCCCCGTGCTCATGTACACTTGTTCTCTCTCTCTTAAATAAACAGATGATAGATAGATGATAGATACATACATACATACATACATACATACATACATAAAATCTTTAAAAACAAAAATAAAGCAAACAGAAGAGTCCTTCACAAATTCATTAAAATTACACGAATCTATTAAATTGCAAAGTGAATCTGTAATTGTGGTCAGTGGCAAAAAGGACCACAAGTCTTCCCATCCCTGGCCACATTCCCTTTACGACGTGACTTAGCACCTTCTCCCACGAGTATGTTGGGCCTATATTTTTGCCTCTTGAGTCATGGTTTGGTCAGACACTAGGTTTGACCCATGAGGCAAGAGCAAATGTGATACGTGCAGAGACTTGAAAAGCAGTTGTACATTAAAGAACTTCTTTCTTGTTGTGTTTAGGCTAGCCTGCCGGGTGGGCAGAGATACACAGCCAAGCTGTCCCCACTGCTTCAACTGATATCAAGCCAACCAAGAGAAATACGTAAGTAAGATCACTGTGAAAATATGCAGGCCAGTCAGCTGACCTTGGAGGCCAGACAGGTTGGACTCTACCTGCATTTTTGTTGTCAGTGTTCTGGATTTTGGTCATTCTAAATAGGCTTGTGGTGGTATCTTATTGTTTTAATTTGGATATCCCTAATGACAGATGGAGCGTCTTTTCATGTTTATATGCCATCTGTACATCTTCTTTGATGAGGCATCTATTCAGGTCTTTTGCCCATCCCACAATTTTGATTAGTCATGTTTTCATTTTCATTTAGTTCAAAATATTTTTAGCTTCAAAGATTTTTTTTCTTTGAGTCACGTGTTGATTTAAAAGTGTGTTTAATGTCCAAGTATTTGGGGTGTTTCCAGCTATCTGTCTCTTATTGGTTCCTAGCTTCATTCCACTGCAGTCTGAAAGCATAGATTGTATAAATCTCTACTTTTACATTTGTTACACTGTGTTTTATGGACCAGGGTGCACTCTATCTTGGTGTATGTTGCATGTGAGCTTCAGAAAAATGTGCATTCTGTTGTTGGATGAAGTAGTCTTAGATAGCAATTATATTCATTTGCTTCATAGTGCTCTTGAGTTCTGCTACGACCTTAGTAATTTTTTGCATTTTTGATAAAGGGGTGTTGAAGACTCCAACTATAAAAATGGTTTCATCGATTATTCCTTGTGGTTCTCAGCTTTTTACCTCATGTATTTTGACTTTCTGTAGTTAGGCACATACAGATTAAGGACTCTTAAGGCTTCTTGGGGAATCAACATCTTTATCATTATGCAATACCCCTTTTATCATTGGTATGTTTTTCTTCTTTCCATGTCTGCTCTGTCTCAAATCAATATTGTTACTTCCAGCTTACTTCTGATTAGTGTTAGCATGCTATATCTTTCTCCATCTATTTATCTTTAAAATACACACCTCTGTATATTTAAGATTTCTTATAGATCTCTATAATGGACTTTTTTTTTAATTTTAAACTGAGAATCTTTCTCTTTTACTGGAAGGTATTTAGACCATTGATATAAAAGTGATTATTCATCTGGTTCATTAATATCTACCATATTTGAAACTGTTTTCTATTTTTGCTTTTGTTCTTTGTTCCTATTTTTTCTTCTACTCTTTTTCTGACACTTATGCTTTTTTAAAGATATTTATTTATTTATTTATTTATTTATTTATTTATTTATTTATTTAAAGAGCACAGGGGAAGGAACAGAGAGAGGTAGGGAAAGAATCTCAAGTAAATTACCTAGATTGCCTGGTGAGCACAGAGCCCAACACCAGGCTCAATCTCACGACCCTTAGACTATGACCTGATCCAATCAAAAGCCAGATACTCAAAGGACTAAGCCACTCAGGTGCCCCTGACATTTATAATCTTAATCAAGTATTTTATATAATTCCATTTTCTCCTGTTTTTTTTTTTCAGCATATAAATTATAGTTTTTTTCTTTTTTACTTTAACCGTTGCCGTAGATTTTACAAAATACTTATACAATTAATACAAGTACACTTTCAAATAACACTATAATGTTTCATGGGTAGTGCAAATACTATATAATAAATATTTCTAATTCCTCCTTTTTTTTAATTTTTTTTAATTTATTTGTGATAGTCACAGAGAGAGAGAGAGAGAGAGAGGCAGAGACATAGGCAGAGGGAGAAGCCGACGCCGGCTCCATGCACCAGGAACCTGACATGGGATTCGATTCCGGGTCTCCAGGATCACGCCCTGGGCCAAAGGCAGGCGCTAAACCACTGCACCACCCAGGGATCCCTCTAATTCCTCCTTTTATCCCTTGTATATTGTAGATTATACATACACATAAACATACATAATCAAATACATTATCACTATAATTTTGAACAGGTTATCTGTTAGATTAATTACAAGTAAAAATAGTTTTTATTTACCTTCACTTTTTTCCTTCTTTAATACTTTCCCTTTTATAAATGTGGATCAACTTCTCTTCCAAAGCATGTCTATTGGCAACAAATGTATTTTTTTTTTTTTTTTTTTGTCTGAGAAAGTCTTTATCTCTACTTTTGAAGGATAATTTCTCAGGATGTAGAATTCAATGTGGTGGTTTTATTTTCTCAACACTTTAAATATTTCACTCCACTCTCATTGACTGAATGGTTTCTGAGAAGTCCAATGTAATTCTCATGTATGCTGGGGTATAGGGAAGGTTTCCTCTTTCAAAGTTTTTTCTTTATTTTTGATTTTCTGAAGTTTGATTATGAGAGTGTAGGTTTTGGCATTTTTTTCTTCCTGGTGTTCTTGGAGATTCCTGGATCTGTGGTTTGGGGCCTGACATCAATTTGAGAAATTTTAAACCATTATTTCAAATATTTCTTCCATTCCTTTCTTTCTTCTGCTTCTGGAATTCCATTATGTCAAGTGATATTTTGTAGTTGTCCAGCTGTTCTCATATATTCTATCTCTCTTTTTTTCCCTGTGCTTTTTTCTCTTTACTTGTCAGTTTTGAAGTTTTTAATGATATTATTTTCAGGCTCAGAGATTCTTTCCTCTGTCATGTCTATTCAATTAATGAGCCTATCTAAGGTATTGTTTACATCTAGTCTAGTGTTTTTTTTATCTTTAGCATTTCTTTTTTACTTTTTCTTGGAATTTTTTCTCTGTTCTTACACTGTCCATATATTCTTATATGCTATCTACTTTATTGATTAGAGCCTTAGCATACTACACGTAGTTGTTTTAGATTCACAGTCTGATAATTCCAACATCTCTGCTGTATCTGATTCTGGTTATGATATCCAGTCTGTCTCTTCAAAATGCTTTTTTGTCCTTTTAGTGTGAGTATTTAAATTAGTAGACTAAGAAAAGATCATTCTCACGAGTTTATGGGCATCATTCACTCTATTGAAGGCCTGAATATAACAAAATGGGGAAAGGTAAGTTCTCTCCCTGTGCTTGGGCTAAGACACCAGGTTTCTCCTGAACTTGGACATTACCACTCCTGGTTCTTGGCTTTGGATGCCGACTGGGGGATAATACCATGCACTCTCATTTTCAAATTGATATAGACAACTTTTATGCCAAAACAGTCATAATCTACCTTGCCAAACTCTTTCATAAATTTATCTATCAAAGAGAAGTTGCTCTTTGTGTGCTTTTATCAATAAGGGTTTCTAACAAAATATAAGTGGATAATTTTGTTCTGCTATATGGCTCCAGGTTGGGGCCTATAAAATACAGTTGAGAAATTATTCTGCATGAATGACCATTATTTCTGAATATTAATGTTTTTTATTAAACCAAGTAATTTACATAATCAACATTATCAACACTTCAAGTTCATAATTCTCTTTTTAGTCTTATCTGTGTTATAAATTACCATGTATTAAACAGTTATTCACTGATAAAAGTGATACAGTGGTTTTATATTTTTAAATAATGGTCACTGTTTAATCTGAGTAAGGAAGACTGAGTCAGAGTGAAATCAGCTGTCATCTTAATTCTTTCCCTGGGAATAGATCGATATCTGCTAGAAACTTGAAGATTATCAGTCACTGAGGAACCAAGATACTCTTTAATCACTCTCCCATTCCCCAAATTAGCATCCTGAATGATTCTTTTCTGAAAGGAGTTTCCTTACTTTCATTTTGTTTATTTTAACAGTTACAGCATTTATTATGTTGTCTCCCATTGAGAAATCTTAGGCATTCCTACCGCTTTTTTATGAGTGCCCAAACTAAATGTGAGATGATACTGGAAGTGACCATGGGGAAACAAATTTGGATCCATTAGAGTTTATTTTCTCAACTCAAACAGAAACAAACACACATAATAGGATACTCAGCACTGAAATAATTTGCTACTATCCTCACAGGGAAATCTTTTATGATCATGTGAAAGAACAGTTCATTTGAATACTATAAGTCTCATCTTCTTCTTTGTTTCCCAGAAATCTTACTCAAAGCTTGCCTTATAGATATCTATATATAGAGATATATGAATACAGATATTGATATAGACACAGAGAATGCATGTATAGTGAAATGATGCACCCACCCCCCAATTTTTCACACCCTGATGCCAGAACATATAAATGTATTATTATCTTACATTGCAAAAAAAAAAATAAATATGTGATTAAATTAAAATATTGTGATAAGGAGATTATCCTTGAGTACTAGGTGAATCTTATAAGGAAGAGAGTCAGGAGAGTCATCATATGAGAAGGGAATGTCATGAAAGAAGTCAAGATCAGAGAGTTAGTCAGATCCTGGGCTGCTAGATTTGAATATGGAAAAGAGGCGATGAGGAATATGGTTGTTCTCTGGAAGCTGGAAAAGACAAAGAAATAGATTCTTACATAAGGCCTGGAGAAGGGACCAGCTCTGCCAATGCTCTAATATTAGTCCACTGAGATCGATTTCGTACGTTGACTTCCAGAATTGTAAAATAATATATTTGTGTTGTTTTAAGCTATTGATAAGTTAGTGCAAACTTGTTAGAGCAATAATAGTGAACTATTATAACATGAAATACAAATTTTTCTCAAGTACGCATGCTTCAGTCATATCATGTCATGGAACAAGTATCATCAAATTGCAAAGAAATTCCATGTAGGTAATTAACATGGAAATCAATAATGAAAAGGATAAATAAATATGATGCTTTTGGAAATTTGAAAGTACCCTGCTAAATAATTAATGGATCAAAGGAGAAGCAAAAATTTATGTATTAAAAAATTAAAACAGAGTGTAGTGAAAATAAGTAGGAGGAAATACATAGCCTTAAATTACATAAAAAAATAAGAAAACTTGGAAAATATTGAGTTAAGTCTTCATATTAGAACTTAAAGAACATATTTTAAAAAAATAGAAGAAATGCTGAAGATACATGAGAAAAAGCTAAATAAGAAAGAAAAATATAATAGCAAGAGATTTGTTTCCTGGTCATCAAGAAACCCTGTGAAAACAATTGAGTCATAGAAGCATGGTGAGAAAGAAAAAAATTATATATATAAAACTTTTTTCCCCCACTTAATATCACTTCTCCTTAGTTACTGGTCGCAAAGGTCTTCTTTTTGCTTTCCCTTTACCCAGTTCACGTTCTTTGCCTGGTCATGAGTTTAGTAAGATGGATTTTAGCTAAACATGTTTTACAGTCATGATGGATGATGCTTAAATATAAGTATATCTTGGCAAGACACATCTTTCCCTTCTTTAGATTCTTTCCTTTTTTTTTAATTTTTATTTATTTATGATAGTCACAGAGAGAGAAAGAGAGAGAGGCAGAGACATAGGCAGAGGGAGAAGCAGGCTCCATGCACCGGGAGCCTGATGTTGGATTCGATCCCGGGTCTCCAGGATCGCGCCTGGGCCAAAGGCAGGCACCAAACCGCTGCGCCACCCAGGGATCCCAGATTCTTTCCTTTTTCTCTCTCTGGAAAACTTTCTTTAAGAAAAATTTCGTCCTGGTTAAAAAAAAAAAAAAAGAAAAAAGAAAAAGAAAGAAAGAAAAATTTGATCCTGGTGGACTGAAGACAATGTCAAAAATGACATCAACCAATTAATTTTTCTTAGCTTGGATTGTCCTGCTCCTATTTAAAGAGCTTATAGGGTCAGCTTAGTCTCCTGATACCTATGAGGATGGCTTGGCTGTTGTAGCTCTTGCACCTTCCTATGACATTGAACTGTTTCCAAAATTTAGAAAAATAAATGAAGAACAAAGAAAGGAAGAAGGAAAAGACAGAAACAAGGGTGGAAAGAAAGAAGGGAAAGAAAACAAAATAATGAGGCAAAACAATGTCCAAAGAGCTCATTGATAGCAAAAGTGATGGAGAAAGTACACATAAAGAATACCGTAGATGAAAAAATATGTCAGGTTACCAGACAATTATATAATAAACCCAGTATTAGGAGAAAGGCCAAAGTACTGGGGTGTGTTGAATTTGAAAGAATATTCAGATGTATTATATTATTTAGTATAATATTTAATATACCATCTTCATACAAAATGTCATGCATACAAATATTGGGTAATAAACTTTCAAAACTGCAGACAAATACATGCCATCTAAATACATAAATATCAAATATATGAATTCATTAAAACTATGTTTCATGTAATATATGGTTATAGCTGAATGGTAGTCACCTCAAAAAGGAAATCATTATTTTTTAAGATGTTTAAAGAGATCTTATTTTTTTTGTTGTTGTTGAGAGAGAGAGAGAGAGAGTGAGAGAATGAGCAGGGGAGAGGGGCAGAGGGAAAAACAGACTCCCTGTTGAGCAGGGAACCTGACACAAGGCTCCATCTCAGAACCCTGAGATTAGGATGTGAGCTGAAGGCATATGTTTAAATAACTGAGACATCCAGGCACCCTTCAAATAGTTATTATAAAACATCTTCTTTAAGGAATTGGCTGTATGCGTCAATATAATATCAAATTTGATACATAGGCCTGAATAACTTTCCATTCCTCCTTTTTCTTCAAATTCAAATATCATACATTATATAGCATATAATAAATAATAAAAATAAATCCTTGTTTTAAATATGCTTTAAATATCTTCCTTAAAATTTGCCACTCACTATATTTAAGTTTTGTATATGACATGGGATTAAACATATCTCTAAATACAGAATTTAATGTTAGTTCTATAAGATATTGCTATCAATCACTACAATTGTGATGGTTTATGCATTTCTCAGACTTCATTTTTTCCAGTTTTGGAATAAATATGTTTATTCATTAGTATAACTCATTGAATTTGAAAATTGATCACAAGGCATTTCTCTAAGAAAAATCCAAAGTGTTCTTATTCATTTGAAATCTACTTACTTTTTATTGGTTGTGTGAAATCCCATGGATGCAGAACTGTGCTTCAAAACATTGTTGCATGCATTTTAATACTTCAAGTAGATCTTAAGTATAAGCGACTTGCATATGTATGTTTATTCCTTGCAGTCACACTTAAATCTCTGGAAATCCTGTGAAGTATATAGTTAGCATAATCAGCATCTTATTTATCTAGAAGTAAATCAGTTTGTTGACAACATGAATTTCTATTTACATCCTATTTAAAATTGATGAAAATCACAAACTACTTCTTAAGGAACTTTTTAACAACAAAGCCAGTCATTATTTTACTAAATTCTTATTTATTCAAACATAAATTATTTCACAAAAAAATTACAAAATATGGGGCTCCTGGGTGGCTCAGTTGGTTCCTGGGTATCTGCCTTCAGCTCAGGTTGTGTCCTGGGGTCTTCAGATCAAGCCCCATGCTGGGCTCCTCACTCGGGGGATCTTGCTTCTCCCTCTACCTTCTGCTAGTGTTCTCTCTCTTGGTATCTCTCTCTCTCAAATAAATAAATAAATAAATAAACAAACAAACAAACAAATAAATAAAATCTTTTTTAAAATTATGAAATTAAATTATATGATTATAATAAATAATATATTTTGTTTTGGAATTTGTCAAATTTGAGTGGCCTTTGTAATTCAATCATATCATGATAGCAGGGAAATAAAACAAGATTTGTGCCAAGAGCAAGAGAATCTCATATCAGGTGCTTCCACTTCAGCTATTCCCATTTCTGTAAGCTTTTCTCTTTGTAACCTTTTTCTTTTGCACGTTTAGAATATAAGACTTCAGTTTTCCTCTTATTTCACTTACAAAAGAAAACAAAAATTAATTAAACTCTTCTGGCTTCTATTATTCACATTCAGTGGTTTACCTCATTCCAAGACAAACTGCCCATGGTACACCTACATGGTCTCTATGCAGTTTTTCAGCTGTATCTATCCTTCAACAGACAATTGACTAGGAGTTTTAAAGTGACTGTGGATTTGTCATCCACCAATAGCCACCCATTCATTTTAAATAAGAGAAGCATCTCTTTGGTCTGCATTGTGTTTCTTCTTCCACAGAGATGGCATTTTTCAAGATACTAGATAGATTGCTCAAGTTGTATCAAAGAGAGGCAATTCGTCTGTGACAAACCAAGATCCATAAAAGAGTTAAGACTCACACTACCTGCCTCTAATCCAATAAGAAAGGTTGGGTTTATCTTTCACGGATGAGAACAAAGAAAGTAACTGACCCATGAAATGAGAAATGTAACTGAATAACTTCTGGATGTGAAAGGAGAAAAGTTGTTGACCGAGTATCACAAAACTTTGAACACATAATAATATGGCACAGCAAGGGAGGTGGGGCAATCAAAAAATGTGAATTGGTAAAGAAAATGTGATATAATTTTTATATAAGGTGAGTATAATTAAAGTGCCACTAAACTCTAGTAAAAATAACTATCTTTTGAGGACTTATTTTAATTTCCACTTACACTTGCATTTATCTATATCTATCTATCTATCTATCTATCTATCTATCTATCCATCCATCCATCCATCCTTGAACAAATATATGTTTGTGTGTAGCACTGGGAATATAAAAATTATCATCTTTCAGAATTTAAATATGTAAATTTGTCTGTGTATTTATATTCATCTGAAATAAAATAATAACACTGAAAATAACACTAAAAGTGTAAATACACCCAATGCTTTTAAAGTTACCAGGCATGCCTCTAATGATTTTACTTATAAAATTTGTTTAATATTCAGAAAATTTTTATGCAGTAGAAGCCTTTTATCCACATTCTGCAGCTGAGAAAACTGAGGAACAGAAGGTTTTAATAACTTTTCCCATGGCCCTGAACTGGTAAACTGGAGTTTTTTAAATCCTAGAACTCTGAATTCAGAGCATGTGAATTTAACTACTGTGATATATCACACTTCAGTTTGACCATCACTGATTCTGGAGTTAAAATGAATAATGGAAACTATTATTTAATTTGTATCTGTTCCAATGGAGGAAAAAAATCCACTTTATAGGAAACTCCTAGAAAAATATATTGCACCAACAAATTCTCAGTAATTGTTGAGGGAAAACAAAACAAAACAAAACAACATGAATGACTGGATAAATAATTCTTAAAAAATGAAAATCAATCCCATTTTCAATAAATTTGATGAGTGTGTGAGTCATGAATCCAAGTAATATTCCAATCAATTTCTGGACTGTTCTGATAGTTAGAATGCAATTGCTTATTTTTGAAAAGATCTGGCTCCTATAATTTAATTCAGTGATCATAAATCTATTCTCTATTTTTCATACAAGCTTTTTTCTAAAATTTGAAGAACCATCTTCATTTCCATTCTGAGTTTGTATAGATGTCTCATTCTCTAAAGAGTATTATTATTTTTTACAGTATAAATTTACTTTCATTTATAAAATATGTTAATTTTCTGATGTGTGGACATACATCTATGTAACTTTAAAATGTGACTACATTTATATGTAACAGTTAATTATAAGTTGAAATTTTTCATATTCTGAAATAGATATTACCAAGAAACCTCCCTTTGCAACATTCTAGTCATTAGCCTATCCCAAAATAACCACTATTTCAATTCTAACACCATAGATTAGGGGGTTGGTTTGCCTATTTTTAAAGACTGTGCATGTTTGTGCTCATGTGTGTGTATGTGTGTGTGCATATAGGAATGTTTAGGTAGTGATATATATATATATATATATATATATATATATATATATATATATAACTATTTTGTATCTGGTTTCATTAGCTAATACTATTTCCATAAAATTCAACTATGCTGTTACAGGTAGTAATAATTCCTTTTAATTGCTAGCATTTTATTTTATAAATGAACCAAAATTTTAAATTATTTTGGTATTTTGGGGCATTTTATTTTATAAATGAACCAAAATTTTAATTTTATAGCATTTTATTTTATAAATGAACCAAAATTTTAAATTATTTGGTATTTTTGGGCATGTGGGTCATTTCTTAATTAAGAGTAATAAAAATGGCTTTACAAACATTTTTGTCAATTTTGGGTGCATATATGAACACATTATCTTGGGTATTTCTCTTATCATGTATATATATATATTTAGAGAAGTCAAATTTCTGTATCACAGTGCTATAGGTTTAGATAACAATAGATACTGGTAAAAAAAGATTGCCACTTTGACTATAAAAATTTATGTTACCAAAAGCAGAGTATTACAATTATAGCTATTACACTTTCTCTCCAGCACTTAATATTATTGTCTGTATTTTCATTAATAGAGCATGGATTATGATTTGTGCTGCACTGAGCATTTAACTTACTTTTCTTGGTGGCTGATGAAATTGAATACTTTTTTATGTGTCTATTGATCATTTTGAAATCTTGTTCTTTAAAATGTCATTCTAAGTGTTTTACCAATTTATAAAATTTTCTGCATTTTTGCTACTTGATTTGTAAAAGTTCTTTGTATCTTATAAAAGGACACTCTTTCAAATATACGTGCAATCATCTGTCTTTTAATGGTGTCATTTAATGCAAAGCAACTCTTTTTTTTTCAAAGCAACTCTTTTTTATTGTATATATTTAAGTTGTACAAGTTGATATACATACACAATAAGAAATAATCACCACAATCAAGCTAATTAACATGTTAATTGCCTTACATAGTTAGCTTTTATTTGTTTATTTTCTGCTGAGAACACTGGGGATCTGTCCTCCTAACCAATTTCAAGTACAATGTTGTTACCTCTAATCACCGTACTATACATTAGATCTCCTGGACTTACTCATCTTGCATAACTGACAGTTTGTACCCCATGGCCAACATCTTAAACTTAATGTGCTCCAATATATAGTCCTTCTTTAGAAATAACATTTATTTCTGTTCTATTAAAAATGTTAGCCCGGTCCACTTTAATTTTTCAAAGGCAATATTTATGGGGCTCATGCAGCTATAAAATTTTTATTATGTGTTATTCAGTTTTAGTAGCAGAAAGCAATTTGGTGGTGATATCAAAGTTCTCTAAAAAACATTCATTCATTCCAAAACTAATTCTTTCCTACTCATGAACTCTCAGGTTTCAGCTAAGCATAGTGACACACACTTGATCTTTTACAAGTTTGAGTAAATATTTCTTCCTCTTGATACAGTATTTCAAATTTGCCAAGTTTAAATTTTATTAATAGGAAATATTACAATAAAAAGTGAAGAAAGCAATGAGAGAAATTAGAAGCATGATATTTTCTACTTTACACCAAACCTGTATGACCTCAAAATGACTTTCCCTCATCAGTAACTAGAGGTACCAAGTTATTTTGATCCATTTCTAAACTAGTTTGAGTGGATTGACTAGTTAGTATATACAAAGGTCCCATGTCCTCTATAGGATACAACAGTTTACAGATTCATGAGAAATGCAATTAAAAGCCAATGTAGTTGGTTTAAAATGTCTCACAGTAATGTTGTTTTTCAATTAAAGGGGAACAATCTAGAATCATACACACACACAAACACACACACACACACACACACACACACACATACAGCCTGGTGACACAGTATGGCTCCTGAATCCTTGCAAGTTTGACTTTAGAGAATCAGTCACTTTTATGAAAACATGTGTATTTAAATGAATATGTATGCAAGTATATTTATTCTTCAAAAACTGTCCATAAATATCATCCAATTTTGAGACTATGTGATTCACCCCATAGAGAGTAAGAGCAACTGTCCTTGAATAATCCTCCTTATAAAAATAATGTAAAGAATCATAGCAAGTAAATAAGGCATGCTGCCGGTTGCTGCCCGCCTGTTTATGATCACTGTCCTGCTGGGCTTATTTTATATCCTTCCATTTATACTCTCGGAGTGAGCCATTTTTGAACAGTGATAAATAGAGATACAGAAAAGCACTTTTTAATTCCTCCACATTTTAACATTTAAAGTTTGTAAGTTTCTTGTACTAAAAACCACTGTCATTTTCAAAAAGTGGCCATTATTGAACCCTTTGGTATACATATAGTTTAAAAAAATTATTAAAATGGAAAACACTGAATATTTGCTGATATTGGTCAAACAAATATTATTATCTTTCTTTTAGGTATCGGTTTAAGATTAATAAATCTGAGATATGTGGAGACCCAACAAAGGAAAGGAGTGCCTGACTTAATTTATGTTCCAGGTCTATATAACTAGTTTTCAAATATTAAAATTAAGAAAATATTTCACATTAAAGTAATATATTGACATCAGAGAAGCTGAGTGCTGGATTTATAGGTATATATACCACTTTATGTAAACCTAAAATATACTAAAATTTAAAAAAAAATACCAAAAAAAATGAAACTCTGTCATTAAATACAATTTCTTGTGAAAAGCCATTGTGCAAAATTAAGGTCTATGGCTGAAAATGTGAGAGGGCACAGGGAGGGGAAGGGTTGTGACTATTATCATAACACATCATGAAATTATTCTCTAAGCTATTCAGTCCTTTTCAACTCTTAAATTAGAGTATTCTATAGATGAAAGAAATGTTAAAAATATTTTTTTCCCCCCAGGCACACTGATCATTAGCTTTTGATGGCACCTAGTACATTCACTTTTTGTTTTTCTCATAGACTTATAAAATATATGTTAATCTCTATGGAGTAGTTTGTGCAAGGGAGTCAATAGTAAAATAAATCAAACACACCCCTGCCTAAGAAACCTTAGATTAATGGAAAATCGAGTAAACGGTAAAATAAACATGTAAGTAAATGTAAATTGGCATCTATGATAGGTGCTATAAGGAAAATGTATTCATGGATATAAAATATGTAAGTGGTTTAGAAGGAAAAGAGTTTTTCCCATTATGGAAAATCATAAATTGTTCTTTGAGGAAAATTAGTAGTGATCTGATTGTGCATCTGTAGAAGGCTTGATGATATGAGCTGGAAGTGGACTTTCAGGGTGTCTTGGTCCATTAGGGGCTGGCACAGAAAGAGAGTAAAGAAGGAAAATACTCCCAGCAAGCATAATATTGAGCAGTTCATTTTACTGCCCCATTTCTTTTATTCCAAGGATAGGCAGTCTAAAATAGGATGTAAAATGATAATATTTTGGCAATAATTTACAAGAATAGCCTGGAACTAAATAGGAACAGACAGAAGTAGGCTTAAGAAAGAGATATGTGGATGATTCATATGTGGATGATCCTTTTGCAAGAGATTCAGTTTTAAAACATGTGTCTCATTGTCAAGCAAGTGACATCTGTTATAACCTCCAGAGAAGTCCTACCCCTTCATGGGCAGCAGGCTCTGATGTCAACTCACTCTCACAGCACTGGATGAAAGACACTTTACTCACATAGAAAAGAGACAACGCAAAATCAGATTCAACAGTGGGTGCTGGTCTTTAATGGCCAGTGGGTCTCATCCCATGGCCAAGGCAAGACCGTGATTTGCATTGCATGCATCTCGATGAAAGCAAAGGACCCTATTTCTTCCTTGCCAGGAACATGTATAGCACTGGAGCTGACAAGTGCCATATGATAAACACGCTTAAGTGGAGCAAAGGATACCATTAAGGCTGAAACAAGGAAAGATATTTGCACAGAAAGCAATAAGTCCAGCATAGGCTGTTAGAGGTTTTGTCCATGTAAGAAAGTGTTACAGACTCAGAGTCCATTCTTATGTGGCAAAGCTGATGCCAAAAGACTATTTGCAGGAGACTGCCTTTCCTATCATCCATGTAAATGCTTTCCAAGGGCCCTACTGTAAAAAAAGGTTCTTAATAATCTGCCCTAAGGATAGCAATCAACTTCTTTCATGATACAAGGATTTGATCAATGGGTTCATGAGCAGGGTTGGTAGGATTGCTGAAGGATTTACTATAGATGTTCATTATGTACTTCCCTCCATAAAGTCTGGCCTGGGAATTGCCTATTCTAAGTGCCCAACATGGAACCTACGCGATAAAACTATAACTTAAAGGAGATAGTCATTTCCTTTATAATGACACTAGGTAGGAGATGAGAGGATGAACAATCACCTATTCTGCTGAATAGCATATGTATATCAGATTTAAGTTTCCTACTTCCTACTTGTAGTCTAACAATCTGTGATATGCCACACGTGAACAAAAGGTGGGATTCATAAGAAAAATGTAAAGGGGTGCCTGGGTGGCTCAGTCAGTTAAGCATCTACTAGGGTCCTGGGATTGAGCCTACCTCAGGCTCCCTGCTCCTTTCTTCTGTTCTCCTCTCTCTTACTCACTCTGTCTCAAACAAATTTAATATATATATATATATATATATATATATATATATATATTATTATTTAAATAAGGTAAACAGAGCATTATGTTAATTCCCATGGATTCAATGGTTACTATTTTAAGTTACCCATCAGAAGAACCTGGATCTCTATAATGGAAAATGGTCTCTTGAAGACTTGATTCTAGTGCCATCTGGGGGAAAAATGCACCTTTGGTGTCTGGAACACTCCCCTAAAGGAGATTTTATATACTCTATGTAAATATTTGTTCCATTTCTTTCATCACCAAGATATACAGAAACTGAAATCAAGGAGATGATGCTACTTATAATTAAATGTAATGATATACTCATAAATTTTGACATCTTCCTCATGATTGTGAGCCCTGCTGAGTTAGTATTTTTTTAATGCCCAAACTATAATTTATCAGGTACACCAGAAATTGGTACTTGTACTTGCAGGGTTTTTTTTTTTTAATTGTTTTATATTTGTTTGTTGTTGTTTTGCTGGAGAAGTTCTTCATGCCAAGGGAAAATCATTACAAAATGGAATATAAAAATGATTACACTCTGCCTCCAAAATCTAGAAAGTTCACCAAGTATATTCTGATTAAAATTAAATGAATAGAGCCCCTAAAAAGAAATCTCTATTCCTGCATGCAAACTGTATTGTCATAATGTTCCTCAAAAAACTAAAATCTCAGTGAACTAATCTTTAAATCTCAGCTAAAGGAAGTTAAGATAGGCTGAAATGGACTTCTGTAAGAGTGCTTATTAGGAAAAAGAAAAAAGGACCATATTCTTCATGATTTTAAGATATAGCACTAAAAGTAGGCAAAATATGACTCCATAATAATCTAATACACTATAACAAGTATGTATAGACTAACAAATCTACAAGTCTTATTGATTTGACAACGATTCTTTTATAGAAAAACAAATGAGTGGTGTGACAGGTTATGGCCAGGTTTGCTATAGAAAAACCTGGAACAACCCTAATGATATAGCATTGAATATTGTAGGCAGTGGATAGATTACTTGCGATCCATAATGCAAATTTGCACACTTGTTTCAATAATGCCATTTAAGTGTCATCTATAGTATAATATATTGAAAACTTAGGAACCCAGGAGCCTGACAGTATATGTGCATGAACTTTCAGTGGAATCCTAATGAGTAATGATATACACCCACAAGTAGTCCCATTTCTGCTCAACGGGCTTCAGTGGTTTCTCAAGTGAGGCATTTCCAAACTTTGAACCGGTGGTGATTTTGGCAAGTGAGCCATCCTGCTGTTAGTTTCAAACAATAGTATAAGACACTGAGAGAGAGAGAGCCACTGTGACAGACAACTGAAAAGTGACATTGACAGGGAGTGAGAGGAAATAGAAATCATGGTTTGGGTAGCTTTTCTTCGCAAAATTCTTCACGAAGACATGCACATGGACACACTGTTCTCTGCCTATTGGGCGCTAGAGCTCAGCATGTCTCTGACAGCAAGAAAGACCATATTGTTCCATAACTTACAGAGCATAATAAAGAAGGAGGTTTATGCTTAATGGCATAGAATGTTAAGACAGTTTCAAGATAGAATCAATGAAATCACTGGAGCCTCCAATTCTTTGGAGGATGTGAATTAGGGAGGATGAGGATGAGTGGGTAGGTATCTTTCAGAAGGAACTAGGATGCCTTGATTTAAAATCATCCAGGTATAATTATGGTTCATCCAGAAATACAGGTAGAATGATGGAGAGAACTTCTGACTCTGTGATGCTTGGTTACAGGCAATGTTGTATTGGTCTAATATTTGGTTCTCTTTTCCAGTTTTGTTTGTTTGTTTGTTTGTTTGTTTGAGGTCTATATTTGTGATGCTAAAAATGTTACAAATTAGTTATTTTTGTTTAAGATTTTATTTATTTATTCATGAGAGACACAGAGAGAGAGAGAGGGAGAGGCAGAGACACAGGCAGAGGGAGAAACAGGCTCCATGCAGGGAGCCTGACGCGGGACTCGATCCCAGGACTCCAGGATCGCGCCCTGAGCCAAAGGTAAGTGCTAAACTGCTGAGCCACCAGGCATCCCCAAATTAGTTATTTTTAAGTTTCATCATTTTATTATATGCACAATTGTATTCACTCACTAGTTTGTTGTTTGTGTGTTTGAACCCACTTATGGGTGGGCTTACTTCTGAAAAGGATGTTAACTGTTTCTGTAAAACTATTTGGAAATTTATAATATAAGCCTTCAAATAATTACTAAATTCTCTTTTAAAAATAAATAAATCTCTGGATCTAATTTATTATGTATCTCAGGAGTTTTGAAATTAGTGAGTGTTCCATCTTTGTAACAAGCCCATGAGATAGGAATTATTTTTTATTCAAATTTTATAGATAAGAAAATGGAGTTAGTAGGGATCCTGTATGGCACATTTAGGTGGTTCACTCTTGGTTCTAGCTCAGGTCTGATCTCAGGGTCATGAAACTGAGCCCACGGGACACCATGCTCAGCACCAAGTCTACTTGGGATTCTCACTCCCTCTGTCCCTCCTGCTCATGCACACTCTCTATTTAAAATAATAAATCTTTAAAAATTAAAAAAAAAAAGAAAAGAAAAGAAAGAAAATGGAGTTAGAGAAAGATTGAGTCCTACTCTGACACCCTCAGGTGGTGGAAAGATTGCCCAGGATCACAACCCTGAAGACTGGCTCCTCAGCCTGTATTTACCTTCCGAGCTACAAAGCTTCATGAGTTTAACACTATACATGCACTTCTATAAGGTTTTCTTACATAGAGGTGTATTGTGAATATAAATTATATAGGAAATATTCATGATTGATATTCACTATAATCAGGTATATTAAGATGAACAGGAAAAAAATCCTGGAAATGTATTAACTATGGCTGCTACTGGGTGACAGGATTATGGTGGGTTTTATTCACTGCACATTTGTGCATTTCTGAGTCTTCTCCTCCAATAAACATATATTATTTTATAAAGAGCAAAGCAAAAATAAAAATGCTTTTATCCATTGTTTTATGGCTTACTTCAGTCTAGCTAAAATATTAATTACTTTCAATGGCTGCACAGAGGAAGACAGCAACATTTGAAACCTTCTATTATTTTCATTAAGCAGTTTTGTAACACCAAGAACAAAATGCCTCTTGTAGATAGGTTCTTAATAAATGCTAGTGAAAGGGCTAATTTTCCTGCACTCGGTAACTCTGGCCAGCTGCAGACTAAGGAATGATTTTCACAAAGCACTTCATTGCATAAGCCAAACTTGCCTGGTAGATGGAAGGGGTGTGCATATACAGATATCCTGTTTGGGAGTGACTCTCATCAACCAATTAAGAAACTGTTCTCTTGAAGCTATTTTTTGTAGTATGATAATTTAGGTTTTTATCAAATGACAAATGCACTGTTTTTGCTTCCATGATTTATTTCCCTGATAATCTTGTCATTTTGGTTCAGAAATCTAGAATCTGCAAGCACATTACATTTTTTGAGATTTTTCAAATTCTTGTAAATATTCTATTATTTTGACCTGATAGTCCATTGTGTGACTTCATGAATAAAACACACTTGAAGGTAACTTAAAAAGATTAATTGTAGCCAAATTTAAGTTGATGAGTTCAAAATTAGATGCATCATACTCATCAAATTTCAGTGAGAAATTTTTACTTAGTGTGTGTATTATTAACAATCTAAAGATACTTCTAATCTTTTCTAGGAAACACATCACTAGAAATTTTCCTGAAATTTGCATATGATATGTAGTAAAATCTGTCTTAATTTTAATTGAATTCTAAATATCTTAAATATTGTGTTGAAGTATAAAGATAATTATAATGAAATAAGATTTGTATCTTTCAAATTACAGTTATAAAAATTCCTGAAATAGTTATTAAGCTGTAAACTAAACTAAGCCTAATTATACTTTGGCTTGGAAAATAAAGGATGGCAATACATTCTAAATGTACCCTCTGCCTGGAAAGACTCTGAGATTGGGTAAATATCTGACATACATGAAGAATTTGGCTTGCTTTATTAGAATACCTTTATGTATTGTTTATATTCCTTTGGCTTTATCTTGTCTTCTAGAAACTTACCAAGATTCCTGAGATATTGAAGGCCTTTTGCATCACAGTCTCACATTTGTGAGATGATATTCTATTGTGTATTTCTCTTTCCATAAGCTCCAATTGACTTTTTCTTACATTCTCCAAGGATGCACATTTTCAACTTTGAAAAAAAAATGACAAATTACCTAACAGTGGTATTTGAAAATGACAGTCTTTTTCCTTCACGTTCTTGAAAATATTAGGTAGAATTATATGTCAATTGTTAGATATCAACTGAAAGGGAAAAAAAATGTCAACATTGCATTTCTTTTCCCCCTCATGTCTTGCAATTTATTTATTATGAATAATTATTATTTATTATATTTAATATATATTAATATATTATATTTAATATATTTGAATTATATTATTTATTATTAGATTATTATGTATTATTTATCCAACCAAAAAATTGAGTACCTACCATGTGTCAGTGAGAATTCTAAGCATTAAAGATAGAGTAAGATACAAAATATGTAAGCCTTTTGTATGAATTGTTTGTTTGAAAATTACATGTTGTTTTCAAATTGTTTCTCCATTTTATATATAGATTTCTTTAAAAATAGCATCATCATTACTTGCATATAATAGTTTTTTAAGTTTCTGGCCTTGGGGCTCCTGGGTGGCTCAGTCAATTAAGCATCTGCCTTCAACTCAGGTAATGATCCCAAGGTCCTGCGATAAAACCCGCATCCAGCTCCCTGCTCAGCTGAGAGCCTCCTTCTCTTTCTCCCTCTTTTGTTCTGCTTGTGCTCTCTTCCTCTCTCTCTGTCAAATAAATACACAAGATTTTTTTTTAAGTTTCTAGCCTTTACTTCCTTTTGAAGTTTTTCCTTTTGCTTACATGTTTTAAAATGCCTAGAAAAAAACCTGGAAATAAATGTCAGTAAGTTAATTATGATATTATTATAATAATCAACTGTATATCTATTGTTATTTTATTAAGAATTGGATTTGTATGTTATCAAATAACATTTAAGATTTTTTAAAGCTTTTTTTTAATATATATATATTTTTAATTTTTATTTATTTATGATAGTCACAGAGAGAGAGAGAGAGAGAGAGAGAGGCAGAGACCAGGCAGAGGGAGAAGCAGGCTCCATGCACCGGGAGCCTGACGTGGGATTCGATCCCGGGTCTCCAGGATCGCGCCCTGGGCCAAAGGCAGGCGCTAAACCGCTGCGCCACCCAGGGATCCCCCATTTAAGATTTAAACATCAGGTAAAATACTTTCCTTATGTGTTTGATAAGGTATTGAATATTAAACTATATTATTTATTTATGTTTTTGCCTAAGTATCTCTCAGCAATACTGATTCAACCAAAAAATTCACCAATTAAATATTTATATAGGCCTACTCTTGTTTTTATTTTTTTTGTTTTTGTTTTTTTTTTTTTTTTTGCATTATACTTTAGCCTATGATTTAAGAACATTTTTTAAGAAGAAAAATTCTTTCCAAATATTTCAATGTGAAGAGCTGAATTAGTTTAGCTCTTGTTCTATAAAAATTATCTTAAATGTCAGTAGCCTTAAACAATAATCTCTAGCAATTGCTAACATGTCTATACAAGTTCTCTTCCAAGTTGGTAATTAACTGGGTCAAGTGACTTGTTCTGCCCATTTGATAAGGCCTCTCTGAGGCAGGACAGCTAGTCTAGACAGCTAGTCCTCATTCAGACTGCTGGATTCGTTTCCACATAATTTCACCCAGAAAACCTTACAGCTTACCCATGACTTTGAGTGAATAAAAATAAGGCAAGTAAAAAAAGTCATTTCTTAAAACCTGAGTCTGGGCATGTTTGTTATACAGCAATAGGTACCTGATTCAGGAATTGTTCAAGTGTGGGATGATGCCATAACAGAAACTTAGAGTTATGTGGCATTGACAGCGATTTTCAGTACACAGAGACTGAAAAAATGTAAAGTCTATCATGAATGAAGTCTGCAGAATGATGAGGAAGATGTAATTGGAGGATGGTAAAATGGCAGCCTGTGTCATATAATAGCAAAGCAATTGCTAAAACATCTACCAGGAAATTTTAAAGATAGGAATCATATCATAAACATTTGAGTTTGAGTAAGGGGATCTCCCTTACTGGTGAAAACACCAGCTAATTGCTCCTAACTGTGTATAAAAACTACAAGAAAGAAAAGAGCCAAAAAAAAAGTGGACAATTTGTGCTTACAACATAAAAGAAATATAAAGAGGCCAGGTCTTGTTAGGTTAGAAAATAGTTTCTCATTTGCAGCCTCTCAGTCCCTCCTCAAGGTTGGAAGAGGTTTCTTAACATTTAATTAGAAAAGCACTTAATGTAATACCTTGTGTATATGATGATAGGACCTTAGTAATTCTCAAAGAAATTAATGTGATGAGTTCAGATTTCCATTTTTTAACTACAAAAGATTAAAGCAGGGTGGCTGGATGAGAAACTTTTTGAAGTCTCTTCAAACATGTAAGACATAATTATTGCTAGTAACTGCAGAGATGTCTCCATTTTTCATTTTGGCTTTATCTCTTCCAAAGCCTGCTGCATTCATGCATGCATCCATTCCTTCATACATTTTTTCAATAGACATTTGTTAGGATATTCTGGTATAAAGCAGTCAGCAGAGAAGAACATGTAAAATGTATAACTTCTCATTCAGCATCGTGCACTCTGAATGGGGGAGACAATCACACTATGTGTTCAGACGGAAAACTGAGGCAGTCTAACAAGGCTTCTGTGGGACAGAGCAGAGTTAAATCAAACACTAATTATAGTTGTTGAATACCATAAAGAAGCTAAATGGCAGGCTGAAATACCATGTGAATTTTAGTTTAAAATGTTATTTTTTTAAAGATTTTTATTTATTTATTCATGAGAGATTCAGAGAAAGAGGCAGAGGCATGGGCAGAGGGAGAAGCAGGCTCCACGCAGGAAGCTCGATGTGGGACTCGATCCCCAGACTCCATGATCAGGCCCTGAGCTGAAGGCAGATGCTTAACCACTGAGGCACCCAGGCTTCCCCATACAGGTTGATTTTGCTCTAAACATAATGTTTTAATTTCAAGAGTATTGTAACTTTAAGAAACATCAGTGCATAAAAGCGTGCAGAAAATAATCTTATCTAGGAAATAAACATTTCATTTAAGAAATATCATCTGTCTTCAATATTCTGAGATGCAGTAGTATACAGAAGGCTGAAGCCAGAGCATAATAGTAAAAATAGCAATAATAAATGTATTGATTGTTAACTCTATGCTAACCACAGTTTTTAATGTTTACATTTGTTAAGTGATGATCCTCCAACAAATATATTATTTTAGCTATATTATTACCATTTTATAGATGAGAAAACTGAAGGAGAGAGTGGAAAAGCATATGGTAGGTAGAAATAAACTGAGTAAGAAGTAGAGCCTGTATCAAAATACAGTACGATTCTGGAGAAGATATTAAGTTCCACTTTTCTTTTTTATTAGTCAACATAGTACACTTGTTCTATATGCAATAAAAACCCATTAAAGCTGCTTGTTTGTTTTAAATTTTATCTTTTGTCTAGTCATCAATTTCTCTGAAATTTTCTTCTACTATGTTGTTTATCCAATAATTATTTATTTATTTTATTTTGTTGCGTTTTTATATGCTGGCTGTTTCTGTTTTGATATAGTCCATCTTATTACACTTATTGTTCATCTTTCTTCCTTAAAAATTATTATTTTTTAACTCCAATGTCTACATCATCACTGGGTCTGTGTAGGTTAATTACTTTACCCCTTTGTTTTTCTTACAATAGTTTAGAAATGGCAGAGCAGACATTTCTTCAACCTCACTGCCAATTCAATCTCCCAGTTTTTCTGGCGTGTGCAATATTTCCCAGAGATTCCTAAAAATGACCATATGGGTTAGATTTGGTAAATATCAAAGTTTTACTGATGAATGAATTTTCCTTTATTACAGACCCTTACTTTCTGCATACAAGTAGTAAAAACATTACTTTATGAGATTCTATTTTTAAGGTTCAGAAATGCCATGATTTAAAGACCTCATCTGTGTTGCTATTGTTATTATTCCTCAATCATTTGTTTTTTATATTTTGCTTTATTTTCTTCCAACTAACTCTAAGCTCCCAAATTCTGAAATTACTTTTTTCTTATAGATAATCTGAGGAAAGCTTTCACTGAACTTTAATAATTTTCTGTCCATATATGAAATGTAATCACAAAATTTTAAATGCCTGTATGTGTACAATAAGCTAAAAAAACAACCCATTTTTGTACAAATTGTCTAATTTTCAGAAATTATACCTATCACTAATTTCTTCTATAAATTCATTATATTACTTTCATTATTCCTTCTTGTGTATGTTTCTGTTTATTAGCCACAGTGTTTTAATCAGTTAGATTACATCTTTTTTTGTATTGCTTTTCTTAATCACTTGCATATACGTTTCCTTCTTTAAAAAAAAATGAAAACATTATCAGAGTAATTATCCATTTTTGTAATATTACCCATTCCAAAAATTATTTTCTATTTACTATTGTTTTTAGAAAAACTTTTCTTGAAATTTTGATTTTCAGTATAAACCAATTATTTATTAGCATTCTCAAGTGGTTATGGATTTTGTATTTGCCTCTATTTGATGAGTTTTAAAGGATTGACAACACAGAATATAAAATATTTAATTAAAATATTTTGATATCTTATACCTAAAAATATATTTTCACCTATGAAATTATGAATATATATTCTTTTACTTATAACATTAATTTTATTAATCATTGCATAACTTTTTATCCTATTTATAAATATAGGGTTAACTTTCAGTTTTCAATATATACTGAATACATATTAAATATTACTCTATTTCTATTATAAAACCTACCCTTTAGAAACAAATTAATTATAGAATTTTTTCATTTTGAAGTATATAACTAAATGTCATTTTTAAAGGATACTCTTGGATAGAGTATAAACAGTGCAATATTAACTATTATGAAAACTAGAATGATAAAAAATAATGTTCTTATGAAAATTTTAGTCATTATATCATTAACATATTTAAAAGCAATATTCATTTGAATCAGTAATAGTTGACATCAATACATAGTTGAAAACAAAATAGAATATATTGTATATCTTATTATAATGCTGCTGGATCACTACTAATGTGCAGCTTTAATTTAATTTAAAAGTAGCTAGAGTAGGGGCTCCTAGGTGTGTTACATGGTTAAGTGTCTGCCTTCAGCTCAGGTCATGATCTCCCTGGCCTGGGATCCAGCTTCAGGTCAGGCTCCTGGCTCAATGGGTAGTCCACTTCTCCCTCTGCCTCTCTCCCTGCTTGTGCTATGTCTCTCTCTCTCAAATGAATAAATAAAATATTAGGAAAAAAATAGAAATGTCTAAATTAGAAATTAGCCTTAGAATTGTATTCTTCATATAAAACTTAGGTAGATAGTTTCCATGGAAGTTTCATACAAAATCTATAACACAGATTGTTTCAAAACAGAATTTTTTTCTTTATTCAATATATAAACAGTAGATGTATAGTTAATATTAGATTCAATTTTAATGGAAATCAGCAACAAATTACAGAAATATCAAAAATAGTGTTATTATTTTTAATTCTAGTTGATGAGGCTACTCAGTGATTCAGTTGGTTAAGCATCTCACTCTTGATTTCCTCTCAAGTCATGAACTCAGGATAATGAACTCAAGCTCCCGGTTGGGCTTCATGAGTTCAACAGGGAGTCTGCTTGAGATTCTCTCTCCCTCTCCTGTTGCCCCTCCCCCTACTCTCTCTATATATAAATAAATAATTAGTGTCATAAAATGTTTCAGGAATCTGTGTTGTATTTGTTAAGTTTCAGTGAGTACAGAGTTGCCAGGTATCAACTTGTGTATAATATGAATGCATTAAATGTTCCACTTCTATAAATTAAAAAGAAAATAATATAGAAAACCATTACTGATTGTGTTAAAATTAATACACCAGTTGAATTTTAAGGTATAATAAGGTACTTAATATGTAAAATGAGATAAATTATGTTAACATGAAAAGAATAGTTGCAATGCAAGCATACTATAGAATATTTATATACCATATGAACCAGAGAGAAAAATAGATAAATTATTTATAATACTATAAAACTATAATGGGTTCAAAAATATAATGGAATATAATACTGTAATCAATTATTGTGAAATTAAGTGTCAGCAAAAACCATTAGGTTGTAGCTTAATTTTCTTAGGTGATAATTCAAACACAAATTACCATTTTGCATATTAAACCTACATAAATAACACTGTAGTTATTGCTCTGAAAAATTATATGTTACTACTGAATAGATTCCATAGTAAATTATCTACTTATTATTACTGCACAAAACTAATCTACCATACATATACTCAACTTTGATTCATAGAATTTGAGAGCCAAATAGTACTTTTAAAATCAATCTTGAGTTCATTTTACAAATAAGAAATATAAGATCCACAAAACATATGTGGTTTTAACATATGATATTACTTCATTATTTACTGTGAGATCCTGATTTCTACTTTTGTCTCTTCATGAGACAAAGGAGAAGATACACTCAATGTCCTAAAGCTCTGCATTGAGACTTCTCCCAGAACCTTGTTATACAGTTAGTCCTGATTTCCTTTCTGCTTCTTTTTCAAGAAGAGAAAACAATAGAAAAAGAAGCAAAGTCAATATTATCCAAGAAAAGCTGTGCAAATGACACAAACCCAACAGTTGGCTCAAAGAAGAAAAATATCCAAATGGCCAGAGAATACAACACATGTTTATTGTAATCCGTAGTAATTGGAAAAGGAAATTAAGATCGTACATATATATAATTTGTGTTAGTATATCTATCTACATATGTGCATATGTAAATAAGAATCAACCTTTAATAATTAAACTAGTAGAATTTTTTTTTCATTTTTTAAAAAAAACTCTACACCTAATATGGGGATTGAACTCACCACCCTGAGATCAAGAGCCACATGCTCTAGCAACTGAGTCAGCCAGGAACCCCTAAACTGGTAGAATTTTAAAAAGAAATAAACTTTTGGCTAATAAACACCTGCATCATATATTATTACAAACATTTTAGATTTTTAAAAGATTTATTTATTTATTTATTCATGAGAGACAGAGAGAGAGAGAGAGAGAGAGGCAGAGACACAGGCAGAGGGAGAAGTAGGCTCCATGCAGGGAGCCCAATGCGGGACTCAATCCCAGGTCTCCAGGATCAGGCCCTGGGCCGAAGGGGGCACTAAACCACTGAGCTGCCCAGGCAACCCAAACATTTTATATTCTAGAAAATCATCTGCCCATGCCTGTTGAAATTAAATATATATACTCACTGACCCAATAACTTTCTATTGAAACTCTCTTTTTAGGAAACTCTCCTTTATGGAAATACCAATACATTAAATAATAAATTCATATATTCTAAAAATTATATACATATGTATTAACTTGGTAAGTCTGCCATAATAAGGTACCACAGACTGGTGGCTTAAACAATTTCAATTTATTTTCTCACAAATATGGTTGAGATAAAGGTATAGGCAGGGTTGGTTTCTTCTGAGTCCTTTCCTTGGCTTGTGGTTGTCCATCTTTTCCCTTTATCTTAATATAATTTTCCCTGTGCATGCCTAATCTCTTCTTCTAAGAATGCCAGACACATTGGATTACGGCCTGCTCTAATCACCTCATTTTAACTTAATTACAGTTTTAAAAAATGAAATCCAGTAGAATTTTGAGTGACTGGTTTGGAACTCCATCATATACATTTTGGGAAGACACAAGGCAGCCTATAACAACATGAATAGTTCTTATACTATTATTTTCAGTTTTAAATGTGATGAAATATTCTGTATTGGCATCAGTAGAGAATCATTGGGTAAAATAATTCATCTATACTACAAAATATTATGTAACATTAAAAATATAATTTTTATTCATTCATAATAACCTGTTTGGATATTCAGTATGTATTGTCATGAGTAAAATGTAATGAATCAATTTTCCTAGAGGAAATATTTATTTTGCTTATTAAAAGAAGTGTGCTTTTTCTTTTTTAATCTAATAAATACATTTAAATGACAAAAATGCATCTTTTCCCATTATTTTTTTCTGAAGTTTCATGAAAAAGAACCTACTTTTTAACAGTTTAATTAATTCACAATTACTCATAGAATAACTAAAATACTCCAGTAAGCAGATCAGACATCAAAAACAAAAACATAAACACTATTGCTTTGACTGTATAAATAGTTGACATTCTAATAACAATTTCAATAAATATGGCAGTAAAGCAAAAAAAAAAAACTTTAAAAGTTTTTAGGGAACTATTACTTTTAGGTTACAATTAAATCTCAAATTAATTATGTAGGGTTTATCAAAGTTCCTGTTGTTTTGGTTTATATTAGCTTTTTTAAAAATATTTTATTTATTTGTTCAGGAGAGACACAGAGAGGCAGAGACACAGACAGAGGAAGAAGCAGGATCCCTGTGGGGAGCCAACTGTGGAACTCAATCCCAGGACTCCAGAATCATGACCTGGGCCAAAGGCAGATGTTCAACCACTGAGCCACCCAGGCGTCCCTATATTAGCTTTATAAGTAAATTTAAATTTATTTTATGTAAGATTCTGAAAAATAGCATCATTTCAGTGAAAAAAGATGATAAAAGACATCAAAGTCTTCAAGAAATTAGTGTATAGAAATAAAACAAAAATAATCTATGAAATTTAGTAGTAAAAATTAAAATTAATGAATATTTTTCGTTAAAATTTTTGAAAACAAAACAATTGAAAGTTATTTTATCTGGTTTTTATTTTTCTGATTACTTTAGGATGTGAATATGTTTAATTCATAGTCCATATAGTTAAATTAATGATTCACTTTAATATTTAAAATGAACCTCTCTTTGCCAAATGAAAAAAAAAAAAATCAAATGCTATTTTAGGTATATTTCCCAAAGATGTCTCTGTCATGATTGACTGATTGATTAGCTGTAATTACTCAGTGACTAAGAGTAGGAGCAAATTTCCCTTAATTTGTATGAAAATGCTCCATTTCCTTTCCACAGCATGTTGGAACATGATGGCTCAAATCTTAATACAGTTATCTCACTTCTTTAACCTGTAATCATTATGTCAACCAAAGCTTTATAAACTGAAACTTTGAGGTTTGTAGCCATGAGTACCTTTACACAGTAGAAGGACCTTTGGGAATAGAGGTGGCTTTTTGAGGGGCAGAGGGGTATCTGTATCACTAACCAACACAAAAGACTGTACTTCTGACCACTGTTTGCAATTTTACCAAGGTTTTCTACCAAAGGAAATAAAAATCTGAATAAATTTATAATGGAATTACTTCTGAAACAAACTGAGTTGAAATTACACAGCAAAACACAGTAGTTCTGAAATCTTGGGAAACGTAATGAAAAATTAACTGGTGGCTGGTGATGTAGGGTACATTTTTAGAAAAGAAATGTTTACTAAAGATAAGAGGTACTGATTACTTCATTTTAGTGAAACTGTATTTCCTCTTTGTTTCTTTTTATTCAAATATTAAGAAGCTTAGAGATAAAACTAATCATACTACATAATCATACTTTCTATATATTTGGAAGATCAAAAAGGAAGTATCTGAAACATACCTTTAAATAGTCATAGTTCTTTTTGTATATTAGCAATATTTGTATTTTTGGCATTTTTAAATGTTATAATTTTCAAGAAACTACACTGGAAAACTTTCAGCAAAACTTATATTTTTAACATAAAACCAGGAAAAAATACACACAACAAGATAGTATAGCTGTAATAAACTGTAAACCTAAATCTATTTCCCAATCATAGCCTTGGCTGTAAGGTACTCTTTTTTTTTTTTTTTTTTTTTGTCAGGTACTCTTAATGGTTGAATAGATAATACATCCCTACCAAATCACTGCTAGAACAACAATCTAAAAAGAGGTAAAGAAATACGGAGGCTTTTTTTACTAAATACAATTTCCCCTGAATTACTTATATAAATTTATTATGCAAAGATATATCCCAGAGACAGTAATTGAGAAAAAGAATGAGAAAGATACTTATGAGGGCAGAAAAAAAACCAAACAAACAAACATAAGAGAACTAAAATTGATGAAAACTTTGGATCTGGTAAAGTCTGTACAACTTGATCAAAAACAAAAAGAAAGATCTATTTGAATTAGATTGATGCAAAGTCTCATTACAGAGCAGTTATGATGTGGCAACAAAAGGAAGAAGAAAGGTTATTAAATTTCCTTACTATCTACAGCCCTTTGAGAAATCCTTAAAACAGGCAGAATGACATTCCTCTAGGGACTCAACTGCTTCAAAGTTAATACTTTGCTGAGGGCAAAAGTCAGTCTTAGCCTGATCCCCAGGATCCTGAAAGTCTATTTTAACATATAAAAATTCCGTTGGAAATTCTACTTCCCCTACCAAAATATACACTGGTGAGCATCCCAAGCATATGACCTACCAATATACACCTGAAGGATCTCATGATTTAGGTTTTATTAGACGGTAATAAATGACCTTTTCCCAACAATAGCTAGCCCCCTCAAGATCCTAGAAAACTTGCTTCCAAAATTCCTTAGAGAATTATGTTTCTCTAGCCCCTTCACAACCTGAAAGTCTATAATGTCCCACTCCTCATTACCCTGATGCAGCTCTTTCTGTCCACAGTTCCTGCCTCATGCTTTAATAAAACCATCTTTTCACACCAAAGACATTTCAAGAATTCTTTCTTGACTGGTGGCTTCGAAACTCAAGGTCTTTCCTACATCAGTTAGAACATTAGAACTTCAGCTATTTCAGAGTGGTGAAATTCGATCCTCAGGAGATGATAAAACCACTAGCACTAAGAATGAAAATCCGTATGCAGAATATTGTGTTCCTCAGCAACCTCCTGACTTCACCTATGAAATCACTGGACTCAGTCTAAACTCTCTAATCAGAAGATAGGCCAAAAAAAAAAAAAAAAAAGTGCTAAGTGATGAGGGAACATCATTGCTCATTGCTAGCTGAGGGCAAAACACATCTGATATCCCACAAACAACACCCACCCAGGGTGGGATACATTCTTCAGGAAGCTTCCAGTTGTCTAATATTAATGCCTTGCTAGAGGGAAAAGCAATCTTTAACTTGACAATGGCAAGGCCTCCAGTATCTTGTAGGTCCTCTTTAGCATATGAAAATCCTTTTGAAATCTCCTTTTTTGCTTATCTCCCCCAACTCTTTTTCTTGGTTGTCTTTTTCTTGGTTGTCGCCTCCAGATCTCGCCTATATTCCAAACCTTCATCATTGAGAACATTGAATATTAGAGTACCCCTCAATAAAGCAGTACATCTACTCATCTTGTAGAATGCCCACCAGTCAATATTTCCTGTTGCTATTGGAGATTGCAAAGGATGATGATGTTCACGTAGCAGAGGAAGGCAGGAAAGCCTTTGCCATAAAAGGCAAAGAAGACCAGAAACAGGGACAAGAAAAGAGGATTGAAGAAACAAGTAAAAGCAACCAAAATCAAGACAAAATAAAAATTAAAAAAATTAATCTTGGTATCCTTTTATGTGCTTTTGGAGTGGTGTCCTTGGGGTCCTGAGCTGATGGCCAAGAAAGAATTCTTGAGACATCTTCAGTGCAAGAAGGTGGCTTTAATAAAGCAGGGTGAGAGGACCCATGGGCAGAAAGTGCTACTGCCCTGGGGTTGTGAGGAGCAAATGATTATATGTTTTGAGGTTGTGGGATATAAGTGTAAGGGAAGTTCCCAGAAAGGATATTCATATGCTAAAGAAGACTCACCAGATACTGGAGGCCTTGCTATTGTTAACCCAAGGTTATTTTTCCCTCTAGGAAGGCATTAACTTGGGGAGCTTCCTGGAGGAACATTACACTCTCTCTGCCTCAAGTACTTGTCAATGGGCTGCAGGTTATAGGGACATTTAATTTTAGCTACATTTCCTTCTGCCTTTGTTTCCCACATCATCCTTTAAGATAAGACAAAGTGTTCACAAGAGACGAAAATGAAATACTAATCTTTAAAAATTAAAATATAACCTTTAGAGAACAAAATAACAATAAAACAGTTGAAAGCTGAAAGCAGAGAGTTAAAAAAGCATAAAAAAAAGATAATTGGAGACATTTTCCAGATTGTAGGACATTATTATGACATTGCCAATGGTTAGTACATGAAACACTAAAACATGGTACTTGAAAATAGATCCCACACATAAATGAAAAGTTGATATATGGTGGACGTGGCATTTCAAATGAGTAAAATTTAGACAATTCAATGTGTTGTACATTTGTTTATTTGTATGAAAAAAGTACACACATTTCATATGTATTAAAATTATAAATATAAAACTTCATGTCTGCAACAAAATGACTATTATATAGGAATTTTTTTTTAATTATATTAGGTCTGTCAGATTTCTTTAAAAAGAAACAAACTTCAAAGTCTTATAAAAATATTTTATATTCTTGTTCTGAAGGATGTCTGTGGAAAGATAAAAAATGCACCCACACATCCCACAATCAAGGCAATAATTATAATATTAAATTTTAAAATATCTGTGCATGAAAAAAAGAAGTTATTTTCAGTGGGATTTCAAACTAGAAGAAGATTTTAACATGCAATATGTGAAAAAGTTAAGAAATCTTGTAACTCAGAGTTTTGATGAAAATACTGTAGAATCTTTTATTTTATCTATCTAAGGAATATGAGTTGGACTTATCACCATTTACTAAAATAATTTAGCATATCTACTAAAGTTGATAATATGAATATTCTACAGCAGAGCAATTCCAATCATTGTTATACAACTCCAAAGACATTCTCACACAAATTTATATCCAAGGAGATAATGAAAAAGTGTTGAAATCAACTTTACCGTCTGTATAAGCAAATATTTGGAAATGACGTATAAGTCAATCACAGGAAAATTGTTAAATCAATTTTTAGGTAGTTAAACAATGCAACACTATATATCAAAAAATAATGAGAATTATATATTTCAACATGGATAAATATGCTATATATAATATTGATCACGTAGCTATACAAGGATACAGGCACAGCTTCAACTCACTTAAGATAGAGAAAGAAATGGCATACATGGTAAAGATAAGTAACTCAGAATAATGAACATTAATAAGAAGTTTTTAAAAACACAATATTATATATACAGTGGATTATCAGCTATCAGAATGAATGGATACCCACCATTTACATTAATATGGATGGAACTGGAAGGTATTATGGTGAGTGAAATAAGCCAAACAGAGAAAGACAATTATATGGTTTCACTCATATGTGGATTATAAGAAATAGTGAAAGAGACTGAAATGCGGGAGAGCTAGGTTCTATCTCACAGAGTTGAAGAATGAATCTTACGGACAAAGGAGAATGAGTAAAGAGAAGTTTATTAAGTGAGGATACAGAGAAAGTGCTCAGAAGTGAGAGCAGTCCTGACGAGGTTGCCAGTGTGGGCCCCCACTGACAGTTTTTCATTTAAAACTGACCAGGGAGCCTGTGACCTTATCATTTTTGTGATATCCTGCTTTGAATAAGGACTGGTGATACCATCTTTAATGGCTTCCTTTTGGGTCTGGTTATTCTTTCTTGGTCACAACCAACTATCATTAAAAAACAAAACAAAACAAAAACAAAAACAAAAACAAAACATATATATCTTTTCCACCCATACCTAAGGGCAGGGTGGTCTGGTTTGTTCCCTTAGCTCTGGTTTCCTTATCTCTCACCATTTTTGGGATTTTGTTTTGTGAGCTTGATTCTGAGCCCCTCTACCTATCTCTCTCTCCCTACCTAGTCCTGCCTATCCTTTACTCAAGACTCTAAGGTAAGGAGGGAAACTGAGTGAGGAAAAATTAGAGAAGACAAGCCATGAGAGACTCCTAACTCTGGGAAATAAACAAAGGGTTGCAGAAGAGGAGGTGGGTGGAGAGATGAGGTAACCGAGTGATGGGCATTGAGGAGAGCACACGATGAGATGAGCACTGGGTGTTATACTATATGTTGGCAAATTGAATTTAAATAAAAGATTAAAAAATACAATATTGTTAGGGTTATGAAAGAGACTTCAACTCAATTTTTAATATTTGATCTCTTTAGTATATGGCAAATGCTTCCATATTGATTATTTTTATTCGTAATAAACAAACTTCTTGATGATCTTTTTAATAAAGCAAAATACCTCTTGAGGAAGTATTTTATTATAAAAAAAAGTAATGTAAAATTTAATATTGAAAAGATAAATAGAGAAATCTTTAAGATGTTGGTCATCTAAAAATGTCCACAGAAAATAAAACAAACAAAAATCGGGATGCTAAAAGAAAACTTTTCTCCTTAATTGAAATCTATCAGTTGAAAACAATAGAAGAAAGATGCAGTGTTGTTTTTTTTTTTTCTGTTAGAATTGTTGGCAAACTCAAATTTTGCACATCCATGTAACAAAAACACTAGAAAATATAAGTCAAGATTCCAACATTAGGCAGATAACATCTTAAGTTACAATAACTCAGGAAAATTTTAATAAAGGAACTATTTACAAAGTATGGGTAGGTGTAGGTGGAGAAAAGAGACAGGCAAGTCAACTGTACTTAGTGACAACAGAGCCAATATTTCCCTTAAACTCGAGGGAACAGGAGAAGTCATAGCTATCAAAAACCAAAAAAAAAGAAATTATATGAAGAAGGAACACTTGCGATAAGCAATCATCTTGATTGAAAATCAAAGGTATAGGGTGCTTAGATGGCTCAGTTTGGTTAAGCCTCTGACCTTGATTTCTCAGGGTCCTGAGATCAGACCCTTTGTAGGGCTCTGAGCTCAGCCTGGAGTCTGCTTGACCATTTCTCCCCGTCTCCCTCTGCCCCTCCTCTCACTTACCCTTACTCTCTCTCTCTCTTCTTCTCTATCTGAAATAAATAAATATTTAAGAGAAATAAAATCAAAGGCAGTGGAGTTAAAAATGATGAAAAAGGAAATAAAACATTTAAAGTATATTTTGCATGATTTTCACAACATGAATTTCGAGTTAGTAATCACACCTGCCTTCTTCAGCCATTCAGTCCCTTTTACATTTACAGTCTCCTAGCATCTAGACGGATGTTTTGTTCCTGGAGAGGTGACCCAAAAATTTGTTCTGCAAGATGTGATGTGATTCATTAGTAGTTTAGGTTTTGGTGTGTTGTCAGAATTTTCCATTGAGTAGAAGTATCAAGCAGAAAATCCTCAGTGATTCCCTTAAATTCCAGATATGATTATTCTTCCCCAGATTTGTAGTTGAAATCCTATTTCTTCCTGATAATCCAGATCAATCTCAGTATCCAATAAAGTAAGTTCCCCTTCTGCCTGTTGTTTCAGGGGCACGGGGATTCTAAAACAGCTAGGGGGCTAACCCAGCTTCCAAGTCATCAAAACTAAAATCATCTTTCTTACTGAAGCTGTTTTCCTCTGGGAACTAAAATCTCCAAAACAATGGCATTCAAGGTTATGGGAACGAGCAAAAATCGTTTCATGTGAGATTGTTAAAAGTACCTGTGTGATAGAACACTCTCACTACCTTGGTTTATGAACCTGTGTGTCCAAATTGTAAGAAAAAATATATAAATTTTGCCATATGCTGCAGTTTATTGGACAGCACCTCAGTTTCTCAGCATATTGTCTTCCAATTAATGCCATAAATGAACTCTCAGTAAGTTTTAACCATCAACCCAACTGGCTTCTGGGTGATGACCAGTGAATTATAAGGAAGTGATTCCACTACTATATATATATATATATATATATATATATATATATGTATTTCAGTGAAAAAAATGTGCATATTGACTACAGATGATGCTGTATAGGATACCTTGTGAATACAGAAGGATTCGGGAAACTTATTGTAGGTGGCGTGGCACTGCAGAAGCTCTGCATAGGTCTATCAAAATGCAGAAAAGGAACTGTCCTGCTTTATGATGGGAGGGTTCTAATAAAATCAACCTGAAAACAGTAGTTTACTCCAAACAATAATGTCACTAAGGGCTAACTATTGGGTCCTGAGTATTGGAATGTTGGGCACTGAGCAGAGTTACAACAAGATCAGCTTTGGCTAGAACAGGTCCCTAAGTTATAGAGACTATTAACAGCCTAATTCTTTGACATCGTGCTGTTTATTGGCCCTGTAAGACATTATTAGGATGTCCAGGTAAAGAGGTTGACTGTCATCCAGAGCATGGGCCACCTTGTCCTCTAATGACTGAGGATTTCTACTGCCTCAGATGTTCACTGCATTCACTTACAATCTCAGCTATTTCTCAACTCGGTGCCTATTCTAAGAAGCCCATCCTTATTACCAATTGTCCAATGTTACTATTTATAAGTTCCTGATGAGGTTTCAACTGGTTCTGGCACACTATGGAGATTCATATCAACCTTGGCTGCCTTTCTTCCTCCTGTGTTAACTGGAGGCATTAGAAGGTTGAAAGAAAGTCGGTAAATTAAACTTATATTGGTTTGTAAACTGGGCCCCGTACACAGAGGCCTAGGGGAGACTAAAGAAAGAGACAAGCCATCTGGATTGGTAGGTGGCAGGTTTCATAAGCAAGAGAAATTACTTATGAGGCTTGTCTTAGGCAGCTGCAACATGAGTAGATCTCTGCACCCACCCACCAGAATTTTACAAGTTTATTTCGAGATCTTGACTGGGTTCAGTCATGTACAGTGTCCAGATGGTCTCAATAGCACCATTCTCTCTCAAGACTAAGTCCTCGAAAATGGCTTTAGCTGTGGGAACATTGGGTAGAAATGTACATTCAAAGGACAGGGGAGTGGATTAGGAGGACTTTAATTGCCTGGGTCTGCCTTGAAAGTCAATCGGTGGTCATATCTCAATTACATACCCCAACAGATCGTTTACTAAGTTTGCTTTTGGCTTCTGAAACTTGGTTCCAGTTACCTACATACCGCCTCAAATATATAATGAATACTGCCCTACACAACCAATTTTATGATATAATATATAAATATATATATATTCAAATCATGGTGACTAGCAGCCTCTCCTGCTCAAGGTCCTACTCAGATCTGTCAGTCCTATGGATTACCAAATTACCCAATTATCTGTTACCTAATTACCTGATAATTTATGATTTCATAAATCTATCATTTGACTGGTAAGCCAGAGTGGTACTGGCTTTCTGGAAAGCAGTACAAATTTAGAACCAGCACCTTATATCCTCTGAAAGTTCTGGGTAATACTTATTTCCTAAGGCTGTGTCACCACTCCATCACAAAAAGCTGCAGGATCCTCTTGAAAATGTGCATGGGAGGGTCCACGGATGGCCATGTTGTAAAATTATCTTCAAGTATTTCTCTCCCCTTCAGACAATGGTCTCCGATTATATGACAAACATCCACAAAGTAGGGAAGGAGCTCAGCATCCTCATGGTTTTCACTTAAGTAAGGGTTTTTTTCTTTCTGTCCATATCAAGTAACACTTGAATAGACTATATATAGTCTATTCAATATATATATGGAGAAACAGAGAGAGAGAGAGAAGTAAGAGGAGCAGAGGGAAAGAGAGAATCTTAAGCAAGCTTCATGCCCAGCACAGAGCCCAACTCAGGGTTGGATCTCACAACCCCAACATCATGGCCTGAGCTGAAATTAAGAGTTGGACACTTATACCTGAGCCACCCGGACACTCCTAGACTGTCTATCTTTTACATTCCTGAGGACTTGTGATAGTTTGGCCACCAGTCTTATCTCTGATGGTGCACTACAATCCGGCCTCTGAGATCGCATTTTTCTCATTGAGATCAGGGAATTCAATTCTATCCAGCACTTGCCACCGTCATTTCCAGCTCACAAATGACATTTATAGAGTTCTCCGGGGATACTGATCCATGCCCTCATCCTGCCAATTTTTAAATGTCTTATTGAAAGTAGCATCCTGTAGTTCCCCTCTGGTGGTAACTGCACATAATAGATCTGCTATAATATTCCCACGTAGGTGGGGATGAGGTGCAGGTCAAAATCAGAGTGGAGATCTAAGTTAAAATATTAACATTTTTTATTTCTAACCATACTTGAATTTTTAGAGCCTGACTCTCTCTGGGTGTTTTATTCATAAATTTCCACTGGTAACAGTACAGAAGAAAACTGTTTATTTTTTTAATATTCTCAATTAAAATGTAAATATTTCTGAAATAGGTTATACAGTATTCCTGAAATATGGTTAAAGGGCCATCAAAATTATTTAAAGGCACTTATTAGAACTGGAGGTTCCTGGGTCTCTCACAGGGACAATTGAATCAAATTCCCTAGATATCTGGTAATATGCATTTTAACAACATTTTTTAGATGATATATATATATATCTCAAAGGTGAAATGCATTTGCAAGGAGATAGGATAGTCAGAGTTCAGAACTGTGTTAACCATCCAAAAGTGGTTCTCATGGTGCAGCAGGAGAAGAGAGATTGGAGAAAGAGAAGAAAGGTGTCATATTGTTTTTATAATAATTCCTTTCCCATGGGTCATGAAATAATTTTCAGATGTTTGCACTACAAACCCAGAACATGCTTTTTATCTCTCATCATATATAGTCTCCTTTTAATCTCTAACCAGCACAGTGGTTGGAAGACACTTGCTAGGTTCTTTCTCAACATGGGACTAAAAACCCTTAATAAAATGGCAATTGACCATTAATTTAAAGTGAACCTGGATCCAAAATAACTGCCTATTGGGATAGGTTGATAAGTTTCAGAAATAGAGTGGAATCGGGGCTAGAGGTTACTCTCACTTGGAATGTGACAGGATGTAGAAGGGCTCAGAGGTATCCTCAATACTCAGTTTCTGTTTGCTGATTCCTCCTGCAAATGCCCACCTGTCTGCCTGAGAACTTTCACTGGAAATGGTGGGGAATTAATGGCCCTGCAAGCAATCCTCAACCAGTGATGAGTAGAATTGGTGGATAAATAAGCAAGCTTCCTCACCCGATAGATAAGACATCACTGGGGAACATTTCATAGGGTCTTTCAAAGAGGCCTCCTGTGGGTGGATCTCCAGTGGCCCCCAGAAGTTTCTTCCTGTTAACCTACTATATTTTAACTTTCTATTTTTCCCTGGCTTACTAACACCCACCCTTAAGCATTCTTCCTGCAATCTCCTCAAATCTTCGTTTTTTTCCCAGGGTAGCACAATTTAAGACAAGGAGATATTAACATGAAGAGTTTGATTATTTTTAATGTTTTGAACAGTGTCTGGGGAGGTTACATTTACTATTAACATTTAAAACAATTTAACCTTTGTGTATGGTGCAAGAGAGTGGTCTAGTTTCATTCTTCTGCATGTGGATGTCCAATTTTCCCAGCACCATTTATTGAAGAGACTGTCTCTTTTCCAGTGGGTAGTCTTTCCTGCTTTGTTGAATGTTAGTTGACCATAAAGTTGAGGGCCCACTTCTGGATTCTCTATTCTGTTCCATTGATCTATGTGTCTGTTTTTGTGCCAGGACCTCACTGTCTTGATGACCACAGCTTTGTAGTACAACCTGAAATCCAGCATTGTGATGCCCCCGGCTCTGGTTTTCTTTTTCAATATTCCCTGGCTATTTGGGCTCTTTTCTGATTCCACACAAATCTTAAGATGATTTGTTCCAACTCTCTGAAGAAAGTCCATGGTATTTTGATAGGGATTGCATTGAATGTATAAATGCCCCAGGTAGCATTAACATTTTCACAATATTAATTCTGCCAATCCATGATCATGGAATATTTTTCCATCTCTTTGTGTCTTCCCCAATTTCTTTCAGAAGTGTTCTGTAGTTTTTAGGATATAGATCCTTTATCTCTTTGGTTAGGTTTATTCCTAGATATCTTATGCTTTTGGGTGCAATTGTAAATGGGATTGACTCCTTAATTTCTCTTTCTTCAGTCTCATTGTTAGTGTATAGAAATGCCCCTGATTTCTGGGCATTGGTTTTGTATCCTGCCACGCTACCAAACTGCTGTATGAGTTCTAGCAATCTTGGGGTGGAGTCTTTTGGGTTTTCTATGTACAGTATCATGTCATCAGCGAAGAGGGAGAGTTTGACTTCTTCTTTGCCAGTTTGAATGCCCAATGTTTATAGCAGCAATGTCCAAAATAGCCAAACTGTGGAAGGAGCCTCGGTGTCCATCGAAAGATGAATGGATAAAGAAGATGTGGTCTATGTATACAATGGAATATTCTTCAGCCACTAGAAACAACAAATACCCACCACTGGCTTCGATGTAGATGGAACTGGAGGGTATTATGCTGAGTGAAGTAAGTCAGTCGGAGAAGGACAAACATTATATGGTCTCATTCATTTGGGGAATATAAAAATAGTGAAAGGGAATAAAGGGGAAAGGAGAGAAAATGGGAAATATCTGTGACAGTGACAGAACATGAGAGACACCTAATTCTGGGAAACAAGTGGGTGGGGGGTTGGGGCGACTGGGTGACAGACACTGAGGGGGGCACTTGAAGGGATGAGCACTGGGTAATATGCTATATGTTGGCAAATCGAACTCCAATAAAAAAATATATATATATAAAAAATTTAACCTTTTCTCTCCAAATTTAGAGTTAGGAATTAGAGCTAAAGTTAGATTTAATTTGAGGAAGTTTTTTTTCCCAAGTTTTTCCAGCGTAGCACTCAATACCAGAAGACTGTTAATATACGTTCACAGATAATGAGAATTTAGGCCACGAACACTTTATACCTGGTAAATTTGGCATGCCAATTTAAAATTAGCAACCATTTTAAGTAAAACAAAACTCAAGGAATACGGTAACCATGAATTCTTGAAAAAAAAAACACGGAATTTTGAATATTAAAACCTCATTAACTTAATGGGGGAACAAAACATTCTGTAACTAATCTCTCATGTCAGTCTCTCACTGGTGAATACTACAGCTAGTCACATATAAAACAAAGATTAGGCATATTTAAAGAGCAAAATTGAAATAACTGTACTTCGAGCTTATGAAAACGTCAGAGATAAGTGAGGTAGAGAGGGTGTACATATTCTGACTTCAGAGTCTTTTTTCCCCCAAATCAAAAGTTGGTATATAATATAAAAGAGTTGTAGTTATTAGAAAAATAAAAGGTAGTGCCCACTTTTTTATGGTTAATCATTATAACTATTGTATTATAAATTATAGCTATCATGTCATGAATTATAACTATCATAAAGAAACATTTACTTGAAATTATTTAATTTCACTTCAGTTTCCTTCAAATTCAGTAAGATTTAGCATATTTTGTTAATCACATTTTAAGTAGTAAGTACTCCGTTTTAAACTCCTGTCATCCTATTTTTTTACAATTAAATCTGGAACCTTTCACCAAAATAAAGACAACAAATTTGTGGTGGTATTTCTTCGCTCTTTCCTTGCTTTTTTTTTTTTTTTTTTTTTTTTTTTATGGGGTGTGTGTGTGTGTTTCTTTTGTATTTCTATGTTGCTCAATTTATTGAAAATAAGTGTGCACTCTCTTAAAAACCCACAGCATCATTACTACTTTGAATATTTGTGAAAATAAATAAGAAGCTTTAATGTGTAGCTCTGTACACATTTTTAAAGACTTTATTTATTTATTTTATAGAGAGAGAGCACACAAACAGGGGAAGCAGCAGATGGAGGAGGATAAGCAGGTTCCCAGCTGGCCAGGGAGCCCTACAAGGGGCTCCATCCCAGGACCCTGAGGTCACAACTTAAGCTGCAGGTAGATGCTTTTTAAAAATTTTTTAAAGGTTTTAGTTATTCATTCATGGGAGACACAGAGGGTGGCAGAGACATAGGCAGAGGGAGAGGCAGGCCCCACCCTCTGTGGGGAGCCTGAGCAGGACTCGATCCCAGGACCCCAGGATCACCACTTGAGCCAAAGGCAGATGCTCAACCACTGAGCCACCACAGGGCCTCCCTGTAGACAGTTCTTAGCAGAGAGTAAGATAATGTTAGAAATAGTGTTTGTTTCTCTATTTTCCATTGTCATAAATTCATCTGAAATGCACACAAATTTATAGACTTAATCATATAAATTCCTTTATGTGAAACTCTAGTTGTTTAAAATCATGTGTCATATTTTAGTTGCAGGGTTTTATTCATGTACTGTGATCTATTTCAGTCATTCAGGCATTTAATGGAAATTTCTGACCTTGATAATCACTCTCTGCTTTAATGCTTTAATGTGTATTTCACTCCTGGACATAGCTACTGTTGATTTATCATTCATTTATTTTTTACAGTTTTTTTTTTTTAATTGAAGTACAATAGCTACTGTTTATTTAATTGGGCCTTATGTGGAAGAGATCACCATCTTTAACTAGAAACAGAATTCTGTCTTTTTTATTACAGTTGGTTATTCTTCACTCCTGGAGTTTATGAAGTTGGGTCCATCAAGCTTAAGTCCCATCACCTCCGCAGAATGAATGAACAGACCTCTTCTACTGTGGAAATGCTACTACAGCTCCCTTCAGCCACAGATACCCAACTTCCAGCCTCTGGAAAAAGAAAGCCTATGGGGGGGAACAGTCACCTCTCACTGTACACTCACTCATTGTAGCCATGTAGCACACTCCTCAGCCCACCATCTTAATCATGTGCGCTGCCCACCTTGACTCCTGCTCTCCACTACCCACCCCCAGCACTAACCCCTAAAGTCTACCATCTGCTCTTATTTTCCAGACTTACTTCTTATCCCCGTGCTGTATATTTGCTTTCTCACTGGTGAGTTCATAGCGTTCTTCCTGATCTTTGTCAAGAAGGTTTCAGCCAAGAGACAGTGATTTATGCGTATTGATGATTCTTTGTAGTAGAACATCCACTCACGTTGCAGTCATGATGATCATTCAGTACGTCTGTGATCCTCAGTTAACTGGACACCTCCTAATGAATCACCACTAAGTTGCTCTTAGAATGAAGTATTGTTTAGCTCCAATGATCTAAACCAAGGAGATAATACTTTTCTTTTGTCACTTTTAGTTTTATTACATTGAGACTGACCACTGTCTAAACGACAGGATTTTTGTCCCTCCTCCAGCAAGTTTTATGTTGTAGACCAGAAGGCCAATTAACAATTCATCAGGGACACATGGGTGGCTCATCTTGATGAGCATCTGCCTTTGGCTCAGGGCAAGATCCCAGGATTCTGGGATCCAGTCCCACATCGGGCTCCCTGCATGGAGCCTTCTTCTCCCTCTTTACATCTCTGCCTCTCTCTGTGTCTCTCATGAATAAATAAATAAAATCTTTTTTTTTTTTTTATAAATTAATTTTTATTGGTGTTCAATTTACCAACATACAGAATAACACCCAGTGCTCATCCTGTCAAGTGTCCCCCTCCGTGCCCGTCACCCATTCACCCCCACCCCCCGCCCTCCTCCCCCTCCACCACCCCTAGTTCATTTCCCAGAGTTAGGAGTCTTTCATGTTCTGTGTCCCTTTCTGATATCTCCCACACATTTCTTCTCCCTTCCCTTATATTCCCCTTCACTATTATTCATATTCCCCAAATAAGTGAGGACATACACTGTTTGTCCTTCTCCGATTGACTTACTTCACTCAGCATAATACCCTCCAGTTCCATCCACGTTGAAGCAAATGGTGGGTATTTGTTGTTTCTAATGGCTGAGTAATATTCCATTGTATACATAAACCACATCTTCTTTATCCATTCAAAATCTTAAAAAAAAAAAAACAATTCATCAAAAAGTTTCATAAAGATTTGTATATGTTAATGGTCTCCACGTTTAATACATACTTCTGATATTATCCTTTTTATACAGATTCAAAGTATATTAACTATCTATTGCTAATACCCAAGGCCAGATTAATTATATCTTTTGGGTTTTATAATTGCATTTGCACTCTGACCTCAAAATTCTTCATTTACTTAATTAAACACTACTTTTAGTAAATTTTGTCACCTGGAAATATATTTTCCTACAGTTTGCTCTATTCATGAGGCGATTTTATTTCCCATAAGAGTTGTGTTAATAGAGTTCACCTCATTGAAGTTTAAACTATTAATTTGATTCCGAAATGAGGTAATTATTGTCCCCATAATTTGTGGACATCATCATAAATTGCCCTGCACTTAGGGTGTATATCTTTTACACCAGTAAAAACTTTTGTTGATTGGTGGAAATTTTAAATATGTATTTGTTGATATTTTGCATCATCACTTTTACCAATTTAGAATAATCTTTTACAGAACTCTTTGCACCAGTCACTGGAAGCTTACTATAATGTTTTATATTTCAATTAGCTTCATGAATCTGTAAAATGTGAATAATAAAGATTCATGTTATCAGATTAGATTTTGAGTCCTATATAACAATGCTTCTTGAATGTGCCCTATTCGGGGAAATAATGAGAAGAAAATATTAAAAAGTTATTTCTCTCCCTTTTTTTTTTTTTTAAACTAGTAAAGGCAGGTACAATTAAAGCTTTCTCATTATTTCACTTTGGTCTTAAGAGTAAGTGTTCTTACTCTTCTGAAAGAAAAGGTTCTTTGTCATGGAAAGGTTTATATGTTAAATTGTGGGCAAGGTATAAATTCTGTATTGATTATCAATTGATAGAAAGCAAAGTCCCCCAAAATTAATGGATTAAAACAACAAAGGGGTGTTATCTCATAGAGATGCTGAGGGTTAGGAATCTAGAGATAGCTTAGCTGTAGCTTTCTGGCTCAGAGTGAGCATGAGATTTAGGCCAGACTTCAGGTGGGACTGCATCCCTGAGAGGCACTTTTACTCCTTTGTCTGGTGTTTGATACTGCCCAGTGGTTTAGTTTCCTACCATCTGGTCTTTCCTTACAGAAGACTGCCTCGAGTGTTCTGGGGATATACCAATTGCTTTCCCCAAAAATGAGTGATGAGAAAGAGAGATAGAGAAAGAGAGAGGAATAAGATCAAAGTTTAGTCTTTATAACCTAATTGGAAAAAGGTCATATCATCGCTTTTTAAAATATTTATACATGTGTCTCTGTCTGTGTGTGTGTTTACAATACAGTTTTGTTAGAACTTAGAGAACATACACTTAACACAGACTAAGAAAAGATGTAGGGATAACACAAGGAGATACACCAATTTGCCTCCATTTTTCTCTATTTGTTTGTCTCATGCCATCCATTTATTTGTCACTCCTGAGCTTGGTATAATAATAGAATATTCACTCAGTTTGAATGTGACATTTGTCATCCATAAATGAATTTATTAAATCATCTCGTCTAGGGGAAGCGGGCCTTCTTTCCTCAGTAGCTTTTATTTTGTTTCATTTTTGACATTTCTTATTGTGGGAAAGATGTAGATAGTATTTTAGCTCTTGTTTTTTTTAGCACAATTCGGTGCTATTTATTATATACACTATTGTAAATCATTACCACTCTCTATTTCTAAAACTTTTTCATCATCCCTAGCAGAAATACTGTAACCTTTAAGCAGTAATTCCTCAGTGGCTGCTCCACTGGTCCCTGGTGAACTGTGATCCACTTTCTATCTTTAGGAACTTATCATTCTAAATATTTCATATGATATAATATATATTCCCACATAACTTTGTCCTTTTGTATCTAGTTTATTTTATTTAGCATAAAAGGTTTTTAAGAGGCTCATCCACATTGCCACATGCATCTGCACTTTATTATTTTGATTGCTGAATAACATTTCACTGTATTAATATTATACCACATTTTATTCATTGATGAAAAGTTTGTCCTTGTTCCATTGTCTTATGTTTGGTCTTTGTCAAGGATCAGTTGGCTATATTTATGAAAGTCTAAATATGTCTTTGGGTTCCATTGATCAATTTTGTCTATATTCTTTTGTCAATACCACACAATTTTGATTACTGTTTCTTTATAATAAGACTTGAAGTTGGATAGTGTCAGTCCTCCAACTTCGTTCTTCTCTGCCAATATTGTGTCACTTATTCTGTTTTTTTTTTTTTTGATTGTTTTTGCCTTTTAACATAAACTTTTATCTACAAAATAACTTGCTGGGATTTTTTTTAAGGTTTAATGTTTTTTCTTTTTTTTTAAGATTTTATTTATTTATTCATGAAAGACACAGAGAGAGAAAGAGAGGCAGAGACACAGGCAGAGGGACAAGCAGGATCCACGCAGGGAGCCCGATGTAGGACTCAATCCCGAGACTCCAGGAACATGCTCTGAGCCAAAGGCAGATGCTCAACCACTGAGCCATCCAGGTGTCTTTTGACTGGGATTACACTGAATTTATAGATCAATTTGTGAAGAAGTGACATTTTGACAATATTGAATTTTCCTACCTATGAACATGGTATATTTCTCCTAAAGTTAGTTTATCTTTGATTGTATTCATCATAATTTTATCATTTTCCTCATATATCTTATACACATTTTATTAGATTAATTACTAAACACTTCATTAATGGGGTGCATATGGCATTTCATTTTTGAATTTCTAGTCATACTTGTTCATTGCTGATATATAGAAAAACAAATGACTTTATCTATCTATCTATCTATCTATCTATCTATCTATCTATATATGTATATTTTTTAAGATTGTATTTATTTGAGAGACAGTGGGAACATAAGCAAGGGGAGTGGCAGGCAGAGGGAGGGGGAAGCAGATTCCCCATTGAGCTGGGAGCGTGATGTGGTACTTGATCCCAGGACCCCGGTACCATGACCTGAACTGAAGGCAGACACCCAGTGACCCTATGACTTTATATTATCTATGTATCTTGCAACTTTGCTATAATCACTTATTACTTCCAACAGTTTTTAGTTGTTCTTGTTTCTTTCAGATTTTCTACATAGACAATCATGGCGTTTGCAAGCAAAACACTTCTTCAACACTTACCTCATCTTGCCTGGAGCCTGGTGAGGACCCTGAATGATAGGTCTGTATTCTCTAGTATTTCTAAGCATTTGTCTTGTTCTGGGTATGAACATAGCCTTCTAAGATTCCCCTTATTCATCCATTCTTTCAGATGTCTTAATGTCCCAAAGAAATTCTTTCTAGCTTTTGCTCCCAGGTAGAGGCAGGCTATTATATGTTTCAAATGTAATTTTTTGCCAAAAGAGTCTGCGGTTTGTCAGGTTGGCTTGTAGTGTTTAAGAGCAATGACTACTTCTTTTATGGCCTGAATTCTGATTTGGAGGAAACAGATATAATTAAAAATTTGGTCACTCCTACAGTTGTGCCCCAGGTAGGTTATAATAGATATACAAAATAATTGGCAAACATCTGCTCTGACCCCTTCAGAACTAGGAACCAAAGTCCTATTCTCTGGGAATGTAGTTTTCCCTCTTTAAGGCTGTTGTTACCCCAGGATGGGTAAGGCAAGAGAAAGTCAAAACTCTGCAAAATTTTCCACAATTTTAAAGTTGCTTTTTTTCATGATCCGGTATTTCCTTGGTTGCTGTAAACTTTGGCCATTTTCCAGAAATCTGACAAAATTAATTTTGACAGTTTTTGCTTGTTTTTTAATGTTTCTGTTGGGGGGGGTGTGATGAGAGCTTAGTGACAACTATATTTTGATGGAGATACTCAAACTATTATGTTGGCCATATGCTTCCAGTTGCACAGGCTGATCTTGATACAATGTTGAAAGGGACTACGCCAGGGTGTGAATATCATGAGGCAGGGAAGATTGGAGGCCAACGTGGAAGCTGTCTATAACAACATAACTTTCATTTCTTGGTGACTTTGAGAGAGATAAAGAGAGAAATAAAATTAGTTAAGGGAGATTTTGGTAATTATTTTTTCCATTCTGAGTCTCAGAATCCTGACTCACAAAATTAGAAATAATTCACTTTATTCAGATATATGCAAGCACACATACATATGTGTGCACATGATAAAAATATAGAAAAACATTTTTAATTAAAAAATGTATGAAAGAGACACTTCGTCACCTCAGCATCTCAGCAGGAGACATGATATATTGAAAGCATTAACAGAAACAGACACTGAAACAACTTTTATCATAGTTTGGTTAGGGTTAGGCGAATGAGGATGACTAAACACTAAGTTAAGAACAACAGCAGGAAGCCAATATCACACTCAGTTGGAGGTGAAAAAGGAGAGGATTTTGTGATGAGAACCTGGAGAATTCTGTAGCTATGGATGGGAGCAGTGCGATAGGGCCTATGGCTTTTGGAAAAGGATACAGACACAGCACAGCAGGCAAACGAGACAATATCCCAAAATCACAATCCTCCAGTCTTCTGACCTCCAGGCTGTACTTCTCATTAGCAAAAACTAAGCTAAAGTCAGGAAAGATGAAACCCTTATCCTCGGGTTCAGCTTTCTAAGACACAGTTTCAAGGTGGAGCCATGAGGAGGATAGGTCAGAGCAGGGAAGTGGAGAATGTCTAACATAATCTGACTTTCATACACACAATACAACAAAGTATAATTTTACTAAGAAGAGCTAGTAAAAACCAAGTAAAAAGAGAGTAGATGAGTAAAAAGAAGCCAGGTAGGGGCTAAATGTGAAAAACATGGCTTCAATTCCTAAAAGCTAAAGTTAGGTAATTTATTTGCTTCTTCCAGCCAATGCAAAGATCAAATTTTGGTCAGTTCAATGAATGATAGTATCATAAAAGAACAGAGAATTTACTGAAGTATAGGACTGCTATTCCCAGTACAGTGGCCAAGGAGACATTTCTAGTCTTGGTCCTTTTGCAGGAAACCGCAATTTATTGAACCCTGCAAACTTACAGAAAAAAAAAAAGACATAGAAAACTTTAACAAAGTTATATTTTATAGTGTCCCATAATCACTGCTGCCAAAAGTATTTTCAATACAACCATTCCAAGGAGACTGAAATAAAGCACTTTATATTTGCAACCTCAGCTGTTCTGATGTGATCCAGGGATAGATTATGTAGAGTAGATAAACCGCATACCCCAAAGGTTATATCAAAAAGGTTATATTTTGAGCAGAGCACCAAGAAATTGGCACTTACATTTCCTGATGGGTATTTGGAGTGTGGCTAAACTACACTGAAGGTTACATTAAAGGCCATATGATATTTCTCGTAAACCCTCTAGGCACCTATGTTCCCTATCATTCTTTTTCATGAACCCTCTTCCTTTGCCTCACTCTTAAAATTTAGTGCAGTCCTGGGGTTTCATTCTGCCTATTTCTCTTTTCAATGTGTGCATGCCATATATGAACTATATAATTCATTTTCATATTTCCAGTGTTCTATGTGATGATGATTCCCAAATGTTTACCACCTGCCCTGATTTTCCTCTTGAGCTTTAATCCCCCAAATTTGGCTTACCAACTAGATATCTCCAGTTGGACCTCCCAGGGTTATTTGAAATTCAGCATGGCTTTAGCATTCTGCACCAGTCTTGTTCTTTGGATTGCTCTCAAATGATCAGTCTTTAACTGTATCATTATTTTACAGCCTACTAAGGTTAGACTTAACAGAATTCTCATAACAAAGCCACACTGCTTCATAGTATAGGTAAGATTATGGTTTTTGACTGTGACGCACCAAACAGGTTTTTGGTTCCTTGGAGACATAGTGGCTACCAGTCCAAATAGTTTTTTGTTTGTTTGTTATCTTTATTGGTCTGAACAATCCTAGGAGTTCTGTGGATACTGACAGTCTGGTGCAGCTTTCTTCTCTCTCAAATATGTTCTTTCTATATTTTACTCACAGCTTCTAGCAAAAAGGATGCTTTTATTTTCTCCCAGGACTTCACACTCTAGGACTTCACACTCTAGAGGCAACTATCTTGATTTAAAGCAGCAGGGTGAGGGTTTAGTTTTGCCAGATGTTGGAAACTTGTTCCACTTATATTCATTTTTGAATCAGAGTCATGGGCTTCTCACCTACTCCTCACTTTAGGGCCCGAATTTTACAGTGCATATCCTGAGCAAATTGATTTGATTTGTAGAGACTATGTGAGTAAACAATTGCCTTCCCAGGGTCAATAACCAACTTAGTGTTTCTATTTCCTTTCTTCTTACCTCCTAAATCTGGGTTCATTTTTCTTAACATTGAATATGCATTAGAATTAATTGTTGAGCTTTTGATTACCAATATGCAGACAAATGAGAATTGCTGCTATATACTGTTTTCTTTTACTTGGACAACTGTTTCCCAGAAATTTACTTGCCATTTGTCAGATCCTTCTAGAATTTACTCAAAAATCACTTCTCATTGAGGACAAACCCTTCCTATATAAAATATTGTGTTTTCCAGCACCATATGTATCTCTTAGGACCCCGGGATCATGACTTGAGCTGAAGGAAGACACTTAACCGACTGAACCACCCAGGCACCCCATGATGAAGATTTTTAAATGATGTTTAAAGTGTATACAAATTTCATCTATATAAGATTGTGTTTGAAATTCATATGTTGGTAATCTATATGAGTCACATCTAGGATTTAGGCAAAACAATCTGTTATCAAACACATTTAATATTTTTTACTGATGTATGGAACAATCTATGTGGTTTTAATATTATACAAATGTGTGGCCAGATAATATTGTGAAACAATATATCTACGTCTTTATGAGGGTGTCTTTCCTTGTTTTTCCAATCATTTAATAAGACAGTTTCAATTTTTTTCTTAATAGTAATATATACAGAGAAAAAAAATAACCCAAAGTCAAGAACATTTTCTGGCTATTAATATCCAAATTTCAAGCCCTTAATAAAACTTAGAAGAAAGAACAATCTTGGCTAAGGACATTACGATTTAAGAAATAGAATGGCAAGGAAATCTCTTACATCTAGTAAAAGAATTCCCAGGCTGAGTAAAGAGGCAGAAGTCATGTGGATCCAGTTGCCTTAGCATCCTGAAAGTTACTGAGGTTCAAAGGAGCCCTAGAGACTACCAGGAGTGTGATACACTGAGATACATATGGAGCCACTTACCTGTTTTTTTCAGCAATATTTAGTGACTGTATCTACATGTCAAGTACTATTTTAAGCTTTTTTTTTTAATTTTTATTTATTTATGATAGTCACACACACAGAGAGAGAGAGAGAGGCAGAGACACAGGCAGAGGGAGAAGCAGGCTCCATGCACCGGGAGCCTGACGTGGGATTCGATCCCGGGTCTCCAGGATCGTGCCCTGGGCCAAAGGCAGGCGCTAAACCGCTGCGCCACCCAGGGATCCCTCAAGTACTATTTTAAACTGGTAATAGAACAACGTAATAGAGCAACAAACAAAAAATATCCAAATCTCTCCTCTCATGGATCTTACATTCTAATAATATGGGGTAAAGGGAAGAGTGCTGGGAAACAAGTGAACAGATCATCAGGAGGTGAAAAGGGCTATGGAAATGATGTAGAACAAGAAGGATAGAGAGGGTAACACGTTTTACTCCAAATGTATAAATTGAGCAGGCCCAGGAATCTGCATTTAGAATGAATGAGGATATGTGAGAGATGCTTGATATTTCTAAACTTACCTAGGAAGGTAGAAAAAAATAGTAAAACCAACAAAATATATGTAAATGGCAATAATCATAAAACATAGGGAAACATTATTCAGATCTACATACAAACATAACACATGTGTAAATATATAAACTATATGACATATACAAAATGTATGCCATATTTATATATAACATGTCTGAATATTTACAGAGATGCATATATATGAAGATTAACATATTTATAAATAGTACAGAGTGTAATAACCTATGGATATGACTATATACATATATTTTAATATTTTATTTATTTATTCATAAGAAACACACACACACACAGAGGCAGAGACAGGCAGAGGGAGAAGCAGACTTCCTGTGAGGAGCCCAATGTGGGGCTTGATACCATGGCCTGGAATCACATCCTGAGCAGAAGGTAGAAGCTCAACCACTGCACCACCCAGGTGTCCCTCTATTTATATATTTAAACATAATATTACTTTTTTAGTAAAAGGGAAATAAGATAAAATCAAAAGGAATTCTGAACTATATGTATGTATGTATGTATGTATGTATGTATGTATATATATATATATATATATGATAATAAAGAATTACTAAGAATTTAGAGTTGTGGTTGGAATCTTCCCTTTTAACAAGCACCTCCTATAATTTTGATGTAATCTTTAGACTATACATTAAAAGGGGTGTGTAGTAGATGTGCACTTCAGCTAAAAGCAAGGAACTTATGATAACATTTTCATGAAACAATCTTACACCCCAAATCCACAACATAAATGTTAATATCATAGTTTAATTTTGTTTCTAAATTCCAATAAAATTAGGTCAAAGGAAACATCTAATTACAAGATAAGTAAGTTCTGGTGCTCTAATGTACAGCAGTGATAACACTTAATAATACTGTACTGTATACTTGAAAGTTGTTAGGAGAGTACATCTTAAATATCCTCACCACAAAAAAGAAATTGTCATTATGTGTGTGACATGATGAAGCTATTAGCTAATGCTATGCTGATGATCATACGGTAATATGTAAGTGCATAATCAACAAATTTTACATCTTAAACTTACACAATGTTATACATGTCAATTATATCTCAAAAGAGCTGGTAAAAGGGGCACCTGGGCGGCTCAGTTGGTGAGCATCTGCCTTTGGCTCAGGTCATGATCCTGGGGTCCTGAGATCGAGTCCTAAACTGGGGACTTTGCGGGGAGCCTGCTTCTCCCTCTGCCTATGTCTCTGCCTCTCTCTGTGTATCTCATGAATAAATAAATAAAATCATAAAAAATAAAGCTAATAATTCCAATAAAATTGCATCTTGTCATTAAAAACAAAACATGCTTCTCTTACTTTGAATTTAATTCAGACTATTTGCTCTGTTTTATACAGTGTAAACATTTGTTATTCACATTGTAGGATTAAATTGTAAATAAATTGCACAATAAAATTGTACATTTAACTTAAATTATGTAGGCATTTTAGCTTGACCAAATAAGTTCAATTAAGATGCAATTACAAATAAACCATACTGACTTTAAATAAATAGACTTTATTTTTTTAGAACAGTTTTAAGTTCATAACCAAATTGCACAGAAAATGTGAAGTCCCTGTGCACTGCCTATCTCCACCCCACACTCAGCACCTTCCCCACTATTTAAATCCTTCACCAGAGTGATGCATTTGTTAAAATTGACTAACCAACTTTGACACATCGTTATCACCATAAATCCAAAGTTTACATTAAGATTCACTCATGGTATTGCATGTTTTAGGGGTTTGAAAGATGTATAACATGTATACATCATTGCAAAATTATACAGAATACTTTCACTCTCCCCCAAATTCTCCATGCTCTGTTAACTCATCCCTTCCTTCCATGGATCCCTTGACCAATATTAATCATTTTACTTTTTCCATAGTTTTGCCTTCTCCAGAATATCATACCATTGAAATCATATAGAATGCAGCCTTCTTAGGTAGAATTATTTTGCTTAATAATATGCATTGGCTTCATTACACATTTCTATTCATTTTTAAAAATATTTTATTTATCTATTCATGAGAGACACAGAGAGAGAGAGGCAGAGACATAGGCAGAGGGAGAAGCAAGCTCCATGCAGGAAGCCTGATGCAGAATTCGATCCCAGGACCCCAGGATCATGACCTGAGCCAAAAGCAGATCCTCAAGCACTGAACCACCCAGGTGCTCCAACACCTTTCCTTTCAGTGCTGAATATTATTCTACTGAAGAGATATATCAGTTTATTTATCTATTCACCTATTTGAAGGGTTTATTGGTTGTTTCCATGTTTGGGCAATTATGAATAAAGCTATAAACACCCATGTACAGATTCTTTGTGTAGATATAACTTTATAGTCCCTTTGGTAAATGCAAAGGAGCACAATTGTTGAATCATATAGTAAGAGGATGTTTAATTTTTTTAAGAAACAGCTGAACCATCTTCCAAAGTAGCTTTGCATTCATTCCTACCAGCAATGAATATTCCATGTCCTTGGCTGCCTCTAGTAATATCATGTTATAAATCTTGGCTACTTAAATAAGCAGGTAGTGGTGCCTCATGATTGTTTTAATTTGCATTTCCCTTATGACATATGATGTGGAACATTCTTTCATATGCCTATTTGTCATCTGTACATCTTCTTTGATGAAGTATCTATTCAGATCTATGACCTATTTTTAAATCCGGTTTTTTTGCTTGTTTTTTTTTTTTTTTTTCTTATTGTTGAGTTTTAAGAGGTTGGGTTTTTTGGGGTTTTGTTTGTTTTGTGTATTTTGGATAATGGTTCTTTATCAGATATGTCTTTTGCAAATATTTTCTCCCAGGCACTGGCTTGTTGTCTTACTCTCTTGACAAGGTCTTACATAGAGCAGAAGTCTGTAATTTTAATGAATTGTGGTTTATCAATTGTTCCTTTCATGGAACATACCTTTGATGTTTGATGTAAAAATTCACTGCCATACTCAAGGTTCTGATTTTTTTTTTCAGATCAATGGCCCATTTTGAGTTAATTTGTATGAAATTAGCTATATCTAGATTCACTTTTCTTTTCGTATGTGGGTGTCTCATTTTTCCAGCAACATTTTTTGAAAAGACTATCTTTCCTCCATTGCATTTCCTTTGCTGTTTGTCCTAGATTAGTTGACCATATTTATGTGGGTCTACTTCTGGACTTTGTGTTTTATCACAGCAATCTTTTTTTTTTTTTTTTACTAATACTTTATTGTCTTGATTACTCTAGCTTTATGATAAGTCTTAAAGTGTGATAGTGTCAGTGCTCTGTCTTTATTCACATCTTTTAATACTGAGTTGGCTCTTCTGAGTCTTTTTGCTCTCCATATAAACTGTAGAATTATTTTGTCAATGTTCATGAAGTAACTTGCTGGGATATTGGTTGGGATTGTATTAAATCTATAGATTTAGTAACATCTACCTTTTAAAATAAATTTAGGGCAGCCCAGGTGGCTCAGAGGTTTAGCACCACCTTCAGCCCATGGAGTGATCCTGGAGACCTGGGATCAAGTCCCACATCAGACTCCCTTCATGGAGCCTGCTTCTCCCTCTGCCTGTGTCTCTGCCTCTCTCTCTCTCTCTGTCTCTCTTATGAATAAATAAACAAATAAAATCTTAATAAAATAAAATAAATTGGGTAAGACCTTTTTTTTTACTTTATGTAATACTGCTATATTTTCAAAATTTCAAAACCAGTGAATTTCCCTTGGAACTATTTTACATATGAACATAAAAAGGAAAATTAAAATAACCATAATTTTATGGCCACACCATCAAATAAATCAGGAATCTTTCCTTTGCTTTTAGAATTGTCAGCACAGCATGTAACTACAGTTAAGTGACTTTTTTTTTTCAGGTGACTTTTGAAAATGAAGAAAGAAGTGTTATATCTGTACGTCATATCTTTTCTATTGATATTATATTAGGGAGCACAATTTTACTATAAAGACAAATGACAAATAGGTAAATTAAGTTACTGTACTCAGTAAAATTATAAAGTACCTCAAAGTACATTAAATCTTTGAAAAAGATTAAAGGGATTTTAGTATTTTTCAAAGCAGCTGATAGCAATATGTTCATTCATACATAAACATACTTTATTACATTAGATTTTTCATCATTATGCATTCTCAAAAAATGTTGATTTTATAAGTAAAAAAAAGAGACAAAATACAAAGTTCCACCCATCCTGAGTGGGAGATAACAACACTATAAGTCCAAATCAGCTTGACTAATTTTTGTATGCATTTAAATAACGGTAAATGCAAACACCAGAAGTCAATGTCTAGCCTCAACCATAACGTTCAATTATTTTCATATTATTTTTCTTTATTTCTTTAATTCTTAAACAAACAAACAAACAAACAAAACATCAAAAATCACTATTTCTCCTCCACTGTCACATCCTCATCGCACAGTTTTATGAACCTGGGTAATTACGGAAAAGAGACATTGAGGATATTTTACTTTGCCCTGAAAGCTCTTGTTCTTAAATTCAGCATTAGGTCCATAATCAAGAAGATTTATAAAGTATTTGGCAGACCATAGTGTCAATTTGCTTTCTTCACATCCACCAGTATAGTGGGGGAAAAAAAGGAAAATAAGTATAACATGCTGCCTAACTTTTCTCAACATCATTAAAGTTAGAAAAATATAAAAAGGGAATGGAATCAACTTATTTCACAGAGTTGGAACAAATAATCTTACAATTTGTATAGAACCAGAAAAGAAAAGGACAACAACGATGACGATGAAAAGAAGAAGAAGAAAGAAGAAGAAAGAAGAAGAAGAAGAAAGAAAGAAGAAGAAGAAGAAGAAGAAGAAGAAGAAGAAGAAGAAGAAGTAGAAGAAGAAGAAGAAGAACCCCGAATAGCCACAGGAATGTTGGAAAAAACAAAACAAAACAAAAACAAACCTGGTGGCATCACAATTCCAGACTTTAAGCTCTATTACAAGGCTGTAATCATCAAGTATGACACTGGCACAAAAACAGACACATAGATCAATGGAACAGAAGAGAGAACACAGAAATGGACCCTCAACTCTATGGCCAACTAATCTTTGCAAAAGGAGGAAGAAATATCCAATGGAAAAAAGACAATCTCTTCAACAAGTGATGTTGGGAATATTAGACATCCACAAGCAGAACAATGAAATTGGACCATTATTTAATACCATACATGAAAATAGACCCAAAATGGATAAAATACCTAAATGTGAGACAGAAATCCATCAAAATCCTAGAGGAGAACACAGCCAGCAACCTTTGTGACCTCAGCCAAGCAACTCCTTACTAGATGTGTCTCCAAAGGCAAGGTAAACAAAAGCAAAAATGAACTATTGGGGCTTCATCAAGATAAAAAGCTTTTGCACAGCAAAGAAAACAGTTGACAAAACCAAAATATAATTGACAGAATGGGAGAAGATATTTGCAATGACATATCAGATAAAGGGCTAGTATCCAAGATCTATAAAGAACTTATCAAACTCAACACACAAAGAACAAATAATCTGGTCAAGAAACGGGTCGAAGACATGAACAAACATTTTCCAAAAAATACATAGAAATGGCCCACAGACACATGAAAAAACGTTTCACATCAATCAGCATCAGGGAAATACAAATCAAAATCACAATGAGACACCACTTCACAACAGTCAGAATGGCTAAATTTAACAAGTCAGGAAACAACAGATATTGGTGAGGATGAAGAGAATAGGGAACCCTCTTCGAACACTGTTGGTGGGAATGCACGCTGGTGTAGCCACTCTGAAAAACAGTATGGAGGTTCTTCAACAAGTTGAAAATACAGCTATTATACAACCCAGAAATTGTGCTACTGAGTATTTACCCCCAAAATACAAATATAGTGATCTAAATGGGCACCTGCACCCCGGTGTTTATAGCAGCAATGTCCACAATAGCCAAACTATAGAAAGACCCATATGTCCATCAACAGATGAATAGAAAAAGATTTGATATTTATTATATATATGAATATTACACAAAAAAATGAAATCTTGCCATTTGCAATGACATCAATGGAACTAGAGGATATAATGGTAAGCAAAATAAGTCAACCAGAGAAAGACAATTATCATATTATTTCTCTCCTATGTGGAATTTAATAAATAAAACATAAGATCACAGGAGAAGAGAGGAAAAAATAAAACAAGACAAAATTAGAGATGGAGACAAGCCATAAAAAACTCTTAATCATAGGAAGTAAATTGAAGGTCACTGGAGAAGTGGGGGGTGAGGGGATGATACCCCATGGTGATGGACATTAAAAAGGGCAGGTGATATAATGAGCTCTGGGCATTATAAAAGACTGATAAATCACTGATCTCTACCTCTGAAAACAGTAATAGCTTCAATGTTTTTAAATTAATTTCATTTAATAAATTTAATGAATAATAAAATTTTAAAAATAAAGAAAAGAAAGGAAGAATGGAAATGAAGCAAAAAAAAATGTGTATTGACCCACAATATATGTGACCATTTACTTGTGACTATAGACAAGTTACCAATATTCTGGAAAGAAAGCCTAAAAAATGGTGGTAATAGTTTTTATAATATTACTTATTTATCAAAAACCATAGAAAAATCAATATCTGCCTCTTTAATTTCTGGGTGTCATTAGAAGCTCCCTTTGGTCAACATATAAACTTGCTATTTTTAAAGTCAAATATTCTTGTCCTCAGCTCACACTATGGTCACCTTAAAATATTTTTTGTAAAGAATAATATAATTTTTAAAATTCATCCTGAAAACATATCTTTTTTACCTCTCATAGGAACAACATCAATATCATATCAAGCCTCAAGTGGATGTCAATCAGGCTTTCTAAAATTAGTATAATTTCATGAGCACATTATGATCTCCCTAATTTTCTATTCCATATGTATTGTGCTTAATCAAAAATAAATTCTTCACATTTATAATAAACATATATGAAGGGATGCTTGAGTGGCTCAGTAGTTGAGCATCTGCCTTCAGCTCAGGCTGTGATCCCAGGTTCAGGGATGGAGTCCCACATTGGGCTGCCCTTAGGGACCGGGACCCTGCTTCTCCCTCTGCCTGTGTCTCTTCCTCTCTCTGTGTCTCTCATGAATACATAAATAAAATCTTTAAGAAAATGAAAAAAATATATATGAAGCAGCAATTTGTTTATTCATCTTTTAATTCAATAAATATTTATTGAAAACTGATTATGTGCTGATCACTGTGCTATATCCTGGTGGTTTAGGAGAGATCATGACAGCATCTGTCCTTCCTTGCCTGCATAGGATTCACAGTCTAATGGGGGAGGAAGACACTAAATAAATATTTAACAAAGGAAACCAATCCAATTGCATTAAATTCCACAAACCAGGGTGTATAAGATAAGGGATAAAATGGCGTACCTGAAGAATTAAGAAAGCGTTCCTGACAAACTGACACGTAGAGTGACCTACAAAGACCAAGTGAAGTGTGCCATAAATAAGAAAGAGGGAAGAGAATTAATCATTAAAAGTATTGGAATTTATATAAAAGCACACACTACTTATATATTTTTAAAAATATGTCTTCTGGATAATCACATTTTTCAGTTCACTTTCTGATTAGATCATATAAAATTTTACAGATTTCTATTATTATTTTCCACAACTCCCATTAAAATCCATTCCTTATGTTCCAAACTTCCCTAAAAATATAGTATGGCAAATATGCCAGTAGTGTGTGGAGGAAGCCCCCACAAAATTGTGGATTCCGGTTTGAGAAGCCTCAAACTGTCCAAATTTATATAGTATGAATTTGCTAAGATTATTTCAAGGAAGCCAGCTGAAAAAGCAAAAGCCTGCTCTAACCCATGGAGGAACAATACATTGTGTGAATTATTCCTTCACCTAGTCAACTATTTAACATATTTCTGATATATTATTCTGCAGTAATAATAGCAAAAAGGAAGAAAAGAGGTTAGGAGAATATAACAATTCAGTTTAAGCACTTACCCTATACACAGAGTGTGTCTGAATATTTTTTTTAATTAATAAGATTACATCATTGAGTAGTCAGTGTGGTTCATGGGTTAAGAGCATGGATTTAAATCAGACATATTTCTGGTCTCTGGTGCATCGCATTTGAACAGTGTGACACTGAGCAAGTTACTTTAATCAAAATGATCTTTGTCAGTAAATTGAGAAAAATATTGGGTTTTATAACTGAAATAAGCCTTGTAAAAATGAAATGTAAATCAATTAGCATGGTGCTTAGCACAAAAGTGTTCAATACGTGCAAAATGGAAAATGCATCTTGTGTAAGTAAACATCACCTAAAATGCTGTATACAATTTCACAAGGTGCATTAACATAGTTTAACATTCCTTTATTGTTAAACATTGTAGATGTTTGCTTTCATGGCAGATGTGAGAAATATATAATAAATGCTGTATATGGATCTTCAGGCATTAATGCTCTTTGTGGCTCTATTTATGGTTATTTACTAAGAGTAGTTTATCGAGTATATTATACGGCATTCTCAGGTTCTCATACATATTGAAAATTTATCAACACACCACGTGATTGCTCACCCTGCCATTAACAATGACAAGTAATATTCAATTCACCATTTCTCTCAAAGCCCTGAATATTCATATTCTTTCTGTGTCTAATTTAACTTTTCCAGTTTGATAGATGAAAATGGCACCCTATTATTTTAATTTAGAAATTCCTGAACAGTAATAAAGTCAAACATTTTCCCAAAAGTAATATTTGAAATTTGATGAGACATTTAAAAAGTAGCATGTTGTTATGATGCTCCACGTAGATGAAGTTCAGAAGATGTTCTTGTGTTGTACTACTTGATTGCCACCTTTAAAAATTAATTACTTTTTGTTTATACTTCTTCTTCTTAGATTACAATAAATCGTGCCATTCATGCAAGTTCTTACAGAGACTTAATTGCTTCTTTGAAAGGTTTGGCAGATACATCAAGCCAGTTCATTAATGCACAGATGATTCCTTCACATTAAGAAAGACACATTGGAACACCACAAATGTCAAGTCAGTTATTATGCACAAAAAGCAGAAAATGGCAACCATCAAAAGGTGAGCCCTTATTCTGTCGGGACCAAAAATAAAACTGCAGTAATTCCTCAGTGTAATAATGGAGAAATATTAGATTATTTTAAGGTCATGCAAGGACAATCTTTCATTTGTCAACTATGTCCCTTTGCAGAGGGCTTTTTTTTTTTTTTTTTTTTTTTCTGGGCCTCATAATTCCGGGCACAATCAGCCTGAAAGAAACAGTATATTTTACCACTGTAATTCATTTATTTGGGCTCCTTTGCCCAAATACATATTGAGTAACTATTACTTCCAAGCACACGTAGCAGTGCACATAGGTGTGTTCCTTTTAGTTATGAGAGTTTGAAAGGAAGGATTAGATTTAAAATATTATTATCTATTTTAAAAACAGATAAAATGCACTCATAGTAATGATGAAAGAATAAAGATGGAGGTTTAGAATTTCAGACAAATTCTGAATTCTATCTGAGTGGGGTCAACATTTTCATAATACTCTGACATTTAAAAAAATCTCAAATTACTTCTCAACTGCTTGAACACTGACTTAAGCGTTGATGTGTACATTTGTTAAACAATGAATTAGAATTATATGTTAATGGTTAATCAAGACATACCTCCTCTTAACAACATTGGAAAAGATAACTCCAAAGTCATTCATATAATTACATACATAAAATATTTATTTCTGAGTATGGCAGAGGGAAAACTAGTCAAAATATCTATAACCTGTTTGCCAGAGACACACAGGGAACAAAATAAACAAAAAAAGTATTATTCCATCAGATATAGATTTTAGTGAAAATAGAAAGTTAGAAACATAGATATGGGAATAGTAAACTATGAGATGCATTCTACAAAGAAAAGAAATGAAAAAGGCAAATAGGCATTAGAAATTTGAGATGAATGCAGTTTTACCTCGAACAGTATAGAAAGTCCTCTCCAAGAGTGTGATCCTTGAGCACAACCATGAAATTTCTAGTGGAAAATTATTCCGGACAGAGAATTAAACACATCCAAAGACACTGTAGCCTTATATATAATTCTTATATATTTTTCCACGAGAAGAGATACACTAATTTTACCAGAATATAATAATAATTGCCAGAGAAATAGGACATGAGGTGAGAAAGTTAGTGAGAAAGAATAACAGTTTTAATTAAATCCATACTTTGGTGTGACAAGTGAATGTTTCATGGATTTTGATCCTTCACATTTTTTTATTCTAATAATCTTTATAATCCTTAAACAGTTGAGGTAGTAAAATAAGTTTATGTTCATTGATCTCATAAGTATTAAAATCATAAATTCAAAACAAGTTTATAAATAAGATATAGCCAATATCGAAAGTCATATAATTCAATTTGGCAATACCACTTCAATGAGAAAAACACACTCTTTGCTAAAATTAAATGTTGAACAATCTAGTGTAGTGAAATGATTCTTCCAGTGAAAGAATTAATCATTTTGATTTATATTAGTTTATTCTTTTGTTTCTGAATACAATGGGAAACATTTACAGCATCATTTTTATTTTTGTTACCTTACTTTTTAAAGAGTGAAGTCAAATTCATCATATGCAAATCATTTGGATGAGTTAATTTAATAAAGTACCTTGTAATATAATACTGAATGTTCAGAGTATTATTTAAACTTTTTCCAATAATTATTTATGACCGACTTTCATAATGAAAAAAAAAAAAGCAGTTCAAGTTCAAATGTGCAAAACCAGAATCTGAGTAATGCTTAAACTCTTCAGGTGACTTTGTCCCTCATTACACCATTTATATACTTTTGATTTCTTTCTGAATATACTTCTATATAATGGCTTCAGATGACATAATTTTTTAGAACATTTGTCCTTAAATTGTGGTAGAAATGTCATTTGTATGGCTGCTTCTTATCCCATTAATCTCTGCTGTGCTCAAAAGTAATCATAAATCCAATAACAAACACACCTGTGGGCACTAAATTTATTTCTTTTACCTTATTATTATAATGGTCATTTGGATAATGTAGAACATATTACAGTGATTTTGCTAGATTAGGATTGAAAACTGAAAAAACTCTTCTTTTCTAGAGTCTCAGTGAATGAAAACATGCCAGGGAATGTGTCACTTGTGGAGTCCTCTAGCAAACTCAGAAGTTTGTGGATCCATATTCATAAAACACTTGGTCTATTCTCTTTGCTGTAGAGTTGAATGTTCTTCCTGTAGACTTGAAATAAAAGGTACTGGACTAGAAAGTCTTACACCATCAAGCACTGTCCAGTCAAGTTGTCAAATTGTCTAATTCCTCTTGTCTTCAATATATTTTCATTGATAAGGCAATAGCAAAAAAGAAATAAAGCCTATTTTGTAGAACTAAACTTCCAGGGAATAAGGTCAAAAGAGATATTGAATAAAGGTTACACCAGTAGTACATAAAACAAAGCATTGTCTTTTGCACTCCTAGTCCAGTTATGTTTCTCAAGAAGTCATCTGTAACATTTGCAACACTAAAATGCTACCCACCGTGACTAAATTAAAATCCACATGGACTCTTCTGGTTCTTTTTTTTTTTATTTTTATTTTTTCTTTCTTTTGGTTCTTTTTATTGGATGGGTTAAAGCAGCTGCAGCAACAGCAGCAGCACAGTGGAATCTGAATCTTTATTAGGCAGCAGGTAGATAAATTTCTCTCTACACAGATAGACTAGAATAGACACAAAAATTTCTTTGAACTACTAAAAAAGGTGAAATCGTGACACCTCCTAGCATTATGCAAGGTAGGACAACTCAATAGCAAAATTAGCAATACCTGAATAAAATATAACAATATAAAACAATTCAAATATTATGTCAAATCTAACAAATGTATTTAATAAACATAACACCGTAAGATTAATTTCAATACAATGTATCTGAATTATGTAGCTTCTTATAATGTCATTAATATGTTGAAAAATTGATCTACATTTTGTCATGATAACATAGAACCAGTGTGGTAGTTAGCATATGCACTACCTCTTTGGTTCTGTGATGGGAACCTAGTAAGATTGGATGAATCTGGCCTCTGGTGGTTGGTGTGGCTCCCGTGATCTGTTTAGGTCAATGAACTTTTGAGAAGGGAAGTAGATCTAGATATAAGTTCTAGTATAGCTGCTACATAATATGCCATCCTGGGATCCCTGGGTGGTGCAGTGGTTTGGCGCCTGCCTTTGGCCCAGGGCGCGATCCTGGAGACCCGGGATCGAATCCCACGTCGGGCTCCCGGTGCATGGAGCCTGCTTCTCCCTCTGCCTGGTCTCTGCCTCTCTCTCTCTCTCTCTCTCTCTCTCTCTCTCTCTCTCTCTCTCTGTGACTATCATAAGTAAATAAATAAATAAATAAAAATTTAAAAATAGAAAATATTAAAAAAATAGAAAATATTCAATATGCCATCCTCTTTCCCTCCACCATTACAACCAGCAAAGTTCTAGATAGTAATTGCTTTCTCACCCTGTGTCCCAGAATGCAGAAGGTGGGAAGCAGAGCTCCAGCCTGCCCAAGATAAACATGGAGCACAGATAAGAAATAAATCTTCCTTGTTTTATACTTCTCAGATTTTGTGTTTATTTGTATCTTACCAAAGCACATTCCCAAGGCTACTAACTGTTGCAATTAGTATTTGTGAAACATCTTTTACAACTATTTTCATTCTAAGTATTTTCCAAATTGGTACTTTGTTACTCTTGAAGTATCCAACTGTAAGATTAGTCCATCAAGTTCAAATCATGTTTATTTTATCAAGATATACATTGTATAATTGCATATGAAATGTATAACAACTTTTTTATTTTATTATTCATCTAAAAAATGTATTCTGTTTCTTATTTCATATGTTTGTTAGATTTCTCTTTGGAAAAACAGATCACATAAGTTGTTTTATTCTATGGTATTAGTTTCTGATTTATAACTGTTTAAATTAAGACAGTTTATATATATGAAATATAGATCAAAATGAACAAAGATCTAATTATTAGTCATTAGTTTTAGAAAATGTTTAATCTGGGGATCTCTGGGTGGCGCAGCGGTTTGGCGCCTGCCTTTGGCCCAGGGCACGATCCTGGAGACCCGGGATCGAATCCCACATCAGGCTCCTGGTGCATGGAGCCTGCTTCTCCTTCTGCCTGTGTCTCTGCCTCTCTCTCTGTATGACTATCGTAAATAAAAAAAATAAATAAATAAATAAAAAATTAAAAAAAGAAAATGTTTAATCTGATATTTGTAGTTTAAGACACGGTGAGATCTATTATTAGTATTGGTATTAGTATTATTAATTTCTCTAGAACAAATAATGTTGCATCAATAATTCATATCGAATCATGTTCTATCTTAATAAGATTATGGAATAATGAGATTACATTCTTTATTAAATACTAAAAGCAAGAGAAAAGTTGGTTGGTATAAGTGGGACTTACAATATAAAGCAGTATTGAAAGTACATAAATGCAAATAAAACCATATATAAAAGTCAATCTGTGGAAACAATTATAATCAAAGTCTTTATATCTAGGTTTTTATAAATTATTACAGAATTTATTTGCCAATAAAGAGACCATGATTGTAAAACATGTGAGAAAAACATCATTCTTCATCTGTGTCCATGGATACCACACACAAATATACATTGTTTAGAAGTAAGAATAACAGGACACCATAAAATCTGGGGTAGATCATCATTTACTTGTGTGAAAATGAACTGAAAAATGTGCTTCAGAGACTCTCACTGAATATTATTATTATTGCCCGAGAAGAAGAGATGGATAATTTTCCAGTCTCCCCATATCTCTCTAGCTTAGAAATGTAGAACATAAGCCAACAGAAAAGGAAGTAATCGGTTACAAGAGTTAGACCTTCTCAAATTGGAGATGCTTAACCAACCTTTCCATTTAGCCAAATCCAACAGGGGTATATGGAAGTGGCAGCGACATACAGACCCTAGAGAACCAGAGTACACTTGTAGCCTAAGAACTACTTCATAGTGAAAATTATAATTCTGAAACATTGATTTTAATTAAAAAAAAATCTTTGGAGACTTTTTTTTTTGAGACTTTAAATTCACTAAGAGAATGGTGCACATTACAGACACCCTGAAAACTAAACGTGGATTTCTTGACCCACTCTCAACCTAAAATATTACTTTTCTGTTGTAAACCAAGGGAATGCAAGTTTAATAAATTCACCAAGTGATTCTTATATATCCAGCAGATCGCACCTTCAGAATAGAACTCACATTCTAACATTCAGAAAACTCTTCAATATAAATAGACAAGAAGCTTTCCTGGCTTTAACTGTGCAATAAACTCCCCTGAAGCTTTATACGTAAGAGGAGGAAAAAGTGAATATAAGAGTTATAGGAAGACAAATGAAATATGCAACCAAGAAACTGTCAAGATCTTTCAAGAAAAAAAAAAGTAGAACATTTTATCATTATCATTTTATCATTTTATCATTGAAAAACTGTTTCCTGGTTAAAAATTACTTCCTGGTTTATTAGACTTATTTGTGTGAAAATGCCACTATATAAAAAAAGAAGGTGTCATTTAAGGCTTACTATATGTCAATCAAGATGGTTTCAATCACTTGAATTCAAGAATTATAATTCGATATATATTATTATATATATAATTATAATTCGATATTTATTTATTTATTTATTTATTTATTTATTTATTTATTTATTTATTTATCTATTTATGCCTTCCCTTCCAAGAGGCAAGATTCCAATAGTGTTCTTGGTGTTTTTATATACCATTAGACTCATTAGACTGAGATGCAACTTGTGAAAGAATTATTCAAGTTGCTGAAAAAATGGTTGTTAAAATTTATCTCATCTATTTTGAGAATAAATAGCTGGCTTTATCAAAATACAAGTTGCCAGGACTATTATTGTTCTTTATGTGTGTCAATTTTTTTTTAAGATTTTATTTATTTGTTTGACAGAGATAGAGAGACAGCACAAGCAGAGGGAGCAGCAGGCAGATGGAGGGGGAGAAACAGGCTTCCCACTGAGCAGGGAGCTGATGTGGGCTCCATCCCAGGACCCTGGAATTGTGACCTGAGCTGAAGACAGATGCTTAACTGAACCACCCAGTGGCATCCTTGTGTATCAAATTTATAATAAGGTCTGAGATTGAAATGCAAAGCTTTTTACTTAACATGTATAATACCAAGTAGGGAATTGGCCAACAGGGGTAAGGTGGTCTCTTGAGTCATAAAGGCAATTATCTGGTGTTTTTATTTTAGTTTTGTGTAGTTAAGTAATTGTGAGTTCACACAACCTGATAAAGGGAGTATATAAGCACATAATAATTTGCTCAATGGTAGTACTAAGTTTATTGGATAAACAACCAAATTAAAAAAAAAATAACAACAAGACTGTGATCTGATATAAAGCTTTGATGTGGAGAGACTTGTGAGAAACCTTCTTCTGATAAAAACATAAGGACAATGAACCCTGGCCTTGAGATGGTATTCATTCACATTTCAATATAATTCATTGTGTTTTAGGATGTTTTATTTTACAGGATAAAAGTAAAAAGTCTGGTGAACACTTGCAGTCATTAAGCAGAGTATGCTAGTTATTTTGGTTGAGCTTGTTTGATCTTTGTCCTCTCATTAACCTCTTTTCATATTTACTTTCTTGTGCTGCAACTGATGGTTTTATAATTTATTTTTCACTCCCTTTTATCTGGCCACTTGAGTAAAAATTAGGTCAGGGAAGACAGTTAAGCTTTTGATGTTGCTATAATAGGATAGAGTTTGACAGGTGAAAAAACCAAGGGAGGTCTAATTCAAATTCATAGTGTATCTGACTAAAGCAAAATATAGGCCTAGCAAAGAAGAATTCAAACTAGTAACTAAATATCTTGGCAACGCATGTTTTAGGCTATGATTGAAAATGCAAACGTCCTGAAGGAATTACTTCATGAGTATGTACTTGTTTTGCATACTGGTCAATCCATTTGATCCAATTTGTAGAACAAATTTTTGAGAAATAACATTAAAATTATAAAGGTCCAAAAACACACCAGAATTTAAATATATGTTAAAAGTGCAAGACTCTTAAAAATTATCTTCTGGTCAATGACAGGAGTCATGACATATATATCTGAATAATTATTTTCACTTTTCCCTAATTTGTGACGTATTTACCTATGAGATTTATTAGTTTTAGCTGTAAAAAAACTAAAGTTGTACACTTAGTGGTTTGACATTAGTACAACTGTTTTATTTTTCTCCACAAATCTGTTGATCATTGGGCACTGTTTACAATCAGGCTTAGGTTTGAGGGATCTCAGTTCGGTGTATTCATGTGTATATGGTGAGCTAATGGGTTAGTTAGGACTGGCTTGTCTCCCATAGGTTCATTCACATACATATCTCAGTGGTTGCTTAGCTGTTAGCTAGTGTGATCAAGTGGCTGGGTTTTGTATTTCTTACTCAATTGATGTGGGAAACAAAAGAAAAAGAAAAAAATAAATTTCCTGACTTCTTTCAGCCCATTGACAAGTCCCGAAAACAGTCAGAATAACATTCCTCTAGGAACTCAGCTGCCTGGATGTTAATACTTTGCTAAAGGCAAAAGGCAATCTTAGCCTGATCCCCAGGATCCTGTAAGTCTACTTTAACATATAAAAATTCCTTTGGAAACTTCCTTTATCTCTACCTGCCCCTATAGGTTGGCAGTCACCCCCCAAACATATGTCCTACCAACATACATCTATAGCGTCTCATGACTAAGGTTTTATTAGACAGCAATAAGTGGCGTTTTCCCAACAATTTCTAGCCCACTCAAGGTCCTGGAAACCTTGCTTCCAAATTCCTTAGAGACTTACACTCTCTCTAACCCCCTCCCAACTTGAAACTATATAATGAGCCACTTCTCATGAACTCAGTACAGCTCTTTCTGCCCATAGGTCCTGTTCTCATGCTTTAATAAAACCATCTCTTCATACCAAAGATATCTCAAATATTCTTTCTTGGCCATTGGCTTCGAACCCTAATATCTTTCTTACATCACAATGATTCTAGCAGGCCAGATTAGATTGCTCATCATGGAGCAATGAGGTTCCAGGAAATCTAGCAGAATTGTGCAAGGTTCTCTGGTCCAATTTCAGAATCAGCACACTACCATGTCGGCCATATTGTATTGGTCAAAGTAAGTCATAAGACCAGAGCATATTCAAGGAGTAGGGAAAACAATATTCTTTTGATGAGAGGAATTGTAGAGGTAAATTACAAGGAAGTGTGGATACATAGAGAGCAATCACTACATAAGTGTGTAAATATGTACATGTATGTGTGTGAGTATGGACATGTTTTGTGTGTTTATATATGGGTGAGCATGTGCAGTATAGTTTTCTGTAAAAAAGGTGGTAATTGTATAAGATGGGAAGGCAAGAAATCATCTCTTCTTTTGTTGATACACAACTTTGAGCTTTGACTTTTAATGTCCCAGCATTTATAGGAAGATTCTAAAGGCCATGATGTCAGCAATTCAGAAGACAAAAATATGGAGATTGCTCAGGAAAAAGATCTACATTTGTAAAAATCACCAGTCTTTGGGGATTTTGGTCTCTCTAAATCTCTTTACCAACCAACTTTTTTTTTTTTTAATATAGTGACTATTTTGAGAGTGCAGAGGATAAGCTAAGGGGTATGACATTCTGAGAGTTATTGTAACTTGGAAGCTTATGAAACTCCTTTGAAGTCTCACTCAAAGTCAGGCTTCGGCAGTAAGTAGACTGAGTGTAAAAACCGTGCTGTTTCTCCAACCCTTCCTGTTCCCACATGTTTTACAACGTGACCTTACAGCTCCTACTTTAAAGCTGTGAAGTCTATTTTTCTACTCGTTGTATCTGGACAAACCTTGTGACATTTTCAGTCCAGTAAAATGTGACAGGAGTCTAGCACTCAAAAGGCTATGCACACATGCCCTCTCCCGAGACATGTGCCTCCTCTAGGTGAACAGTGAGCTGGCCTACTGGAAGATGAGAGATCACTGGGATCTGAGCCAAGTCTGTCCGACTTACAAAAGAGCCACGCTAATATTAGCACAGCTGACCACAGATGCATAAAGAATTCCAGTCACGTCATAGAATTGTGAGTTAAGTGAGTGGTATTTTAAGCAACTAGCTTTTGGGTAGATTTTATGAGGAGCAATAGCTAACTGATACAGTTAGGGACATTGATTCACTACAAATTATCTTCAAAAGTTATACCAATCAAATCATCTCTTTATATCCCCAAGGGTCTACAGTTACAAGATGGAATGATAAAACATTATGATGATATTAATAAAAATATAGTCCCTTAATTATATGTTTGTAGATGGGAAACTTTTAAGAAACAGAGCCTGAAGGAAGATTTTTTATAGAAGCGATTGCTAATGAACTAACACATATTAATTAAATAAAAATGGCCAACCCATGCATGACTCTGTGAAGAATATAATGAAAATATACTTGACAATTCTATTTTCTGACACATACATAAAAGATATGTAAAATATGGTTGTCAAATTAATTTTATGCAAGGCAGTATGTCTTCTGAATTCTTACCAATATTAATTAAGAGTAAGAACCTCTATCATTAATTATATTTTAATTGCAACAAACTTGTGATCTTTAATTCACTGTTAAGGGCTTGGGAATAATTCTTTGTTCAAAATATCTTTTTATTATAGAGCATCATTCTTTTTGTTATCAAACAACGTATATTATTGGGATTTTTAGAAAACGATGAGAATTACCTTGTGACACAGATTTAACATAATGTTTTGGCTGTTTTTAAACAGTGAAAACATTCTGTAGATACTAACAAAAAGTTTAAGAAAAGATGATTGAAAATTTAAATAATTTTTGATAAAATATATATTATTGATATTTACTTACTCTTAGGGATCTGTATTTCAAGGAAGAGGCCATTTTTAACCATGTGTTATTTATACTAGGAATCTTTATGTTCAAGCGTAGCTGCCTAGCAACTAGGAAAAGACCATGTTAGGGAAGAGTAACCATTATGGGTAAATCCTAGTTTTAAGGATTGACTTGAATATATTAGACACCTTGCAATTTGTCTGTATCTTTGAATCCTAATCAATCATTTGATATTGTTACTTCTCTCCAGGGTTCCTTCCAACTCATAAATATTTCATATGAATCTTTTTCCAGTTTTGACATAGAGAATTTAGGTAATCAAAGATGTGTCACATAGTATAAGCACTTTCAAACCCCTTTCAATTTATGGCCAAAACAACACCAAATAGTGTGGGTCTGGCTAAGAGCCAGTGCATACTATTCACATCTTTTTCATTGACATTCCTCCCCTGGTCTTTCTGAACGACAGTCCCCTTGTTCCTTCTAACATGGAAAATTTAATAAAAGCAGTCACATCTAATTTTCCCTCTTGGAAAATTCATCAGTAACATTGAATAAGATTGTCTCTATAAAAAGCCAGGAAGAAAATAGTGAATGAATCAACAGAAGAAATCATATTCAAATGGATAATGTAATGTGGAAAAGATTTTTAAAAATGTGTAGAATTAATATTCTCATATCTCAAACTTATTATTACACATACAGAGCAACACATAGACATCCTTTAAGCAATAATCCCACACTGATAATTGATTCATATCCTAATATCAATTTCATTAAATACGCTTTTGTGTCTTCTATTATTTAGTACCTCCATTAGATACAAGCATGCCTCTCTATCCTGGGTCCAGTGCCTCAGGAGGCCCTGCTCTTTGAAATGCCTTTGAATTTTTCAATTCCAACCCAGTACCTGGGATCTCTCAGCCATCAGGTGCAATCTTCATGTATCATTTTATGTTTTTATGACCCTTTTCCTGCCAGGTCCACTGATTATGAGTTGAATCAGATATTTCAAAGATGTTCAACAGCATGGTCATCTCAGGGCCCTGTAGCCCGTCCTCAGCTTTAAGAGAATGGCTTGGTTAGAGGATCACATCCTCTCTCCTCTGCAGAATTTCTTTCATGAAATCATGATTTCTTTCATAGGTTGCCAGCATGAATGTCGACTATGAGAGAAGCAAATTAATTGTATAGCAAGAACACTACAGGAAAACATTGCTATGACCCCAAAGCATACTCCAGGGGAGACCATGCTATTAATTTTCTACATTTTTGGGATGCCTGGGTGGCTCAGTGGTTGAGCATCTGCCTTTGGCTCAGGGTGTGATCCCGGGATCCAGGGATGGAGTCCCACATCGGGCTCCCTGCATGCAGCCTGCTTCTCCCTCTGCCTGTGTCTCTGCCTCTCTCTCTTTCTCTCTGTCTCTCGTGAATATATAAATACAATCTTAAAAAAGAATTCTACATTTTCAACCGTGCTTTTTACTAGAAAAGGAAATTATACAATTATAAAATAAGAGTAAAATAACAACTGAAAATAGAAAAACTGTAAGTAATTTTAAAGTGGTTTCAAACATGTAGGACTAAAGTAATTATGAGATGGAACTCAAATATAACTGAGTTAGGGACCCAAACACCATTAGAAGTCACTTGCTGCTTCATTTCCTGGCCTCTGTCTACATATTGGTTATTAGTCTCCTATGAATTTCCTAGTGCAGACACAATTATGTGCATATCATAATCCTCACATATTTAAAACTTCCCATCAGAATGGGATGGCTGTTCGTGTATACTCTGTCTTTGCTGTGTACATACCTATTTCTATGTGCTTTTGCTCTAGCAGCCAGAAAGTGTTATACTTAATTTGTCATTTCCTCAAGACATGACTGGAATGGAAGGGATGGTCAGTTCCCCCCTCAAAAAAAGAAGTAGACAAAATTATAAATGTATTTAATGAAGATTAATATAACCGGTATGAGAGGAATAGTGAATTATAAGTAAATATTCAAAAATAAGTTCAGAGGCAGTTCCCACTAGTTATACAAATATGATTTTTATTTGAACCATATTGTAGTGAGTGAAGTAGTTGAACTATCCTTAAATCAAGTAGGCTGCAGTGCAAATTCACTGAATAGAGAATCATGCAATCTGATTCCTTGTCTTAATAGGCTGTATAATCGATAGATCGAAATATTAATTACCACATTCCCTTTACTATCGTACCAAACCAGATTGTAATGATAGAAGCAGAGAAGTCCTTGAGACCTGACAGAATGACAAACTTGACACAAAACTATTGAAAGCATGTCTATTATGCAATATGTTTGGATTTATGACACCAACAATGTTTTGCTGTTTGTTAAAGGAAAGATCAAATATGTAAGAAAATACCCTATGCATTTATCTTTTTGTTTAATGATAAGAAGCCATTTTCTTTTCTTTTTTAAGGATTTTATTGATTTATTGAGTGAGAGAAAGAGCACAAGCAGACGAGGGGCAGGGGGAGAGGGAGAAGCAGACAGCCCACTGAAGTAGGGAGCCCAACGTGGGGGCTTGAACCCAGGGTTCTGGGATCATGACCTGAGCCGAAGGCAGACACTTAACTAACTGAGCCACCCAGGTGCCCCCACTCTGTTTACTTAAAAATATATATATATATATATATAAGCTTTATTGAGATATTCACATACTATACAATTTATTCACATGAAGCATAGATAATTTATCATCTTAAAATCATTTAGCAATCACTTCTCATTAAACTTCCAAACCCCCCCCAAAAAATAAAAATAAAATAAACTTCCAAACCCCCAGCCCTAGGAAACCACTAATCTACCTGTTAGTTCACTTTCTTAAAGGTGTCTATTGAGTCACAAAATCTTTTATTTTGATAAAGTCCAAATCATCTATATTTTTTTCTTTTGTTGTGTATGTTTTTGATGTCATATCTAAGATTTGCTTAAATCAAGGTCACAGAGAATTACTCCTATATTTTTATTTAGGGGTTGGATAGTCTTCACTCTGTCTTAATATTAAGTCTTCTAATCCATGGCCATGGAATGTATTTCCATTTATGTAGGTCTTGAATTTCTTTTATAACTGATTTTGCAGTTTTCATAGTATATATTTGCTTTCCAAATATATATATTCCTAATTATATTATTATAATACTAATATCATTATATTAGTATAATATAGCTAATAACTAATTATAATATTAATATTATTAGAAATTGAATTACTTATATACTTTATTTTAAGATAACTTACCAACAATTTCTATAAATAAAGTTTAGTTTTATATATTTATATTGGTTTTGTGCTCTATAAATTTGCTTAATTTATTAGTTCTGATAGTTTTTTTGTGGATTCTTTGGAATTTTCTATGTATATAAGGCTATGTTATCTCAACATACAGCTTCTTTAATCTGAATACATTTTACTTAATTTTCATGTATAAATGCCCTAATGAAAACTTCTTGTAGAACACTGAGTAAAGGTAATGAGAGTAGACATTCTTTTCCTTTTTGACCTTAGGAAGAAAGCAATTGGTCTTTATCACTAAGTATGATGTTAGCTGTGGGTATTTTGTAAATAGTATTTACCAGAGGTTCATCCTAGACTAAGTATAATGATTTTCATATACTATGTTTTTCAATTTTTTCACAAATTATCAATATGTTCTCAATTTTTATTTGACATTTATTTATTTGTAGTTTTTATTAAAGCACAGAAAAGAATTTTATTTTCTGTTTAATATTAAAATATGCAATTACTGCTTATTTATTTCTCTATTGTATAGCTTGATTTTGACTTTTGGATTTAATTTTATGATATTTATATCAATTATGTGAATTTTAATTGAATTTTTAAACTAGCTAAGTTTCAGTTTCAAATAACTGGTTCTCTTATAGGATGGCATCTTCTTTATTGATTGATTAATAATCACTTGATTGTTATTTATTTATTTACTTATTTACTTATTTATTTACTTTGATTGTTATAGTTTTCAATAAGGGAAAATGGATGATCCTCATCTCTTACTATTAAAATTTGTATTTTGGGGATCCCTGGGTGGCGCAGCGGTTTGGCGCCTGCCTTTGGCCCAGGGCACAATCCTGGAGACCCGGGATCGAATCCCATATCGGGCTCCCAGTGCATGGAGCCTGCTTCTCCCTCTGCCTGTGTCTCTGCCTCTCTCTCTCTCTGTGACTATCATAAAAAAATAAAATAAAAATTTATAAAATTTGTATTTTGTTTTATTCCTATTTTTGCATTTTCATATGTAGTGCATTACTACCCTAAAAATTATAATGTATGCGCATAAATATATATTATATACGTTTTTTCCATGAGAAATCCTTTTAAAAATAGGTTTCTGTTAGAAATATATGGTGACTAATGTAATTCATTCATCAGACTGAAAAATGAGTTATTTATCTTTTTATGTAGATTTATTTTTATTCAGAAATACTTTAATATTCACCAACTGAAAAAGTTTAAATATTCAAAAAGGATGAAAAACTACACAGGTCTTAGAAGCTATGTCAAACAGGCAACATTTTAAGAGTGACATTTAAACAGTGTGATTTAGCCCTTAGAAGTAATTTACTTATAATTATTACAACCAGAACACAAATAATGATATATATTACTCTTTAGATTTTTGTTTTACAGATTTAGCTTTATCTTTATGTGACATGGTCTGAAAGAATAAATCCAAATAAATAGCTATCCTAATATTTATAATTAAATTTTATAGCAGGAATAAAAGTAGAATTATATGTCTATAATCTTAGAGGCCTGCATAGCAGCCGTCTCTATTTCAATGTGTTCAAATTATTTAATGTTTAAATAACTTTATCAAGGAATGTAATTTAGTTTACATTTATTATTACCCCCCCTTTCCCTTTGCTTAATTTTCTTAAGATACATAATATTTTATTTTTTTCATAATATTTTAATATTGTCATAAAATTTTTTAGACATTTTAAATCAATTTAATATTTTACCTTGTTTTTTTAGTTTATTAAAGGATAGTGTTTTAAAAGATCATGCTCCTACTAGTTTTTCTTCCAATATTAATGATATATTTTATTTTTTTGATGATGTTATCCTAATAAGCCTTTAGTCCACAGGGAGGAGAGTGAGTTTCTAGTTTTGTGTTAATAGAAAATATTTTGTTATATTAATGGCTAACACCAAAGAATTAACAATATTTTTATTTTGCAAATCCTAATGAGTGTATGGCATTCAGTCCTTATATTTATCTTTCCTTTTATTTAATGGGTATTTCTAAGGCTAATTACTACTTTTCTATATTTAGTGAAAAGAAGCACATGTGAAGATAAAAGCACAATGTGATATTTATGAGATGTCAGTGCACTGCAAATATAGAAATTCTCTAATTATCTCAGAAATATTCATGAAAATTTCAATGCCTTTCTAAGGATTTGGATTAATTGAGGAAAAGCTGATTACTCTTGCCATAAATTAATATTTGAGAGAGTTGAATTCACCTCAGTAGCAATGCACTGTCAAATTTTCCATAATGTCCTGCAAGGGGCTTTTTACTATGAGTTAGTGTTTAATCTATAGCTGACTCTCAAATAATTGCTAATGAGAAGGTTGGAGGAGGTATTTCTGAGTGTACAATGTTTTTATTAAATTATTTTAATGTTATGGTTAACTATATTATCAAAAGTGCGAAGTGTTGAATTTGCATTACAAAATGTTGTTTTGATGCAAGCACAACTACAGGAAGCGGAGTAGATTGTAAAGTACTTAGTATAGGGTCAGAGTTCTTGTTCACAGTCTATCATTAGAAGGTCGTATTTTCTGTAGAATTGCAAAGTGATACTGTATGTGGCAAACCTCATATTTTTGAAGTAGTTCCAAATTTTGGCAGACTGGCTTCATTAGCACAGTCTCTTAAATGCCATGATAACTGGAATTTAACCTTTAATAACATTTATTTGGGATTAGTCTATATTTATGGAAGTTCACGGCTTCTCTGTCGCCTTATACATTTATTAGCTGTAAGGTACATAACTTTACTTATAAGTTTTAAATTTTTCTTCAAGGTAAATAATTATAGAAAGTTGGTATTGTCCTATACATAAAAAAAAAAAATAAATTGCATGCCTTTTCCCCTGCATTCTGCTAACTGAATTTGTTGGCATGTATTCATAACTTCAGAAGATGGGGACCAATTGAAAAGAAGCACTTTTCCTCCCTTCTCACTACTCACTACCAGTGCCAGAGGGAGTGGTCCTCTAGGGCCATCCCTGAAGAAATCTGGGAAGTGATTCTCCAAGGCTAGACAGTTTCAATACCATAAAGAATTTCTGATAGGAACCTGATGTAGAAGATAAAGCATGAGATAAGGATACAATAACGGGTTGTTAAAAAAAAAAAAAAAAAAAAAAAAAAAAACAGTGATCAGTACTGAAACTTCCCTGAGCTGACAAAACCAATGTAGTCATACAAACAAAGCTTAGCTTAGCTTATTTTGGAAGGCTAACTTGACCTGGATAATTCGTTTGCACTTCTGGAAATCGTAAGCAAACACACACTGTTTCCCAAGGTTGATATGAGGTAACCACTGACCAATTCCTGATTATTATTTAAGAAAATTATAATATTATGACCAACCACTGTGAAGAGTGAGTAGTCACTGTAGAAGCCGCTTTATAAGGATACACCCCTGAGCCTCATGGCGTGTTTTGGTTTGAGCAGTCCCAGTTAGCAAGCTGTCTTTCTCGATGTGGGTTCGATCAACTTTCACTGATTCCTACTGCAATGATTCATTGGTTTTGCTTCTGTTATTTCTGAACTTTTGGCAGGATGAAGAGGCTTGTGAAGTGCGATGCCAACTTTGTAACACGACGGAAGCAGAGTCATTGAAAAGCCGGAGTTAGGGGTCAGGAAAAGAAGGGTCGGGAAAAATTTCAAAGACAAGTTAAGGCATAGACAAAGAGGAAGGAGCTGGGGTCAAAGCAGGAATACCATCTGGAATGTTCATGAGGTGTCCTTGCCCTACTGATGGAGAAGGTCTGCATGGGGCAGTTCCTTTTTTGAAAGTGAAGATCTGTTGTGCCTTCCTGTAACCAGTCCATCCGCAATGGTTTTATATTCTGATTCAGCCATCAGAGCACACTGGTTGCAGTCCATTGTCCCTCTAGCTGCTTCTAGTTGCTTTAGTCCAACTTTGGCTCCATATACTGCATTACTTCTTCCTATCACTTTTCCAGAGACTCTTGGCTCGAGGCTCAAAGACCTTGTCCTAGAGACATCATCAGTCAATAAGAGTGTTCTTTTTCTTTCACTTAATGAACCAATGAATCACTGGTACCAGGTTTCAGTCCTCCCAGTTTGGCATGTTTATGCTCTGTCAAGCTCCTCCTCTTCACCAAAGCACACCTGTTGTATGCTCTCTACCACTCATTAAGTCCAGGACGCGGTGTTCATCTTGACTTCATAGTCTGGTGCCTTGGTCGCTCAGATTTTTCTGCAGCTTGCCTGTTGCAAATCATGCTACACACTGCGTTACAGATCTATGCAGCATGCACACAGTATGCAGCATGTCTCATTTGTTATAGTGAAGAGATTAAATAAGAATAGACTGTACTGAATTACAACATTAACTACAGCTCAGGGAGCAAAAAACTGGTGAGCAGAGATCTTGGGTTACCAGTGTATACATTAGGACGATGCAAAATTCAGGTTTGAACTAGGAAACTGCAGCAGAGCAAGCGTAATCGTAACCAAATCACAAAGGAGGATGTGGGATAAGTTTAAAATAAATTTTCAATTTAACACACTGTAGGTTTAAGTTATAGGGCTTCAAAACAGCTGTAGTTATCTGATGCACTTAGCAAATATATAGAGGATGAAGTATCTGCCAGTTTTCATTTAGCTCTGTGTATGGTTTATCTCAGCATATAAATGAGAGTGGCCTTTGGGATGGACGAGGTGGACCTGGATTTGGATCTAGAGTCTGCTTCTTGCCAGCTCCATCACTTGGATGACAAGCGTACTTCCCTAAATTAACTTCTTCGTACAGAAAATGAGTTTTTTTTTTTATATATATATACCTACATGTATGAATCATGGTTCCCAGTTACAAGCAACAGAACCAGGTTTTGGAGACTTTTTTGCAGAAGGTGAATTTGTCACAAGGATTTGGAGTTGTTTCGATGGACTGAGCATTACAGAGCCAGGGACACCTCTCCGAAGCACATGGCAAAATAAACCACATTAGAAATTTAAACCTGCGGTTGTTTTCCTGCTGGCACTGGAAACTGTGCTTGGCCTCTGGCACTGCTTCCACGGCTACCTACACTCGCTCGCATGTTTCTCACTCTTTTATTAAAAATAAAACTTGACAGTTGTTTGAAACAATAGCAGTTCAAAGGAAGGTAACATGTTGTGGAAAAAGCAAAGATCTCAACCCCAAAGTTCTCATTAAATTATCTATGCTAATGTCTCTATCTTAATTATGGGTCTCAATATTTGCCTAGTTGTTTCAATATCTCTGTATATATCTTAAGTGCTTCAGAAACGTAGTAATAATAACACTATTTGGGTGGCTTAGTGATTAAGCATCTGCCTTTGGCTCAGGTCATGATCCCGGGGTCCTGGGATCGAGTTCCCCATCAGGCTCCTGGCAGAGAGCCTGCTTCTCCCTCTGCCTGTGTCTCTGCCTCTCTCTGTGTGTCTTTCATGAATAAATAAATTAAATATTCAAAACAAAACAAAAGCAAACACAAAACAAAAAAACCCACAATGTTTGATGGGGCCTCTGAAGCTGACTGTCTTTTATAAGACTTGAGATTTTCTTCTATTGTAGCATTTTCTATTTCTGTACTACATCCTATAATTTGAAGATATATACATATCATTACCTGTAAATTTCAGATTGAAGTTTTCCTGTTCTATTTTTTGACTTTAATAAAAATATAACATGAACTTATTCTTTATGGGCAAAACAAATACTGAAAGATTCAGAACCTGTTGATGGGATAGTGGTTATGAAACATAGCTTTGCAAATCTCTAATATTTGAAGTTATACAATAGTTGGATTTTTAAACTTACACTTCTGAGTCAATACATCATAGGGTATGATGAGTATAGTTGTGATTATTTTTGGGAGGCAACCTTTCATTATAGTTAGTAAGAGAATAAAGATAACTGAACATTAGTCCAAGGTGTACACACACACACACACACACACACACATATATATTTTGAAGGATATTTTTATACCTAATATTTTACCTTCTAAATTAGCCAATATGACTAATCATCATGATCCTGAGCTTTAGAGGGATAAAACTCTGGGCTGGATTCAGTGCTCAGGAATTTACTAGCTGTGTAACATTGTGAGGTCATGTCGTCTCTTGGAGACTCAGCATATTTATTTATATGATGGAATAATAGTACATATCTCATATGAAAATAATTCAAACAATGTAGGTCACTGAAAATATCTTGCATATTTTGTTAGAAATGATTCCTGGGGATCCCTGGATGGTTCAGTGGTTAAGCATCTGCCTTTGGCCCACGGTGTAGCCCTGGAAACCCAGGATCAAGTCCCACATCAGGCTCCCTGCATGGAGCCTGCTTCTCTCTCTGCCTGTGTCTCTGCCTCTCTCCCTCTCATGAATAAATAAATAATATATATATATATAAAAGAAATGATTCCTGAACCTAGCTTTGAAGATTCTAACTTTGTAGACCACGAATATTTATCTGAATTTTGTTTTAACCAATAGTCTGTCGACCACATTTAGACAAAACTCAGAGATTTTCAAAAGGTTATTTCCATCTAAAGACAGAACATTGTGTAAAAAACTCAAAATTGGTAAAATTATTATCTAATAACCTACGAGTATGTGCATGTGTCTGTGTGTATATTTAGTCTGTATGTTTGCAAGAATTTGATTATTTTAATCAGCACTATTTTTCCTAAATACCACTATTTTTCTGAGATTCTATACAGTAATGCACAATTTAGCCTTCAGCTGAGTATTAATAAAAATAAAATCAATTAGGAATTCTGATTTGTTTTTTCATTTATGAAATTGTCAAATATGAAGGTAGAAACTTATGATTAACTTGTCTTTGACAATTTTAGTTTCTATAAAAAAGATTTTGATCTCAATTCTCTTGGAGAATTTCAGCACCAATACAATAACTGAGTAATCTTGTATAGAATAAATAAATCCAAAACTTCTGAGTACAAGTTTAAACAAAAAAATTGCAGTTGCATTTCAACTGAATAATAGATTCATTCTTATTCCATAAAAACCATTAGACACAAAAGAGATTAAAAAGTGAAAGCCTGTAACAGTGGGCTTAAGAGTAGACTTTAAATTGCATTTTTGGAAGTTGAATGAAAATGGGTATAATTTCAGAATGAACATTTAATTTTTAGTGCATAATTCTTAACATAGAACATTTTTATGTATGATATTTCAAATTGAATTGAATTAAATACAAAATTCATACACTCTTTTTTTTTTCTTTAATATTTAGAAATGAAGTTGGCCTGCAGTTTGTTTGGTTTTTGGCTGTTTGTTGTTGTAATCTTGATCTGGTTTCTCAAATATCTTTGGCATCGATCCTCTAAATATATTTGGGAACGTGATTGTCAAAATTTCTGGATGAGTTGTATTTTCTTTAATACTATTTCCTCTGTCTTCTGGGATAATACAACTTTGAAAAAGAGATAAACATTGACAAGTGGAAGGAGTTTTCTGGTCACCTGAAGAATAGTTTTCCCACTTCTAATTAATCATATGTCAGCTGCTGGGTGTGTGTAATTAATGGCACGTACCCCCAAGGCTGTAATGTATGAACACCTTGCTTATCTGGTTAGAGAAATAGTAGCATGCTGATAATCACTGCAAATGAGAGTGATTTGCTAATTCTGTTTTTAACTATTGAAAGCAGTATATTAACACATGTTAGGATGAAAATAGCAAAGGAGTTAGTTGGGAATAAAATACATAGGATGATGCAGCATAAATGTGTTTGTCTACACATATACATATAATGTCAAGAGAAGATGAATTTCCCTGCACTGTGGTGCTTTGGTTTACTACAAATGGGACAGATACAATAAAAAGAGGCCGAGAAATCTGGCTTCAAATAGCTGCTGTGACTCCTGTTAACTACGGAGTTTAAGAGGATTAATTTCTCTGAGATACCATTTTCACAAATTTAAAGAGGCGCGTATAAGTCCAGCTGTAAATATTTTTAGAAATACATAGAACAGGATTTTTATGTTTTAATTTTTTATTGATATACTTGATCTATTACATTGAGTAAGTTTAAGGTGCATCACACATTGATTTAAATTATTTATATATGGCAGTGTGGTGACCAGCTTAGTGTTAGCTAGCACCTGTGTCATGTCACATAATTATTTCTTTGTTGAGGTAAGAACAATTCATATCTAATCTCTTAGCAGCTTTGAAGTTTTTAATATAGTCTTGATGATAATCACTAAGTTTACCATTAGATCTTCAGAATTTTTCTTTTTTTAAAAAATATTTTATTTATTTATTCATGAGCGATACAGAGAGAGAGAGAGGCAGAGACGTAGGCAGAAGGAGAAGCAGGCTCCCTGCAGGGAGCCCGATTTGGGACTCCATCCCAGGACCCCGGGATCATACCCCAACCGCTGAGCAACCCAGGCATCCCAATCTTCAGAATTTTTCATCTACTGGTTGCAAGTTTGTATTCTTAAACTGCTCTTCCCATTTGCCACCCCCACCCCCCACGCTCTGTTCAATTCCTCTCAGCTCTTGGTAACCACCATTCTGCCCTCTGTTTTTACAAGTTTGGCTTTTTTAGATTCCATATGTACGTGATATTATACAGTATTTGTCCTTTTCCTTCTGACTTACTGCAGTCAGCATAATGCCATATATACTTAGATATGCCACATCTTCATCCATCCACCCCTTGACAGATATTTGGGTTGTTTCCCTATCTTGGCTATTATGAATAGTGCTACAATAAGCATGGGAGTGTAAATATATTTTCAATGTCCTGTTTTTATTTTCTTTGTAAATATACACATAAATGGAATTTTTTAAAAAAATATTTTACTTATTTTTAGAGAGCACATGAACAGAAGCTGGGGAAAAGGCAGAAGGTGAGAGAAAGGAAGAAGCAGATTCTCCTCTGAGCAGAGAGCCCAATGCAGGGCTTGATCTCTGGTCCCTGGGATCATGACTTGAGCTGAAGGCAGATGCTTAATCGCTGAACCACCTAGGGGTCCCAGAAGTGGAATTTTTAATTGGAAAGTTAGCCTGAAGGATGCCTGGGTCACTCAGTGGTTGAGTGTCTGCTTTCAGCTCAGGTTGTGATCTTGGGGTCCTGGGATCCTGGGTCGAGTCCCATGTTGGGCTCCCTGCCATGGAGCCTGCTTCTCCCTCTGCCTGTGCCTCTGCCTCTCTCTCTCTCTCTCTCTCTCTCTCTCTCTCTCATTGTGTGTCTCTCATGAAAAAATAAAATATTTAAAAAAAATAAAAAATAATAAAAAAAGAAAGTTAGACTGAGGCAAAATATAATATTGACATCACGTACCACGGTCATTTGCCAAAACAAAATTTTAAGTCTTCAAGCAACATACTGAAAACCAGCTATATCACTTTTAAGACTATAACCCCTGTTAAAGATATAAGTAAATGTGGGACCCCTGGGTGGCTCAGTGGTTGAGCATCTGCTTTCGGCTCAGGTTGTGATCTTGGGGTCCTGGGATCCTGGGTCGAGTCCCACAGTGTGCTCCCTACAGGGACCCTACTTCTTCCTCTGCCTGTCTCTGCTTCTCTCTCTGTGTCTTTCATGAATAGATAAAATCTTTTTAAAAAAGATGTAAGTAAATGCTATTAGAAGACTTGGATGATAATTTACCCATAGAGAGGTTTTGATTTGCTATGAACTCTCCCCCCTACCATAATTTTGAAAGGTGAAAAATTTCTTCCCCAACTCAAGGGTAAAAGAATATGAAGATAGCCTACTTGGAAAACAGGATATAAGACTACTGCAGTTGGGTTGGGAGGTCCAATGAACGCCTAACAGTTTTTAGAGACTGAGAAAGAGTATGTTTAACTGCTGAAGAAAACCCAAGGGGACATGCCTATCTCAGGAGAGATCCATCCTGCTTGAGTTTGTTTCCTGTGGAGTACAATATAGATTATATGTGAGTGACAACCTGTGGGAGATCGTATTAGGTCTTGTCCAAAGACATACTTCAAGCAGCAATTGAATTTAGTAGGATGAAGCCGAATATATTTCTGGGAGTATCAGATGAGAAATGTAAGCTGGAAGATAGTGCATTACTGACATCCACAAGTGAAAGATTCCTAGTGATGAGGTGTCTCTGCAAAAGACATAAAGTTACTGCAAAAACAAAACTTAGTTTTATATGTCATTTAAATGAAAGACAGATGTCAGTTATAAACTCTTTTAGTAAAGTAAGAATTTTCTACTCTTCCTCCATCTTCCTCTTTCCCTTTTCCCACTACTCTGTTAGAAATAGGAGCTAGCTAGTCCAGGGAAAAAATGAGAAGCTGAAAATGGGAAGGGGAAAATGTTCTTGTGCCCCCTTCCCATGTTTTAGGACTACCAAACCCTGTGAACTCTTGCTAATGAGGAAGACAGGTAAACAAACAAAAAAAAAAAATCAGGTTTTGTAAAGAACGTGACATTTTATTTTACTGAAATAAGATAGTTTGGCAAATTTAATATGATCTAAGAAGCAATGAATTATCAAAAAAGTTATTCATGGCAGGTTAAAGTCAATCCACTGAATAAAGTTAGAGCAACAGTAGAAGAAATCTTCACACTATGACTTAATCCCACTATTTATACTTCTGCAATATACTCATTGCATTGATATGGAATTATGTTTTTTAGATAAAATTTTTGTCCCTCCATTTTGAATCATTCATTTGGACTCTGAGAATTTTGTTCCCAAAATATTTTGATCCTACCATTTTAGTTTTCCCCACTGTAAAAAATGACAGCGGCTGATAACTAATGTAATTGGGATTATACATTTGAATAATAAAAAATGATAATCTGATTATATCTCAAAAATCTTTCTCACAATTTTCTTGCAATAGTATACAAATAATATATATTTCTGATAAATATTCCATAATCATAAACTTTTATGAGTAAAATAGCATTCAATAAATTTGTCCTTTATTAAAATTGAGGAAAGAGTTAAGTCTCATTTTAAAATTTAGATAAGCTAAGTTGACCCAGGAAAATTGAACTCTAGACACAAATCAGAAAAATGTTAGTTTAATTTTTTTTGTAATATTTTGAAAAAAATATTATAATTTTATGTGGAAATTAATTAAAACAATTCTAATTTAATTTACAATAGATGATGACATATGACAAGTATGTTTATTGTCCATATAGAGAATTAATGCTAAATTAAGGTGGTTCTAAAAATTTCATGATGGAAACCAATTTTTCGGTAAGAATTAATCAATAGGGGCCCCTGGGTGGCTCAGTCAGTTAAGCATCTGCCTTCAGCTCAGGTCGTAATCCCAGGGTCCTGGGGTTGAGCCCCACATCTGGCTCCCTGCTCAGGGGGAGCCTGCTTCTCTCTCTCCCCTTACTCCTTCCCCATGATCATACTCTCTCTTTCTCTGTCAAATAAATAAATAAAATATTTTTTAAAAAGGAATTAATAATGAGGACATTTTTGCTTTTATTTCATTTTTTATTCATGAATATAAGTACATTTTCTGATCAAAATGTTACTATAAATAGCATTATATTAAGACAGTGGAGGCAAAACAGTGTTGTGCAAACATTTAGTCCCCTCTATGCAAGGCATCTAGGCAATCTGACAATTAGCAATGTTCCTTCCCTTATTACATCCTTTCCATCACATTTTTGCTAGAATCCTGAAGGTATATGTGCAGAAAATTATTTTAACTTGATTTTTTAAAAATCATTTTCCTTATTCATGGTCATCTTAAATGTCTTTTTGTATTCATTCTGATTCCCATCAGTCTGGTTAATTTTTGCTTTAGAGTTTAGATGTTAAAAACAGTGTTTCCATTCTTTATGATTAATGTTGCTCAGAGTTTAAAATTGAAAATACAAGCATTTTCTATCTAAATCCTATGGCTTATGATTTCTATTATTCTTGACTTATAACAAGATATGAAGAAATTGATGATGGCTCACTAGAAAAGCAAGGGCTCTCTCTAGCGTCATAGATTTCTATTTGTTCTAATTAAATGCTTACAATATCACTCTTCTTTTGAAACTGTTTTTGGATTTTTAAAGTTTTTTTTTTTGAAGGTTGTATTTATTTATTTGAGAGAGAGAGAAAGGGAGAGAGAGAGAGTTCCTTGTGCTGCATCTTTCATCTGCTGCTAACCATTTTACTGTGCCCCCTCAAAACGAAACTCCTTTGAAGAATTGCCTCTATTCATTCTCTAAATCCTCTTTCCCATTCTCTCTTTACTGTTTACCTGGCCCTTTGACCCCATTACACTAGAGAAATCCCCCCTTGACAAGATCACCAATAATCTCAAATTGGCTAAATCTAATGATCGATTTATTTGGGGGAAATTATATTTTATATGGATTTTATAAAAGCCTGTTTGAGCACATTTAATAGATTTATTTTTTTATTTAAGTCTATGAGATGTATGTTTGAAAGCCATTGATCTACTGAGATTTGATTTTTTCTTTTTGAATTACAAAGAAGAATGTTACAGAGGTGGGGATTATCCTATGTTGTTCAGAATATTAAATTTCTTTACTGACATTTGTAATAACAGTAGAAATGTAAGGTGGGAGCTGGCAAGTGGTTTTGCCAAGCCATTTATTATTCATCTGAATTTAAAATTTCAAGCCATATGTTTCTCTGTATATTTTCGGCAAACAATGCAAGTGCTTCAATTTTATTTTGGAAACTTAAGTTTAATGTGTTAAAAGGTTAGGCTGATAATTGTCCTTGGTTTCCTGGATGTGTTTGCTAATATTCAGTTTAATTTTAATATTCAGTGATTGTCTCTAAAATTATCTTTTTTTTTTTTTGGAAGTAACTGTTCACACCGAGAGTGCTCTGATAACTAATCACCAGCCACAAACACTTGTAGGACTTCTTCTCATTCTCAAGAGCATCACAAGCACTAGACGTACATGCCCATTACATGTGAGAGTTTAAAATGAGGGCAACCTATTTCCTTGATTTAACAAAATTGCCACTTACTACCAGCATTAACAGTACACCTTTCCAACTCTTCCCTTGTTCCTTGACTCTAGAGCTATTTCTTCATAAAGAAATAATCCTACTTCTTTAAAAGCCCTAATACATTTCACATTCTGAGATATTAGGGGGTTAGAGCTTAATTATATGAATTTTGAAGGGATACAATTCAGCTATAATACCAGACAATTAGGCTTAGGCTTTTGGCTTTGAGACCAACAATGGATCAAATCTGCCCTAATTTAAACATAGGCAAAGTACAATAAACAAGGTCCTCGGTATTTTGGGGCTAAGGAACAAGGATGGGAGCAAAGACACTCAGGGCAACAATGGAGATAATCAACATATACTATTAGAAAAATTCACTTTCTCCTGCATGATTGGGTTTAATAGGTTTGTACAAACCTTCAATTGCCAAATCTATGCAGCTCAATTCTATATATATGGTCCTGAATATTTTTGTCCAGAAATTCTAGTAGTAATCTCATAAACCATTTCCTAACCTCATTTTATTTTGCCTAGCCTCCACTTCCTTGATATCTCCTGTATTTCCTATAGGCTTTTATATCTCCTTCCCTTCATAGCTACTGGTCATCTCTGTTATATGACTCCCTCTTTTAGCAAAGTGGGGATTCCCTAATCATTCGTACCAAGACAGTTAATTCTACTGTGAAAGGGTGCCCAAATCCAATTCCAACATGTGTATGGGGGGCAGTTCTTAGCACCGGGTGTGTTCAGTAACCCAGCTCTTAAACCCTACCCATTTGGATTTTTATGGAGGCTTCATTACAAAGTCCTAATCGATTAAATCATTGGTCACTGGAGATTGATTGAACTTCCAACCTCTCTTCCTTCCCTGGAATTCAGTTAGGACTGAAAATTCTAACCCTATAATAACGTGGTTCCCCTGGCAATCAATCCCCATCCTTAGATGCAGTCCAAAAAGTCACCTCAAAAACATAACAAAAGGCACCTTAATGGGATTTTATCAGTTAGAAAATCCCATGGGTTTTAGGAGCTCTGTGCCAGAGAAACAAGATGAAAACCAAATATACATTTCTTATTATGAATCACAGTATCACGCCACATCTGTGTTTGTATAGAACACTGTACGTTGTTTTTATCATCTTGCATTGTAGTAGGCACTTTGACCAGGCATGTTTGAATTAATTGTTATATCCCCCAAATTTAGCAAAGCATCTGGAATAAGGCAGGACAACATAAATGTTTACTAAATAAAAAAGAAAAAAATGGAGGGAGAAATAGAAACGGAAATACAGAAATGAAAATAAATGGAGTTTATTCTTCTCAAAACTTATGCCACAAAGGCTCTTTTTCAATTATATCTAAAATATCTAATGTTATTTTTACTCTGAATGTCTATGCAATATGAGTCTCTATAGTTAGGTTCATACTCTGCTTCCACATTTTGGCTCTTTTCCTATTAGTTCAGAGATGCTCTCTTATGAAGCAGGGATAAAGAGCTAAAGGGATGGATGCAAGGGCTCTGATAACAGAGAATAGCAACAATTGAAGTTGATGGTGACAGTCGATCATTTTATGATGATCATTCACCTTCCACAAATTCAATACTCTTTCTGTCTTAGAATATGGCAGAAATGTCTTTGGGGAAGATGGAGAATCACCAAGTGAAGTCAAGTGACAGTGGAAAAAACAGGGTAAAATACAGGACTTGCATATACCTTGAAAACCAAATGCTTCATCCAACAGTGCCATGCTAAATCCCACAGTTACCACCTATGCATCTAAATCGTATAATTTCAGTCTATTTTGCAACCAGAAAATTATTCTTTCTTTCCACAAAAGCTACTGTAGCCTGGTGTGCCATATCATTAAAATTGCCACTTTGAAAATCAAGTTAACTACAAAGTTGAGCACATTATTGTTACCTCACTCTACTCCTTCCAGGACTGATATTCCCTTGCTCTCATGTTTAAAACACCTTGTCAAATCCTGTTTTTTGTTAACAAGAAAATATCTTGAGAGAAAGCACCCGCAGAGCATAATGAATGAAACAATTCTTAAATGCATGCAAACACCCAATAGACTTTGTTTCTCGTGTCTGCTCAGGGGAAGCTATTAACTGGCAAAGAAGTAGATTTAGACTTTTAAAATAGACACCACTAAGCACCTGGTGTTTAGACTCCTTGACTTAATGTCGATTTATTGTTCTTTCAAACTTTTTCACTATTTACAATACTAAAACATGCAGATATGAAAAACATTGATTTAACTATAACCCTAACTGCATTCTTATGGGGTGACACAAAAATCTACACAGTGACTCAAAATTCCTGTCTTGGTAAGGATAAAATATGCCTTTTCAAAGCAAATATTGTATGGTAAATGTTTGCTGTAAAAAAAAAAATCCTTCAATTGCTTCTCACTAAACAGCAGGGCTGAGTATTTGAATAGGGTTTGAGTTTCTAATATTGTTTCACGTATTTTTTTCAAGTATTTTCAATATGAATTCACACCCTGAAATAATTGAAATATGCCATTTGATTAATTTTCAATTAATTTTCAATAAATGTCCTTCATTTTGAAAATCTAACAAGTCAAGGATGGTGTTTTTGAGCTTTTATCCTATCTTGGTACTTGTGTTAAACATAGTGGAAAAATAATGGAATTTAGAGCAAGACATATTCAAATCTTGACATTGCCTACTTACTCTTAGACAACCTGATTTTTGTCTTTGATTCCCACTCAAGTCATCTGTGAAATGGGACACAAGATTACATATTAGATATTTCTTGGGATTAAAAAAAGATAACGAATGCAAAATTTCCAGTAAGATGTACATTTTATGGACATTCTACAAATGGCAGTGGCTGCCATTACTATTAATTTTACTATTAAATTAATATATTTTACTATTATTATTATTATAAATTTGCACACATCATACAAAGTTTTTGAAATATGTAGATAACCTTCATCAATGAATTTATATCCCTGTACATTGATTCTTTAAAGCTATTACAGAAGAGTAGTTAAAAGAATGAATGCTGATATCAAGCATATATTTAATTCCAGTTTTGCTACTCGTTAGTTGAATTTTTTCATCTATGTTTTCTCAACTCCATGCATTTATACGCATATGATTACCTCATAGGGTTTTGTTGTGTTATCACGATGTTATCACGTGGCAGATCTTTCAGGAAGATCAAAAACAGAGACTAAGCTTTACTCTTCCTTTGGTGAGAGGTCTAGATGCAGAAATAGAACATTTCTACAAATATGACAAGGAGAAGGCTTGATTATACTGGTGGAAATTTTTCATGCCAGGGTCCTCTGAATGTTTGCCTTTAGAAGGTCATTGGGCATAAATGATACATGAAGTTACTTATATTGTGGAGACTGGATTACCAGCTGGTGATACCTTTTATTTAGGTTACTAGATCTTAAGATCTCAAAATACTTCTACACTTGATATATAATCATTGCCTCCTAAACATTACCTGTCCTTTTCTGCTGCTGTGGCACTTCACCAGGAAACCCAAGAGTCACATGATCCTCAAACTAAATGGTCAATACATGACACCATGGAGGCTCTCCAGGGTTATATGCTCGTGCAATGTTTAATATCTGTGATTCTTCATCTCATTTGCTTTAATTTGTATCACATTTAATTTTAATCAAGGAGGAACATGAGATGAAGAAAGGTTATATAAGCTGCAGAGCTTTTGTTCAAACTTTGTCAGTCCTGTATTACCTATTCTCATCCTACAGCATTTCAGGTCTGCCCTAAAGGATTAAATTTGCTCTAATTAAATATGACATTCTTGTTTGCAATCTTGTCACTCAATTCGCAATATAGACATAAGAAATATAAAATTCCTAGATGCTGGGATCCCTGGGTGGCTCAGCGGTTTGGTGCCTGCCTTTGGCCCAGGGCACGGTCCTGGAGTCCCGGGATCGAGTCCCACGTCAGGCTCCTGGCATGGAGCCTGCTCCTTCCTCCTGTGTCTCTGCCTCTCTCTCTCTCTCTCTCTCTCTCTCTATGTCTATCATAAATAAATAAATAAATCTTTAAAAAAAATCATAGATGCTATTTTAAGTACTATAATATTTTTACAATTGCTTTTAGCTCAGCGATAGAAGTTTTAGCATAATGATCAAAATTACTAACATTAAAAGTAATCCTGTACATATTGAAACTGAAAAGCACCTATGTCTATCATTGGAAGAGTTTGATGCTATTCCGTAAGAAATATTGTGTTCCAGACAGGTACTTTGTTTTGGAGACAGACATATGCATAAAAAGCAAACAACACAAACCTAGAAAGCATTTACAAAATATATCTTAAAAATTGGAGTATTTTCAAGTGAACTGATTAACAGTTTTGACTAAACTTACATTATCTAATTAGCAGCATTATCTGTGTGTATGTATGAGTATGTGCATGCATGCACAGAGAGCAGGAGAGACTTAAATATAAATCAAAATTTAAATTGTATGTAAATTCACATTACTTATCGCTTTGAAATATTTTGACAGCTATCACCCTGGGAATAACATATAAATGGAACCGCCCAGCCATGCAAGGAGGGCTCTTCTAAAAAAGTTGGTAATTTAACTTGGAAACTGCCAAACTAGTTCTTATAATACCTCACAGAAGATGATGTTGCATCAAGAAGAATTTGAAGGAGCCTACTACCCAGCTTTATACATTTATCAATTCTCTATTCCTAATCGACATGAAGCAGATAACATAGTCCGGATTCTTCCTCCTGTTTGCCTACCATTTTCCAGTTGTTCTACACCATATACTCCTTTACAGTGTTGTTCCACATTGTACATCTCGATACTCTGATTTTATTTTATTTTATCCTATTGTTATTTTTTAATCTTTGTCTATCGGAATCTTTGGTTTCTTTTTTCTTTATTTAAATTCAATTAACAGAATGCCTGGGTGGCTCAGTGGTTGAGTGCCTGCCTTTGGCCCCAGGGCATGATCCTGGAGTGCCAGGATTGAGTCCACATTGGGCTCCCTGCATGGAGCCCGCTGCTCCCTCTGCCTATGTCTCTGCCTCTCTCTGTGTGTTTCTCATGAATAAATAAATAAAATATTTTAAAATAAATAAATGAATAAATTCAATTAGTCAACATAGACTACATCATTAGTTTCAGATGTAGTTTTCGACAATTCATCAGTTGCGTGTAACACCCAGTGCTCATCCCATCGTGTGCCCTCCTTCATGCCCATCACCCAGTTGAGCATACCCCCCCTCCTCTCCAACAAAACTCTTATTTTTTAAACTTTACTGACCCTCATCTTTCCTGCTTCCTTTTGCTTCCTTCCATCCCTCCATAAATTCTAAAAACTTGAACATTTGGTGCTTATTAACTACTGTCTAGTTATAGTTAAACTAACAAGATGAGCTTTTATGAAGTGAAATGGTAAGTGATATGGTGTTCTTGCTAATTTTCTAAGCTCTTTTATCTCCATTTGCCATATTAACTCTGCTGCATATATCAAGTTGCTCATAAAATATGCGAACACTACAAGTATTAATTTTGGAATTGATAAAAACTTGTTTTGAATAGAAAGATAGATTATGAGAATAAGGTGTCACATCCCCTAGAGAGTAAGTGGAAATGCAGTCTGAGAGCCCCAGTAAATCTCATATCTTCAATATTGTACCTTTGGTTGATGTTAGCAACTGAATTGTGCTCCTACTTCTAAATTCATATGTTAACACCCTAACCTTGAGTACCTATGTATGGGACTGTATTTGGAAATAAGTTCTTTGAAAAAGTAACTAAGTTATAATGAGAGAATTAAGGTGGGTCCTAATCCAATATAACTGGTGTTTTTATAAAAGGAAATTGGGTCACAGACACCCACAGAAAGATCATGGGAAGATACAAGGAGAAGATGGCCAACTGATATTGTCTGAATGTTTGTGTCCCCCCAGACTTACAATTTGGAATCCTAACGTCCAATGTTATGGTGTTCGTGGGGTTTTTGGGAGGTGATTAGGTCATGATGATCTGGGAGAGCTTGGTTCTTGTCTCCCAGAGTCGAAGAATGAATCTTGTGGACAATGGAGAGTGAATAAAGTGATAGAAGTTTATTAAGCGAAGATGTGGAAAAAGCTCTCAGAAGTCAGAGGAGTCCCAACATGGTTGTCACTGAGGGCTTGTAGGGTTGGTCTTTTATTGAGAACCTAACCAGGGAGCCCATGGTCTTGAGATTTCCTTGCGCTGCCTTGAGTGAATGACATATGGCTGTTTTAGGGGTCTGGTGAGTTTCTGTGATTGCCTGGTAACCATCAAAGGAAAATACTTCCTAACACCAGGGACCAGGTGGTCTGGTCTATTTCCTTGTCTGTGTTTCTGCTGCCTTATCTCTCTTTCCTTGGGATTTGTAGAAGCCTGACTGCAAGGCCTCTCAGCGTCCTTAGGATTTGTGGGAGCCTGACTCTGGGCCTTTCCCTTATCTTTCCCTGCCTAGCTCCATCAGTCCCTAACTCAGTGGGAGGGGAGCTCTCATAAACAGGATTAGTGTTCTTTTAAATGAGAACTTAGAGAGCTCCCTAGGCCTTTATGCTATGTGAGGATCCAAGCAGGAGTCTGCAGCCTGGAAGAGGCCCCTCTCCATACTGACACCCTGATCTCAGATTTCCAGCCTCCACAACTGGGAGCAGTATGTTTCTGTTTATGCACCACTCACCCTGTGGTGTTCCCTATAGCAACTCAAACAGACCAAGACTCTCTGTGAGAGGAAACAAGTCTTCCATGATAGGTGAAGAGTCTCTGGCTGGGTGTGAAAATCAAACTGGCAAAGATATTAACAGCAGAAAAGCATGCAAACTTATTTACTGTAAGGTTTACATGACACAGGAGTCTTCATAAGGAAACCACAGGGGCCAATGGAAAGGTGCTCCAAAATGTGCTACTTTGGTCTACCGATTACTTAAAATAAAAATTGGTTAAGAGACAGCCTGTGCAAAAAAGACGCTCTGATCCTTCTCTATCTCCCTGGAAGCATGTCAAAGGCACCCTCCCTGCATCAAGAGGTAAAGGGATATCCTTGTCACCAGAGATGGGGAATTGAGAGCCAAGACGGTGGTATAAATAACCCTCATTGGTTTTTGCTGATTTACTACTACCACAGCCCAAATTCTCTTCAGTATTCCTTACTAATTAAAGATCTCAAAGTCACAATGGAATATTACTCAGCCATTAGAAACGACAAATACCCACTATTTGCTTCGACGTGGAGGGATCTGGAGGGTATTATGCTGAGTGAAATAAGTCAGTCGGAAAAGGACAAACATTCTATGGTCTCGTTTATTTGGGGAATATAAAAATTAGTGAAAGGGAATAAAGGGAAAGGAGAGAAAATGAGTGAAAATATCAGTGAGGTTGACAAAACATGAGAGACACCTAACTCTGGGATATGAACAAGGGGTAGTGGAAGGGGAAGTGGGCAGGGGTTGGGGTGACTGGGTGATGGGTAATGAGTGGGGGCACTTGGCGGGATGAGCACTGGGTGTTATGCTATATGTTGGCAAATTGAACTCCAATAAAAAAATAATAATAAAAAAAAGAAAATCTCAAAGTCAAATTCTCTTTGTCCTGTCAATCCCTCACAGATTTATTGTCTTTTTGTCTAAAAAGTGTAAAAAAATGCCTGTTTCGGTTATTTTTTGGGGTCCTGATGTTATTATCAGGCCTCCATGTGCACGTAATAAAACTGGTTTGTTCCTCCTGCTAATCTGTCTCATTTAAATTTAACTCTCAGTTTAGCTGAAAGACTCAAAGGTAGAGAAGAATTTCTTTCTTCCCTTCAAAATGAAAAGCTAAAGAAACAGCTAGACCCAAGTATTTTTATGCTAGGTTTGTTGAAGAGTGGACAGTCTTGGAGGAATATGACAGGTTAAAGAGAAGGAAGTAAGCATAATGCCCTGGGGAAATTTAGCCAGCTTGGTTTGTTCAGATTCTGCAAGGATTTTATGACTTCTTTCAGGAGGAGGGCAAGGGTCTTTCCTGCTTCTGGTGTTTCCTCAATCTTCTTCAGCTTAAAGCACTCAATATGCCAAACTGCCATACTCTGGGTTGGCATGTCCTCAGCCTCTCAACATCTGCAAGCCTAGGAGGGAGGACTTGGAAGAAACCAGTCCTCCTCACATGTCTCAGACTTCTGGCATCTAGAATTGTAAGAAAATGAATTTCTGTTGTGTAAGCCACTCAGTCTATAGGACTGTGTTATGGCAGCCCCAACACATTGCGAAGTTAATAAGTGAAGAGTCAGGCTTCGGAACAAAACGCAGTACAGGGCTTTTAGGCCCAACCACACGCAATTTACAAGGTTTTCCCCATGGAACCTCATGGGAGAAAGTCCCCCAAACTATAAATGGCCCTCCGCCAATGCACTATCATCTCTGAACTTAGTGGAGGTGCAAGAATCAGGCCTTGCTCTGGCCAGCCAAACTCCCATGCAAAGCTGCATTGCAGCTCCCAAGCATGGCTGTATTCCAGCCCCCATGCATATCTGCATTCCAGGCCCCCATGCATGCCTGCATTCCAGCCCCCATGCATATCTGCATTCCAGGCCCCCATGCATGCCTGCATTCCAGCCCCCATGCATGCCTGCATTCCAGCCCCCATGCATATCTGCATTCTAGGCCCCCAGGCCTATCTGCATTCCAGGCCCATGCACCTCCATTTGGAGGTCTTCCCACTGGGACATCTGCTGAGACCTCTTTATAGAGGAGAAAGGGGAAAACTTAAAGGCACTTTGCTCTGTCTTGGGACTTTTCAACTCTCCGTGCAGTTCTCTCCCCCTTCTCACAGCTCCTATGGTCAATAAAATGGCAGCAGCTTTTTGTTCAGAGACCCTATGGCAGGGAGACAGTTCCCCGTCTGCGCTGATGCACCTGGTGCATATCTGTGCTGAAAAATCGAACATCACAGCAGCGAACAGCTCTTCCTGTTTAGCCTCTTGCTTATACTATTGCAATAAGCAATTAAAGGCTTGACTGTTACTTTAATTCTGGCTTGTCGCTTTAATCGACTCTTCCCCCAGTGACAGTTCAGTTCTCCCCAGCTCCACTCAGCTCTTGACAGTAAGAAGTGGAATATAAATTGTACATGGTGGCCGAGTTCACATCCCTGCTACAGATGCAGAGTCAGAATCTGGAAGAAAGAACTGAAGGAAAGTGTCTAGCTGTCCTCTGCATAAAGTTTGTACTTCATTGGGAGGCAGTTGCCTTGAAAATCATGAGTCAAATTTAGTTAGTATTCCTGGTTGAAAGTAATAAATGCAACTCTGGCTGATAATTCAGCTGATTGAGCATTTTATTAAATTCATAAAGGATTTTAGGAAGCTTACAAACCTTTAGGAGAGCTGGAGGACCTAATTCAGTAGCAATATTCCAGGGACAACCACAGAGACACTGGTGCAGAACTGGTCTAATGAGGAAATGCTGTTCCTGCCACAAAGGACTGGATACTAAGCGCTGCTCTGCTGGTCCTACTGTCTCTGTAATTATTATTGCTTCTACAGTCTTCAGAGAGAGAGAGAGAGGGAAAGAGAGAGAGAGAGAGAGAGAGAGAGAGAAACGTTCAATACTTTCCCACTCTGTCCCCAGCTCCTTGGTCAAAGTCAAGAGGCAATGTGCATGGCAGGTACAGTCTGAACCTTTACAATACTCAGAGGCCATGAGGTAGTGCGGTGAAGATCACAGATGCTGCCGCCCTGCCCACCTACCACGCTAAAAAGCTGTGTGACCTTCTGCAAATTGCTTTATGTCTGCAAGCACATAACCACGTTAACACAGTGGTTAACGGTGATAACCTTCATAGGCTTCTTTTGAGGAATTAATAATTTTAAATAAATAAAATGCTTAGAACAATGCATGGGACATCATTAGCATTATCTTCAGTCAGTATTTTTCATTGCAAGAAAAACAAGGAGAGGTGATTATCATGTATTAGCTGTTCCTGTGAGGGTGGAGTGGGATCTTGATTTAGAGAACGCACAAAAGATACAGAGTTCTCCAAGCATGTGATGACATTCAGCTTCTTGGGAACTGAAATAAAAACCTCCTCACAAAAGACTGGGAAATATCATCTTCCTCCTTGTGTGTGTATAATACACTATAAGAAGATATTATACATGAAAATATACTAAATATTTGTATGTACTTTCTATGAAAATTAATGGTATATAAAACTTTGTGATGGTTGGGCACATGGGTGGCTCAGTGATGGAGCGTCTGCCTTTGGTTTAGGTCATGACCCCATGGTCCTGGGATCCAGTCCCACATAGGGCCCCCCACAAGGAGCCTGCTTCTCCCTCTGCCTGTATCTCTGCCTCTCTCTGTGTCTCTCATGAATAAATAAATAAAATCTGAAAAACAAACAAGCAACAATAAAAAAAAAAAACACTTTCTGATGGTTTGCATAACTCAAGAGCAAATTACTGGAAACAAACAAACAAACAAACAAACATTGCTTGCAGCTCATGCTCTGTGGAATAGACAAGTGGAGGTCTTGTAAAAGGTCACATTCCCACGATCTGATTTCTGAGATCTGATATCTCAGTTAAAATTCCTCCCTGATTAACCAGCTCAATAGATTAAGACCAAATGATTCTGGCAAGGAGGAAGGTATTGCAAGAAGGAGGAGTATGAAACCTCTTTAGGTAAGGTATTTGAGAAAAACAACAACAATACAACAACCACCCATGGAAGTAAAAGATGAGGAATGGTTAATACAGAAGCAGGGAAACCCCAGCCTGGCACCTGCTACTTTGCTTCTCTATCTGATCCTCACACTTAATTCGTCAGTTCATTGAAGACTCTGTAAGGGGAAGAGAAAAAAATATTCTGTGATTTTTGGAGTGGAACTTTGTTTCCGACTGGTATTTGAAATCTTATGCTGTTTTCACTAGTATGTTATAATTATTTTATTTAAATCCGATGGCAAAACAGAAGGTCAGAGAATGTGCAACACTGTTAAATGTGTACAGTAAAACTTGAAGAAAAACTGACAAAAAATGGTGGGAAATCGTATTCAAAGAATATGAAGTGAAATGCATTATTATTACAATCATTATTTTAGGCAACACTATTGTACTAATTATGCATATGTGATTGGGGATATTCATATTCTTACTAATAACGCGAAGTTTTGCTTTTTAACTTTGGCACAGAAATTGCTCACATTTATAATTTCTTCAACTCACACCTGATAAAGCTTAACAGAAGAAAACGAACACAAATGTGACCACTGGTGAATTTCCCCTGGCTTGTCTCATGGAACTCCAAAATTAAATAAATAGATATTTAATTTAACTTGAGCATACCAAATGAATGGTGAAACTTTAAGAGCACAAACATTTGTATATTGTTTTCAAAATGTCACTTACTGAAAATGATAATTGCAACATCAACAGAGAATCCAGTGAAATGACTTCAAATGATGAAATGCCTTCAGTTTGCAGTTAACCCTATTGTGGCTTTAACAAGTATTGTAATATTCTTGAAAAATCACTACAAAAAGAATGCCACTGAAAAATTCATTCAGAATAAATCTAAAATGAGAGAGCCTGAGATATTATATTATCAATATAAGAATCAATAAATATATGGATACATATTTTAGATGTAGATGTAGATATAGATTAGACACAGATATAAATTCATTCACACATATTTAAATGCCTTTATTCATATCCCTTTGAAGTACAGATAAAAAAGAAAATATGTTTGTGACAAAAAAATAAACATCCCAAAAGGGTTAGAAATAAAGATAAGCGTGAAAGAGGACAGTGAAAATGAGAAACATTGTAAGGTATGGTAAGTTGCACAAGATTATCTTCATGATTCCCTTTTTCTTTACATTGATATTATAATGTATTGATTACAAGATTATTAATACATCTAAAAAGTACAATTTTGAAAATTATGACTTCTTAGAAAAAAAAACAAGTAATAGTTGTGTTTTGTGTCTTTTTTTAAAGACTTATTTATTTATTTATTCATGAGAGACAAAGAGAGAGAGGCAGACACATAGGCAAAGGGAGAGGCAGGGTCCCTGCAGGGAACCTAAAGTGGGGATCAATCCCAGGACCCGGGGATCATGACCTGAGCCAAAGGCAGATGCTCAACCACTGAGCCATCCAGGTGCCTGTGTATTTTGTTTTTTAATTTCATTCTTTTTGCAAATGTAAGTTCTCTTCCATACTATGGTAATTATAAATAACACTTCACCTGGGTTTTGTACCTAATAGTATGGGAAATGTCTTCCACATTTTAATTCCATTTGTTTAAGAAACAAAGTTCAACTGAATACATTTTAAAGACCTTGTTGGCTTTATTCAGTGCTTCATGATGGGGTAACATCCCACCTAATAAATAGAAAGCTTGGAAGAGCTGTACAAAGTAAAGGATTTTTATAGGCAGAAAGGTGGTGGAAGAAGGAAGCTGCTAGCAAAAAATGGAGTCCCTCAGGCAAGGTCATCTTTGGGGGATAGCAGGACTTCCAGACTGACTACTTAAGATTATATTTCTGGAAGAGGCTGAAACTGCTGTTAAGTTAGGTATTAAGTCTTGGTTTGGTGATGTGGGTTGAGCCCAAAAGATTTAATTTGCAGCTTATTGTCTCTTTCTTTCTATCTCTTTCTTTTTTTCAACAGATTTAAAGCACCAAATTTTCAATTACATGTAACATTTATTGTCACACTGGTCAGCTGATCACATTGCCATTTCCTAAGTCATATTCATTTTACTGAATAACTTTTCATGTAAATCTCTCTATGCCTATAGATTTTTTTTGGCATAGTCTTAAAAGCCATTTAATGCTTATGTGACTATAAGTATAGTATGATGAATATTTTATTTTTATCATAATTCACAGATTTGTCTTTTTGAATATCTTAAGGGGATTCAGGATTACTATGATGAAGGGCGTAGCTCTTCTAGTCAAAAATTAAAACACAGGGAACCCTGGGTGGCACAGTGGTTTGGCGCCTGCCTTTGGCCCAGGGCAAGATCCTGGAGATCCAGGATCGAATCCCACGTCAGGCTCCCGGTGCATGGAGCCTGCTTCTCCCTCTGCCTATGTCTCTGCCTCTCTCTCTCTCTCCCTGTGTGACTATCATAAATAAATAAAAAAAATAAAACACAGAAAAAAATTAATTTCTACTTGAACTAAAAACAAAACAACCAGAACTGGTGAGAACCAATGGCAGTTAAGACTGCACTGTCTGGGGAAAGGTGACTTGGAGAATTGGTTTTAAGTCTGGAGATTTTAAGGCTGGCTTCCTTCAAATGTCAATTTATTCCTCCAGCTATAATAAGAGAAAGAAGGGAAAAGAGAGGAGAGTTTTTGCTTTAGCAAAGACAGATTCTAAACAGACTAGTTCAGCCTGTGCAAATAAAAAGGAAACTAATGATGATACACATAGGATTCTTACTTTAAGTCACCAAAAAACTTATTCACTAATGAAGTGTAACCTAATAAAAATTCTAAAGTAATGACCACTCAGATTGGCCAAAGTGACTCTCTCATGGATAAATAACCAAGTGATGTGTTTGAAGGAAGGGTTACAATATTTCCTTAGGTTTTTGTCTTTAATGATAAATCTGAAGTACAAGAGAAGCGGTAGAGATCTTTGTATCCAACCGTTTTAAGATATATTTTTTTAATTTTTTTAAATATTTTTTTTTTCTTTATTTATGATAGTCACACACACAGAGAGAGAGAGAGGCAGAGACATAGGCAGAGGGAGAAGCAGGCTCCATGCACCGGGAGCCTGACGTGGGATTCGATCCCCGGTCTCCAGGATCTTGCCCTGGGCCAAAGGCAGGCGCCGAACCACTGTGCCACCCAGGGATCCCCTTAAGATATTTTTTAACAAAATAATAATACATTCAGTTCAACGACCTAAATGGCATGTATTTTTCAATGTATTTTTTTTTTTTTAAACCCAGGTTTTTTTTTTTAATTTTTATTTCTTTATGATAGTCACAGAGAGAGAGAGAGAGAGAGAGAGAGAGAGAGAGAGAGAGAGGCAGAGACACAGGCAGAGGGAGAAGCAGGCTCCATGCACCGGGAGCCCGACGTGGGATTCGATCCCGGGTCTCCAGGATCGCGCCCTGGGCCAAAGGCAGGCGCTAAACCGCTGCGCCACCCAGGGATCCCTTTTCAATGTATTTTAAGCATATCCCATAACATATTATTATTCTAATCTGCATTTTAAAAGTTACTAGTGAACATGTATCACTTTTTCTTTTGCTGCAATAATCATTTGCATTTAGTGAATTAGCATCTCAGTTTTTGTTCTATTGAACGATTTGAACTCAGTGACTCCCTCCTCCTCTACCCTCACTCCTGTGAACTCTCTGGAAAATGAACCTTTTCTTCATAGTGTTCGCTACTAATAAGTTTGCCTCAAAAATATTTGCTAATATTTGCTTTAGGGCTTTCCCTCATTTATTTCTGTTAAAAGAGAAATTGAGACATGTTAACAATTTTAAGAGTTTATTTGAATAAAAATCAGTTCTAATTGGGAAGAGCCAAATCAAAAGGGGTTAAGGACTCTTAACCTCTGAGATGCTTAGGAGAGACTTAGAAGCAAAGCAAGGAAATTACTGACTGGCTATAGTTTAAAACCTAGCTGGCTCTTTGTTATTGGTTGTCCTTAGGATTTGATTTGGTAGCCTTGGGGCATTTTGGTCTTAGGTTTAGGGTTGCTCTTGTAGACTGCCACAGCCTTAGAGCAACTGGAAGCCATTCCTCCTTGAGAGTCTATAGTGAAAGGCCTTACCAAATGATAAGGAAAAAATGTTTTACTTTGAATCTTTTCTTGGAAAGACAAATCTTCAAATCTGGGTGTTTTTAATCCTGGAGACACATGAAGACTTTACAAGGAGTACATTGGCACCAGTAATTTTTTTAAAAAAATTGACTGATTCTTTCCTAGAATTGACTTGCTTGAGGATGTACCTATGACTGAGGGATCGCTGTTAGTCTATATTCTAATCTGTCTTTATTCTCACAATCACCCTTTGCCTTTCTATTTTATAAAAATAAAGCAGAATCTTCACCCTCTTAAAATGTTTAAAGGGGCAGGGGCACCTGTTTGGCTCAGTGGTTGAGCGTCTGCTTTTGGCACAGGTCACAATCCCAAGGTTCTAGGATCGGGTCCCACATCAGACTCCCTGTGGGGAGCCTGCTTCTGTCTCTGCCTTTCTCTGTGTGTTTTTCATGAATAAATAAATAAAATCTTTCAAAAAAAATTTTAAGGGGTGATTTTTTTTTCAGTGACAAAACATTTGTGGGTGCCCAAACAGGGACAATTAAAAAAAATATGTGTCCAAATATGTTTACTTTAAGAAGGCAGCACTCTGTCACTGAAAAAAAAATAAATAAATAACCCTATAATATTTATTTTATTTTATTTCATTTTAAAGATTTTATTAATTTATTCATGAGAGAGACAGACAGACACACACACAAGGGAGAAGCAGGCTCCATGCAGGGAGCCTGATGTGGAACTTGATCCCAGACCTGGGGATCATGACCTGAGCCAAAGGCAGACACTTAACCGCTGAGCCATCCAGGCATCCCTATATTGCAGTTTAATGTGTTTTTCAAGATTGAAAGAGGTCATGATTATTTTTTAGTAATAATTTTAAGTGTCACTAATTCCAGAAAAAAGTTTCATAATTCAGATAAAATAAATTGGTTGTAAATAACAAATTAAATTTATGTCCTCTCTCTTTTTTTTTTGAAAAATATGATAAAGTGATCAGAAATACACTTTCTTAAAAAATACATTGTATTGGGGTGAAATATTGCAGAAAAAGGAATGCAAATGCAAGTTAAATGAGAAAGAGGAGTGAAGACATTCTGACTGTTAAGTATAACATACGGACGCACATGGGTGGCTCACGTCAGTTAAGCATCTGCCTTCAACTCAGAACATGAACCCAGGGTTCTGGGATCCAGTGAGAATCTGTTTCTCCCTCTCCTTCCACCTCTGCCCATGCCCCTCTCACTTGTGTGTGTGCGCACCTGCTCTCTTTCAAATAAATGAATAAAAATCTTAAGAAAAAGTATTAATGCAACTTTAACTGTATTCCACGGCATACATTTAAAATAGTGATGCAACGGTTTTATTTTAAAATGACTTTTTTTTTAATAAGGCGCAAATTGTATGTATTGAAGCTATTTGAACATCAGTTAAAAATGATCTAAAGGCCAATATAAAAAAATGAGGCATTTTATATAAAAACAGTATAAAATGTTTATAAACCTTTATATAAACATTTATATGTTTAAAATAATTTTACAGAAATGGGGGTAAAATAAGGTTAACATACTATCCTGGAATAAACAATTTCCAATGGAATTAATACAGTTTGATAATAAACATAAACAACCAGGGTTTAGATTATCTTTATTTATAATTTGCCAGAGTAAATATTTCAGTAAAAGTACAGAGCAAATATATCTTAGATCCAAACCCACCACATTAAAGACAAGATGACAAGAATGCTTTACTAGCATTCTCTAATGTATTCAGAAATAGAACCATATAACACGAGTGTATATATACCAACATACAAAGGACCACAGTAAATTACTATGTTGTAAAGTTAAAAGGGATAATTCATAGCTCAATGCCTCACAAGTGTTGGTCTTTTATCTAGAACTAAAATAAATATTGAATTAAATGCATAATCACAGATCAATTTACTAATGAAACAGATATGTGGGTATTCTTTGAAAAGGGGATTAGATAATTTGTCGATGTGTAATAAACTAGGTTTTAAAGAAAATCTACTGCATAAAGAAGATCCAATTGCTATGAAGTGGGATAAACCAATTGCGTCATGTATATTTTTTTGTTTTATCCTCATGGAAAGAAATAGTCCCATGTGATTTAAGAGAAAAGTTCTGACAACTTGAAAGTGTCAAAGAAATAATAAATCACTCAAGGATTATCATAAAATGGTTACTAACATAAAATTAAAGTATTATGCAATGATTATTGTTTAAAGAATTTTCAACATAAAAAAATAAGGAAGGAAACAAGAAGAGGAAGGAGAGAAAGAGAGGGAAGGAGGGGAAAAAGTGGAAAGAAAAGGAAGAAAGGAAAGGAAAAAAAAGAAAAAAGAAAAAGGGGGAGAGATGCATGTACTTCTTACTGTGAACTGAATTGTGTGCTCCTCAAATGTATATATGGGAGTCCCAATCCCAGCATGATGGGATATGGAGACGGAGTCTCTAGAAGATAATAAGGTTTACATGAGGTCATAAGTACGGCTTCCTCATGATGAGATTAGTGCCTTGTGTAATGAGGAGTTTACTTTCTCTCTGCCATGTGAGGACACAGCCAGATGGGATGGCAGTCATCTGAAAGCCAGAACGATACCTCATCAGAACCTGATCAAACTGAGAAAATAAATTTCTGTTGTTTGGACACCCAGTCTATCATTCTGTTATGAAAGTCCAAGCTGACTATGACACTTCTTACGCAGTGGTTTAAGTATCTAAAATATGAATTGAATGCTGAGGCACTGGATTTCAAAAAATACTTTTTTTAAAAATTTTATTTCTTAAATAATGAACATAATGATATTAGCATGCAATAAAAATAGCCCTCAAAGCATCCTTCTAAAACTCATTTTAAAGTGCTTAATATAAAAAAAATAAAGTGCTTAATATAGAAAAATAATAATGAATTTCAATGAAAATGGAGTAATTAAAGTTAATAGGCATAAAGAAAATGCAGAATAACTGCAGATAGAACGGAGATGGGGATTTGATGTAAGAAGGCAAAAATACATTCTTTATGGTGCTTGAATTACACATTTATTATTTCACGTGAAAATGTTTACTTGTTCTCAACATCTCTCATCGTACTTGAGCTGAAAATCTTTACTTAAGAAAAAAATAAAACGAAAAAGTTTTCATTATTCACAGATAATTAAATTTGAACATAGACAATTTAAAAGAAATCTATAGATAAGTTGAACAGAACTGTTAAATGACAGACACAGAATTTTATACAATGATAAAATCTATATTTCCATCAAATGAATGTGAAACACTAAAATTAGCCATATACTACTAAAGTATTTATTATATTTTATTATCTTTAAATTTGAGTGTGTGTGCTATGACCCAGAAATAATTCTATTCTGAGATTATATATACATTTTGAGAATGTATGTGTATATATATATGTTTATGTGAACTAGAACCTAGAAAAACATACATAACTATAATGTATATTTATGTTTATTATGTTTATAGCAATATTATTTATAATAAGTATAATAAATGTAAGCTAGAAACTGCAATGTTCAGCAGCAGTAGAATGAATAAAGAAAATACGGCATATTTAAAAGATTAAATAGAACACAGCCATTAAATCAATGATGTGTAGCTCCATGCAACACCCTGTATGACTGGAATATATATACTAATCTCAGAAGAAGTCCGATAGAAGATTATATGTACTATTTATATTCTTACAAACTTCAAAAAACAGGATAAAAAATGGTTGAAAGTGGTTCTCAAGAGAAGTAAGTGATTCCCACGGCGTCAGGGAAACAGATACTTGTGGTAAATAAAAAATTGTGATTCAAGACGGGTCTTCAGGGGGATGTTGAAAAAACTCTACTTCTTGTGCTGAATTTTGGTCACCTTAGTGTTTATTTGCAATCATTTCTCATTTATTAAGCTTGACAGTAATGTTGTATATACTTTGGTAAATAAGCTGTGTTTCAGAAGAAAAAAAATTGGAGAAGCTCAAATTAAAATATTTATTTCGTAGTTAGCCCTGTCCAAATTTTATTGGTGCAAACACATTATATTGATTGTGATACACATTCACGATCCCCAATTACACTCCTCAGTTATTCATGATTTTGTTTACTCACTTTCTGTATTGACTCTGGACTTGGCCTGTTATGTGTTTTGACAAATGGTATATCAATAAATGTTACAGAAAAAGAGGCTTGATGAACACTTGTACATTGGGTTTTGGCTTCTTCAAATACTGTCACTACTATATAAGATATCTCGATGAATGAGCTGGTGAGGACCCAGGGGCAAGAACCAAGGTATCCCAGCCAACAGCCCCAGCTCACTGCTGAGTCCTCTTGGCCCATCAGTTCCGCTTGATCTTCCACAAGACTGCAGCCACATGAACGCTCTCAGGTAAGCCTTGTAGACCCATTAACTGAACTAATCCGTAGAGCCATGAGAAAAATAAATTGATGTCTTAATTCATGGAATTTTAGGAGGGTTGTTTATATAGCAATAAGTAACTGATTCACTCTGCAAATAGCTTTCAATATTTTCTCATCCTTGGAGTAGAAAATTGACTTTCAGAATAATATTTAATTTGAATTATCTTAGAAGATGAATTTTACGTACTTTAAGAAAAATGTAAGCTTCTCATGATTATTACCTTGTATTAGTAGGACTCAAACCTGGCCACTGATTTGAATCATCTAGGGAAATTTTAAAGTCATTAACATCTCTTACTTTCCCTAGAGATTCTAACTTATGTCTGGAGTGTGGAGAAGGGGCTAGTTTATCTATTTATCTATCTATCTCTCTATATTAAACTTCTAAGGCGATTCTAATGTGAAGTTGAACATTGAGATACAGATGATTAACAGAAAGAATATAATTAAATTCTTATGTATCCAAAAATAGAACGTTGTTGCAAAGGAGGATACATAACCAGGAGAGAGAGAACAGCCCTCACACACACAAAAGGCTACCCTAATTAAAGGATCCCATCTAATGAGCCTGACATTCTGAAACTGTTTGTAATTTTCATTTGCCTAGATCTGTGGATGTGACATGCCTCTTCTCAAACAGGGCATGTTTGAAACAGTGTTATGGAGACTTTGAAATAACATCTTTTTCCCCTGCATAATAAAATACCTTTTATACCCCAGAAACGTTATAGGGATGGCAAGTATTCGATTAAAAAGTTGGTCATAAAGGTGGTCGTGATTGAGTCAAGCATGCTGGGACCAATTATGACAGTGTTAGTATGCAAAACAGTTAAGAGCAAAACAGTTGAATTATGAGAAGAAAAAAAAAAGCTTTATGAAAGAGAGACCCTCGTGTCAAGTCAGGGCCTGAAATAGAAAAATCATTTTTATAATCAGCATTGCTTATACAATCAGTAAAGAGGATACAGGGTCAGAGACTGAACATAGTGTGAATCAAAATAGAAGTAGAAAGAATGCAACATTACAGAGGGCAAGATAACTTTCTTAAGCAAATTTAGAATGCTTGCAACCCACCTTTTTGTCGTGGATGGGTCAGACTGACATAAGGCCAGAGAGCTGAGCGTGTTTTGAGTTCTTGCTAATAAAATATGATCCATGGGGGCATCTGACTGGCTCAGTTGATTACGGGTCTGCCTTCAGCTTGGGTCATGATCCCAGGGTTCTGGGATCCAGTCTTGCATTGGTCTCCCTGCTCAGCGGGGAGTCTTCTTCCCTTCCCTCTGCTGCCCACCCCGCCCCTCCTCCTTGCTCCTTTGCTCTCTCAAATAAATAAAAAATATAAAAATCTTTAAAAAAAAATATGATTCATGCACCAGCAGTACTGGCATAACCTGGGTCCTAATCAGGAATGCAGAATCCTGGGAACAGACTAAGTAAGCTCTATGGTGCAAGAACTGCATTTTTCAAGATCTTCAGACATTTCATATTCTTGTTAAGTTTAACAAACAACACGTTAGGTGCTGTATTGATTCCCTATTGCAGCTCTAAAATAGTACCACAAACTTAATGACTTGCAAACAACACAAATGTCTTATCTTACGGTTGTGTAGGTGAGAAGTCAGACATGGGGTTCACTAGGCTAAAATCAGGGTATCATCAGGACAATGTTCCTCTCTGAAGGCTCTGGAGGAAATGAGTTTCTTTGCCACTGACGGCATTTTGCGATTCCCGCACCCCCCTGGACTCATGGCCCCTTTCTCCCATTCTCAAAGCCAGCAACGTGGGGTTGTGCTGTGCTCCGTTGTCACTTATCTCACTCACAACAGTTGGCAAACGATGTCCGATTGTTAGGATTCATGGAATTAAATTGGACCTACCTGCCAATCTAGGATAATCTCTACATCTTGATACCTCCAGCCATAATTCCATTTGCAATGTACCCTTTTTCATCTAAAGAAAACTATTAGTAGGTGTTGTGGATTAGGATATGGTCATTTTTAGGGATCATGATTCTGCTTACCATGGGGGCTATAATAGGGCAAGGTAGAGCTTCTTCACATATACTCTATGATAGGTGGCTCTGGATTTCTTAGATTGAAAGCTCATCTCCACTGTTATTGTTATTGCTTTTGCTTGCTTATTTGTTCACTACTGGGTATTTCAGGAACAGTCAGTCTGCTACATTATGAGCCCTATCTTATGCGTCGCCTTATGAGGATGGAACATAAGCTATATCGATTATAGTGCGTGTCAATTGCAGCTGCATGAGTTCTGACTTCATCAGAATGAAGTTTAGCTTGTAGTTTTGATTATTTCCTATCAATCTTCTTCAAGACATCCTACATTGGGGCTCCTGTGTGACTCAGATGGTTAAGCATCTGCCTTAGGCTCAGGTTGTGACTTCAGGGTCCTGGGATCCAGTCCAGGGTTTTCAAGCAGGGAGTTTGCTTCTCTGCCCCTTCCCCTCAGCTCTTGTGCTCTCTCTTTCTCCCTCTCAAATAAATAAAAACTCTTTTAAAATCCCATTTTTTATTAAAAGCATTTTTCTAAGAATATATATATATATATAGTGGGGCAGGAGGATATGTACAATACTGAAATTGCCCACCTGTCCATCCTCTTAGGTTTTAGAGACGATTGCTTGAAAATAGATATGGAAACTATTTCTTACTAATTTTTTGGACAGTCAGTCCAGGTGAAACAATGCCTGTTATGGAGAAATCCATTCAACTTATGGAAATGAAGAAATTAGAAAACTCTGAAGTATCAGCTGTATTTGAAATTACCAAATTTGGGAATACCTTATTATCTTCGATAACATTGAATGGCTTTCTGCTCCAAGAAAGCAAGTGATTTTACATTTTCTTAAATCTAACTTGGCCCAGAATCTTGGCCTATGTGGCTCTCAAAAATAAAATATTTGATACTGACCCATTTGAGCTATTGCATGTAATTAATAACTTCTTGGAATGCTTAGATTCAGAACAATTATGTACGTTGGTCTGTAGAGTACAGCAGCTTTCTGAATGGCATTCACATGGAATTTTTCAGATATATATTAAAACCAAATAAAAATGAATTGTTTTGAGAACAGTGTTAGTATGTTATCTCTCAGCTATCACAGACAGCAAAAACATGGAAATAGTATGTGGGAAGTTTTTCCAAACACTCTTTCATAAATGCTCACCTCATCTTCTTCCCTAGCAATTAACTGCTCCATTGTCCTTCTTCTGCTCCTTCTCCTGCAAACTCTAGCCTGGCGTTCTGTTACCCTATCCTCCTGCCTATATCTGGCCTGACTTCTTCCAGACTTCTAGATGCATTATTGCTTTTTATCCTGTAGTGGTGTTCTACCGTTTGTATAGCAAATTGATTTAGTTTAGCTCAGATTCTTATAATTTTCCAATAAACCACTTCTATCATTCAACCTAGCAGTGCACCGGGGCGGAGGGGGGGCAAACACAAAATCACTTTTAATAAATGAAAGGTTGTGGGAAAGGCTGGTTTGCTAAAGCATTGGTATTTGTCATTTAATTGCTGTCCTACATGTAATTGTCAGCTGACAAGAACCCTATCCCTTCCTCTTCTTCTTTAAGATCCCATAAAGAAAGAGAGCAACAGTGACATGAATGTCTCCTATTTTATTTTAGCATTGTAAATTTGTCACATTTTAGTTTATTGCCAATAAATTATGCCCGATACACATTAACTGTGGTTTAACGGCATTGGAGAGTTATTACTGTTATCCTGCAGATAAAAAAACACAAAATAATAGTTGAAAACTAATAGAGACACACGTACTAAAGGTAGTATGAATAACCAAACTGCCCTCAAGTATTCCTAGAAGGCTGACATCCTCTTATACTTAAAGATATGTTAATATGGATGACACAACTTTCAAATTCCATAAACACTGAAATGCATACAAGCTGATTCAAAAGATCATGAATAAACATTCACATGAATGATTACTAAAGTCTATTTTAATTCTCTGTGTAGAAGAGACCAATCTTAGGTCTGACCAGCAACACCTCTCTTAGAAACGTTTCTCTTGGAAATCCTGAGTGGCTCAGTTGTTTCAAGCATCTGACTCTTGATTTCAGCTCAGGTCATGATCTAAGGATCCTGAGATTGAGCCCCATGTCAGGCTCTGTGCTCAGTGTGGAGTCGGCCTGAGATTCTCTCTCTTCCCTGCTTGTGCATATGAGTTCTCTCTCTCTCTCTCTCTCTTCTCTCTCAAAATAAATTAAACTAGATTTTTCTTTTTCTTTTTTTTTTAAGAAATGCTTATCTTACACATTAGTCTATTCTGTTTCCACTATGTCACTCAACCCCCGGGCTGTAATTCATTAAAAGGAAAAATGATTGCTCCAAACTGGGTTTATCAGATGATCTCTCTCAGGAATTTAGAAATCAGATGTAGAAAGTGTATCTGCCTATGACTAAAACCGAGGAGTATAGGATGATCCTCTTCTATCAAACATGGGAAGGGTTCTAACAATATTTTAAATCCTTATGTGGGGTGTATTCTTGAAGAAGAGCATCATCCTCAATCTTGGAATTGGACAAAATAAATTCCTTACCTTGAGTTAGTTTTCTGTTCCTTGTAATTTATGTATTACAATCATGGCCAGACCAACAACCTTTCTTCTTTCTAATTATGAGTATTGACAAGTTAGTAAGTGATTTGAGGAACCTAATGAGTCCTTGCCACAAGGTGGTATCTACACAAATACAGAAGGCTCAGCCTTTGGCTTTTCAGGCAAAGCACTCACTGGGGAGACTTATGTTTCCTCTATACACAGTCTTTGGTCCAACTGCAATATTAATGTAGAGGCAACTTTCTCTGTTTTCTCAACCCAAAAGAGTTCCCTGTACTGCAGAGACTGAATCATAAATTCTCATAGTACCAGAACAGTCCATAAAAAGTCGTAGCCTTAATAAATATTGTTTAAATGAGCAATTGAATAAATGAGTAAATAAAAGAAGAAATTATGGGACATGTGATTTGGGGTAAGAGAGTGACTAATATAGACTATGTCCAGTTTCTGAACACATTCAGAAGAAAAACAAAGCTATGTTCGGGCCATAGTGTCAGGTTTATGACTGATAGAAGCCAATATGAAAAATATGGATTTAGGTTTATGTCCGGTAGGTTTAAGCGAATTTACCCAATCAGTCCTACACAGCATCAATAGGCGCAAGGTAAATTCTGTGTTGTGGAGTAATGGAGTAACACGGGAACGTTTGTGCTGGCCATGAGCAGACCTGATTCAAAGATGAGGAGAGTGCTACTGCTTTGCATAAGCACAGTAATGTTTGCCAAGTTTATGATTCAAATAAATCACTCTATCTATCCAAGATCTGAATGAGCAAGGAGTCTGAGTGACTAAAGGAGTCTGAGTGAATAAAGGGATAAAAAAGGCAGAAATATGCTGCTGGCATTCTCTGTACCAGCAATGAAACATCAAGAAAAGAGAAGGTATTTTTCCCCTTTTGTGCACGTTTGGACAGTGTTTTCATAAGGCAAGCAGTGCATGCGGTCTGCTGCCTGGGTGCTCTTAAAAGCCCTATGCAATTTTGCAAAATGTGATGTAGAGTATCAGAGACTCATGAAAATATCCAATTTGTAGATTCGTGAGAGAGTGGGCTCCCCAGATTGTGTCCATTCACCCTCCTCTGTCTAACCACACCACTGTTCACTAAGCGACAATTTGAACCCACTCAGTTGGCCTTTCCCCAATCTGTATGATAGCCCAGACACTCCAGTACAACGGATCTAGAGATAAACGTAGCTATGCTAAGTTTCCCTATAATGCCTGGGCTTATTCCTTCTTCATTGCCAATATTCTATTTTCAGGGCATACAATGAATGTTCTAGGTTCCGGAGAATAAACTGCAAAAGGCAAAATCCCTGGTATTGGAAATTTGATTTTAGTGAATGAGAAAGAAATGTAAAATATAATTGTTCATTTTTAAGAGGTAAGGAGAAAAATAAATACGAAAGGAAAATATCAGAGTGAGATGCAATTTTAAACACTGTGGACAGATTGGGCTGTGAAGGTTCTTGGAAAGAATTTTCCAAGCAGTGGAAACAACCAGTTAAAGGTGCTATGTTAAGTGTTTCTTGATGAGCTAACAGTACTTCTTAGCCTTTTTTTTTTTTTTAAATTAGTACCCTGCTAAGGGACCTTTTTAGACAATTTTTTTTTCCTAATAACACCCCTAAGGAAATTCGCATGCCACATACACCCTATAAATCTGCTATTAAGCCATATGTATCTCAATTATATATATATATATATATATATATACACATATATATACATATATATATATTTTTAAGTATTATTTTTGTCACCAGGCCTGCACATCAAGAACAAATTTATGCCTTAGTAATACGATCTCTCATCTTGAGAATGCACTGGCAAGGAAACAATAAGGAAAACAAGGTGTCTGGGAGTGGAGAGAGAAGGAGGGAGATTAGAGGGTGAGGCGAATGAGGTAACACAGGGCCATGTCTGGCTATGCACACGATTGTAAGGATATTGAATTTTACAGTGAGTAAAACAAATATACTCAGTGTTTTGAAAATGAAATATAAGAGCAGCTTGAGCAGCTTCCAAAAATGGCACATCTTTTGTAAGCCTTATATCATTTTGTCCCTTATATACGGACATCTTGTGATCTCCCTAAGAATTCTCAAGACATAATTTTCAAACCAGTTTCAGATGAGGGGAGCCTCGGTGTCTCAGTTGGTGAAATGGCTGGCTCTTGATTTTGGCTCAGGTCATGATCTCAGAGTCCTGGGATCGAGCCCTGGGATCAAGTCAGGCTCCCTACTTAGCGGGGAATCTATTTATCTTCTTCTCCCTCTGCCCCTCTCCCCACTCTGTCTCTCTAAAATAAATTAAAAAAAAAAGTTTCAGATGAGTCAAACCAAATGAATTTCTTTTGTAAAATGGTGGCATGTTTAGGGGGGTTTAAGCTCATCATCAAAATTTGACAATTCCCTGAAGAGGTTCAGCTTTGTTACCTGTTACTGTTGTAGGTTTTTTTTTTTTGTCATTACTATTTAGAATTAAAGTTTAAATATAACCAGTATAAATCTTACACAGTTAAAATCAAGCCCTAATCAAGGGCCAAGGATAGATATATAAATATAAATATAAATATATATATATATATATATATATATATATATTTTAATGTGGAGTTGGGAAGAGATTATTTTAGAAAAAATATTTACTCTACTGTAGATATACAAACTTACTTCTTCCTTTAGAAAATTATTATTACCAAACTCCTAATATGATGGGGATTTTTATTCTGCACAAGCCATTCATAAATAAGGCTTTAGCAACAGTTCATGCCAATGTTTCTAAACTGTCACAATTATTATCAGTGTCATGGGGGTGATTTAAACAAGAGATTCGTTCCTGTCATCCCAGACTATGATCAGAATCTTTTAGGTGTATTCAGAGAATTTTAACAAATCGCTGAACAATTATATTATACACCCTAAATATTATCAGTGTTCTAAGTGAGGAACTAAGAGAACATGAGCTCATGTCTGGGAAAGAAAACAGAGAAAGGAAGACAAGTAGAGATGGTAGGGGGTTAGGTCATTGAATTTAAGGTTTGATTGGATCTATGGATGACTAAAAAGAATTGAGCAACAGATAACTATCAGGTCCGGGCTAAGTAGAGAAGTGATAATAATAGCTGCAAATGTAATAAATAAAAGAGGAAGTTGAAGCAATATGAAAGAAGATAATTGATACTCATCAACTTAGATGTTTATTCAGGTTGGCTATTTTAACAACAACAAAAGAAATCCAAATGTTTATGTCTTAATAGAGTAGAATAGTTATCGCTTGTTCAATAATAGTCCAGTGTTCAATGGGTAGCATTCTGTCTAAGGATAACCAACTTTCTTGATTTGTGCAGAATGGAAAGAGTCCCCAGAATTTTAGTTTCGGTTCTAAAACTGGGAAGGTGTCAGACAAACTGGGACAACTTGTGGTCATCTTCATTCAACCTGGGTATTCTGAAACCAGGATTTCTTTCTTCATCTCCACCATTTTTTTACTATTTGGGAGTTTTCTTATGGAAGCTCTATAGTTGATCCACTGATGAACAAATACAGAAAGTGTAGAGTAGTGGGAAAGAAGTTGTATAAGGCAGGCCTGGAAGTGACATACATCATATACTCCTACATTCTCTTGGTCAGAATTCAGCCACAGTGCCAGGGTTGGTACCAAGGTTGCTGGGATATATACTCTAGGGAAGTGAACTAATATGACACTAACATGTATATTAATGAGCCAAGAGGATGAAGACTAAAATTAAAAAAAAAAGGTTTTATTTAGAAATGAGGAAGCCATTAGTAACTCTAAAAAAGCATTTCATTAGCATGGAAATGGTAAAAGCCAGAATACAATTTTGGAAAATTATTAGAAGATTAAGAGGCAGAAGGAGCAAGTTCGGGATGTTATTTCTAGAAAATTTGCTATGTCTACAAAGAGACCTGTAGATCTAGAGAGGAACAAGGTCTGAGTGAATGCTGCTATTTATTATCTATCTATGTCTATCTACCTATCACCTATCTATTTATCTATCTATCTATCATCTATTTTAACTTTAAGATGACAGAAGTTTGGTGTTTATGTACTACTGTGAGGTAGCCAGTAGAAATGAGACAAATGAAGACATATGAAACACAGGATAATGGAGAGATCAAGATCCCAAAGGGTACTGAAAGTGATGAGATTTTGAGCAAATAGCAACAAATTCATTTTAGAGAAAAAAGAGGAATATCCATCTGGACAATAAAAACAAGTAGGAATATTTGTAGACTCAATTTGGAGGGAAAGCACCACATTATCACTTCGATTGTCAACACCAACTGCAAGTTACTCAGGATACAACATTGTTTTCTTCTATGGCAAATACATGATGTGAAATAAAATATTTAGAAAACTTACAGAAGATCTGAGGGGTTATCATAAACTATTATTAAAATTGTTTCTGATCTTGATTCCTTAGTGTTATTTGACTCAGAACAGTTATAATATGCTGGATTTCTTGGACTGAAAAGAAAATTTGGTTGTGGTAAAAATTAGGATATACATATTCCTATTATATATATATATATATATATATATATATATATATAGACATATATCTAAATATGCATGTACATATTTCTGCACACACACATATATATACATTTAATATATACAGAGAGGTATGTAACACATACATGTATTTAACATATATATAGAAAAAATAATGACTTGTAAAATGAAGAAAATTAGTCTTACAAGTAATTTCATCTTACAGAAGATAAATAATGGAAGAGAAATATTAAAAACTATTCCTTTTTAACTATGGAAGAAGAATTTTAGTAGTGAATTAGCACCTAAAATTTTGGCAAAATGATTATCTGGATACGTACTTGACATTGGAAATTTTCCATGTCAGTACTCAAAGCAATGAAGTATTAATTATACTCCGTCAACAGTGAAGAAGCAGTCAGGTAACAGTAGGATAAATGCAAGCACATCAGCCTGAAGCATTGGGTTTGGTAAACAAGCATTCTCAATGGAATGTTCCTGGTCAAGCCAGTCTCTCTCGCACAACATTATACTAAATAATGAAAAGTTTAGTATGAAACGAGATAGGCACCAACCAATGTGTTGACCTCTGTATGAGTAGATCTACACATATGAAGTATTTTTGCTGAAAGCGGATTCATAATTGAACTTCAAATGATAGATAATTGAAGAAAAGTCAGATTTCGATATTATAAATACATTTATACAACCAGATTTTTGAAATATGAACACTATTTTAAATAAACATGTATTATTCAAAATTAAAAGAAGTAAAATGCTGGTCACCTGCATACCCTGAATATTTAGCACAATATAGGTAGGTAGGTAGGTAGGTAGGCTGACTGACCCACTGATTGACAATGGATAGATAGATAGATAGAAGGGTAGATTGATGAGTGGATGGATGCATGGATGGATGGATGATGGGATTGTTTTGAATATCAGTCCCACTTGATTAAGTAGTGTTTGATTCATAACCCAATGCTGAATTAACTAACACCTGCCATTTTTTTCCTTTTTCTTTTAAAGTTTTTCTTTAGACTCTAGTTAGTCAATTTACAGTGTGATATTAGTTTCAGATGCACAATGTAGTGATTCAACACTTGCACACATCTAGTGCTCATCACAAGTGCCCTCCTTAATCCCCATCACCTATTTCACCCATCACACCACTCCCCTCCCCTCTGGTAATGCTCAGTTTGTTCTCTTGAGTTGATTCTGTTCCTCTGGTTGCCTCTCTTTTTCCCCCCTTTGCTCCTTTGTTTTGTATCTTAAATTCCACATATGAATGAAATCATGTGGTATTTGTCTTTCTCTGAGTGATTTTGCTTAGCCTGATATTCTAGCTCCATCCATGTCGTTGCAGTGTTCATACCAACTGCCTGCTTTAGTGAATCATGTCCACATTACCAGTGTTATTACTAGAATTTTTAGTACTTTCCACCATAGTGTAAATATTCATATTTTCTCTTTCTCTCTCATTAATTTCTCCTTCTTTAATATTGCTGTTAAAGTCTTGTTTTATTGGTTCCTTCCATCAATCTTACTTTTTCCTGTTCTCTGAACATCCCTTGAATCTTGTTCAACTATCCCGCTGTATTTTTTTTTTCCCGCTGTAGTTTTTAGTTTAATGCTTCTCTTTCTTGTATGCTGTGGCTTTAATCTTCCCCCACAGTGGCTGGCCTTCCTCTGAAAAAAAAGCTATTTGTTTTCCGTGCTCTTTGCTGTGGTACTTTCTGTCTGAAATTTTGGGTATAATTAAAATAGCTGAATGAAAGAAACCTGTGACATAGATGGGAAATTGATTATTTCCCAGGAAAGATGTCTACTCAACACAACCCAGTAGTACTTCACTTTGGTTTTCTCCATTTGTTTTATTTGCTGGTAAAAATAAATTATTTTTAATAAAAGAAAATTTCTTTTTATCAAATTCTTGACATTTCAGCAGTTTTAAACATACAGTAGTAGTAGTTCATCTAGTGAAAGTAATCCATGATTCTCATGGGTATACCTGTATGAGTTGCTCTTACCATACACATTTAATTAAAATTTAGTTATTTTGAATATGAGTTTGTTTTTTTCAGGTTGAATTCTTCAAGAAATGAAGTGAAAGTACATGCATGACTCAATTTTATCTGTATTGAGAAGGGGTAACACATACCATATTATACTTTTTTCTTTGCCTCGTTTTTCTATTGTAATCAGATAAAATAACAGCATTCCTAAAAACAAACAAACAAACAAAAAACAGCATTCCTCTCCTTAAAAACTATCGATTCTATGAGATAATAATTTAATTAATGTGTTCTGGGACTCTTGGGTGGCTCAGCCTCAGCGGTTGAGCATCTGCCTTTGGCTCAGGTCATGATCCTGGAGACCCGGGATCGAGTCCCACATCTGGCTTCCTGCATGGAGCCTGCTTCTCCCTCTGCCTGTGTCTCTGCCTCTCTCTCGTCTCTCATGAATAAATAAATACATAATGTTAAAAAAATAATTAATGTGTTCTGACATTAATAAAAGAGTATTTAGTTTTGAATTAATGAAAGTATAAATTTCATTTATTAATAACTGTTTATAGAGGAATGTCTATGTTCTAGGCACTGTTCTAATCAGTGTATGATTTTTGCATCATTTAATCCTGGTATTTCATCTATAAGATTAAAAAAATCTATATTATCACTATAATACAGATTTTTAAAAAAACGCCAAAAAACAAAACACAAAAACCTGGGCCTTAGGGGGGAAAAAATAAAACTACTTGCCCAAGTTTAACTCACCATTAACATAGAGCAACAATGAGAACTCCAAAAGCCCACCTCCAGGACACTCAGTTTTAAGTCTGTATTAAACAAAAGTTCTCTTGCTTAGAGAAATGAAAAGAAAAAAAAATCAACATTATATTTGCCTGACTAACTTTGATGGAGAATGTAGTACACGTACTTTGGTCAGAAATCTGAGAAAGGTTTTGACTGCATTGCTTGAACGACAGCCTCATTGATAATTAGTAGGCAGATGACTTAGAAGCACATGGCAACTGTGTTAAAAAATCTACCACACTTTGTGAACAGAATCTTCAACTTGCCAGGAATGCAGTACATTTATTACATCGCTGCTAAGACTGAGGAGAGTACATAAATTATTCAGGGTGGGGAGAGACATTAATTTTTTTTTGCATTGCAAAAGAGATGATTCACAGAATAGAAGTGATCAGAATTTATTAATATATTTCTCCATTTAAAGTGAATAATTTATTTCATCTTCTCTGTATAAAGCACAGGCATTCAAATAAAACTAACAGTTAACAAAACTAACTTTATTTCCTAAATGTTTAAAAATAGAAACTTTGATGATATATGTTACAATGAATAATTTGCTAATTGAAAGCATATTTAAGATTTATTGTTTTTAACAAAACTTCAATCAATAATAAATAAGCCAGTGAACAACTGGTATGTTTGAATGCATTTTGAATTCTTTCATGTATGTTTATAAATATGATAAAATCAGTTTTGTTTTATTTACTTCACCTGCTCCCTTCTCAACCCTATATTTGCAATATTTCACTTACTAGAGTATAAGGATAAATGTTTTAAGTGTCTAAAAAAAAAAAAAAGGAAAGATTCCCATGCACTTAGTGAATCTTCAGAGAACCATCAGAAAATGTGATCGAGTACCTACTATGTGATGAGTTTATTGGCTGAGATTTGGCCAATGGTCAACACCCTGAGTTTACATTCTTGTCTTTGAAGATAAATAAGCACAAATAAAACATAAAGATGTCAATGATCACTCAAGCTTCTGATAGCTTTATGTGTTAATCAGAAAATTAAACAGGATGATAATAAGTGTGGAGCAGTCCTCTCTAAGGAGGTACTGTTTAGAGCTGAGGATTCTTAAATCTGAGCTGGACTGTGACTTGTTTTGACCAATAGAAAGTACTAGAACTAATAGTGTGCTAAGTTCAAAACCTATATTTAAGACTCGTGTGTTCCTTCCTCTCTCTCTTGGAATTCTGTCTATGAGACATACATGAGGAGTACAGTACACCCTGGTGGAAGGTAAGAAATCCCATGAAGGGAGGCAAGTAGCCCTAGTGGACCCAGACAAGGTCATCCTAGGTTAACTGATGCCCCCCGATATACAGAAAGATGAGACAGTCCAGTCTACAACAGTAGAACCACCTATCTGACTGGGGGTTGACTGAAAACACGTGAGTATGCCCGGTCAGGATTGGGAGGCAGGCCCAGCTCACCCATAGCCTTGTGAACAGTAATGAGTGCTTAACGTGTAAGTCCAGACATGTGCGTGCGTGTGTACACACATACACCTGCCAACATATGTTCATGTACCACCCAATCCCTACTATATGCAAGCTCTGCCTCCTGACACATACTGCCTGACAGTCCCCCTCATGCCATTGGAAACTGCAATTTAAGTGAAGGTAGCAGTTACCTCCCCTCTAAACACATGCACTACACTAAAACCTCAGTCCACCATTATCCTAGTGTCTGTAGGTCATAAATCCAGGGGCTATATAGTTGAGGAACTTGTCTTAAGTGTTGTTTGAGAGATTACCTTTAGAAAGATGAAAGATATGGGGCAGAATGCACCTGACCCTTTCATAATTCAGGGGCCTGGCATACTAGTGATAAATCAGCCCTGGTCCTTCTACGAATTCCACAGCTTCAGCAGTTCGTGCTGTTTAGCGCTGCTCCAAGAGCTCCTGGAGCCCACACTGTGAATATCGTGGTAGTTCATTTCTCCCCACCATTTCCAGAATGAGAAATCCACCCAGTGCACACCTTCTTCTGAAACTAGAAGATCTTACTGTTACACAAACGTTGAATCTGAGATCTGTGTACGCGTGCTATCCAAGCTATAATCGATCAAATATACCCCAGAGTGCTTACATGTACTAGGGAATGAGAAATGCCACAATGCCCCATCCCGTTTAATTATGTTTTCAACTGCAACATAACCCCCATCTTTTAGGATGCATAATATAAGAATCTCATTCCTAATTAATAGTCCATGTCCTAACCAATAAAATTGGACCTGCCGTTCTTTTGATTGCCTGAATTAACAGAATTTTCTCCTTAGATAATACTGTATCTGGTATGACTTTTTCCTGGTAGGATTATCTCCTAAAGCTTCATTTTTATGGTCTAAACCAAGTTGATGGGACGTGTGAGTGGCTCAGTGGTTGGGGGCCTGGCTTCAGCTCAGGGCGTGATCTTGGAGTCCCGGGATTGAGTCCCACATCGGGCTCCCTGCATAGAGCCTGCTTCTCCCTCTGCCTGTGTCTCTGCCTCTCTCTCTGTGTCTCTCATGAGTAAATAAATAAAATCTTAAAAAAAAAAAAAAACAAGTTGATTAGTCCCTATATTACTGCATACGCATGATAAATTTACCTCTCGTTCTGTCTAATGCATACTAGGAAATTCTATTACTCTCCCTATTCATACAAATAGTGGTTGACTTTTGTTTTTGTTTTTCATGTTAACAGAGAACTGTGAAGGGTGTTACTTTTTTTGCAAGCCAGCTCATTAACCTGCCTCTCATTCATGGACGCTGGCAGAGTCATGATACTTCCAGGCCAGAGACAAAAGACTTCTTATTTATGCCAGTAGCAGTAGTAACAGTACCAGTGCATTCTCATGCCAGTTCCCAAGCCCCAGGTCTCACAGGAAGATGTGAAGAGAGGTGACAGGTGACATGAACCCATCGAGGAGATTTTGTTACAGGAATGCAGAGGCTACAGAGCCACTTTCAGGCTTCTCTAAATATGAAGCTGTTATTGTCTTGGTTCACAAGAAATGCCAAAATGCAAGAGCCCCATGGAATTGGCTACTGACATGGAATTGCAAGTTTGGGAATATGTTTTCAAGCGCAGATGATTGAGCTGCTTCTACAAGTGAACATTGTACTTTGTGGGAAAAATACAAGGGAAACAGAAACAAAGAAAACAAGAGTCTGGTATGAAAGGGCCAAAATATGAATCATTGAAGATGCTGAATTACATCAATACTCACACATTCAAGTTCAAGAGACCAACTGAAAAATGAAACTGTATTCACATAATTTAAGGCTCAGAATGGGATTGCTACATTCTTATCTGAGGGTATAATTGCTATTTTGATTCTTATTTTTCTGATTCTTAATAAATGTAATTCTAAAGTGAATTCTTTCTGGAAATCATGTCCATAGACCCGTGGCATGTGATGCTAACTCAGCATGTCCCCCTCGGAACTCCACTGCATGCTACTAGTTAGGGTTCAAACAATACCACGTGTGGACTGCTGCTGGCAAATATCTTTCTTTTTTTTTTTTTGGCAAATATCTTTCTTTAGCTCAGACTTCTCATGGGCATGCAGCCTGAACTGTGTTTTGCATTTCCTCTTAAAACTGCGGTCATCACTGATCTTTCCTTCCACACTCACTCTTCCTCTATTATTTCTATATTGGTGGGCAAATGTGTAAATTAGCAAGCCATATCCTCCTAGCTTCTCAAGCCAGAAATGGTGACCTGAGCCTTGATCGCTCTTCCCTGTACAACTTAACATACTCAGTCATTCACTTTTAATATCTCTGCCATTTATCCACCTCTCTGCATTTTCACTGCCACCAACCTAGTCTTGATCACCACTATCCTGTGCCCACACTAGTCTTCAAAGGACTCTCATGGTCTTCCACCTTGTCCTCTCCAGTGATGCCATACATATCTTCAAATCGCTTCATTGTCTTTAAGATAAATTTTAAACTTTTTCATATATGTCATCAGGCCATTCATTTTCTGAGCCTCATCACCCACCTCTCTTTGTTTGAAGTTCTGTGCTTCAGTTGGACTATTCTTCAATTTCCAGCAATGCTTGATAAACTGTCCCCCCAAAACATTTCCATATACTTATCTCTCCTCTTGTATTTCCTCTCTACCTAAGTTAATACCTGCTTACTTCTTTTTCTAGTCTTAGTTTAACCATCATATTTTCCAGGGTCCCTTCATCGACCTCAAGGCTATTTAAATTGCACAGTATATTTCTAACATACCCTGTATATTGTACACTGTTCTAAAATTCATATAAATGCATTATTGAATACATGTGTTCTTATACAATAACTTCAGTGAGGTCACAGAGGGTACTTGTCTTGTTCTCTTGCTCACTAAAATCCCCAAAGCACTTAGAAGTCTGTAAATCAAATTTAGGCAAATCATTGACAAATGTATTGCAATTGTTCTTCCTGGAGTACCTGAAATCCATGAGATTTATTACTCAGAAGGATAATGCTTATAATGTTCACATACAAATGTATATTTCAACTAAAAATATTCTTTTTTGAGGTTAGATTTTCTTTTATTCTTATTTTGACATCATGGCAAGTTTTCTGGCTTTCTGGTTTTTTGCCTATGTTTTGCACACTTGAAAACCAGGAATAAATTAGAGAATATTTGTCAAATTTCATTCCTGCTGCTTATCAGCAGTATTTCAGGTGCTTCAAGTGGAAGAGAGGAGAAACATCTACGAGAATAAAATCAGAGAATTCTTTCATTTACTAGTTCTAGCAGCAGTAAAATTAATTTTATCTAAGAGGCAAAACAGTATGCTAATTATGCCTTTTATTCAGGATTGTCAGCTAAATGGTCAGTTTTCACTTTCTATAGCATTATATCAATCCATTCTAGACCTAACGACTTAAAATAAAACAAATGATAACCATTTTTATTTACTAAAGGTTTTATTCCAGGTATTATTAGAAAAAAATTCATGAATTATTTTATTCCAAAGGCCAAATAAAAATTATGCAACAGATAATAAATCAACAAGTGTTTACCGAGTACCAACTTTGCACAATGTTCTAGCTGATGAGTCTATTGCAAAGAATAAATTAGATACAAAAATCCATGCTCTCTTAGAGTTTGAATTTTAATTTGGGAAATGTGACAAAATGAATAAATCAACTTCATATTATGTTAGAAGATGATGAGGGGTAGAGAGAAACGTAAAGCTAGTAATGGTTTATGGGAGAAGTTGTGACAAAGATTCCCTCCCTGACTAAACTCTACCCAGGCTCCCCCAAACTCTTCTCAGCTGGGCCTTGAGTTTTGGTCTTCCATGGTCATCTCTGCATTACTCAGTTTTTTGTTTTTCCCCATTTATTTTATTTATTTATTTATTTATTGCATTTTTTAGACTTTATTTTTTTTATTTTTATTTATTTATGATAGTCACACAGAGAGAGAGAGAGAGAGAGAGGTAGAGACACAGGCAGAGGGAGAAGCAGGCTCCATGCACCGGGAGCCCGACGTGGGATTCGATCCCGGGTCTCCAGGATCGCGCCCTGGGCCAAAGGCAGGCGCCAAACCGCTGCGCCACCCAGGGATCCCCCTATTTTTTAAACTTTAAATTCAATTGTCAACATATAGCACCCAGTGCTTATCCCATCAAGTGCCTTTCCCAGTGCCTGTCACCCAGCTACTCCGTTCCCCCACCACCCCACCTCCCCTTCCGCAACCCTTGGTTTGTTTCCCTGAGTTAGGAGTCTCTCATCGTTTTCTCCCTTTCTAATTTTTCCCACTCAATTCCCCTCATTTCCCTTATAATCTCTTTCACTGTTTCTTATATTCCACATATGAGTGAAACCATAAGATGATTGCCCTTCTCTGATTGATGGATTGCCCAGTTTTATGCTGGGCATACAAATGCTCTGTCCATTTAGTCAGAATCCTTGATATCTGATGTGGTTCCTCAATCACCACCATTTCCCAGGTGATGCCTTATTACTCTGGCCTGCTTCAGCAAGAAGCCTTTTCCATGAGTTTAGCCAGATCTCCCCCTACCCTGGATATTTCCTCTTAGTAATTATCCACCCTCCTTCTTACCTACAAATGCCCAATTTCCTTTATTGGATATGGAGTTGAGCCCAGTGCCCCCACCAACTACTTTGCTCCTGGGGAGAATGGTGGACATGTCCTAAACCCTATGCAAAACATAAAGTGTTTATTTTTCATGTCCTATTTGACATATACACAAAATCTATTTGGGAGTCATTTTGTCTGAGTTGATTAGTTGGGAGGGAATGCAGTAAGTGCAGAAAATGTGAATGAATGTGGTAAAAAGCTAAAAATCAAGTAACATTCCCAATCTTGAAGGATCATCTTTAGCTTTCAGTGAATGGAGGCCCTTAACTAGGGTTCTATGCTTAAGGCATGGAAATGAACGAGAATGTAAAATATAGTTTTATACCAAATTTTTCAGTTCTATATTTAAGCAAGTTTAGGATATAAAACATGCTTTACTTAACTTTGTTATCTTGAATTATATTTTTAAATATTTGTACATATGGTAAGAGAATCTGCATTTGTTTTCTTTTCCCAGGTTCCACAACTGTTCAGAGCAGGCCTATTGCCCTATGAATAAGAAAAAAAATAGCATGATATGAAAAATTGATAGTTATATTAAAAATATCCATGATAAAGTCAAATGTATAAAACAGCAATTAACTTTACAGATAAGGTGATTTAAAAAACAAATTGTTCCTATCTAGGGACTGCCTTATATGAGCTACTCTCTTAATATTAAAATATTTAGAATTATTGTTATTATATATCCATTCAAATAATCTTGAATTGTCTCTATGTACTAGGTATAAGGCTCTTATAGGTGTGTTTGTAAGGAAACTGATGTAGGGTTCAAAAGAGAGTCGATAAACCTCAAATGGAAGGCTATAGGAAATAAAACTGCCTAAATTGGGGGCACATGGGTGGCTCAGTTGGTTAAGGTCTGCCTTCAGCTCAGGTCATGTTCCTGGGGTCCTGGGATCAAGTCCTGCATCAGGTTTCCCTCTCAGTGAGGAGTCTGCTTCTCCCTCTCCCTTTGCTTCCCCCCTAACTTACTTGTGGTCTCTCTCACTTTCAATCTCAGATAAGTAAAGAAAAATCTTAAAAACAGAAATAAAAAAAATTGCCTAAATTGGCTTTTGATATTATCCTTGGAAGAATTTTAACATTACAAAATTCTTATGTAACTTCTAATAAATGGAATGAATGGATATATTTATTAAAATAATATTCTAAATCATTGTGTTTTATATTTATGCTTAATAAATAAGCCAAACTTTGTAGTATTTTTAATAAAGCAGAGTACAATTTATTACTCTTGAATATCAGATACTGTTATAAAGTAAAATACAAATATAAGAAATGACTATTGTGGCAAATCTAAGAGAATTTTCCCATTACTATATGTATCTGTACAATATCAATGTATGTAGGCATGTGTGTTTGTGTGTGTGTATAATTAAGCTTTAGGACAAAAGTAGAGGATAATGATGGATAAAAAGTTGAATCTTCTATGGCAAAAGCATTGTTCTTAAGAAGCGTGATTGGGGCACCTGGGTGGCTCAGTCATTAAGCAGCTGCCTGCAGCTCAGGTCATGATCCCCAGGGTCCTGGGATAGAGACCCACCAGGGGCCCCCTGCTCAGTGGGGAGCCTGTTTCTCCCTCTGTTGTTCCCCTCTGCTGTTCCCCCTATTTGTGCTCTCTAGCTCTCAATCTGTCTCTGATAAATAAATAAATAAATAAATAAATAAATAAATAAATAAATAATAATAACATCTTTAAAAAATGTGTGATTCTAACTCTATTATTGATGTTTATTTTTTTCCAAATTTTAGGACCATTATAATTAAGCCAAGACTAACTTTGCAGTAACTACCAGAACAATAGAGTATATTATATGATCCAACCAATAAATGTTTTGTTTTGCATTTTTTTTGGTTTTTGGAGGAATCAATCATGGCCAGATAATTCTAAGGTTTTCCGAGTCTAGAATACTTGACCACTTTCTAGGGTGATGTCAACACATCTTTATGGGATCATATCTTCATGTCTACTGGATATTTATGTAAAATCTGCATCTACTACATTGCTCAGGAAGTAAAGTTTACTACTAACTTCAAGTGCCTTTTCAGCTGTAAGTTGCCCAAAATTGTCTGTATAAGATAAACAAAATAGGAAATATTACACATTATAAAATAAATATTGCTATTATACATGATATTTCTTTCTGACAGATATGACAGATATGACTTGAATTAAAAGTGTACTCAAACAAGAAAAAAGTGAGTCATAAATACTAGCAGCAGAGGAGTTAATTTTTAGCATAATTAATAAACTTCTCAAAATCATTGTCATTCATTCTTTAAATATTTCATTTCTGAAAATGTGCAAAGAAATTATCCACTCACTCAATTGAACACAAGTAAAATAGATTAGTATTAATTTTGAATCTCTTGAGTTTTTTACTTGTATGTCTGAAGTTGGACTAGATTTTGAGTTGGTCATTGAAGCATTATCATTCAGTAGTAGCTCTATACCTTTCATTCTACTCCGAATTGATTTTATATGGAAGCAAAAAGACAAAAGAATACTTTAGTAAGTCATGGAATTCATGGTATATACATTTCTTATTTTCTTTTTGCAGACTATTTAGATTTATTTGTACTTAAATGAACTACGTAAGTAGTGTAAATTAACTGGGAAACACTGTTTATAAATGTACCAGAGAACATATCTACAAAGACCTAAACTACAGGAATTTTTCTCTGAAAAAGTGAAAAGAAGAAAATGGAGAGATGATGAAAGATAGCTCCAAGGAGAGCAAGAGGAAAACAAAAAATCTGAGAAGAAGCATCAGAGCTAACATGTCTAATTGCATAACCACTATTAATCTCTGGCCCTCCGAGAAGGCTGTGCTCCCATGTTTTGTTTTGTTTAATAGAAACATTTATTTTAATTTACTATTAAATTTAATTTTAGAAAGTTACTAGATAGATGACCTTAAACCTCTGAAGGTTTAATTTGATCTTTAGTTACCATTCTCCGAGAATTTGATCTTTAGTTACCATTTTCCGAGATATTTTCAAAAGCTTATCCTATACCGTAAAATATGCCCTGACATATACAGGTAATGAGAGGCCCTGGAATCTTCCTACAAGACTTGACTGAGTGGCTTTACGATTGCTGACTCTTCAAACCAGAAACAAACATTTGTTCTTGGAATAAGAGGACCCTTTCTCACATCAATTAAATAAGTCACCAAATCTGTGTAGTTGGACATTTCTCTCAGGGGTCTGAGATAACTTCTCCTCCATGAAATCTATTTTGTCCTTGTTGTGTTGAAATATATCTAATGCCACTTTTGCTTCAACTTCCAGGGTTTCAAATGGAAGCTCTTTATAAATTAAAGCATGAGGGAGGATCTTTTGTGAAGGAATGTAGGTTCTCTTTCATTGGCATCCACTCACCAAGTTCCTTATCTAAAACTACATCATAGCAGAAGGCTCCAGAGATTACAGGAACTGCTGGAGCTCTCAACAAACTGAGCACATATTCATCTTCAAATGCCCTCTCTATCACACAGTCCATCATCATGGCACAAAAATGCTCACAAGCCTTATTTACTTCTCCTGGATCATGATCTTTCAAACTAAGAAATTTAACCTCATTTGCCTTGGTCAAAGGGTTATACATGTCCCAAGCCTGTCTGTTCACAAGAACCAGAATGGAATTCCTGCAACGCCACCCACTTAAATGTATGACAAAATATAAGGAGTTGAAATGTTTTTGTTTATCACAAAGATAGTGCCAGCGTCAAGTGTGTAACTTCAATCTTCTTAGTTGGAGAAGTTAATGATAACTACCTGTTTTTCTCTTTACTAAGGAGATCATTCTGCATTTCAATCAATTTGGTCAGGAACAGCTGAGAAGTTAGCCTGGTTGCTATAAACCTCCAGCCAGCCATGGCACATTACCTACCAGAGCCGAAACCTCCAGATCCCCATGGATATTGCCTCCTTTGAGTCCCTATGTTCCCCTGTTTCAATATCATTGATGAAATGTCAATTATTTCTCTAAAATTTTTGTCAAATTACACTTATCTATAAACTATATATTTATTCTTTCCAAAAATGTAAGCATTTTAGAACTATACATTAATTATTGATTATGAACAGTTCAAATAATGAGAGCCTTTAAAGCATCTAGGGATTAGTTTTAATTCACAGTCCTTTGAGAAGTTATTCTAAACTAAGTGGCTTCTAATTATTTTGAACTTTATTTATTTCAGTCACAAAGGAATTACTTTAAAATGACTCTAAAACCATTTCTGAAACAAAGCAGCAACCCAAACACTTTTGGCTCCATCCAAGTATTTCATTAAGGCATAAATATTTCAATTACCAAATAACAAGTCTTCACAATCTAGAGGATTGATTGCAACCCAAATGCTTGATATGCTTAAAGTGTACTTAGAGTTATACAGTAAGAAAATACATTATAAATCCATCTTTTAGAAGACAACTCAGATCTTCACCTCCAGTCAAGGCCTAGTCCATATTCTGTTAAAATTAACAAGAATTTGGGAGAGATGTGTTCTTGCCCATATGCAAGTAACAATTAAAATTTAAAAATACATGGGATTTTTAAAAACACAAAAATCTTAATGCAAAACTTACTTAATTCAACCAAAAAATTTACTGGAGGAAAATTTATAATGTTAATGGAATATGTTAGAAAAATTATCTGGAATAAAACAAACTTAGCCAAGTGGTCAAATCAGTAACTTAGAAAAAATAAAATGTAAACTCAAAGAAAAACACAGCAAAGGAATTAAAATGAATAAATGCTACTAAAACTAAACAGAATGAAATTTTGGCTTTCTAAAATGACTCAGAAGATAGACTTTTAGAAGAGTGATTAGAAAAAAAGAAAAGAAATTGTTATTAGAGCTAACACAGAAAAATAGGGCAAAACTGCAAAGAGAGTAGAATTCAAAAAAAAAAGGGGGGGGGAGGCATATCATCGATTCTGTAATATTTAAAAAGAAAATTTACCACAACTAGGAGACAACTCAATCAAAATTAACACACTAAAAATAAATTTAAAAAATCTATATTGATCTTTAACTCACATTTCACCAAATCTGTTTCCTCTACAGCTTTCCATTTCTTAGTAGAGAACAACTTCACTAATCTAGTTGCTCCAACCAAAATACTTGGAAATATAATTGGTTTTATCACCTCACTTTCAATTCTTTAGGAAGTTCCACTGCTACGGCTTGTAGAATATGTTCAAAATTTGAGCAATAGGGGCACCTAGGTGGCTCACTTGGTTAATCATCTACCTTTGGCTCAGGTCATGATACAAGAGTCCTGGGATAGACTCCCACATTGGGCTCCCTGCTCACCCTCTCCCTCTGCCTGCTTGTTCTCACTCTCTTTCTGTCAAATAAATAAATAAAATCTTTTTAAAAATTAAGTAATAATTTGTTTCCACGGTTACTAAGTTAGTTTAAGGCTTAGCCATCTTTTACCAGTTATCTCAATATCAACTGATTATTCTGTTTCCATCATTGCTCACTATCCTCACTGCCAACTACCTAAAAACAGCTGCCAGAGTAATAGTCATAAAATGTAAGTCAGTTCCATGGAATTCCAATACATATTGCATAAGTGTCCCCCACATATATATACCAGTTGATTATAAAGCTCATATGGAAAAATAAATAAGAAATAATAGAAAAATCTGAAAACAGAGTTAATAAAGTTACCTCAGATTTGTCAGATTAGAAAACATCATAAACCATTCTGACTGCAAACCTGAGAAACAGTACAGACAGTTCATAAATACTCCCAAGTACAGGGGAAATTTTTCATATGTAATTAGGGTGGCATCTCAAAAAGTTGAGGAAAAGATGGACTTTTTATGAAACAGTGTTGGCAAGATTGGATCATCATTTTGTAAATGAAAAATTGGTAATATTAAATACATAAAACATATTGTATTAGAATAAACATCAAATGGATGTTACCTAAGTGTAAAAACAGTGAAATTATACAAGCAATAGAGAAACTCTGTGTAGATTTCCTTTGAATCTGGATGTGAGAGAAGACTTTAAACTATAAATACAAAAAAAAAAAAAATACACAGGTAATTAAAAGAACAATTCAGCTACATAAAACAATTGCATGGAAAAAATCAGTGAAATATTACTTATGAAAGTGAAATACTACTTTATGAAAAAATAAATGCAAGCTGGAACATATATTTGCAAAGAATATAATAAAAAAGGCCACACTTAGAAATACGTAAATACTATTTTAATCACTTTGTTGAAGTATGATTAACATACAAAAAGCTATGCATATTTAATGTACACAACTTGATGGAGATAAGTATATATCCATCATATCACCATAATTTATGCTCTAAATATATCCATCACCTTCAAAGGTTTCCTTCTACCCTCTGTTTATTGTTATTTTTTATGTGTGACATTAACATTTAACATAATATCTATCCTCTTAAGCAAAATTTTAAGTATATAAGACAGTATTATTAAACTATAGGATTTATGCTTTATAGATCTCTAGGACTTAGCCATCTTGCAAAACTGAAACTTTGTACCTTTTGATTTATAACTCCCAGCTTTCCCCCTACTCCTAGACCCTGGCAACCACTCTTCTGAGTCTATGAGTTTTTTGAAGTATTTTATTTGTTTGTTTGTTTGTTTATTTATTTAAAAGAGAGAGAGCTCTCAAGATTGGGGAGGATTAGAAGGAGAGAGCCTTAAGCAGACTCCATGCTGAGCGCAGAGCCCAGTATGGGGCTCGATCCCACCACCCTGAGATCATGATCTGAGCCAAAATCAAAAGTCAGTTGTTTAACTGACTGAGCCACCCAGGGACCCCTGCTTCTATTAATTTGACTATTTCAGATTCTTCTTTTATAAATGAGATCATGCAGGATTTCCCCTTTTATGTCTGGCTTATATCATTAGCATAATGTCCTCCAGGTCCATCCATGTTATTGTAAATAACTGAATGTCCTCCTTTTTTAAAAGCTGAATAATAGTCTTTTTTATGTACATACCACATTTTCTTGAATATTGAAAAAAAAAGACTAAACACCTGATTTGAAAATGTGCAAAAGTCATAAACACATAGGCACACACATAAGATGGTTAATATATTCTACACACACATGCACACACACACACAGATTTAAAAGTGATTCTTGAAAATTTGGAAGAATGTTCAACATCCACAATAAGAAAATAAAAATTAAAACTATATTGAGGTACCATTTCTTATTTCGTAAGATAAGTTTAAATAATACTCTTTATTCTAAACTATAAACAGTGCCCTCATGCACAGCTAGTGCATTTATAAACTTGAATAATTCCTACATATACAATGCACTACATACAACATCTTAAAATAACAACATTTGCATTTACATTTTATACCTAGCAATTCTGTATCAAGGAATTTACTCTGAAGATACACTTCTAACAATGCAAACATAGGTAAAAAATATTCCTTGTAGCATTATTTGAAATAGTAAAATATCAGGACACTGATTGAAAACTACTTTTTTTTATTATTTATTTATTTATTTATTTATGATAGTCACAGAGAGAGAGAGAGAGAGGCAGAGACATAGGCAGAGGGAGAAGCAGGCTCCATGCACCGGGAGCCCGACGTGGGATTTGATCCCAGTTTTTAACCATATAGCTATGGACCATATATCAATGGAGTGTAGAAAAATTATATAGCAATTGAATACCATAAAATGAAAAGATTTTTATGATCTGGAGCAATTTTTAGGACAAATTCTTATCTTTATATCAAAAAAGCAATGTGCAATTAGATAGATTACATATATACTGTTATCTGTTATAAGGAAATAAAAAATATTAAGACATGATTATGTGTGTGATCTTATTTTTGAAAAAAGAAAAGAAACGTACACCCTAAACACAAAGCTAATTAAATCACTTATCAATAAGAACAGCAATAATATAGCAGGGATAGAGAATAGAATGAGACTTTGATACTTGAATTCTGTTATTCCCCAAGTTAAAGTAATTAAATAAAATTATATCAAACAGGAAGGGAAAACTAAAATTAAATACCAGAATAAAAACATAATTACATCAAATTGATTATATGCAGAGAATATATACATTCGCCTACACAGAGAATTAATTATTTCAAGTAAATGTGAATAACATACTTTGTACTTCCTTTGTGAGATATGGGCTGAAGGGCAAAAAATGAAAAGGAATTTTGAACTTGGTAGATACGTTATTCGTAGTGACATTGGTGAAGCAATTCCAATTCTATTTTGTATCTATTGCATATGGAAATAAAATACCTTGATATAGTTGAGAACTCAGATACTCTATGGGGAAAGAGTTATAGGTACCAATAAGGATGAAGAAGACTCAACTTTGGTGGTAGAAGAATTAAAAGTATTAGATAAACTTACAGATAAGACAAATAGATAGATAACACAGGCCACCAACAAGGCCTAGGCAATTACACCATTCTGACCGTAAGCACGACTGGACCCCAGTCAAGTTTTATTGAACTGTCTGCAAGCTTCTTCAACAAAAAAGTGATTTGGGGTCTGGAGAATAAAAAATACAAACTAAGCCTTTAATAATTTTACATGTCAGAAATCAAGGATGTGCTCAGAAATGAATAGACATCTATCAAAAAAAATGCAAGTAGATGCACAGATTGTCTAAATATTGCTCCTGGGAGTTTCTTTGACCCGCCACTGGCTTCTATGTCCTTTCTGAAACTCCTGTGTCAGGGTCTTCCCAGTATTTGTTTATTCTACTTGGGGTGCTCTTTACCATACATCCCCCTTACTCACTTCTAGGCTTGATTCCAATGTCCCTTCTCAGTGAAACTTATTTAATCCCCCTATTCAAAATTTTACACATTCCAACGTTTATGATCCTTTTCAGCAGGACCTATTTTTCCACTGTGTTTTTAATCTAAAATGCTATGAAAATGAGTTACTTATCCTGATTTGTCCTCCTCTCCAGGCCCCCCCCCCACACACTAAAATAAATGCTTATTAAAGCTGATATTTTCTGTTTTATTCACTATTATTCATTATTCAGTCTAGGCCTGACCTAGTGTTTATTGCCTGGCCTAAAATACACTCTCAATTAGTATCTGTTCTTGAATAATTTTATTGACTCCTATATCTCCATTTTGTTTGTCACATTATCGGCACTTCTACGTGGTCATTTGCTTTATGAAATAGAAAAGGATGATTATGAGAAAGCAAATAATTTGTGTACAGTTTGATCCTGAGTTATCTTTAATATATTTCCTTCTTTCATCACTTCTAATAGGCAATCAAATCTTGTCAATCTCTCCCTTTAAATGTCTTTAAATGGGTTATTTATTTACTAACTCCCACCACCTTAGTTCTGGAACTCATCATCTCACACCTGCATTACTGAAATAGCCTCACTTCTGGCAACCGTACACAAATCTTTTCTGCATCACTTCCTAAATAAGTGTTTAATTTTTCTAAATAACAGCTTTCCAAACGTGATTTCTAAACTTAAAAATTATCAATGAGTCTCTAGCCACTGATGAGATAATACTTTCAGTTTAACTTTGAAAACACTAAAGAAAAAAAAAAGAAAAAAAGAAAACAAAATACTAAAGAAAAAAACAAAATAACTATAGACTCTTTTTAACTTACATTTATCTCTTATGCTTAATTCATTCCATATCTTGCATTGTGTGTGACAGTGGGGATGTTATTTTGTTTTAATTTATTTTAATTAATTAATTTTTATTTTAATTTTATGTTTTCGAATTCCAAGTGACCAAGGGCAAACTAAAAGAGACATTCTAAGGGTCAACTCCAATTTTCATAAAAATCTAGAATTACATTTACAGAATAGCAAGTATCTGAACCTTTTTTTTTTTTTTTAGATTTTATTTATTTATTCATGAGAGACACAGAAAAAGAGAAGCAGAGACACAGGCAGAGGGAGAGGAAGGCTCCATATAGGGAGCCAGACGTGGGACTTGTTCTGGGACTCTAGAATCATGCCTTGGGGCAAAGGCAGGCACTCAACTACTGAGCTACCTAGGCATCCCAGAAGTATCTGAAACTTAAAAAAGGAAAAAAAAAATCTTCCTAAAAAATTAAAATAAAAAATAAACTTTTTAACTTCTAAACCCACCTTATTAAAAAAAATAAAAATAAAAAAATAAACCCACCTTATTGGGAATATAACCCCAAAATTGTTAGGAATTAGGAAGAACCGATCAAGGAAAGAATGGGATACAGTGCAAAAATGCAGTACTGAGTAGGCGCCTCTCTTATCTCTTGATACTACTTGAGAAGATATATGAAATATGTCCAAGAACCATCATCTTGGGCAGCAAGATGGAAACACTTATTCATAGGTATTTGTTTCCAGTTGGTCAAAAGTTCTTTCATGAGTAATTAACTCCTTTGCATTTCTGGATTACATTGTCCTGGGGAAGGATTCTGTGATATACTGCACCAACATGAAGCTGATTGTGATCCCTGCAAAATTGGATGTTGCAGATGGATGGAAAAAAAGCAAAACAAAACAAAAAACAGATCGACCTGAGAGAATTACAGTGGTGCTGGATATGATCCATGTCTGTACTACTCAAATATGTTCTGTCCTTTCATTAAATCTAATCTATAGCTGAGTCACATTAAAAGTGGTAGCTCTAATATCTCCAAAGACGTAAGGCAAGAAACTTAGAAAAACAAGTCATTGTCTTTGCTGCTGGAGTTTATGCCTAGATTATAAATTTACATTCACCTCCCACCTTTGTCACTCATTATGTGTCTTCCTCACACTTAGGCAGCGTTGGTTGGCTGGATTGCTTACCTTTTGTTGTAACCTAGAGTTTAATTAACCCAGAGAGTTCTAAGGACATGGTTGCTTTTTGAGAATGAAGTTGCTGTAATTTCACATTATATATTACTTATGAACATAGAAGCATTAAAAAAATACCACAATTAATTCCATTGGTTTCAGACTGCCCCCCTTCTGTTACAGGAATTTTAGATTATTCTGGATCTGGAGTAAAATCAGTAAAGTATCCCTCCCACTCCCCGCCTCTTTTTTTCCCCCTCCTCCTGGTTGTTCAGTTGCCTAAGGATTACAGAGTGATCAAGTGTTAATCACAGATTCAAGTTCAGATTCATTGTTCGGTGTGCTTGGGGGAAGACATTCAACCTAATAGAACATCATATCTTATAGACTCTAAAGCTGCAGTCACAATAAGCACAATTTTATTTTCAACTTCATCATTAGGAGTGGTAACATTTTTTGGGTTTTGAAACAGTTTTTAATAGATACTAGAGTGACCGAACTACATATTACTTGTTGTTTCAGCATCCTGGAGGAGAAACAGGACCCCTGCAGAGATTTTCTGTAAATGATTGCCTTAGCTAAGGTGTTTGCATGCCATTTAAGCATATATTAGCTTCGATGTTTCTGGTGATATAGTGTGTTCTAATACAAATGGATTCTGAGGTGATGTACCCATTATAACACTTCCTTTGATATTAAAATTGCTGATTATTTGGAGGCAAAATTATGTAAAATATTACTCAAATAGATACAGCATTTTTTAAGTCTTCAAAGATTGTTAGTGTTTTGAGAGGCCATACAGTCAGTGAAAACAGACTCATTTTAAAAATTGCTGTCAAGTTGCTGTCCCTTTCACAACAGAAGAGGTCTGATGACATGTATCTTTCATTCTCTGGAATTCTACTTTATGAAGAGCACAGTCCTGGCTTCTATTCATGCTGGATAGCCCCAGCAGCAATAGCTGAATTAATCTTTATGAGAGAGAATTCATGTTGGTAGGTACACACACAACATTCATTTCTGTCATTAGAACCAAATGTTTATGGTCAAAGGATTATATATGCCTGTTGTTTGGACTGTCGGGGCCTCTTTAAGGATGGATATATTCTGATAAGCATTAACATGAGCCACCAACATTGTCACGTTTTGTGTTCTCTCCTTGTATCCATCCACATCACTCCGAAATGGTTGTCCTTGATCTTTTGCTATTAATGGCCAAGTCATTTACAGATGCCCAGATCATTGTACCCTGTCAAAAGAAAAGAAGATAGTTGATATCTAAAACTAAACACACACACACACACACACACACACACACACACATCATGCTTACTGAGGTTTTAGAGAACTATGCTGGAAAGGCATGATCTTTCTGAGCAGAGCAAATGGCTGTCTTAGGTAGGTTTGGAAGGTGTAGACTTGAAGAACTAGTAATTTTTCAGAGGTAAAAGCAGATTGATGTTAATTGTGGAGGTGTGATTACTCCAAAGCAACTCTAAGTTGGTTGACATTCAGGCACACGTTCATTGGTGTGATCCCTTTCCCAGTTGGATAACTTTCAAGAGCAAAGGCTCCAGTTGCTTGGTAGTTCTTCAGAAATATATTTGCTTTTTTTTTTTTTTCTTGTTTTGTTGAGGAAGAGATACATAAATTGAATGGATCCTTTAAATCTTTGCTGGTGGTTCTAAACTCTTACTTCACTCCTCACCCCTTGGATGTGGATTTGATTCTGTTTTTCTTTTTGGAATGTGGAAACGGGGTCATTTTCATGGGCTTCTACTGATACTTCTTACAAAACTGTCACTGAAGGACCTTACAAGCTATGCTGAAAAGTCATTTTTAGCCTTCAATCAAAAGGAGAATATCAGAGGGTTCTATATGCATATGCATATTTTACATTTTCTACTCTGCAGAGCAGAAAATAGTTTGTCAGATAGCAAATAGTGAATAAAGATAGAATCTGTTTTAGATATTAAGAAGAGGGAAGATGGTGAATAAACTAGCATAGTAGATGAAAGAAAGGAGGTAAGTGGTTGAAGGATTTCAGGAACTGTTTCAGCTGGAAAAAAAAGGAAAAAAAAAAAAAAAGGCAGAGAAGGCAGCAGAGGTGGGTTGTCCAGCTTTCCAGCAGGGGCAGAGGAGGAGAAGACCAAGCCCAACCACCATTGTCTTTCCACAGGGGGTGGAAGATTGCACACACAGGTGATGAGGTGAAGAGGTGCTCCACATGTTGCACAATGGATGCATTCAATTCTCAGAAGGTTTGGGGGTGTTTCTGTATTTGGTGGAATGCATTCCAAGTAACCTCCAAGTCTGGATGTTGGTGGTGCCCCACCAATGAGTGACCTTAGGCCCTGGGAACCAGATCCTCCCATCAGCAGCTGAGGTGATGCACAATCCTTGACTCTCAAAACCACTTGAGTCCTGGCCACCCGCTGCCCTCCCCTCCGGTGTCGGGTCTCCAGGGGAAGGGCTGAGGAGGCTCCAACCAGGCTCAGAGCACCAGAGGAGAGTGCAGCTGGTGCATCCTTTCTGACCCAGGGAGGTGCAAGCAAGCAGCGAAGCGATGGGGAAGAAGCAGCAAGGGTAAGGCTGCTGTCAGCACTTCCTCCCTGCCACCTGCCATCGTGTGTGGGGTCAGCAGCTGCCTCGCAGTAGTTGGCTGCTCCCTCCTACTGGTCCTGGCCCAGAAGAGAGATTTCCTGGTTGACAGGACAGTCTGCATGTGAAGGAGCAGGGGTTCCATTTGCGGCCCTGATTAAAAGAGGGAGGGGCAGAGAGATGGTTACCTCAAACTAGAAAGGGAGAAGCCAAAAAAACCAAAAACAAAACAAAACAAGAGATTCCCCACACTACAGTGAAAAAAAAAGTTTCAGGCTTGTTGCTGGTAGGATTTCACAGCTGATTAAAAGAACGTGATGAATCAAAATTAAAATAAGGTTTTTGTTTGTTCGTTTGTCTTTTACCGTCTGCCATTAGAAAAGTGAAAAGGAGTTGAGAAATGGATAAAAGGAGCAGTAAGAAAACAAGTTTAATTTTGAACATTGCATTCATTTTTTTTTTATTTCTGTCATGCTAAGTTAACCATGAATTTAGTGACTTAAAATAACACACAGCTGTTACCTCACAGTCCTGTAGGTCAGAAGGCCTGGTTGGCTCCACATTTTTTCCTGGTCAACATTTCACAAAGCCATGATCAGGATGTCAGCCGGGAGCTTCTTGTAAGGTGTTGAAAAGAAACTGCATCCAAGTTCATTCAGGTTGTGGCCCAGTTCTGGACCTTGTGTTTATGGCCCATGTCCCCATTTCCTCAGTGGCTGTCAGCCAGAGGTCAGTCGGCTCCCAGAAGCTGCCTACATTCCTCCTCATGCTTTCCTCATGGCAGCCCCTCCAGCAATGGTGAGCGGAATCTTCCCTCCCTTTGGACATCTTCAACGACCCCTCTGCCATGGCTCTCTCACTGACTCTCTGCTTTTAAGGATTCATGCAATTACCTTGAATTTGCCCAGAAAATCTAAAATAATCCTCCTATTTTAAGGTCACACGCAGGCTTTTAACTTATTTCTTATCTACCAGGACCCTCTGGGAAGAGAAATGACCTCAGTATAAACTCCTTGTGAGTATGCTACAGACCAGCCTTTCTAGAAATGATATTAATCTTATTACCATCAGAAAGACAATGAAGAGCCCTCCTTATGTAATATTTTTGCTGCATATTCCTTGTGTAGGTTACTTATTGTAAAAAAATGGAATTTATGGATTTATGGAAATATGGTTCCTGAAATGGTTCCTTTGCATAATTATCTTTTCTTCATATTTTGCTTAGAAAGTAGCTTATCTTTTTTTTTTCTTTTTTTTTAATTTTTATTTATTTATTTATGATAGTCACACAGAGAAAGAGAGGCAGAGACACAGGCAAAGGGAGAAGCAGGCTCCATGCACCAGGAGCCCGACGTGGGATTCGATCCCAGGTCTCCAGGATCGTGCCCTGGGCCAAAGGCAGGCGCCAAACCGCTGCACCACCCAGGGATCCCAGTAGCTTATCTTTTAAATCTGGAACTCAGCATGTTCATATACGGAAGAGGGCAATTTGGGGAGCTGCATCTTGTTATCAGATTTCCTCAATTACACGATGGTTCATTTTGTGCTTGGTGTTTGTACTCATTCAGTAATTTATAAAAATCGGTGCTGAGTGAGAGACATTAATTTTATTCTGATACAACTGTTCAAATCTTTTTTGTTATGTGTGTGTATGAGATCACCCAGGAAAAGATTAGTATAAAACCCTGGGGAAGAAAAACTCTTAAATAAAAGTTATAGAAAGAGGAACTTATTAAAAAGTGGCCAGAGACAGAGAATATTATATGATAGTGTGTTTGACTTTTATGGTCAACTTGATTGGGCCAAAGAGTACCCAAACATCTGGTTAAACATTATTCTGGGTATATGCATGAGGATGTCTTTGGAAATGATTAATATCTACATCAATATACTGAATAAGGTAGCTTGCTTGCTTGCTTGCTTTTCTTTTCTTTTCTTTTCTTTTCTTTTCTTTTCTTTCTTTCTTTCTTTCTTTTTTTTTTTTTTTTGTAGCTTGCTTTCATCATAGGGTAGGCTTTTCATCAGGGGAAGGTCTGAATAAAAAAAAAAAAAGTCAGAACCTCTTGTGACGAACAGGGTACTCCTCCTAACTGCCTTTGAACCAGGACATCAGGTTTTTCCTGCCTTCAGACTCAAACTGAAGCTTTGGCTCTTTCTAGGTCTCACAAATACTAGCCTTCAGACTCGAACTGTATCATCTCCTCTTTTTGTTGTGAGGCCTTTGGAGTTGGACTGGAACTATATCATTAGCACTCTTGGGTCTCCAGCTTGCCAACTGCAGACCTTGGGACTTATCAGCCTCTATAGTCGTGTAAGCCAATTCCTTATAAATCTCTCTCTCTCTCTCCCTAGAAGCAAATGACAAACAAAAATAAAAACGTTTACTCAAAAATACAATGTAAAGTAATATGAAATGTACAGTTTTACTTAAAATTTGCTGAAATTATTTTTAGGTTTTAATTTAACATCTGTTGGTTATGTGTATTTGGTTATATATAACATATTGATTCTGTTTTTTTTTATCTTAATATAGATAGAAAGGATGGAAAGAGAATATTTAAAGTGAGAAATAGTCAATAATGTCAAACGCTACATCAGCTTGAGTTACAAAAGAAGAATGGTAAAGTTGGTTAGAGCAGAGTGATGGGATCCTCGTGGCACCAGTGAGAGAAAAGGTGAGAGGGTGAAGATACTGTAGATGATTCTACTTACAAATTTGGCTTATCTTCCTTACTAGACTGCACATCCATCACAGAAGACAATCTCCATCCATTGTCTTTGTTCATCAGTTTGTTCTGAGCACCCAGGAAACATGTAACACATATTTAAAAATATATTAGTGACACCGTTTCATTTCCCAGCCTTTGTGTATGCACTGTCTCATTTGCTCCTCGCTGACAATGTCAAACAATCTTACTGTGATTCATAAAAGGAAAGTGAATCTTCGGCAAGTTTACTCATGGAACTAGTTAATTGTAGATTGTGGATTGATCTCATATTTTCTTTTTATCTATTTATTAAAATGTTTTCACAGCAAACAAACATTTTTGAGTGGCAGATATTTAGAAGTCTATATTCAGGGGCACCTGGGTGTTCCAACTCTTGATTCTGCTCTGGTCACGATCTCAGGGTAATGGGATTGAGCCCAAGTCAGGTTCTGTGCTCAGCGTGGAGTCTGCTTGAGATTCTCTCTCTCACTCTGCCTCTGACCCTCCCCTTGCTCATGTGCTCTTCCTTCCTTTAAATGAATGAATAAATATAATATTTAAAAAAAAAGTCTGTATTCAAAAAACCTATGCATGGTAACTCTTGGAATATTTCAAGTATAGTAAGATAAAGATGGAAATGATATACTATCTTATTTCAATATTCTTAGTAGTTAGGTTTTATTTATATATGTATTATAGAAATAAATATTATATATTCACATTATATTATCTATCATTTAACTAAATAAATACCACATTGCTTTGTCTCACTTGATAGATTGGATATCTTCTACCTGGAAACAAATGACTCAAAGGAGAAATTAAAAAGAAATATAAGCAATTTACTTAAAAATAAAATGTAAAATTAGTATGAAATGTACAAAGTTAGCTAATATTTACTGAAATTATTTTTAAGTTTTTAAGGGATTGATTAGTAAATACAATATGAAACTAAGAACTGTAAAGAATAATTTTCAGAATAACATCACTTCATGTTTTATCATCACATAGTGCATGTGTAAACTTAAATGATGTGTCTGAAGTGGAATAAAAATGAACTAGAATATGAGAAAAGTTATGACTTAAAAAGTTAGAAAAACTTATTTTAGAGATCAGTGTGTTTGGCCTTTTTTATTAAGAATTTATGCTGTACAGTTTTGACTCATGTGAAGTATTTAAACAAAATAGTAATGAACATAATAACAACAAAAGAAATATGTGCTTTCTTTTCTGTAAAACCAGCACTATACTAGAAAGTTGTAAGAAAAATAAAATATCCTTCATCCACAGATGCTTCCGAACTAACAATAAAGCCAATTAGGCTCAGCAATCTTTTGTTCGGGTTCAAGTAAGTGCAGTCAATTTTGCTAGGCACTTTGAGTAAAAAGCAATGATATACTTTCTCTCCCCTCCAGGAGATCTCAACTTACTGGCAGGGGGGTGGGAGAATAATAATGCAGAGAAAACTCTAATGAGTAATGTAGCGGCACAAAGAAATTTCAATAGGAGAACAAGGAAGGTGGATTTAATTCTAAGAGGAAAGATTAAACATGGTAACAGCGTATAAAGCAATTATTCTTGTACAGTGTCTTGAAAAATAAGTTGATATATACCAGGCAGAGACTGACGTGGTGGCATGGACAGATGATGGATGCACAGTCTTCCGAGTGTAGATGAATAGAATGAGGATAAAGAAATGGGCCAGTACAGTCTTCATGTCCAGAATGATAGGCTGTCCAATGTAACATAGGCCTGGTGTGTGTGTGTGTGTGTGTGTGTGTGTGTGTGTAGTGTGCACAGCAGTATAGCAGTGTGCTGGGTTTAATAACTGTTGTCTAGGATTTTTAAAAATGTGAGTAAAAGACCTGATGTACCATGTTTGGTAAGTTCTCTGGTATAAATGCCCACCGCAGCTAGTTTCACGTCACTGAATATAGTTGAGATGAGATGCACCCAGGTGGCTTTATAATGAACTAGTTCCAAGTTACCTGGTGTTTTCATGTATGTGTGTGCCTGTGTGCATGTGTAAGAGGGATAGAGAGAAAGCAAATGGAGAAATAGGAAAGGTCTATAATTTAGCATTGGGATCAAGTACAGAGAAGACTGTTGGAGTGAAAAATACAAATCCATTTCTCTATCACATAAAAAATATATTCTGAAGATAGCAGTCCAAGGCTAATATAGTGGTGTCTAGGAAGTTCTCAGGGTTCTTTATCTCCATGCTCTGCTGTCTTTATAAATTAGCTTCAAAATCATCTGTTGGTCCAAGGAAGTTACTTGAGCTTTATCCTCAGGGCTACTTTGCAGGGTAGAAAAATAAAGAAATTTTCTCTTTTTTTTTTTTTTTAAGGGTAAGAGAACACATGTACCACTACTTATAAAGATAATTTTTTGAAGTCCCATCCGCACTTCTATTTCCATCTCACAGTCCAAATCTTAGTCACACTGAATATATAAATGTAAGAAATGTAAGAGAGATTCTGGAGTGAATCTCACAGACTAGAAAAATTGTAGCCTTAAATAAAAATCTTTAAAGAAAATCTCTAAATAGAGGAGATATATTCAGGCAATTTGCAGTTCTTGCCAGAAGATATTATGATAGAAAAATAAATTAGAAAACATGCCAGGGTCAGAATTAAACATCAGCACAGGCAATGTAATATAATTCTGTATCTGTAACTGTGGGATTTTTACCTCCATTCCCTATTAGGATACTGCTTACCCATAGTGGAAAGGATATTTGATTAGAGATACAGAAACTTTGTTACCTGAAATATGCATGTCTTCTAGGATGACATTAGCAAGAAAATAATGTGATTGCAGATTCTGAAGACTGTAACAAACCTAATGTCATCTCTATCCATATACAATAATATCTTACTTTTGCCCCACGAAAATGAAGTAAGAAATGATGTCTTAAGATATTCCATTAGTTTAGGATGGAGCTTGGGAGCGGGAAGTTCCCTGGGTGGCGCAGCGGTTTGGCGCCTGCCTTTGGCCCAGGGCGCGATCCTGGAGACCCGGGATCGAATCCCACGTCGGGCTCCCGGTGCATGGAGCCTGCTTCTCCCTCTGCCTATGTCTCTGCCTCTCTCTCTCTCTCTCTCTCTCTCTCTCTCTCTCTCTCTCCCTCTGTGAGTATCATAAATAAATGAAAATTTAAAAAAAGTTTAAAAGTAGAACGTGTGGGGATGCCATAGGCGGCTCAGTTGGTTAGGTGTTGGAGTCTTGATTTTCAGCTCAGGTCATGATCTCAGGGTTGTGAGATCGAGCCAGGCGTCAGGCTTCATGCTGGGCATGGAGCCTCCTTAGTATTCTCTTTTTCCTGTTCCCTCTATCCCCTCTTCTCTCTCTCCAGAAAAAGAAAAAAAAAATGTAGAATGCACTATGGAGATTATGAAATGGCAAAAAGAAGGAAGGAGAAACAACCAAAAAGAAAGCTGGGACTTCCAAACTGTGATGGTAGAAAGGATTTCCATGTGTACTTGTGATTACATAACAGTAAAAATCATTTTCTTTGCATTTACAAATTTTACTCAAAACACTTATGACATGACTGTCATAAGTGAGCTCTTACATATGCAGCCTAAAGTCATTGAAGGTGTTTGAGGAAAACAAAACAAAACAAAAAATAGCAAAGTTTAAATTTCTGCTTAGAAGCTTTATTCTGATGACAGACTGTATAATTCATGTATTTTGAATAAAGAGACAATGGAGGCATGAAAATTGTTGAGGAATCAAATCCAACAACTCAGGAAGAAAATAATGAGCTGCAAATTAAGGCAACAGTATTTGTGCAAAGGGAAAGATGAAGTAAAAAATAAATCTTGTCAAGTTGTATCACTAAGATTTACAAATAATTGGCTGTAGAAATTTGAAGAAAACGTGCGTCAACTTTCCTGTGTAGCTCATTGATAGAACGCAGGGCTGCTTAACAAGATAGAGAATGCTTTGCAAAGGACATATTTGTGGAAGAAAGAGGTATATGTATTCCAATTGAGAAATACTTTTGAGAATTTGCTAAAATCTAAAAATAGACATTCTGTAATTACTGGACTGATAAATATTTGGGTATGGAACTCAGGTTAGAAATATAGATTTTCAAAAGGCATTCACTGGAAGAAGTTGTTAGAAGTCATTGCCAAAGAAGGGTATGTGGTAGAGAAAAACAGAAGGAGCAAAATCTGAAATTTCTTCGTTAGAAAACCAACAGAGAGGGCACCTGGGTGGTTTAGTCGTTAAGTGTCTGACTCTTAATTTCAGCAGAGGTCATGATCTCAGGGTTATGAGGTTGAGCTCCCCTCTAGGAATGGAGCCTGCTTAAGATTCTCTATTTCTCTCTCTGCCTCTTCTCACCTATTCTTCTCTTCTCCTTTAAAAAAAAAGAAAAAAAGAAAAGGAAAGAAAGAAAAGAAAAGAAAAGAAAAGAAAAGAAAAGAAAAGAAAAGAAAAAAAGAAAAGAAAAGAAAAGAAAAGAAAAGAAGGAAAAGAAAAGAAAAACAGGATTAACAGAGAAAAGGGAGCTGCAAAGAGACAGGGAAGAGGCAGTGATACAACAGTTAAAGGAACAATTCACTCGCATAAAATATCGCAATGAATGCTCTGCTAATTAATACTTCTTTTTCATAAGAAACTTGAGGAAACTTGAGGAAAGATACAAGAAAAATAATAATTATAATTGAATTTACCAGTGCTCTTAATTTCTTGCCTCAGAAAATGATTCTATCTATTTTTAGAAATAGAGAAAATCAGAGGATCAGAGGATCAGAGGAAGGACAAGAGACTGGAGACCAGGCGCTGGGAGAACTACCTCATGGTCAACAACAACAAAAAAAATGCAAGTGCCATGTGGTGGCCCACCCAGCATCTGTCTCTGCAGTGACTTTCCTTTTTGCTCTTCACTTCCAGTCCTCAAATTTTCCAGAAAAGAAACTCGCTGCCCATATTCACATGCCTGTCCTATGACTGTGCTGCAAAAACAGGCTCCTTGTGGGGAATTCCACAGAAGGGACATGAGAGAGACATTAGTGAGAGGGAGATTTTCAGAGAAAATGTGTAAAATTTATGTGGCTTTACTATAATCAATGTACAGGAAATGAAGCTAATGTTTAGAGAGATTAATACTCGAAAGTCACACAATTTATAAATGGGACAAGAATGAAAATTCAGCAAGTACAGCTCCATATACAAATTTGACCAGATTTGGGCTTTTAAACTTTAATATTTCTCCATATTATTAACTTGCCTCAGATAATTCAGGTAATTAGTGACTAAATTGTAACTAAAAACTGTTAACTACTATCAGTTTCAGGGGGTAGATAATAAAATGTTCTCTCCTAAGTACTTAGAAATAATGGGAATAAGAATTGGTGCTCAGGTTGAAATTATGAATTGAATATATAATGAATGAGGGTGTGACGAGGTAGCAAGATATTAAGTGGAATGTTCCTGTTTTTTTAGAATTTTGGTTGAGACCCTTTAGATTAGAAAAAGTAATGGTGCTACCATGTTAAGTGATGGTCATGTTTATCATCCTATTTAAGAGTATCTGAGAGAAGGTAAGAATATTGATCAAAAAAGTTTAGATGGTGGACATCTATTTGAAAGAGGTTGGTTGAATGTTAGTCATGTTATTCCCTCCTTCTTATTGGGAGATGTGAATCCATGCTTCCTTCCTCCTTGCTTCCAGCCAAGAAAGGGAGTGATTTAAAGAGAAGCTACTGGAAACGTTGACCTGCACCCACCAGAAATTGTGGTGTACAGAATTACTTAGTGCCAGACCCTTTCCTGGATCGTTCTATACCTAAGGGACTTAATATGAACCTTACCTATGATAACAGAATGCAGGGAGCAACTCCACCTTCCAGATTTTGTCAAGTCTCAAGATTCACTTGGAGCTTGTGGAAGGTAGCTGAATCTCATTATTCGTGAAGATTCCAGCCCAAATGAACCCAGTGCCAGTGTGAGTCACCCTTGTATGAAAAAGGCTATTGGGGAGTGTTTAGGAAAAGTGATCAATAAGACATTGAACCACTTGTATCAGAAAGAAATGCACTGGAAGGTCATCAAAAAGGCCTTTTCAAAAATCACAGGAGAGTCTCATGAAGCAGGACAGTAAAGATTTTCACCAGTCTCCTTACCCTGTCTTCCCTCTGGTTCTTGGTACTATTCTCAAATCCAGAGGCTAAAAGTAAATGAGAAGATAGAATAAAAGTGAAAGTGGAATAAATACAATAGTCCTCTCATGCCCTGCCCCATTTTCACAGCAGGGATGAAACTAAGTCCAGGTGGAAATACGTGAATGTGGCAAAAAAGCTTAAACTAAAGGCTTTAATATTAGACTTGGGGTGCTCTTCAGTAGCCAAGAACCATATAGCTTGTTAGCAGATGCAGGTACGTGGAAAAACTAAGAGATATGCCTGAGCTTTTGAGCCAGGGAAGAATGATTTGAAGAACTTCAGTGTGAGCTTGAGAGTGAGAACAACAAAAAATAACTTTGACTTCTGCTAGCTGGCTACCCTAGCTTATTCAATAAATCAGATTTAGGGAAAAAAAATCTGAAAAAGACAAACTGGTTTTCCATCTGTGAATTATGACTATACATATACTGAATTCATAAACATATCTAAAGAAAGAATAGGTCAACAATGGGAAATGGACATGGACATTGGCAGATGGTATTAAAAACATTAGGCCTAAGAGGAGGAGAGAAAAATTGGGGAAGGCTAGGATTATTAAGAAAATAATAAAATAGAAAAATAATTATAATGATGTCTAAATATTATTAAGTGCTTATGTGGAAAGCACTCCACTAAGTGTTTTGAAAGAGTCACTTGTTTTATTTTTATTTTATTTTTTTTTACAATTTTATGCATTTATTTGAGAGAGCGAGAAAGTGAACACAAGCAGGCAGGGGGGCAGAGAGAAAGGGGGAATCAGACTTGCTGCTGAGCAGGGAGCCCAATGTGGGGCTGGATCCCAGGACCCTGGGATCATGACCTGACCTGAAGACAGAGGCTCAACCAGTTGAGCCACCCAGGCACCCCTAGAGTCACTTATTTTAATCCTTTTTAAAGAAACACGAAGTAAATATTATTTCTATTGTACAGAATAAGAAACTGAGCACAGAGATAAAACCACTTGCCCAAGGTCATAGCTAGTTCATGTCGGCAGAGATGTATACAAAGCTATAATAACTGAATACTTAATTGTTGGAACAAACTACAAGTGTATCAAGTCTTAGGAGGACAGGATAGAGACACTGAATTCATCTTTAAAAAAAAACGGATTTAGTTTGGCCTTTTGGCCAATTGTGTTAAATCAAGCTAACCTAATTTTTCATTTCACTGAGTCTATTGCAAATTAAGTCTGATCTCATTAATGTTGTCTAAGTTGAATGCTTTTGGGGGAAAAAATAAGTCTATTAAGCCATAAAGACACAATTAGTGAAATGTATTAGATGTGATTATAATGTGACGGATTATTTTTATAAGCATACCAAGCTTACAGACTCAAATGAATATTGAACTTTCCACTTTTAACTTTGAAAGAATAAGGCATATTGTGATGAAGCTTTCCTTGTTGAAACTTCATTTTTTTGCTCATTTTGAATTTAGCTCATAGATGTTTTCAAGGCATATCAACATTATCTGTATTTATAGACAAATAATATTAATAAAATTATATTAACTAGTTTGATAAGCCAGACTTTTCCCATAATGCCTTGAGCATATTTTCAGAAATTAAATCTATCTTTGAAATGATGCGAATATTGAAGGCATTTCAACAACTAATTTGAAGACAAATTTAAAAGGAATATTCCTCAAGTAGCGTGAACAGTGGCAGGATCATCGATAGAAGTTCGAGGACTACTGGATTATAACTTTGAAAAAGCAGCATCACGATATATTTGAAAAGTATCAGTCATGGCATTTCATAATTATATTCTAACAATAATTTACTAATTGAATAATTTCATACATTCCTATGTACTTAGTGATAAGGGACTGATTTTAATCAAAAGCATCAATATATTAATAGTATTAGACCAAATAATGCTATTTTGAGTTCACATTTCATATCTATAAGTAAATAAGATGTTAACTATAGACAATAAATCATCACTATTATGGTAATTATGGAATTTCTTACAATTACACACGATTGCCTGAAATTTGGTGAAATATGAAATGTTCATCACCATTTTGTAAACGTGTTCTGACCATTTTAAAAAAGAGAACATGACACGTAAAATGGCAGGCAATGCATGAAACATCTTCCTATGGTAAAGGATAAACTTTTCAGTTATTTCTTTTCCTTATTCTTTCCCATATTTTAAAATCTTTCCAACATAGTCCAGTATCATCTATAACTAAAATGACAGCATATTAATGTTCAATATCCGAATAAAAATAAAGGGGTTATAATTACACAAGACTGCTAATACCAGGGGGTGGAAGAATTAAGGGCCATTTTTGAGGATTCCTACCACAGCCTCTGGGTCCCAGATTCACATCCTTCCCATATGCAAAATACATGCACCCCTTTCAAAGGTTTTTAAAAGCATCTACTTAAAAACCAGGATCTCATTTTCTCTATCAGGGCCAGGTATGAATGAGGAGGCTCCCTAGTTCCTTAAGTACCTCTTCTTAAATACTGTCCCACTTGATCTCTGCCTATGAAATCAAGGAGGCAAGTTATCTGCCTCTCACACACACTCAATAGTGATGATGGGACAGACAGAGGATAACCACTGCAGACATTCTTGTTTAAAAATGGCGACAGTTGGAGGAACAAAGGAGTCACAGTTCCATATCGGTTCTGCTATCTAATGGGGCAAATATTAGAAATTTATTGATTCGGTCACAAGTCCCTGGAATCATTCTGCATTGCTTTTGTGTCACCTTTTGGAATCTTAGTTCTGTCCCCTGAGTTATCCTTCCTTTCCCATGCTTCTTTTAGTTTGTGTGTGCTGCTAAGCAGCAATTTCAGCCTGCTTCCCGCCAGCATGACTGAGAGGCTCCAAGGGACTTTCTTGATTCTACATTGTTTCTGTCTTCCCTCAGTAAATGTTGGTGATGTTTCTGCATGTGTGACTCATTTAGGAAATGTGTGGATCTTCTGGGAATCTTCCTGGAGACTAGCGAGTTAGACAAAAGCCTTACCTGTAGATCTTTTCAGGATAAACCATTTTCAGTCTTGGCCTTCTTCTGAGGCACAATGCCCTTATTTCTCTTAGAAGCCCTGCTATTTAATTGGAGGATCTGTGATGTTTACCTTTAGAATTTCTACGGGGTTTTTGTCTTTGGCGTCATATTTAGACCATGTTTTTATTGCAGAACCCTGGATGTGAACTTTGCTTGAAAGTCACTTGTTGGAAGTTCTTTATTTTAGTATCAAATACCATTTGAAGGAGCTGAGGATTTTCAAAATCATCGAAATTTTATTTAATAATTTTTTCATCAATTTATCTCTACTCTCATATTTTACTATAGGAAGCAAGAATAAGTCAGGTGACATCTTCAAGAGTTTGGTTAAAATATTAGATAGATACAGTTTATTAGGCATATTTGCTGTACTCCATTTAAATGCCATGCCACTGGGATGCCTGGGTGGCTCAGTGGTTGAGCATCAGCCTTTGGCTCAGGGCGTGGTCCCAGAGTCCCAGGATCGAGTCCACATTGGGCTCCCCTGAAGGAGCCTGCTTCTGCCTCTGCCTATGTCTCTGCCTCTCTCTCTCTCTCTCTCTCTCTCTCTCTCTCTCTGTGTATGTCTCTCATGAATAAAAAAATAAAATCTTAAAAAAAATAAACTTTATGCCACTGCATAACAAGAAAACTCATTTCTACCATGTCAGTAAGATAGGTGTCACAGTCCTTTAAGCACTCACCAGTAACTTCTTCAAGTCTATAATTCCATGATGTGTTCTAGGCATCTTTACTTTTTTGCAAACACTTTTGCAAAAGTTCATTGCTCCATCCCAAAGTCACTTCCATTTTTTTATGTGTTTGTTACTGCTACTTACCGGTACCAAAATCTCTATTGGTTATTTATTATTATATAAAAATGTCCAGAAATCTTTGCTACCTCACAGTTTGTATGATATAGGGTCAAGAATTAGGTCCAGCTTAGCTGAGTGCCTTTGCCATAGTGCTTTCATATTTTTTGTAAACATAACTTGCACTATTTTTTGTGTATATACTAGACATGGAATTGTATCATAGATTACGTGTATATTATGTTTTAGTAGTTGGTGGCATAGAGTGTGTGTGTGAGAGAGCATTTCTACCAGCTTTATATGATTTGTTGACTTGCTCCTCATCATTGAAAACATTGACCTTAGTATCATTGCAATGGGTTGAATGTTTGTGTACTCCCCAAATTCAAATGTTGAAACATTTATCCCAGTGTGGTAGTATTTGAAAGTGTGACTTTGAGAGGTAGTTACATCAAAAGGGTGGAGCCTCGTGAATGGATTAGTGCCCTTCTAAGACGGGGCCAGAGAACTATAGAGCTGTTCTGCTGTGTAAGGTACAATAAGAAGTAAGCTAGCTGCCTGTAACCCCTAGAAAAAGGCTCTTCCCAAGACCAAACCATGTTGGTACCTTGATCTCAGACTTCCAGAACTGGGAGAAAAAATTCTGTTGTTGATAAAACACACAAGTTGTGGTATTTTGTTATAGCAGCCCAAACTATGACAATCATTTGCCATTTTTTTACATTACCTTCATTTCATTGGGAGTATATTAATATCTTAGAGATAGAACTTGTGTAAGACATAGGCCCAGTCTCTTGATGGAAGGAATCTAAAAAATGAAGGTATCTTTAATTTGCCAGAAACAATTAGAAATCAAGATTAAAGAATAATATCTTGATCACATAATTAGCATGAGAATGTTTGTTTAATCTTACTAAATTTATTTGGGATGGTTAGAAAAAAAACATGAAATAATTATGTCATACCTTATATTTACATAATAATTTGACTTTATTTGTGATAACAGCACTAATTGAACATGCACAAATTTTGCGTACAATCTATCAAATATATAATTTTTGGCATGATTTGCTGAGATGACTTTCTAAATTTCTTTCTTTTTTGATTTCTAGTTATAGTAAGCAAAAAACAACTAAAAAGATGCTCAACTTGCATTATATTTATAGTATCACATGAAGTACTGAGAGCCACATTTTCCCAAAGGAAAGCTTTTCTAGGAGTTTAAGAAAAAAATAATAGTTTAAAGGGAAAATCCAAGTACAAATGAATTCAAATGGAGGAGGAAGGATAGTCATGAAACCTTACTTGAGAATAATGAAATTTCTATATCGTACACCTGAAATTAATATGACACTGTATGTTAACTAGAATTAAAATAAAAACTTAAAAAATAATGAAATTAACAATTAAATATTCTTTCTGATCTCATTTCCTATTTCCAAAATATACCTGAATCCTAAACATTAAATTCTTCAGTGTGCTTATAAATGATCAATACAAAAGTATAAATTCACTATTAAATATGTTTATAAATATAAAAACAGTTTGCAACATTTCACAGGGAATATATCTGTAGATTTATTACTCAGAGATTTTCTAAACATTTGAACTTAAAAATATCTAAACCATCCATGAAATCAGGAGTGTTGAGAGATAAGATTCAAAACTTATCTGGACCATTCTAATGCTACAGAAACACTTAAAAAAAAAGATTTTACTTATTTATTCATGAGAGATACAGAGAGAGAAAGAGAGGCAGAGGGAGAAGCAGGCTCCATGCAGGGAGCCGGACGTGGGACTCAATCCCAGGTCTCCAGAATCACACCCCAGGCTGAAGGTGGCACTAAACTGCTGAGCAATCTGGACTGCCCTTCAGAAACACTTTGGATTACTGATTTGAGAATTAGAAATTTACCTAGTGTATTAATGTCTGTTATTAATGAATAAATTGCGGAACTCTGAATTAAAATTAATTTCAGATTTCACTTCAAAAATTTGATCTCAGGGACACCTGAGTGGCTTAGCAGTTAAGTGTCTGGCTTTAGCTCAGGGCGTGATCCTGGAGTCCCAGGATTGAGTCCCACATCGGGCTTGTTGCATGGAGCCTGCCTCTCTCTCTGCTTATGTCTCTGCCTCTCTCTCTCTTTGTGTCTCTCATGAATAAATAAATAAAATCTAAAAAAAAAATGATCTCAGATTCTGCAAGTTCTTTAAGAACATCACATGTGAATTGCCTTTTATCTTTGGAAAGGCATAAACCTAACGGATACAGCTATAAATAGTCACTACAGTAATTAAATTAGACAATTAAAACATTAAAATATTAGCATATAAGTAAAAGTGGATTTCAATATATATATATAACCATATAAATATCATAATGAATATTCTAAACTCAGAAGAAATGAGCATAACAATATATTCCTGAATCTTAGAACTATCTTCATTTACATGTCTAATTGCACTTGATGCTAAACCCAATCAAAATATTTAGCTACATTTTAAATTGGACTCCCAAAGATATTTGATAAAATGTTTCACAAATATGGGCAGGTCCTTGAGCAGGTCTTTTTTTTTATTATTATTATTTTTTTACATTCTTTACCAGAGATTTATAGGGAGCCTGCTGAAAATTCAGATTTGTGTTAGAAATAGCTGTACTTCTTTCTTTCCATCAAAATCAAAGCATAATGTATATTTTAATGTAAATTTTGTCTTTTTTATAAACTGTGTATGTTAATAAATATCCATTTGCTAGCATACCTCATCCACTTTAGGGAAGTTATCTCTTGTGCTTACAATGTGGCTTTGGAATATATTACACCTGGCTACCTTGAGAATTCTTTCAGACTACTCAAAGGCTATTATTAAAAACATAGCACTGTTGACTTTAGTCCATGTAAATATGTGGACACACATATTTATAGCGTATTTCAAGTCTGTCAACCATAACCTATTATTTTTCATTTTTTTATTTCTGAAAATTTACAAGGAAATCTATGTTTATATCCAGCCAATTTAACCCAGGCAAATGCGTAACATTGGTTTTGATGGCTACACTTTTCCAAGGAATAATCAATTTCTTTAAATGAAAATAGTAATGTTTTTAAAACATTGATTTTTTTTTAATTCAAGGGTATTACATCCCTCCCTCTAAAGTACTAATGAACTTTTATTTTATTATTTTTTTACTAATGAACTTTTAATTACATATTTTTAAATTCAACTAACACATTTAATACATTTAAGTAATTTAATTTGCTTTAATGATCTTTTAAGTTTATAATAGCTTTTTCTGGACATTATGAGAAAAATAAAAAATTATAAAATATGCCTCCTTTTCTCAAGAAATTTTCAATTTATTGGGGAAATTAAGACATAGAATAACATACTAAAATAATTAAAGAATATTTTTTAACAAGTTGAAACATTCATATTGTACTTATACCAAATCTAGGTATAATTAATAGATAATTCATTTTTGGTTGTAATAATCAATAGATTATTATAACTGGGATGTGAGCTGATTTTGAAAAATAAATAAATGTTGGTAATATAAGGAGGAGTTAATTAAAAGTTTGGAGAATTAAGATAAGAAGAATATGTTAATAAAATGTGAATTTATATATTATATTCATACACATCCCAAACATGACAAATATATTAATGTACATAACCCCATAATACACATATGTAATGTTTATTTTATATACATAAACACACACTATGTATGCATGTTTATAAGAAACAAAGTGGGAAGGTGTTTGAAATTTAAAAAATGTAGACAACTTTAGTTTTCAAGTATGTTTGGAAACACTGAAATGTTTTAAGCATGGAATATAAATGTAAATTTAAATGTATAGCAAGTCCATGAATAAATTGAAGTGGAAAAATGAAGAAAACAGAAAAGATTTACAATGCTAGTTTGCTAAGTGTGTGTAGTTAAATAAAATACTCATTGCTCATTTTCATAACTATGAGCAAATTCAATTTTTACCCTAGAGTGTACATATATACATGTATTACACATTTTTAAACATCTGTAATGCATTCTTGGTTAAAATATAGATACAGCCAGGATGAAAATTCAGTAAGATCCAGCCACTTACAGGAATTCCCTTAATCATTCATCTTGTTTCTCATTTTTCAAATATATATGTATATATAATAGAAAGTTGCCCATAGTTTTAAGAACACTTCACTGAAACTGTCTTAGTAGTTTTAAGTATATTGTCGGAAGCAGGAAATTACTTTAAAGCAAATTTTCCTTCTATACTGTGAATGATATCTTGAATAACCTTTTCCTCATGCAAATGCAAGTAGATAAGGAGCTTATTGGTCCTGAAACCATTTTTGTGGTTTGCTAGAGGAGAGACCCACTAATTCAATACTCCTGTATATACAAAGCCAGTTGATAGTGAGAAGACATAAAGCTTCAGAGGAATATGGGTATGAAAATACACTTTGCCTCTTGGCTTTTCATTTGGTGCCAGCTAATGTTTTCTAGTGGGACAAAAACAGAATGTTGTCCAATGAAAAGCATGGAGAGAGGGCAAGATTAGCCCTGAAAGATTGCAATCTTCTACAACTAGGAGCTTTGGCATTGCCCAATGAGGAAACCTTTTGTAGATACATCGATTAAGTAAGCTACCCAAGATCAATAGTGAGAAATGACAGAGCAGGATTTGAGCCATAATAGCCTAGCATTAGCCAGATGATTATACCCTACAAAACCTCAACAGAACTAGTTATGAAGGAGTCCATCCCCTCCATGCCTCCCTCAAGGCAGATTCATTACCACCTCCCAGTAAGTACAGAGTCTTTCTTTACAAAAAGAAAATATTTTAAATTAAATTAGCCAACATACAGTACCTCGTTAGTTTCAGATGTAGTGTTCAATAATTCATCAGTTGCGTGTAACACTCAGTGCTCATCACATCACATGCCCTCCTTAATGCCCATCACCCAATTATCCTATCCCCTCTCTCACTTCCCTTGCAGCAATCTTCAGTTTGTTTTTAGAGTTATGAGCCTCTCATGGTTTTTCTCCCTCTCTGATGACTTCCCATTCAATTTTCCCTCCCTTCCCCTGTGACCCTCTCTGCTGTTTCTTATATTCCACATGTGAGTGAAACTATATGAAAATTGTCTTTCTCTGATTGGCTTACTTTGCTCAGCATAATACCCTCCAGTTCCATTCATGTCAAGGTGAGTATTCATCCTTTCTGATGGCTGAGTAGTATTCCATTGTGTGGAATATATATATATATATATATATATATATATATATATATACACATATACTCTGTATAAAACACAAACACCATATGATTTCATTCACATGTGGAATGTAAGAACCAAAACAAATGAACAAAGGTAATAAAGAGAGAAACATAAAAATAGACTCTGTATATATATATATATATATATATATATATATATATATATATATATAATTTTCTTTATCCATTCTTCTGTTGAGGGACATCTGAGCTCTTTCCATAGTTTGGCTATTGTGAACATTGCTGCTATGAACATTGAGGTGCAGGTGCCCCTTCATATCACTGCATTTGCATGTGCAGGCTTTCTACACAAGTGATAATCTCTGTAAGCAGTAACAGTATTCCCTAGTAACCAAAGACACATGATTGAGTTCAAATTTAAGCACAATGAGAAAAAAGAAAAGAAAAGAAAAGAAAAGAAAAGAAAGAAAAAAAAAGAAAAGAAAAGAAAGAAAAAAGAAAAGAAAAGAAAGAAAAGAAAAGAAGAAAAGAAAAGAAAAAAAGAAAAGAAAAGAAAAGAAAAGAAAAGAAAAGAAAAGAAAAGAAAAAAAGAAAAGAAGATTCAGCACTATCTGTTTCAGAACTGAATAAGCCTTAGAGTTTCTTGAGTTTTCAGAAAATTGAGGGAAACTTAATTTGGATATCTTTTATTCTGCTTGTGATTAGGAGAACAGTCTTTCTTGTGAGAACAAATATAGTGGGTTGGATTATGTCCCCCACAGAAAGGTATGTGCAATGCTTAACTCTCAGAACCTGTGAATATGTTCCTTTTTGGAAAAGGGATTTTACAGGTATAAATAAGCTATAGATCTCAAGATGACATTATCCTGGGTTTAGGGTGGGTCCTAAACCCAATAGCAATACTTGTAAGAGGCACACAGAGGAGATGACCATGGGAAGATGGAGACAGAGATTGGAGTTACTCAGAACCATAGGAACATCTGAAGCCAATAATTGGAAGAGTAAAGGAGCTGATTCTCCCCCAAACACTTTGAAGGAAATGTTGACCTTATGAGACCCTGATTTTGTACTCTGACCTAACAATCAGTGAGAGAAAAAAAATATTTTCTCCTAAACCACTCAGTTTACAGTAATTTTTTACAGCCCCACTAAGACACTAATACAACAGGATTAAATAAAAATCAGCCATTTCTGACCTTTTTAATATTGATTATAATAATGAAACAAGGGAAATTCGGTCCTGTCACCTTTTCATCTCTTATGAACACACAAGTAAAATATTTCAGAGTTTTTTTGGCAATATATCTTTATACTTAACCAATAACTACATCAATAAGTGAATGTTAACTTACTTTTTAAAATATGTCAAATATTTGGAAAACTTTTTTTTTAAAAAAACACACAATAAAAATGGAATAATTTATATCTTTGGCTTTCTGGTTATTAAAAGGTCTTTAATGCTCTTGTTTCTTTTGGATAGGAATTGTTTCATTCCTTATAGGATGTATAATTGTGTGTTTAAACACATTCATTTCAGACAATGTGAATTAATATTGAGGCTCTACCATTTTAAGTTGTGTGTCCTTGGACAATTTGCTGAAATTCTTATAGGAAAAATTTACTCATCCCTAAAATAAGCAAAATAATTTTCTGAGGAACGTCCGTGCTTTTCCACCGGGGCTGCACCAAATTTGCATTTCCACCAACAGTGTATAGGTGTTCCTTTTTTTCCACATGCTCAACAATACTTGTTATTTCTTGTCTTTTTGATTCCAGCTACTCTGGCAGGTGTAAAATAGTATTTCATTGTGGTTTTGATTTGCATTTCCCTGATGATTCATGATGTTGAGCATCTTTCAAGTATCTATTGCCATCTGTAGGTTTCTTATAAAAAATGTGTATTCAGTATTCTCTGCCCATTTTAATTAATTAATTGGTGTTGAGTTGTACAAGTTCTTGATATATTTTGGTTAATTAACCTCTTATGCCAGATATATCATTTACAAATATCTTCTTCCATTCAGTAGGCTGTATTTTAGTTTTGTGGATGGTTTCCTTCACTGTGCAAACCCTTTTTATTTTTGTGTAATCCCAGTAGTTCATTTTCTTGCTTTTGCTTCTTTTGCCTGAGGATAAAATTACCATATGATCTAGTAATTCTACGGCTGGATATTTTTTTAAGATTTTACTTTTTATTCATGAGAGACACAGAGAGAGAGAGAGAGAGAAAGAGAGAGAGAGGCAGAGACACAGGCAGAGGGAGAAGCAGGATCCATGCAGGGAGCATGACGTGGGACTCAAGGATCATGGGCCCCAGGATCATGTCCTGGACTGATGGCAGGCGCTAAACCATTGAGCCACTTGGGCTGCTCTACTGTTGGATATCTATCTGAGAAAATGAAAACACTTACTTGAAAAGATACACATGCAACTATATTTATTGAAGCATTATTTATAATAACCAAGATGTGACAGCAATTCAAGTATCCATCAGTAAATGGTTGAATAAAACCGATGTGGTATTATATATATATATATATATATATATATATATATATATATATATATATAATGGAATATAACTGAGCCATAAAAAGAAATGAGATCTTGCCATTTGCAAGTGTGGATGGACCTAGAGAGTGTAATGCTAAGTGAAGTAAGACAGCCAGAGAAACACAAACACCATATGATTTCATTCATATGTGGAATGTAAGAACCAAAACAAATGAACAAAGGGAAAAAAGAGAGAAACATAAAAATAGACTCTATTTTGTTTTTGTTTTTGTTTTTTCATTTTTTAATTGAGTATGGAGCCCAGTGCAGCGCTTGAACTCCCAACCCTGAGATCAAGACCTGAGCTGAGATCAAGAGTCAGACGCTTAAGCCACCCAGGCACCCCCCAAAAGCAGACTTTAAAATAGAATAAAATAATGGTTGCCAGAGGGCAGGTGAAGGGAATGATGGGTGAAAATAGGTGAAGGAGATTAAGAGCACACTGATTGTGATGAGCACTTAGTAATGTTTGGAATTGTTGAATTATTATACTGTTCACCTAAAACTAAACACTGTGTGTTTATTACACTTTAATAAGATTAAAAAATAAATTATGCTATCTAATACACAAAAATAATAAATAAAATTAGCAGAAAAAGACTGCCTATTATATAGAGGTACTGAAGACTAAATAATAAAATGTATGTACTTCTGCTCTTTGTTGTTATTAGGGTAATGGTTCTTCAGAGAGAGAGAGAGTGAGAGAGAGAGTAATGATTGTAAAGATAATACATGAACCATATTTATAATGCCAGGTATATGACATCACAGTGTTTATTATATTATTGCTCTGTTTGATTTTAACTATTTTTCAGTTAGAGAAAAATGGAAAAAGCTTATAGAAATGTAATTTATTTTGTAATATCAAAAAACTTATTTAAGGTAATTATAATGAATTGTTTGGTGTTAGAATAATTTATTTTAATGTCTAAAATGTATTACTCTTCCATTAAGTGGTTAATAGTTATTTGAAAATGAATAGGCACTTTATTTGTTAATAGCTTCTTAAATTTAATTACCTCAGAACATCTGTGTAGTTACCGTACAAGGCAGGTTACTTAATGTTTGTTAATAAGAAGCAGAAAGATTTAAAATATTTTTATTGTTAAATCTTTTGCTAGGTTCATTGAAAAGGTCCATGTAATTTATATGGGTGTACAGTTTAAAGTTTTTTGGGGGGTGGATAATCCATGAAATAATTTTTTAAACATAACCTTAATGTCAATGGAATAATTAGTAGTACATAACCATTAAACATTGTTTACAGTGTTTTTATTTTCACAGTATAATCTTGTAAAATACTTCATAGGAACTTCAGATATATTTTAAAGTAGTTAAGAGTAGAGGTACAGTTTGCTAACTTAACTAATTTACTTAGAAATTAGAAATGGTAGAAACATCTACCATAATTCATAATTGCGGGTATATTAGGAGTAGTTAGAAGTCCTATTTTTCTTTAAACAAAACTCCTGTTACTTTAATGATGGATTAAGTAGTTTTCTCCTCAGTTTTTTTTTTATTTTATTTGTGTATTGTCTAAAACAAAATGTCTGAAACTAAAATCTCATAATTTCAGGGATTCCTTCACCAAAGATATTGAATACTTTTGACAACTCACGTCTAAGTTTTATGGAATATAAATCATAGTATTATAGCCATATACTCTGTGATCTTTTACTACATGAGATTTCCTAAGACAGCATGCTCATTAGCACTAAGAACTTCTTAATCAGATGAATACTTTTGAATACGATGAAAGACGAATATGATCCTTCTCATTTCAAAAGCTAGCAAACATTACCAATTTTAAGATTGAACTGTCCCATTTGATTTAAGGTTGTGATTCAGCCAGTATACCCATTCACAACAAATGCACACATACTCCCAGACAACACACAGAAACATTCACTTTAGAGCATGTTCTAAATGACAAAATGCAATTTTTCCCTAACTTTACTGTTAACAAAATTTCTACCCTTCAATTAATAACTTAACCATTGAATAGCAAGGATATATATTTTTAAAGATTTTACTCATCTCTTTGAGAGAGAGAGAGAGAGAGAGAGAGCATGAAAAGGGGAGAGGAGAAGCAGACTCGCTGAGCATGGAACCCACTCAGGGCTTGATCCCAAGACCCTGGGATCCGGGGACCAAGACAACAGGCAGAAACCAACTGAGTCACCCAGATGCCCCAAGGATCTACTGTTTCTATTTTCCTTAGCTTTCAAAAACCAATAGAGGTTATATTCTTCAAATAGGGATAGTGCATGGTTTTGAGCAGGGAGTTTTATCTCCCCATGTTCAAATCCCACTCTCCATCAGAGCTATTTCATTGTTCTTCATTTTTTTAGGGCACATAATCATATTTTTAATGCTTCACTATGTAATCTTACAGCCATAAACTCTGAGCAACCTGGGAAAGTTACAACTGTGCTAACATGAATAATTAAATTATTAAATGAGACTCACATGAATCAAAGACCTTACTCCTAGAATCTAGACTTTTTAATAATTTCATGCTTGCAGAGAATCAGAGGACATAGTCAAACAATAAGAGGTTTGGTACAAACAACAACAAGGCAGTTACCCAGATCCTTCTGCTTCACTCAGACACATGCTTTCTCACTTGGAGTAGATGAACTCTCTAAATGAGCGAGGTGAATAATCTTACACTGCAGAGAACACAAATTTTGAGACATCTTTATTTTAAATCCCAGAGAGCTGTGTAGTTTACATTAAATTGATCAGAGCTATGCCTTATAAATCCAAAGATTCCAGGTTTCTGTACTATAACCAGTACTAAACTGGAAGTATTCTGCTCAGGGCAGGGCACAGCTGGTAATCTGTTCCTAGCAAATACCATTAATCTATTTATGAAAAGATCTATTATCAATAGTTTTACAAGGAGATTAAATTACATCTACTACATCTACTGCTGGCTTATTTTCTACTGGAATATTCTTTTAATCATCTGGAGAGAAATGAATCATAGGCCAACTGGTGTAATTCTTTTCTTCTGACTCTAAATAAATAGAAATGTATTTTATGAGTTAGGTTACAGCCTAGACTTAGTTCTTATCTATTTACTGGCTTAATTTATACTATCTCTAAAATTATATTGGAGGATCTACATTCAATACAAGGACCTTTTGTTAGCCAGAATGTGTATCAGGAAAATGATATCTGCTTCATGGACTTGTATCTTGCCATATTACTAGCTTGGTGGTATCAAATAGTCATAATGCCACTGAATAGTGTGTGAGGTGTTTCTTATTAGTACACCTGACTCATTGGGATTTTAGAAATGCCTATGCCATCAAGATAAAATGCTTTTGTACACCAAAGTATTTTAGGAGGAAACAGTTGATAAAACCAAAAACCAATTGACAGAATGGGAGAAGATATTTGCAAATGACATACTAGATGAAGAAAGATGAAGAACTAGTATCCAAAATCTATAAAGAGCTTATAAAACTCAACACCCAAAGAACAAATAATCCAATCAAGAAATGGGCAGATGACATGAACAGACATTTCTTCAAAGAAGACATACAAATGGCCAAAAGACACATGAAAAAGTGTTCAACATCACTAGGCATCAAGTCAAAACTGCAATAAGATACCACCTCACACCAGTCAAAATGGCTAAAATTAATAAGTCAGGAAATGACAGATGTTGGTGAGGATGTAGATAAAGGGGAACCCTCTTAACATTGATGGAGAGAATACAAATTGCTGCAGCCACTCTGGAAAACAGTATGAAGGTTCCTTAAAACGTTGAAAATAGATCTGCCTTACGACCCAGCAATTGCACTTCTGGGTATTTACCCCAAAGATACAAATGTAGTAACCCAAAGGGCATCCGCACCCCAAAGTTCATAGCAGCAATATCCACAATAGCCAATCTATGGAAAGAACCCACATGTCCATCAATAGATGAATGGATAAAGAAGGTGTGGTATATATATATATATTCAAAATCAGAAAGGGAGACAAACCATAAGAGACTCTTAATCATAGGAAACAAACTAAGGTTGCTGGAAGGGAGGACGGTGGGCAGAGAGGGTAACTGGGTGATAGACATTAAGGAGGGCATGTCATGTAACGAGCACTAGGTGTTATATAAGACGACTGATGAATCACTGATCTCTACCTCTGAAACTAATAATACATTATATGTTAATTAATTGAATTATATAAAAATTTAAAAAACAGTACACTTATAATGATGAGCACTGAGTAATTTTTAGAATTGTTGACTCATTATATTGTACACCTGAAACTAATATAACACTGTATGTTAATATGTCAATTAAAAATAAAAACAAAAACAACAAACAAAAGAAATGGCTATACCAAAGGAGGAAGATTATTTTTAGTTCTATGTATGTAAGAATTCTTACTGATAGTTTGGAATTATATGTACTTTGAAATCAAGTTATTATTTTAATATCAGTTTGTGACATATAAGACAAAATTATATAATCCTCTTGAAAAAACATGATATATTTGGCAAAAGTAAGTCTGAATTCCTACTGAAAGGCAAGAACCAATGCAACCCTAGCAATGAGTGACTAGGTCCTCCAGACATAGCTCATGTTCTCTGTTTTCCCATCATTTGCACCAATCCTTACATATTCCTAAATTTAAATCACAGAAACAAATAAGTATTTATTATCACAATCAGATCCTTTTTTCTATAATGAAGTCAAAGTAAAATCTTCTGGATTCCCTATTTTTATAAAAACTATAAATACAGGGCACGTGATGGCTCAGTGGTTGAGCATCTTCCTTTGGCTCAGGTTGTGATCCAGGGTCCTGGGATCGAGTTCTGCATCGGCTCCTTGCAAGGAGCCTGCTTCTCCCTCTGCCTATGTTTCTGCCTCTCTCTCTATCTCTTTAATAAATAAATAAAAACTTTAAAAAAAAAGCAATAAATATGACTTTAGACCAATAGGACATTATTTATTTATGTTTAATTTAAATTTAACTTAGTTAACATACAGTGCAATATTGGTTTCTGGAGTAGAATTCAGTGTTCATCACTTACATACAACACCAGTGCTCCTCACAGAAGGGCCCTCCTTAATCCCCATCACTCATCTAGCCCATCCCTACCCACTTCCTTCCATCCACCTTCAGTTTGTTCTCTATTGTTAAGAGTCTCTTATTGTTTATACCCTCTCTGGATATTTTTTTAAATTAAAAAAAAAGTAGAAAAGAACATACAATTTTTGAAGGGAGGAGCATTTTGCATCTGTTTATGTGAACACATGTTTTTTACAAAAAAGTTTGAATTAAATGCCTTTATTAGATAAACAAGTTTAAGAACCGTGATGAATATATAAAAAAAAATTAATGAACTGAGAAAAGAACTAAAACTTTAAATTAATTGTTTTTCAATAAACTTAATGTATGTTTCTATGAAGAGAAATGGTGTATGAAGTTTTAAAAAGTTCTATCATCAAAATATTTCAAATTGCACATCTATGAAAGACCACACATTTAGTGAAACATAAATTGCATGTGTTTAAATGATACAATTAAACTCTAAATTTAGCCAAAATGCATTGGAAATATGGCCAAGCACAGCAGAATTTTTGGGAAACAATATAAATCTGTTGTCATTTTCAACTACTTGTTGAGAACACGGATATAAGTATTACTCCCCAATTAGGTAAATGCATTGATGTCTTTCACTAATTTTTGGTGTGTATGCAAGCACAATATTAAGAAATGGTTATTTTTTAAAGAAAAGTCTTAGAATTTTAAACCTTAAAATATAATATGGCCAGTCTTTGCCATTTGATACTTTTTTTTTTGACACTCTCAATTTGAATAAAAGAACATAACAATTTAGCAAAAGCAATTAAAGTTTTAATATAAATAGCAATGATACTAGGCAGGAGAAGAGAACTTAAAAAAAAAAAAAAACGACATTCAGGGTCTTTATTCAGGCGGGAAGGCAGTAGAGATGGTACCCGATGGGATGCATTTGAGGCTGTCTTCACTGGAATGAGACAAAAATGCTGGTTTGTGAAGATATAGTAACACTTCTAATATTTGAGATAATCCATATTAGAATATATATGAGGGTAATTTTAGAGCCAAAGACACTTGTTATATGTAACTGGCCTTCTTATTTATGACTCTGTAATCAGTACTGGAATCTGGTTCATCTCTAGCCCAGCAAAGATACGGTTTCATTATATTGGGTAATCATTTTGGAATTTTTGCCAAATCTCACTAGCTTTTCCAAAGAGTTCATTACATTTGATTTTTTTTTTTTTTTTTTTTTTTTTTTTTTTTTTTTTTTTTTACAGCTACATCCTCTATACTTTCTGCTACTTTCTGGGCTAGGATCTTCTGTTCTTTACAACTTGAAACTGGTACAACTAATATTGCTTTGTATCATCTCTCCATGAATAGATTTTTGAAGCATCTTTGCGGCAGCAAAAAGAGCAAGTAAATAGACGAAGGATTATTAAAACTATCATCTCAACCATTCTTTTCAAGTGTTCTATTAAATTGAGAGTTATAAAAAACTCAGAATGAAGAATAAGACTTCATGACACAAAATAATATATAGACTTTCAAAAGAAGTATCCGACACAACCCAAAGAAAACAATTTCTAATACCTCTCACTCAGTTTTATATCATTAATTCTTGTCTGACAGTTTGGGGTCAGTAGGCTAACACTTAAAATCATCTGCTTGTTTTGCTGCCTTTGAGTTTCCAGTCTGCTGTCAAGAATTCATCTGTTTCTTAATGACAGAGTGTTGGAGATCCTGATTCTTAGAATCCTTGGCACACTCTGTATTTTGAAGTTCAAAGGCTACACTCCTTAGATGTTCTTTTCTGAGGAATTAATAATTGGCCTCTAGTGGTTTACAGGCAGCCCCCGTCAAGGTGAGGGAAGAATAGAAACTACTTGCTGAGGAAATAAGGGATGGATCACGTTCTTTTATTATGGGAACGGACAATAACTGAATGGCATAGAGTGCGATCCTCTATTGGGAGTAAATATATGGATATACCTGTAATTACGCTTAAAGACAAGCATTTTGATGCAAGACTATATTATAGATTTGAAAAAGTCGACAGATCTCTGGAGTGTTTCATTACATCCTAAAGAGCTTCAGCAACAATCACCACTCAAAGACATCAGCCCTGGCCCCCCCAGATAATGTTCTGAGTTTGCAAAGAAGTTTACTCTCTTGGTAACTTGTGCAGGGCCAGTCCTGGAAGTTTCTACAACCCTTCTCCCTCTAGGTCCTCTGTCTCTGCTCTCTTTTGGTTCGTATTTGCGTGGAATATTTTTTCCAGCCTTATGTATGTCCTTAGATCTTAGGTGAGTCTCATATAGGCCTTGAATAATTGGATCCTATTATTTCTGCCAGTCTATATTTTTTTTCTTTCAGGAGTTTAATTTATCATGATGAGTAATGATTCAGGAGTTTAATTAGTTTGGAATAATTACTGATATGTAAGGAGTTAGTATTGACCTTTTTTTGTTTTCTGTGTCATAACTTTATGTCTCTCATTTCCTTTCATACTAACCACCTTTGTGTTTAGTTGATTTTTAAATTTTATTTGTCTGTTTGTTTACTTATTTGTAGTGATATGTTCTCATTCTGTTCTCATGTTCTTTTGTATATGTTCTATAGATATTCTCTCTTTCTGGTCACCATTGATGGTTACATATAGTATTCTAAAGCTATAGCAATCTATTTTAAACCGATACCAACTTTACTTCAATCACATACAAAATTCTACTTTTTTGCAGCTCCTCTCCCCCTTTATGGGTATTATTGTCATAACTTACATCTTTCTATATTGTGTGTCCATTAATGCTGATTTATAAATTTTTTTATGGTTTTTGCCTTTAAATCCTATAGAATACTAAAAAGTGGAACTGCAAACCAAAATTGCAATGATACTGCTTGTCTATGTATTTACCTTTATTGGAGAACTTCATTTTTTTTTTTTATGGCTTTGAAAGGATTTGAATCACCACGTAGCTTTTGTTTATCAAAAAAAAAAAAAGTCTTAATTTCTACCTCATTCTTGAAGGGCAGTTTTATCAGAAGTAGAATTTTTGACTGACAGGCATTTTTTTCTTTCAGCACTTTAATATATCACTCCCAACTCCTGGGTATAGAGAATGCTTGGAACACCAGGATTCTCTTCTGAATATCCAAAAGGATTAAAAGCAGAGTCTCAAGGAGATACTTCCACAATTGTGTCTATAGCAACATTATTCACAGTAGCCAAAAAGTGGGAACAACCTAAGTGTTCATCAAAAGATTAATTAACCAAATATGACATATAAACACACTAGAATATTCAGCCTTAAAAAAGAAGGAGATTTTGCTGCATATTACAACATTCATGAATGAATCGGAGCACATTATGTTAGGTGAAGTAAGCCAGGTACAAAAGGACAGTTACTGTTTGATTCCATTTATATGAGGTGCTTAAAGTAGTCAAGTTCACAGAGACTGAACAACAAATATGGTGGTTGCCAGTCGCTGGGGAGAAAGAGGAATGGGGAGTTGATATTTAGTGGGGATAGAGTTTTAATTTTGCAAGATGAAAAAAGATCTGGAAATTGATTGTATACAATGTGAATGTCTTTGCACACTGATGTATACACTTAAAAATGGTTAAGATGGTAAATTTTATGTGCATTTTACCACAATTAAATTTTTTAATGTAGAAAGGAAACTAGCATATAAATATTATTTGTGACTTTTTTCTATTTTGTTCACGTGTTTTTTTTTCCTTTTTTCTTTATTTAGGAGGAATTTTACAAAAAACTAGCTAATGACGTGAGGAGGTTGAACAGAATCTTATTTTATTACCACATAGTTGATTTATTTATACTTTGGTGGGTATTTGGAAACACACAAATAGCAGAGTAGATTTTGACACTCACCTTAGGGCTCTGATTTTTGACTTAGGTTTTATACAGATAGATGACATCTCCTTAAATGTAGGGAAGCTAGTGAGTAATTTGAAGAATGATATCTTGTCCATTAGAAGAGTAATTTTTTTTTCCACAGCTGCTACTTAAATAGTGTCTGTTATTATGTTTTCATAAATGTAATCTTCCTAATGATGGCAAATAGGTGAACATTTCATGTAGATTCTTACAATGTGGAAATATGTTATAGGGTGACTTTTATGCTTTTAGACTTTTTTAAAGAAATGTGGAGTCATTAATTGAGTAGAAAGTTATTTACTGGGAGGGAGGTGAAGACCTAAAACTCTGAAACTTAGGTCAGACCAGATGTAATTGAGTTACAGGTGGGAAATATAAAGCTGGTGGTTTTTTGTTTTTTGTTTTTTTTTTGTTTTTTTGTTTTTTTTTTTCTTATGCATTACAAAAACTTTTCAAGACAAAGGTATACAATAGTTAAGTCTTTCTATCAGAATATACTTCTACAGTAACAAGTTTCACCTATTACATTTTTACCTGTATATATTATCTCCCTGATTATTCTCTCTGCATTTGTGCATGAGATCAGATATTTTATATTTATGACAGAGAAAAATGTGTCACTTTATCTTCTTGTACTCATCCAAATGAAAAATTAAATTAACAAGAAGAAATGTGCTTATACATTTCCGTATTCATAAATTACCTTACCTTTTCACTAAGTTTATGGAGCAACTCACTCCCTAGTAAATTATTTGGTTATGCTATTTTATCATTAGTGCAGATTGGTATTAATAAAGTAACTAACTTTTTAAAATCATTCAAAAAGTTGAAATTTGGGTGAAAGTTAAATTTTTTTGGCAGATAATATGAAGGTGATGAAAGACTCTTCACTCTGACAATGGCATTCTTTCAGAATTTAAATCACTTTGACCTCTTTTTCAGGATTTCAAATTGTAAAACTCCATAAAATTTTTTCATCTGGCCAAGAACTATATCAGCAAAATGCATTGCTGTCTCAACTGTCAGATAATTTATGATCTAATATTAGAGCAAGAGATATTTAAAAATAAATGGATATCTTTTCCTACCAAGTGCACAAGACATCTTCTCATCTGACAAATTTAAAATTGATATTTATCAACATGAGGGAAATATGGCAAGATACCAAAGTTTAAATTCACTCTATTCTATGAACTACGGTATAATGAGCTGTCATGCATGTCAAAAGCAATCACTGCCTGAATTTCTATAGTCTTTGAACTTGGGGAAAGGTCCTTTTTACTGTTTTCATTTTCCATTTTCACTCACCATGAATCTTTTTTTGAGGTTCTAGATATAAGTTTTAACAATACAGAGTATAGAAAAAAATCACTTCAGAATATTAGAATATTTTATGTACTTTACAAATTAAATATTTTATTTTTTTAATTTTTTAAAAATTTATTTATGATAGTCACAGAGAGAGAAAGAGAGAGAGGCAGAGACATAGGCAGAGGGAGAGGGAGAAGCAGGCTCCATGCACCGGGAGCCCGACGTGGGATTCGATCCCGGGTCTCCAGGATCGTGCCCTGGGCCAAAGGCAGGCCCCAAACCACTGCGCCACCCAGGGATCCCTGTAGTTTACAAATTAAATGCACTCCTCTCAGGACTATCCCCAGCCTTACTTTTTATAGTTCCTTTAGATACAGTACATATTGTAATTTGTATTGCATGATTGAAAAGGTAGGAAATGTCACCCTTAAAGTTATTTAATTTTTATTTAGGTTAATTTTAATATAACTATCAGTGAAATAGCATATTATTTTCTAAGCAAGTAGGCTGCTTAAGAATATACTGTTAACTCCAATGACAAATGCGACTTGAGAGGAATATTTATAATTACAGATTTTTTATATTCAAATATTACTTCATATAAAAAGTTCTTATATTATTTCAAAAACATGAGTGGAGAGCTATAAGAGCATTTATCCAAGTGAACTCAGTTCTCTGTATAATTTCTCATGCAGTTAATAGATATAAACAGTGAAAATTGTACCAGTCCATTAGTTTAGGAATAATCAAATGATTTTGTTTACACCTAGCTTTTATTTTATGTCATTTTACAATGCCTCAAAAAATATTTTAAAAGTACACACATGAATAAGAATGATATAACATGTATCAGCATCCCCATCATTGAAATTTAAGTAAAAAAATAATAAAAACAGCTTTGAAATTTCCTGTGTTATGCTCTTTGATCTCTTAAATGTTCTCTTCAATCTACCCCAGTCGAGGCAAGTATTCTTCAGAATGTGTATGTGTCATCTACCTAAATTTCTTTATGGATCCTTGCTACATTTGTAAATAACTATATAGTATTATTCTGCAATTTTACATGCTGTTGGTGCTTATTGTTTCTATCGTTTGTGGCATTCTGATTCCTATCCTGGAAAACAGTTTATTCCATGTCATAAATATACTAGGATATATTCAAAATTGTTACATTGATTAACATTCAAGTTGTTACCTTTTTTTTTTTTTTTTTTTTTTTTTTAATGCAAACAGCACTGATACACTCCTGATCCTTTTGTCCTTGGGCACTGATGTGAGAGTTTCTCTAAGATACATACTTTGGGATACAATTGCCATTTTGTAGAGTAAGTGTATTTTTTTAAAAAAAATATTTTATTTATTCATTCATGAGAGACACACACAGAGAGAGAGACAGAGACAGAGACACAGGCAGAGGGAGAAGCAGGCTCTAAGCGGGGAGCCCCATTTGGGACTCGACCCCGGGTCTCCAGGATCAGGCCCTGGGCGGAAGGCAGGCGAACCACCTGGTATTCTTAAATAAAGTGTATTTTTAAATAAACCAGATATTGACAAATGTCTGTCCAGAATCAGAAATAATTCGCAACTGAAACATTGTGTGCTTCCCTTCCTGTTTTCTATATATTTGATAATACCTGATATTATCATACCTCACTGGTTCTCAGTGAAGGATACACTTGCCCCTAGAGTATTGGTAATATTTCTTTTATTTGTTCCTTTAATTTGTTCATTTGTTTTTTTCCTAGTATGGTCCCTAGAATTTTTATCGGTGTGTGTGTGATAAAATATATAAAACATAACATTTACCATTTTCATAATTTATAAGTGTATAAGGCTATGGTATTGTAAATATTCACATTTTGGTACAACCATCATCACCATCCATTTCTAAAATTTTTCCTTCCTAAATTGAAACTCTATACCCATTAAACACTACCTCTGCACTAGCTGCCCTCTCCCCAGCCTCTGGTAGCCAGTATTACACTTTCTTTCTCCATGAATTTGGCTAATACTTAAAGTATTTCATATAGGTAGAATCAAATTGTAATTGTCCTTTCATTCCTGGGTTATTTTACGTGTTACATGTATTAGAATATCCTTATTTTTTAGGCCAAATAATATTCTATTTTGTGAACCTACCACATTTTGTTTTTACGTTTATCTGTCAATGGACATGCGCCTTATTTCCACCTTTTAGCTATTGTGGATAATACTTTTACCAATATGGGTGTACAGGTAGCTGTTCAAGTCCCTATTTTTCATTCTTTTGGTGTGTATTCAGAAGTGGAATTGCTAGATGATAGAGAAATTCTGTGTTTAATTTTCAGGAACCACCATGCTGTTCATTAAAATGTTTTTACACTTTACATCCCATAAGAAGTGTACAAGTATTCTAATTTCTCTACATTCTCACTAATGCTTGTTATGTTCTCTACTCCTCCTCTTCTTCCTCTTCCTCCTTCTTCTTCAATAACAGCCATCATAATCTGAGGATCGAGTGTCACAACCTGAAGGGTCCTCCTGACATCCAGTAGACACATGTTGTGGCCCAGGCCCCACCACAAAGAACATCTAGCCAAAGATGTCAATAGCACCAAAGTTGAGAAACCTTCATTATACTTCATTATTTTTTGACAAATGCATGACTGTAAAATGGTATCTAATCATACATATGAAGATATATACATATATATTATCAGATATTTGTTACAAAATAATTGCTAATTTCATATAAACTTTTATTGGAGAAGTTGAGTCACACTGATCACTAAATTTATCAGGTCAATCTTTATGATTTAAATTTTTATTTAATCACAAATAAATATCTGTATTAATTTATGTATCCTTTTATGTTTACAATGCTAATTCATATCTTTATCTTTTTCTTCAGCCATGTCACAATTTTAAGAAACTTAACTGTCCATTTGTCCTTTTCCTATTTTTTGGTGTTAGTTTTGGCATTTAGGTCACACTTAAATCTCTCTCTATATATAGATTAAATCTATATATAGATATATTTTTCTGTAATTATAAATGTTTATTGACATTTTATCAACTTTTTTTTTCACCATTGCTTATTTCTGACTGTTATGTTCAGATATAATTTCCTTTCGTATTAAATTATACCTTTAAATTTCTCTCACGGATTAGTAAGGAAACATCTTGCAAGGCACTAAAGAGAGAAAGATTCTATATAATTGAATGACAGTCATGCTGACAGCAGCTTTTCACACACAATAATAGAAACCAAAATACAGTGGAATAATCTGTTTAAAGTCTTAAGGAAAATAACTCAAGCTGGAATTCCATACCCAGGTAGACTGTCAATTATAGTGAAGATAGAATAAATACATTTCAAATATAATGAGAGTATACAACTAATAATTCTTCCCCTAGATATTCAACACAAAAGAAAATGAAACTAGAATGAAGGAATATGGTATAAGAAGCAATAGTGAAAAAGAATCCAGTAGTACATTTTGTTTTTTGTTTTTGTCTTTTTTATCCTTCTAATTTACCTTGCTGGTGACTCAGTGTGCTTTGCAGTATAACAACAAATACTTTTCTTTAATTCTGGGAAAATCTTAGCCATTATATCAGCACTCTACTTTTCTGTTACTAAATTAGCCATTTAAGGCATTTAACCACTCTTACTTGTATTCTAGTTGTGCATACTTCTTATCACCCTATTATTTCCCCATTACTAATTTCCTTATCTTATTTCTTAAAATTTTTGCTATTGCGTCTATTTTCTATTTTATTATTTTTAGATTTATTTTATTACTTTCTTTTTGCTTTCTGTGAGTTTATTTTTGTTGTTTTTTAAGTTTTATTTAATTATTGCTTCTAAAGCAAGTGGATATAGATTATTTTTAAGTAAAACTTTATTTTTTTAGAGCAGTTTTAGGTTTATAGCAATATTGACAGGAAGATACATAGATATCCTATTCATGTCTGTCCCCACACATGCACAGATCCTCCATTATCAACATCCCCCACCAGAGTACAAAATTTGTTTCAAATGATGAACCTACACTAACACATAATCACCCAAAGTCCACAGTTGACGTTATGGTTCACTCTTGGTGTTGTATATCCTATGAGTTTAGACAAACATATGCTATGTACCCAGCATTATGGTAGAATAAAAAGTGTTGTCACTGCCCTAAAAATTCTCCATGCATAGCCTATTCATCCCTCTTCACCCCAACAGTCCTTAGAAACCATTGATCTTTGTACCGTCTCCATATTTACTCCTTCACCGGAATATCATAAAGTTGGAATCATACAGTATGTAGCCTTTCCAGGTTGGCTTTTTATGGCTTGGTACTTCATTTATTTTTAGTACCAAATAAGATTCCCTTGTCTGCAAGTATCAGTTTATTTACCTATTCTCTAACTGAAGGACATCTTGGTTGCTTACAAGATTTGCCAGTTATGAATAGAGATGCAGTAAACATCCTTGGGCAAGTTTTTATGTGAACATGAGTTGTCAACGTCTCAGGGCAAATACCAAGGAACATGACTGCTTGATCATATCATGAGTATGTTTAGTTTTGTAAAAAAACACCAGCCTGTCTTCCAAAGCAGCTGCACCAAGTTGCATTCCCACCAGAAGTGAATGAGAGTTCCTGTTGCCCTACTTCCTTGTCAGCCTTTGCTGTTAGTGTACTTGATTTTGGCCATTCTAATAGATGTGTAGTGGAATCTCATTGTTGTTTTAACTTGCATTTCTCTGGTTACACATAATGAGTATATTTCCATATGCTTATTTGCCACTGAATATATATTTTGCTGGGGTGTCTGGTAAGATCTTTAGCTCATGCTTCATCTGGATTATTTTTTTGTTATTCAGCTTTAAGTGTTATTGGAACATTTTCGATAACTATTGATTATCAAATTTGTCCTTTGCAAATATTTTCTCCCAGTCTGTGGCTTAACTCCTCATTTCCTCGATGTTGTCTTTTAGAGAGTAGATTTTTAAAATTTTAATGAAATCTACTTTATTCATTATATCCCTCACGGATCATGCTTTGGGTGTTATATCTAAAAGTCATCACTATACTCTAGATCATTTATATATTCTCCTGTATTATAATAGCTTTGTAGTTTTGTATTTTATATTTGCATCTGTAATTGTATATTTACATCTGTAAATTCATTTTAAGTTATTTTTTTTGAGGGTTCTTCTCTTTATTACCTAAACTTTAATCTGCACAAATCTTTTAAAATACTTCTTGGGGTATTTGGGTGGCTCAGTCAATTAAGTGTCTGCCTTTAGCTCAGGTCAGGATCCCAGAGTACTGGGATTGAGTCTGGTGTAGGGCTCCCTGCTCAGCAGGGAGTCTCCTTTTCTCTGTTAAATAAATAAAATCTTTAAATTTTTTTTTCTCTTGTTCCTCCCTTAAATTTATTAATTCTTTCTTAAGGTTTGTGCTGTCAGTTTAACTCATCACTTAAGTTTTATAACTTTTCACTCCTGTAATTCTATTGTTGATAGTGTTTAACTTCTAGCAGTTCTCCTTGGTAATTTTTTAACCCACCTATATTTATCCTGCAGTTATTTTTAATTTTTAAGGGGGGAGGGGCAGAGAGAGAGGGAAAGAGAATCTTACCAAGGCTCAATGTCCAGCACAGAGCCCAACGGGGCTTAATCCCAGCACCCTGAGATCACAACCTGAGGCAAAATCAAGAGGTGAATGCTTAACCAACTGAGCCACCATGTGCCGCCATACTGCAGTTATTTTTAAAGATTCCTGTCCTATCTTATATAATTTGGAATAGTTTATAAAGACTTTCAGATTATTTTATGATTTATAGCATCTTAAGTGGTTGTTCCTTTTATCTGGATCTATGTACTATCTTTCATTCTGTAATATATCTTATAATTGTTTTGTGAGCTTATCTTCAGCAAAAGTTATCTTTCTCAGTTAGATTACAATAACATAGGTTTAGATATTCACTGCTTCTAAAGCCAGATGTTTTCATTAGGCTTTTCTTACTTTAAAAACAAAAATATTGTGGTTGAAACTTTGTATTTCTATACAGCAATTCAGGCTCTTACATTCAAACACTACAAGGATGATTTACTGTTTTTCACATACTTTTGTATGCACATCTCAGATTTGACAGCTATTTGCTGCCACAAATCTGGGTTGATCAGAATTTTTTTGGAATTCCATCCTTGAATGCCTGATAAATAGGATATACACCTTTGGTACGTTCTCACACTTTAGACCTGATTTTTGAGTTCAAGAGTTCTTGTAGTTTCTGTGGCTTCTCATTTCAGTCACTGCTTGGTTCAGCATTCCATTTTTGGATTTTTGGGAGAGGCATGTTGTCAACTCTTTCTTGCTTTTTTTTTTTTTTTTTTTTTTACTTTTTACTTTTTTACTGTCTTGCTTTTTATATCAGCTACAAGTATAATTGCTCTATAGGATGTTTTATTAGTAGATATACATTCAGGGTCTCTGTGTTCAGACCACCATGCTCTGTACAAGCTCCTTTCCTCATTTATTTTTTGCTTATTTTATTTACATGGGCAGAATTGGCCTGAATAGCAGCCTGACCCAAATATATATATTAATAGCTGATGGATTTAAAATTCTAATCTACATTTCTCGGCTCCTTGTTGAGTGGTTTTGATTTTCTATCTGAGAACATACTATGTACTTTCTTTAACCAGTCATCTTTTTTTTTTTAAAGATCACAATATAATGTGTCATGGAGTTTCAGATTGAATTCACATACATACTATTTTTTAAACAGATGAGATATGTTTGTACAACTGCTGGTCAGACATCATTTATCTTGACATTTTAACCCCTTGATTATTTTATATTTTCTTACCATGGGCTGAATGTTTATGCCCTTCCCAAATTTATATGTTGAAACTCTAGTCCTAATGTGATGAGGAAAGTAATCAGGTCATGAGGATCAAAGTTTCATGAATGAGATAAATGCCCTTATACAAAAAACCCTGAGAGTTAGCTAGTTATCTTTCCAACATGTGAACATAGTCAGCAATCTGAAACCCAGAGGAGGGACTTCACCAGAACTTGACAAAGTCAGCACCCTGCCTCCCCTGATCATAGACTTCTAGCATCCCAAACTATAAAGAAGAAATTTCTTTTTTGAGAAGCAACCCAATTTATGGCATTTTGTTATAGCTGCTAGAGTCAACCAAGATACTCTAGTTTGTTTGTTTGTGTTTTTTGATAAATGAGAAACTGATTTTCTTATCATTCAAAGTGTACTTGAAAAAAAAAGTGTATGTGAGGAACAAATATAAAGTGAAAAAATTTACTTTTGCCAAATCCATTTGAAACATGGTAAGAATTACTGTATATATAATACTTTGAAAGTCAATATTATTGGATGCTTTAGCCAACAAGTAAAATAATATATGTAATATAATATCAGAATCCAGTAAAGAAATAACAACAATACTTTTGTTTACAAAGAAACCAATGACACAGACTTGTGTGTAGTTGAGAAATGTGTGCCTGATTCCCTAAAGGAAATATTGCATCACATTTTGTCATTACATTGAACTTGTTCCCACAAAGCTTCTTTGGGCTTTTGTGCAGAAAGCAAAAATCATTGTTACGGAACTTCAGTGAATCACACCGTTGAATTTGTAAGATTTTACCTGGGGACTTAAAGCTAGTCATAATAAGGTTTCAAGACAAATTGTCTTACTACACTCAGGTCAGTAATGTGAACATAAAAGTCAATGAAAAAAATGCAAAAGTAATTCTAAATGAAAGCTAAAACAAGGATAGAAGAAATTGGTTGTTGTGTCTTTAGAAATACAAAAAGAAGAAAAATGATAAACAGTGAAGAAAATAATACTTTAAAAGAGAATAATAGAACTGAAAATTGGAAGCTATTAGTTTGCAACTTGAATCAAATACTTAAAAAAATTCTTAATCAGAGTCTCTTTCTTAGTCAATTATTCAATTAACATTTGCTTGTCTGTTTTATCCTACACATGCTTCAGTGTGTGCACATTTAGTTCAGTGCTTGTATTTATGAGGGTGTTGTTTGGTTTACACAGTATATGTGATGTAAAGATGTATTGGTGAACATATCCCTACTCAATCAATGTGTCCTCAGAGCCTAGACACGTTATGCTTCAATGAATATATATTACGCTTTAATAAATAAGTGAATACATATGGGTACAAGGTTGTAAACTACCATAAATCCAAGAATCATAATTTATTTACAAAAATAAATGGTTTATTTTGCTTATAATTTTCAACTGGGCAGGGCATTGGGGACAACTCCTCTGTGCACTGAGTAGCATCAGCTAGGGTGGACCAAAGCGTGGCTGGATGCAGATTTGTATAAAGGTTCACACATGTATATGCCTGGCATTTGATGCTCCCCATCGGCTGGGAACTCATCTACAGTTCTATGTTGAAACACCAACACATGACTTCACTAAGCAGCTGTCCAGAAACTGTATTGTCTATTATGACAATGCTTAAAAAAATCTGAATAAAGTGCATGTCACATATTCATATTTACTTTTATGATGCAAAAGAACCCAAATGTAAAAATCATTTGTCTTTATTTCTTAATTGAGCCTTTACAATACTTTTAAAAGCTATTGTCATATAGCAATGTATTACCTAAACCATGAATGTTTTTTTTTTTTAATTTTATCATTAAAAGTGCTATACAAAATCTTCTTTAATAAAATTTGCAACTAGAGGGTATTTGGCTAAGTGAAATAAGCCAATCAGAGAAAGACAATTATATGATTTCACTCATGTGTGGAAGTTAAGAAACAAAACAGAAGAGCATAGGGGAAGGGAAGGAAAAATAAGAAAAAATCAGAGAGGGAGACAAACCATGAGAGACTGCTGTTCATAAGAAACAAACTGAGAGTTTCTGGGGGGATATTGTGGGTGGGGATGGGGTAACTGGGTGATGTAATGAGCACTGGGTGTTATATAAAATTGGTGAATCACTGAATTCTACCTCTGAAACTAATAATACACTATTTGTTAATTGATTGAATTTAAATTCTAAAAAAAAAAAACATGCAATAGGACATTTATAAACACACACTTAAAAGAATCATTAGAAAGTTAGCATTGTAAAAGTGGTTAGATTTTTTATAGCTAGTTTCCTAATCTTATAAATAAGATTTGGAAAAATGTGATTATTGATTCAGGAGCTCTAATGATTAAAGCTACGTAAATTGCCATTAACTTAAGAAAAATTTGTTTACATTAAACAAAAGAATTGTGGTATTTGGTTATTTTTCCCTTAAAAATGTCTATGGAAACTCAAAATAAAACTTTATTTTCTTCATTAATTATTAAATTCATGATAGGAACAGGATGATAAAGTAGTGTTGTTGCCATCTGCAGATAAATGGGTAGTCCCCCAACCAAAATTTGGTTCAGCTATGGAAACTGATGATGCTACACAAATGCATCAAGAAGGTATGAAAGATTATTACTGGGACACCTGGCTGACTCAGTCAGTAGAGACTCATGATTGTTGGGTGTTGAGTTCAAGCTCTACATTGGGTGTGGAGCCTACTTAAAAAATAAATAAATAAAATAATAAAAAGGAAAGGGTTATTACTGAAATAATGGGTCTTTATGGAGAGCACAGGGTAGCTCCCAAGTAGGTTTGAAAGTGGATTGAGAATACAGAAAGATTAGGTTGGGATTTTTCTGGTAGTTAGGGAGTGGGAGTGAGAATTCCCCTGTGCAGGGATGAAAAGAGGGAATGCCTGGAATTTCTTAGCAGCTTCCCTAAATGGAGAAGAATGTGAAGCTTAAAAGCTATCAGAGAAAAAAAAAATCGAGTCAGACTCTTTAATACAAGAACACTTGATACTTTTATATATCATATATATACTTTTGTAGATGGCATAAAGTGGAGAGCCCTCCAAAATCCTTGACTTCAGAACACAAGTGAAAATCATCTTGTGCTGAATTGTCTCACTTGTGTGAGTACCTGAAGTTTCCAACAGCCTCTTCCTCTAGCATCATCACTGTAGTGCCATTCACCTGATTTAATACACGGTCTCATTTCATCATCAGAAGGGCCTTTGGATTTGTCCCACCTCACAGATCAGGCAAGTAGAAATTACAAACATTGGTAATATTTGGTAACCTAGAATTTGCAGATATTTCAGGTAGTATTTATGGCAAATATTAACATTTACTAGTATAGAAATATAGGTGATGTACCTGGAGAAAAAAAAAACTGATACTGATTGATCAATCGATGAAATAAAAACTATAGTTGAAATACTAAAAATGATTTCAAAAGCTAAATAAAGTCCCGAGGCTTTCCACTTGTCTTTGTTTTATTCAGCAGCGATGAGCTCTTTGGTCAGATGGTATTTGAATTGATGCTATGTTATTTGTTTTATCAACAGCTGTAGTCATTACACTAGCTAAAAGATAACGTTTGACAGAGATAAGAAGCAGATTGCAAAAAATCATTATTTATAGAATGCTTAAAAATAAAAAACACCAGAAAAAAAATTTTGTTTTAACTACATTTCAGTGATCCCTTTTGGAGAGGTAGAAAGAATAACATTTTTAAAATTTTGAAATAAACACAGTACATGACTCATTGTTATAGATAAATATGCAATTATATATAAATTATTTTATGTAGCATTTAAGGAAAAAAAAAACTCCTGGCTCTCTATCAAAGATATAATATTAGGAAAAAAAAAAACAAACAAAAAAACTCCCATGTATTATTACATAATTTCTCCTAATTAAGACATATATTGTATATACCACTTTCTTTCATGCAGTTGTTAATGTTCATTGGTTATAATCACTGAAATGCTATAGGTAAAACTATTCTCTTTTAAATGTCTTTTTTGTATCTGTTTTCTTGGATGAAGGATAACAGGAAAATCATATATCAAACTTTTTAAGGTGGTTTAATTTATATGAGAGGCTATCTAAATTTTGACATTTTCTGTTTGTTTACACTTTATTTAAAATCCAGTTAGTTAATATACAGTGTAATATTAATTTCAGGTGTACAATATAGTGATTCAACACTTCAGTTACAACGCTTGATACTCATTCTAAGCGCGCTCCTTAAACTCTATCATCTATTTTACCCAAGTGCCATCCACCAGCCCTCTGGTAACATTCAGTTTGTTCTCTGTAATTGAGAGTCTATTTCTGGGGACGCCTGGGTGGCTCAGCAGTTGAGCATCTGCCTTCGGCTCAGGACGTGATCCCAGAGTTCTAGGATCAAGTACCACATCGGGCTCCCGCATGGAGCCTGCTTCTACTCCCTCTGCCTGTGTCTCTGCCTCTCTCTCTCTCTCATGAATGAATAAATTATATTATATATAATATATAATTTATATTTTAAATATAAATATATTTTAAATATATTTAATCTAATATAATATAATTTTTAAAATATACATATATATTTTTAAACAGTGTTTCTGGTTTGCTTCTCTCTCTTTTTAATTCCCCTTTGCTCTTTTGTTTCTTAAATTCCATGTATGAGTGAAATCATTATTTGTCTTTCTCTGACTGACTTATTTTGCTTAGCCTAATATTCTCTAGCTCCATCCATGTCATTGAAAATGGAAAGATTTCATTCTGTTTTATGGCTGAGTAATATCCCATTATATATTTCATATATATCACTTTATATAATATATAATATATATATATATGTATTTCACTTCTTTTTCCATTTCTCAGTCAATGAATACTTGGACTATTTCTATAATTTAGCTACTGTAGATAATGCTGCTATAAATACTGAGGTGCATATCTCTCTTTGAATTACTACTTTTTGCATTCTTTGAGTAAATACCTAGTAGTGCAATTGCTGGATTGTATGGTTCTATTTTTAAGTTTTTGAGAAACCTTTTTTATGTTTTCCAGAGTGGTGGCACCAGTTTGTATTTGCCCCAACAGTGCAAGAAGGTTCCCCTTTCTCCACATGCTTGCCAATACCTGTTGTTTCTTATGTTGTAATTTTAGGCATTCTGACAGGTGTGAGGTGGTATCTTATTATACTTTTGATTTGCATTTCCCTGATGATGAGTGATGCTGAGCATATTTTCATGTGTCCGTTGGCCATCTATATGTCATCCTTAGAAAAAAATGTAATTCGTATCTTCTGCCCATTTTTAATTGGATTATTTGTCTTTTGGGGGTTGAGTTTTATGTTTTTTACATGTTTTGGATAATAAACCTTTATGAGATATGCCATTTGCAAATACTTCTTGCATTCTGAAGGTTCCTCTTAGTTTTTTTTTATTATTTTCTTCCCTATCAAAATACCAATAGAATTTTTCACAGAGCTAGAACAAATAATCCTAAAATTTGTTTGGGATCACAAAAAGACCCCAAATAGGTAAAGCAACATTGAAAAAGAAAAGCAAAGCTATAGCATCACAATTCCAGACTTGAAGTTATATTACAAAGCTGTAGTGATCAAAACAGCATGTTACTGGCACAAAAACACACACACAGACCAAAAGAACAGAATAGAAAATCCAGACAGATACGGTCAATTAATCTTCAACAAAGCGGGGAAGGATATCCAATAGGAAAACAAAACAAAACAAAACAAACAAACAAAAGAAACCAGTCTCTTCAACAAATGGTCTTGGGAAAACTGGACAGCAACATGTAAAAGAATGGAAATGGACTACTTTCTTATACCGTACACAAAGATAAACTCAAAATGGATCAAAGACCTAAAGTGAGACCTGAAACCATAAACATCCTGAAAGAGAACACAGGCAGTAACCTCTTTGCTATTGGCCATAGAAACTTTCTAGATATGTCTCCTGTGGCAAGGGAAACAAAACCAAAAATAAACTATTGGGACTTCATCAAAATACAAAGCTTCTGCACAGCTTAGTAAAGGATCAATGGAACATTTTCTATTTTTAGTTACTATTTAGTTTCTTCCTCAACAATAAACATTTATTTCTTGAATACTATCTTCCAAATTTCCTTTGCAAATTTTTCAAATGTCAGGATTTATTGATTTTTTAAGATTTTATTTATTTATTCATGAGAGACACAATGAGAGAGGCAGAGACACAGGCAGAGGGAGAAGCAGGCTCCATGCAGGGAGCCTGGTGCGGGACTCGATCCTGGGACTCCTGAATCAGGCCCTGGGCTCAAGGCAGCTGCTCAACCAATGAGCCAGCCAGGCATCCCTCAAATGTCAGGATTTTAACTGTTATATTGTTTCTCATTCAAGGGCATTCTATGAAGTGCCTGGTGGCTCAGTTGGTTAAGCATCTGCCTCAGCTCAGGTCATGAGCCCAGGGGCCTGGTACCAAGCCCCATATTGGGCTAGACAGGGAGCCTGATTCTCCCTCTCCCTTTGCCCCTCTCCCTGCTCATGCTCATGCTCTCTCTTTCTCTCAAATAAATAGAATCAATCTCGTAAAATAAATAAATAAATAAATAAATAAATAAATAAATAAATAAATAAATAAATAAATAAATGGAATCTTTTTTTTAAAAAAAGGGTATTCTTTGAACACAGCATGTGTTTATATGTACATCCCAAATGTATGTACACTTGTGTATGCCTGTATAAAACACTAAGAATTTATATAAATGTAGAGGTAGAGACTTTTATTATATATCAAAAAGTTATTGAACTAATGTCACCTTAAAATCTACAAACAAAGAAAAATTAATGGAAAATAAAATAATTTTTATTAAATGCTGCTTTTAACTTTCCTGCTATAAAATTTAAAATGTAAATATAGTTTTTTTTTTCAAGACTATACTCTGAAAGCACCAAACAATTAAAACATCTCTGGTTTTGTAAGATTTTTAAATGATAAACATTTTGAGCAAGCTTTCATTATTATAAATTAGTTACAAAATTAGTTCATTCAGCTCTTAAAATGTTTATTCCTTATATTGAATTTTCCCACCTCTATAAAACATGAAAGAAAGAAAAAAATTAAAATATTTCCCAACTTTTTTCAGAAAAGAGAGAACAAGACATTTCCCAACTTGTATTTGAGGCAGCATATACCTAATGTCAACACTTCAATCTTATTACAGTAAAATAAAATTGTGAATATTATGGCTTATAAAACTTAGATACAGAAATTCTTAACATGGTGTTATCCAAATGAATTCAAAAATATATTTTTAAAGAGTGTATGCTGGAGCAATTAGGGCTTATCCCAGGAATGCAAAGCTAGTTCAACGTGCAAAATTAACGTAATTTTCCACATTAAAGATATAAATGATAAAGAATATATGATTACTTCAAAAGATGCACAAAATGCATTTGGCAAGAGTCTAACAGCCATTCATGAGAATGTTTTTTTTTTTCTCTAAAAATTAAGAATTTTCACAATCTGATGAAAAACCATCTAAGAAGAACATTGTTTCCAATTAATCTATTGTTAATTTATTGTTTAACTTACCCCTGAAAAGTTTATTGCTTCCTTTACTGTATTTCCTTTACTATATAGCCTCCAATAGATTAACATACGTAAATTCTGGAGGTTTGTCGGCCTATTATATGTGCTGTATCATTGTTTGCTTTTCATATTTACCTTGAGGCTCATGTCCTGTTTTCCTCCTGACGCATTCCTTGTTCCCTTCTAATGTAGTGAAATAATGTATCTTTTTCAGTCTCAGTTCTCCTGGGTACTTTTCCTATCTTCTTTTTTTTTAATTTTTATTTATTTATGATAGTCACACAGAGAGAGAGAGAGATGCAGAGACACAGGCAGAGGGAGAAGCAGGCTCCATGCACCGGGAGCCCAACGTGGGATTCGATCCCGGGTCTCCAGGATCGCGCCCTGGGCCAAAGGCAGGCACTAAACCGCTGCACCACCCAGGGATCTCCCTATCTTCTTTGATTAAACTTAGATTTTATGCTTAGATTTTATCATTGTGGTCAAGGTAATATTGTGTATTAATTTTCTTTGTTCAAATCTCTTCCTTGCTGTTAGTATCTTTAAAGCAATCATCTTATTAGGTAAAGCCCACCCAGAATAATTCCATTTTGATTGAACTAAAATCAACAAGACTAGTGACCTTAATTACATTTGCAAAAATCCCATTACTTTTGTTTGCCTTATAACAGAATCCAGTAATGGGGTTATATGCCTCATATTCATAGACTCCACCTACTTTCAAAGTTATTATAAAACGGGCATATACACACCGGGGGATGCAATCTTGTGGGCCATGTTACTGTCCTGATGACTACCTATTAGAAAGTCTATTTTTGCTGTGACCTAAACTTCAGGATATTTTTTATTCTACTCCAAGTCTTAGGGATAATACATAAGTGACCTACATTCTTTTTTCTTCCACCAATCTTCCGTAAGTGGCCAATAAACCTCACATGTTATGGCCAGAGATATGGATTTATGAGGTGACTGACAGAGAATGATAGTTAATAATAAATATAATTAATAATTTTATTATTAATGAAAATAATAACAATACTAAGTTGTGTCCTTATGGAGGCTACATACTTTGTTATTTCTCATTTTTCAACTGACTGTGGCCTCTAAATCTCTAACTCCAATGGCACATATTCATCATTTTACTGTACTTCTGGTATTGTAGAATATATTCCTGTTCATTCATCTTCATTACCCTGTCTATAGTACCAGCCCATGCCCAGTATTACAGAGTGTTTCTCTGTCCAGCTTAGAGAAGGCTGTTTGACATGTTTTACCTAATGAAATGTGAGTAGAAATAGCATGTTATTTATAGGCTGAGGATTTAAGAAATAGTGAGTGGTTTACCACATTCTTATATCCTTCCTTCAGAAATTATAAAAGTGTATGTTGAGAGAGAGCCCTGTTTGCTATTGCAAAATGGACATACAAAATCGGTAAATAAATTGTTGTGGTGAACCACTTGGATTTTCTTTTTTTTTTATTTTTTTTTTTGGTTGGTTGTTATATTGGCATAATGTAGCCCTTTTCAACTGTTCACCCTAGTTATTGGATGGTTTTGTACACCACTTTTATAACTGTTAATCGCTTCTTATTTTAGTTATGTTTAGGTATACATATCAGATACATGAAAACATACTTCAGTTAGCTTCCTTTTTAATCAAATTAGTGGCAGGAAAAAAAAAAGAATTTTAAATGTCCCTGGGGCTTAGTTTTGTATAATTGTCTACTTCAGTCAATTTTTCTTGTCATATAGTCACTCCCCTTAATGAAGCAGTTCTCCAGAACTTTATCTCATTCTAAGTCCTGTTCCTCCTTTTTCATGTGTTTCAATGTATGGTTTATGTGCGTGTGTGTGTGTGTGTGTGTTTGTGAGTGTGTGTGAGAGAGAAGGAGAGAGGGAAAGAAAGAAGGAGAGCCTTCACCTTAACTCCTTGATTATTCCTTGTTCTCAGTGCCTACTACATATCATAGTTGGTGATGTCTCATTTGTTCTGACCTCAGACTTTCCTTCTCAACTACAATTCATTTTGGTCACGTCAAGAAATTTCTTCAGGCCCTTCTAGCTTCTGAGGCTGACTAGCTGAGCACAGGCACATTAATCTGCATCTTTATCAGGTTCAGCCATGATACTTAACAAATCCATATACAAACTTGCACTGAGCAGTAAATTTTTCTCACATGCTCTTTTTTCTTACAATAGAATTCAGCCATTGTGAAGGTCAGGAGCTCACCGCTCTTTCTGTCTATTGCTCTATCATGACTGCTCAACCTTATCAAGGATAAGTCAATGAATTTATTTTAAAATGTTGAAAGTAGGATGGTATATGTCACTTTTCCTGTGATATTTTATGAAGCCCTAGTAACATTTTATTCTCTTTGTTCTCTCATTTAGGTTATGTAAGAAATTAATAGACCTGGCATTAAGGAGGATTTTGAACCAGTCTAATATATTTTCAATGCTTATAAAAAATATACAGCAAAACCCAGGCGATTTTGTCATTTCAAAATAGAATACCTGACAAACTTTGCCAGACATGTATTTCAGATTTGTCATGCCATTCTTCTGAAGCTAAACATTAACTTTATGTTGACCTAATATTGCTCCTAATCACTAATAATCCTTCATGACATATCACATCAGTGTAACACAAAATGAACTAAAGCATGTGCTTGTACCAACAGTCTTTAAAAAAAATGAAATAAAAGTGTTAAGTTTGACCCTGGGCTATGCCTCTTGAGTATGAGTTGTCAAAGGAAATTTTAAAAAGTTGTTTCAAAAGACACACGGCATGCTTAGTGTTCTATCTGTAGTATCTTGACAGTCTTTATATTAAATACTTCACATCTTAAGTTTTGAATTTGTAAGATGGGATACATTCTAATTTTATTTTAAATGCAATGATAGGGGCAGGCCTGGTGGCTCAATGGTTTAGTGCTGTCTTCAGTCCAGGGCAGGGCATGATCCTGGAGACCCTGGATCGAGTCCCACATTGGGCTCCCTGCATGGAGTCTTTCTTTCTCTTTCTGTGTCTCTCATGAATAAATAAAATCTTAAAAAAAAATAAACGCAATGATAAACATAAAGCATAGAGTATTCTTTAAAATGGCAGGGTTTTATTTACAATGTAATTCCACCTACCTTTAAAACAACACTTATAGCACAAATGTATTTATACACATTTATTGAGGGCCAGATTATTATATGTTTTGGCCTAATTTAACTGTGATAACAGTAACAGTTTCCCTTGAAGTAGCTGATAATTTAGACTCAATGTGTGTGGGTGGAGTCGGGGGAGCTGAGACATACATATTTTAACACTCAATAATAATTATTTCAAGAAAAATAATGTCATATTATACATAAACTGGAGGGTAAGGTGAGCACTAATAGAGAAAATAAGCTACATTTAGCAAAGCCTTCACAGGAAAAAAAAAATGGCATATGATTGTTGTGGTTGAACAGCCCCAATGGTGCAGCACAACAAATGAATGACTAAACGGCAGGGGTCTCAAAGCCTCAAGAACTAAGAGCCAGCTCTTGCCCTTGCAGGCTGCATTTACTCAGTTATCACACAAGGCAGACAAAGCGTACCCTCTGTTTTTCATCTCTATCTATTTTAGAGGTTGTTTACATACGAACTGAGGTCAGGCCACTCTTTCTCATGGGACAAAAGGATGAATCTGTACTGTTTACAGCTTGACCTTGCATAAGATAAAGTTTCCATCTGGACATCATGTACACGGCATCTCTGGCATCTTTGTTTGCAGAGTTTACTACAGGGACAGTTCCTTCTTGAAACCTTCCCATGCAGTCATTCCCCAACATATGATTTTAGAATAAATCTCAGAAATAAGCAATGAAAAAAATACATGTAATAAGGTACATATATTAGTCTGTGAAGGAGTTCAGGACATGGACATACCACCCCGAAATATGATCCTTTGATGCACTGATTATTTTGAGCTAAAGGCACTTGAAAAACAACAAATATGGGGAAAGACTTTCTTTGGATTCCCCTTATCTGTTTAGAAACAAATGCTCCAAAGACCCTATTGTCATAAATGGCCACCCAGGAGTTTCACAAACAGGGAAGATTGACTTTTACTACAAGAGAAGAGGCCAGGGCAGCCTCCAGTGGCCCAGTGATTTAGCGCTGCCTTCAGCCTGGGGTGTGATCCTGGAGACCCTGGATCGAGTCCCACATTGGGCTCCCTGCATCCATGCTTCCCTTCATCCATGCGTGCTTCTTCCTCTGCCTGTGTCTCTGTCTCTCTCTCTCTGTCTCTCTCTCTCTGTCTTGAATAAATAAATAAACAAGTAAATCTTAAAAGAGAGAGAGAGAGAGAAGAGACCAGAAGTTGACATCACTCTCAGAAAAACTTTGTCATAAACGGTCGTATCTCCCATTTATTGGTTTAAAGGCCCAATTATCTTTCCTAAGAAATGACTTACTTTTTCCTAAATTGTCTGCATCCTCCCTCGCCTTCTTCTATTATGACAGTAGATAAACCTTCAAATGTCTCCACCTTTTTGGGGTCTTTATCTGTTTTCCTGTGATGCTTCTGTGCCTAGGACATTAAAACGAGTTAATGTGTATACCTTGTCTCCTGCTAATCTGACTATTGTCAGTTTATTTCATAGACTCAGCTACTGAATCGAGCAGGGTATAGGGAAGGTCTTCTTCCCTTATATCTGTTAGGGCTGCCATATTTTGTTCTGGCAGATTGGGTGTTTTAAACAACAGACATTTATTGTCTCACAGTTCAGAAGGCTGGAACTCCGCAGTCAAAACACCAGCAGCTCTGGTCGCTCTCATTGGCTTGAAGGCAATCACCTTTCTGTTGTGTTCTCACATAGCCTTTTCTTTGTGCACATGTACTTGCAGAAGTTCTTTCTTCTTTTATAAAGACATAATTCCTATCAGATTATGGCCCCACCCTTACCACTTCTTTTAACCCTAAAAGACTTCATCTCCAAATACAACAATGATGTTCTGAGGTACTGGAGGTTAGGGCTTTGATATGTAAATTTGGGGGGGGATATAATACAGCCAATAATATTACATTGTAAAGAAATGAACAAAAAAAGATAGTTATGAACTAGGAAAGCTAGGCAATGATAATAATGCATGTAGAATGGGGAAAATTGGAATGGAAGAATGATATTTTTCACAGTTTATCATTCTATTGTGTCAAGGTGTGTGTGTGTGTGTGTATGTTTGTGTGCTTTGCATCCTTTTTAAATCAGAAGCAAGAGTTGACTTTTTCTCAAATGTTTTTTTTACTTCATGCAGGTTTTTTTTTCTAGATTGCCTTATTTCCTTAGTAGTCATGGATACATATTTAAATATTCATTGAACACTGCTTAGTGTTTTATTCAAGATATAATTAGAGGTATCTCCATTTTTATAATTTTTAGTGTTAGTTTTATGATAAATACTGCTTCATACGATAAACTAAATCACTTTCCATCCGCGTTATCAGAAAGAGTCCATACAAAATGGTCCTCGTTTTCTTTATGGATTGTTGCATAATAAATCACCCCAGACAGAAGTAACAAGAACAATTCTCTATTATTTCTAATAAAGCTATGGGCTGACAGTCTGGAGAGTTCTTTTCTTGATCTTGTCTGACATTGTTCATATGGCTGAAGTCACATAGTGACTTTACTTAGATTAGATTGGGACCACTCAGTTGGCCTGATTCATATATTTGGCAGTCGGGACTAGCAGTTGGTAGTGGTGCCCATGTTCACCTCTTTGTTGCCTGTTATTCCCCAAGAGACTCTTCAATTCATCTTCAATGAATTCTATTTCCTGACAGGCCTTTAGTGACACAATGAATAACACAAACAAGACTTGTTAGAGAAGAGAGAGGGTTTTGTGTGTTATGATAGAAGAATGTATGCTAGTGTTTTGAGCAAAGAAAAGCACTTGTTTTTTAACTCTTGTAGCAACAATAATAGACATAAAACTTGTCTGTTTTGCTTCTTTCCTCTTAAATTATAGTTTTTCCTGTCTTTAGATTATTGGCCTACTGTTTTTTTATTTCTGAATTCTTTATGTAGGAGAAATTATTAGAATACAAAAATATATGCCACTGATAGATACTAATTATATGTATACACACATAAACAAGTGAATATATAGATATACAAATGTCAGCCAGGGCCTGTCTATTAAAATGTAGATACAGTAGAATCTATATCAAATTAAACTCTTAGAATGTTAACGACCTTAATAGATTTCTGTTAAATTTTAGAAGACATAAATGCAGTCAGTGACCTTGCTTGTTCTGACTTCTTTTTTTCTGTGCATTTTTTACTCTCTGATATGTATCTTGTATTATTTATGTTATTAATGCTGGAAGTAAACCCATCCCAGAACCTTTTATTAAAAAGAAAAAAAAATCTTTGTGCAATTAATTTCCATATGCTTGTTGTTTGCTTGACATTACAGTGAATTATAAATGGATAAGCATAGTTTTTCATTACCAAATAAGATTTTCAGGTAATAAGTATGTTTACCAAGTCACTGGATACACAGTAAATATGGATAAATTAAGTATATATTAATAGTAGAATTATCAAACAATTTGGATATAAAACAAAAATACCATAACATCAGAAATATAAAATCATATAATAGATGATTACCAATACCTCTACAATAAAAAGTATAAAATATCACTGTAAGAGCTTTAAGTAGTCCCAAATGATTAAGGTGATATGATATTTATAGATAATATTGTCAAGGTATCAATTTTTCTTACATTGATATTGTGGTGAATTCCAACTTAAATATTTATTTATTTTTAAAGATTTATTTATTTGAGAGAGAGACTGAACAGAAGGAGGAGCAGAGGGAGAGAAGGAGAATTTCAGGCTCTGAGTGCAGAGCCCCACATGGAGCTCAATCCCTATACTGAGATCATGACATGAACTAAAATCAAGAGTTGGATGCTTAAGCAACTGAGCCACGCAGGTGCCCCTCTAAAATTCCAATTTAAACAGCCTAGTTTTTTTTTTTTTTTTTTTAGTTTGGTGGAAAGTGGACTAATTTAAAACTTATATTTAAAATGCAAAGTCTAGAGTAGTCAATATATTCTTAACGAAGAATAAAATTGGAAGACATAGATCTCAGACTTCAAAAATTACTGTAAAAGAAAGCTACACTTCCTAGCAGTGCATAGTATTGCCATAAGACTAGATGAGCAATATAGACAGTACCAAAATAGATTTATACATATGGTTGTTTGATTTATATCAAAGGCTAAATAGAGGAAATGATGTTGAAGAAGTGTATCAGGCAAAGATATTGAATCAAGTAATTTGATGTCCATAGTCAGAAGAAAAATGGAGCTTGATACCTGTCTTACACAATTCAGTGTAACTGACACAACTGAGTTCTTACACATAACTGTGAGAGGAAAAAAAAATCTGAAGACTCTATAAGAAAACACGGAGGGAGATCTACATGTCCTTGAAATACGCAAAGATCTTTAATTTAGTGGTCAAAAACACTAAAGAAAAAAGAAAAAAATCAATACAGAAAAATATCAAAAATTGGATTTCATAATTTTCTCCCTATAAAAAGATCTCATGAAGAAAGTTTAAACACTGAAGAAATAGTGGAAGAAAATATATACTTGTCTATATATAAATAAATAAATATATATATATATATATATATATATATATATATATATATATGTTATTGAGAAACACAGAGAGAGAGAGACAGAGACACAGGCAGGGGGAGAAGCAGGCCCCTTTCAGGGAGCCCGGTGTGGGACTCCATCCCAGGACTCCAGGATCAGGCCCTGGGCCGAAGTCAGGCACTAAACCACTGAACCACCCAGGGATCCCCGCTATGTATATTTTTGAAGTAATCATTTCTTGAACTCACGAGGGACTCCCACTAATCAGTAAGAAAGAAATAAAAAATAAAATAATGGGAAAGATCTTTTGAAAACATGACTGATAAGCATAATAAAAATTAGTTAATCATGCTTCACCATGGAATTATAAATTTAAAATATACAAAGTATTGTTACCTGTTACTGGAATAAGACTGGAAATGCCAAATGTACAAAATAGGGGGAGAAACTGAACTCTCCTACATTGCTGATAGGGGAGAATGATTATAAAGCCACTTTGGGGTATAATTGGTCACTCCCATTAGTTCCATTCCTAAATGCATACATAAGAGAAGTAGCACAAAGATAATATTTGGAACAGATTTATTCATAATAGTCAAAATCTAGAAAAAAGTCCTATGTTTAACAAATAGAGAAAAATGAAGAGATTGTAACAAATCTTTAATACAATGCCACAGAGCAGTACAATACACGTCTAATATATACAACATGAATAAATCTCACAGGCATAATATTGAATGAAATTAGCTCACAACCAAAATAGTATCTTGTATGGTTCCATTTACAGGAAGTTCTATGACAAGTCAAGGTTAACAGATGATGAAAGTGTTCAGAATAGCAGTGGATTCTTGGAGCTGGTTTAGACTGAGAAGGAACAAGAAAGTAGTCTTCTGGGTGTTGGCATTGTCCTATATCTTGTTTCGAATGGTGATTACATGAGAAATACACATGTTAACATCTGCATGTGGTACTTGTAGATTTAGTTCACTTTATTAGCTTGAGTCCATGTATCTTGCCCTTGATTTAAAAAAAAAAAAGGAAGTAAATGACCACATGTGTGGTAACTGTATCTCAGGCAACTGCTTTTGTTTTAATTTTTTTTTTGCCCTAATGAATGTAATACTGAAATAGAGGAAATAGTTCACTTTCTTCATTTTCAGAAAAAAAAAATCCTTATTTTTGTCCCTAACCATCAGATATAAAATAAACATGTCCAGCTTGTTGTTAATAAAGTATTTGAAAGTAATAATATACAAGAGAAATGTATAATCTCTTAGAAAATGTTATAGAAATGCTGGCAGAGGATGGACTTAGTATGTTCAAGTATATTTGTGGAAATATTCTTTTCATCGTTAACTGAGTAATCATTGTTAACATACTTAAGTCCACCATTTTGAAGTATGCCATTTCAAAGTTATGTTCAAAGAAAAATGCACAAAGCAAGTCCAGTTCATTATCAGAAAACAGCCTGTCTGTTCCAACATAGCATATAGTTTCACACATTTATTTTTCACATTTTGAGAGTATCAGTCATTAATAGAATCTTTTCAAAGAGCTTAGTCCTTTGTGAAATTTCTTTTCCTGATAAAGAGTATTAAAATTACAAACAAACTTTGATATGGAAATTAAAATAGCACATAGTGGACGTGGGTTGCAAAATGTCTTCTAATTAGTTATTAGGGATGCTTTGGCTATTACTACCTCACTAATGGATCTGTATTTCTTCACTGTGACAGGCTTCATCAAAGAAATTTTTCTCCATAAAAAGAACTTGCTGGGTTATTATTGGTACCTGCCCTATCTTTTTAGAACCTTATAATTAGCACATATATTGTTTTTCACATTTAATTTCTTTTCTATTTTTAATCTAATCTCAAAGAGGGCCAAATTCTAATTGTTATATTTATAAACTTTTTAAAATAAGAAACCTGAAGGACACGGAGGTCAAAAGTCATATTCAAAAATATACAATTAATAGGAAGTACAAATAAGACTTAAAATGGTTTATGATAGGGTTCCAGAAGCTGAATTTATAGGAATAAGAAAATATTATTGCTATTTTTTCCCACAATCACTATGGGACTTTTGAAATATGGTCTTACATGTCAATTTTCCAGCATCAATTTGTGAATCAGTTCTCACAGTGCTGAGGAGAACTGATTTAGGGTCAAAAGTCATGGATTGGATGAGACCTACATTTTTTATTTGAGTTCTTTAGTTACTGTCTCATTTATTGTGATCACCTACCATGAAAGATATTAAATTTGTTCTTGAAGTACTATGATAACCCCTGAAAGATGCTGTTATAATTTAAGCCAGTGTTTTAATATTCATAGAAGGAATAAGTGATACTTTATATGTAGCAGAAGAAAGGCACCTTCGCTGTGAAGGATCTTACATATTGTCTCAAACTACATTATTCAAGAGATAAGACTATAAATCATACAGAGGTAGGATAATGAAACTTACCAATCCTTATTCTTTTTAGAGCACTTGACTTAACCCATTAAGAGTAATTCTGATATGTGGAGAATTTACTATCTAGTACACCCATTAATGAAAAAGTACAGTCTAATCATGGCAATTAAATATTAAATGTGAAAAGGAGTAATGCAGTGTTATTTTAAGGAAGGTGAGAGAGATGTTAAGAAAAAAATCAAATGGAAAGAACTACAGGCTTTTTACTATTCCATAACAGTGAAATTGTGTTAAGTACCTATCTAGTTTAATAAAATCTTTTGCCAAATTAAAGATTTTACAAAGGTATCTATAGTGAAAAAATACTAATAGTAATAATAATAATTTTACATTATGTTTGTATCAAATAAAACACATTATTCATTAAAAATTATGGTTAACTACTAATACAGTCCTATTGTGAATGTTTTTATATTTATTACCTGAGCATGAAATAACTATATAATATTTAATGCAAAGCAAAACAGGTTTTCTGGACTTAAGAAAATTAAGACAGTTGGAAAACTTAGCATTATACTATTAGACCTTAGTAATAAGACATTCATTAATTTTACATTATGTCTTTTTTTAATTTCTAGAAAGCCAAAAATTAAAATGTTTTCCTTAAAATTGAACCTAATTATAAACATTAAGCATAAATAAGTAGATACTTTATTTTATACATAACAGAACATATGATTATTAATATATTGTGAATATGTTAAATAAACATATAATAGGATATATAATGTAACATATTAATTGGTATTGCAAACAAAGATTACAATTTTTCTTCTGCACTATAAATGCTTTATGCTCCTTCTAATACTGAATTAAGGTGATTGGACTATATAAACTATTGATTGGGATACCTTAATTCCAGCCATAAAATCCCACTACTTATTCATAAATTTGTACCATAAACAAAAACCTTCCCAAGCAAAACATAAAGAACAGAAACAAATAGTAGTTGTGAATATACACACTCCTAAGATACGCTACATTTAAATTTATCAATACTACAGTATAAAACATTTTATATCAATATACCGTATTTATAATAAAGCAATATTTGTTTTACTACATTCTTAAAATAAATATGGAGTGTCGCTTTCTCATTTCTTTAGTCTTAGTCTATCATCAAGTATTAAATTAACCGCTAAAGTAAAATTAAAAAAATTAAGCACTTTAGATTAATTTTGTTATAGTTGCAAAACTAGTCTCTCTAATACATCATCTTAGGTTTTGACATTTCAATCTGTTACAAGAATCCTTTGTTGATTGGATTTATCTCTTTAAATCCAATTTATCTCTATCTAAGAGCTACTTTTCTTGACACATAACATGATTTACCTGGATATTAGAGATAAAGTCTGATAATATTTCATCTCTTGCTTAAATATTTGCTACATGATATTAAATTTTCTTTTATTACTTTGGGAAAAATTATAAATAAATTTTATATTGAGTTTGTAAGGAAAAGTTACATAATAAGGTGCCTAACATAATATTTCCCTTTCCCTTCATATTTTAAAAATTTAGTTAACCTCCCCATAGTTATTCAAAAATCATATAGTTTACTTTAGTTCTATCAAGTTTTTGCTTTCAAAATATGGAACATTAAGTAACTATTGGAAGAAGAAAGAAATAAAAATAGAAACTATTAAAAGCATTTGCCTCTAGGAAATTGAGCTACTTATAGGGAATGCTGAAATAGGGGAGTGTTGCTTGATTTTAAATTGATTTCTGTTACATAACTTAAAAAAATGAAGTGCATATTCTAATTGGAATAAAAATTATAAAATACAAAATTTAAATATCTGAAATTCAAAAGCATCATATTATGTGGCCAATGCATACTAAGTTATGAAAAATATGTGCAAAAATAAAATGAACAAAATGATTTTAGATAGGTATAAACACTAAGAAATAAATGAAATAGAACACATTCCAGAGAGTGATTGAGGAGCAAGAGTCTGATGGTCAAGAATGACTTGTTGAACTACCACTCCATTTCTTCCCTCCTTAGCCTTGGACAAGTATAAACCTACTCCCTAATTCTATGCATTTAACTATTTTAGATATATTTTATAAGTAGAATCATGCAGTATTTGTCCTTCTGTGACTGGCTTATTTCACTTACCAGTATGCTCTCCAGGTTCATCTGTGTTGTCACATACGACAGCATGTACTTTGTTTTAAGCCTGACTAGTTTCAGTTATATAAGATGAAGAACTTCTAGAGATCTCCTGTAGCACATAGTGCCTGTAGTTCCCAATACTATATTGTACATTTAGAAATTTCTTAAACGAGTAGATCTCATGTGTTGTGTCATTACCACCAAAACTAACTATGTAAGACCCATCGAGAAGGTAAAATTGAGCAGATACATAAGTGAAGGAGGTCTGATGGCAGACTATTTTATCAGAAGGAAAAGGAACACATGTCTTTAAAATGGGGCGAAAGAAAAAGACCAAAGACCATGGGAAAAGATGAAGTGACAGTGAGAACAGAGAAGTAAACTAGGTTGGACTGGGCATTGTGAGCCATGTTTATTTATTCCATGTGAGAATTCTAATGAAAATTCATTGGAGTGTTTAATAGGAGACTACAACTTCATACATATGTTAAAAATATATTAAAATATCCACAGTAAAAACTAAAAAGAAGAAAAAAATTCTAGGGGGGGGAATGTTGCATATGAACACGTGGCTGATTACTTCCTGGTAATTATAGATTATATCTGCCATAAAAACTCAAAGTATAAATGTTCTTTTTTTCAGTAATGCTTTATAAATGGTGTTTAACTATTTCTTTCTTGTCTTGGATAGTGTTCTTAGATGATAACACTGAATTTCTAAGTAAAGTTTATCATTCTGGCTAAGGACATTTAATCATTGTAGTTACAGTGATTGTGAAGAATTTCCAACCCTAATTCCATACTCCAATAAAGTTTCTGAATAAAAAAAAAAGTCTAAGTTTAATGCTCCTTTCTGGATAATTAGGAAGTTACCATGAAACAATAATATGATTTTTTCTGGAATCCCTGGGAGATAAATAAGATTAGTACATGGTACCAAATGACATAAACCTAACTAGGAGAGCAGAAGAACGAATTTGAGGAGCCACTTCAGTTGTAAAGCAGGGACACATAGCCGAGTAACACTAAGGCAGCTAACTCCAGAGTGAGAGATGAGCAATGATGGAAAGTAATCTCAGCTCTGAACTAAAGGATATTTGAAAATTGCTCTCAAAATAGGAGGTACATTCTTTATGTCATGTTTTATGTTTCTTGTTTATAGTGAAGAAAGAAGGGAAAAAAAGAGAGAGAGAAGAGAAAGAGAAAGAAAAAGAAAGAAAGAGAAAGAAAGAAAGAAAGAAAGAAAGAAAGAAAGAAAGAAGAAAGAAAATTAAAAAAGAAAGAAAGAAAGAAAATGAGAAATATATTTTCTTGAGTCATTCAATAAGTCTTTTTTATTAAAGCAAATGTTTGAACCTGTAATTATTTATAATATAATATATATAATATAAAATTGTTTTATATATTTAATTTTAATTTATATATTAAATTTTATATATCCTAAAATAAGAATGTACAATTATTTAAAAGTTTAAATTTTCTCAAGAAAGTAAATATTTGAAAATTTTACTTTCCCATAGATTTGTGAAAGGCTTCACTTCAACATTTATCTAAAAAGATGATAGTGAATATGAGCGGGTTTCCTCAGGACTAGAGACACATGCATCCCAATGTTTAAAGTCGCATTATCAACAATAGCCAAAATATGGAAAGAGCCCGGATGTCCACCAACAGATGAATAGATAAAGAAGATATGGCACATATGATGGAATATTAGTCATCAAAAAGAGTGAAATCTTGCCATTTACAACGATGGGGATGGAGCTAGAGGGTGTTCTGCTAAGTAAAAAAAGTGAGTCAGAGAAAGACCATACGATCCCACTGATATGTGGATTTCAAGAAGCAAAAAGATGAACATAGGAGAAAGAAAAAAGAGAGAGAGAGAAGGAAACAAACCATAAAAGATTCTTAACTCTTCAAACTGAGGGTTGCTGGAGGGGAGGTGGGTGACTGGATGGACTAGATGGGGGATGGGGATAGGGGATGATGAATCACTGAGTCCTACCCCTGCCCTGACACCAATATCACACAGTAGGTTAACAACTAGAGTTTAAACAAAAAAACTTTAAAAAGAGCCTCTGCAGATGACAGGACTGGAGGAGAGAGAAGCCAAAATACAAGAGCAAACCACACACAGCACACACCAGAGACACTCTCTGAAGGGCCAGGCCCTGGACCTTCTTCTCCATAAAGCCATTATTCTCAGGAGCAGGAAACATAACTGGCTTTTCTAAAACAGGGAAGAAGGCAGAGGCTTAGACAAAATGCCAAGGTGGAGGAATTAATCCAAAATGAAACAACAAGATAAGGCCACAGCCAGAGTTCTAAGTGAAACAGATATAAGTAACATGCCTGACGGTGATTTTAAAGCAAATTATGAAGATACTTGCTGGGCTTCAACTAAAATTAAGAGGCAAATTTATAGATTAGAACAAATATGTAGGTTATCATTGTCAGAATATTTTTGTTGTTCAATAATGTGTGCTTTAAACTGAGTCGAGGTCTTTACTAACAAAAATAACAATTAAAAAAAAAGGAATTAGAGGCTTGGATCCATGACATCAGCAACAAAGAGGATACTTCGATGCTTTTCTAATTTTCATCATCTGCTCCTTCACTCTAGTCTGTTCCTCCTGGCTGTCTGAAACCATGAAACACTTCTTAAGGCCTAATTTAAAATCCATCTCCCCCGTGAACTATTTCCAAATCTTCCAGTCTCTGGTAATCATTTGTCTCCACTGATTTTATAGTAAACACAAATTAATAAATCTCCTTTCTTAAACTACGTTTTGTCAAATTTTCAGAAATAGCAGACGTAAAACCAATGAATTGCTAAAGTAGTCATTGACAAAAGTTTATCGTGCACACATCAAAACAGTTTGCACACTGGGAGCACTCAAAGCAGAACGTGGAATGAGGCTCAGGGGTAGACTGCTCTAAAGCAGCTTAGATATTTAGTAAGAAGCAGTGACTGTCCTGGTGATTGGTTACAGTATTATAGTTTTCTTAAATAATAGAAAATTGGTTAGTGGTTGCCTCATATCAATACTGGGAAATAGTTTAAGTTTTGCTTATGATTTACAGGGTTATAAGCAACAAATGGCCCAGGTCAGTTAGTCTTGCAAAATAAGCTAAAGGAAGTTTGTTTGCATGGTTACACTGTTTTGTCTGCTCAGGGAATTTTCAGCATCGGTCTAAGTTTGCTTTCTATTTTAATAATTTATATCACTTTATTTCATATTGCAATCACATTTGAGCTTTCTCCGAGTTCCACCTTCCTTTCTCCTGCACAATGATTTGAACCAGGTCAAATAACAAGGTTCTTTGTGGTACTTTGTACTACCTGTGGTAGATGTTGGATAGATCTCCTCCTTCTTAGGCAACACTCTGTTCCCAGCATTTTCTTTTCTACATAATTTCAGTTTAAAATGGACCAAATGATGCACTTTTGCAATGAAGGCAGAGGAATTTTTTACCCCTGGAAGGTTTTGTTTGTATATTTTTATGGCATCTAAACTGGCTGGAAAATTTGGAGCAAGAAAATGATGCGCTCATGACATTAATTCTCCTGTTCAAGTTTCTTATAAGGGAACGGACAGCTTCTATTATTACCACAGAAGAAAACCTTGTCCTCTCTATACTGCTTATGTTTCTGAAAGTCTTATCATACCTTACAACGTGGTAACTATAGTTAATAACACTGAATTGTTTATTTGAAAGTTGCTAAGAGCCTGTATCTTTAAAGTTCTCATCACAAGAAAAGAATTGTAACTATGTGTGGTGATGGATACTGGGGGAATGATTTTGCTGCATACACAAATATCAAATCAGGTTGTATATTTGAAACTAATATAATGGTTTATATCGATTATATCTTCGTGAAAAAATGAAATCAAACCCCAAACGGTGTCAGAACAGTGCTGTCATGGGAAGATCTCGCCAAGAGATATTATGAATAAATTTGACTTTAGGGTTAGCCCATCCATTGAACATATTAGATGCTCATTAAAAGTTTTCTGAATGAAGGACAAAAAGATGCTGGAGTGTATTCCTACCCCAGCTGACCAACTCACCTATTCTGTTTGTTCAGGGGACAGATGTGAATGATGATTATGAAACTGGATTATCGAAAATACAATCATGCAAAGACTCCAAATGCAGCTGCTGATCTAGATGAAATTTCATTGCCGGACCAAATCATTATATCCCCTGGCAACTTATAGGCAGCAGTAAATGTGGAAAATCCTCTCTGTGTGTGTGTGTGTGTGTTTGCTAGCAAGGAATATAAGAAAAGCAAAATTAGGACTAGAAATATATCTGTACTCTTCTCGTACCAGGTTATATAAACTATTAGGCTTTTCTGCTATAGTCTAATCTGTAGTAACCTAAAACACTTATCAATTCAAAAGGATGTCATGTTTATCCATCACACGTATAAGGTAATAATTTGAATCTAGTGAATGAGAAGTATCAGTTGATCTAGAGACTTTGGTAAGGTGCATGCATGCCGAAGTTTGGCAAATGCAGCCCATGAAATTCAGGAGCCTGACACCTTGGTGAAATTCCTGGATTATCCACTTCAGGAGGCATGTTGAAATATCCCTTTCAAGTTGAAAGTCCAATTTCTGTCTCTAGCTCCTCCTACTATTAAGTAGACTTATAACCTTCGATAGGCCTGCTTAAATTTGGGATGCCACATACATGATTTGGTTGTATTACGCATGCCCATTTACTAAGTATCCTGAAAAACTGTCAGTTTCGAGTGGGACCAAGAATAAGTCTCTGTAAAAGTCCATCTGCCAAGAAAGCTGCTGTGCTGCTTGGACCATATGACCCAACAGATCCAATTTGCTTTAAGTGTCTGTGGCTGACAGAAATGTTGTATGGAACATTTTGTAGGCTGGTATAAATGATTCACAGAACAGGGCTTTGGAATTTTGAACCAAAACTATGACAGTGTCTATATATAATTTATCTTATGAGAAACCAATTCTTTTTGTGACTGTGCCATAGTAAAACAGGGCAACCAATTTCATGAAGCCTGAGATGCCCATCATGAACTGGTTTTATCTTAAGGAAACCAGTTGCAACTAATAAAGTACAAGAATATAAAAATTGAGATTTGCAAAGTTCTATACAGGATGAAGGCTAAATCATGCAAATACTTTTATTTACTTAAATAAAAATAATTTGTGTAATAAAATGCATATGAATGAGTCTTAGGGAACTTACAGAATTTCTAATGGAGTAAAATGTTTTTGGAGCAGGGCAAGCACCCAACGGAGGACAAACAAAGACAAAGGAAGAAGTAAGTAGGAGATGCCTTAGTAGTAGCAGCAGTCTCTATCCCTTGGGACCCCAGCTCTGAACTGTGTGCTTTCCCAGTAACACTTGGTGCCCCCAACCTAAACAAACAAACAAACAAACAAAAAAAGAACTTTTTTTTAAATGACTTGACAAATGACAAATGATCTGAATTGAAATAATAAATATGAGTTGACTTTCATCTAAAGGGACTTCTATTTATCCTCTAGCATTTCGGAAACCTAGAATTTGGGGTAACTTGGAATAAGAAAAATGTGGAAACAAAAGGGCTGTGATAGGCTACAGGGTGATAATTGGATTCTAGGAATATAATCATGGCAGAGATTCCATATTTAAGTAATTTGCTGTTTTGTGTTTGGTTAATGATTTCCCCCCTTATGCCCAAATCTTAAGTAATTGCTTACTGCATACAACCACAGTTGTATTGACTATTTGGAGAGTAATGCAAAAGTCACTTTTTGACATAGTTGTAGAATGTCACCTGTTGTAAACAATAAACTGGTGATTTCAGATTGAGCTGGAAAAATAATTTCCGAATGAGAATAGAATTCCCTTGGAAGTTTAAAAATACATATTTATAGTTAATAACAGCAACAGCAATAGCGGTAGCAGCCATAATATAAATGATGATAATAATAGCCATCATTAATGAACGTTTTATCTAATCCAGGTATTGCTGAAATACTTTACCTGGATTATCATTTGTCACTATAATATATGAGGTAAGAACTGTTCTTCCCTCTGTTTTCAGTGATGAATTTGAGTCACCGAAAGATCAAGAAACTTGCCAAATATCAAACTTCTTATAAATGGAAGTCACAGGATGTCAGAGTAGGTTGACTTGGCTCATAAAAACTACACCACACACTCTCCATTCACAGAACAGTGGGAGGGTAAGATTTAGCATTTGAGCTACATGTTACCTGACAGTAATTCTAGAACACTGAGTTTCTTTGGGTTATGCATGTTGGAATTTAGTCTGTACTTATTTCCTGACTTTTATTAAGTAAGATTATTTTCCATTTTATTTGTGGGAGACATAATTGGGTCATAAAATGAATATCACTAGGAATACATTTCTCACACTGTCAACTCATTGCAAAGTCATGTGCTTATGACTGATTATAACTGAACAAGTACTATTATGTAAACAGATAAGTTTCATCCTCTCTAAGACTGGTGATTTAGGAAATACTTCTCATGATAAGTTAAGAAGACTGTAGAAATATCGCTTCACCATAAATGAAAACAAAAGAATCAATTTGTTACACAGAAAATGGGTAATGTGGAAATTGGATTCTGTGACAACTCATTGAACAAACAATCATGAGCAACCACAATAAAATGTAATTTCCTTTATCTTAAATTCTTTAAAGTTAGCAGTTAAAGCTGGATTCTCATATGTGCCATTCCATATAGTTTATCTTTCAAGCAGATAATTTTATGTGTCAAAGATCTATAGCAAGGATAATTCATGAGCTGAGATTTTAGGGGTGAAAAAAATCAGTGGAACATTGCACTCCTGTTTTTTTTGGTTCTAACTCGTAAGTGCACAATGTTAATTTTTTTTTCTTCCAGTTTTGTGTGAGCTCATGTAGCAGCGGGAAAGCATAATATAATCAAGACAGCAGGGAGCTTCTCTCTACAACTAGAATGAATTTACATTTGTCCATTATGTAAATTCCTCACCATTTTCCTATTTGCCTATTTGAGGAAGTGGCTGGGTGAATTTCTATGTGCACTTATGAGAATGTTTTCAAAATCTTTATGCAATGATATAATAGTAATTTTTCATTAATATTACGATAAGTGACTGGTGTATTTCTTTCAGAAATAACAAATCAAACATATTTGTTGCTATCTATATTCCCTTATTTATCTTGTACATGATTTAGCTTGCAAAGCTAAGACTGTTAACAGATTTATTACATAATCTGAATTAGTCATGATTATAGCTTCAGAGATGGTGGACATTAAATAGTTTTCTGATAATTAGTAAGTTTTCAAAGTTTTTCGCTTAAAAAGGAACCAATACTATTTATTAAATAAAAATAAAACTAAAATAAAAATATGATTTTTTATCTGCAGACATATCCTTTATCAACAGATTCTAGAAATTAATCGAATGCAAAGTTCCCAGATTTTGCAGTTTTTGAATTATGTCTCTCTAGTTTTCTTTTCTTGTATTATAAATACAGTTGGATGAATTTTGCTGTAAGTATGAAAAACATTTTCAACCCCAGAAGTTAAAGTGCAATTTAAAAGGAATGCCTTTTTATGTATTTAATTTAATCGCCAACTTTACTTTTGACTCAATGAATGCCATATATTTTTTATTCCTGAAATTTAGTTCACTTTATAGCAGCTGCACAAATAGTCACTCACTCAGTCACTGCAATTAATAACAGATGGCAGGCAAGTAGTAAAAGTGTTCAAACCATTTATTTTCTTTAGTGCAGACTCTTGGGGCAGTTTGCTATGGCACAGGTTTCTCACTAGTAAGCAAGTTTCCGTTGAGTCGTGTGTGACTTTTTTTTTCTGAGAGTCTTAGCCACAAAATAGTCTAAGCTCATGACTCCATTGTTCTCACCGAATGCTTCTCCCAAATTGCTCCTCTACTTTCGTGCCTTCACCTATCACCTTCATGATTAACAACCCCTCGTACTTACAACACATGCTCTAACTTGTTTCTCTGGTTATGTATTCACAACAGCTTTCAGAATATTTGCACTTTAATTTTCTCCCAACCAGACAAATTTAAGTCATTAAAGAAAAGTTATCTTCCTACACTGCTCTTGTGCCTCTTCTTTCCTTAGACTCTTCTCTTGCATCTGTAGATCATGTCCAGTATCCTCTCTTCCCAGACTTGAAGGCTTCAATTCTGTCAGTGGCCATTTCTAGCTCCTTCAAATGGTCTACTCTGAGTGTGTGTGTCAGCTTTCATTTGTTTTACAAAATGCCATTATTTTGTAGAATCTTTGTAATCTGGCTAAATCCCTTAGCCATCTCAGACTTCCATAACTGACAGAAGATGTTCTATCCAGTCATGCTTACCTCTTAACTCTTCAAACCAATATCTTTAGTTAAGTCATCTTCACTATTTGTCCCCTTGTTCCATCCTCTACACACACACACACACACACACACACACGTATTTTACTCATATTGGCAACTGGGCTTTCCCCATTTTATGTCTCATATGGGAAACTCTGAGATGGTCAACTAATTAAAACCCTATATTTTACTCTAACGGCTACCTCAGAACTTTTTTTTACAGGTTCCAAATCTCTTATGCTTACATATTCCAACATTTTGATGATCTCTTTTTACAACCTTGACCACTATGTGATGTGTGATGACCTAGAATTTAAGGGGAAGATTTAAAGAGTTATTTATTTATTTATTTGAGGGAGCATGTGAGTACAGGGAGGAGCAGAGAGAGAGAGAGAGAAAGAGAAAATCTTCAAGCAGAATTCCTCTTGAGTCGGGACTCCGACCCAGGGCTAGATCCCAGGATACTGACATGATGACCTGAGCTGACACCAGGAGTTGGATGCTTAATCAGCTGAGCCACCCAGGTGCCCCTTGAGGGAAATTTTTAGAAGGAAATTTCATGGGAAGGTAGACGTTCTCTTTCACTCCAGTCTTAATTAAATATGTTGGCATTATTTTAACACGATGACATTTAAAAAAAATCATTTCCTTTTTTGTAAATCAGTTAAATATAATAGTAGAGGTTATAAAAAACAATTGTGATGTAATGATAGAAATTTCAGGATTTCTGTGGGGACCAGATGCAAAATTCAGAAAAGGAAAATGTAATTCTGGAGAGGAAATATGAAGGAAATTTTGTAGAAATTCTCTGAGTTTAAATATAACATTTAGTAGGTTTTATTCTGCTTCAAAATGATCCAAACATGGTTTAAAGTAAAACTCTTTAATTTTTTGATATTTTAAATTTGTGAATGCACTGCCCACTCCCGTTTTTGTTTAATTAACCATTTTTTAAGACATGGGCAGGATACAGGCATTATTTCTTGCACAATTTTGCCTTCATGCCATTAGATTTAACAATTGAATGATTGAAAGCTATGACATAATCAAGTATAAAAAACGAAGTAGAGACTGCAAGCTTGGCTGTCAAGAACATCACTTATTGGGTGGAATACAGGTTGAATAAGAAAGGAAAGGGGCTGATGGATAGAACTTTTGTTAGACTGAAATTCTCTAGAGATGATGTCTGAGAGAGATTTATTTGCATGAGATGTATTGAATAGTTCCCTTAGTAACAACTGCCATAAAGTGACAGAAACAGTGAGGGTTTGAAGCTTGATGTTAGTTGAAAGAGAGGATTCATTCAATCCTATGAGAAGCTCTAGAGTTTGGTTGGCCAGACAGACTATAAACCTAAGTGAAAATTTGTGGTAGTGACATAGTCAGATAATACTGAAAAAAAAAAAAGACTGATAAAGAATGGTAAACGATTATAAAACTAATTAACAAAAAAATGAAAAATTACAAGTATGAAAAATAAATTAAAAATCATAAATGGTAAATCTCTGTAGAGTATAATGGACAATACCTGATTTAACTTTGTGCACTGAAAGTTTGGGTATCTTCCTGTAATTAAAAGCTTCACATAATAAAAAAGACTTACACTGACTTACACTTTCAGGATGTAAGTCTTCTAGATAACTATCAAGATAAATGGACACATTTTTAAAAGAATTGACCTAAAATTTTTGAAACCTAGATTTAGGAATAGTAAAATAAAAATTGGGTTCTGATAAACCCAATGTATCACCAGGATATTTAAGAAATAAAAAAAAAATCAGTCACTGTAGTCATAAATTAAATTAACCAATATTAGAGACTAGATTTAACCATCAGTTTTTCTATATCAAGAGGAAAGTGGTTGTCAACTAATGTAGGAAGATGAACAAGCAACAACAATGACATAACACATGCTATCTGAGCTCTCAGTATTTGCGAATTTATTTGATACACCAAACACTCAATGAAATGGATGCTGGGGTAAGAAAATGGTGCTGGAGCTGAGAGTTACAATACTCTGCTGGTAAATGAAATTGTTCTCCTCTTACTTCTAAGAATCATTCAGTTTCTCTAAGGAAATACATATGTTTGCTGTTGTTAGCCTTTGTAGGAGGAGGAGGAGGTGTCAATTTTGAAGGAAATGAAAAAAAATAAAAAATGAAAAACAAAAATTGAGAAAAACTCACTCCAGAACTAATTTTTAAAATTTCCTGAGAAAAATAATCTACATTGTCAGAACTCAGGATAATAATTCCCTTTTGGAGTGAGGATGGAGGAGACTTCTAGACTAAGATGTTTAACAAAATCAGTACACTTCTAAAACAGTTGCATCTTTTTTTAATGCTGCAAGCTTGAAATATTTTTAAATGATTCCAGTAAATTATGAAATAGCACATAAAATAACTACAAAACCTAATGATGATAATTAACATCTGTATTTGGATCCCGCAGTAGAAAAGATCCTAAGATAATCCACCCAAGATTCCTGCTCCCTGGTGTAACTGACCTCTATCATCTTCCCTGGAGCATGAATGCAGTCTGTGAACAGGGCAGGACATCACTGCTGTGATTAGTTTATCATTAAACCCACTGTGTTAATCAAAAGGGAGATTATCCTGGTGGGACTGTTAAGTAAGCCTTTCAAGGAAGGTGAAGAAGCCTCAGAGATGAGAGAACACAAAGTTGTGGTGCATTCCATGAATAGTCCTATTATAGAAAGAAGTTTATGGAAACCTATATTGAGTTCATGGATTATAGGTTTTGCATTTTCTATTTTTATCTATTATTATATATAAATTATCTAATTTTATTAATTTCAACTATTGCCTTTCTTCTTTCTATTGCCTTTGGATTTAAAGGGAAAAGTTTAGGACATTGTCTTGATCTCTTTTTTTCCCTCAGTAAAGTACTCAAAGTCACACATCACAAGCTTGCTTTAGCAGTACTAAAAGCATTTTGATCTACTGTATTTTTATTTTTAATCAGTTAACATATTTTCCATTTTCCTTATGAATTTTTTCCTAAGTATTATTTACATGTGAATCATTTCGTTTCTATACATTTGGGTATTTTTTATATGTTCTTTTTTTGTCAAAGTCTTATATTTTAGCTCTTACATTTAGGTCAGTGATCAGTTCTGAGTTAATTTTAGTGTCTGGTATGAAGAAGTGGTCCAGCCACACCTATTGCTTGTGAATATCCTGTTGTTTTCATACTCTTTATTGAGAAGACTATTCTTCCCTTATTGAGTTACTTAGGAAGACTTGTCAAACATGAATTGACCATGAATGTAAAGATTTGTTTCTGGACTGTCAATTCTATTCCACTGCTCTATATGTATATCTTTATGCCAGAACCACACAACCTAGATTATTGTCGTTTTGGTTTAAGTTTTGAAATCAGAAAGTATGAATCCTTAAGCATTGATATTCTTTTTTTTAAAGATTGTCTGTCTTTTGAGTGGCTCTTGCATTTCATAGAAATTTAGAATCACCTTGTCAATTTCTGAAAAAAAAAACAAACTAGCTTGGATACTGATAGGGATTGCACTGAATCTACAAATTAATTTGAGTACGGTCATATAACAATAAACATGGGATGCCCATGAACATGGAATTTTAAAATATTTGTTTACAACTTTTAAAATTTATTTCAACAACATTTTCCAGTTTTTTTCTTGCATTTTTTTCATATTTGTTTTGAATGATTTAATTATTTTTTCATTCTATTGTGAATATGTTTGTCCTTAATCTAGGCCATATGGCATTCAGTCTTACACCATGAACTTTGATATGAGCTGTGAATTATTCATAGGTTTTCTTTTTTTATTATTATTCATAGGTTTTATTTAACAAGTCGAGTAATTTTGCTTTTATTCCTAGCTTTTGGAGTACTTTTATCATGAAAGTGTATTGAATGTTAGCACATGCTTTTTCTGTATCTATTGAGATGATCTTCTGCCCTGTGTGCCACATAACTCATTAGTCTATTATGTTACATTGATAATTTTCATAGATAAAATTGACCATTCTTTGAATGAAGCCTAGTTGGTCATGTATAATATTTTCATATATTATTGAATTCATTTTGTTAGTAATTTTTGAAGATTCTTTGTCTATATTTAATAGAAATATTGGTCTGTAGATTATTCCTATAATATCCTCATACTAGAAAGGGCATCTTTCTATGACGAGCATTTTTTTTCCACACTAATTCATGAACTCATCTGTTTTGATCATAATATAAGCAGAAATAGTGTAAATTTATATTAATGCAGGAAAATTAATCATCATTGTCCATTCTTTTGAGTGGAAGAGAAGCATGTAATCTCTATATGAAAATGAACATTTAGAAGGAAAATTACTGTCTTTATTTTATGGTGCTTTTAAAAAAGATTTTTCACCTTTAGTGTTGTTATTTTAGATCCAATAAATTTGAAATGTATATGTAGGGTAGTGTTTATATCTCATATGTGCTTGGCTATAAACATTATCTAAATTATGCAAGTTTTTTACATTAGGGCATTATTTCCTAGCCTCTCAACTAAGATTTATAAATAATTGATTCTGGCACTTTGTACATTGTAATATAAATAAGCATCGGGTGCAGTATCAAACTCTTACCATAACTGATCATTAACACTCAGGAATGTTTTATGTTGGAGGAAAAAAAAAAAGTTGACTATCATTGAATGGAAAACAGAAACATGATTATACTTAGAAAATAAAGGCAGTAAATGGTTCATTTGCTCTCTTTCCATTTGCAGGATTGTAATAAAAGTGCCAACTAGATTGATATTTAGGCAAACAGTACATTGCAATAAAGTTAAGATTACTAGAGGAGATGTATTAATACACAACATTCTTCTTTGAGTCTGCTTTTCTATTTCAATTTCAAGAGTACTTCGGTGTTTTAATTCCAGTTATAGAATACTCATTTAGCTCCCGATTCAAAGAGAACTCTCTTTTCTACAAAATAAATGTTAACACTTCTAAGTTATTTCATTTTACCATGCTTTCTTAGATTTTAATCTTAATATTAAAAATCATATTTGAAAGAAGTTACAGTCTTGTATATCATACAAAGTACTGAATGCCTTCCTGTTTACACATTATTAAGCTGCTGTAGCAGCAGCTGCATAGGATTTAGCACAACATATGGTGTTGATTCTTTCTCTTTTTTAATGAAAATCTGATTTATAAATCTCTTGCAACAAACTAGTGATGAGATGTTTAGCAAAGCTCTAACACATATTACTTGATATTTAAAAATGTCACTTTTTTTTTCTTGTGAGCAATGGGTGACAGGATTATGGAGGTATGTTAAAAGACAAGAGGAAATAAAATGGAATAAAAATGAGAAAAATATAAAATTACAAGGTTAATACCTTATATAGTTAAAACCTCCTATAATGAGTTTCACAAAACAATAAATTTATTTTTATGGGTTAAATCATTATTTAAATAGTAATTTTAGATTTTTTTCTGAAAATTTAAAAGCAATAGGATATGATTGATTTTTGCATGTCTTACTGATGAAAAGTAGAAAGGTAGTACAGAAGCTAAAGATAAACTATGCTATTTCGGGATGTGTAAGAATATTATGTAAGATATTTCAAATACATGTTTTTAACATTAGCTATGCAACCTTGTAGAATACAGAAAAATTATGTTATCATTAAAATAAAATGAAAAGTGTTGTACAGACTCTGGGGCATACATATGCCAAGAAGGAAAAGTTGATGAAACTTGCTTTTCTTACTCATCAACTCTTATTTTTTTTCTATTCCTGTGGCATTTATTCTTTCTACAAATTAACCAATGACTTCATGTGATTCCAATTCCACCATCTCATGTAAGACGTGATTCTAAGTAGCTCCATCTTTAACTAAAATAGTTCCCATAGGACCAATACTTCAAGTCTCCCTGCTATGGTGCCTGGAATCTTTTCACTTAAAAAGGACGACTTCAAAGATATCACAATGAAAATATATATTATCAATAGAAGATCTAATAAAGGAGGAAACCATCTTTACCTATAAAGTAGTATAATGCAGGTGTTTTAAGGAATAATATTTTCCTTACATGTTCATATATGCAGAGAAGCTTGATTCCCCATCTAATAAGTTTTAAACCTCAATTACTCTCACAAAACTGATGTTTTTTGTTACCAAAGACACTATCATAATCTATCTATACAGCAGTCCTTCTCAAAAAGCAGCACTTCCATCATCACCAATGGTAGTATGTTATTTTTCAATGTCACCTGTAGATTACAGATTAGGAATTAGATGTGTCTCTTCAAATCCATTTATTAATGCAAGCATTCACATGCTCTTGCAGTCTGAGCTCGAGAATAATGGGAATGACAGTTTTTTTTAAAGCTATTTTTCATAACCTTTCAGGTTCCACTTCTTTATTCAGAGTAAGTCTCCATCCCACAATTCTTGCTAAAGGAGGAATTCCATGTCCTGGAAGAACTTTCCTCACCCTAATTTGGATGTGTCAAAACATGTCTGAACATTAGAGTGAGCATCAATTGGTCACAGGCTGGTAACTCCACTATATATAAGAATACTCAAATCAGGACACCTGAGTGACTCAGTGGTTGAGCATCTGCCTTTGGCTCAGGGCATGGTCCCAGGGTCCTGGGATCCAGTCCCACATCAGGCTCCCGGCAGTGAGTCTCCTTCTCCCTCTGCCTGTGTCTCTGCCTCTCTGTGTGTCTCTCATGAATAAATAAATAAAATCTTAAAAAAAAAGAATACTCAAATCAATATCAGACTTGTAAGAAATAAAACAGAGTTAGCAAAGATATTTGAAAAAAAGAAATATAATAACTGATATCTATTATCAAGTAGTGTATTTTTATTTATTTACAATAAATAACACAGATCTTATTAAGCCAGCAAATACAGCTTATAAAATATTTATAGGTATTTCCAACGGAATTCATGGTATTTAGAAATGGCCAGGCAGGCATTATCATTGTTCTGGTTATCATTACCCTTATACCCATCATCACTGAGCACAAATAATTTATGGTTGTCTGTTGACCTGTATACAAAAGGAAATGGCATCAACAGAGAGGAAATTAATGAAATATTAAATTAAATCTTGACAGTAGGCTCTCAGAGATGGCACAGAAATTCTGTTTATAATACAAAACCAACATATTTAACATATTTTCTCATTTATAGTATCTATTATCTAATCACATGAGACACCTGCAGCAAAGTTTCTATTCTCTCAACTCTTATTCTCAACTCCTAGAAAACATGATTTCTGCAACTCAGGCTGGTGAGTACATCTATGTCCTTTCCTCCTCCCTCCTACACACAGTGTTTTGGAGACTTTATATTTTAGTGTAGCTGTCTATAATTCTAGAATGATTTGAAATAGTCAGTTTTTTTTTAATTTCATTTTAGTGCATCCCAAGAGACTGACATTGATCAGACACAGAGAATCTGTCTTTTAAATCAAAGACTAAGTAAAAGTCTGTGAATGCTTATGTGTGAATACGGTTGTGTTTGCCCCTGACATAGTTGCGGTCAATATTACTTTTCTTTTGCCATACCTTGCGACTGAATTTAACCTGTTGCACTAAAAAACACTATTAGGTATTCCAGGTAGCATAGATTCCAAAGACCTCTTAACAAGCACCTCTGAGGAGCTAGCTCTTGGAACTGTCCTCAGATTTATACTGCTGAGGCAAGACTCTTTTGATAAATAAGATGCTATTCATTTTATAAATCACTTGATTTCTTAAACTGGAGGAAGCAGTAAATACCCTTAATTACAGAAGTTGAGAATGCTTGGGGAGAGAGAGATGTGAAGTTCTTTTAATTTATTGCAATACTGGAAGAGTGCTTTACCTGGATATACCATTTGTTTAGTCTCATTGGCTATCCTAGGTGTTAAAGCTCTTGCTTCGGTGTCTGTGACACTGGCCTCCAATTCTACTCCTTGTTGACAGCTGAGTCCTCTCCACTTAGATCTAGATTCCAAGGCCAGGCCAGTCTAGATGGGGCTTCTCTCATTGGATATGAAAGTGATCATGGTTATTATAAAGTGGTGGATTTAACTGAGTATACAAGAAGACACCACTTGTAGAATTGAGTGGTCACAGTTCAGGATCTGTGGTAGAAAGATACCCAGTAGCCACGCAGATTGTAGTAAGTGGAGTGACTGGCTGGTGTACAGGATTTTGGTTCTAGAAAGCTGTAGAACTTAAGAGTTAGTGCAGTAGGGCATGGCTTGCTTCTTCATATTATCCAGTCACAGTGGTGGTGTGCAGATCAACTGGGTTGGAGTTGAAAAACATAAATGAAGCAAGAAGACATGATTAAGAAAATGAACAAATAAAGAAGCATCTGAATCAACAATAAAATCAAAGAAGCAATGGATCTTATCAAGCAGAGCATTGTGAAATCCAGTGGAATTGCGGGAGGCTATTTGCTAGATTTGCATCTTAAGGATATGAATGTTCTGTCATAGTGGATTCATCTGTGCAAAGAGAAAAGATGGTGACCTGGGAGTGTCTCAACAATATGAGCCACCAGATTATCCCGGGGGAGGAGAAACAAGCTGGACAAAACCAACTCAAAACTCAGTGTTTTGCCCTTTGAAGCTTTGCAAACTAGTATCTGCTGTCAGACAACCTTCATATGTGTACAATAGTATTCCTGAGCGAAACATGGCTTTCATCATTTTTTAAAAAAAATTGCATCTGTTTAGAAATTAGCCTATAAAACACTGTCATTCAATGAAGAAATGGAAAGACAAAAAATCTATTGGATTGATTCCCCAATGAAATACTACCCTCTTTTTAGTTTTTTGTTTGTTTGTTTGTTTTTTAAAGAGGGGGAAAGAGAGTAAGAGCATGCCCTTGGGGGCGGGGAGAGCAGAGGGAGACAGAGAATCTTATTCCACATCCAACATAGACCCTAGACACAGGGCTCAATTTCATGACGCTGAGATCATGACCTGAGCCAAAATCAAGAGTCAGACACTTAACCAACTGAGACTCTTTGGTGCCTCTACCCTCTTTTCCTTTTAGGATGCTCTTCGTTGTTTTTTATAATATAGTGCTAACAATTAAAATTGTGTATTATAGCTTCACTATTATAGCTGCTATACTTTTTTAAAAAATATTTGCAATAAACCAAAGAACTATAATGCCCTTTTGCTGGAGGTCTTAGAAATGATAGAATTATTAAAGGCATTAAATAGATTCCACTGACGTAAACTAATAGTAATTGGGGAAAAATTAGTACCTTTCCAAATTCTCCAAGTGAATGTATCCCAATTAATATACTTTTAAAACGTAATGTGTACATAGTGACATAGTTGGTCTTTATGATATGATTAATCCGGCATGTATCTCTCAAAGCTTCACATTCTCTCTCTCTCCCAAGACCAGAATGTGGTATTGCACTGTGTGCTCTGCTTCTCAGCATAGAAAATATTGGCAAAAAACAAGCAAGGTGGCTATACTTTTAATTGTTTTACTTTTTAATTTATTATTGAAGTATAATTGATATACAATGTTATATTAGTTTCAGGTGTACAGCACAGTGATTCGGCAATTCTCTGCTCTATGCGCTACTCAGTGCACACCACAATGAGGGCAGTCACCATCTGTCACCATACAACATTATTACAATATTACTGACTATATTCCCTATGCTGTACTTTTTATCTCCATGACTTATTTTATAACTGGGAAGTAGGTACTTCTTAATCCTCTTCAACTTTTTTGCCCATCCTCTCACCTGGCAACCACCCATTTGTTCTCTGCATTTAAAAATCTGGTTTTTGTTTGCTTATTTGTTAATTTTGTTTTTAGATGCCACAGATAAGTAAAGTCATATGGTATTTTTATTTTTCTGATTTATTTCACTTAGCATAATACCTTCTAGATTTATCCATGTTGCTGCAAATGGCACAATCTCATTTTTTTAAAAAATGGCCAAGTAACATTCCAGTGTGTAGTGTTGTGTGTCTGTGTGTGTGTATGTGTGCGTGTGTGTATCTCACATCTTTATCCATTCACCTACGGATGGACACTTGGTTGGTTCCATATGTTGACTATTGTAAATGATGTTACAATAAACATAGTGGATATATTCTTTTCAAATTTTAGGTAAGTACGGTAAAATAGTATTTTAATTTTTTGAGGGACTTCCCTACTGTTTTCCACAGTTGTGGCACAAATTTACACTTTTTCAACAGTGCACAGGAGTTCCTTTTTCTCCACATGCTCGCCAACATTTGTTATTTCTTGTCTCTGTAATACTAGCTATTCTAACAGGTGTGAGGTGATATCTCATTGTGGTTCTGATTTGCATTTCTTTGATGATGAGAGATTAAGCATCTTTTCATGTGTCTGTCGGCCATCTGTATGTCGTCTCTGGAAAAAAAATCTATTCAGGTTCTCTGCCCACTTGCAATTGGATTACTTGTTTTTTGGTGTTGAGTTGTATAAGTTTTTTGTATATTTTGTTTATTAACCCCTTATCAGATATATCATTTTTGATTTGTTGATGGTTTCCTTTGCCATGCAGAAGCTTTCTATTCTGATGTAATCCCAATAGTTTATATTTGCTTTTGTTTCCCTTTCCAGAGGAGACATATCCATAAATATGTTGCTAAGGTCCAAGTACAAGAGATGACTGCCTATGCTTTCCTTTAGGAGTTTTATGGTTTTAGGTCCTGCACTTAGATATTTAATCCATTTTGGGTTACTTTTGTGTATGGTGTAAAAAAAAGTGACCCAGTTTCATTCTTTTGCATGTAGCTGTCCAGTTGTTTCAACGCCATATATTGAAAAGACGGTCTCTTCCCAGTTGTATATTCTTACCTCCTTTGTCATAGATTGACCATATAGGTATGGTTTTATTTCTGGACTATCTATCCTGTTCTATTGATCTATGTGTTCATTTTTGTGCCAGTACCATACTGTTTTGATTACTACAGTTTTATAGTATATCCTGAAATCTGGGAAGATAGATGTCCTTTTAATCTATTCTAAACTACCATTTGGGGATCCCTGGGTGGCGCAGTGGTTTAGCGCCTGCCTTTGGCCCAGGGCGCGATCCTGGAGACCCGGGATCGAATCCCATATCGGGCTCCCGGTGCATGGAGCCTGCTTCTCCCTCTGCCTGTGTCTCTGCCTCTCTCTCTCTCTCTCCTCTCTGTGTGTGTGACTATCATAAATAAATAAATAAATAAATAAGTTTAAACTACCATTTATTCTTGAAGGAGAATCTTTTAAAGAACTGCTTGCTTTGGTTTTAAATGGATTGTAATGAAGTCTGAATGTAGACAACTGGATTTTACAGTTACATAATGGTTTTACAGTTGCATAATGGTTTCCTCAACTGAAAGATGCCTAATTTTAGTTTTTCTGTTTTCATTCGTTTTACTAACAATGTTTTATAAATTAGAAGCCTGAAATCAATCATACTTATGTGTATATGTTAATAAGAGTAATCATTTCTAGGTCAATCATATGCCATAATGTATACAGATGTTTTGAGTACTGAATTTATGGAAAATATATCTATCACCATTAACTGCTAGTAACACATTTGGATATGTGAAGACACTTCTGAAAATTTATGTAGAAAAAAATCATATCAGATAGCTCACAGATTAGATTGTACAGATATTGAGGACATTAATAATTATTCATTAAAAACAATCCTATGCAAATATAATAGTAGTAGGAAGTCAGTTTTAAGTCAATGTTTTGTGAGAAAAAGGTAAGAGCATATAGGGTATACCTAAGAGATATCAAGGGTATAGTTTAATATATTAAAGTAAGTGTACTAATTAAGGATATAATGCCACACTAGCAATTCAGAAATTTTAATAATTAAGGTCAAAGTTATGATGATTATTTTGCAGTGCCAGCCTGGGAATACATTAGGAAGTGTATCCCCACTTCCTTGAGGATAAATGTCACCAGATAAATAGTTAAATATATTGATTACCAGGCATCTGCTCCAAGAGGTCCTCATTCAGTAAGTTATGTTGAGACATAATTATCTATAGTTTACTGAGCACCCCGTGAGACTGATCAGGCAAACTTGAAAATCACCAAGGCTAGAGAAGGACCATGACCTTGATGTATACTCAGTCTTAAAATCTTCCTCATTTGTACTCAGTTTGTGAAGCAGGTTACCACTGTTACATTTTTGAACCATTTTATCAGCCCTGATCACCTGGTGTATCTGTGACTGACAGCTCTGTGAGCTATTCGGTATATATATATATATATATATATATATATATATATATATATATATTTCTTATAGTCTTTACTTGGATTTAAGAATACACATGTATTCTCAAACTTAATGTGCATAACGGCCTCTTGGACAAATCATCAAAATCCAAATTCATGACCCACCACATAAACACATAAATTCTGATGCATTTGGTGGGAGCTGGTGGGACTTAGGAATTCACATTTGAAAGAAGCGTTCCTGCCAATGCTGATTAAAGTGTTGTAAGGATTGCATATTGAGAAATCATGCTGTAGACAACTTATAAAATCACTGTAAATACTGGGAACTGCATCATACTAAAATACCTCCATAAATCTAAGAAAACATGATGGAAATTTCTCTCTATTTGGGGGGTCCTATCAGCTGCCAACTTATCTGAATTTACTATAAGTGACGTACTCAAATGTCATAGGGCACTATCTTTATTAATTGGAATTATTTTGAGATTCAATCTATTAAAAAAGAGCTCTAGGAAAGAACTGGTAGGTGAATTGATTAAAACAAAATTTGTGGGGGTTTTTGTGACTTACATGAACTTTTTTCTTAATATTCAAGCTAAAAAGATAAAATTTGCAACTCCAATTATGCTCTTTACCTATGTATCAGAAACTCCGCAAAGAGACTGAGATTGCTTCCTTACAGGAAATCTTGAAATTCTGGAATTCACATTTTTAGCAGGTAAGATATAACTTTCATTATTATGCATAACAAGATAGGGCTTTTAGATTTATTTGAAAATTTAAATGTTTCTGATCCTTTTTGCAATGTTATGTACATGTTTTAGGACAGTTGAATTACTCTGCTTTTCACTAATGATCTGAGTAAAATTTTCCATGAATGTGTTATAATATTTCTGAATCTCATTAAATATTTGCAGGATATTATTTTGGAACCATCTATCTTAATTGTCATGATCTGGAAAAACACTGAATACATTTAAGCTGGTTGAATTTGCATTTTGATGTATTTTAAGTGTTTAATCTCAGATATCAAGGTTGATCAACATTTGAACATGTCTGATTTGCAGAAGAATGAAGCTGTCAGTCTTATAGTGATTAAAATAATGAATAAAAATATATTAACCATATGAACTGTGGATTTCTTTATTGGTACATTAGTATTATAAATTAGGTAAAATTTGTCAGTGTGATCAATTTCATGTTTTTTAATTTCAGAAAATGTAGTCCAATGTAATGAAGAATAATAACACTGGCTTTTTCATAGAATTATTACAATAATGCAATCAGCAAAGTATATTAACAATTTGAGCAATGCTTTGTGGTGTGTGTGCATGTATATATATGTATGCACATACACATACAGCTTTGATTATAATATCAGTGTTTTAAATATAGCTGATTTTGTGTGAGCCAGTTTTGATTTATTTTTTGATCAGAGAACATTAATTCTACTATGCCACTGATCATCTCTATCTGATTTCCAAAATAATTGTTTTAAACAGAAGTCATGTTATTTCTCCAGGCTTGTTTTCCTCATCAATATCATGTGTAAAAAAAGTACCTTTATGAAGAAAAAGAGAAAACCTGAATCTTAATTTAGAGGAATGTCTTTACATCTTCATCCTGGACAACAATAGGGCAGACATTTTAAAGCTTGGGCATTTTATATGATTGAGGTTAGTAAGTATAGAACCAAGAACTTTATCTTCACTTGCCTGAAAACATCAAACTTGATATAATTTTTCAAGAAAAAAAGTTTATATATTATATCCTAAGTTACATTTCACATCTCACTGCCACAGTCAAATGCCCTCTCTCTCTCTCTCTTTTAAGACAGGAAAGTAAGCCTTTCTATTGTGAATATTATTTTTATCTTATATGCTTTTATAACTGTTTTTAATATCAAAGAATTAATACATTTATAACAATAATGTTTTAAAAACAGAGAAGATTACAATTTGTGAGAACTTAAAGACATGGTTCTATTCATTTATAAAATTATAAAATTGAAAATTATAAAATTTAAAAGTAATAGTTCTTGTATTTATTAAAGTGTGGTATGAACAGTATTTGAAAAAGAGTCATAGACTTGAGTTCCATCTAGTATCACAGAATATAACTGATAGCTATGGTTTCAGCTCTAGGAAATCATTTTAGATACTTATTTGTCCAGGGGATTAGTTAAACAAATGTCCCTAACCAATTTAAATTTGTCATATCAATTGAAGACAGGTTTCAAGAAAGTGAATTGGTGGACCCTGAAACACATGGACACATTTTGTGACTTTCCTATTCTTGGAAACTAAAAAGGTAATTACAAATCACAGAGGTGGCAGTGACTCGAAGGGGTCAGGTTAGAAAGACAAGGAGAAAAATTATGGTCTAATTAAAAAAAAAAAAAAAGGATGTGTGTTTAAACCCAATTGAGTTATTTAATGAGTAGATTTAGAGAAAGGATGGTACCCTGTCATACCACTTCAACATATTGAATAGCTCAAGGGGAAAACGTTGCAAGGAAGCTTTAATTAATTTCCTTCATCTAATCCTCTGTTAACACTGAACAAGCCTCTGTCACATGCATCATATGAATTCCAAGGACAAAGTAAAAGCCATTTAAAAGTAGTCATATCCCAATAAGGTTATTAAGAGACCATTTCTAAGTTCTTCATTAAAGTTAATGCATTTAACACTAATGCCATTTAAAAAACATATTACAGTCTGGCAACTTCACAAAATATTGATTGCTTTGGTGTGTCCTTATATACTAACTTGTTATATTTTTAAGTAATTTAATGAAGCAAAAGTCTAGGTTATTTAGTTCCAGCTTGTTGTGAAAGATTGCAACTCTTGTAACAGCTTGAAATAGCAATAGCTCAAGCCTTTGAGTCTATCAGTTTCTGTATCTAAAATTGAGTGCCAGACTTATAGCTCTTGTGTTTTATCTAGAGCTTTTCTCTCTCAGGGTCACACAAAGGGGTAGGAGATTAATGAGGTGACATATTAAAAAGTTTTATGAGTGATAAATATTATCCCTATTTTTCCGTAGGAAGAAATGGAGTCATATGTAGGTTAAGTAACCATTAAAACTGTTATTCTTTAAAAGGATCCATTTATGCTGCATTTAACTGCATTCCAAGCACTTATTCCCTGCTACTATTCTTAACTGTCACTTTGAATGCCAAAGGTGGGGTGAGGGTAGGTATCATGTATAAAAATATGCAAATTTTGAATCACTCAAACTATCTTTTTAAATATCGATCAATATATCAAATTTAATGCGAAAAGAAGAGGTTTTTGCTTACTCTTTGCCAAAAAGCTTCTTTTACTGACATTTTCTTTAATGTAGTTGGGGCTGGAGGTGGTGAACAAGAGATAGATTTGCATATAACCCTTCAGTAAACTTACTTACTCAATCTCTAATACACTCTTGACTGAAAAGATGGTGTAGAAAGAATGTCAAAGACCTCATTGAAGAGTGGTTGGAGAATGCTTCCCCACTGATAGCTGTAGAGCAGGTTTGACGGGAATGACAGCATCTCTCACTAGCTTAAGGAAATTCACTTTTCTTTTTTTTCCTGGTCAAAATGCAGCTTAATTCAGCATCAGGAGTACAATAGCTTGTTCTGTGAGGTGCAACATTTTCAGCATAACAGTGATGCCGTATCATTTTAACAATGAATTCTCCATTAAGATTTTGAAGAATATATTTTCAGCATAATGGGTAGAATGGGAGAGTATCATACAGTGGACCAGGAAGGGAGATGGGAAAGTTAAAGGGATGCAAAAGAAATAAAAAGGTATTATTTTACATGAAATAACATTTTTTTATAAAGATTTTATTTATTCATGAGAGACCCAGAGAGAGAGAGAGGCAGAGACACGGGCAGAGGGAGAAGCAGGCTCCATGCAGGGAGCCCAACATGGGACTGGATCCTGGGGCTCCAGGATCATGCCCTGGGCTGAAGGTGGCGGTAAACCGGGCTGCCCAAATAACATTTAATTAATTAATAATTTACAGAGTGTTAAGCATAACAAAACGTGCTGAATGAAATGAAAACTAATGTAAGTGGCTAAAGAAATTTTTGCAGATGCATTCATTCGTAGAAATAAAGGCTGAGTAAAGAAAGAACATGGAGATAATTTTCTTTAATTTCCATACAAAACGTTAAAACCTATTGATATCAGATGAGTTCTTTGTTTTTAGACCTCCCAAGTGAATGGTATAGCTCTTTCAATCTCCTTAAATCCTTCATCAGTGAATTTCAAATTTCTTCTATATATGCTAAAGACCTATGTCATGAGTATTTTAAAGACATTAACTCAAATGACAAATAAGAAGAAATGAAGGAGAAAGAGAGAGGAGGTGGAGGAAGAAGAGGACATGTACAAAGGAAAATGCATTAATTAATATCAGCAAAAGCAAATGATCAGTGTCTGACCTCCTTTCTGGCAATCTGCTTCCTTATTTGGTCAAATTTACCTTAGGCATAGCTATGTGTCCCCCCCCCCATACTTTCCATTTGCATGTGAACATATTCATATTTCCCACATTTTCCAGAATCTGACTGAAACAAGTTTATGTCTTAAACACATGACAGGTTCCCTACTCTATTCTAAGCAGAGCCAAATGTGCCATGACTAAACGACAGGGAAGTATAACACGTGTAGGGTGAGGTACATTTGGAGGAAAGGAAGGAAAACTTTCCTAATATACAAAACACATTCCAAAGGTAGTTAAGCTTGAGGAATTTCGAGGGTCCCTAAAAATTAAAGTTCAACATGAACAAAATATAATAGAAGAGGAAGAGATTCCTATGGTCTGAGCTTAAAGCATAGAAAGTTAATCATTTCAAGAAAACACTAAAAATATTCTTGTTATTGGATATTATTTTATTAGAGGGAGAAAGAGATTAGGTATCAAATACATGGGGTGTAAACATTTCCTTGACCATTTAAAATCAGCTTTCCTAAACAAATGGTTTTATTTGTTTCTTTACCTATAAAAGATGGATTATAATGGCACTTCTTGGCACAGAAGATTATTGTAGAAAGTCAATGAGATGTTGTATGTAAGTCACTTAGCATAAGTTGACAGTTTCATGCATATTCACAAATTTTAGCTGTTATTGTGACCACTATCATCACCATTTAAAACCCTGGGGATGCATATAATGTCTTCACAAAAAAGTGAATGTCTCAAGATTAAATAAGCAGCCCTAGTATCAAGAAGCCAGGTAGAGAAGGAGAATCCAGGACATGAAACAGGAATATGAGCATCCACGGCAGTAAAAGTATAACTGTGAAAATGTTATGCCATAGATATTAAGAAGGGGAGTCCTCCAAGCATGGAGGGTGTAACTTTGGGGAAAAACAAACAAACAAACAACTCCAAGTCCAGAGAAGATGAGAACTGAATAATTGTCCACTGTACTAACAATAAGAGCATAGTAAATATAAGGGCAAAGAAAATGAAATAAAATATAAAGATGGAATTGCCATGGCTTAGGCATGAATTCTTCGGAAGTTCACTATACCTAAGGAGCAGTAACTAGTATCACCAAAACATTTATCCATAACGGATGTCATGGCTTTGAAGTTTGAAAACAACAAAAGGAGAAGAAAAGGAGAAGCTAGCAATATCCTCAAATGATTGAGGAAAACTTGTGACATGTTTGATGGAATTAATCCTGCAAAAAAATTTTGGAGTAGTGCAAGCTATTGTATATATATATATAAGAGAATTGACCTGTGTTCTAGAAGAGAGGTGTATGGTCAAATAATCTTCTAGGGACGCAGGTGTTGACAAAAATTTGTTTCAATGGAGTAGTGATCATCAGTAACATGATCTCTGTGAAGTGTTAGGAGGAAGAAAAGTTTGTGTTAAAAGCTGACACAACCTGATTGGATAATCATGGTCCCTACTGTATTATCCATGGGGTGTTGCACAATATCAGCCATATCGATCCAGGATCAATCCTTAAAACAAAGACACTTTACAATGGCTTATATTCTTGTAGCATTTCGTCCTCTATCTACGGATAAAAATTCTCATAAAATATAGCCACCTACAGCATTTTAACATGAGTTTTACAGTATTTCAGAGATTATCTCCCCTTCAAAAGAGACTCCTTCAGCACTTGTTCTTGTTCAGGCCCCATCAAATTAACCACAAACCTCTCATCATAGTACTGCTTTCTTTTTCTTCATCAGCAAATATCTTGAGACAACTTCCTGCTGTTAATCATTACTCTTTCTTTTTCATTTTTGGGTGCCTTTTTCCTTCCCTCTCCCTTTTAAATATGGGCATTCCTGTGTCTTTTTTCCCTCTGCCTGTGTCTTTGCCTGCCTCTCTCTCTCTCTCTCTCTCTCTCTCTCTGTTTCTCATGAATTAAAAAAAAAAAAAAGGCTTATTTGAGACTTCTGTTCCTTTTCTCCAAGATGCCTTTTACTGACAAATTTCTTGGATTTCTTAATACATTTTATATGTATCTTATAAATATATGTATTTCAAATATATTTTGCCATGCTGAAGCTTGCCTTTTAAGATTCTCAGTGGTGTCTTTTGATAAGTAGACAGTCTTTCTTTTATGTACACTTGTATTTTTTTTCTGCATGGTTAATGGTTTCTGAGTTTAAGAAATTTTTCACACTCACTAGAATTGTTAAAGTGAGAAGACAAACAGTAGCAAGTCTTGGCAATTATATGGAGCAACTGAACATCTAGTGGTTAACTGACCCAATTCCACTCTTGGATAAGTAGCCTATAAATAGAAATACCTTTATTTATCTACCCGAAATCATGCACAAAAGTACTGGTGTCAACAATGCATTATAATAGTGAAGAAAAAAAAAAAAACAACCCAAATGTCCATCAACAATAGAAGAGATACAGATTGAGTTGGAGCCACACAATGGAATGATAAAGAATAAATTAGGTTTACACACAATAGTTCAGAGTCTAAAGATGATTTTTCTCTTCGTTCTGGTAAATTTATCTTTATTATTATTATTTTGCCTTGAGGTTCCAAGATTCCTTTTTTTAAGATTTTATTTATTTATTAATGAGAGACATGGGGGGTGGGAGGAGAGGTAGAGACATAGGCAGAAGGAGAAGCAGGCTCTATACAGAGAGCCTGATGCAGGAGCCTGATGCAGGACTCGATCCCAGGACTCAGGGATCACACCCTGAGCCAAAGGCAGATAGATGTTCAACCGCTGAGCCATCGAAGCATCCCAAGGCTCCAAGATTCTTTATTCAAAAGTCCCATAATTTCATTTTGGATATAAGTTGGCATTGATTATGATGACAGACACTGCAGCTTCAGATATTTAATTATTTCAATAGTTCTTACATTTTCCTTTGAAGAGTTTCTATTTAATTTGTTATTCTTTTTTCTTCAGCAACAAATGTTATGCACGCTAGATCTCTTTCTGTGCCATAGCTATCATTTACTTCCTAATAATACATAAATCTTTATTTTCCCCAGCTTTATTAGTGTTTATTTCCTCAAGTGATTTCGGTGTCTTCAGTCCATTTTTTCTTGTAGCTTCCAAATTACAATTTATTTACTTTATTTTTTTCCTTTCCTTTTTGTTTAATTCCTGAGTATAGTTAGGACATGTTTATAGGCTTCTGTTATCTCATCACTTCTTAAATGCTTCGTATCTCTTATTAGATTACATCTTTCAAAGAAAACCATTTTCTTTAATCTCTTTTATAGCATTGAACAAATGGTATTAGATTATTCTAATTTCTGACTCAATACTGCTTGTGTGAGTTTGTTTCTGTATTTTGGGGGGATGATCTATTCTTTTTATTATTTGGGATTTTTTAAAATTATATTTTACTAATACCTATGAATATGCCTTCTAATAGTTGTGAGAATGATCTTTTTCCTAGAATAGCTATTGTTATATGGGAGGTTTAAAAAAGTCAGGTTGGCAAGACACAGACTCTTAGCTATAGAAAACAAACTGATGGTTACCAGAGGGGACATGGGTGGGGGATGGCTGAAATAGGTGATGAGCATTAAAGAGTGCACTTGTGATGACCACTGGGTGTTACATGTAAGTGTTGAATCACTATATGGTACACTTGAAACTAATATTACACTGTACGTTAACTAACTGGCATTTAAATAAAAACTTTAAAGAAGTCAGGTTGGGAAATAGACCTTTTGGATTTAAGGGATGTTCTCACACAGTGTTTTCCTACCGTTTCAGCACTGGAAGTATATCTCTGCTCCCCATTCTTTTTCCTTTCTATGCTTTTCACTAAAGTCATACATTTTAAAATGCTTTGTTTTCATTTTCATTTGTTTGTTGCCTTGTTAGTTTATTGGTAATGCTTTTTTTAAAAAAAATTCAATTGTTTATGTATTGGGAGAGCATTAATGATTAATGATATAATTAAGTGAGTTGAGACAAATAAAAACACCTTATCTTCGCTAATCCAGTGAGTGTTATTTCAGACAAGAAGGCATTTTCAAAAAGCTTGATGTATGAGAATAACATAAGATTTGCACTTTAGGAAGATCTGTCTTGATTCAAAATAAAGGAATTTTTTTGGAGGAGAGAGAATGTTCAGTTTGATATGTTGCCTCTTGTGAGATATAAATGGAAATATGTAAAATGAATAACAAATGTATATATGAATATGTCAAGACCGAATACCATTCATAAAGAACAAAAAAAGGTTCTGGAATGAAGAAAATGACCTGGAGATTCCTGTGGAGGATATTAGTTTTTTGATGGCAACCAAAGTCACAAGGTTAATGTAGTTCACTTTTATTAATTATTCATTCTTTAACATATATTTTGAAAATTGGCTGCATGTCAGGCTAAGAGCTAGGTACATCACAAGGAACAAAACATAAAATGTTCCAAGCCTCATATATACTGGTATATAGACAGTGAGAAGCAACCCACAAAAAGTAAATGAGAGGTCATATGATGGAGTGTCTGTAATTAAGAATGAAAATAAACACAATAGGATAAAATAAGACTATAATGATGACCCAGAAACACCTACTATGTAAATATCCACAAATGTAATTCCTAACTGCTTAGCATTTTCTATTTATTTATTTATTTTTATTATTTATTTATTTATTATTTATTATTTATTTATTTATTCATGAAAGACGCAGAGGGAGAAGCTTGCTCCATGCAGGGAGCCCAGTGTGGAGCTCGATCCTGGGACTCCAGGATCACACCCTGAGACAAAGGCAGATGCTCAACTGTTGGGCCACCCAGGTGTCCTGAGAGTTTTCTACCTAATTCAATGTGTATTAGATCGTTTCTTCTGAATATTCATAGATAGTATGGATACGGAAGAAAGTATAATTTATCCCTGAAGCGTTTAAATAGAAAACGTTATGTAAGAGACAACATATGTGATCTTGAATGATGAACAGGTTTATATTTGTAAAGGAATGCCATATTATAAACAAGCATATGGAGACATGGACTGGGAGAGGTCAGAGCAAAGAAGATGATGTGGGTGAAGGTTGTATTGTGAAAGGAAACCAACTTAGTGATTTATTTTTGGTTTGATAAGGAATTTAACCTTTACGCTAAAGATACTTGAAAATGTTTTGATAATGGGGTGAGATTTAGTTTTAGACATATTTGAAATCAAGATCGAAAATTGAATGGGGACTAAAAAGAAACAAATATATTACCTATGCGCTCCATTCACTGTGAGAGCTGAGGTTCTGAATTAAAGCACTAATACTTGTGATAGTTAATGGGAAGTTTTATTAATTTTTGAAGTGTGGAGGTAATGGAGACTCATTTGACTTGTCAGTAAAAAACTGGGAGTAAATCTAGTTTGGAGGGAAACTAGCCTGTTTAATTTTGCAAATGATTTGTTTGAAAACATCATATGATATACTTATTGGTGGCAGCATGAAGCTGGTAGTGAGTAAAGCATATGGATATGGGCATTAGTAGCATAACAGATATGGGAATCTGGAGAGAAATCTCAATAGCAAACACCAAGCTGTGTAAGAGATTGCTGAAAGTGCGATATATATAAAAAAAAAAAAAGAAAGTGCAATATACGTATGTATACATATAGCTAGCTAGATATGCACACGGAGCTCATTCACAAATAAACATACCCGTATACTTAACACAGAGATCAAGAAAGAAAATCACGCATTTCATATTCTTTGGAGTCTCTGTTCAGTCAATACCGTTTGAGAAATTTATCCATAATATATATAATTATTAGTTCATTCACATTGTATATAGTATTTCATTGTGTAAATAGCCTAGAATTGATCAAATTAGCAGTGGAGGAGGAGGACATCAATACTTTTAAGGTTTCACAGAACTTTTGAATGCATAAAGATAATAGGAAGGGACATGTCTTGGTGACACATGGTGAACCATGGCAAAAACTCAGTAGACAAAAGAGTATGGAGAATGCAAAATTTGTTAATAATATCAGGTAAAATGAACATCAGATAAAATGGAAATTGTGATGTTTCCATTACATTTGGCAATTATTGGCAACATTGTTTAAAGCTGTCCATTAAAGAAAGATGCACAGGATGGGAAAGTCTGAGTTAATGATGTTTGAATAAAATGAAGAATATATAAAATGTTTTGTTTTGTTTTTTTAAGATTTTATTTATTTGAGAAAGAGAGAGAAACTGAAAGCATGGGCAGGGGAGGACCAGAGGGTGAGGAAGAAGTAGACTCCTCACTGAGCAGGGAGCCTGACACAGAGCTCAATTCCAGGACTCTGGGGTCATGACCTGAGCCGAAGGCAGATGCTTAACCCACTGAGCCACCCAGATGCCTCCAGACTGTAGTTTAATGACAAAAATATTAATAAAATATATCATGCAGTTGTCACAGGAATACATAGATTTTTAGAATAGCTTTGTTGTTGCTAACTTGCTTTTTACCTACTGTGGGAAATGTATATTTTTATATGTATAGAGAAAAGAATGACTATTAAGAGAACTAAAATCGTAGACGGGGGAAAGTCCTAAACATAAGGCAGCATGTCAATATTGAAACATGCAAGAGGGGATACAACCCAATGCAGAGACAGTGAATATAAGTTTACACAAGAAATGAACACTCATCCTTTGGAACCATGGAAAGAGCAGCTTGTAGTTTAGTTTTTAAATAAATAACACAGTATGGTTGACAAAGAGAATGTCTGCGAATTTTGTGCCTCCTGACTTGATAATTATTTTTTCGAGATACATTCTTTTTATTTATTTGAGAGAGGGAGAGAGAGCAAGTGTGAGAAAGCTGTAGAGGGAGAGGGAGAAGCAGGCTCCCTGCTGAGCAAGGAGCCTGATGTGGGGCTTGATCCCAGGACTCTGGGATCATGACCTGAGCTAAAGGTAGATGCCCAACTGACTTAGCCACCTAGGTGCCCCTGACCTTGATAGTTCTAATGAAGCATGAGGCAAGGGTAACAGCTGAGAAGGGAGGAAAGCAGTGACATAGAGGTTACTTCACATTTGTGACATTTTGCAATAGCTAATTCATGAAAAGCTTTAAAGTGTGAGGAATTTGAATGGCAGGTTGTTGAGATGATTGATGAGAATTTAATAGAGATCTGTAATTAAAAAAACAAGTATGGAATCAGAATGAATGGGTTTGAAACACACTTCAACCACTTACATATTTTGTGACTTTGAGTTTCAGGTTATTCACTTGAAAAATAAGAGTAAAAATAATTTATATGCCTGTAAGATTGCTATAAAGATACAATGAAATATGATAGGTAAAATAATAGACACACATCTCAATAAATACTAGCTACTCTTTTTTTTTTTTGGATGAATTAGTGGATCTATAATGATAGGATAAGAAAGTGGAAAAGGTTGATGGAGCAAGAGAAGAATAAGGGGTCAAGACACATGACATATTCGTTTTTATTTTTATTTTTTTAGATCAAAAGTACATGAAGTGAGGTAGAAGAGTTAGAAGAATAAGTGGTTTTAGTGAAACCAAAATGAAATTGATTAGCATTCATCATTTAAGATATGGCAAAATTATACCTGATGTCTTGGTGTGAAAGGTACTCAATAGTTACTAGGAAGTGAAAAGTTTTTCCTGAAGATTCTTAGTAAATTTAGGGTGTGTCACTCTCACATTTACTCATTCTCCAACTAGTATCCATCTGTATTTTGCTCTTAGCACTCTGGTGGCATTGCTTTGTGAAAATCTGGTATCTGTTTTTAGTTGATCTAACAACAGATAAAACAACTGAATGAGCTCCTCTTCCTTTTCAAAACAGCCACATCTCTTGACTGCCTTCATGTCTGTACTGTTGTCTCAAAGTCCTGCATCTGTGGCTGCTCTACCTCTAGCCTCTCCCATGATTCTAAATCCTCAATTTGGGTGTCTTCAAGATAGAAATGATATTCAGATTGTGGATGGAGTTTACTCAGCTTTGGAGAAAAAGGTGTGAGTTGAGAACACGATAGCCCAAATCTATATCCTGAGTAAATTTGATATTCAGAATTGCTTAGAATGGGAGATTCTTTCTCTATTGATTACTGGGTGCTTGAACTAGTATGAATAGCCACCTATCCCCAGGGCTCCTTTTCTCTCATTGTAAATAGACAAAACAAGCCTTCCCCCTCCCATGGTCTGTAATCTAGTCCTTACTAAAAAGTTCTAAATAAGCTATATGTAGTTTTCCTAGAACTCTTTACCCTCAAACTTCTAGAATTATTCTGTTCAGGTTCTAACCTTCTGGTCAAGTCTTCCACCACAGCACAGAAGATAAGGGTATTTCCACACCTCAGGTCACTTTTCTTTTCATACACATTGAATGACAAGGGTCTTTCTTGTCTCTTTTCTAATGATAGTATTTCCTTTTTTTTTTTTTTTTTATGATAGTATTTCCCATCACCAGTACCTTCAAGGTCAGCCCAGGGGGAGAAGTGGGTGCTGTCATAAGATAGCAGTCCATTTTCCATAGTGAAAACAGACCATACCAAACTTTTAACGAGGCACGAGTCTTTCTCATCTCTCTCTACACGACCTCTAGTTGCAGGGAACCTTTACAACTCACTTTGTATTTATAGTGGCTGAGAGCTCAAAGTAGAACAAAGTATTCTGTAAGTTAGGAGAATTTCTGGAATTTCACAGACCACTAGACCCGCACAAACATCACAGATATGGCAGATGAGTGAATTTTAGAAAGTTCTATCTCTCACTTTCTGGTTTGCTATGTCTTACTAGAGAAGAGTACATCACATTTACTACTTCCGATTCTAATTAGCATGACATTATTAATATTGGTGGATCAATATGTTGTTTGGTGGAATATCAAGATAGTCAAGGTCCTTGTGAGCATACTATAACAGAGATCAAGAGTTAACATACTCCTGTGACAGGACAGTTAAAGATTTGAGAACTGAGTAGGGGAAGCCCTTACCAATAGAGGCACTCCTCAAAAAAAACAACACAAGACAGTGGTGCTTCTCGAGAGGATGGCATTATCACTCCAGCAGACAGACAAATGAGAACCAAAGTGCTGGTCAAAGATGAGTGAAATGTAAGATGAATGGTGAAGGAAATAGAAGATAAATATTGATTTTGATTTTGGGATTGCCTGTAGCATCAAGGACTGTATCTGAAGATATTCAGATTGAACTCTACTTTGAAAGATTGTACTTGTTCGTTTCCTGAGAAAGAAGGAAGGACCTCTTTTTGACATGCAGATTTGTATATGGACTATTTAATTGGCATAAATAGTAAACTGTTACAAATTGAGATAATCCACCGTTCATAGCTACTAGGATCTCATTTATTTCCCTTGATTCCAGAGTGGAGGGAATGATTGTAAATCACTGGCAGCAGTGACAGTTCCTCGTGTCTGAATAGCACAAGTAGTCCCCGGGTAGCCATGGGACCAGGGATGCTTATTAGGTATGGGCATTATTGTGCCCTCCAGGGCATGAGCTGCAGCAACTTTAGCATCCAGTTCAACTGAACTGAACTTGGTTCCAACTGGAAATTTCTGCCTTCCCCATGGCACAGTTCAGGTGAACTAATGTCTTACAAATATTTTCATTGATAAGGGACAGGAGATGGGGAACAACTAGCATAGAAATGTCTTTCATTTCTTCCATCAAGGAATTGATCTGAGAGCAATAGTTCTGAGTAATCACATGGAGATGTCCCATAACTGAGTGATCATCTTTGTTCTCTTTGAAATTATATTCAGTTTGATAAAATGCAATTTTATCTCCTATTCCACTTTTCACACATTAGCTTGCATTTGACTCTGAACATGGAAGTCATGCTCTGCTTTTTGGGAAGCTAAGGCTAAAACATGTTTCTGGGACAGGTACTTAAGATAAGTTGAGAGTAGAGTAGAAGACAGCTTAAACATTTCACAACCCTATGATTATGTGAGGCATAGAATTTATGTCTTTAGCTAATTACACTTACGTTTTAACCCTCACAGTATTATTGAGACTATAAGCGATACCACAAAAAGAACAAGAACAAAAGCAAAACAAAAAACAGAGCTATGAGTCCTTACTACAAGAAAGACTTTTACAAGTGTGTTTTCCAAAGACAATTTTTTCTAGTGTGAACAGATGCAACAAATTAATTTTTTTCCTAGCAGAGCTATAAAAATATTGCAAACAACCTGTCAGTTACGACCTTTAAAATGATATTGGCCTTTTAATCTCATAATGGTGAAAATGCATTAAAGTGTGGCTGCACATAAATTGTATTTCAAAAGTCCCCCCACAAGACTGGATAAAATAAGAAGTGGAAAAATACAGGGTTGTTCAGGGCAAATCACATTCAGGGAGTGTAAGAGTTTATGGGACAATTATTTTTCACATCCAGAAAAGAAACGTGTGTGAGAATCTTACTGTTCTAAGCTGCAAAACTAGTTTTTTTTTACACCATATTCAGCAACATTGAACTAATATTATTCTAAAGTTAGAATGATTTTGAAGAGAAGGACAGTATTATAATGGGAAATATATGAATATGTGAAAAGCTCATATTTAAAGACAACCTTATATTATATTGCAGTTTACGTATCAAGACTAATGGCAAAGGGGCAAAACAGAGGACCTTTTATGCTAAATTAAAGAAGAGGTGTATGTTAGAGAAGAGAGGATCACCACGGCGATTCCTCCTTTAAGAGAATGTCTATATTATGCATAATACCCCAAATGGATACCAGTGTTTGTAGGTAAGTCTCCAGACCTGTTTCCCTCAACCTCTTTGACCAGGGTAGAGGCTCCAAAGCCACCTATTTGAGCTACTTTACCTCTCTTATATGACTCCAGATCCAGGATTCTGAGTTCTTCATCAGGTAGGCAGTTACTTCTGGAAGGTAGAGGAATTGTGTGGTGATGTGCCAGGTACTTAAATCCTCTTACTCTGAGTCCCTTAGAGTCAAACTTCAAATGAAAACTATGTTCTAACCCATGAGCACATCCTGTGGCCTATAAGACTGTATTCATAGATCTTTTAATTGATGAGTCAGAGAAGTTTTATGAAGCTGATTTAGAAACTTGGAAGTAGATCTCCTAGGTGGCTCAGTCAGTTAAGCATTTGCCTCAGCTGGGGTCATGATCCAAGAGTCTGGCATCTGGCTCTTTGCCCAGTGGGGGAGCCTGCTTTTCCCTTTCCCTCTGCCCACTGCTCCCCCTGCTTGTGCTCTCTTTCTCTCTCTCTCTAATAAATGACTGAAATCTTAAAAAAGAAAAAAAAAGAAAAAGAAAGAAAGAAGAAAGGAAGAAAAGAAAGAAAGAAGAAAGAAGAAAAGAAAGAAAGAAAGAAAGAAAGAAAGAAGAGAAGAAAGAAAGAAGAGAAGAAAGAAAGAAAGAGAAAGAAAGAAAGAAAGAAAGAAAGAAAGAAAGAAAGAAAGAAAGAAAGAAAAGAAAGAAACTTGGAAGTAGGAGACCTAAAGTCAATAAGATATGTGGTGTTCTTTTCTGTATGGACAGATAACTCCAAACTCCAGGCACTATTAGAAAGAGGTAAGGAAATAGGTGAACCAAGCAACTTTTGGGGATTACCAACTAGTAAGGAGTCAAATAATATTAGTGGACTAATCTAATGTGACATTAGCTTCTTTACTCCTTATAAAGATGACAAACTGTAATTGAGACCAATTCTCATCTGAACAGGATATGCCACTAAAGACAACACTCTTTGACGCCTCTTTTGGCCATGCACAGTTCCCAGCTTCAAGCTTCAAGCTGAACAGAAGTCTTACACCAGCTGCTAACAGAAAAGAGGAACCAATAGGCACAATCATCTTTAATTCCCAAACATGCCCAACAAGATGAATGGTGTATTTGGTGATTTAAATGTAAACCCTTACTGTGTTTTCTGAAGGGAAAAAAAATGTATCAAATAACTACAAAGAAAAATGAAAACTGCAGCTGCCATCAAGTTGAAAACACTTCCTTAAGGTGTTAAGTGCAATTACAATTAGGAAACGAAAGTAAAACAACAGAAGCAAAGTTTCAAGCTTACCCCTAGAACAAAACTTGGAACTATATCTATGTATGTTAACTCTAACTTTAACAAGAATGAGTATTTTCTGACTCATGCTCTCTATTTATCAATAATAGATAAATGTAAGATGATAGGCAGTAGCAAATAAACAAAAACACTAGAAAAAAATACTAGCAAGATGAAGCTGCTTCTTTTACTTTACAGTATCTGACACTGAGACACTAAGTGTTTAACGTGAATTAGTATATTCCTATATCACAGATGAGAAATCAAGGCCCAGAGAGTTCAAGTAAATTGTTTGTGACCATGATACTAGGAAGTGGCACTCAGCAGTTGCACCAAAATCTTGGACTTTAACCACTAGAGTGTCTCTCCCAGGCTTCTGAAGGGAGTGAAGATGTAGAAGTCAAATGTCTAAATGATATTGTATATGCATTGGGCAATGTAGAATAAACATGTGGAGTCTCTATTTTTGCGGAGTCCATATTGACTTTACCGAGATGTCTTAATTATATAGATTTCTGAAAAGTTGACTCGATAAGCAAAAGTTACAAAAACAAGATCTTTCAAGTTGCTAATTTATTGTGGTGCTCATATTATTATTACCTATTTAATATAACACTTTGGGGGAAAAAAACCCTCCAAATTTCTCTTTCATGATTCCAATAGTTAAATAAAAGAAAAAATAGCATGTGAAGGATTACATTTTTTTTCTCTTTACAAACACAAATGAAAAACAAAGTCATGTAAATCATATGGATGGATTTCTAGTACAGATGTGAAGTGAAAGATTGATTAGAACCTCAAATTATCTTGGATATGACAGGAGTGAGTTCATTAATCAATGGTTATGCCATATTACTCTATTACTGCTTTCTTTTCCCGTCCAATAACAATTCTAAGTTACTAATGTTCTTCTTGACAGACATGACTTCTGCATTCCAGAAACTGGTTTATTTGAGGGTCTGCTGCTTCCTCTGTCACTGTGGAGGAGCATTATGTTGAAAATTAACTTCATCTGGTTCATGGAAAATAACAGACCATTGGGAATCTTCACAATAAATTATGTGCTTATATTAGTAGAACAAAAAAAATGGACCTTTGTCAAAGAAATTCTTGCTTTAATTTGTTAAATATTATCACTTAGATTCTTTACATGCTGCAATAATTAAAATAAAAATCATGGGAGATAATGAATATACATTTTGATATGTTTACATAGAAGACAGAGTAAATTGGGTCAAACAAAGAGTATGAACACCAGGGCAAATGCAGCAAACAAATATTAACTTACATTTTCCAAAGGAATAATATCAATAAATAATAAATAAAAACAATAGATTTTCCAAGGGAATAATAATAATAATAAATAAACAAATAAAAAATAGAAATCAAGCCATACTTGAAAAATTAAAATCAGTTGTCTAAAACACAGAAATTAGCTAAAACATTGAACAATTTTGTACAGGTTAAGAAGAAAAGCCCTCTTCACTGTCATAAAATAGTCTTTCTTTCTTTCCCTCTGATATTCCTTTCTATCTAATTAGGAGATGTCTTAGAATCTTTGTGTCATCTCTCAGGAATATGCATACTGTGGCACTGACAGCTGGAGTCTAATGTGAGAAAGGGAGAGGTCTGAAAGACGAAGAGTTCCCCTGAGAGCTAACATTTTCAGAACAAATTGGCCAGCTGACAAATAGTCGCCGAATCTCAGAAGATAGTTAAAATTGGTGATCTCAGAATGACCAGAGTAAACAATTACCAAAGATGTACTCAGAACCCAAATATTTGTTGTGACTCTCTTCAAAGAACTCTCAGGTAATTTTTTTTTAATAACTGCAGATTTTGCTTACTTTTCTGAATTTGACTGCTGAGTAATTCAAATACTTTTCCATGGAACGATATATTTTTCTAAAGTAGATTTAAATATAAATGAACAGAAATATTCCAAGTTCAAAAAAGAATATTGTGATTTGAATCAAATCCATATATTCTTTAGTATATGACATGCATTTTATTTATAAATATATATAAATACATATACTCAGACTGCTTATTTTTATTCATAGATTTTGTTTTGTTTTAGTTCATAGAATTCCAGAAGCAACCACTCTCTCTGCTCTTTATTAATGAACGCCTTCATTTAATTGGAGAAGGAATGATGCATTTTTAAAAAACATGTATACTTGAATACATGTTCCCTACTTTTCAAAAAAGGAGTTTGCTGTTTTTCACTTACATTACATATTCAGATTTAAGAACATAATGGAGAAAAAAGTATTAAGAATAAGTATTTAAGCATATTTATAATATTTCTAGTAACCTTGATATTCTTGGAAAATCATTTTTTATACTTGAGTGACATAGATTGAATCTTACTCTTCTGTGAAAAATGATGAGAATTTGGAGTGTTGCTGTATTTGTTCTAGGACATCACGCTTAAATCTGGAGAAGCAGCATGTAGTGTAATTGTTAAGAACCCAAATTGGGGACCAGGCTATTTGGGTTAAATTAATAGGTCTGCCTATTACTGGCTGTGTTGCCTTAAGAAGTTATTTAACCCTTGTAGGTCTTTGTTCTTCATCTATGCAATGAAGATACTACCTCTTTCTGCTGTCAGGATTAAATAAATTAAGGCATAAGAAACACTTAGAATGTGGTCTGACCCTTATTAAAGCAGGGAGTGTTGGTGAATATAATCAGTCTGTGTCCCTACTCAGTGATACAAATTCTAATTTCACATTCCTAGGGGGATTTTATAACCACTAGAATCCACAAGAAAACAACAACAACAAATAGAAGTTCTCATTATAGTTATTTTAACTTGTCCCAAGTGCTTTCTGCATGTATGTATTTCTTCCTTTGTCTAATCTGTATTCTACAACCGATTGTCCTACTTTACCCAAGTACCTCTCTGCTGACATTTCCCCTCAGATTCCATGTCAGATGCTTCCTTCTTCACTCAAAAGCCTTATTAAATCCCCTGATACTAATCAATATTTCTCTATCTTAAGTCTCATAAGCATTATCTCTTCCACAGTAGCCAAGATTGCTGTCTGTTTGCCTACGTTCACCCTCGGGGAGACCTTAATTAGCTCATCCTTGTACTCTTGGGCTTCGAGTTGACTCATTCTTCATTGCATGTATGGAGGGAGCTTTTTCATATTGCTTTACAGATAGTTTTTAAATGATAAAACTAATGATTTTAGCGTATTCAACATATCTTAATAATATCTTACATAGGCAGATAAAATTATATATTTTAGACATTCAAATTCAGGCATTTTCCAAATTTTTTTTATTTGCAGATATTTAAACAGATATAGGTCTTTGCTATTTTCTGATTTTAATTTAAGAAAAAATAGTACTTTTCCTCTGTATTTACACATGGCTCTACAATATTTCAAAATTTAATTTTCTCAGTGTTCAATCATAATATTAAAGAGTGTATATTATCTGAATATAATTATATAACTATATATAAACTGTGGAAGGAGCCTCGGTGCCCATCGAAAGATGAATGGATAAAGAAGATGTGGTCTATGTATACAATGGAATATTACTCAGCCATTAGAAACGACAAATACCCACCATTTGCTTCAACGTGGATGGAACTGGAGGGTATTATGCTGAGTGAAGTAAGTCAATCGGAGAAGGACAAACAGTGTATGTTCTCATTCATTTGGGGAATATAAATAATAGTGAAGGGGAATATAAGGGAAGGGAGAAGAAATGTGTGGGAGATATCAGAAAGGGAGACAGAACATAGAGACTTCTAACTCTGGGAAATGAACTAGGGGTGGTGGAAGGGGAGGAGGGCGGGGGTGGGGGTGAATGGGTGACGGGCACTGAGGGGGACACTTGACGGGATGAGCACTGGGTGTTATTCTGTATGTTGGTAAATTGAACACCAATAAAAATTAATTTATTAAAAAAAATTTAAAAAAATAATAAAAAAAATATATAACTATATAAAACTATATATATAATATTCTCTTTAGGTGAGTTGGCCTAAATTCTAGTTTGGCATCTTTATAAGAGGTAAAGAAGTTAATCCATATCCTATTAGATTAATCCACTAATATTATCTAGCTTTTTACTAGTTGGTAACCCCCAAAAGTTGTTTGGTTCACCTATTTCCTTAACACATTCTAATATGCTTGGAGTTTAAAGACAGTTGCCCCTACCTACCTGTCCATTTAGAAAAGAGTCAACACTACATATTTTATTGATTTTAGGTTTCCTACTTCAAAGCTTCTAAATCAACTTCTTGAAAATTCCAGAGAATTAAAAATAAATAATGTACTTCACATACAATTTCAGGTGAATTTATGCAAAAAAGAGAGATAGAAAGACAGAGATTAGCTTTTGAAACCCCAAAACACAATTGATTATTGGTTCCTTGTTAAAACCTTTACTAATAAAATAAGGATGCTTGGACTTTTTTTTTTTTTCTCACTTCCATAGAAAGGAGTTTTTATTCTTTTAAGACATAGCTTCCTAGCATTTTCCTTTTTTTACAGGAAAGAAACTATTCTTATATTTTTTACATGAGTTTCACAGCATCAGGATCTAGAATAATCAGAGTCATTCACCAGGATGGCCGTGCACTGTAACAAGGCCATAGACAGCAGCAGTCTGTCAAAAATGGAATCATTTTTTAATGTAGAGGAGCCAGGAAGAAATAAAATGAAATGTCTGCCCTTTAACATTTCAGAACAGGGAAACTGATTCACTCTGCCCCATTGCAGTTAAATGTAATAGACGTATTTTTGTACATGTTCAAGCCACAGAGTTTCTGATGGACATTCTTTTAAAAAAAATCCTATAAATAGAATATTTTTTTCCTCTCTGCTTATTTTCTCTGAAATGGTAGCTGCCTCAACTTAATGAGATTGAGACCATTTCTCTGAGGATCAGGTGCTAGTTCAATAAGATTAATGAATAGCGTGAAAGCTTAGTTTGCTATTTGAAAAAGTGATAATAATCTATCTATATGTCCATCTATTTACTTACCACTCTCTTGTGGGATTCTACTCCATAACTAGTGAACTCCAGTTCCCCAGACCTGATTGAGAGTAACTTATAGACTTTAATATATGACAAGTAAAGTAATATTTTTCCTAGTTTTCTTAATATTCACCACTGATAACACAGGCTTCTGTTCATTTCCATGGCTAATTCTGAAAACAAAAGATTATCATTCTTTGTTTACGGCTATGACTCACTAATGGCCCTCCTATTCTGTCAATTTGTTATGATAATTTCATGCTAACGATACGGTTGACATTCTTGAAGCTCTACAAAATCAGTAGATTTTTAGCAACATTTATTATTTATACATCGGTTTAAAAAGATTTCATTCATTTGCATCATCTACTTTTCACAACGTATTCATGAAGAATGATGGCTATAGTTTCCACAAATACACATTCTCAATTGAAGGAAACTTCTCTCTAATCCTTTCATATCTTGATTAGACATGTTTTGAATGTAAGTATTATTTACATCAATTACTTTCCGATACCAATTAAAATAAAAGCATCATTTCTCTGTGTATCTGTTAAAACTGTAATTGCTCTATGGTAAGATGGAAAATATCTTCCTCAAAGATAACCAAACACAAAAACAAGTTTTTGTTTCAGGTGTGATTACGTATCTCGAGAGGGGAGATTGTCCTGGATTATCATGGAGTGCTCTAAATGCCATCACATTATGGCTACAAGAGGGGCACGGAGGCGCAGATTTTACACACCTCATGGAGAAAGCCTGTGAAAACAGGGCAGAGAGACTTAAGGATGCTGCCCTTGAAGATTGGAGTGATGGCACCAGATGCTAAGGGATATGCCTATAGCCTAAAAAATGGGAAAATTCGAGGAAAGATTCTCCTAGAGAACCTGCAGAGGGAATGTGGCCCTTCTCCCATGTGATTCTGGTTAAGTGAGATGCTGATTTGAAACTGGCCTCTGAAATGTGAGAGAATATATGGAGTACATTTTGGTTGTTTTAAGCCAAGTTTATGATAAATTCTTGCAGCAGCCCCAGGAGACTAAGGGAACTCATGTTTATTTAAAATCCAATTCTTCCAAAAAAAATCCAATTCTTCCATCAAAGAAACAGAATCAGAGGAGATATATATATATATATATATATATATATATATATATATACACACACACACACACACACACGTATACTACACACACACAAACACACACACTGGCATAACCACACTTTGGAAATTTCCATGCTTTGGAAAACTGGCCTGATCTACTAATATACACTATCTATATACCTATCCAAAGATTCAACAGTTTCACTCAAGTATATATTATAAAGATGAAGATAGAGATAGAAAAAGGAAGACATGAGTAGATATACAGATAGAGAGGAGAGAAATGGGAAAATATAGAAAGATGTGTTTATTTTGAGTCCCTAAAATTCCTAGGACAGGCTGTCAAGAAGGGCCAGCTGGAACTCTGGGACATAAGCTATAGCCACAGTCCAGAGGCAGCATGTCTTCTTCCTTCCAAGAAACCTCAACACCCCTAAGGCTTTCCTGCAAATTGAATCTGACCCCCATGATGTCTAGGATAATACCCTCAAAGTGAACTGATTAAAGAGCATCGTTCTTAATTAAGAGTCATTGGGGTGCCTGGCTGGCTCAGTCAAGCATGAGACTCTTGACCTGGGAATTGTGAGTTTGAGCCCCATGTTGAGTGCAGAGATTACTAAAATAATAAATAAACTTAAAAAAAAAAAAAAGAATCACATCCACAAAATACCTCACTGACTAGTGTTTGAACAACCGAGGAGTATAGTGTCACCAAGTTAATATATAAAGCTACCAGCTACCACGAATTAAAAAATAGATGCATTATTAATTTGCTAGGATTGCTGTAACAAAATACTACAGATTGGATGGATTAAGCAATAGAAGCTGTTTCCTTCTACTTATGGAGGTGAAAGCCCAAGATCAAGGTGACCCACCTTTGGTTTTTCCTGTGGCCTTGTTCAGTGCCTTGCAAATAGCCACCTACTTGATGTGACATTTTTACGGTGTGCATATCCCAAGTGTTTTTTTCTCGATCTTCTGATCTCTTCTTATAAGGATACTTGTTAGATAGGACCCAATCTCAGGACTTCATTTTAACTTAATTACCTCTTTAAAGGCCATATTGTCAAATAAAGTCATATTCTAAGACACTGGGGTGAGTACTTCAACAAGCAAATTTGGGGAGAACAAATTTAGTCTGTAACAATACTTTTTTTTTTTCCCATTGAAGTATTCTTATTTGAAACATATGCAGTAGTGATGTTTTTTTGAAACATACTTCTGTCTTCAACTTACTACTAGTGTATAAGGGAATTTTATCTATAATATTCATTTTTTTCTGTAATCGGTTTTTGGTTTTGTTATAAAGCTTATTATAGAATCAAAGAACGAATATTGCCATTTTTAGCTACTTCTATGCTCTACAGTAAGTCAAAGAACAAAGCAACTGTCTGTTTTATTTTTAGGTTCTGAAAGCTTGATACCTACAATTTTTGAAGATTTATTATAATTAACAAGTAGGAAGAACCATGTGTACTTGCTCTTTATGAATGTATATTATTGATTATATATTCATATTTTAGTGAATATTAATATATTTAAGTTTTTTTCTAGAATAAAGTTCAAGAATTTATATTTCTATTTAAAATAACCCCACCTTGTAATTTTCCAAATTAATTGGCATAAATTTTAATAATTTTCCCATATGTTCTAATTTTTTCTGGATTGGCATTTTATCCTCTTTTTAAAATAATATTATGTATTTATGTTATATCTTCTTTTCAGTTAATAGAATTTTCCAGTGATTTATATAATTTTTTATACATATGCCTTTTAACTGGTTAATTCTTCCTTTTATGACCCCTAACTCATTTTGTTTTAATTCCTTTCTTTTTATTCTCCTTATATGAACTGTTTTAACACAGAATTCATGCTTTTAAGTCAAACAATAAATAACACAAGGAGAGATGAAATGATAATCAAGAACCACCATGTATCAATCTCCTAATTCAATACTTATATTTAGAAAACTCTTTGGTATCTATTTTACCTACCAATGAACACATTATATCATTTTTATTTGCTTCAAAAAATATATTCTACACCATATTATTTCATAATATTTATAATAAAATATTCTTTTACAAAATATAATTGTAGGGATCCCTGGGTGGCACAGAGGTTTGGCACCTGCCTTTGGCCCAGGGCGCGATCCTGGAGACCCGGGATCGAATCCCACGTCGGGCTCCCGGTGCATGGAGCCTGCTTCTCCCTCTGCCTGTGTCTCTGCCTCTCTCTCTCTCTCTCTCTCTCTGACTATCATAAATAAATTAAAAAAATTAAAAAATATATTTGTATATAATTTTTATGTTATGACTTGTTTTTGAAATAGTTTAGTTACACAGTTCCTATTTTAGATGTTAATGCCCTAATAAGATTTTTTCTTGTCATAAATAATTTTGTAGTAAACTTACTTATGCATATTATTTTGGTGTAGTTCTGCACAGATTGTATTTGAGAAAAAGTATGTGCATTTAAATTTTGGTAGACAACATGTGATAACAATAACAAAGAATGAATGATTACCTTCCAAAACTAGGGAAATAACTATTCTTATGTTGTCTTATTGTTTGAATGTATGGCTCATTTATTTCTTAGTTTTTAGTTACTTCTTTAGACATGGATGCCCTGGGAACCGTTTTTATCATATTATATATCCACTGGATCACATTCTGTAGGGTTGCCATTTATCCGAATTTAGTGAGATTTTTCTTAGTGCTCTTAGTCTATGTGTATGAAACATCATAGATGTTTGAATAGATTGTTATCCATATATTGGACACATATATTATAGATTAAAATACATAAGAGATATTGGTAACTCTTTTTTTTTTCTTTTTTTTGAAAAAGAGAGAAAAAGAGAGATGGGGGCAGTGGCAGAGGAAGGAGTAAGAGAATCCCAAGCAGGCTCCTTGCTCAACCCAGAGCCAGACGTAGGACTTGATCCCATGACCCGAAGGCCATGACTAAGCTGAAATCAAGAGTGACACTTCACTGACTCAGCCACCCAGGCACCCTGGTAATTTTTAACATCAAGTAAAATCAAGTTATATTATGACACAATGATTCCTTATTTTGTCCTATTACTTGTTTATTTATTTTGCTGTGTTCAGACAAAATTGTCTCCAAATTTGCCATTATTTTCTAGTTCTTCTTCTACATGTTGGAATACTTTCCTTATGCAGTTGTATGTTATATTATTTTAGGCTTACACATTTCTGATGTTCTTCTAAACTTTTTTATCATAATTTTTATTGATATTAAACAAACCCCTTGTAGAGACAGCTTTTAGACTACAGGCTTGACCAGTGGAAACTTGATTAAACCAGAAGGGCCTAAAGTGACTCAAATCTCCTGGCTGAATATAGACAGGCTCATGAGGCCACTGACCTCAAACTATCCATAGGCCCTAACTTACCAATGGGCTACTTACAACCAGGCACAGTTATCACCACACCTCTTCATCTACTCCTTCTAAAAACAACCTCCACCATGGGGCACCTGGGTGGCTAAATCAGTTGAGTGTCCGACTTTGGCTCAGTACATGATCTGGGAGTCCTGGGATCAAGTTCCCAGCCCAGCTCCCCACTCAGCAGTGAGTCTGCTTCTCCCCCTCCCTCTGACCCTCTCCTCTCGTGTTCTCTCTCTCTCAAATAAATAAATAAAATCCTTGAAAAAAAAAAAAAGAGAAAAAAACAAAAACACAAAACAGCCCCCACCCACTGCAAACAGCCTTTCCCCCGCTGTCCTGCCCACTGCTCCGTAGCAGTGGATTCAATAAACTTCTAGCTCCTTTGTTCTGTCTCAGTTGAATTCTTTTACCTCCTGCACCACCAGCTTCTACCCAATCATCACCCCACATTTGGGGGTCCCATCTGAGAGAGACACCACACCCTCGAGGTTTTATTTTTACCATAAATGATATTTTGACCAAAATTCATATTGAAAATACTGCTTTAATCTCACTTAAAGATTCTGGGTCTGTTTCTGAAGATCATATTATTTTTAAGTGTTTATTAAAATGCCTTTTTTCTTTTATTATTATTATTATTAAAATGTTTTTGATGTGTGTATTGTAAATATAATACTATCCTTATAAATTGTCAAAGAAAATTTGTCATTTAATACATGTATCAATAAACTCACAATTGTTATAATCCATAATATAATTAGTCTTATATCTGATTTTCATTTAAATTCTTGTCTTTTATCTCCCTCCCTGCATTTTCCTTTATTCCATCCTTAAAACTTTTCTAGAAATATATGTATTTTATATTTATGGTTCCTGTCTTCCATAGTTCTTAAAAATGTCTGTCTTTTTTTACAATTATAAATCTAATTTAAGTAAAATGTTCTATTTATTTATTTGAATATTTTTTCTTTAGTATTTTCTCTATATTCCTCTCAAAGGCCTATGTTGTTAAGTCTTTGCATTTATTTTAAATTCCCAACCTCTCTAATAACTAAGTTTCATATTAATATTTGTGGAAATGCTATCTTCTCCAGCTTTAATGAAGAAATTTATTAAGTTAATTGTATTTGTATTTGCATTAATTTTATTTCCTGATGGATAGTTCTTTCATTTGTTCCAACTGGTGTTCTTCTATGTCCCCCTCAAATATTTGGTGATTATAGATTTCCTGTATAAATTCTTAATAGTAGTAACACAGATCAATATTAATAGTTTAACTGGCTTTTTAAAGAAAATCCCTCACCACAACATTAAAGGTTTTTCTTTTTCAGACAATGAATGCACTTTTAGTTTACTGATTTCTAGCTATGGTTATAATTATGCATTTGATTCAGGTGCAAATAGTTTTCTGAATAGAAAGGAAGAGATCTTCTTACAGTAATGGTCAGAATGCTTCTCTCTCCACATGCAAAACCTTCTCTGAAAACCTACTTTCCTCCATCTCTTTGGAAAGGTTTCCTCGCTAATTTATTCTGGGATAAACACGTTAGTTACAGCAAATGATAACATTCATGAAATTCATATTTGAGTACAAAACACTCTCCTCTAGTTTCCCAGAACATGTTTCTTGATCTATGCATTTGGGAAGATTTGAAATCTATTTTTAATTTTTTTTAATTTTTATTTATTTATGATAGTCAGAGAGAGAGAGAGAGAGAGAGAGGCAGAGACACAGGCAGAGGGAGAAGCAGGCTCCATGCACCGGGACCCCGATGTGGGATTCGATCCCGGGTCTCCAGGATCGCGCCCTGGGCCAAAGGCAGGCGCCAAACCGCTGAGCCACCCAGGAATCCCCCTGAAATCTATTTTGAAGTCTCTTCATTTTGTCTACTTTGGGTTGTGGAAATTTCAGATTAGGTTTGTCCTGTAAAGGCAAGCTGATCTTATTGGTTTATAACCTCCAGAAATATCTCAATAGTTTATTTTTCCAAAGGAATCTTCTTGGTTTTTCATGAGCTTACAGTCTTTAATTGGTTTATTCACTTTATTTTGTGGTCATTCTGTAATACCAATGGGATTTTAGAAGGAAGAAGAAATGAACACATGTCTTTATCCACTTTAAACCCCCCAAATTGGACATCCTTTTTATGTAATATCACAGTGAGGGAACAAAATAAACAGCAGCAGTCAGGGTTTAGGATATGACTACAATTCTATGAATTATATTTGCATTTATGTAGATAGCAGTTGAAATTTAATCTCTATTAGAAGGAATTGCACACTCTTAAATGTAATTATTTTAAACTTTATTATGATTAATTTTGATAAAATTACATACCAGTTTTCTGCAATCCAGCTTTCCAGTAACCAAAATCAAGGATATGATTAATGTATCCACATTAAAAGTGCTTTTAAAAAATTAAGCAAGAAAAATACACTAATAAAGTAAATGTGGATTTTATTAGTAAATAAAGTCAATCGGCTTCCAATAAATTGCAACTAGATATTTCCTAGAATTTAAATTGAATGTAGAATAGAAATTCCATAGAGAATGTAGCTTTAATTCACAAGCTAACATGGCAATTTTTACAATTTATAACTTGAGAGTGAATGAAAAATCACTTGGGTTTCTTTTTAAAATGTACGTTCCGGGTCCCAGTCCCCCAGTATGCTAATGTGATGCCCAAGAAACTAAGTTTCTAATAAGAATCCCCAGGTGGATTCTGAGGAGAGACTCGAATCAAAGAGAGTATGTACTCATTTTGCCACTCAAAGGCTCAACAGAAATAATATTTGATAATGCTGCAGCATTACTGAGTGTAATAATGACAGTAATAGTAATAACAATAACAAGAGAAAACACAAATTAATTGTTTTATAGTTATCAGGTGATCTGCTTAATGACTTCCTTAATGATTTCACCTAATCTCTATTTTAAAAAAATCAAAGTTTCTAGTAAACAAATTCATATTTCTGATAGACTTTGTTCTAAGAAAGAGGAAGCTGTTTGTTTGATGTCTTGTAGGTAAATGGTAGTTCTCTCTGACACCAGAGATTTCTCCAGTCCTTCCTACTGGACCATTCTATCTAAAATCATAATTAATTTTAATAATGAAAATTTTAAAAATGTATATTTCACATAATTACTGTGCATCATGTTATTGTATTGACATTAGTCAATAGAGAGACACCTTTATAATATTAATTTTTCCCATGAAAGAACAAGGTATTAACTCTCATTTATTTTAGTTTCCTTTTAAGACTTTCAATAATGTTTCATCTGTCGAATATCTAAAAATTTCTGAAGATTTCTAAATATTTTCTTTCTGTTCTACTAAAATATTAGTAGATTCTCTTGTTATTTTTTTTTAATTTTTTAAAATTTATTTATGATAGTCACAGAGAGAGAGAGAGAGAGAGAGAGAGAGAGAGAGAGGCAGAGACACAGGCAGAGGGAGAAGCAGGCTCCATGCACCGGGAGCCCGATGTGGGATTCGATCCCGGGTCTCCAGGATCGCGCCCTGGGCCAAAGGCAGGCGCCAAACCGCTGCGCCACCCAGGGATCCCAGATTCTCTTGTTATTATTATGCTTCTTATCTTACTGTTAATTCTAATTAGGAGAAGTATTTTGGGTGTGAAATTAAGTCTCCAGATGATTTAACAAATTTCTTATTTTTGTTGTCTATTACTAGACTTTTCCAGGGGAATCACCTATAAACTCTGAAAAAAATTGCATCACTTGTCTAGTAGTTATGCCTCTCCTATAATCATATGCTATTTGAATGCATGCTAATAAAAAACTGTCTGGCACTGTGACCAAGGCTGGAGTGAAAAATAGAACAAAACAAAACAAAACCTTGCCTCATGAAGCTTACCCTTTAATGGAACTTTCAGGTCTTTGTCAGATAATCATACAGAAATATGAGTCCATGGACACCTGGGTTGCTCAGTGGTTAAGTGTCCCCCTTGGGTCAGGTAGTGATCCTGGGGTCCTGGGATCAAATCCCACATTGGGCTCCCCGCAGGGAGCCTGCTTCTCCCTCTGCCTCTCTCTCTCTCTGTGTGTGTCTCTCATGAATAAATAAATAAAATATTTAATAGATATGTAATTCCAAACTGTGATAAGAAAATACATAGGAAGTTTGACAAGGTACTGCAAGGGCGATATGACTAATAGTTTAGATTTTAGGGAGGAGCTGCAGTTCCTAGAGGAAGCATCAGAACAGAGCATCGTATGCAGGCGGCACTGTTTGCAAGCTCCAGACACCAAGGAAAACATGGCACAGCCCACAAAGGAGGAGGAGATTGGAGAGTGTATCATCTATTGCTCTGTAGGAAGTTATCCTAAATCCAATGGCTTCAAATGAGGACTATGTATTTTCTAGGTTTTTAGGAGTCAGAAATCAAAGTGTGACTTAGCTGCATGCTTCAGTCTGAAGTCCGACCAGGGGGGGCTGTGGTCCACACTCCAAGTCAAGTGTAAACGCTGAGGTGAATCCACGCACAAGCCCACTCACAGGGCTGTTGGCAGGACTCAGTCCCTTCCCACGGGGGTCTCCTGCAGGGCTGCTCTGTGAGGCAGCGGAACATGGTGAGCAAATACAAGTGTGTGACAGAGAGCATCCAATCTGGAGGCCAGTCTTTTTACAGCCTGATCTGGGAAATGACTGCACCCCTTCTGTTCCATTCTGAATGTTAGATAGGGCTCTGTAAGTCCCATCCCCACCACCCACCACCCACAGCTTCCCCCGTCCTTGTGTGCACACTCTATCATCCAGATTTTCCCCACCTTGCTCTCTTGGTTCTGTTTCCAGCGTGACCTTAAATTTCACTTGACAAGAATCTTCATTCTCTGGTGCTTTGCAAAAGGACCACGCTGGGCTCCTCCTACCTTCTGAGGACTTCTCTGTTAAAGCTGGTATACAGGGGCCACTGGATGGCTCAGTGGTTGAGTGTCCACCTTTGACTCAGGTCGTTATATTGGGGTCCTGGGATCGAGTCCCGCTTTGGGCTCCCTGTAGGGAGCCTGCTTCTCCCTCTGCCTGTATCTCTGCCTCTCTCTCATCAATAAATAGATGAGATCTTTTTAAAAAAAGCTGGTGTAAGGCCTCATTAGACCAATTCACTTACACAACCTGAAAGTGTGTGGGTTAAAGTTAAGGCTCCCCGAGGTACACTTTAGCAGTAGGATTCAGTAAGTTGTGATGAATACATTCTTATTCCTCCCTTCTAATAGAAGGATGAAGTACACTATAAATTCTTGAGAATAATAATGGTATCCTGGAATTTTTCAATAATCCACATTTGTATTGGCTCCCCCTTCTTCCCTGCCTTACCCCTTTTTGCCCCTCACTTCTCCTTAGAATTCAACATTACTTCTGTGACTCTGGCTCAGCTTTCTGGAAGGACAGTGTTACCAGTTGATACTTAGAGTGCTAATATTCAGGGTGGAATTTTGGAACTGGCTTTTACCCCCAGCTAAGAGCAATAAGAACATCATGGAGTGGCATTATAAACTAAGACTTTTACCTTTAATGTGGATTAGATACAGATAGAAGGTGAAGAGTTGAGATATGCAGTGGCTAAGGCACTCAAGCACTATGACAACCAAAAATAATATGAGGATTGTGAAGTGGGTTGGCTTTTTTATAAACAGCTGCCTACTAGAATGTAGAGTATACAGGTATTATTTTTTAGTCAAATTTTAGTATAAAAATATATGACTTTCAGGGGCACCTGGGTGGGTCAGCCAGTTAAGTGTCCGGTTTGGCTCAGGTCATGATCTCAGGGTGGTGGGACCGAGCCCCAGATCAGGTTCCCTGTTCAGTGACGAGTCTGCTTCTCCCTTTCCCTCCCCACTCTTGTACATTCTCTCTCAAATAATAAAATATTCTTTAAAAATATACGACTTTCAGAAATTAAAAGTTTACATTTACATGTCCTTTACCTAGAGTGTCCAGATTTCATTGTTTGCTATACAGATCCCTTCTCTCTCACTCTTGACCTAAACATATCCACATACAAGACACATTTTGGATTACACACTTACTATTTGAAACTAAGTTTCTGATACTTCACACTTAAATATTTTAGCATTCATTTCCTTTTTATAAAAGACATTCTGTCTAACTGCAGTGAAACGATTACATTCAGGAAGTTTAACACTAATAGACAAAGATGTTCTTTGTTATGTATGCCATGCAGTCAGTATATCACTTTGCTGCAACTATCCAACTGGGTTTCTTTCATAAATATTTGCACTTGCTTATTTTTGATCCAAGATCTCATAAATCACCACAGATCGGATTTGTTAGTTCCCTCTTTCGTCTCCTCTACACTAAACAGTCCCATCCTCCTTTTGCTTGTATGACATAGAGACTTCGGATGTCGTGGCCATGAGGATTTTCTTCAGGAACCTCCAAGTCCCAGGAATGAACTTGACTGAAGGCTTCAAATCCATCACTCTGAAATCCATCTCTGTGATGACACTGAGGTTACAGGCTGTCCCTCGGGCAGATTCCTGGAAGATGATGGATTCAGTTTAGAGCTGATGTTGTCAGTGCTGCCCTCCTTTTATTTCCCATTCTTTTTTTAAAAAAGATTTTATTTATTTATTCATGATAGTCACACAGAGAGAGACAGAGAGGCAGAGACACAGGCAGAGGGAGAAGCAGGCTCCATGCACCGGGAGCCCGACGTGGGATTCGATCCTGGGTCTCCAGGATCGTGTCCCGGGCCAAAGGCAGGCGCCAAACCACTGCACCACCCAGGGATCCCTATTTCCCATTCTTGATTATGGTAATATTTCATTCTTTCTATGGGAAATTCTTTTGTTGTTGTCACTATAATTGTAGGTTTATCAATTTTATTGAACTTTTCAAGAAGTAACCTTTCACTAGCATTGATTTTGTCCATTTTTTTTCTGTTTTCCATTTCTTTAATTTTGTCTCTAGCCTTTCCCCCCTTTATTTCTACTTGGTTTGGGTTTACTTTGCTTACTTTTCTCTAAATTTCTTAAGATAGAATATTAGACTATTAATCTGAGACTTTCTTCCTTTCCTTTCCTTTCCTTTCCTTTCCTTTCCTTTCCTTTCCTTTCCTTTCTTTCCTTCTTTCCTTTCCTCTTTCCTTTCCTTTCCCCTTTCCTTTCCTTTCCTTTCCTTTCCTTTCCTTTCCTTTCCTTTCCTTTCCTCTTTCCTTTCCTTTCCTTTCCTTTCCTTTCCTTTTCTTTCCTTTCCTCTTTCCTTTCCTTTTCCTTTTCCCTTTTCTTTTTTCTTTTTCTTTTCTTTTCCTTTTTAAGGCAGACTCCATGCCCAGCACAGAGTGACGTAGGGCTTGATCTCACAACCCTAGATCATGACCTGAGCTAAAATCGAGTTAAATGCTTAACTGAGCCACCTAGGTTCCCTTTTTTATTTTCTGATATAAGTATTTGATACTACAAATTATCCTGAGCACTACTGTATGTGCACCCACATATTGTTTTATGTTGTATTTCTATTGGTATTAAATTCAAAATTTGGGTGTGGCCCAGGTGACTCAGTGGTTTAGTGCCACCTTCAGCCCGGGGAGTGATCCTGGACACCTGGGATCAAGTCCCACGTCAGGCTCCCTGCATGGAGCCTGCTTCTCCCTCTGCCTGTGTCTCTGCCTCTCTCTCTCTCTCTCTCTCTCTCTCTCTCTCTCTCCTCTTGTGTCTCTCATTAATAAATAAATAAAATCTTTTTTAAAAATTAAAAAATAAATAAATAAATTCAAAATTTATAAAATTGGGATATTTAATTTCCAAATATTTGAGGATTTTTTCAGATATATTTTGGTTATTGATTTATAATTAAATTCCATTATTATATTAGAATAGAGTTGCTATGATTTCTATCTTTTTAAATTGAGTGCGTGTTTGTTTTAATGGCCTATTATATGGTATATCTTGATGGAAGTTCAATATATCTTTGAAAGAGTGTGTGTTCTGCTGTTGTCAGTTAGATTGTTCTATAAATGTCAACTAGGACTATTTGGTTGGTAATATTCAAGCCTTCTAAATTCTTACTGACTTTCTACTTGTTCTATTAGTTACTAAGAAAGGATTGTTGGCGTCTCCAATTTTAAACTTATATTTCCCTGTTCATTTTCCTTATATTCTATTCTTGCTTCTTTATTTTGATGATCTGTTATTAAGAATGTAGATGTTTAGGGTCATAATGTCTTCGTGGATAACTGACACTTAATTACGATGAAATATTGCATCTTTAACTCCTCATTATGTACTTGGTTGTGAAGCTTGCTTTTTTATATATATTAAAATGGCTATTCTAACTTTTTCTTGGGTAGTGTTGGCACAGTATATTTTTTTCCATCTTCTTTACTTTTAACCTATCTTTAACATATATAAACTGTGCTTCTTGTAGACAATATGGAATTGGATTTTGCTATTTGATCCAATCTGACAGTTGTAGTCCTGAAAAAATTGTATTTAAGCTATTCATAGTTACTGTGATAGTGGATGTAGTTGGATTAAAATATACCAAATTACTTGTGGCTTTCTATTCATTTCTCTTTTCTTTTAACATTTTATTTATTTATTCATGAGAGACACAGAGAGAAGACAGAGACATAGGCGGAGGGAGAAGCAGGCACGTTGCAGGGAGCCTGATGTGCGACTTGATCACGGAATTCTGGGATCATACCCTAAGCCAAAGACAGATGCTCAACTGCTGAGCCACCCATGAGTGCCTCTACTCATTTCATCTAATCTTTGTACACTCTTGCTCTTTTTGTGTTAAATGAACATTATTGTATCAATTTACCTCCTCCATTGGCTTATTACTTATATGCTTTCATGTATTTTTAGTGATTTCCTTAGGATTTAAAATATATAGCCTGATATTTTTAACCAGTCAGTTTTTACCTTTAAATGACATACTGCTTCACCTATTATATGAGGACTTAAAACTGGCCTTAACATGTCTTACATCCAGCAGTGTTACTCTTCATTCAGATTTAGGCTTCTGTTTTGTGGTGGAGGATCTGTGTGGAGGGACATCATTAAGAAGACCTGGCTGCCCTTTGACCTGTGAGCTAGACGTGGGACAATCTGAGGCTCCTTACCCCTCTCCTGTCCTTGGAATGTGGATTTTGCTTGCCTTTTCTGCTCCCAGAGTCTGCTCCAAGAATATATCCTTGAGATGGTGATGCAGTGTTGAGAACACCTGAGAACTATATGTTACCAAACCCAGTTATGACCTCAATATAAACTTCTAAGATTTGGTGGGAAGGAGGAGGTATTGGATCTGTTAAACTTTCCACCCAAGACAAGCTTCCTATGTAAGTTCCCTTTGCTTATTAAACCTTCCACCCACCAACCTGGATCGGTCTGCCTTTCTTCATCTTTCTCTGCTCTCTCCTTTAAGGAGCCCCATTTCAGATTCCAGCCCAGAAGCACCCCAGGAGTTTACTAACTGCCAATCTGGGTGGAAATCCTTGCCCCTTCCACATGACTATTGTTTTCTTCCCTAGTCTGCATTACAACAGGCACATCCTCCTGACTAATTTCTTCAGTGTGCAGATGTTTCACATGGTCCTGCCAGCCTATAATCATCCTTCTCCAATTTGTCAGCTATACTAGCTAAATTCTTCCTACCAGTTGAACTGCTGTGTCTACCAATTGCGTTTTGTTTTGTGTTCTTCTAAAACCTGTGTTTTATCTGTATATAAAAGTACTATTGCATTATTTGTAACATTAGTCTGTCTCTTAGTTGTCACTTTCTAAAAGACAATTTCACATCTGACTCTGACAGATTTTAAATATTTAAGTGTGTTAACTGCTAGAACTCTCACATGATAGCATATGTTACACTGAAAATATTTTACGATGAAAGCTTTTCGAGTAAAATGCCCTTGGAATACTGTAAACTACATTTTAACATATTAAACAGGGAAGTTTTTAAACCAAAGTACTTAGTAAGTTTCTCAAAAGTTGGTATGCCAACTTAAATACATACCTCACTAAGAATGATTACTTCTATCATAGAACAGTCCAGTGCTGAGATCTATTTCATTACTGAAATAGCTGAATATCAATGTGTTATTGGGGAATATATAGCCAGTTGTATATTCACATTGTGCAGTGTACTTTATAATAAATACCCAAGGACTTTAAATTACTATGGCTAAGTGATTTACCCTTGAGATTCAAGGGTTACTGTTATATATTTTGACTTTCATATTTTATCTAATAGTAAGTTCATTTGGTTCAGATAGAAATATTTTCAAATGACTACAATAATTCCAGTGCCAAACAGTTTGTGAAATAATTGCTTTGAATCTCATTTTTTTTTTTATTACCCATCATCTACACTATGCCATCCAGACAAGAGAACAGTGAAGTAAAAACACATTGTTGATTTTCTGGTTACATTACAAAATCTTCCTATTAACATTCATTGATATGGGCTTTTTTGTTTTGTTTTTGTTTTTTAAGTTCAAGGACTAAGATCATTGAAAGTAGGAAATGGTGTGCTTTTAACTGCTGTTACCGATTTTAGATGGCCTCTGCAGTAGAATTGTTGTTTCAATGATAGTCACAAAATGCCACAGAAGTCAGATGTGTAAACCTTATATAGATTATGATACATTAGTTCAAATTTAACCTAATCCTAATTTTAAGAAAGATACTGAACATAATAGAAACAGAAAGTGAGGTTAAAAGCTGATTTAAGATATGCAAAAGTATGATTTGAGATAGAGCAAAAGACTGTGCATTCATACCATCCTACGTTTTTTTTTAAGATTTATTTATTTATTTATTTATTTATTTATTTATTTATTTATTATTTATTTATGATAGACATAGAGAGAGAGGCAGAGACACAGGAGGAGGGAGAAGCAGGCTCCAGGCTGGGAGCCCGACGTGGGACTCGATCCCATGACTCCAGGATCATGCCCTGGACCGAAGGTAGGCGCTAAACCGCTGAGTCCCCCAGGGATTCCCCCATCCTACATTTCATAATATGTAGGGCCTAGAATTGTGAACACTTTTGAGATAGTTGGCTTAGTCACATAAAGTTAACACTAAAAATTTTAATAATTTTTCAGAATATTTAACAATTTAAAACAACATAAACTATTAATATGTGATCTGGAATTTACAAATTAAAGCCGAATTCCCTACCTGAAGTTGAGTCATTATTGATTCTTTTGATCCAAACAAAATGAACATTTCAGAACACTAAGGCACAAATTAGTCAAGTAAGTTCAATTTCCCTTATTTTCTCTACTAAGTGGGAGACAAAAATATTCATATAAAAACTATGTGTTATTCTGTGTGATGGTAATATGTCAGACACAGTGGTGTTCACCAACCCAATTCATTCAGCCCACTATTTTATTGGTAATTTTTCATCCAGGGAAAGCAAAGTAGCATGATTCCAATAATGAGATGAAAACAAATCACTGAGTGGGGCTGTTAGGAATATTTTAAAGAGTGGCCAGAGTCTGAGGCAACTGAGTGGCTCAGAGATTGATCACCTGCCTTTGGCTCAGGTCTTAATTCCGGGTCCTGGGATTGAGTCTGGAACCAGGTTCCCCAAAGGAAATCTGCTTCTCCCTCTGCCTGTGTCTCTGCCTCTTTCTGTGTCTTTCATGGATAAATAAATAAAATCTTAAAAAAAAAAAAGGTGGCCAGATTCCACTGGCATACACTTAGGCTTTTGCACTAGGCACTTTATCTTTTTTTTTTTTTCTCATCTTTTCCTTTCTTTATGCTTAGAATAATGGCAGGTTACCCAAAGCTCATCAGCCATTCTATGAATAGGAGAGTAAAATCCACATGTTAAATAAAGATGGCAGAGCAGGAAGACAGACTACACTAGGGCCTTTAATGGTATTGATCAGGTGTTGTATTCTTAATAGGAATTTACAACAATACCACCAACAACAAAACACCTAAGAGAGAGGTGGAGTATGAAAGAGACTCATAATGAAGAATTTCTTTAATGTTTCCCTTCTTTCTTTGCAGTCTTTCTTTAAGACAGAGCAACATCATAGAATAATACGTTCCAAAAATATTCAATATTTATAGCTAATGTATTCAATATGCTTTCCATAAGGAGAAAAATCATCAATGATAGGATTATACAATTACCTCCCCAAGATTTTCTGTTCTCTGATTATTCAGCAAGGCACTATTATAGGTAACACTGAAAAGATCATTTGCACATGGAATTAAAATTACTAAACCATTAATTGATATTAGAAAGATGATCCTGGATTATGCGAGTGGGCCTGATATAATCACACAAATCCTTAAAAGTCAAGAAAGAAGACAGACTAGTCAAAGACATGAGGCTAGAGAGATTTGACGAATGAAAGGAATTTGACCCACTTTTGCTGATTTGAAGATGAAGGAATGAGACCAATTGCCAAGGAAACCTTTGGAGGCTGAGAAGAATCCTTGCTATCTAGTCAACAGCCAATTAGAAAACAGAGATTCTTAGCCCTGCAACCACAGGAAGTGAATCCTAGAAACAATTTGCATAAACCTAACAGTGGATTTTCCCCTTGAGCCTGGAGGGAGGAACACAGACCTTGGAACCTTGATTTTGGCTTCTGAGACCCAAGACAGCTAGACTTCAGATCTACCTAACTGTGAGATCATGCCTGGTTGTTTTAATCTTTTAAATTTGTGGTTATTTATGGCAACATTATGAAACTAATAGTCATGGTAACATAAAAGAGCCTGTTTAGGGAATTTGCAAAAATTCCCTAAAATTATCCTGAAATATTATACTTTCAAAAGGATATTTCCATGAAATATTATCCTTTCAAAAATTATTTTCATCAAGTTATAATACAGAGGTCAGAGATCAGAACTCTCAAAAATTACTACTAGGAACTAAGTGTTTTAATTGAGGAAAGGAAAACAAAGGTCATGAGATGCAGAGTGGACAACGTGTGGCACTATGGATGGTTCTCATTGAATGGGCTTCTCCACCTGAAGTATGAAAAATAAATGCCATGAACCTACACTACTTTATAGTTTTCACATTTGTCAATTTCTTTTTTTTTTTTTTACATTTGTCAATTTCTTAAGAAACTTTTTAAAAGATTTTATTTATTAGAGAGAAAGCACAAGCGGGGAAAGGGGCAGAAAGAGAGGGAGAAGTAGACTTCCCATTGAGCATGTAACTGGATGCAGGGTTCAATCCCAGGACCCTGGAATCATGACCTGAGCCAAAGGTGTATGTTTAACTGAATGAGCCACCCAGGTGCCCCGATTTCTTATGAAATTTTATATAAATTAACATAATTTTGACAAAACTGATTTTACTAACATTTTACATTGTTGTAACTCTTATTTGAATTGTAATGTTTACTGGGACATACAGGGAATTTATAATTACATATTTTTAAGTAGATTGTGGGGGGGGGCACCTGACTGACTCATTTGTTAGACCAAGTGACTCTTGATATTAGGGTTGTGAGTTCAAGTCCTACATTGAACATGGAGTTTATTTAAAAAAAATAAGTAGATTGATCAAGACTGTATAATCCCATCTGTTCACTCTTTTTATTATTGTGTTGAAGTGCTGTTCTCTTTTTTAAAAAAGTGTAGAGTGCAGTTGAAATGAAAGGATTATAGTTTATGAATTGTTCATGTATAGTAGTAATATGTTCAATCTAAAAGTATTAACTAAATAACCATTATATCCTATTATTTTTATGCATAAATTTACCTATATTGCCAAAACACAATTCATAATTTGAATATGTGAAATTGTTTTACACATCTACACAAATTAAGACTACAATATGATTATTAAATTTCACCCCTAAATATCTTAGTAGGTGATTAAATAATAGTAATACAGAATATAGTTAGTAGTATCAGCCATCATTTCATCACCCACTCATAGTCTGAACACATATTGAATAAGGAGTCAGTGTTTTAGTGATCTGAGCTCCTCAAGCAACTAACAAAGTACCTAATACATAGGCAAATAAAAATGTGGTTGGAATGATCCCTATCTTAATATTTATAAAATTTAAACAAGAACATGGCCAAAGATATTTGTATATCTGAGGAGATATGCTTTGCTGTTTTGATCAAATTTTCAAAATAACACTGAAAAGTCAAAATTACATTTAATTCCCAATAACTTGACATCTTTCATTCTCTAAACAAATATTATGTGAGTATTTACCATGCAGCAAGTATTGTTCAAGACTTTTAGGATATGGAAATGAACTGATAGAGTCTTTAAGAATGTCCTAGACACACTAGAACATTTTGCAGGTAGAGTAGCTGAAAATGCCTATTAGAAATTTATTCAGCATCCAGCAAAGGGCACAAGAGGAAGTTCTTAATTCAAGGTAATTAATTTGTTATTTGCCTGCTTGCTTGCTGGAGGAAAATCAGTGAAATTGGCCTAAAGGAAATGTCATGTGGTATTATTGTTTAATTATTCTGAAATGGGAAATGAAATATTTAATATGGATACATTAAAATTATTTTATGATGAGCAAATTAAATGTTTTTGCATTAAGGCTTTTTTTAGTTTTATTTTTTTAAATATTTTTGAGGTGAAATTTGAATTTTATTTTTTGAAAGCATTTATTGAATGTTTGTTTCAAGTTTTTATTTAAATTCTAGTTAGTTAACATATACTGTAATAATTGGTTTCAAAAAAAAAGAGTAGAGTTTAGTGATTCATCACTCACATGTAACACCTAGTGCTCATAACAAGTACCTTTCTTAATACCCATCACCCTTTTAACCCATCTCCTTTCCACTTTTCTTTCTAATGACAATGTACTCATGTTAATTATGAACTTTTAAAGAAAAGTAAGTGATAAAAGAGAAGTGAGTTGTATTTTTTGTTATTGAACAGAGAAAATATGTTTTAGGCAGGAGCAACTGAAGGTGCAATTTGCAGGGAAAATTCATGGAACTTTGAACAAAGACAAGTAGTTCAGTAGAGCCAGAGCAGAGAGTTTTTGTAGAGAATAGTGACAAGGGATGAGTCTGAGAAGCAAGCAGGAGCAAGATCACAGTCTCAAACATGTTGCCAAAAAGTATTTTATTTAAAACTAGACTGTGAGAAGCCAATGACACATAAATTGCAGAGGACTGACCATATTTCCATTTAAGAATAATCACACTGGCAGCAACATAGAAGATGGTCACAAAGGGAGGCCAGAATTTGAGTACACAAATGAAAAGAGATAATGAGCACTACTAGCCTTAGCCCAATGCCAGTGGACATTGGGTGGAGGAGAGAGCTTCAAAAAAGATTTAAGACATAAAGTTGGCAAGACTTTCTGATTGATTTGAAATGAAGGTGAGGAACAGCAAAGAAAAATTTAAGAACCACCCTAGTTTTCTGGCTACCGAAACTTAAGTCATCATCTATACTTGCAATAACTACTAATTGAGATGAAAAAAATCTTATATATACTTTTCAGAATTAACCTAAACATTTCTTAATGAGGTTTGCCTATAAATTATGCTTACTTCTATTTTCCTTTCTAGCACTCAAAAGCAGTAACTTTGCTTTTCATGTAATCACCGTGTAGGTACCATGAGAATATTAATTGTAGCATATTTCCTTCAATAAGCCTTTCTCATGTTTGGATATTTCAAAAACAGTTTGTGATATTGGATAAGAAATAAAAAGATATCATAAATTCTGAGTGCCACTATGAGATGTAAATATACAGTTTGTACATTCCAGCTAGATTTTGAAAATGAAAAAAATAATATTTTTTCCACATACATTGCCTACTGATTTGCAGCAGTGGTAGTTCATGCAAAAAGCTAGTATGGAACACATTGGAGATTACTTTTCTACAATCCTGTGGAAAGAATGCTGGAAGTATATGATTTGTACCAAAGCTGGAATCATTTTCCTGATGATACTATTCAAGAAAGTCTAAAGGCTGTGCATTTTCAGAGTAGTCAGTAAATATGGGTGGTACAAATCACTTATTCCTAGTAAGAAGGTCACAAAACGTGCTATCTTCATGATTTCCAATAATATTTTAAGTCATCAAAATAACATATTTGTAGAAAAATAATATACATAAAAGCAAAGCAGGGTGAAAGAAACCGAAATCACTTGTGATCCCAATAGCAATTTTATACATATATTTTAGAGAATGTATATGTGTGTGAGCAGGCTGGCTGACCAGCAAAGTCTTCCTGAGCAACGTCTACCATTATAGGGACTATGGGGATCTAACAGGGAGAAGGAATATCTTGATTCTAGAATATCAAAGTGGTTAGTCATTGGGGAAGCATATCTGTCATGAAGATATTGGCCAGTCTTGGAGCAACTAGAGGCTGTCAATCAGGGATCTTTCCCACAGAAGTTTCCCTTAAAAGGAAATATAAGCAGGACCCTTCACAGCCGTCTCTTGCTTCACATCAGTCCTGTTCTCCAACTGTGTTTGGAAAGCATCTCCTCCATAGTTCTTGTGGGTCTGTGTTTTTGAGGGCAAACTTAGATTTAGTGGGGAGAAGTACATCCAACATTGCTGCAAGTGGTACTTTTTATATTAATCATCTCCTTCCTCAACTATCAATACTAATTTCCCCCCATCTTAACTATTACCACAGCATATTTGGCTTCATGACATAGAACCTAGACATAATAGTACACAAGAAAATGTACTATTCCTTGCTCAGAATTTACTAAGAATTTCAAGACCTTCACAGCAGGGAACTAAATCAAGCATGAAGTCCTTCTAAGTACAGGATGCTTCATGAAGCTGGCACTGTTGTGGCCCAAACCTAAATTTCTAAAGGGATTGAGGCCTTGGTAATCACTCCTTTCTCTGGCTGAGGTGCCATATTCATTCATTCCCAGTTACTATTGGGTATGCGCCAAATTTTATCTTGAAAATGTATAATAAATTACTGAGTTGAACATAGGGAATTGGATTAATATTGAGATTGTAGATGGGGGAATGGTTAACTGGAGATTAGAATTCACTAAATTATAGAAATGAGGAAATCTACCTTTTTTTTGGGGGGGGGAATCTACCTTTAAGAAAAGTCTATGCCAATTGAATTATATCCTTTCTTATTTTTTTCCAGTTTTTTTCCTTTTCTTTTTAGAGAAAGTATGGAGTGGGCATGTGGCTGGGGTAGGGTAAGGGGCAAGGAGCAGAGAGAGAAAGAAAAGAGATTCCTAAGCAGGTTCCATGTTCAGTGTGGACCCTCACATGGGGCTCGATCTCAGGATCCCAAGATCATGACCTGGGCTGAAATCAAGAATTGTCTGTTCAAACAACCGAGCTACCCAGACATCCCTGAATTGTACTCTTTTAACTGTAAATTATTTTGTTTCCTTTCAAACTTGATCCTTCTATTTCCTGAAAAGACCTATGATTTCTGAAAAAATATATACATATTGAAGTTTTGTGATTAAACATAAACTAATTGAGTTGAAAATTGCTGTTTAAAGGTTTTATGTTCTAGGAAGAGTTGATAGTTTGTGAATAAAAAAAATGAAAAGATGCTTATTGGAAAATATGAGATTTATTTGGCAAAAAATAAAAACATCTTAAAAAACGAATATGCACTGTCCAGTAATAATAATAAGTATTCACAAAGCACCTTCTAAGCACTAGGAAAATTCTAATTGCTTTGTATATATTTGATCATCCGAAGATACATGTCCCCATTTCATGGATGAAGAAACAGAATTAATAAATCTATATGAAAAATCAATGTTATAGACTTAATTTTAAGATTAGTTATAGATCAGTAAAATTAATGTGTTGCTATAAATTAAATTGCTTTGAATACCTTATGAATTTTTATTATAATTTTTTAAAAAGATTTTATTTATTTATTCATGAGAGAAACACAGAGAGATGGAGACATAGGCAGAGGGAGAAGCAGGCTCCCTGCAGGGAACCTGTTGCAGGACTTGATCCCAGGACCCCCAGGATCATAATCTGAGCCAAAGGCAGATGCTCAAACACTGAGCCACTCAGGTGCCCCAATTTTTATTATAATTACACTCAAAAAGAGAAATATACTCCTATGTTTGATTAGAGAGGTCATATTTCAGGAAGTAGATACTCTAAGTTTATGCATAATGCCAGCACCCAGGAAAAGGCTGCCTGCTGTAAAGTTGTTCATTTTTGTTTTTCTTTTAAATAGTAGCTTTATTGATATATGATTTACATACTGTGAATTTCACCACTTCAAAGTATACAATGTCAATAGTAGTAGTAATGTATTCAATGTTTAGTATATTCATAGAGTTCTGCAAACATCACTACCTAATTTTGGAATATTTTCATCACCCTAAAAAGAAATTTCACACCCTTTAGCAGTGACTCCTCTAGGTTTTCCTCATTACTCTTATTCAACTGATAAGTTTTCAAAACTTAGAAAAGCCATATTGAAACTTAACCTAAGATTTCATTTTTCTGTTTATTTGTGTTTAAGCTGTGAAAGACTTGCTTTAAGAAGTTTATGAGAATTTTGCTTCTGAGAGAATTATAATGCCAAATATCGAGAGTTTGATATGAATGTTAATTTAAATGTGTTATACTAGATATTGTAATAAAATTAAGTTTTTTTTTTTCCTCAGGTAGCATGTTAAAAGATTGGGCTGCTTATAAATTTTAATCCTTTAAAATGACTCTGCATTGAATTTATTTATTTTTTATTTTTTTTTATTCATGAGAGACACACACAGAGACAGAGGCAGAGACACAGGCAGAAGGAGAAGCAGGCTCCATGCAGGGAGCCCGACGTGGGACTCGATCCCTTGCCTCCAGGATAACACCCTGGGCCAAAGGCAGGCACTAAATCGCTGACACACCTGGGCTGCTCTCTGCATTGGATTTTTATGAACTGTGCATTTCCCAGAAAACATAAAAGACATTGAGAGTTCTGTCGTTTTTCTGTGCTTCTCCTTTTGCCTTTCAGATCAGGAGATCATGACTCTCCAAAAATCCCGGGGGTGCTCTTTATTTGGGGGATGGAAATAGTAATAGTAAATATAGTAATAGTAAATGGTATAATTTTAAAATTGTAATAAATTATTTCCATCCCCAAAACTACCATTGAAACTACCCTTATAGATTTACAAAGAAACAGTTTAAGGTTGGTGTGACTGGGGGATGGGCACTGAGGGGGGCACTTGGCAGGATGAGCACTGGGTGTTATGCTATATGTTGAAAAATGGAACTCCAATAAAAAAATAAAAATAAATAAATAAAATAAAAGTACTCATGAGAAAGAAAATCGTCATACGTTGTGATAGTAAAGAAGAAAAAAGAGGCAATCAAAAGATAGGAAGTCAAATTCAAAGCATTCTTGTAAGATCAACATACATAATAATTTATCACACTTTTTCCAGTATATTTTAAGATGAATATAGATTTCAGATATACCCTACCTGATGCATATTGTTATTTTTGGAAAACGATGGCATATTTCATCATGGCCTCAAGAATATCTGAAATTCAAGGTGAATGTGGGACCAATCCCTCAATTTTTTTTTTCAATCCCTCAATTTTATAGTGAGTTCTAGTATAAAAAGTGCCCTTTGGTACTCAAGTGACTCTTTGTACCTCATATTATTATCAATGTTTCTCTCTATATCATACATAATAAGTTAGATATTCTTTTATGAGTTTTCTACTCAGAGTATTTGGGTCTATTGAACTTTATTTCAACACTTATAGACTTGCTACATTCAAATATTTATAATTTATCTACTTTTAGTCAGTTGATGTTCAGTTACTCAAATATTCAAGATAAAACTTAAGAAGCTAAGCTTAACATACATTATTTCTAAGGTCTAGGGAAGTACAGGCGATTAGAGAATACTAACAATCTTAACCTTCAGCATAAGAATTACCCCGGTACACTATCATGATTTTTTCTGAGCTGAGAGTAAGGGAAGGGGGACAGTGAGATAATTTCTAATCTAAACAGCTCCTTTGAGCAGAAAGGACATTGTATAGGAATAGAGGCATGAAGAGGGTGCCGAAATTCCCCGCTTCCTCTGTAGTTGCTTAAAAAGTTTGCTATACCCATGGATATCTTTATCATTGGTCACCTGAGTGGGTAAGGTGGAGTGCAAATGGATGTGGCCTAGATGATCAGAGAGCAGGAGAGTTTGGGTGGGCCACTAGAAGGATTCATCTTATAGAGGCATGAACCTTGGGGGCTCCACGCATTCACAATACAGGAGATTGAGCAAGCCATGAAGTGAATTCACTCACAATGCTAGAATTCACACTACCATGAATTCCAGCTAGGAATGCCTAGCTTCTCCAAGTAAGCCTCAAAATGAATCAGAAACAGAGCAAAAATAAGTCTCAGCTAATGCAGAAAGGGAAGTTTTGGAAAATCAGTGGTAATATGATAGCAAATGGAACATATGGGCAGATCTCTCAACAAATATGTCCAAGGAGAATAAAAATTGCCAGATAACAATAGAAAACTAGTTCTTCATTTTTCTTTTAAAAACTAGCATGAAAAAGACAGAAAAGAACCAAATTTTAAAGAAAATCTTATTCAACATACAGAAAAAATTTCCTCATAGAGATTTGTTGATAAAATGCACTCAATAAACAGGAACTCAAAGTTGAAAAGAAAAATTATTAAAGCCGGTAGAGCACAAAGCAGAACTTACACAGAACTGATAAATGATTAGACATACAAGGAAATGAATTGATGTAGCTGAAAATAGACTCACTGACAAAAAAGAAAATAGAAATTTCTAAAATGGAGTAGTTTAAAGAAATTAGGACTAGGATAACAGATAATGAGAACAGGAGAAAAAATCATCCCATTTAAAGATAATTGGTGTTTCTAGATACCTTAACTGTGAGAAGGAAACGATTTTAAGATAACGTTTTACTGAAGGGAAATTCATAAAAGAAGGAATTTAAATTTAAAGCCTACAAGAGCACACCGGGAAGTGATACAGATAATTGACACTGAAACATATCCATTTTAAGTTGCAGAACATCAGGATAAAAAAAGAATGTAGGCAACCAGTCAGGGAAAAAAAAAATACACTTTTGTTGGTAAAATTCAAGCTGGGCCCAGATCTCCTGTGAGTGCCAATCAGTTCCAGAAGATAAATGAGCCACCAGCACATTTCTCAGATAAATAAAATATGACCCCATTTTAACCAAGATGTTGTCAACTATAAAAACAGAATACATACATTGTCAAACCTGTAAAGTCAAAAAACAAAATCTAACACCCATTGGTCTTTCTTGAAGACAAAATCCAGCCAAACAAAATACTTGCAGAGAAGGAAACAAAGGACTAAATGAGATTTCTTCATAGAAGACAAATGGATCATGTCTGAAAAGTTCTGAGACAAAGTGTGAAATATAAATTTTCTACTTTTTTTTTAACTGAATAAAGGCAACACTCAAACATTCACAAACATGCAGAAACTCATGCAGAAACACCTGCAAACTACTTTCACAAATATTTTTTAAAGATATATTTACTTTAGAAAGAAAGAGAGAGGTTGGGCCAAGGGAGAGGGAGAGAGAAAATCCCAAGCTGACTCCCCACTGAGCACAGAGCCCATGGCGGGTCTCCATCTTACCACCCTGAAATCATGATCTGAGTTGAAATCAAGAGTTGGGCACTTAAGGGACCCAGGTGCCCTTGCACTCACAGATATTAAAAACAAAGCAAAACAAGAAACAAATTAGACAATTAAATCAAATGAACTAAGGAGATGAATGTGACAAAATAACCTGTGACTAGAGCAGCTTTATCAGAGACTGATGGATGTGTTGAATTATCGTGAGAGGTCAAACATGCTCTACCAAGGAAAACTAAGAAATGTGAAGACTTTGACATTAAATTTGGTATCAATGAAGTAATGGAAAAAAGTCAGAAATATTCTGGCAATTTCTTATAAGTATGGGAATAATTTTCAAATAGGTGTGGATGAAGTAATGTAGATCCTGAAGCAATCTCTATTTGGCTTTATATGGTGAAAGGACTTTTAAATCTATTTTTAAATATAATTTAAATTAAACAACTGTGGAAATTAAAGTTGTAGCAGAAAAATTTAACAGAAATGATGAAAATTATAAGATAATGGATGGAAATGTGGGAGGAAATTTAGGTGAGCTAATTCTCTGATCTCTCAAAGAGGATTCAATCCTAATTCAAATTACGTAGCTTTTTATATTAAAAAAAAGATAATGTCCCAAACTCTTAGTTTTTTTTTCTTCATTAATCTACTTTCTTTTAACTTTAGAGGAAAGTTTAAGAAAAAAAAATTGTATATGAATAATATAAATTTGTGTCTGACATTCACTATGCCTTTCAGTATTACTTCAGACTCTTTTATGCTTCAAATCCCAGTAAAAATATGTTTTATTAATATAACATGTATCTTATAATTACTCCCTAAGAAAGAACAACTTAAATAGGATGCATGTGAATACCTCATTGGGCAGGTGATTTCAGGAAACAATGGTGATTCACACAGGAGAAAAATAGAACTAAAGGGAAGGCCAAAACAAGATATATTATTATTTATACCCTATGGACTTTTAATGGCGTGTTCCCAGATAACTAAGAAGTGGATTAAAGTCCGTCTCAAGACCAGGGAGCTAAAAAAGAATGCACTGATCCATCAGCAACCATTCCATATTTTTTTTTTAAAGATTTACTCCATAATGCATCTCCATTAATTCTTCTCCACTTTGTAAATGTAAGGCAGCCAGATTGTACTTAGAGTGATTATCTGTACTGGTTTTCCTGGGACTGAGGGGTTCCTGAGGGACTTTTGGTGCTAAAAACAGGAAATACTAATAAATACTAGAATTGGTTGGTCGGGTTATCTTAGTTATATCTTACCTCATGCCTTAGTGTCTACAGAGAAGCCACATGGTGAAGGCAAAAGTTATATTATGTGGACTGAGGCAAGATTCTTTATGTTCAGCAAGTCCCTTCAGTGGCTGAAATAAGAGAAAAGAAAACAGAGAGCTCCTGCAGTGGTATATAGAAACAGGCCACATTTGTAACACTAAGACATCTTATTCTTTCAGTAATTCTAGCTCTCATGTTACAAATGTGTCCCGCAATACTGGGAGAAAAAATTGCCAGTACTTCTTGGAGGTATGAGTACTGTCTGTCAAAGATAATGCCTTAAAGATAGTATCCAACCACATTTTTTTTAAGTTTTATTTTTTTAAGTGATCTCTATACCCAATATGGGGCTCAAACTCATGACTCCAAGATCAAGAGTCTCATACTCTTCCAACTGAGCCAGCCAGGCAGCCACAATTCTTGAATGACTCAAGACAAAGCAGTTGGTGAAAAAACAACAGTTCATACTTGTAGGTGACTGGGAAATCTGCATGATTTTACATGTAATGTGCACATACCTTTCATTGTTGTATGACCTAATTCTGAATGCACCATTTTTATTATACAGTCAACTTATGCTGCGACTACTTGACTTTATGGCTCAGTGATCCTATAATGTCAAATTGGTGATGGGCAGCTGTGGTCACCTGATGTCCTAAAGACATGCTTAATTTGGATCTAGTGGCATGTGAGGAGCTGCCATTCAAACTAGAATAATTTACTACCACAGAAACCAAGACCTCTTCTTCCAACCATCAGATTCTTTTTTTTTTTAAACCATCAGATTCTTGAGTTAGAGTTTTCTCTTTTCTTTTTTTTAGATTTTATTAATTTATTCATGAGAGAGAGAGAGAGGCAGTGACACAGGTAGAATGAGAAGCAGGCTCCCTGGGAGGATCTCAACACAAGACTCAATCCCAGGACCCCAGGATCACGACCTGAGCCAAAGGCAAATGCTCAACCACTGACCCACCCAGAAGCCTCTTTCAGTTAGACTCTCTAATTAGGAAATAATGAGTTTTTAATTTCTTTCAGATTCCCTACCTTGTTCATAGGACAAGATGACTTCACTGGTGAATTCAATCAAACATTATAAGAAGAATACCAATCCTTCTCAAACACTTCCAAAACATAGATTTGAAGCAAAAGCTTCCAAACTCATTTAACAAGGCCAGAATTATCTGATACCAAAGCAAAACAAGGACACTATAAGAAAATAATATTATAGGTCTATATCCCTAATGAACATGCACCAAAATCCTCCATAAAATATTATCAAACCATATTCAACATTACATTAAGAGGATCATATATCATGAACAAGTAAAATTTATGCAAGTGGACACAAGGATAGATTGACATCTGCAAATCAATGAATTTGTTACACCACATTAACAAAATGAAGGATAAAATCAGATCATCTCAGTAGATGTAGCTGAAAAGCATTTGACAAACTTCAACATCCATTTATGATAAAAAACTCTCAACAAAATGGGTATGGAAGGATAATACCTCAACATAGTAAAGGTCATATATGACAAGCTCACAGCTCACATCACTCTCAATGGTGAGAAGCTGAAAGGTATACCTCTGTGATCAGGAACAAGACAAGGATGCCCACTCTTGCCAATTTCATTTAACATACTATTGGAAGTCCTAGCCAGAGAAATTAGGCTAGAACAATAAATAAAAGGCATCCAAATCAGAAAGGAAGAAGTAAAAATGTCTTTGCAGATGCCATGATATTGTACATATAAAATCTGTAAAACTTTACCAAAAACTGTTAGAAGTAGTAAATAATTTCAATAAAGTTGCAGGATACAAAATGAATATTCAAAGATAAGCCATGTTTCTACACACTAACAAAAACTATAAAAAAAGAGAAATTAAGAGAAAGATCCCATTTACAATTACATCAAAAAGAATAGAATTAACCAAGGAGGATACATTGAAGAACTGTTTCAAATCAAATCTTGAGCAACTTTTCATGAGTTGGTTGGTTATTTGAATATCTTCCCTGGAAAATTTCTGTTTAGCTCCTTTGTCCATTTTTAAGATTAGATTCTTTGTAGTTTTGAATTGAGTTGTATAAGTTCTTCCTATACTTTGGATATTAGCCACTTATCCCATAAATAGTTTGGAAATATTTTCTCCTATTCCATAGGTCGCCTTTTATTTTGTGGATTTTTTTGGCTATGTAAAAGCTTTTTAGTTTGATGTGATTACAGTTGATTTTTGCTCAGTTGCTTATGCCTTTGGAGTTAAATCCAAGAAATAATTGCCAAGACCAAACGTCAAGAAGCTTCTTCCTTATGCTTTTCTCTAGGGGCTTTATGATATCAGGTCATACATTAAATAAGCAATTAATTTCAAGTGAATTTTTGAGTATTGGAGGTTAAGAACCCAATTTGATTTTTTTCTATGTATTTATCCAGTTTTCTCAACAGAATTTATTGAAGAGATTAATTTTTCCTTTTGAAAATAGAATATCAAAAGCAGACTGCCTGGATGGCTCAGTTGGTTGTCTGATTTGGGTCATAATCTCAGGGTCCTGAGATTGAACCCAACATTGAGCTCCATGCTCAATCGGGACTCTGCTTCTCCTTCTCCCTCTGACTCTCCCTTGTACTCTCTCTCTCTTTCCAACAAACAAATAAATAAAATATTTAAAACAATATCAAAGAGATATCTGTACTCTCATGTTTATCATGACATTATTTATACTATGCAAATTGTGGAAACCTTGAGGTGTCTGTCAATGGATGAATGGCTAAAGAAGATGTAGCATATGTATAGGATGGAATATTACTCAGCCATAAAAAGGAAATTCTGCTATTAGTGACAATGTAAAAGGACCTTGAGGGTATTATGCTAAGTGAAATAAATCAGACAAAGACTAAATAATATATGATATAACTTACATATAGGATAAAAAAAAAAAAACTTGTAAAACCAGAGTAGCATACTAGTTACCAGAGACTAGGGGGTGGGGGATTAGAGAGCTGTTATTTGAGAGCACAAAATTACAACTAGTAGATAAATAAGTCTTGAAGATCTAGTGCATGGCATTGTGATTACAGTCAACAATACTGTATTATAAACTTCAAAGTTGCTAAGAGACCCATGACTTCAGCAGTTGAGGGGTGTGCAGACTATTGTCTATGGGTTCTCAAAACTACCCTTTCCTCTGTGTGCATTCTTTTATACCTCTGGGCCAAAAGCCAGCAAATTCTATTTTTTAGAATATTGCTAGCTGGATTTCTCTTACTTTCTGTCAATGAGAAGTACCGGATAGAATTTGGAAGGAAGTAAGAAGGAAAAGAATATTATTTTGCTGCCTCTTTTGGCTTCTGCAAGCACCTCAGGCTGTGATAATAGCAATACTCTAAGGGCACAATAAGGTGTTCTACCCATGGTGTTTTTGGTATGGAATTCCTCTCCTAAGAGAGGGCTATGCAGAGTGCAGTGGAGGCAGAGAAAGGTAGGCGAGTTCTGCAACTATACTGAAATTCTCTGAGTATATGCTTGAAATGGGTGAATTTTATAATATGTAACCTATATTTCATAAAGCTGATTTTTTTTAAAAGGTGATTTCAGACAACAATGGATGTCAGTAACAGAATAGTTTAGCAGTAATGGAAAAATGGGCTCCTAGTTTTTGCTTAACAGCAAAACATGTTTCTAACAGTAGCAGAAGCAGAGAGAGTGCTTGCACCTCACTGTCAGCAGCTCTAGGGCCAAAGTGGTCACATGACTTACAGTCTAAAGGCAGTGACAATTTCTTGATCTATAAAGAAACAACTCTCCAGGTCGCCTATATAGCTCAGCGGTTGGGCTTCTGCCTTCAGCTCAGGGCATGATCCCAGGATCCGGGATGGAGTCCCACATGGGGCTCCTTCTAGGAAGCCTGCTTCTTCCTCTGCCTGTGTATCTGCCTCTCTCCCTCTCTCTCTCTCTCTCTCTCTCTCTCTGTCTCTCATGAATAAATAAATAAAATCTTAAAAAAAAGAAACAACTCTCCTCTTCCCTCAACACCTTTAGCCATTCATCACTCTTGTAACCAATAGTCAGCTATGAATTTCTCTGTACTTAAATACTGAATGGTTTCCCTTTATTGGAATGGACTGAATCAAGTAAGGGGTTTTGTTGTGTGATGAATCACATTGACTAAATGCATGCTGACTACTAAAGAAGGTTTTCTGCCAGGCAAATAATTTGATGAAGAAGAGTTTAGAAACATTTCTGAATAAAATCCACAGTTCTAGTTACAATTGCCAAAATCTCTGACAATCCACAAAATAATTAAAAAATGTGTCATCATCATAAGGAAAGTGACATGGGTTCTCTGCATAAAACCCTTTTTTTCCCTTTAAATTAGTAAGTGGAGATTTCTAATGAAGCACGGCCACAGAAAAACAACAGAAAATGGAAATGATTCCTATATTCTCATAGAATATGTGGATATCTTTATAAATAAAACATGAAATTTAAACAGTGAGAATCAAAAATGCTGAGAAGGCTTCATATGATGCTCAAAGAATATGGAAGTGAGGTGAAAATGTTATAACAGGTCAAAAATAAAAATAAAAATTCACTGAAGAGAATGAATGCCCATTATAAGTGGAAAAAGCTAGATAGTCATAAGTAGTTATAAGAATGATGATCAGAAACAGAAGAATGTAAATATGATAGAAGGAATGGTAGACTTAAAATGAGGATATCTAACAAGAATTATTAGTATTTTAGGAAGAATTAAGCAAATGAAACATTAAAAATGTAGAGTCAAAAGTACAAGTTTAAGAAACTTTTCTGAAAAAAAAAAGACAAATTGAATGTGCAGACTGAAGGGGCTCATAGATTTCTGAGAAATAATGATACCTAACATTCATACCTAACATTTTAAATCAAAGCATTTTCTGTTAAAGATGTTAGAATTCAAATACAAAGAAAGAATCCTAGGAGTCGGCAAGGGTAAAAAATCATGTTTCCTACTAGTGTGAAATAGCAAGTTGGATTCGACTTCTTCACAGTAGTATTCAATGCAAGATGACAGTTTGATCAGCATCTAAGATATGCTGAGAGGAAGAAAATGTGATGCAATAATTTTAAAATCAAACTATCTTTTGGTTATAAAAAATAACTTTTGAGTATAAAGTATGCACAAAGTTATGCCATTTATTAGTAACAAGGTCTGAAACTCTTGGAAGAGAAGGCAAGATGATAATAAAATAAAAGAAAGGGGTGAATGGAGCTGAAATCAATTGACTGGATAAGGAGAACTAAGTGATGTTTTTTGGATACACAGAAGTAGACACTCATTTCCACCCACCTCCATTCTTGCCAAAATACACTAAGATTAATTTTTACTCAATGAGAACCAAAGCAATGTAAGTGAGGTGGCCACAATGATCACAATAAAAATAGTAAGAGTACTTAGCCAGCTTCTTTTGGATTCCAGAGTCCCTAGATTTTTACCCATATAAGGAGTTGACAAAATACGAAAAGCTCGATTCTTGCCATGCTTACAGCTTTTTCAGACTCGAATCATCCAATATCATTCAGAAAGAACTTTATACAACTTGGATTGTGGTTTTCCCTCAAACCAACCAAAATCTAGTCCACATTCTTTTCTAGAGACATGATATTGGAAACAGAAATCCTATTTATTCCCAGTCCACATCCTCTTCCATTCCCTCTACTCCTCCGCTACCAAGACAAAGACAGAGACAGATATAAAGATGGAAATTCCACACTAAGCAAATCTATCTTCTTGCAAAATGTTACTCAGACTACTTCATTTGATTTCTCCATACAGTTATTGTTCTTTATAGCTTTTTTTCTTTCCTGACAATGGATTTGTGCCAGTACCACACTGTCTTGATGACCACAGCTTTGTAGTACAACCTGAAATCTGGCATTGTGATGCCCCCAGATATGGTTTTCTTTTTTTAAAATGTATTACCTTGAAAGTAGTACAAAAGAGGTAATATTTGAGAGTTTCATTAAATATCATAAAATAAACCTATATGTACAAACCTACATAAAATAAATAAGAAGGACAGGTATGAAGAACATGAAAATCAAGACCAATGTGCAGGAAACTGGAAAATAAATTCATGAACTTATTAGTAACTATAATATTTATTCAAATTTTTATTCAAACACTTAAATACGGCACTTAATATATTATATACATGGAAATTATTGTAATGATAAACAAGTTTTCTCCACATTTCAATTGATAAAGGATATTTCTAATAATTTAGTTTCATTAAACTCTGATTTTTCATTCTAATGCTATATAGTTTTCACTTTTTAATCATATTTTTGTTCCCATAAATGGAGTTATTAATCTAAGGCAGAAAGTTATTTCAAAAACCCAAAATATCAGATTATTAAAATTATATATTTTTCTAAGTAAATTTCTTGAAATCATCCATCTCATTGTAATTCTGTTAAAGTAGTATATGTTACAACAAAAATAAGAATGTATAGAAATTATGTATGCAATGCATTTATTCAATAATGAATTCCTATTTAGGGATCTTTCTGTGCCTTTTTAATGGAATATAATTTTTAATAAAAGATAAGCAGAATTGGGATGTCTGAGTGGCTCAGTGGTTGAGTGTCTGCCTTTGGCCCAGGGAATGATCCTGGAGTCCTGGGATCAAGTTCCACGTTGTGCTCCCTGCATGGAGCCTGCTTCTCCCTCTGCCTGTCTCTGCCTCTCTCTCTCTCTCTCTCTCCCTTTCTCTCTGTCTTTCATGAATAAATAATAAAATCTTTTTTAAAATAAGCAGAATTGTATGAACAATATATATTTATATTGGGGAGCCCTAAAAAGTGATTTCATTGCCTACCTTCTAGAAGTAAAATACTGGTGTTTGTCTTTAAAGGAGTCATACCAAAAAAAAAAAAAATAAAAAAAGAATAAAAAAATAAAAAAAATAAAGGAGTCATACTAGGACTAGTTTTTTTTTTTCCTAAGAAGCACTTATAGATAAAAACATAGAATTATTTTAAAAAAAAAGAATAAGGTTTCAAGAATTGGAAGTTATGTAATAGTGATTAATAGACAAAGAAGTATGACAGCTTGATCCTCAAGGGTAAAATAAGCAGGATCCCATTTACCTGTTGTTATCTTAGGAAAGGCTTTGTGCTCATAATCAAGTGGATTAGGGACAAATGAAGAAGTATGGATAAGACAGATGAACTTATTAAATATATTTTTTAATGTGACAACTAACTGTACTAGTCATCTAATTAGTATACTTCCCACCAACCTACTGATGGAAGCATCAGGCATTTTCCCCAAAGCAAAACATTAAAATGATTATCTATTTTTTAAAATATTTTATTTATTTATTCATGAGAGACACACAGAGAGAGAAAGGCTGAGATACAGGCAGAGGGAGAAGCAGGCTCCATGCCAGGAGCCCAATGTGGGACTCGAACCCAAGACCACTGGATGACACCCCCAGCCGAAGGCAGACGCTCAGCCACTGAGCCACCCAGGTGCTCCTCAAAATGGAAGTCATAAGAAAAACATTAAGAAATGAATTTAACTGCATAAAAATGAAATACAACATATCAAATCTTGTGGAATACTGCTAGAAGAATGTAAAAAAAAATTAATAGCAATAATGGCATAGTTCAAGAAAGAGGAAATTGAAGAGCAAAGTAAATCTGAAGCAAGCAGAATAAAAGAAATCATAAAGATAAAAATAGTAACCAATCAAGTTAAAAACAGGAAAATGATAGAAAAAATATGAAACAAAGAGCTGATTCTTTGAAAAGATTCATAAAATTGCGAAACCTCTAACAAGACTGACAAAGTAAAAAGACATGATATGAATATCAGAGTTGGAGAAAAGGATATCACTATGAATTTTGAAGACCTCAAGTTTAATACATGTAAACTCTGAACAACTCTACACACATAAATATGATGTATTAAATTAAATTGTTCAATTCTTTAAAAAAAACACCATGTAATAACCACTGTGAAATAGATCACCAATAAAGGAATTGAATTCATAATTAGCAAACTCCTAAAAAGCAAATCTTCCGTTGTATGTGGTTTCATTAGAGACTTCTGCCAAATATTTAAAGACAGACAAATAAATAACAAGCAGCACAATTAGAAATTAAACAAAAGATATGAAGAGACTTTCACCAAAATGACTGTACAGGTGGCAAACACATGAAAAGATGTTCAATAATATGAGCCATTAAGGAAATAATAACATTTAAAAATTCTAGATAAGATTAGTAGTCTAAATGTTGATATCATAAAATAAAGGCTTTGTCAGTTTGATGTTTGTGTTGTCCAAAGTTAGGCCAACTGCTAAGACCAGTTCAAAAGAAAATTATTCCATGCATCCTCTCATCCAGCAGAATCAACATCTGTATACGCCATGTGCCAATCACTGGGGGAACGCATACTATCTAATACGTGTGTGTGTATAAACCTATACAGGTATTACATATAGTGTAGGCTGCAGAAACGTTACATGTTAAATTCACAGCTTAGGAAAATCTTTCACTGTGAGTTTAAGGGAAGAAAAAAATATCTAACTTATAAATTAAAAGAAACTTACAATAAAAATGATAAGAAAAAGAGATAGACAACCCCACAGAGCAGGTAATGCAATTCTAATGCACACCACTACAGGGACTTTTGAGGAGAAAATGGTAGTAGAACACAATGATAACCATAACTGAAACTGAAAAATAATGAGAATAAAACATGCAATTTTTTAAATGGTCAGTAGAAATCCCCAAAATAACAGAAATTGAAGAAGAACATTATTTTCTGAACATTATTTAAACTGACTTTTTACCAATTGAGAAAATCCTTTTAGCTTAACTTTGTCCCTCAAGCAGTATTTGGATTATGACTGAATTCTTAGGGATGGATAGCTAATTGGTACTTCATTACTCAATATGCTTGCAACCATAATAATATAAATATTGTTTATTGACTTTAATTTTTTTAAGATTTTATTTATTCATGAGAGAGAAAGAGAGGCAGAGTCACAGGCAGAGGGAGAAGCAGGCTCCATGCAGGGAGCCCGACAAGGGACTTGATCCCAGGTCTCCAGGATCAGGCCCTGGGCTGAAGGAGGCGCTAAACCACTGAGCCCCCTGGGCTGCCCTAAAAGTCTATTTTTAGGCCAAGAGAAGATGTTAGGTTTAAAGGATAAAATGAAACACCAAGAACTGTGAAAGAAAAAAGTGAAACTAATGCAAAGCAGATTGTGAAGAAAATTGGTAGAAAAGAAAGTTTAAGTATATTATTGATATGAAGAATAATTGTTAGAAAATCTGAAACAATAAAACAGTCGTCATAAACAGAGATGAAGGAGATGACCTGAGCAAATTTAACGTTTATATTTGATATTAAGGGCAAAATAAGTGTTATGAAATTAATATATTCAGAAAATAAAATATTATTTTGTAAAGGAAATAACCAAAATATAAACAATTTTAAATAAATAACCTGAAAAGGAGACTTAGAAGTGAAGGAATGGTATGGGACTGTTAATTTTCATTATGGCATCCTTTAATGTGATTTCCTTACTGTGCATATATCAATTAATAAAAACAAATATTTTAAAAGAATAAGTTTGTTTATTTAAAAATTATAGCTGTCTGTAGCATAAGGATGCTTATTGCTGAATTATTATAAAAAAAAGTCTAGAATGCAATTTACCAAACCAGAATCATGCATATAGACATTTTTTCCAGCATCTTTTATGTGTAAAAACATGTTATTTTACTGCTGAATTTGAAATATCACCCACCCAAGGCTCTTTGTTTCTTCCTAGTTACTTGGTTAGCACCTGCTTCTATTCACACACATACATCATGTGAATTACAAGTAAATAAAATAATTGGCCTCAATTAGACAAAATTTCCACCAAGTGGATTGTTGTGCCCTTATTATAACTTCACAGTCTAAATAGCCAAACTCACAACTCAAATGTGCCTTTAATTTAATTAATTAAACTTTTCAGTTAGGAAAATTTTGTTCTTCATAAAATATGATTTCATTAAAGTAACTACAATAAAAAAGAATTACCTTCCATTGGGAATATACAATTAAAAGTAAGATTTAGGGATCCCTGGGTGGCGCAGTGGTTTGGCGCCTGCCTTTGGCCCGGGGCACGATCCTGGAGACCCGGGATCGAATCCCACGTCGGGCTCCCGGTGCATGGAGCCTGCTTCTCCCTCTGCCTGTGTCTCTGCCTCTCTCTCTCTCACTGTGTGCCTATCATAAATAAATAAAAATTAAAAAAAAAATAAAAGTAAGATTTAAATGATTTTAGCATGCAAAGTAAAATGATGCTCATTTCTAATATTTAAGGAACCAAAATCTTTCTGGCTTTACTAAAGGCATCATCAATATTTAAAAATGTGGTCTGTGGAATAAATCATCGAGTTAACTCTATTTAAATTCCCCCTAGTTCATCTAGCAATAGACTATAAGTCACCCTAAATTTTTTCTCTCCAATGGAGAGTGGCTGGTACTTTCAATCCTATGTCATGAAATCCACAATTATATTGTCTGAAATAATTATCCAGGTATTTTTCTTGTTCACTTTGTAAGCTTAAAATTGACCTGTGATGTTTATTTTCACAGCTGGGCAGCATCATACTATACTCCTTTACAAATAAATGTATTACAAATTAAAAGATGTAATTTTCTTTTCTCTTTTATTAATTTTCTATAATTCTTTTCTCTCAATAATAAGTACAATCGGGATCCCTGGGTGGCGCAGCCGTTTGGCGCCTGCCTTTGGCCCAGGGCGTGATCCTGGAGACCCGGGATCGATCCCACGTCGGACTCCCGGGGCATGGAGCCTGCTTCTCCCTCTGCCTCTCTCTCTCTCTCTCTCTCCCTCTCTCTCTCTCTGTGACTATCATAAACAAATAAAAATTAAAAATAATAATAAGTACAATCAAGAGTAATCACTGATCATTTGTTTTAATTTATCAATAACCATTATAATTTCCTAATAAGGATAACTTTGAAAAAATAGATTATTTTTTAAATGACTAAAATGAACAACATAATAAATGAAATATTTTTGAATATTCAAAATGAATATTTTGAAATATTTTTCTTTCTAACTGTAATCATTTAAGCTATGACTGAATATGACTTTTTATTTTTTATAAAACATATACAGAAAAATAGTAAGCTTATAAATAATTAACTATTTTTACCTCACAAGGATCAAGAAAATTAAATAATTAGGTGAAACACTATATTCCATTATCCAACAGGTTAATCAGTTCTATCAAAATTCACAAGTCTTGGGCAGCCCAGGTGGCTCCAGCAGTTTAGCACCGCCTTCAGCCCAGGGCATGATCCTGGAGACCCGAGATGGAGTCCCACGTCGGGCTCCCTGCATGCTTCTTCCTCTGCCTGTGTCTGTGCCTCTGTGTGTGTGTGTGTGTGTGTGTGTGTGTCCCTGATGAATAAATAAATAAAATTAAAAAAAATTCACAAGTCTTAGCTATAATTTTGTAATGCAAATATATATATATGTATTTTAAAGGTTTTCAAATAAATTAAGAATCAAGAGAATTTAACAATATTAATAAAGTACTTATGTTTCTCTTTAAAGTTATACTTGATTTTATTATAATATTTATGAATTTAAAATTCATATTGTTACAAATATATATGCATAATACACCAGTCCTTCTAAATATACAAAGCAAACATTGACCAAATTGATGGAAAAAATAGTAATGCAATAATAGTAGGTGACTTCAATATCCCACTTTTAATAATGGAGAGAATATCCAGACAGATTAAAAAGAAAAAGAGGATTTGAATAACACTATTGGCCATATGGACCTAATAGATATACATAAAGCACTCTACCCAACAGAAGCAAAATACACATTCTTTTCAACTCTATGTGTTTTTCTTCAAGGATAGATCACATGTTACAATACAAAACAAGTTTTAACAAATTTAAGAAGTTTAAAATTCTACCAAGTATCTTCTTCAACCATATTGGTATAAACCAGAAATAAACAGCAAAAGATAACTGAAAAATCAATAAATATGTGGAAATTAAACAATCTTGAGAACAAAGTTAAAGGTATCATACTTCCTGATTTCAAAATATATTACAAATTTATAGTAGACACAACAGCATTGGTACTTGCATAAAGGCAGACATATAGACCAGAATGGAGAACCCAGAAATGAATTTGGATTCATACAATCAATTGGTCTTTGATAAGTGTGACAATAATATACAATGGAGAAAGGACAGTCTCTTCAACAAATGGTGTTGGGCAAAGTGGATATCCAAATGAAAAATAATTAAATTAGAACCTTATATAACACAAAACCCATTCAAAATGGATTAATGACTTAAATGTAAGACCTGAAACTATAAAGCTTCTAGGAGAAAACAAGAAAAAAGCTCCATGACATGGATCTTGGAAGTTATTATTTTTTTAATATGACACCTAAAGCACAGGCAATGAAGAAAAAAATAAACAAGTGGGACTACATCAAACAATAAAGCTTCTGCATGGCCAAGGGAACAGTCAACAAACTAAAAGGCAACCTACGAATTAGAGAAACTAGTTGCAAACCATATATCTGATAAGGGGATAATCTCAAAAAGGTACAAGGAACTCCTATATTCCAATTTTAAAAACCCAAAATACTGACGACCTAATTTTAAAATGGCCTAAGGACTTGAATAGAGATTTTCCATGAAAGACATAGACATGGGCAGCAGGCATATAAATTTTTTTTCAGTATCACTAATCATTAGGGAAATGCAAATCAAAACTATAATGAGGCGTCACCTTACCTATTTGGATGGCAAGTATAGTAAAAAAAAAAAAAAGAAAGGACAACAAGTGTTGGTGAAGATGTGGATAAATTAGAACCCTTATACACTGTTAGGAATTCAAAATGGCATGGCTGGTATGGAAAACAGCATGGAGGCTCCTTAAAAAATTCAAAATAGGACTATCATATATTCCAGCCTCTCCCACTCTGGGCCTTACTTCAAAATTACTGAAGTTAGAATCTTGAAGAGATACCACTTGTCCCATGTTTATTGCAGTGTTATTTGCAGTAACCAAGAAACAATTTAAATGGCCATTGACAGATAAATTGATAAAGAAAATGTGGGATATACCTAAAATGGATTGTTATTTAGCCTGAAAAAAAAAAGGAGCAGAAATCTGCTACCTTGATAGCAGGTGAATCTTGGGAGTATTGTAAATAAAGTAAGCCAGTCACATATAGACAAGTATTACCTGATTCTATTTATAGGAGGTATCTGAAGTAGTCAAATTCAAGGATCAGAGAGTAGAATAGTGGCTGCCTGGGTTGGTTGTGGGGTAGGAAATGGGGAGTCACTAGTCAACAGATGTGAACTTTCCCTCAAGCAAGATGAAAAAGTTCTAGAAATCCGTTATACAACATTGTGTCTTTAGTGAACAGCAATGTTTTGTAGAATCAAAATGTATTAACAGGAGAAATCTCATGTTAAATGTCCTTATCACAATAAAATAAAACACATTTAAATATTTTTAAAGAATGATATTTAAATATTAATATCTGTTACAAAGAGTACTCCTTGCTTTTGCTTGTCATTACTTCTAGAGTTTTCAGTGAACTAGGAAATATATAATCGAAAATAAGAAAAATAATAATTCCACCTTGATATATTCTACTTTCCTTGATATATCTACTTTAAATTGACAATCATAGAGTTTTGCTTTTTTTTAATTTCGTATTTGTATTTCTTTTAACTATTGTTGAGAAATTTTGGATATTAAGAAGAGTGATACAATGAATTACTTTAATTATCTTACAATATATTTACAATAGCTTCAAATGAATAATAACAATATAACCAAGTATGATTTGGTTTAAGATTATTGGCAGTTTTTGTGTTCCTAAGATTATAAACTATTGAGTATTATCAAATTATTCTCTCTGTTTGGTTAAGTGACCTGTATAAACAGAGATCAGTTTCAGTTACCTACACTATTTGAAACTTGCTTTTTATTGTCTTTTTAATTATGTAAAGAATCTATAAGATTCCAGAAGTAAGACTACATAAAAGTTATATTTTGTGAAATGATTTTCAAGTCTGTTTCTCAACCATGCCCTCCCTTATATATAACCATTTTAAAGAGTTTTTCTTCTCCCTTTCCATTTTATTTTTTAAGGTTTTATTTATTTATTCATGAGACACAGAGAGAGGCAGAGACCTAGGCAGAGGGAGAAGCAGGCTTCCTATGGGGAGCCTGATTCAGAGCTCGATCCCAGGACACTGGGATCACAACCTGCGTGGAAGGCAGATGCTTAACCGCTGAGCCATGCAAGCATCCTTCCATTTTTTTCTTTACAGGTAAAAGGAAATGCACACAAACTTAGGAAAGGAGAGAAGGAAGGAAGGAACACACTCTGTTGGTAGGGGGAAGGAAGGAAGGAAGGAAAGAAGGAAAGAAGTTTCTCTTCTTACTCATACACAAAAAGTAACATACCACGTCCATTTTAATGCAACTTGCTTTTATCACTTAACAAATTGTATTCTAAAATATGCAATATATAATACATTATGTAGAAATTTCCCCAAATGCTTTTCACAGATACATAGTACTCCACTGTGTAGTATATTGTAGTAGATTCAATTGTTGGATTTTGACTTTGAATTTTTGGATGTTGATGTAGATTCCAATTGTGTACTAGTATCAAAAATGTTACATGGAGGATCACTTGGTACATGTCATTTCAAATTAATGTTAGTGTAATTTGAAGTCTTTGGGATAGATTTTAATCCAAAGAGGGATTGCTAGGATAAAAACTAGATGCATATGTAGTTTTTCTAGACATTTTCAAAAGGTCCTCCACAGATGTCATCCCATTTTACAAAATCTAAGAGTGCTTCCTTCCTCCTTAGCCCTACCAACAGAGTGTGTTATAAACACTTTCATATATTTTTGAATCTTAATTTGCATTTTTCTCATTATGACATTTATAATACAATGGCACATATATTTACAACAAATATAATTTCATCTGAAATATGAAATCTACATTCTTTGGATCTGAGTAACCCAGGGGAACATCTTGTGTTAATAACACAAGTACCTGTTTAATTGTAAGTAATTAAGGTAATTTTAAACCATACATTTTACTCACTACTGCAGTTTAAAGAGATATAGCTAGGAGAAAGAAAAAAAGAAGGAAGGAAGGAAGGAAGGAAGGAAGGAAGGAAGGAAGGAAGGAAGGAAGGAAAGAAAGAATAGAAAGAAAGAAAGAAAGAAAGAAAGAAAGAAAGAAGAAAGAAGAAGAAGAAAGAAAGAAGAAGAAGAAGAAGAAGAAAGAAAGAAGAAAGAAAGAAAGAAAGAAAGAAAGAAAGAAAAGAAAGAAAGAAAGAAAGAAAGAAAGAGAAAAGGGGTGGGGAAGGAGACAGGGAAGGAAGATGGAAGGAAGAAAGAAGGAAAGAATGTAAGCTAGCTCTAAATCAAGACAATAAAGAATATGAATAAATTAGAAAGAACTGCTTAAATCAATGTAATTACCTTTGCTTGAAATCTGCTTCAGAGTTTGAAGTCTATGCCACATCTACTGAAATAAATAAATAAATAAATAAATAAATAAATAAATAAATAAATACCAGTAAGTTTATATATTTTGCTCATATTCATATTTCTCATAGATTTTGCCTGGAAATAACACATTTTAAAGTTTTACTAGATTCCAGCAGTAAGCTGTACATGCAGAGCCTCAGAAATAGATCAGTGTCTCTTGTTAATATGTTTCTTGACCATCTTATTCTGGGTAGGAACTACAGATTAATATTTTATCCTCTAATTTTTATATTGCATATTACACAGCACCAAAAGGGATATTACACAGCAAACTAATAAGAAGTGAAGCCTGTGTTAGCTGTTTGATCAAATATGTTTCATGCAAACTGCCTAGCAACATCAAAAACAATTAGTCAGACCCCAAATTCAATCTGAGTTAGCATTCATATTCAAAGATTTGATTGCAGGTAAGTTCAGAGACCAAATATTGTATTTTGATTTGTTTTGAAGTGGCCATCTGCCCAAATCAAAGAGCTACCGCAACAGTTTGGCAGGCAGCTTAAAGAATCAAAATAACTGCTTTGTGTAGGTCAGGTTCACAGGCATCCCCCTGTTGCTTGGAAAGCACAAAAAGTAGTGTTCACAGCGTGTGGCATTTTACTAAGTTACCATCCAAGTGTGTCTATAGCTTCTAAATTGTCAAATATTGCAACTCTCATAAGAATCCTTTAGGAAACTATAAAACAAATTTCAAATATCAGGGGCTGACATATTTAAAAATAGCATAAAAATCCAATTAAATATTGTAGAAAATTGCATGATATAATAATCCTGATGCATACGAAATTTATATCTTGACACATTAAAAATGTTCCTTTTGATTAAAAAAAGAGCTTCAAAAATATTGATAGTCTTATTAGTACACTTCATGAATATGCTGGTCAATAGTCAAATTTTTAATTGTTTAAAGCAAATCCAACACCACAACGACCAGACTTCAAGTGGAATAATTCTTGCTTTTCCCTCCCTGTCCCTCCACCTCCTTTCTAAAACCAGTCTTTCCCCTAGTCCTAGGTCCACGCCTGGGAACTATAGGCCATTGCAGTTTCTCTCTAGAAGAATGGCCCTTGAAAGGTGTTAAAACATGCTCTTGGGTAGTGAGTTTGAGTTGGAGGACTGTAAGAGGTTGCTAGGAGGACAAGCTCCCTTGGTATCTGGCACTTGTTGGAAAGCTTGCAGTAACTAGTGGATGCCAGCTGAATTCTTTAGAGGGTTTTAGGCTGGCAGGAAGAAAGATGATTGAAGCATCAGCCTAAAAATACTAGATGCAGCCTCACTTTAAAGAGCTCACCAACCAGATGATGATCACCAGGAGTGGCAGGAGGATGTTCCCATTGCTGATGGTGAGCATATCTGATGTGGACACCAACGTTGTGTATTCTTTCCTCCTCGACTTTGTAGTGGAGGAAGGATGTGAACAGAGAGTGGGTGCCTGGGGTTCAGACCAAGTTACAGGCACCCAGCGATGTCTGCATCCACAGGAACTCCCTGAACTTGAGGGTTCACTGGGTGAGTGAGCCTGTATCCTTCAGGAAACTAAAACCCATCAATGACAGTGTCAGATCGTACGGAACTCCTTACCTACATATAAACTTCAAATTCACCCAGTAATAGTTGAGAGTCTACAGGGGATGATTATGAGCCATTTCATTCCCAAGACTCAGTGCATAGCTGTGAAGGCTTATCAGAAGGAGGAGATCAAAGCTCTTAAACCAACTAAGAACTATTGGCAAAGGCTTGCAAAGAGAAGCAGGGATCACAAAGATAAGATGGAAGAACCTGCAGACAAACAGCAACCTGGGTATTCATAAAGGAAGTGGCTGATCCCTGGAATAAGTACCCTCTGTCTTCTGCCCACCGCCCACCCCCATCCTTAGTTTGGAGGTTCCCTCTCACTTCCTCCACCCCTGGCTGTTGAAAGATGCTCTGTCCTGAGGAACCTGTTCACTCCCCATTCCTCAGCCCATATACGCATTGGAACAATTCTCCAACCTATTCTGACGATTCATTTCTAGGTTATCTGTGACCAAATCTTATGAAAATTGGCCCAGCGTCAGGATGTCTGTGTATACCGTCGTGTTACTCCTGAGTCACAACAGGACTCAGGACCCCAACTTGTGGTCATTTAGTAGGGTGCCATCATACCGGGGTCTCAGACAGCAGAGCTGCCTAGTGGGAAAGAAGTCCATTCTTCCCACTGAACATTATTGTGTCCAGATAATCTCTAATCTCTTCTTCTCAGAATCCTCACTGTATAAAACCCTGTTACATCTGCCAACATTTGTGACAGTCACTATCACTTCTTGGTCTCAGAGCCTCATGGACCCTCCTGTCATCATCTTCCACGTAAATCAAAAACTTATCCTTTTTTAAAACTTTATTTATTCATGAGAGACACAGAGAGAGGCAGAGACATAGGCAGAGGGAGAAACAGGCTTCCTACGGGGAACCCCATGTGGGACTCGATCCCAGGACCCCAAGATCATGCCCTGAGCTCGAAGGCAGATGCTCAACCACTGAGCCACCAGGTGTCCCAAAATCTTTTTTCTTAAAGTATACACTGACTTGTTTTGTCATGTAACCAGTGTTGATTTGATCTACTGGGTATGAAATGACAGCATCCTCAGTCGAGAAAACAAAACAAAACAAAACAAAACACCCATCATCTGCAATACCAGTCTGGTCATGAGTTGTGTTTATATGCTACAGATGAATTAAAGTATGGAAACAAAATTCAGTTGGCCTAGGTCACCTTTATTTGATCACAATAAAAATTTACTTGCTAAGGTCTACAAACTTATTTTTTTGTGTCTCCTACAGCATATCAATGACTTTGACAGACTAGAATTAATAAACTCAACTAGTCTTCTTCTTTCTTTCTTTCTTTCTTTCTTTCTTTCTTTCTTCTCTTTCTTTCTTTCTTTTTTTGTGAAATAAAAATAAACTTGTTTCTGTTCCTTGTTGCTTTGGTGTAGTTCTCATGTCCCTTTTGTGACATACTTATACTTATATACTTATAGTTGAGCTGTTAAAGATAGATTAAATTTATAGTTGAGGATGAATATTTTAATTAAAATGAAAGTTTCACTTCTACCCACCAGACTGTGTTTACTTTGAGTATATATAATTGTCTCTTGTATTGTTAAACTTCTATTATATTTTTCTTCTGAAAAAATTAGCCAGATAATCACCAGAACATTTTCTGCAAATAAAAGCACATGCAAAACATAAAATGTAACAAAAGAAAAGCAAATATGATACTTAAATTTCCTTGAGAATTCAGTATTAGAATTAGCAACTTAAACATAATCCACTAAAATTTGCCAAATTTAATATATTTAATATAACTTGGCCCTTGCTCTAGAACAAAAAGATATATTTTAGGATATAAAACTCTTACATACATATATATTTTTAAAACTAATAAATGATTAAAATGACTTTTTCTTATTAAGTATCTGTCCACGTTGCCAAAGGCATTGCACAGGCAGATTAAAATGCAGTACATTTTTTAAATTAATAGACCATTTTTTTAGAGCAGTTAAGATTATCAAAAGAATTAAGTGGAAAGTACTGACTTCCCAATTACCCCTTTTTTTGGTCTTTAGGTCTTTAGCATTTTTTTTTTAATCTGGTCTATAAAAGTCCCTGACTCACTAAACTTTCCATCTTATTTTATTTTACTTTAAATATTTTATTTTTAAGTAATCTCTACACCCAACATGGGGCTCAAAGTCATGACCCTGAGATCAAGTCGTGTACTCTACTGACTGAGCCAGCCAGAGATTCCCTTAAACTTTCCATTTTAATTCATACACAGTTAATGCTGTAAAAGCAATCTTTTTTAGATGAAAGTCTTAGCATCTGTCATATCTCTGTTGTAAACTAAAGTTGGAATATTGAAGAATATGTCAATTCTTTAGTAAACATCCCTGACTCTATCACATAGATAAAGATGACATTGTGGCCATAATTCTCAAATTTTAGCAGGCAATGGGAATCACTAGAAAAGCCTGTTCAACCCTGGATTGCTGATTCAAGTTCTGAAGAAATAACAAACTTAATAAAGTAAATGTTATAAAGTTAAACACACACATTTGAATATTTGTGTAAATAAGAAAAGCTGAGGTTTTAGATTCCTTATAAATATCAAAGTCCATTGTGACCTCAAAACATAAATATGAGGCCAGTTCCGAAAACTATTTGTAGTATCTACAAAAGCTAAACACACGCATTTTCAAAGATCATCAATCCCATCCTAGTATATACCTGAGCCCAACATCAGTGCACCCATAAACTCACAAAGAAGCATGTACTAGAATATTCATGATAGCATTATTTGTAAGCCCAAACTGAAAACTACCACATAAATGTCCAGTCACATAAGAAACCATAAAAAATTAAGGAATATTCACAAAATGAGAATCAATTATTTACAATGTGCACAATGCATAATTTATTAATATTAGTATAAAAGGGGCAACACTAATCTTTGGTTTTAGAAGTCAGGAGAATAGTTAACTGGAGCAGTGACTGGGATGAGAATGTTCTTTTTTTTTTTTTTACTTTTTTTTAACTTTTTTTTATTTATTTTATTTTTTGGGGGGATGAGAATGTTCTAAGGCTGACAGAGTTTTTGATCTGACTCCAACTAAATTGCGGTCTTCTGATCGTGAAATCAATTCACTGAGCTGAACCCTTCTGATATGGGTGCTATTCTCTGTAAATATTGCACTCAATAAAAACTTTAAAGTACATAGAAATTAAAAATTTCATTCCTATGTATTGCATTTTACAAATAGTTTATTAAAAATAAGTAGAAAAGCTTTCATTGCTACATGCTTTGTAAATCGAAAGAAAAAAGTAATCTAACTTTCAAAGGCTTTTCAGATCACTCAAGAAAACAAAATTAAGAGCCCAAGCAGCATCAGGAATAGGTACCAAAAATAAATAAAGATAAATGATGTAAATATCTGGAAAATAGTGCTATTGATACTGGTCCTATGGGCTCTATGGCAATGCATTCTTCTGTGAATTTCATGATGACTACATCCAGCATAAATTCAATCTCACTGGAGTCAATGAGCAGGTGCCTCACTATCCACAAAGTCTAGACATGACCTTGGACCTGGAGTCTGATGAAGAGTTAGAAGACAACCCCAATCAGAGTGACCTGATTGAGTTGGCAGCCCAGATGCTTTATGGATTGACCTACTATTCCTGCTATGTCTTTGCCAACCTTAGCATCATCCAGATGTTAGAAAATACCTGCAGGGAGATTTTGGCTACTGTCATCCCATGGGTACTATGAGAAGCAGCCAGTGCTTCCATTAGCTCTCCAGACATCCCAGGGGAAGCCATGATGAACCTATTCCAAGTGCGTAGACATACACACATCCAAGACAACCTGAAACACCACCACACAGACTGCACCTACGTCGACATCTGTTTTTCTCACACACTTTTCATAGAGCATCCCAAATGCCAGCTCCAGCAGCTCACCTGCTGTTTTGTGCCCAGGCACTACAGTTTCAAGATCCATCCAATGGCCTACAATTCCAAATCATCAGTGACTCCAGGAGCCCAGTCGAGATGATTCACTGATTCTTCACTTAACCTGTCAGTCATTGATATATCCATTCCTTTGTTGCCACCCTTTTAGGAACCTCTCTAATTTTTCTGTTTAGTTAAAGGGATCATTATTTTGGTGGGACTATAAAATAAAGTGGAAGAAAAAGGAAAAAGCACTTATTCAAAATTTATATAAAATCTTGTCAGATCTCTTCAGGAAAAAATAAGGTTTCACGTCTTCTGATACTGAAATTGCAAAATGATATGTCATTGTTGTGGATAACTCCATGCTAATATATTTAATTACTAAATAAAATTGACTATTCTTACTAAAACATATTAGCAAAATTAATTAATGAGCAAGGAGAATACAGTGCAGTACAAAAATAATGAAGAATTGTTTTTTAACCTGCAAAAACTACCATTTTGAAAAGATAGAGTGTATGGCTTTACAGAGAAATTTTCCATACATCTAAAAGCAGCTAAATCTCAGAGTATGTAAATAGTTCTAGGATACAGGCTGAAATGAACATTGCATGTGTTGAAACACTATAAAATGGCATTTTTTTTAGGAAGGCAAATCTCAAATCTCACTAGTAAATGGCAATTAGATCTTAGAATATTTTGTAAGCCTTTATTTTTAATTTATTTATTTTTTAGTTTCCAGTTTTAATTTTAATTCCAGTTGGTTAAAATAGAGTGTAATATTGCTTTCAGGTGTACAATTTAGCAATTCAGCACTTCCATATAGCACCCCATGCTTATCACAACAAGGGCCCTTCTTAATTCCTACCACCTATTTTACCCATCCCTCCCACCCACATCCCCTCTGGTAACCATCAGTTTGTTCTCTATAATTAAGAATCTGTTTCTTGGTTTGTCTCTCTTTTTATGGAAGAAATAATGTTATAGTAGATAAAATAATGCAATGTTTAATAAAATTCAAAGAAAAGTATAAATAGCAATAGACATACTTAAACATGGCTAAGAATATTATAAAGGTGAAAGGAAGCTAAAATTGGGGTATTTGATCTAATAGTTACTATAATGTACCATAAAACAATCAATTTTTGCCTTGGAATAGTGATCTAAGTTCAAAATAATGAATACTCAAATTAAATCTGAGTGTATATAAAATTTCTGAATATTAGTATGGGAAGAACAGATAATATAATGTATTGAAAATTGCCTTAATTATGTCAAATTGAATTGATAAGATAGGACATCACAGTTGGAGAACTAAAACCCCAGTCCCATCTCAGTGGAAATAATCAAAATGCCTATTTGGAGAGTATCCTTAACCATCAAAATCCTGCTAGGCCAAAAAAAAAAAAAAAAAAAAAAAAAAAAGTCCTGCCAGGCCAATTAGATGACCAAAAATTCACCACCTCTATGTGAGTGACAATAAATACTCTGTAATTTTAATACTTTTTATAGTATGTCAAGAGATATTATTTGCTAAGCACTGCGTTTTCCTTTCACTTTTCTCATATCACAAGGTTTGGTCTTGTTATCTAGATACTTCTACACCTATCTATACTTGAGGTGTTTGGATTTATCTGTAAACACTATGTTAGGAGCCACAGCTACAACAGGGTCAGACACATGGTTCACTATGGAGTCTTTGTAGCAAGGTACAGGTGTGGGGAGCAGAGTTTATTAGGGTATAAAGAGTAAATGGGACAAAAAATAACACAAAAGCTCAAGCCCCTTGAAAATAAGCATATTTGTTGAAAATTGCAATCAAGGAAGCAAGGGGACAATGAGTATGAATAAGGAGCAGACAGCAGGGGTGCTTGGGGAAGCCACAGACATGCACAAATTGAATATTGTCAGCCCCAAGTTCTTTCATGTCCTCTTGATTTTAACTGTAATTGAAGCACAGATGATAAGTCATAATGGTTTTTTAATCTGACATCCTTAGAGGGAAAAAAGTGACAAATATGATTTTCAGATTTCAAAGCATTCATTTAATCATTACATTTTGTTGTAAATACATAGAACGAACTTGGAGATATTTATATAGCACTTATCCTTTTTTTAAGTTTTTTTTTTAATTTTTATTTATTTATGATAGTCACACACACACACACACAGAGAGAGGCAGAGACATAGGCAGAGGGAGAAGCAGACTCCATGCACTGGGAACCCGACGTGGGATTCGATCCCGGGTCTCCAGGATCGCGCCCTGGGCCAAAGGCAGACGCCAAACCGCTGCGCCACCCAGGGATCCCTATAGCACTTATCCTAATGACACATGGAATAAAAAGCTTTAGCCATATCTTATCATCCTGAAATTTAATATGTCTTTTGTTTACCAAAAAAAAGGCAAAATGTAAAGCAAAATGTAAATGTTTTACAGTTATGTCTATGGATTGTTATATTAAATATGGTGTTTATCATAGGAAGCTTCTGTTGTTCAAATGGGCATTGCAACATATTTTTCTTGTTCACTGAAATGTACACTTTATGTTAGATACAGGAAATTTAGCTGACAAACTTACTCTAATTACCCATACATATATCCCAGTTATGTTTAATTAACATAAACATTATACATATTTAAATCCTCTAAATTATGAAAAACATTTTAAAGTATCTTTCTAGTACATACAGAAGGTAAAATTAAAATTGTATCTAGACTAGATTCATTTAAAAACATTTTTTCTTGGGGCACGTAGGTGACTCGATTAAGTGCCAACCCTTCATTTTGGCTCAAGGCATGGTCTCAGGGTCATGGGGTTGAGTCTGTGTTGGGCTCTGCACTGGGCATAGAACCTGCTTAAGATTCTATGTCTTCTTCTCCCTCTGTCCCTCTCCTCTATCCCTTCTCTTGCACACACTCTCTCCTAAAAAAAAAAAAAAAAAAAAAAGTGTCTTAAAAGTTTGATTGAAAAAAACTGTTTTTCTATTACTTCCACCTCTAGAGGGATTCATTGAGTTTCTTAGCATCAAATAATATGTACCTAAAAACAAGAATAATTTATTTCTTAACCACATGGGTTATGAAATATACTACCTTGCCTTCAAACGCTCATTCTGATGCTTTCTAGTTTCATAATCTTGAGAAAAGATAAGTCATCTGTGTTAAGCTCAATGTATTCACCGGTGAGGTTGACATACATAGTGTCCCCTTATAGATTAATTGCAGAGGTTAAATAAAATATGCCACATAAAGCATACTATTGCACATAGAATAAGTGATCAATACATGTTGACTACTATGGATATTAATTTTAGTGGAAATATATATATTTGATAATTTCACCCTGACAATCTCTACAATCTTTCTACAGTACTCCTGGCTTCTGATGTCTTAGGAGAGCCTTTCTCCCTACAAGTAGATTATTCCACTTCAAATATGGCATATTTCATTCAAATATTCTGTACTTTTTATATTGATTAATAATCCTAAGTATAGATTGATTAGTTCCTTGGTTATTTTATATCTCAAAGCCACTAGTTTTCCATTGAACAGCTCTAGAGACATAGGTTTGTGTCCTTATTACCCATCGCCATTGAGAAACAGGAAGAGCCATGACCTGTATGCCAGTCTTCTCAAAAGCCTAATTGCTTCAGACAATTTTCCCCATTTTTTGAAACCTCTGGGACTGAATCTCGGACATGAATTCAGTTCTTCATTTGACTTATTCTGACTACATCCATAGAAAGGAACCCATAAACATTCAGATTTATAAAACTACTTAAAATAGTAAGGCTTTAACTCCTCCTGTATGCCAAGCCCTACAGTCATGGTTATTTCCCAGGACCTTTAGCATAAGTGGGAATCTCCTCCTCCTTCCTTGTCAGGAGGTGAAATCATATCTTTGTGCCTGAGTTCATTAAATTTCCTCTTCTCTAATTGACCCACACAAAGTTTGGAAACACTGGGTAGATTATTCTATAATTCTGACTTTCATTTGTAAGCATGCCTAGCTTACTGCAACCGAAACTATTAAGGATCCAGGAATAAATCATCACCTTTCTGTTCTCAGAAGGACAAATAGTGCCACTACTCAAAGAAGATTGTTTTTAGTAGGTCAATTCAATTTTCTTGAAAAGATGCAATTAAAATGTAGATCACACACACACGTATTGTAACGCATGATACTGCATTGTGAGAGGAAACAAAAACACAGGTAAATAAAAGGGAAACTTCCTCCACATTTTCACAATTCACTAGATAGCACTATAAAATGTCTTTGTAAAAGAAGATAATAGGTCTGTTGCTGGTTTCAAAACAGTTCTAGGAGGGTAAGTGTCTTGAACTGTTGCCAAATGTGGCATCCATCTTATCTATTAACAGTCTTGGGAAGAGTGTCTTCAGAATGCAAAAGTTTAAAACTGAAATTCACTTCTTGGGGTTAGAGCTTTTAATGGACTGACTGTCACTGATAAGGAAATGATGGAGAGCACAATGTTTCCGCAATCTCATTAGTTGGATGTATTGTGTGAAGTTGAATTTCCCAATCTCCAGAATACTAACATATTCTACTAGGCAAGGAGAAAAGAGGAAAGCAATTCAAAGTTCTGTATGTGACTTTTATTCTTTTGAACACCGCATTAAAATAACAATTCCCATGGCAGTATATTTTCCTTACTTCTTTAGTGGGCAATAAAGATAAATCTCATATTATTTTAGCATACTATCATCCTTCAAAATAAAATCTATTTTGGACATCTGAAGTGGTCAGAGAGCTTCTCTTAGTTCAAATAGAGTTGGCAATACACTGCTTACTTCATTACAAAGAGACAAGATAATATATTCAATCATCAGTGTCACAGGGACGTTCCTCACAAGCATTTGCTAGAAACTTTTAATGCTATGCAAATGTGACATTTAAGAAATATTTATTTAGAGGAAACCGAAATAAATTTGTTAACCTTATTCATAATGACCATGAAATATGATTTTCTATTGATCATTTATATTAACTGTCAATGTGTGAAACTAGGTCTCAAAATGCAGAAACATCTGGATGTGAATGCAAACCATGTCAATCATGTTAAATTGGTTGACAGGTACCCAGATGTTTGGCACATGGTAGCTAAACTGAAAATGTGTCTTTCTCTAAAAATAAGGGTCTTTTTTTGTTAATGTGTGCTTCCTTTCTAATTTAGTGGATAAAGTCTATGAATTAAGACTTTGGAAGTTTTTTTTTTTTTTAATCTGTATTTTCAACTGAAATATATTCAGATAGAACTGTATAATAAAAGCAAAACAAACAAGTGAACAAAACTTATTTTAGCCCCAGCTCTGCCAATTTTTTTGTTTTGCTTTGTTTTTTGGTCTCAGGCAAATCACTTAATTTCTCTGAGTTCCAATGTATCCATTTGTATCTAATAACTAGATAATTAATTGTTAAAGCCACTTATAATTTTATGGTAATTTTAAAAAGATCAGAAAGGGGGTAATCTGAAACATGAATTTGATATGAGTGGCAGTGAATAAAAATATGATTTTTCCCAAAAAAGATGATTACTAGAAATGTCTGAAGTTTCAATTGGGAGAAAAATGTGTTTTTTGACACCTACAGTAGTATTTTAATGGAAACCAGGCAAAAGTGAGTAACTTCAAAAGACATAATAACTAAGAGGTATGGAACACTTCCTGTTTTCCGGTTATTATGTAGATGGCTTTAAAGATTTCCTTAGAGAATTTCCATAACAACCCTATGAGGTAGAATTCCATAATGACCATGATTTTCTAGATGGAAGGACCTGGGACTCAGAGAGTTTGGGTGAGATGAATGAGGTGAAATTGCTTGTAAACACCAGGACTGGATTCAGAATCTGAGTCTGCCTACAGAGCTGATGTAAGTTGGCTATGCCTACAGCTACAGTTTGAGAAAAAAAAAAAAAAAAAAGAATGAGAATTCCTTTTAGAGGTTTGGAAGAGAGAAAGACACCATATAGTTTCAACAAATAATATTTTGAGACCAGCCCCTCTTTGTTTTGTAGAATATTTGTCCTACAGTGACTTTTAAAAATAATCTTGTAAATAACCATCACGTGATTACTGGAAAATATGTAAGCAATCTCATGATAACTATATAATTAGAAGTTGCTTGGTCTTTAACCAATGGCTTCTGGCAAGAAATACATTTTTCTCCTGATTAGTCCCAAGGAAAAACTGCCTTCAGGAACATTTGTCACTTAAATATGTTTAACTGTTCTCAGGGGCTTCAGTTGAAATAGTTGGGGGACAGGGCAGGCCCAAGGTTAAATAATGATTTTTCTGTTCACTTCATAAGGAAGAGTTTCCTGACTTTTTTGTTCTGCTTACAAGGACTTTTTTTTTTTTAACACCAACATTCACAAATGGAGAGAGTTCACATTAAAATATGAATTTTTCTCTTTTCCACAAACATTGGCTTATCTGCCAACCTTGGTACTCAACTCCAACGTGGCAACAATCCATAGTTGCTGGGTAGCAGCTGCCACCTTTGGGCAGGCCATGCACTCTGCAATGTTTCCAAGCCTCCAGGGGCCTGCTGTACTCATTTACATTTCCAATCTGGCATAAAAAAAGATTTTGAGTAGCTTACAATCTTCTCCTTAATGCCACTGTTTAATACTTTTTTTCCCCCTTCCCAATACTCATTAGGGTCTTGTGAAATGCCCCGAGTCCAAAGCAGTGAATAATTTTTGTTGCCAGTAGAAAGGAGAATGGATTAATTTGATTAATTTCCTCTGGATGCTTTGAAGTAAAGCATCAAAGAATCACTGTTTACCTCTTGAAATGCTCAGATTTGATGCTAGAATAAAGAAAATGCGATTCAACTTTCATTCAAAGGACAATTGCACGGTATCAGAACTTTGTGCTTAAACAAAGACATATCACAGTTCATTTATTCTTTTCTTAAAAGATATGTATTTAGCATTAATATTATTTACCCCCTGGCATATCTCAGTAAAAATAGTCTCCCTTTAATATGATTTTTAAATGTAGATTTTTAATTAAAATACATTTGCACTATAAAAGAAGCTTTCATCCAAGGAAAAGAAAATTTGAAACTATTTTAATATACTCAAATTTGCACTTTTAGAGATACCTCCTGAATTATTGCATTACAATTAGTTGCTATGATATAACCGAGTCCCTGCAGTTCTGGAAAGAACCTTGCATCTTAGCCCTTTCATTATATGTGTATTATATAAGCTAATTGAAAATAACAAAAATAGTGAATTATATTAAATTTCTGAAATCATAATATATATCATTTAGAATATTTAGATTTTCCAGAAAATAACTAATATTTTGATTCTTTACATGGCTAAAAAATAAAAATGAGTTCGAGTCATGCTGTCTTTACAATCCTCAGTATCTGTCTCTGTCTTTCTCTTGCTCACAAGTACAACACACATACACACACACACACACACACACACAGTATGTTTTCAAACTCTGAAAGAATATTTAAATGGTGTTTTGGAACAAAACAAAGTTCATGCTATGACATACTGTCCTAGTAATAGTCTGTAATGTACTACTCACATATGCTGCTGGTTAAAATGGAAAATGTTTCTAAATGATACACAAGACAACAATTTTCCAACAGCTTTAATAATACATGCCCTCTGACTTCTTCACTTTTCTTAAAAACAAGACAACTGTTTGTCTTGAAACCAAATGGGATCATTTATGCTAAATCCCACCTCACCAAACAGACAAATCAATTTTAGTTTTGGCAATCCCAGAAATGGAATCTTAAATCAGTCTATCAGGAATCACCTGGTCAGCACTAGTGAGGTAATCCACCTGTTCGAATAGACTCCTGCCAAGCCCTATAAGAAGGTGACTTTGCTACATAAATTCACTTTTTGCTTGTATGACTTCCTTCTCCTCACTCCATTCTGCCTGTAAAAGTCTCTCATTTTGTGGTGCTCCTCAGATCTCCTTTCCATTTGCTAGATGGGATGCTGCCCAATTCATAAATCACTGAATAGAACTAATAAGATCTTTCAAATTTATGCAGTTGGATTTTTTTTACTACATTATAGACGCTATACTGAAAAGCTCTAACAACAATTTGCATCACCTTTATGCATAGAGCTGTTTATCATGTCTCCACAAAATGAAAACCTGAAAAAAATTCAAAACTAGGAAATGATAATGTTTCTTATATCATAAATTATGGTATTCTAATGATATTAAAATGATATATATGTGAATTGTAAAAAGGGCCATCAAATATATTTCCTTCAACGTTAAACAACCAAAAAATGTAAAAAGCTTCAAAATTCAATTGTGTGTGTGAAAATTGACAAATTAAATCTAAAATTTACATGAAAAGTCAAAGAACTAGGGGCACCTGGGTGGCTCAGTCAGTTAAGCATCTGCCTTTAGCTCAGGACATGATCTCTGGGTCCTGAGATGGAGCTCCAAGTTGAACTCCTGCTCAATGGGAAATCTGCTTCTCCTTCTCCCTCTACTCCTACCCACCCCACCCCCATTGGTGCATGTACATTCTCTCTCTATCTCTCAAATAAATAAATAAAATCTAAAAAAAAATGAAAGAAGAAAAGTCAAAGAACTAAATGTAGACAAGACTATCATATTAAACAGAAAGCTAGAAGGATTTAGCATTACCGGATGTAAACACATTGTGGAATTCTCTAAAATATAATTTTGTACCATCTATATAGTCTAGAATATAGTATCATATGCATATGTGCATACATATATGCACCTTATAAAAGTCATTTCTGTATGCTTTTGATAGTGGGTTATCCTTATTTTACTATATTTTGTTTCCATTTTTCCATATCTTGAGCTCATATTGTATCTGTAATCAGAAATAAAATTAGAAATTATCGATGGCCCATAGAAATGACTCAGCTGCTCAACTTCCACCACAGTCCCTACCATCTTGACATCAGAAATTTTTAGAACAGATCTTTTGGCATTTGTTCACCTCTGTCTCCACCCCTGATCTTAATTTTACATTCCCTTCTACAATTGCTGGAGGTTTCTTATCTTGATATCTAAATCAGTAAGTTATTCTGTATATGTCTCTGATTCAGGATGACAGAAGGTGGGTATGAAAAGCTTTCCCTATGGGGTCCAAAAAATCCAATTGCAAGTGCTACTCACTGTACTTGCATTTCTTTCCTGATATCTATAAATTAAAAAAAAATAAATTGAAGTGTCATATATGTGCAAAAATATACATAAATGAACACACACACAAAAAATGAACACACATAAGTGTGCCAATAAGTAGACTATTATCAACATTCTAGAAATTTCCTCCTGTCTTCACCTAGGCATTATAACTCCTTACTCTAAATCACTCTCTTGGCTTCTAATACTGTAGACTAGTTACCCATTTTTGATCTTATATGGATGAAATTGTACATTCTGAGTTAGTATCTCTTTGCCTTATTTTGTTCTCTGTACCTTGATATCTTTTTGAGTCTCAACATATTGCTGTATAGATACAATTTATTCTTTTTAATTGCTGTGTATTCTTCTATTATATTGTGTGAATATAGGATAATATTTATCAACTCTACTTTAGATGGGAATTTGGGATGATTTCATATTTTTCAGCAAAGAATACTTTTATACTTGTGTCTTGAAGCACTTATGTGCATGTACCTAATGCAGGTTAACTTAGAAATGAGAAACCTATGCTATAGAAATGCATATGCTCAGTGGCAAACAGGAGCAAGGTTGAATTTTAGGATAGACCTAGGGAAGGAAGTTCTGTACTATGTCTCCATCCTAGGAACAGTGGCTGCTCTCCATATTTGCTATTACTGCATTCTTTACTATATTCACCTGTTTTAGGTATTAATTCATTTGTTAAATTGACCCCATTCCAAGTATAGCATGAATTATATCCTGACTGGTCCCTGATAGAAAAATCACAATTTTCTAGAGGAGACAGACTGAAAGAATCCAACTGACAATATATAAGGGCAGCATTTAGGTCAAATGTAAGACACGCTGGAAGTTAAAAATATTGTTTGTAATAAAACTTTCCTCATTTGAGAAGAAAAAAGGAAAAAAATGACTAGATCTAAAGGTAATCTTTTGAAGTAGAAAACATTTCTGTGATTGAACTAATCATGCAGATCATTGTAACTGTAAGTTTAAAGGCATTTTTGAAAACTATATCCCATACTTGATAGATCAGTCTTACATGGAAAAACTCTGAACTTTATAAGAATGTAATTAACAGAAGCAAAAAAATAAATCAATTCAGGATTAGAATAAAATTGCTGCAACGTTGATTCCAGTTTCAGACATCATGGAACGCCAATGTGCTTGATGTTCTGGCATTGAGGCCATGTGTGCATTTTCTTGACCACCCATAGATTCCAAGATCATCCCTAAACATCCTCAGTAGGCAGCGCCACCCTCCTGGCCATCACCCATCCCAAAGTCTACTGAATAACCAATCCCACTGTCCTATAGGGTACCAAATTCACCTCCACACATGAAATTGTAATATACAAATTAATCGTTATTATCCAGAAGCCATCTTAAGAAATTTATCAAAAGATAAAATTTATGGTTGAAGAAGTATCTGTAAGTTTATTGAGTCTCAAACTAATCAAAAGGAGAGGGGGCAAGTGAGTTCTCAAACAATTTTACTTGTGATTTGAATTTTCAAAATGTATGTGTATGTCCTCCTGAGTCACTAAAATAAACAAATTGAATTCTCCTGCTTCACTTATGAAATTCTTTCCCTAGGGACTTTGACATAATAAATTAATTTAATGCAACCTCAAAGGAATTTGAAGATTTTCATTGTAAATTCTTTAAAGCAGAACTCAAATGTGGAAAAAAAAATCCATGGATATCTATGAGATAAGGAAGTTTTTTAGTCAAAACACTCTTGGAGCTTATATGTTAGCACAATGCATTACATTTTATTTATTTGTATATACTTTCTATATAGCAATAAAAGAAATTTAAAATTATGACTTCCATATTTCTCTTATGTTATTTTAACTGTCCACTCTTTCACTTTTTTTTTCTGACTGCAGAAATATAACTGCTATATAACTTTCATTGAAAACTTATTTTAAAAGTACTTTCGGAAGAATCCACTCATACATCTCCCTCTCCCCATTGTACAAAAAATATTTTTTCTCTTCATGTGGTTTTAAGATGTAGAATAGTAATTTTAAACTTTTCCTTTCAAATCCACTCCTATGCAAATTCAAGCCCACATATATTTACTACCTGAACCAATATATGAACTAACTTCACATTTTCAAGACAAATATTATTTTCTGTATGCCTTTTTCTTTTTAAGGATTTAAAGTTAGCACCCACGATCATTAAAATATATATAATATAATATACATACAACTCAACATTTTTATTAAAAGTATTCTTACAAAAACCTGCCACTCAACTAGATGACAGTTTTATAAGTCATTTCTTTCTTTTTTTGACAGACTATTTATCCTACTATAGAAAATTCTCGCAGGAAGGCTTGTGGTAAATGACGGTGTATTTCACAGGTCATGTAATTTTCAATTTGTCATTCTTCATTTTGCAAGAAATAGTACATGATGTCAACAACACATAAGCAATGTATTTAATTTTTTTCTATCTTTCAGCATGAATCGATTTTTCTTTTTAATTTTGATGACAGTCAAGGCAAATTATATAATATTCTGGTCAATCATGGATTGTGAAAAAAGAAGATCTTTATTAAGTTGTGTATGATGCAATTACTCTGTGATGTCTCTAATTGATATGCCATTCTCATTTGGTGAGATGTTCTATGAACTTCTAGAAAGGAACATTTTTTTTTTATCATTCATCATGCATTTAAATATTCACCAATCTTGTGAACATGCTTATATCCAATATTTAATGAATTAAAAAATCATTTATGTAACATGTCAAAAACTATATAATTGTTTCTGCTCCTATGAGTGTCATGAGAAAGCAAGAGAAATAAACAACTGTGTATTATTCAATGTGAAGTTCTATTGTTTGTGTATATGTGTGCTGCCTTGATAGCTTGCTTGCCAAATACTCCAAATACTCCTCTATGGCCATTTATATGGAACCAACAGAGAAGGATTCCCATGCCCATTTTATAATTCTCACCTTTACCAATAGCACATTCTCCCTTTCAGTGTGGCCTTTCAAAGTGGGTAATTTGGCTGAAGAGTTGAGAGAGTTTGGGGGGATTTGGTCATCACAGTGGTGGCAATAGTAATCTCTTTGGTAGCTTTCGCCATAGCAGCTCTGATGATGGTCCTGGCAGTGGTACTGAGGGTGACATCTTGAAAAGATTAAAGCTTGTCCTTACCCATAATTTTCATTTTCCAGTGTCCACTGACATGTGTCTTTTATAATTCCAGGATTACTGTGTCCCATGGATTCTATGAGGCTTTCATTTGCATCTGCTTCTAATGCACCTCTCTCTTTCTCTACCTGACCCCCCAAAAAATATAGCTAGGGTCAGAAGATCAGCTAAAAGGACTTAAAATAAAATTTATTGGACAATAGTTTATGTCTCAGAAGAATCAAATAATAATTGAAAAGATAGAATTTTTTTTCAGGTAGACCCAGCACAGCAGTCATAATGCGCTTCAATTTCATGTTTTATTTTATTATTATTTTTTTAATCCCTTTAGTCTTTCATTAAAACATGCCAAGCATTCAGAACAAGGTTTAATGAGTGTGGTCAATATGACTTACTGTATTATATATATCAGAGGTAAAGCATAGACATTAAGAGCTCAAGTTATGGATCTACACTGACTTTATTCATAAACCAGCTCTCCCATGTGCACAGTTGTATGACCTTGGGCAAGTTACTTAACATCTCTGTGGCTGAGTTTCTTCCTGGGTGAAATGGAGCTAACAATATTATCACTCAAGACTGAAGTAGACAGTTCATGTAATATCCACAGACCAGCATTGGCAGATAATAAACTCTCATTAAATTTTATCTATTTCTTTTTTATTACTAGTTTTTAAAGTGTTTTTTTTTTAATTTATTCATTTGATATATATATAGAGAGAGCACAGTAGGTGAGTGGCAGGCAGAAGGAGAGAGAGAAGCAGGTTCCCTACAGAGAATGGAGCCCCTTGTGGAACTTATCCCAGGATCCTGGGATCATGACCTGAGCCAAAGGCAGATGCTTAACCTACTGAGCCACCCAGGTGCCCAATTTTATCTGTTTGTTGCTTCAACTAATTTTCTATCCATTTTTCTTCAACAAATGAATTGAAATATAACAATTACATGATATATTTTCACCACCTCTTTTTAATAATGAATGAAGTGGGTAGAGTGTGGGTGAAATAAGTCAAAAGGTACAAACTTCCAGTTATAGAATAAGTCGTGGGGATGTAATGTATAGCATCACGACCATAGTTAATAATACTGTATTTTATATTTAAAAGTTGCTAAGAGAATAGATATTAAAAGTTCTCATCACAAGGAAAACTAACTTCTGTAACTATATATGATGATGGAAGCTAACTTGACTTATTGTGACAGTCATTTCCAAATTTACATAAATATCATACGATTATATTATAGCCCTGAAATTAACATAATGTTGTATTTCAAGTATACCTTAGTGAAAGATAATAAAAAAAATTAAACTGAGAGAATGCATGGCTTTTCATGTTTTCTTTGAGGAAAATTTTAAGTGTATTTTATATATGATATGTTGTGTTCTGCAAGTTCTTAAATTCTAAATACTCATTGTAATTTTTATTTCCTTTCAGAGCAATTAGAGCTGTTTAGATTCTGAGTTCTGCATTATAATTTCCTACTGGCTATAGTGGCATTAAGCTTATTAGATTCATGAATTATTGCACTGAGGCCAGAAACTGCAGTCTTTTTCTACTCTTAATAATTGATTAAAATTTATTTATTTCTTTGAGAACTTAAATTCTAGATATTTCCCAGACATCTGGGAACTCTTTCCATGTCAGTTTGGCCTAATTTTAAAATTCACATAAGCTTATTAACTCTGACTACTTAATTGTTTTTAAAAATACATGTTATTTCTGTTTTTCTATGGATTTGTTTGATATAATTTTCAGAAGTGAATTAAAGCTTTCCACTTCCATTGCCATATCCGTATTAATCGTGTTTTCATTATCCTTTTGTTTTGCTTTGTTTTCATTATCCTAAAAGTGTTTAACATCATACTATTACATACTCTGTAGATAATGCATTTATCTTCAGAAAATGATTCTCTTTATACTCAACATAATTTCCACCTGAATTTTTCCAATTTAGTATGGATACTAACACCTCTTTCTTTTTGTTTATTGTTGTTATTTATTTGTTTTCATCACATCAAGAAGGCTTTTCACCACTGTGCCAGGGAGAATATTCTCGGTAGAGTCAGCCTAAATTAGAAATCATATATTATAAAGGAACAAAACACAAGGTCTTGAACTTATTCTGAGTCTCAGAGAATAATCATGTATATCATCAAGTATTTCTGAAGTAAATGGCTCATCCAGCGACTCTTCCTAGTCAGCCTCTTCTTGACCTAAACATGACAGTCCATACTGCCAAACATACAGATTTGGTGCTATCTATGGTTATGTGTATTCAGGAGTTGCTATAGAATTCAAGAGGCACAAGACATAAAAATAACTCTTCAGAATTTCAAGACAGCAAGAACAGAGCATTAAACCAAGTGTGTTGTCTTTCTAAGTCTGGGACCTAGGATGACTGCACTGGAGGCACGCCCTTTGAGCTGGCTTTACTTGAAACTTCTGGTTTTCAGGGTAATGTTTCCATTTCCTAATTCAGTTTCTTTGGAAGGACGAAGAGGGTAAAAAAACAGGGTTTTATTTATTTATTTTTCCCAATTATTGACTTTCAACTGTAACATGCAATGGAATAAAATCCATGCAGCTGAAGACACAGTTGAAGTCAACAAACCCAGTAAGCCACCAAGGTATGACACACTTTAAATCTTCTAGAGTACACAGGATTCTTTTTGTAAATCTCTAGGTTAAGGAATTTAAACAGATTCACAATTACACTATCTTTGAGAGTTGAACAAGATACTACTTAAGAATAGATAACATTTGCCTTTTCCCCCCCTTCTCTGTGACATTACTCTATGTTTACTCTCAATATTACAACGTTTTTACTTTTGGTTTTATAATTATTTTTTAATTGTAGTAATACTATGGTACTCTTTACTGTTATTGATTTGAGTTTTATTCCAAAAACTGTTGTATTATTAATAATGATGATTGATGATTGGGAGACTATATCTACATTATCTATGAGTTATTTGCATTGAGATTATCTACTTGTAAGAATCAGTGGACTCTAAGTCTTCGTTACAAAGCTCATAAATTAATCATGTTTCCATTTACTCATTCTGTTATTTTTGTTGATGTAATTTTACTTTAAATAACCCATTGATAAATGAGTTTTCCGTAATTTCAAGCCTAGAAACAATTTATTGCCACTTCTTCTCAATTTAAGTATATTACTTAATTTAAAAATCCAAATGCATCATAATTCAAAGTTAATTGCAGAGACTTTCATTGCATTATTTCGATTTATCCTGCTTTTTGTATTTATAAGCACTTTAACCTTGCATGTATTCAAGATATCAAAGTAGCCTTAAAAGCTTATTACAAATAATAGCTTTTTCACTTAGATTAATCTGCTACTATGATACAAAGGGTGTTTTATTAAATATTAATTTTCTTCTATCAGCACTGATATTAGTAATTTAAGTTTGGCCATAGAGTAATCAATTAAAGTAAAGCATGCTGTGTGAACACTAAACCTAACACATTAATTTAATCTATTTTGGCTACTCCTGCTGTCTCACAAATCATTTCTATGGTTACAACACATTTGTCAAAGTTTCTAATAGAAAAACATCCCGTGATGGCAAGGCCTCCACTAAATAAATATAAGGTTTATGGATAATAAAAATATTTAGATTTAATTTCTACAAATGAAGTGACATTTGCTAATATAGAACACATACAACAAAAATGAACTAATTACATTAATTTTTTAAATTTTTGCTGAAAAAAATTAAAAGATTAATCACAGTAGTTGCAGAAATGATTGTAAAGAAAAACACAAAATTTAATTAACTCTCCAGTAAGCCAAGGTTAGTGAACAGGGAAGCCACATCTTAGAGCTGGCATGTAAATGGGATTGTGTCCAAATATTATCTTTTTCCTTGGGGTTGTATCTTTGTCCTCATTCCTAGTAAGCATTTGTTAATATTTCAGCAGAATAAAAAAGGACAAGAGACTTTACAAATAGAATTGCCTGAAACCTTAAGAATCACTATTACAAATCCTTAAAATGTTAACATAAATGTGACCTTTGGTAAAGGCACTTGGGTCATAAGAAATTTAACTTTATCCTCAAAGAGTGCTGACTTTGCCCTTGGCTTCTAGGAGATAATCTCCTTTGAAATGTACCTGCAAAAGTGTTTTCTGTGTAGGGACCTGACCACTTCAGATTAAGGTGGGGCTGACCAGGATGTAAAGACCAAGAAGATGATATAGACTAGGACTTTGGGTTATACAATTTTCATTTTGTTCGGTTTTATTTTTATTTTTATTTATTTATTTATTTTTTTAGAGAGAGAGAGCTAGTGTGCTCACAAAACACATACACATGTGAGCAGAGGAAGAAGAGGAGCAGAGGGAGAGAGAAAAGAGAGAGAATATTAAGCGGGATCCACATGCCCGGCAGGGAGACTGACACAGGGTTTGATCCTATGACCCTAAGATCATGACCTCAGCTGAAATTGATAGTGGTCAGCTGACTGAGCCACCCAGGCACCTCTATAGAGAATCATTTGAAATGGAGCCTGAGATCAACCAGGAGACAAGTGGAACACCAGTAACAAGTGGAGACTAGCCCCAAGGACTGGGGTGAGGTACTCCAGTTGGCAATGTTGAGACTTTAGGGTATTGCTACACGTTGATACTAGGAGAGTAACACCTCAGGATTCCACCAGGAAAGAATGATGGAAACCCTGTATTTAGTTCTTCTCCAAACTCCAGTCTATGTGCATCTTTCCTTCGCTGATTTTATTTTGTTTATTTTTTTCTATTTATTTTATTTATTTTTAAGATTTTATTTATTCATGAGAGACACAGAGAAGGAGATAGAGACACAAGAAGAGGGAGAAGCAGCTTCCCCTCGGGGAGCCCAATGTGGGACTCAATCCCCAGACTGGGATCATGCCCTGAGACCTTGACTGATTTTAATTTGTATCCATCCATCCTGTAATAAGTCATAACCAGACCCTAGCGGTGAGAACTGTGAGGCATCTCTCCAGAAAGTACCCTGGAGTTGCAGAAAGAATGATATAGATAGCTTTGTTTTGTTGAGGATTGTGTTTCCTCTAACTTTACCATTGGCCTAAACTCCTAAAACTACGTATTGCATTGGTCAAAAATACATGCATATATATGTGTGCGTATTATTACACATATATGTAACATATATGTAAATATACATATATGTGCATTATATTATATATAACATATTCTTTAACAGGTCCTTGACTAATAAAGAAATTTGAATCTGTTAATAGAAAATAGTCCATGAAAAATTGGACAATGAATTTATGCATAAAAATAAGTTGGCTATTAAACTAAATATTTACAGTGATTTTCACCATACCATCTAAACTAAACTTGTGTATCTCTCAAAAACTAGGAGGCTGTGTTTTAAAATTCCTATTGTCTTATTGAAGATTTTAATGCCTCTGCGTATAACAATTTTAATGCTCTAGTCTCATAGTTCTTCGCTTTCTTTATATCTATTTCATTAAACTTATAAACTTTAGCTGAACTCTCTGGGCAACTCATGAACCTACTCCAGAATTGCTATTAATACGTCACTTTCATCTATCGTCACAAGTCTTTCAATTGCTCTGCACTCTCCCAAGGTTTTGAGCTGTTTAGAACTTGGAGTTTTAGAGCAGCTCCAGCAAATTTTGCTTCCTGCCATAATTACTTTATGTATACATTGAATCATCTCATTGACCCTTTCACTAGCATTCTCAATTCTCCCTCTCCTTCATCCTATACCCCAGCATAAAAATCTCTTATAACTGAAGACATAGCTTTTGTTCTCTTAATTCAAGGCTTTAAACTAGAAGGCATAATTTTTCATGTGTCTTGTTTTGTATGCTGTGTTAGGCACTAGAGATACAATGATAAATATGATGGACATAAACTCTGCCTTCAGCAGAAGTCATTTGTGTAAAAAATAAGCAAGAAATTACAGAGGCTTATAATAAGTTCTATGATGGGTTGAATAGAATGTAACAGGATGATCCAGCCAAGTCAAGGACAATGGAAAGGTCAGTGGCTACTTCCCAGAGAAAGTGCTATCTAAGCAACATACTTGGCAGCCTGTAAAGTCAAGTTATAAAACACAACCCTAGTCAATTGCCTAAGTTTCCAATGACATCTGTCCTTTTTTCTTATATCTATGGTTTTCTGATTCCATATTTCCATTGAGAGTATTTAAAATAGAAGATGATCATTTTTGACCCCTATTCAATTCCCTGATAATTATAGCCTTGGTTCCTCTTTCCAGGATACCATTGAAACTTTTTGATAAAGATAATGGTATAGACAGATATGATGGAGATTTCCACCCTCTATTTTTGTTCTTAGGAAGTATTTTTAGGTAAGCATTTGTCATTGCATAGATGGTCTGTCTAAAGATAGATACATAGTCTCTTAATAAGAAAGATTCAAAGTTGATCCCTGAGTCCTAACTATTCCTAAAAATATATTATTTCTTGACTTCTCAAAAACATATCTAATACTAATTTTCACAATATTACCTTTCTAGCTCTATTTTTATGTTTTTTTTCTGTATTTTTAATTATGGTAAAATACACATAACAAAATTTACCATCTTAGCCATTTTTAAGTGTACAATCCAATAGTAACGGGTATATTCACACTGTGTGCAATCAATCTTCAGAGCTCTCTTCATCTCACAAAACTGAAATCTTATAACCATTAAGAAACAATTTCACATTCTCTCCTCTCCCCAGTGCCTGATAACCACCATTCCAAATTCTGTTTATATGAACTCGGCTAGTCTAGGTACTTCTTATAAGTGGAATTTTACTGCACTTGTCTTTTTGTGACTTCCTTATTTCACTTAACACAATGTCCTCGGTGATCATTTATGCTGTATCATGAGTCAGAATTTCCTTCTTTTCTAAGACTGTACAATATTTCACTGTATGTATCTACAATATTTTGTTTATACATGCATCCACTGTTGTACCTTACACAGGTGCACAAATATCTATTTGAGCACCTGCTTTCAATTATTTTGGATATATATTCAGAGTGGAATTACTGGATAGTATGGTAATTTTTTTTTTTTTTTTTTTTGAGGAACCACCACATTATTTTCTAGAGCAGCTGTAACATTTTTTTACCGCATTTTTTTGGTCTGTTTTGGTGTTGATTTTTGAATATTAACCTCTTAGTAGATATATAATTTGCAAGTTTTTTTTCTCATTCTGTAGATTTTTAAATCTCTTAATTGTGTTCTTTGATGTGCACAAGTTTTGAATTTTGATGTATTTCAATTTATCTATTCTTACTTTTATTGCCTGCGCTTTTGGTATCAGACCCAAGAAATAATTGCCGAATTCAATGTCTACATTTTTGTCTATGTTTTCCTTTAAAAGTTTTGTAGTTTTCCAGTTTTATCTAGGTGTTTGGTTCATTTAGAATTGATTTTTTGTGTACGGTTTATTTATTTTCTTTAAGATTTTAATTATTTATTCATTAAAGACACTGAGGAAGAGAGGCAGAGACATAGGCGGAGGGAGAAGGAAGCTCCCCTCAGGTAACCCGATATGGGACTCGATCCCTGAACTCCAGGATCACGCCCTGGGCCAAGCAGAGCTTAACCACTGAGCCATCCAGGTGTACCTTGTGTATGGTTTAAAATAGTTTCAACTTGATTTTTGTTTGTTTGTTTGTTTGTGTGAAGTTATAGTCTTTCCACTGTTTCCAAATACTACTGGGAAAGCTATATATCCACATAACTACATAGCTGAGGTTCTTTGGGATTCTATATGAATTTTAGGATTTTTTTTTCTGTTTCTGCAAACAAAAAAAAAAAACTGATGCCCTTGGAATTTTGATAGAGTTATACTGAATATGTAGATTGATCACTTTGAGTAATAGTGACATCTTAACAACACTGAGTCTTCGAATCCATCAACATGGAATGTCTTTCTATTAGTTTGCCTCTTCAATTTCTTTCAGCAAGTTTCTATAGTTTTCAGTGTCCAATTATTTGGCCTCCTTAGCTAAGCATATTCCTAAGTATTTTATTCTTTTTTATGTTATTGTTATTATTATTATTATTATTGTTATTGTTATTATTAAAGAAAAAATAATTTTCTTTATAGATTATTTATTGTTAATTTATAGAAACAAACTGATTCTGTGTACTGATTTTGTATCCTTAAAATTTGCCAGGGTTATTAGTTCTAACAGAATTTTGTGAACTTTTTTTTAATTTTGTGAACTTTTTAATGTTTTCCATATATAAGATCATGTCATCTGTGAACAGAGATAATTTTACTTCTTCTTATTTATTTATTTATTTATTTATTTATTTATTTATTTATTCTTCCTTTTCAATGTGAATGCCATCCCCTAATCTTTTAATTCACTGATTCCCTTAACTTCCTTCCCTTCCTAAGTATTATTCTCCCCAACTTCTGACCTGAATCCTCCAATATTCTTTTTTCTAAGCAAAAATGTGTTTTCAGCTACTTATTTTATGACATTAAATCCTTTATAAGTATTTTTCACTCTGACTTTGTTTCATTCCTATATTTCCAACTGCTTGTGAGGTCTCTGGTTTGATGTTTACTAGAAATCACACACTCAGCATGGTAAAAATCAAATATGCTGATCATAGCAACACTATGCTCATCACTGATCACTTAATTGTGGTCTTAGAAACGTGACAGTGATATAGATGTGATATATTTCTTGAGACCAGAAATTTTAATGACAGTGTTATAGTTGAAGAGAAAATAGAGCTCTTGGGTAGAGGAATGACAAAGAATTTAGGGCCATCATTATTTCAGAATGTCCTCTGGTCAAAAATTATTTACTGAATTTCCACATGCAAATTATAACTTAGACTTCTAAACTCTCAACTAACCATGGCATGGTTTAGGCTGTCGACACAAAATTGAAATGATCTAATTTGAGCCTTTTTTTTTTTTTAAGATTGTATCTATTTATTCGTGAGAGACACAGAGAGAGAGGCAGAGACATAAGAAGAGGGAGAAGCAGGCTCCCTGTGGGAAGCCCCATGTGGGACTGGGATCATGAGCTGAAGGCAGACACTCAACCAGTGAGCCGTGCCCCTAATTTGAGCTTTTGTGAGTGGGTTTAAAAGATTTAAAAGAAAATATCTTTCTTTTAAAGATTTTATTTATTTATTTTAGGGGAGGGAGGAGAGTGTGCACAAGTAGGGGAGGGGCCACAAAGGGAGGTAGAGAATCTGAAGCAGATCACATCTTGAGCATGGAGCCCAACCTAGGCCTCAAACCCATGACCTCAAGACCAACCAAAACCAAGAGTCAGACACTCAACTGACTGAGACGTCCAGGGACCCCCTGAGTGGGTCTTTTGATACAAATCCTTGAGAGCAGACATCTGTGACCTAAAAAGACAAGTTATCTGAAACCAGGTCCCACAGAATATAAGATTTTTTTATTTGTATTTATTTATTCATGAGACACACACACACACAGACACACACACACACACACACACACACACACACGAGGCAGAGACACAGGCAGAGGGAGAAGCAGACTCCATGCAGGGAGCCTGATGGGGACTCAATCCCAGGTCTCCAGGATCACGCCCTGGGCTAAAGGCAGCGCTAAACCGCTGAGCCACCTGGGCTGCCCAGGATATAAGATGTTAATAGTAAATTAGTTTCCTAGCTACTGTAACAAATTCCATCATCTTGGTGTCTTAAAAACAACAGAAATGTATTCTTTCACAGGTGTGGAGGCTGGAAATCTGAATTACAGCAGGGCCAGTACCTAAAAATAAGCTGAATCATATTATGTGTGGATGAATGTTTAATACTGTGTTTATTTAATGTGGATGATAGAAAATATATGTAAACCCCCCTCAAAAGAAAAGAAAAGAAAAAAAGAAAAGAAAAGAAAAGAAAAAAAAGAAAAAAAAAGAAAAGAAAGAAAAGAAAAGAAAAGAAAGAAAAGAAAAAAAGAAAAAAGAAAAGAAAACAAAGAAAAGAAAAAAAGAAAAGAAAAGAAAGAAAAGAAAAGAAAATATCTAACCCAGGACTTCGAGTGTTGGAAAATAAAACTAATTTTCACATCCACTGTTGCTAGTAAGAGCAGGAAAAGGAGCAAAAGTAAAAGAAAGTGAGGGATACTGTAGTATAGAATTATATAAAAGTATATAGGACCTGGATCCAGTGACCTCTGGAGAATATGTTTAGAAACAAAAGCAAAAATGAACTATTATTGGGACTTCATCAAGATTGAAAGCTTCTGCACAGTAACGGGAACAGTCAATAAAACTAAAAGGCAACCTATGGAATGGAAAAGGGTATTTGCAATGACATATAGGATAAAGGGATAGTATCCAAAATCTATAAAGAACTTATCAAAATCAACATCCCCAAAATAAATGATCCAGTTATGAAGCTTTTTTAAAATCTAAGGGCAATGGAAAAGAGTGAGAGGGTTTTAAATTAAAAGTAAAGCACATAACAAGATTTGTATTATGGAAAAATGGCTTTTGTTTTGAGGAAAATGTTTAAAACAAACCAAAGTGTAGAGGTTTATAATATTTCCTGTTGGATTGGGTGAAAGCTGATGGCCATTTAGGTTAAAATATCAGATACAAAGTCCTGATTCTAGAAATACTTTAATGTTAAGAGAGAAGGGTCTCATCTGTATCATTTAAACAGAGTTTGAGAAAGGTAAGGTCACAAGCCTATTTCTTTTGGTTGGTACAGTTAGTATCCTGACTAAATTAATCCTCCTTAATATATCTTATGACTTGAATTCTTCTTTTAATTTAATCAATTTAAATGCATACCTCCTTTACACTTAACCAACTAAATTTTAATATTATAAAATAAAACTAATCTGATGATTTAAAAATATGTATTAAAGGTAAATATTTCATCCAGTAGTAAACAGAAAAATGTAACTTATTAAACTGAAAATATTCTTGAATTTGACCAATATAATGTTGTCAGAGATCAGAATAAATGTTAAATAACTAAAATTTTGGAAAATTTTGATCCCTATCTTTACATGGATGTTTGAAAAATGAATACATTCATGATTACACTATAAATGCTAGAGATATTTTAAGCATATTTATGATAATAAGTGATTCAGTCTCAATTTTCTTTTACTTTAGAGAGGATATAAATTTAGTCTCCGAGGTCCTTTAAGGACAAAATTGTGAAAAACAGGAATACACTATTTATATTGCAGTGTTTACAAATTGAAACTTTTGTGAATTTTACGTATAAATGATCCTTTTCTCTAGTGTGAGGACCACACATTTTAAAATTTTTGAAATCTATCAAAATGAATAACATTATAACCACATGGAATTGTCCTTAAATCCTCATATTGGTATTTGACCACCTACATGGGAGAGAACAGAATAAACTACTGAAGAAAATATTGTGTGACTAAATTGTTTTTATTGTGAAAAATCAGGACGCCTTATAAAAATTAGGACTCTGGCTCTTTTCTAAAGTTTCAATCTCTGAGTCGACATAATTGTTGAACTTTAAATAGGACTTTCCCTCAGCCTATTTTCCAGCAAACTGTGTGTGAATACCAAACAAATGAAAAAATAGTGCCAATTCTCATCACATGAAGAATGAGGCCCAGATTGAGTCGAGGTTCATTTATTGCCTTATGCATATTAAAAAATGAGTATACATGTATGTATGAAAAGATAAATAATGCAAATATTATTTTCTCTCCAATTCTTTTGTATAATAAAGATGTGTTTTGATTGGTACATAATATTTATCAATCATGACTACAAAGTTTGAGAAGTTCTTCATAAAATTTTTGTTTGAGCAATGCTAAAAATAAATAAATTTAAAAATCTGATACCATACCATGTCTTAAAAGTGAGGCTTCTATAAAATAGCATGTACTGTCATTATGATATAGTTTTATCTAATCTAGTGATAAATAGAATGAGAGGGTAGAGAAAATGTATTGCCCCATTTATCCATTTTTATAACAACAATTTCAAAATGTACTGTCATCTTGTCCTGAAAAAAATTAGCAACTTAAGTTTTATGTTAAACAAAATGGGATATTCATATAATAGTCTTGTCATTGTGGCAATGTATGAAAAAATAACAGTAATTCTTAAGATATTTATATAAAATATATTTATTAGTTTATAATTATAGAACATTTCAACTTGTTTATTGTTCAAGTTCATAAAATATTGCATCATTTTTTAATGAGGGAAATGAAACTCCCTCGGCTCACCCTATTTGTGTCTATTAGTTTGAGCATAAGTCAGAAACATTGCAATCAACCCAATTTGCCCACAGAAGCAAGTTTCCCAGTGGTAATTGTGTCCTCACTGGAACTGCAGCCAGGCATACAGATTGAGTGGCTTATACTTATTTCTAGATAGGGCTTCTCACTTACTCCACTATTGGAAACTTGGGAGACAAAAGCAATTCTTCATAATTTCTTCACTATCCTGGAAAAATTTGTACATTATTCTTGGTTAATGCCCTTGCCCTCATTTTTTGAAATTATGAGTTAATTCTAATTCAGAACAAAAAGAAAGCACTCTCTGGAAGAGTTTTAATTATTTCCAAATGCCTCCCTAGCATATAAATGCTAAACTGTGTGACTTTTCCATTTATGGGCTGTGAGAAATAAACAGCTGGGATAAACAGCAGGCATTTCAAGATATTTTATTTATTTCTCAGCAGAAGTTTAAGCATATGTCATAATGATGGCATTTACATCATAATATATGTTGCTTCATACAGCTCTGCAAACCCATCAAAATCTGCACAAATGACTGTGGAATGGTGGAATAAGAAGAGTCTATCAAACACACTTCCATCTGCTTCGATTCCAAAAGTTCAACTTTTATTATAAACTAAGCAACTGAAAATCAGAGTTCTGAAAACTTAATTGCATCCCTTAAATCCTTAAATCTTAGTTTTAGTTTAACTTTTAGAGTGATCTAATATGCCGTGACACAGGCATTTACATTTTCTATTCTGTTTTTTCTTTCCTCAAAATCCTGTTGCCTTGGCTTTCTGATATTTAATCAATAATATTTATCACTTTATAGAAAAAATATATACTGTTTAAGATGAAATTGTGAATATCTTGCTAACTTTAAGAATCATGAAACCGTCCTTTAAATATTTGATTTGATGAAAAAAAAAGAGATCTTTGAATAACTGCAGTTCTTGTTAGCAAATGGAGGAGAGGCCTTGGAGAAATGATCAAGTAATAACATTTTATTAGACCATTGGCAAGAGAGAACTTAGTGTTAAACTGTGACTCTCTTCATATTTTGTCAAAGGGAAAGAGGAAATAAAAAAATCTATCCCTTCCAGTTCCGAGAATTATAAGATTGGAGAAACTGATAATGTTTTGGAAGATATTTAGGTTCCATGTGACCTGGATGCTCCATTCTGCACCAAAATTTCTTAAGAGTTAAGGTAAGGTGCTGAGTAGATATGGATCCACAGGTAGAGGGGATTTCCCAAGTTCCATTTTGACCCCTAGAATACTGACACACAGGATAGGATGGTCCTGAGGCATGGTGTGTAATGGAAGATGTAACAATGAGATGGCTTTTAAGCAACATTTCACCTGTCTCTCCATGAACTGTTCATAGTGTGGAAGAAACTCAGTTTTCATGTGCCCTGAAGCCAGGGTATGGACAAGCTTCATATCTGATTGGGAGTCCTCTAAATGTGGTCATTGCGTTAGAGTTAAGTGGCTCTATTAGATAAGCAGTTCTGGACATTTTGCCTGGATGGAAACCAAGTTCACAGCAAGAACTTTAAGTTAGATATCTAATTCTAGAGACCCACAGTAGTGTCAGATATACACAAAGATGGTATAATGTCCTAGCAATGTCAGAAGTAGAGACCATGACTTCCTCTGTCATTGCATCATTGGTAGAGGACAAGAGAAGGACAAACCAACTCCCACATGGAAATTAACAGCAGTTTCCAACTTGCTCCAAATTTGCTGCTCTGGAACAAAGATGACCAAGGAGAAGATCCTAATACCTTTGTCTGTCACGTTCTTCTAAAAGACCATCATTGGAAAGAGAGTAAAAACACGGCAAATAGACCTCCTTTGGAGGATCTTAATCAAAGTATCTCAGGAGATTCATCAACTTGAATCTGAAAAAGAAGAGAAAGAAAGGAGAAGAAAGAAAGAAAGAAGAAAGAAAGAAAGAAAGAACCCCCCCCAAAAAAACTACTTCCAATCATTTTTAACTGAAATATAGCATTTCCATCAATTTGTAATATAAGCAATAAAACTGAGTTGTATTATCACACTTTTAACTCAACAATAGAAATCATGGTCATTTTCATATAACATAGCAGTTGTTGCAGATTTACCAAATTATCTTTACAGTCATTACTATTTCAAAAGGAGAGTAATTATTACACCATCTGCTAGCTCCTTGATAATAAACAATTCATTAATAAACACATCTATGACTATATTGCATTTTAATTTTTTCAGAACCATATTTTTGTATAATAATTTTCTTCCATAATCTTTTCTGTTTTTATTTCACTTATTTATAAGGCGTTATCTGAAAAGGAATCTGTAAGTTTTGTCACACTGACAAAGTGGTCCATGGCGTGAAAAAAAAGATAAGAACATACACTTCCAAGTGACATTGAAGTGACTGAATAATTGTATATGATAGAAGCTCAAAACCAGAATGAAATTAAACCTGAGATGATAGAGCTTTTATTACTTGGTAACTTAAATTTATTTTTGCTTGCTTTATATCAATGTTTATTTTCTCTACTTTCAGCAGGATTAGAGTGTTGAAAAAAATTAAGTCAGATATAAAAAGTAAAGAGCCCATATTTCCTTTTAGATGTAGGCATAACTTGTTTCATTGTGCTTTTACTTTATTGTGCTTCAGAGTTACTGCATTTTTTACAAATTGAAGATTGTGGCAAACCAGTGTTGAGCGAGTCTAGTGGAGCCATCTTTCCAACACCATTTGTTCTTTGTGTCTCTATGTCCAACATTTGGTAATTCTCACAATATTTTTAAACTTTTTCATTATTATTGCATTTGTTATGGTGAACTGTGATCAGTGACCTTTGATGTTACTATTGTAAATGTTTTGAAACACCACAAACTGCACCCATATAAGATGGTGAACTTAACTTATAAATGTTCCATATGTTCAAACATTCCCTCACCTTTTTCCCTCTCCTTGGGCCTCCCCATTCCCCGAGACACAACAATATTGAGATTAGGCCAATTAATAACTCACCGATGGCCTCAAAGTGTTCAAGTGAAAGAAAGAGTTGCACATCTCTCACTTTAAATTAGAAGCTGGAAATGATGAAACTTAGAAAGCTGAGATAGGCTAAAAACTAGGCCTCTCGTGCAAGCTAGTCAAGCTGTGAATGTAAAGGGGAAAAAAAAAAGTCCTGGAAGGAAATTAAAACTGCTACTCCACTGAACATATGAATGATAGGAAAGCATAAGAGCCTTATTGCTAATATGGGGAAAGCTTTTGCGGTCTGGATAGAATGAAGGTCAAACCAGTCACAATAATCCTTTAAGCCAAAGCCTAATCCAGACCAAGGCCCAAGCTCTCTTCTATTTTAGGAAGCCTGAGAGATGTAAGGAAGCTGCAAAAGAAAAGTGTGAGGCCAGTAGAGGTTGGTTCATGAAGTCTAAGGAAAGGAGTGGTCTCTCTAACATGAAAGTGCAAGGTGAAACCCAAGTGCTGGTATAGATGTGGCAAGTTATTCAGAAGATCCAGTGAAAATAATTAATGAAGTTGGCTACACTAAAAAAACAGATCTTCAATGTAGATGAAACAGCCATCTTTTGGAAGAAGATGCCATCTAGGAGTTTGATAGCTAGAGAGAAGCACCAAATGGCTGGCTTCAAGGCATCAATGGACAAGCTGATGGTCTTATTAGAGGCTAATGCAGCTGGTGACTTTAAATTGAAGCTGATACTCATTTATCATTCTGAAAATCCCAGGAACTTTAAGAATTATGCTAAATCTGCTCTCTGCCTACACTGTATACATAGAACAAACCCAACAGTACATTTGTTTACAACATAGTTTACTGAACATTTTAACCACAATGTTGAGAACCACTTCTTAAGGAAAAAAATGATTTCTTTCAAAATATTATTACTCAATAACAATGCACCTGATCATCCAAGAGCTTCGAAGGAGATGTAGAAGATTAATGCTGTTTTATGCCTGCTAACATAACATACATTCTGCAGCCCATGGCTCAAAAATTAATTTCAACGTACAAGTCTTATCACTTAAGAAATATGATTTTGGGGATATCTGGGGGGCTCAGCAGTTGAGCCCCTGCCCCTGGCTCAGGGCATGATATTATGGTGTCAGGATCGAGCCCACATCAGGCTCCTTGCCTGGAGCTTGCTTCTCCCTCTGCCTACATCTCTGCCTTTCTCTCTGTGTGTCTTTCATGAATAAATAAATAAAATCCTTTTAAAAAAAGAAATACGATTTTGTAAGATTCTAATGGTTATAGATGGTGATTCTGATCTTGCAGAAATCTCTCATTTGTTCAGAGATCTGGGCAAAGTCAATTGAAAACCTTCTGGAAAATATTTGCCATTCTAGATGACATTAGGAATATTCATGATTCATGGGAAGAGGTCAAAACATCAAGAAGCTGATTCCCACTTTCATGGATGACTTTGAGGAGACCAAACCTTCGGTAGAGGAAGTGACTGCAAATGTAGTAGAAATTGTGAAGAGGGAGCCTGATGATGTGACTGGTTGCTAAAATCTCATGATAAAACTTTTTTTTTTATATTTTATTTATCTATTCATGAGAGGTACAGAGAAAGATCATGATAAAAGTTTGATGAGTGAGGAGTTGCTTCTTTTGGATGAACAAAGGAAGTGGTTTCTTGAAACAGAATCTACTTCTGGTGAAGATGCTGGGAACATTGTTGAAATGACAACAGAGAATTTAGAAAAGTACATGAACTTAACTGATAAAGCAGTGGTAGAGTGTGAGAAGATGAACTCCAATTCTGAAAGAGATTCTACTGTGGGTAAAATTCTGTCAAATGACATTGCATGCAGAGAGAAATCATTTGTGAAAGGAAGTGTTAATTGATAGAGCAAACTTAGAAATCATTGGTTTATTTTAAAATTATTTTTTAAAGGTTGATTTATTTATTTGAGAGGGGGAGGGGCACAGAGAGAGGGAAAGAGAGAATCTCAAGCAGACTCATGCTAAGCACAGAGCCCAGTGCAAGGCATGATCCCAGGACCCTGAGATCATGACCTGAGCTGAAATAAAAAAATTGGACACTTAACCCACTGAGCCACCAAGTCACCCTAAAAAGTACTGTTTTATTTTAAGAAATCTCCACAGCCACCCCAATCCCCACCCCAATCCTCAGCAACTACCACCCTGATCAGTCAGCAGCCATCAACATCAAACAAAACCCTCCACCAACAAAAAGACTATGACTTGCTAAAGTTCAGATGACGATTAGCATTCTTTATCAATAAAGTATTTTTAAATTAAGGAATGCACATTGTTTCTTTAAATTAAATACTATTATATACTTAATAGACACAGAATAGTGTAAACATAACTTTTCTATGTACTGGGGAACCGCAAAATTCATTTTACTTACTTTATTGCAATTTCACTTTATTCCAGTGGTCTGGAACTGAACTCACAGTATCTCCAAGTTATGGCTGTCTATATCCAAATAGCATTGCAAAAATCAACTGCATAGCATTCCAGGAAAGTTTCCCTCAAAATTTTAATGATGTAAATTATTTAAAAGCCACGTGAACATTATTTCCATGAATTCCCATGACAATGTTTATATAGTCTAAACATTTCTCTTCATCCACAAAATGACCACAAGAAACACATTCCAGTGTTACTACCCAGGTGATCCTGGAGCAGAGGAGGGCTTGAAGCTTGCATATCTTTAATAATTCATAAAACTACAGTATTTTTAAGGTAAACTTATCTGCCCAGCAATTAAGGAAATTAGCTTGGAAGGACATATTTTTAGGAATTTCTTACTAACATCTAAGTGTTCACTGTACATTAAAACCGAATTTCTCAACTGTGGTGTGCATAAGAATCCATTGTAAAAAATGCAGATTCTGATAAAGTGTGTCTGAGTTGGAAACTGAGATTCTACATTTTAAATAAGATACCAGGTGATGATGATGCTAGGGCTGCTCTGAGCACCACAATTTAAGTGGCAAGATGTACAACATTATACTAACAACTGAAATGTTACCGAATTTGATAAAACCTGCTGTTTAATTTCAGAAAATTCATAAGCTAGGAGGAAATTAGACATAATCAGTCATGCTAATTTCTCAGAAACAAAAGAGTCACCAATATGTTAAATACAAAACAATCTCAATGATGAGGGATGTAATACAAGGGCTGCTGGAATTAATTAAATCTCTTCCCAGTTTAAGAGCATGGTGTGCTTTTGAGAATCTTAAAATATATGTTTAAATAATTTATCTGTATCTGTTTTTTTTTAATGTTTGTTTAAACACCTCACAACAGCAACAGTAAAAAGCCCATTTCTCTTATGGGAGGTGATGGGAAGTGGTAGTAGTTTCATTCATGTACAAGAGGGTCCTGTAATCTAATGGCTGGTGGGCCAAATCCAGACAGCCATGTTTTTTGGTAAGACTTCAAGCTTACAGTGGTTTTCACAGTTTTTTAAATGATTGAAAACAATCAAATATTCCTGATGCATTAAAACTTTATGAAATAAAAAATTAGGTGTTTTAAATGTATCATTGGCACACTCATTTGTATAGTCACTAACCACAAATGCCTTCCACCTCCCATGGCAGAGATGAGCAGTGGCCACAGCTACTACAAGCATAAAAATTGTATTATCTGTAAATTCCATAAAAGTATAAAAATCAACCAGCAAAACAATCTGTGTCTGCATTAATTTTTTTCTAGCGTAATTGTCATGAAGATGTGCATCTTCCATTTTTTTAAATAAGTCACTCTTGAGTTAGGGAAAGGCCACAAGACTTGTAGCCTGGAGTCATATTTTTATAGTCCTGAAGAAGCATCCAGTTTGTCTAGACCAGCAGCTCTACTAAATAAGAAGTTCACATCACAGGCTGTCGTGGTCTTTTCCTGGCCCAACATGCACTTATATATTGTTTTTATTTGCTCCTTTGTTTTAATCTGTCAACTCTGTGGTGCTTCTCCCCAAAAAAAGAATATTGTTATTATATAAATGATTGCACACGTGACTTCTCTTTCTACTAACCTTGAATTTTTTCCCATTTGAAAGTGGTTTATTATTTTGGCTTTATAAGTTTGTTTCTCTTGCATACTTTGGGAGTTTCAAATAGGTTATTTGTGTAGTCATCTGATCAAAGCTAATGAAGTTTTATTGCTGTAATAAAATGACACAACACAAACTCCAAATTTTAATAAAAACCCATCTATATCCAGACATAAAATGCAGTGTGTAGCTGAGTTATAATTTTTCCCTAAAATATATGCTAAGATTCATGAAGGAAACCTAAATATATGAAGCATTTAAAAAGCCACATTAGAGGTAGAATTACTTATGCTTAAGGACATTCTTTCTCCAGGAAAAGTAAAATAAATGAAAATGTTCAGAAGTTTTACAAACTGCATTTGGCATTTAATATAAAGAAAGCAAAACAATTTTAATTCAAAGATGGTAAAACGGATCCACGTGTTATTTGAAAATTTGTTATAGTGAAAGGATTCCATATTGGATTAGATAAATAATTCTCCAATAATTCTTAATCTTTTGAAAAGTGTTGTATATATTTTTTTCAACTATAATTCCCAGCACTTCCTGGCTGGTAGATTTAGCCTGAAGATTTTATCTTTTTTTAAGCCTCAGTTTCCATATATAAATCAGCTAATTCTCAAAATATTTCTTGTGTACTTATTAAAATAATTTATGAAATATAGCTAATATTATATCAACAATAAGTGTTTGGTAAACATGAGTGATTATTATCAATTTTGTGGTCACATACTTCTCAGAGAAGGAATAGATTTAGGAGATAACATTTTCTTATGTACATTTTTAATAAAATTTGGCAATGATATTGGTTGATATTATTTGATATCTTATAAAATGTCCTCCCAAAAAAACAGAAATTAACTACCCTAAGAAGGAATAATCTTGCAAGGATATTTCCTGTTTTTGTAACATTTACTAAGATATAACTGTATACCAAAAAAGTCATGTGTTTAATGTACATGTTTTGATAAACTTGGTCATATGTATGTACTCATAATACCATCACCACAATCAAAGCAATACACATACCCAACACCTCTCATAGTCTCCCTTTGTATTTATTTTATTTAATTAATTTTGTAGTGTGTGTGATAAGAACACAACGTGAGATCTACCCTCGACATTTTAAGGGAACGATATCATATTATTTTTTTTAAGATTTTATTTATTTATTCTTGAGAGACACACAGAGAGAGGCAGAAACACAGGCAGAAGGAGAAGCAGGCTCCTGCAGGAGCCCACTGTGGGACTCCATCCCAGGACCCCTGGGATCACACCTGAGCCGAATTCAGATGTTCAACTGCTGAGCCACACAGGCATCCCACCATATCATATTGTTATGAGTAGGCACTATGTTGTACAATAGATCTCTGGAAATTACTCATCTTGCATGACCGAAACTTTAAACCCATGGAGCAACAACTTTAATCCATTCTCAGGGTCATTTCTGCCCTCAAATAGCCAGATATTTCCATTTAGTCCACTAAAATGCATATATTTCATAAGCAAGTACTTTACCAGGCAACAGACCCCTTTCTCAGGGGTTATTCATGCCTTTATTTGTTTAACAAAAATTTGCAGAGCTATTGATATTATGGTCCCTTTTGTAAAAGTTCATAGTGTAAACATAATAGAGGAAAAATGTCCCACTTTCATGGCACTTATATTCTAGTGAGGGTGGGTTGATTAAGTCAAATAAATTGAGATTATTTCACACAGTTCTATGTACTATGAACACCACAGTATAGAGAAAGGAGACTATACCTGGAGGTGAGAAAATGACTGACATGAGCCAGTTGTTTGTAATGTAGGAAAAGCAGTTTCACACCTGAGTTTGGAGGACAGGAGACAGGTCTGGCTCATAGCTATCAACAAGAGAGCACCATTAACACATGAATGAGCTCCAAAACCACTGGACCAGATGAGATCATGGAGAGAGGAGAGAACCAATCATACCCACTTTGCAAATGTTGAAAAGCAGGAACAGAAAGGGGGCCTCAAAGAGGCATACCTGTGAGTTAGGACAAAGATCATCCGTGAGGCTCCTAGGTGGGGTCACTGAGTTATAGTTTCTGAGAAGTGGAAAAAGACTAAGGTGGTGTAGAAGTTGAAGGATTTTGTAATTGGTAGTTGCAGCAGAAGGGTGGGGCCAGAATCTGAGTGTTTTGACAAGAGAATTAGAAATGAGCAAATGTCAAAGCAAACTTAAAACAACTCTAAAGAAGTTTTACTGTGAAGTGGACACAGAAATGGGCATTAGCTGTGAAGAAAAGTGGCTTAATGGAGGATATCTCATGATATGAAAAAAATACCATATACATATGCTCATGGAGTTATTGATTAGCAACAGAGGGATAGATGAACCAATAAAAAAGAGACACTTCCAGTTGCAAAGTCTTTGAAAAACTACGAAGTATGGGCTTCCGAATAGAGTTGAGAGATTGGTCTTTGTTATGATGTAGGAAGACAGAAATGAGTGTGAGCTGGCAATATGTAGATAGTTATATTTGTTCATTGAAATAATTCTTTATTATTAGTATTTTTAAACATTTTTTCTGACCCACAAGGTAAGAGAAGGGGAGAACAAACAGTAGCGTATATTAAAGTACATAAAAACATCGCTTTGGATGATAGATACCAGAAAAATGAGAAAGCATTTTTAGGATAGTTGGAAGTATACATTTGAGATTTTTTTATCATGAATTTAATATTAATCCAGGCTGTGGAGTTGCTTACTTCTCCAATAAGATTCAAGTAGTCAGAAACAAGTGGCTATGTACATTTAATGAGGCATTTCATTTTCCGCAAAAGTAGGATAAAGGAAGAAAGGGAGGCAAAGTAGTGGTGTTTTATCAAAAAGGGAGCCCTTAAGAAAATAGAAACTGTGAAAGATATTTCTACCAAGGACCACACTAGTGGTAGAAGGCTAAATGACAAAAACAAGACAAAAAACAAAACAAAACACTATAATGCAGTACAGTGTATGATTATCACAGGAAGCGATTATTGGCCCTAAGACTAGTAGGAGACAAAAGAAAAGGGATGGTTTCAAAACTCATGACTCCTCAGGAGGGTTTTCCCACAAGGCTGGTGCTAGGAGAGGCGAAAGTGTCCACTAGGATATGAACCACTGGTGTACGACTGTAGGGCCTGCCTGTGGCTCTGACTCAATCTAGAAACGTCTTTCTCCCCTTCTGCTTTCCATTCTCCCACCAGGGCTATCCATTAGTAGAACCCAATTGGCAGTTAGCAGGGAGGCTTAGGACATGGAGTTGGTGAACTCCCAGGATCAGTATCACAAAAATACAATCTATATAAAGGTTTTAACTGACATTTTCTGTTATTTCTCTTGTGTTTAAATAATAGTTAAGGGCACCTGGGCGGCTCAGTTGATTAGGCATCTGCCTTTGGCTCAGATCATGATCCCAGAGTCCTGAGATGGAGCCTCACATTGGGCTCCCAGCTCAGGGGGGAGCCTGCTTCTCCCTCCGCTCTGTCTGCTGCTCTCTGTGCTTATGATTGCTTTGTCTCTCTGTCAAATAAATAAAATAATAAAATAAAATAAATAAAATAAAATAAAATAAAATAATAAAGTAAAATATAATAAAATATAAAATAAAGTAATAAAATAAAATAAATACATAAAATAAACCATAGTTAACTGCTGACCCTACAGTTTTTGGCATTTCTGTTTTCTTATCCTGCATATTGGCTGACATTAATCCTTTCCAGTTTGGGAGTCCCACGGCTTGTTATGTATTATGCCATATAAATACTATGTCTTGTTTGCCAGGTGAAATTTTCTTTTCTTCCTTGGTGGGTGATTCATGCCAGGTCCTGGGCCCCTTCTCCCTAATCATTGTATGTCACCATGAGTAAACAGCAAACCTTAGAGAAATAAGGTTATATTCAATAACTTCAACAGCTAGGTCCTCTAAATTATCACCAGGAGTAAGGTGTGCCATCGCTTGAACAAATGCTCTATGTTCTAGAATTATATTAAAATTAGTGAATTATCTTTTTTTTTAATTCTAGAAAGCATTGATTTAGTTCTAAGATTCATGTGGTTCCAGACCACGGGAGGCTTTTTATACTGTCATCAGCATAACTGAAATTTGAGTGAATGATACACTTTAGCATATTAAAAATAGAAATGTTTTGGAACAAGTAGGCTCAAAACAAAATGTCTTGATGGGAATGGCATTCTTCCAGAACAAAGATAATAACTTGATTGTTATTCAGCCTCTCCCCTGGTCAATGCCATACAGACACTCACATATGGACACGTGAGGTGGCATTGTCATGGTAAAATACCTCCAACTATGGCTATTTCCTCAGTCCAAACCTTCAGCTAGGCAAATCAGTACCATTGGAGCCCAGAGTTGAGCAGATGAGCAGATTCAGATTGTGTTATCTAGAGATAGTAATTGATAAATTCACAAAAGAACGAATCAGTAGGCAATAAAAAGCAGTGTCCAGCACAGTCAACATATTGGTGATGGTCATAGTTAGCAATTGGTGAATGGGCAATCAGAATATTGAGAGCTCCCTCCAGCAAATTCATGATGATATCAAGATGTTATGACATTTGTTATTTAGTACAAGAACATACCTGTCAAGAGGACTAGCGCTGCACAGTCTACTTTGGGCGGTGCCAGTGTAAATACTGCCAATACCCACCTCCCACTATTTTTTTTTTCATAATCATTTTAGTCTCTCTCTGGCCATTCAATACCATCCTCCATGTTTGAACCATAAATTCCTTTTTATGTGATTTTAACTTCTTTTTCCTCTGACAGTCTCTTCTGCCCAGCATCACCTTCTTCTCCAGGATTATTCATATTTACATTTCCAGTTATCCCTGGGGAACTCTCCATTTCTAACCCCAAAGCAATGATTGGATTAACCACTGATATGGTCATTTGGCAACTTGTACACAGACCCATCATTGAATGAATCATGTGATTTCAAGATAACTTTTAATATTCCCTAATAAATGTGGACACTTTTGGAAGTACTGTACATATTTATAGCATTTAAAGTGCATTTAATTTTTGTTGCCCTTTCAGTTTTGATCCATTGTTTTCTCTTCTTTCTTTCTTTCTTTCTTTCTTTCTTTCTTTCTTTCTTTCTTCTTTCTTTCTTTCTTTCTTTCTTTCTTTCTTTCTTTCTTTCTTTCTTTCTTTTTCTTCTCTTTCTTCTTTCTTTTCTCTCCTTCTCTCTTCTTTCTTTTTTAAGATTTTATTTATTTATTTATTTATTTATTTATTTATTTATTTATTTATTTATTTTTAATTTTTTTTGTTTTATTTATTTATGATAGGCACACAGTGAGAGAGAGAGAGAGGCAGAGACACAGGCAGAGGGAGAAGCAGGCTCCATACACCGGGAGCCCGACGCGGGACTCGATCCCGGGTCTCCAGGATCCCGCCCTGGGCCTAAGGCAGGCGCTAAACCGCTGCGCCACCCAGGGATCCCAAGATTTTATTTATTTATTAATGAAAGACAAAGACAGAGAGAGAGTCAGAGACGTAGGCAGAGGGAGAGGCAGGATCCCTCCAGGACCCCCAGGTCACAACCTGAGCCTAAGGCAGATGCTCAACCACTGGGCCACCCAGGCATCTCTTTTGTTTTCACGTTCAAATAACACTCTTTTTTTTTCTTCTTCCAAAGTTATTATGATTACCTGGGGGTATCATATATATATATATGAAATATATATGAAATATAAAATATATTTCAATTATTCTAAACTACATCTAAGAATTTTCTACCCCAAATACCTAGGTATTGCTACTGCACTATTCATACTCCATTTTTAAAAAAATATGTTTACTACTCAAATTTAAACCTGTAGATCTACTGCTTTATTTAGATATATCACTGATACTTTGCTTGAATATCACTTGTTTGAGAAATGTGAAAAAACTAATACCTATACTTTCCTGAACTTCCATATCATAGATATGTTACATATTCAACACAATCATCTGCCATAAAAATATAAACCTCCAACCATTTTCTATTCAATAGAAAGAGTTTTAAGAAAGTTAACTTTGGGTTTTTAAAATTCTTTCCAATTCTTCTCTCTTTTATGTTTTAAATTCTCAGGAGATTAAATCCATTAAAATGAAGCTCATCTTCAATTAGCAGGAAGAACATATGTATGCTCTTCATTAAAATCCCCAGGTATCATGAGAAGCGGTTCATTTCGGGTTTTCAGATAATTAAAGCCTCATACACATTTTCTGATATTCCATCTGGCATTAGAGTGTATTCAACTATAGACCACTCAAGCTACCACACAGCTGAGAACTTTTAAAAACAAACATTAATACTAGGAACACCTCCACTTTGATGTTGTATAGATAAGTGGATTATTATAACCTCAAATATCGTCAAACCTAAATAAATAAACAAACAAACAAGTAAATAAGATGGATCTTTTCCTTGATAACTTTGCTAGGTAGTAACAATGAGAAGCCTCTTGAAAGTTTCATTTTAAATAGATCTTACATGACATCTTAAGTGGAAATGAGCTACAATATAGGTTTGAATGTGTATTTCAAGAAAAGTATTTCTTTTCCAGTATCTAAAAAGACCCTTACTTCCATAGCCATTTGAATATATATGTCATGAAAGTGATCTTATGACACTTTTCACTGAGCAGAGTCTAGTATATAATTGGTGCTTGATTGGTATTGGTGAAATATTATCCTTAAACATTCTGAAATTTAAGACAATTCTGTTCATTTAATCTTTTTATAATCTGTATCATTAAATATATTACAAAATGTCTTTTACACATAAAATTATATTTTATAATTAAAAATATTTCAGAAAATAGGAGTCTTGATTTTTAAGCTGAGTTAGATTTTTCCCTGACAAACAGATTGGTTTCAAATACTACATATTTGTTATATATCTAACATGAACACTTCTGGAAAAAAATCACCAAATGCAGGGGCACCTGGGTGGTTCAATTTGTTAAGCATTGGACTCTTGATTTCAGCTCAGGTCATGAGGCCATGATCTCAGGATTGTGGGATCAAGCCCTTCATCAGGCTTCATGCTCAGCAGAGAGTATGCCTGAGATCTTCTCTACCTCTCCCTCTGCCCCTCTCCTCCCCCTGCTCACTCTCTCTCTAAAAGTATAAAATCTCTTTTTTTAATCATCTAATGTTGAATATTCTTTCTTTTAATGTTAAGAACTATCATCTGATGAATCATAAGAAACCCATGGCTAAAGCATGGAAGATGGGGAACTTAATTGTAATGGATGTCCAGATGAAGCCTCAAGGAAAAAATGGCAAACTTTTAATTAATTTATTCTGATTTTTAAGAAAGATATAATTATCTACTTAAGAAAGGGATGGGCAGAGGGAGAGAGACCATCTCAAGCAGATTCCTTCTGAGCACGGAGCTGATGCAGGGACTTGATCCCATGACCCTGAGATCATGATCTGACCCAAAATCAAGTGTCCATCACTTAACCAACTGAGCCACTGGGTACCACTTAACGTATGCTAATCTTGAGACAATAATTGTTTTGCTAGATATGTTTACATAAGTTAGCTGCGTTCACCTCAAAGATTTAGGGGTCCATTCTAAAGCTTGTGTATGATGAGCTTCAGATTTCTCCAGCTTACAGGCTACTACTTGTCAGGGATGAGAGTGCTAGGACAGGCCTCTTGATACTTTCTCCTCCATCACTTTAATTGGTGAATATGCACTTACCATCAAAAATTGAGAGGATTAAGAATTGCAGAGGAAAAGAGTTAGCTGATTCAGTAGTGAAGTGAGATCTAATATGTCAAATGTAATTATATAAATCGAGCTTTCTGTTAGTATGGAAGTCAGTATGGTTGCTGTAGTTACTAAAATGGTTTGCAGTATTGCTGTCATTTTGGAAATTAGTGTTTTGAATTAAGGAGAAACAAAGGATTAATATTGCTTCCCAGAAAAGTTAGCTTGGCTTTGACTGCTGTCATGAAGATGATTCATACTTTGTGATCCAAAATAACAGCTCCCATAAATATCATGAGTGTTGTATTGAATACAAACAATATTTAGTTATTTAAAAGTGGCTAGATGGTGTGTAAATACAGAGATACGTGAAGGAGTAAGAAGGATGAGAATAACACAAAAATGAGATGATGAACAGATAATAGGTTTTTCTACCAGAGTGAACAGGCAAATACTGGATAACACAGGTAAAATCCAACATAGTATCATGGGGTTTATGCAACTGTTACATGAAAATGTTAGATGAGTCAAGGCAGTCTGATCCATTGTTGCAGGGAGAAATAATAGAGTATAAAATGGAGACTTGGGAAGGTGAAATAATCTTCAAACCCTGTTGCAGATAGAAAGAAACATCAAGAGAGGAGGGATGTTTCTGTTCTTAAGGATATATATAAGAGATTTAGGGTGATTTTTAAAAATAGACTTTACTTAAAGTAGCAAACAAAATACTATTTCTCTTAGCACCAGCCCATTCTTAAGTCACAGAATTAACATATGAATATTTTTTTTACTACTGAGAATGTATTAAATTTTTCTTGGAAAAGTTGAGAGTACTTATTTTATTGAGGATTACAGAACTTCTTCTGTAATCCAATTTAAGCTATTATTAAGTGACTGCATATAATAAGGTTTATATTTAATATAAAATAAAATTTGTGTTTAAATTTTTATCAGGAAAGGAGAACCTCGCGGAATAAGAGGAGCTCTGAGTTTTGATTTTTATAAAGGGAACTTAAAAATTCCAAGTAATCAATTTACAAAAGCAAATTGATAACAGGAGGAAGATCATGATACTATTTAAAATAATCTTTATTTTCCAACAAGAATAGAGATAAACATTGTTTCCCTTAATTAAGAACATTGATCTCATTACTAAATTATATTATTTTACCATATCTATAGCTATACTAAAGCTATTTCTGCATTAGTATACCAAAGATATTGATCATTCATTGAATACATCCAATGATTAAAGGTAAACATGAAATAATTATATTTTTTGTTAACTGTATATATTCTGGTTCATTATAATTTCACAATCTGTCAAGAAATGTGTCTTTGTCTTCCCATTTCAGATGAAAGCATAAAGGCTTTGAAGCTTTAAGCTGGCAATGAACTGAATAAGGATTTCAACAAAGTTCTTTTAGACACGAATAAAGGTGTGTGCGTAACTATCATTTATACACAGAATAGAGTAGAGAAATGTGTGTATGTGTATATGTGTACATGTGCATCTGTGTGTGGAGTAGGTGTGTATTTGTGTTTTCTACTGTACTCTTGGGCTTCTTGATCAACATGCATTCCCTGGAATGTATCACTTACTAGGTTTTGCTCTTTTGAATGAATCAGGTCGGGCCCAGCAGTCTGTAATCCATTTTATCAGCTTCACATAGACAGGTCTAGTGTATAATTCTTGTCCTTCCTACTTTCTTCCCATATGTCTTTTGAACCACAAGGTCCCCAGCAGTGGAATTTACTTTTCTCTTCTGCTACAAACCTTTAGGGTTGGTGAAAAATTGGTTCTTTTCCTGTTGCCTGATTGAAAGGGGTATGAATTCAAATCATTTCCTAGTTTAAATTGGCTTTTCATTTATGGAGTCCTTCCTCACATATTTGTCCTGGCTGATGGTGCGGTTTTTCACTGCTAAGTGCTTTGGCTTTCTTCAGAGGAAAAGCACTATCTAAGTGGAAAATGTTACAATTAATATTAAAATGAGATTCCACTGAGTTTAAAAAGATGATTTAAAAAGAAGCACAAGGAATTGCAGAAGAAAAGCAGCATATGGCTCTTTGTATTTTATAGATATGACTTTTTCACAAAGTGGACATGGTTTTTAATATATGTAATTTTTAGAAGAGAAACATAAAAACCTACATATGCAAACAGATAAAATACTAGGAATTCCAAAGTATTAAAAAGGAACACTGCACTTAGGATATTTTTCATATTACACACATTTCATATTTAAACTGACATGGAAATTTCACTTTGTTCTTGATAGCATTTATTACTGATCACACGCATACTTGACTTCAATGTTTGCATTAACAGTTTTGGATAGTAAGAAGTGTCTCGCTGCTTCTTAAATGCAGTAATGATACAGGATGAGGCATTGAGAAAATCACCAAACATAGCAGCCACTGTACTAAAAATAACACAAATGGTGCTCATATAATTGAGTTCTGTCAATGTTCAATATGAAAATAAAATCCTACTTGATGAATACAAAGGAAATGTGTTTTTGAATAATTCTGTGTTTATATAAGGAAATTGTTTTTATTCAAGTTTATGTACGTAGATTTTTTTTTTAATTTTTTTTTTTTATTTATGATAGACATACAGAGAGAGAGAGAGACAGGCAGAGACACAGGCAGAGGGAGAAGCAGGCTCCATGCACCGGGAGCCCGATGTGGGATTCGATCCCGGGTCTCCAGGATCGCGCCCTGGGCCAAAGGCAGGCGCCAAACCGCTGCGCCACCCAGGGATCCCTATGTACGTAGATTTTGATTTTGATCAACTTCTACAACAATAATACAATTCTTTAGAAGAAGACATGAATAAATCATAACCACTACAATGTTTTCCAAAAGAAATGATTAAAATAAATAAATAAATAAATACATAAATACATAAATAAATAAATAAATACAAAAGAAATGATTTTATGGTATAAATATTAGTAAAACAAAATGTATATTACTTTAAAGTATATGGTAAATATAGTTTCAATATGCATCTCTATTTACTATCTACTTATGTATCTGTGTGTAAATAAATGTTGGCATTCCATTTAGCACTTCTTCAAACAGCATAGATCACTAACCATTGAATCACATGACCATAACATCTGACAAGCAATTATAATTTTCATAGATAAAATGTCACATAAAACTACAGATACTACAATATAGCATTTTAGCATGGTATTTTATTATATTTTTAGCATGATATTTTATATTTTAATCTAATACAACCATGTTTATAAGCTCCATATTAAACATTTAAGAAGTAGAGACTTATAAATAAAATTCCACCCACTGGACTGATCTCATTCAGAAATGGAAATCATTTATTCAATAGTATGTTGATATTTTAATGTAGTATGAATCTCATTGTCAAAAACCCCCCACCAAAACACAATAGTTTTGAAGTGCATTTATGAATGCAAGACAAGAATTTGATATTGAATCCGTTTCTTATTTCTGGATTGGACATTTAGAATTTTATTGAGATGGTTCTCCAGAAATAAGTTTTTGATGGGGAAATTCAACTTAAAATATGGTTAAAACGTTTGACAAGTGATGGAACACATTTACCAGATGTCATGCTATTTCCCTTGAATATTGTTAAGAGAAATAAATACTGCTAGGGGAACTTCCGCTAAATGTTGTTAAGAGAAATAAATACTGCTAAGGGAAAAAAAGAAGAGATTTTGATGGTTGTAAGCGTTAAAAAGTAAGAATAATTACAAATCATAATCTTCAATATTTTGGTTGCACTGATTTTTAATAAGCAAACACAACTGTTTGTTTTACTTTATTGATCGCTTCAGCTCTAAATGTTACATGACTAGTTGAGGATCAGAATAGCTCTCTTGTTTATCCCACCTATGTTTAGGGAGTGTAGAGACAACGTAGTTCACTTTATAATGAGATGAATACTTTTTCCTTAGTTTTACCTGTTTACTGCTCAGCTGCAGACACATATTTCAAAAGACTTCCCAGGATCAGTGAAGATAGTTCATCTACAGGTAAAAAAGAGTGGAGACTCAGACATATATTAATTATATTAATTCAGAATAAAATGATTTCCTACATTCTGTTTTCTGGCACAGTTTCTAGTAATGAATTGTATCATTTTAAAGATAAATGCATATTTGGTAATTCTGACAGTGTTCTTATTTTGAGAGTATTGCAGACATACAAATTCATAGAAGAAAATTTAACAATAATTACACTCTGTGGGGTTTTTTGTTTTGCTTTGTGTGATACATAATCTTTCAAATATGCAGTGAGTATTTAAGATTTAGTTACAAAAATGAGAGTTGAACAATCATCTCCCCTTTTCACCATGATGTATTCACTACTTTACTTTTTATTTATTGAAGATTTTACTTATTTATTCATGAGAGACACACAAAGAGAGAGGCAGAGACACAGGCAGACGGAGAAGCAGGCCCCATGCAGGGAGCCCAACCCGGGACTTGATCCCAGGTCTCCAGGATCACTCCTTGGGCCTAAGGTGGCGCTAAACTGCTGAGCCACCCGGGCTGCCCCTGCATTCACTACTTTAAAACACACATGTTTTAATGTCCAAATTTATCTTAAGCTTATCATTTGTTGTTCAAGTCAACTTCAAAACTCAGTTTGCTTAAACACGATGCAGAAAAACTTTGACAGCTGTACAAAATATTAAAACGTTGTTATGTTGTGTATGTATGTATTCACCTATATCTATTTACTCACTAATTGGTACACAAAACTTTTGTTCCAGGAATGTTATCCATGGTGAAGACAGGGGAATAGAGAACCAGAGCACGTTTCCATATTGTAGCTCATAAACATTAGTTACAGTGAATGAATGGAGACTACATGTCATAAAAATTCTAATGTTTTTCTCTTGTAAATTTGCCAGATGTTGAATCATATAGTTGGAAGGTTTGAAATTAATTATTCAAATCATTTCTCTGTCATTATATTCTCTGGTGTGATACAAAGTTGTAGTTGATAAATACAAATGGCTAACCATCTCATTCTGAATATAAACTTAAGACCCTTGTTTAAATAGGTAGAAGGAAAAATGAAAAAGCAATGTGTGCTTCAGAGAATTTACTTTGGCAGTATTCTTGAAGCATGTGTAATATTTATCAACTTAGTAAGTGAAATCCATTTATAATAGACACTGAAATCTCTTGCACTCACCTCTGTGTGTCACAGTATAATCAGTTATGAAATTGAGGCCAGGAAAATAATGGAACTATTTGTGTCACATTTAAATAGCAATGCTAATTTGACGGAGAAATCATTATATAATATTGTAATCATTGACATTAACTTCAGATTATCTTTCACATTAAGAATAAAGAGTTAAATTGTTATGAAATAATAATTAAAAGAGAAAACACCTCAGCACATTTTTAAGCAAATTTTTTTCATTCATTTTTATTTATGGCATACAACAATGCTCAGGTGAAGATGTTTTTTAAGACTTATCTCCTATATGTAGTTTTTCTTTGAACTTCTATCATATAGTTTTAACATACATGTGATATTGTCATGCAAATTAAAATGAGTCTATCGTTATTCTTTGTCACATAGCAATTTACTTAAGGGTATATTTCTCACTGTTTCCCTCCTCTTATATATAAGTCAAAGAGAGAGGTAACGAACCTTACTTTACCTGATTCATTCATTTTCTTAAGTAAATCAAGTATTGAACAATTCTTCAATGAATGAGAAATGCAGCAGATGTCAAACTTGGCATACTGAAGATGTACTATCGTATCAAATATGGGTGATGGAAAATAAATGCTAAAGTTACTAATCCTTGAAAAGCAGTTGGCAGAGCAATCACTGACTCGATCTACATTAATATAACTTCAGATATGTCCTACTAAACATATTTCAAATTCCCTTCTAGAGGAGATCATAAATTTAATGAGCATTTAAAAAATTAAGTTTAGATTGAAAACAATTATCCTCATCTAGTCTATAGGCAATTATGTGTGGGTACAAAAAGATGCTGGCAAATATTAAAATTTGCAGCACATTTTGAGACCGCAGTTGTAAATATGAAAGAGTGGAATATTATATTTTAGCACAAGAGAAGTGAAGTCCGCTTCCTTTAGTACAAGTTTTATTTGCAGAAGGAATGTTCTTAAGACCTCATTTGTTACGATAAATATATTATAGCAATGTGTCTTCCGCCTGCCTAAAGTAAAGAGTTTGCTTTAATTAATACCTCAGTCTTAAAACTAAAACATCAAACACTACATATGCTAAATTCTCACACCACATACAGCAAACACACATGGACTGCTTGAAAATTTTAGCTACAGATGCTGCTCTGGTCATTAGGGCTTATTGGAAATCTCTTGAAAAAAGAACTGTTTAATCACTTCTTTGCAAATGTTCAGCTAGCATACATAGTTGATGGCATTTAAATAAAACATATTATAAGAAAAATATATTAGATTTGTGATTTAGGGGATCCCTGGGTGGCGCAGCGGTTTGGCGCCTGCCTTTGGCCCAGGGCGCGATCCTGGAGACCCGGGATCGAATCCCACGTCGGGCTCCCGGTGCATGGAGCCTGCTTCTCCCTCTGCCTGTGTCTCTGCCTCTCTCTCTCTCTCTCTCTCTCTCTCTCTCTCTCTCTCTCTCTGTGACTCTCATAAATAAATAAAAAAATTCAAATTAAAAAAAAATTTGTGATTTAGCATTAACATACTTTGAAATCCCACGATATTAAGTGGTTCTCTTAAAAGGATGACTTCTACATAAAGTAGAGATGGCATAAAATATAGGTTATTTTATTATTTTCATAAACAATTTGCAGTTTGAGGATTAAGTTTACATTTACCTTATCATTTACACTATCGTCATGAGAAAAGAGAATTAGATAAAATCTAAATCCTCAGCCTATTTTTGACTTTCAAATCTAGAAGTAAATAGAGATGGCAGATAATCAGGGGATTCCTAACCTGGTAACAATTTACCTATTTCACCCAAATGCCCTAAAGATAAACAGCAGAAAAAAAAAATTAGGAAGGTGAGCAGAGAAGATGGGAATCTTGTCAACCATTTATACAAAATTTTCCATACAACTTGCAGGCTTCATTAAATTAGGGATAATGTTGGGAGAATAGACAATTAGTGTGCAAGGATTCTTTATTCACTGGATTCTCAATATTTATTGAGATTCCAGAAGGGGACAGAGTTAACCTAAGAGAAAAATCACCATAGTAAAATGAAATTATGTATATTTATAGATGATATTGGTAATATTTTCTCCTTTTCTCTCTCTCTCTCTCTCTCTCTCTCTCTCTCTCTCTCTCCTTCATCTCTCTCCTCATTTTTAACTTTGCTTATTGATAAGATCACCAGTATCTGTTTTCAATGTCTGCAGATTTGGGTAAGATTACCTTTTTCTCTATATATGTGATACAACATTTTATTTTTCAGTTAAAATATTTTCAGAGTTTTAACAAAGCTATCAAGGGCTAACCAATGGTTGATATCAAACGATCAATCTACTGTGAACAATGACACCATTGACATTCTGTATGTGTTCAAAGCAGTAGTTCATTGGTCTTAGTAGCTACTTCATGGATTTATGTTTTTAATGCTTTATGTAGGTATAATTTTAGTGGAAAACCTAGGTTTTGATTACGTATTGACAATATGCAAAGTACTATTATTCTGATAATGTGACTCTTCCGACCACTAATCACTTTGATACTCCATCCAGAAGAAAAAGAAAATAGGCATTAGCGGTACTGAATACATTCATAATGCTGTACAGCTATCACCACTTTCCAACTCTATAACTCTTTTTATCTTGTAAAACTGAAATTCCATATCCATGAAGCAATAGCACCTCATTTCTCTATTTTTCAAACTCCTGACAATCATCATTCTACTTTCTGTGCCTATAATTTTAACTAATCTAAGTACATCATTGGAGTAGAATCATATAGTAATTTGTGTTTTTGTGATTGGCTTATTTCACTTAACATAATGTCTTCAAGACTTATCCATGTTGTAGCATACATCAGAATTTTCTGGGGTTTTTTTAAGGTTGATTGATATTCCTCAAATTCAAGAGCACAGAAAATAAACAACCTAATTCTGAAGTGAGCAAAGAACATGAATAGACATTTCTCCAAAGAAGATGTAGAAATGGGGACTCCTGGGTAGCTCAGCAGTTGAGTGGCTGCCTTCGGCCCAGGGTGTGATCCTGGGGTCCTGGGATCAAGTCCCACATTGGGATCCCTGCGAAGAGTCTGCTTCTCCCTCTGCCTATGTTTCTGCCTCTCTCTTTCTCTCTCTCTCTCTCATGAATAAGTAAGATCTTTTAAAAAAAAGAAGATGTACAAATGGCTAATAAGTACATGAAAAAATGCTCAAGAGTCGAAACCATGAGGTATCACCTTATACTCTTTAGGATAGCTACTGTCAGACAAAACAAAAAATACAAAAGACAAAACCAGAAAATAGCAAGAGTTGGTAAGGATGTGAAGAAATTGGGACCCCTGTGCACTGTTGCTGGGAATATAAAATGGTACAATCCTGTGGAAAACAGTTTGGTGGTTCTTGAAGAATCTAAAAACAAAATTACCATATGAACCAGAAATTCTACTTGTGATCATATAACCAAAAAGTTGAAAGCAGTATCTCAAGAGATATCTGTAGGCTTGTGTTCATGCCTGCATTATTCACAAAAATGAAAATGTGAAGGCAACCATAGTGTACTTCCATGGATAAAGGGATAAGAAAAGAGTGACATAGACAATTATTTAAACAAATGAATATACAAATTTCAGGCAATTAGAATGTTTTTTGCCTCCTAAAAACATTCAATGCTTTGAGCTTGATTTTTCTCTATTAATATGATCTTGTGTTGTTTTCTAAACTGAAATTTAAAATGTTCTTATTGGGGATCCCTGGGCGGCTCAGCAGTTTGGCATCTGCATTCAGCCCAGGGTGTGATCCTGGAGTCCAGGGATCAAGTCCCATGTCGGGCTCCCTGCATAGAGCCTGCTTCTCCCACTGCCTGCGTCTCTGCCTCTCTCTCTCTTTGTGTCTCTCGTGAATAAATAAAATACTTTTTTAAAAAATAAAAAAAATAAAATGTTCTTATTAAAAATAATATAAAAGCACACTGTATGATGAAACATATAAAACAACTGTGTGATCATCTTAAGCAATTTATAGCATCGACATGTCATATCCTCTCAAAGTATTTTTTAATAATTTATTAGAAATAGTATTTGATTTCCTAATAGTGTTGTAACTCCTTTTGTAAATACTTTCAGTATATTTTTTCATACATTTAAATTCATACCAACTATAAGAATGACTATTTCCCTAATACTTAAACAACCCAGTCACGACCTGAAAATAACATTTCATTGTTCTTTTACCTTATGATTCTCTTTATAAGAAAGCGGATGGCTTATATGTTTATGAGTCAACCAACTATAATTACTTTCCTATAAACTAACAATTTACGTTCATTGCTTACTAGACTTCTGGTTCTGTTCTGATTCACCTAGAGCAATTAATACTTATTAGAATCAGTTCTTCACCTATGATTTCACTACACATATTTCCATCCACTCATCCATTTTGCTTTGTGATACATAGCCATGATTTTCTTTTGTCTCTCTGTGTGTGTGTGTGTGTGTGTGTGTGTGTGCAGACATCTGCAATTGTTATGCATAGTAAAAATGTTTGGTCTCATTCATTATGCTATTTGGTTTTCTGTCATAGTAAAATTGAATATATGTATATGTGTTATCCCAGTATTTTAATGGATTCACTTTCATATTTTACTTTTAACATAGCTGATTTTTTTTTTAATCTAAAGAGTCAGAAAGAAATAATCATACCTGATGGATGAGAGCTGGTAGCTGGGCTAGCTGTTTTCATACAGGTCATGTGGTTCTCCTACTAACATTGACAATTTTGCAGAAAATAAATATCTGACTAGAACTTCCTATGATATGTATAAAACAAAAAACAAATAACTTATAATCATTTCCAGTTAGATACTAGAAACAAAGTTACTATACAACTACTAAAATGACCAAACATTTCCATGGTTTATGACATATGTCCCTTATTTTAGCAAGTGATAAGTCCAGCTTTGGCTATCTGTGTGTTCCTGGAGTCTATGGCTTGTAGACATCAAATGGAGTAAAATAGGAATCCAAAATTATTTTTTGCAGATGGCTATCTTTTTTTTTTTTTTTTTTTTTTTTTTTATAAATTAATTTTTATTGGTGTTCAATTTACCAACATACAGAATAACACCCAGTGCTCATCCCGTCAAGTGTCCCCCTCCGTGCCCGTCACCCATTCACCCCCACCCCCCGCCCTCCTCCCCTTCCACCACCCCTAGTTCATTTCCCAGAGTTAGAAGTCTTTATGTTCTGTGTCCCTTTCTGATATCTCCCACACATTTCTTCTCCCTTCCCTTATATTCCCCTTCACTATTATTCATATTCCCCAAATGAGTGAGAACATACACTGTTTGTCCTTCTCCGATTGACTTACTTCACTCAGCATAATACCCTCCAGTTCCATCCACGTTGAAGCAAATGGTGGGTATTTGTTGTTTCTAATGGCTGAGTAATATTCCATTGTATACATAAACCACATCTTCTTTATCCATTCATCTTTCGATGGGCACCGAGGCTCCTTCCACAGTTTGGCTATTGTGGACATGGCTGCTATCTTATAAATATCTCACTATAATTCATTTGCCAACTCTAGAATACAAACTAATGTATATATGATGATTAACATAATAAGGGTAAATAGCATTAGGAAGTTACAGACACACACACAAAAGCATCCTATATAAATGTAAAACAGCAATTGATAAATATGGTTGGATGCAATTGAAGGGGAAAACAAACTGTGGTATTAATACGGAGTTTTAATGTATCTCCTTTTTTTAGCATTACACTATAGCTATAGAGTAAGAGAATGGCCAATGTCTTTGGAAATGGTATTGTATACTTATTTTTTTGCCACCTTAAATTTTATAAAGGTTACATGAGATATATATTTATATTATAAAACGAAAGATAACAGAAATAATTAGATTTGTCTGGACGTTCTCCAAAAACTATTTAACTCAAGACTATTTTAGGAGCTGGATTGTTTATCAAACTAACAGCCAAGAGAGAAATTCAATTTTCTTTAAATTGAATGTATCAGGGACACCTGGGTGGCTCAGTGGTTGAGCGTCTGCCTTTGACCTAGGGCTTGATCCTGGAGTCCCATGATCAAGTACCACATCAGGCTCTCTGCATGGAGCCTGCTTCACTGCCTATATCTCTGCCTCTCTCTCTGTGTGTGTCTCTCATGAATAAATAAATACAATATAAAAAATAAATAAATTGAATGTATCAAATAAAACACATATACTGGTAATGATTTTATGATTACCAGGATTAATAATAAACCTACTCTAGATCAATCACAGAGACATGTACAATAATTATTTATACCTATCTTTCAACTGATGGTTTGATCAAATTATCTATTTATTTATCTATCTACCTATTTATTTTAGTCCAAAATCCCCTCATAATAATTTTCTGAAGATGTATTGTGTCAAGAGGTAATGGCTTGACTGCTCATAATCTTTTTTTTTTTGCATAGTCTGTTTTTGATTCAAGAAGCATACCTAGCTAACCACATATCTCTATATTATGTGTTAACATTCAAGCGAGAATTTCACTGTCTTCCATTTTTACTAATGGTCATAAACATAAGACATTAGCTAGAACTATTTAGTCATTTATCACGATATAAATTGGCCACTGTTTTTGATCAATATTTGTGTGAAAACTTTACCAAAAATTTTTAAAAGTGCATGTCCTATCCATCATTGTTATAATTCTGGTAAAATTGTAAAGGCAAGACATTGACAAGAATCCAAACACCAGGGCCTTTGGCTGTCTTCTAACAGGTTTCATGCAGCTAACCTGCAATACATTTTAAGTATGTTCCTCACACTATGTGCTTATTCTTGGGATAGGCTAAAGCCTTTCTTTGCTGGAACTTATGACCCTAACAACAACAAAGAATTACTTGATGTTGTGTTCACACTCTGGGAAATTACAAAATAACTCTTCTAATGACAGAGGCACCCATTTTACTGGAACTATTACAAATATCTTTGTACAGCCTTGGTATTAATAAGAAAGTTAATTGTCCCTATCACTTCTAATCTTTGGAAAAGGTGGTAAGTACAAATTGAATTCTGAAACCAAAATTGGCAGAGCTTTCAGGGATTATTAAACATTCATGGCCTAAAATATTGCTATTGTTTTTAATAACAGCTAGATCAACACCTTCTGAGGCTACTACTCCCTTGAAAAATTACTTAGAGGCTACCCCAAATTTCTGTGAATAGCATTACCAATTCTAATTTTCACATTCTGACAAGCAGACGTGAACAAATATCACATGTGACTCCATATAGGATACATCTAATATCGCCACCAGGTATGGGCAGCGTTCAACATCTTCCTAAACAACCTCTGCATGAACAAAATCTGGACAATGGGTCTCTGAATTAACATCAGAATAAGACATTATTTGAACCCCGTTGGAAATGACTTCAACAGATACTTTTAACAATTATCACATCAGTGAAGTATCAGAATTCTGTCCTTGTGTCAGTATTTATTACACAGAGACAGAAGTAATTCTCAAACCACTTGATGATTGTCAACATTGTAAAGGTAGAGGTGAAGATTCTTAGAAATCTTCCAGAAGCAAATTGTCTTCAGGAGGTAGATAGGTTCTACTCAGCATCCAGAGAACTGGATCCAGAGAGCTAGAGTCACATATTGAACTTCAATAAAGCATGCGTCCTTTTTCCTGGCTACTTTCTTTTCTTTTTGCTGGATTAAGATTTTGAATAACTCATAAACATATCTGTCATCTCTACGTCCCACATTTTAAAAATTACTTTCTGCCTTTTATTTACTTCCTGGCCTAAGTAGAAGACCAGTTGCAATTTAATCATGATTTGGCTCAAGTGAATGATGAAACACACTTGCTGAGTTTCTGCACATTTTCTTTTTACAGGTACTCAGATTTCCTCGATACCAATTTCTTTTAATAATCAGTTTGTTTTCCCGCAAAATTGGCTCAACCACTAAATATTTTTTTACATGGCAAACACCATTAATAAACCAGACCTCCCAGAATCTAAGATGCTAATAATTCAAGCTAAATTCTAATTTTTTTTTTGTCCTCAAGCCCCTCAAATTATGTTTTATAAGAGGCCCACACAGTATGGAGAATACTGCATGCCTGCAGTTCAGAAGATAGCAAGAGAACTGGGCAAAGCGTCCAAGGCTACAGAACTCCTTGCCCAAATGCTTCATTAAATTGAACACTAGTTAGTTTGGAATAGGCCTCCACAGATATAATATTGGCTTCTCCAAAAATAATATATGCTGTTTTAAGGGAAGAATATTGTGCTTGCATCCATACAGACCCTTGGAAGATTCTCTATGGATGCAAGCACCACGTTTCTCCTAGATTTGTGAAACACAAAAGTAATATAGATATTTTTTAAAATAATGCCATATGTTTCTGTGGATTCTTCGGATTTAAGTTCTGTTGTCTTGGCTTAAATTAGATACTTTTAAAACTTGGTTTAAAACTGATTCACAGGCTCTGATAACTATCCTTCTCTTGGTATTTTCTATGTTGTAGCATTCAAGTGTGTGATCTTTAGAATCTTAAATGATCTTACGTAGCTGCTGTCCTGTTGAATGATCCAACAACTGACCTGCCAAAAATAAAAAATAAAAAAAACAACAACAAAAAACAAAACAAAACAAAACAAAAAAAACAAGAAAATTTGACTTTCATAGAGGTTGAAACAAATACCCTCAAATACTTAGTATGTGATTACACCATTTCATAAGAAATGAAGAAAATAAAAATAGTAAATGAAGAAATGCATTGACCATTTCTCCAGATGCTGATACCCAACACTTTAGCTTAAGCTGAAGAATGGCAATGAAAGATGATACCGAGAACCAAATACATCTACACCCATTCACCTTAATGTCTTCATTAACACAATCTATTACTCAATTCTTCACACTAACATGGCCATATTATTCTAGAAAGCATTTGTTCAGGAAGATGAAATTGTATGTAACTGTTTTTGTTTGTCAAAAACTTCCAGAAAGTATTCAACTAGCAAAAATCAAAGCTCAGCTAAGCTTAATGACCTTGCAGGATGTGCCTCTGCTGGTCCTTATTGTTGACAACTCTGTGTCCACTAATCCTAAATTATTACACTATTCATTTTCCCAACTCTCATCAGGGACATCACATTGACTCACCTTAAATCAGACGCCCCAATAAATTTCATATATACCCTACCCATTCTTATTCTTTTGTGAGATACTACTAAGACTCCATTGAGAGTTAATTTTGACTATTATGGTCAGCACTATTCCACTTTGCTTTATGAACAGATTGTTCTAGGGAGTCAATATTTGGCATTTTATATGTGTGGCTGGGAGAAAAATAGAAGGAAAGAGATCAATTAGGACTTTTATATCAGTAGGTTGTTTGAACAAATGTGGGACATGGGTGAGCAAATTGAGAGAATAAACTTTTCCTTTTGTGGGTGAAACTTTTACCTGATCAAAAATTGCATATGTATTAGAAGAAAAATGTCTTCAAAAACAGTAATTCAGAATATATTGTGTATCCATACAAATCATATACATACATTTATTTTTATATATACAGTACATTTTCATAAGATTCAAAGTACCTGACTGAATAATCTAGTGGGGAGGGGGTGGCTTGATGGTGCTGCCTATGCAAAATATGTTACATTATCACTACTTCCATCTTTAAAAGCAAAAAATGATAGAGTATTCCATGGCTGCATTAATAAAATACTTTGAAAGTATGCATATATTCTGTTTAGTTCTTCACTTTCATTCCCAGAGCAATAAAATCTACCAGAATAAATGGTCCATCCAAATCAAATGAAGTATCATTTACAATTTTTTTTTTTGCCTCATATCTTTTAGAAAAAAAAGTACTTGGGAAGACAGACATACCTTTGATTAAGCTTTAGGGAAATTTGAAATGAAGTACAATATATCTCAGAGACTTTTCAGTAGAAAAGCATAAGTAAACTTAGTGTCTGAAATCTTAGAAGACAGACACTTTACTATGCCTTATAGGCTTTCAGCCTTATATTGAATATTTTTTTCATTTTTTATTTGAATAGATTATGACATTCTTAACATTTGTAAAAATTAATCATGATGCATTTGATATCTTTAGATTTTATGTGTTATGCCTCAATGTAAATAATAAAAGGAAACGTTAGTGGTAAACTCTTCATGAATATGAAAAACAAGCATTTTTCCCACTTTGCAAATTATCTTCATATCTTTGAGGGTCCTGGACAGAGATATCTCACACCAAGAATTTTTTGCCTGATTTATTATGTATCTTCCTAGGTGTCCTAGCAAGGTGAAAGAGCAAGAAAAGCAGATGGAAAACAGCAGGTACATGTTTTTTGATGCGAGAAACTCATTCATGATGATGACACTATTACTGTTCAAGATGGAAACAATGGAATGTAATTTAAGGTGAATAAGCAATGGAAGTGCAATAAATCAAAGTAAATGAATACCAGCTCTGTCTGAAAAATAAAAATAGTGATGGTGTATTTCATTCAGGCACAACTACTCTCTTAAAGGTAAAATGGAAGCTAATGACCTCCTGAATAATAATTACGTTTCCTTATTAACAAGAATCTCCCCATTATCAAAGATGCAAACAGGTATGAAAAGAATTCCACTCAAAAAGCAATATCACACTTCAAAAGTTCTAGAATCATTGCTTTGAAAAAGCTATTGAATTGTATTATTCTTAACCTAAAACAGTATCAACATTGGGATATCAGGGAAAAAATTATGTTCTTACAATTGTCCTAACCAAGATATTTATCATGCTTTCACTATATTCTATGTGAATATTTAAATAGTACTCATATCTTTACAGCCTCACTATCTATGGCCACAGATCACTATTGCTTTTCTTAAATTTCCTTAGAGAAAATGAAGAGCACTTGTTCACTATCTCCATATCATGTTCCTTAATGTACTTTGTGACCCCAAAAGACGTTAATTATGCTTTTTTCATCTTATTTATTTCATTTAGATTTCCAGTCTTTGTTTCTATGTTTATTGTCTGAAGTCTGTTTCTCTTCAATTTCAAGGCACAGAATTATACATAATGCCAGAGTGAGTGTTTACTCTTTGCTGAGTATGAAAATGGTTTTATGTTTTAGTCAAATGGACTTGTTGCCTTTCAATATATTTATTTTTAATGAAATACTATGTGCTCAGCTCATTATATATTCTGAAACTCTGGTCTTTAATTTTAAGCCAGATGTAGCAATACTTTTCACCTAGTATTATAAGATACTGTGTGAAGGCAAAATGGCAGTGTCAAAAACCAATGTATCAAAATAAACAAAAAAATATCTTTTTTTTTTTAATAAAGAGAGATAACCCTGGTTGACAGGAACTTTTATTTATAGAGAGGTGGAATTAAACAGACGTGATCAAAGTGGTTTAATAGGAAATATTCGTTTCGACAGTAAGAATGAGCCTTTGAAGGTATGGAGGTATTCGTTATTAAGGTTAAAAATAGGCCCAAGCCCAGAGTTCTCTGGGGAAGGAAAGAGGCCTAAAGTTTGGTCAAACCAAATAACAGGCAATCCTGAACACTTGTTGAGCAGAAACACTGCTTAAATTTAAACCTAGTCATTCTAGAATCTATCTAGGAAGTATTGAGAAATTTTAAGACAGTTAAATTCGATTTCACAGAACTAAATCACAGCTGCTTGTATTGATGACTTTTGTCTATATTATTTATAATTGATAGGTTGTGTATTCAACATGCAATTTCATTTTTTGCATGTTTTATTACTGTCTTATCCCAGGCTGCTAGAGCAAAATACCCATAAAACAGGTGGCTTAACCAACATTTATTTCTCACAGTTTTGGAGACTAGAATTCTGAGCCAGAGTGCAGCATGGTTAGATTTTGGTGAGAACCTTCTTCTGAGTAGCAGGCTGCTCACTTCTCATTTGATTCTCACGTGGTTGAAAGAGAGAGCTCTGGTCCCTTCACTGTCTTAATAGGGAAATCAGTCCCATGACCTAATTGTCTCTCAAAGACCCCATTTCCAAGTACTGTCACACTATGGATTAAATTACAACATACAAATTTTAGGAGGACACAAACACTCAGATCATAACAGCCTCTCATATGTTGTATTATCTGTGTATTATAATATTTTAGCAACGTTCTAATAACATGAAATAAAACAAACATAGAAATTGGAAAAGACATAAACATGGAGTTCTTACTAAGCTCTTTTCACACGATAACTCTGTTTATAAAAAGAATGTATACTTTGAAAAACCAGCTGCATTTTAACTTAAAATAACATATAAATAATTTTTATATAAAGAAGACATCTCAGTGAGAAAATGAGCTGTGCTCACATTAGTGATTTCTTAGATATGCACTTGACTAGTAGAAATATTTTATTTTGGGTAGAATATGATGTGATAGCTTATAAAGAACATATTCTGTTATAAAATAGCATACCTATCAGTTTACTATTGCTATAATAATTGACTTTCATATTTACTTCAGAGTGGAAATTTGTAGTTAAATATTTTAGATGCTAACTAATTTTTGAACCACATGATTATTATATAAGTACTTGTTATAAAATACTAAAGTCCAGAGGCATAGAGATTTATTAGAATATCATATCCTTGAAAATATGTTGAAATCTCTCTTTACCAAATATAATTTCTTCCAATTCATCAAGAAATTATGTAGTATTAATGGAGGTGGCCACTTTTAAATAAGTATGTGCTTTCTGAGTTAACTTCAGCTGGTTGAAGGTCAATTCATCAGGTAACTGTAATTTATAAAAGAAAATAGAGAAGAATGTTTCAACATCAACTATCTTTCTCCAAAGGCACATGAAATATATAAATGAATGTTACAGACGAAAGAGAGAAGTTGTTGAAAATATTTTACTGAAACTCAGGCATTTCTAGATATTTTTCTGCTTTCTCTATTATAATCTTACTAGAAAGAAAAAATAAATAGGAATAAAACCTATCTCACAATTATTTTGCACTTGATTAATACATTTGTTGTTAACAAGCTAAGCTTTTTCTTGAATATGTTCTGATCATGCCTTTGATCATAACATTTTTACTTTTTTCTTCTCAAAAAAAGTTAAATAGGTAATTGAAAATGAACACTAGTGATTTGCCTTGTACTTACATTTAAAAAAATGCTGTGTGTGTGTGTGGGGGGGGTTGTCCTTACCTTCATCCAAAATAAAGTCTGCAGGTTCACTGTGCCATTAATCTAGCCTACCAGAGAGTAAACCCACAGACCTCTTAGATTTTACAAGGTTCATTGTAAAGAAATATAAATGTATAGTAGGCACTCACAGAGTCTAACAATGTAATTAAAAGATAGTTTTTTACTTGTTGTCATAGATCACAAGAAGTTAGTATATAGAATTTATTTGACTTTTAGCATCTGCTTCTCAGGAAATGGGTGATAAGGGAAAACATACTATGTTTGTTTACTTTTGTACAAATTATTTGGTTTCAAATTGTAAAATGAATCAAAAACAACTCAGTTATTTAATTTTCTTAATTTGAGGTCAAGTAGAAATGTATGGCTCAAATAAAAATGGTTGTATAAGGGATCCCTGGGTGGCACAGCAGTTTGGAGCCTGCCTTTGGCCCAGGGCGCGATCCTGGAGACCCGGGATCAAATCCCACTTCAGGCTCCCAGTGCATGGAGCCTGCTTCTCCCTCTGCCTGTGTCTCTGCCTCTCTCTGTGTGACTATCATAAGTAAATAAAAATTTTTTAAAAAATTTTAAAAAATGGTTGTATAAGATAGAGACAGAGTGTGAGAGTTATTTTGGACAGTGTCAAGTAAATTGAATGATGTTAATCATTATCCACTATGTGGAAAGCTTTGTCAGAAATCATCGTGTTTTTCTGATACTTGAAGAATATGTCTGTCACAGGTTAAACTGTTATATCCCTGTTCAGTTTTAAATAATAATGGTTATTTTATACCAAACCAAAAGTGTTTGTCTACATGACAGTTTGAAGATAGTCAAAGAATGTAATGCTTGAAATATTATATAACCCCAAAATAAAAAGTGAATGTTTATTGTAAAATATAATGTTCATAATTAAAATATCATATAATGACAAATATTCACTTTAATTTCTAAAGAACTACTTTCCGTAATAGTGATATATCATCATGTTATTTCTTATTTTACATCTAATATAGTTTCATTTCTAAAAGCGGGCAAACAAAAAAAATAAAAAATATAAAAAATAAAATAAAATAAAAGCGGGCAAACAGAAAAATGTAACTATAAATTCCTGAAATACATTGATTTTAGAAATACTTTTAGAGATTCATGTTATTTATTTAAAGGGCTCCTTCCATTTCTCTTTCATTTCAACTACACACACACACGATTCACATTATGTTATATTATCATATTATAAAATATCACTATTTAGTATTTGTATTATCTTCTCTTACACCTATAGTCAACGATTAAATTAAAAAAATAAATACCAAACACTTAAAAATTTATTATAGGGTAGAACTCATGTTAGGTGATCTTGGTAAAATAAAACAAAAAGAAAAACACATATAAAATTATCAAATAATGCAGAATTTCACTCTTTTTTAGAAACATTAACATGTAGTAGTTTAATAAATAGCCAGCAAGTGTGTTAAAAGCTCTTCCATTTTCTTCCCACAAGCATGTTTTACATTTAAAGAATCATTTAAATGTATTTCCTTTTCTTTGACAAAGATTAAATATTATGCACTTTCACTAGCAACTTTCCCTTCCTTGGTTCTTATGCAAGCTGTTCCCTACTGAGTTCTGTAAAGAAGAATAAAAAGAATGACATGAATTAGCTTTATCTATAAAATTTTGTCATAGTTTCCCTTTATTCCTTAATTTATAGCAGCTTAGCATGGTTCTTTACTGGTCAGGAAGAGGAAAAATAAAGCAGGCAGGAGATGGGTGTGCATTCCTACATGCTCATGAATATACTTCTTTTAGTTTGGCTTATAAAAAATAATGCCAAACTTTCAAGGAACAACAAGTGATAGTTTCAGGTGAATAACAACATAATACCGCACCTAAGTGAGTTGCTGTCACTCTCCCCATTATTTCTATTCACAACATCTATGACAATATGAGAAGAAAGCAAAGAGATACTGTAATAACTGGAATTCTAGTAAATCTCAACTATCTCAAAATCAAAACAATTTTTCTTAATATCAGGGTATCAAAATAAAACAAATGCAGTTTTTATCCAGTATAAATATACCTGTTTTAGAGCTCTTCACCCAGGGAGCAAGTGAAAACTTGTTAAAGTATCATTAAAATGTTTCAGACTGGGGCACCTGGGTGGCTCTCTGGTTGAGCATCTGCCTATGGCTTAGGTGGTGATCCCAGAGTCCTGGGATCAAGCCCCACATCAGGGTCCCTGGAGGGACCCTATTTCTCCCTCTGCCTATATCTCTGCCTCTCTCTGTATGTTTTATGAATAAAATCTTTAAATAAATAAATAAATAAATAAATAAATAAATAAATAAATAAATAAAGTTTCAGACTGATAAAGAGTTGGGGTAAGAAATGAACATTCAAATCAAAATTTTAACAACATATACTGTTGTAAAAGCAAGTTGAATAGCAAATTGTTATTACAAAGACTCTGAAGATTTTTCTAAATGTTTATTCCTTTTAAAAAGATACTGATTAGCTGACTTGTGCCTTAAAAACTAGATAAAGAGATACAATGGGATGATTCTAAGACGAAAAGTTAGCAATAATGAATCGTAGAATGGTACCCATCACTAACAAATCAAAGGATCTTGATTAATAGATGATCAAAAAGATTAGCATAAACCAGGACCAGGAGCACATTCTTGATGTTTGAAAAATAAAGTCGAGATGAGTAAACAAAGACAGTGTCTCTCAGGCAGTGTTAATCATCTCTCTGTGTAACAATGTTCAGAGAATGGAGTAACCCCACCCCTCCACATCTTCAGATTTTTGGAGAATTGGTCTCTACTCAGAGATCTCTTCCAGAAAATTTAAACAACGATGAATTTGCTATTGCAAACTAAAACTTAGTAATATATAGTTCTGTAACATATAGTCATTTCCTCATTACTCCATAGGTCACAATCTCAAGGTCACAACCATCCTTATCTTTGCATCTGGGCCAATTAAACGCAGTTGGAATAAATCAAATGTTGTGTGAGACAGTAGTGTAAAATTACAGAGGAAAGCACTTTTAAAGAAATTACAGTCATTAAGTTTAACCTCAAAAACTATTTGATATTAACTTTCTGATTATCTCATTTCATCCCTTTTATGATATCATTCTAAATTGCGGCCTTTCAAAAATGAATATTAGGTACTTGTATTAGTGTAAAATAAGCATTTCAGTAATAACTTAAGTGATGTAATAAGTATGTCATAATAGCTTAATTTTACTTTAACCAACATAATGCAAAATATTTTCTAAAGTGGTATTAAAATACCAAGAATGTTTACTAAAGAATATAAATAAAACAATTCAAATTGTAGTAGTCCTAATTTGACTTAATACTTGAATTTAGATAACCATGAAATGCTTAGGAGATATTTAAGATCTAGTCAAAATAGTATGTGTAAGAAGTTTCTGTATCTTTTAGAGCTTAACAAATTTCTTCATTCACCTCAATATTTGTGTTTAATTTGCATTACATTAGATTTTGGTACTTCTGTTAGACCTCTAAGAGTATAACAGACTACCTGAGAGTAGTAGATCATTTGGATTCATGTTATTTTTCAAAACATGCATACACATTTGTAGAACTAAATATGAATCAAAAGAGAACAATTAACATTGCCCTATATCATGTATAATCACATCTAGATGAATTAAAAAACCAGTTCAAAAATAATTCGTGAGGATTCTCTCTTTCTATGGTATTTCAACATATGGATACTTTTTAAAAATATTATTCAAACAAGGCAAACTTTGGGTGATTGACACTCTGAAGACTGTGCTAATCAGGATCTGTATATGATGCCTTAAGGGAAATAGTCACCTGATACACATACTTTTTCATGTATTTGCATGAATTCAAGTTGAATGAAGCTATTGTCTTTTTTTATTCAATAAAGTATATAGTAAGTGAAAATTATCCGTTATATTAAGGAATTTACCACTTTGTTGGCCACTCTTAGAAAGCCCACTCTATTAACAGATGAAGTCAAGAAGGAAAGAAATGAGTACCCAGAAATTGTTACATCATCATACTAGCAGATTATTAGCAGAAATATTGTTACAATATCAGGTTAGCAGATTATCAACAAGGTAAGCAAAAGTACATGAGGTGGTCAGATCAAGTGGTATAACAAGAAAGGAGCAGAAGACTTAATAAAATTAAACATATACTTATTTCCAAATAAATTGGAAGGGTCTTGTAGATCACCTCTAACCAGAATTTTGGTCTGTTTCCAGAGCTTTCTACTCAGGAGATACTGAGAGAATGTCATCACATATTGAGGCCCGCATAAACTGTGGGAGCTACACCCTATACTGTGGCTTCAGTAGAGTAGTAAATTATGTTTGGTAATTTCAATTTAGGTCACTACAATGTTTTTCCTAATTCTTTAAAAATTGATTGCTTTATTATTCTTCAAAGTGTACCCTAGAAGGAAAAACAATACCCAATTAGAATAATTATCAAATCCACATAGGTGATGCAAAAAACTAAATAAAAGTGGTATTGCCTCATTATAAGTAAATATTTTTTTATTCCTCTATATAATGCCAGCATATTCATATTCTAAATAGAAGAATAAGTATGTTACAAAATTGTTTAGTCTACCAAATGACAAGAAGGCAAAATAGCTAATTTTAGGGTCTAGGGAAACCAATTCTATATTCAGCAAGTCTATACACCTAATTTAATTTACTATTACATAAACACTACAGTGGAAAACCTTTGATTCTAGAGAAGAATTCTTTAAGAAAGCTTGTTATAGCATTGAAAGGATTTCAATACATCAATAAAATGAGGAAATATGCTGAGAGTAAGTCAATAAGTTTTACAATACCAATTTGTTTGCAAACAAACTCCAAATCAGTGAAAAGTGCATGCAAATGACTCTATTAAGTTTAATCTGGTTTGAAAAGAAAGTATGCTTAAGGATGTAATGAAAATTGAAGCACTACTTTAATTATCTGCATAAATTACTTAGCCATCAGTAGAAAAAAGTGCAGTAATGCGTTTTGGTTAACAATTGAGTATTTAAGCAAGATAACATGACTAGGTTTCTACTAAAAGTCAAAGTAAAAAAAAAAAATCACCATAGAAAAGTTTGATGAAGTGGTCATATAGAAGATGAATTGCATATAGAATATTCCACTTTGATAACTAGTAGATGATCGGATATTGAATACCCGTAGAAGTTCAATGTTACTATATTTTAGTATACATCATCAAAATAGTATCCAAAATCCAAAGTGAATACCATTTTCGATGTTCTGAAAATCTTACACATTATTGAAGAATTTACAATATTATGCATCCTCTCAGGTCAAGGCTAACACAAATGCATCCTTATATAGTTCATCAGGCCTTTCCAGATTATAGAGACTAAAGAATTATTAAACTAATTGCATCATGGAACAAAAACAAAAACAGTAACTTCAGTGTAAATACTTTATTATTGTGAATCTAAATTAATTCAAAATATTGTAACTTACATTTTTATAAATAGGCCTTCAGTGAGCCCATAGACTTCAAAAATATTAAGTAATTTTATGACATTTTAGGATAATGTTCTCTGGTAGTTGAATTAAGGGAAGGGTGGGGTACTTGGGGGTAATTTCACCTCAAAGGAAATTCGGAGCTTTTGAAGTGTTTCAAATATACATATGTTTTTAAAAACGGATGAATATAGTTTAAGAACTATTTGGAGGTGAGGGAAAGAAAAACTTTATTTTGTCTTACCATCCTTTTGCATCAATTTAACTCAACCAATTTAATCTATTTAAAATAGTTTAAAGAATTTATAATAAGATGAAAGTATTCAAAAGAATACCTACATTCAAGAAAACTCAAATAATTTTCTGATTGTAAGATATTAGGTAGCTCTTAACCCTAGGTTAATTCAAATACAAAATTGTTTCCCATGTCTCATTCCAAAGATCCTAAAGACTAAAATGACCTTTGAGAGATATGGCTTCGTATCTTCAATTTATGCTTCTCATGTAACACCAAATTTTGAAGAGATGGAACTATCTGCTCTGAGAAAAGCATGCTTTCTTTCAACTTTATTTATAAAATCTACATGTCCTAGAATAATAGACCTTCTCTAATAACCAAAAGAAGGACTAAACGATTTGTAACCCAGTCCACTTCCTGATCTTACATGTGAGGAAACCAATTTCTCAAGTAGGTAACAAGATGTACTTTTAGATTAAAAATTAATATTCTCCATAAGAGAATTCATTGGCTTGAAATAAAACTCTTTTTCCACCCACCTCCTTTTTCCTTGTATTCTTCCCCAACTTCTTTTTCACTTAATCACCAGATTTATATAATTAAAGTCATGAAAACCTATCTCATAAGTTGTAGCCCAGTGCTAATCAACATTGAAAATCAATAAATTACAGTATTAATTTTACGTAGGAATCCCTCGTATGGGCAGCCGGGGTCTTTTTCCAAGAGCAATAAGGCAAGATGGAATTCCCTAGCTTCCCTTCTCTTTGCCTCCTGTGCTGATGACACAAAATCTCAGAGAAGCACCGATAGGGAGAAGGGTAGGTGAAGACTTTGGTATAAATGGAAAGCTCATGAGTGAGTAGACATGGGGTAGAGGGAAGGTGGGTAGCAAGCATATCAAAGGAGACTGCCTATTCTGAGAGACATAACAGGACCTCAAATTTTACTTGTAAAAGCACAAAGTAGGGCTAGGTAAATTTAATTCACTCTGACAGCAGAGATCCCCAAAGGGGAGGAGATCACAAGGAAAAATGCTCAAACACCTGAAAAAAGAAGCACTAAAGAAAATAAAAGGAATAGATAGAAAAACCTGTCACAGAGAGAGCAGAATTAATGAAATGCAAGTAGAAATTTAAACAGTATCTTTACACTGATAAGGAAATATTAAAAATATCAAAAACATAATTGTTGAGCTAAAGAATCAGTGTTAGAAATGAATGGGAGAATAATACAGCAGCAAAAATGTAAACGGGCTGGAAATTAGGATAAAAACTCACCCAAAGAGATAAAAGGAAAACAGAAAAGATAAGAGAGAAAATGAGAAAAACATTAGAAGTAACCCAACAATTGTTAAGGAATCTAGAAGATAAAAATGATATAAGTAGAAAGGAATGGTTATTTGCCCAGATAATAAACAATTTCTGAAAACTATTAAAAATAGTTTGAAAGGGCTTGTAAATCTCTGAAAAGGATAAGACAGACTAGCAATAAACAAACAAATGGAAAGCCATATCAAGAACTCTGGGAACCCCAGGTGGCCCAGCAGTCAAGCGCAGCTTTCAGCCCAGGGTGTGATCCTGGAGTCCCGGGATCAAGTCCCACGTCGGCCTCCCTGCGTGGAGCCTGCTTCTCCCTCTGCCTGTGTCTCTGCCTCCCTCTCTCTGTGTCTCTCATGAATAAATAAATAAAAAGTCTTAAAAAAAATAATAGGTATCCCCACCCCCCAACCCCCCACTTAAAAAAAAAAAAAGAACTCTGGACACACACTGTGAAACTTGAGATGTTTTAAAAAATAAAATTCTAAAGAAAGGAAGATAGTGCTCAGAGAAGAAAAATAGATAAATCAAAATGTGTTTCTCATATGTATCACCAGGTGAAAAAAAGACAGTGTAGTAATACTTGCAATAATAAAGACAATATGAAAAGTAAACCCAGAATTTTATATGAATCCAAGCCATAGCCAGCAACCTATGGCCTAGAGGGTAAATCCAATGCTTGTTTTGTGTAAAATTTTATCAGAACTCAGCCTCCATTTATTTACAGTTTGCCTATGGATGCTATCCTGACATAATGGCAGAGTCCACATGGTAGTCTCCCCTTATCCAGGGGAAATGTGTTCCAAAATGTCAGGGGGTACCTGAGACTATACACAGTACTGAACCCTAAGTATACTATAATTTTTCTTATACATTCATACTTATGATACAGTTTAATTTATAAATAAGACACAGCAAGAGATTAACAACTAATAATGAATAGAACAATTATAACAATATACTATAATAACAGTTATATGAATGTGATCGCTTTCTCTTTCAAAATATATTTTTGTACTTTATTCACCCTTCTATTTCTTGTCATGATTTGAGATGGACGTGATGATATGGAGCCGAGTGAATGATCACCCACTGGGACATAGTGTTAGGCTACTATTGACCGTTTGATAATTCATTAAAAGGAGGATCATCTGCTTCTGGACTGTAGTTGTAGCTTCTGGACTGTGGGTCAACTGATACCATGGGAAGTTCAGGTAAGGGGAGAAGATCGCACTCCAGAGAGAAACCACGATGAAACCATATGGCTTGCAAGACCTCAAATATTTTCTGTCTCACTCTTTACAGAATAAATTTACTGACCTCTGATCAAACTCTCATTTAATTGTCAGAGTGAATTATGTATTTTCAGGCATACAGGATCTCAAGAGTGTTACCACAAAGAGATAATTTATGAAATAACTTTGGGAATATGCTAAACAAGAGTAATTAATCCATTTGGAAGCAATAAGACATAAAAAGTTAGAAAAAAAAAATCTTAATAAAAATAATTAAATAAAATGGAAAAGAAGCATGACAAATATGTGTACCCTGATGGTTGCCAAATATCATGTCATAAAATTTTACATGCATTCTTAAGCAAACATGTAAAAAGTATTTTTATTTATTTATTTATTTTTAAAAGATTTTAAATATTAATATTATCCCTCTATATCAGGCAGGAGCTAATAAGGAAAAACCAAAAGCTTTAATAAATGAAGTCAAGATTTTCTATCAACAGCTTGATGTAATGTGAGTATATTTGTGAATCTGCCACAAATGTAAAAAAAAAAAAATGTGTCCAATGCCATTTCTCAATAATGAATTGCTAAAATGCTGTCACACTAATTTGAGTTTTATTCCATACAAAAGAAAATAAAGAAACAACACTTTTACTCTAGATTATTTATTTCTATAATAAAATTTACTAAAGAACTTTAAACTACTCAAGAAATTATGTCATATTCATGTAGAACTCTAATTTAGAAATGTGTGAGAACATTAATATAGACTGAGAGAAAATGTAAAATATTTGACATTTGAACGTTTTGTCAGAATTCAACAGTTAAGTGTCCTTGAACTACCCCAGCTTTCTTACTTAAGATTTTATTTATGAATATGACATATATTCAGAAAGTGTCTTTGAAGAATAGGGAACAGAGAATAACTGCTTATAAGAATATTTGATTCTCAGATTAAAGATTTCCTCCATATCAATTACTTAGCAAATACACAAAGAATTTCAAATTGTTCTTACTCCTTAGCGAATGTTTTTGGGCATGTAAATTAAGAGATCAAACCTAAACAACTACTTTAGCATAAACACCTAATTTGTATCACTATCATATGATATTTAACTGATTCTCATAATAATTCTGGGAAGGGCATTATAATGTTTCTCTTCTTAAAATGAGGAAGGTGATGTACAGAAATTAAGTCATACAATTAAGGTTAGCAGCAAGAAATCTAGTTTAAGTATAAAAATACAAATCATTCAAATATTTCTCCAACAAATGATTTAATGAAAGAGCTGTCGCCTTCATTCATCTTGCTGTATTGCTGATGTGTACATATTGCTCTGGGATAGAGCGGAACGGTGAGCAGTCTGCAAACCTGTTTCAAATAGTGATCTAACATGGGTTGCAGTTATAGGGTCAGTGACTATGTGACTTGTCAAAAGAAAATTCAGACAGATTACTTGAATATTTCATTGAGTGAGAAATAGACTGTTAGAAAGAAGAGAGACTTCAACCCAACGACCAGTAGAGAGCTTAAAGGCGTGACTTACAGGATGGCTTAGAAAGTGAAAATAAGAAAGTTATTCGACCTTTACAATAATTGGCTATTACAAGGGTTTCCCAGACAGCAGGGATTGGCCCAAAGTGATGATCTTATGCCATTTAAGATGATTTGTTTTGTTTACGATGATCAGAAGTATTTAGAAGAAATAAACCAAAGCTAAGTTCTGTTTTTTGCTTACAGTCATGAAGTAAACTAGATTAGCTTTTGCTTACTGGTTGAACTCATTTTGTCTGTTCTTGGGATCTTCCAGCCTGGTCTCCATCTTATTTTGTTTGAACAGACCACAATGAAGTATTCTTTGAAACTGTAATGAGATCTGAATGTTTGTTGTGAAGAGAGGATATTTGGGCCACTACTAAAATATAAATTAAGTAAAATTAAGAAGTCAAACCCCCTAATGATGGAAGTTCCTTGGGATAATTCATGCCTAAATAATTGACTGATGACCTAAAGATATTTAGGTACAACAGCATTTTCTTTCTTGCCCTGCAAGCTAATAGTATGCCTTGACATATAACAACTCTTCAGTAGATTTTGTTGAGTAAATGAATGCATGACACTAGAACACTCTATGGTATTATTGATATATCATTGGTTACATTATTAAATATTTTGACCTGTTAGCAATTGCCAGTAATATGTAATTGCAAGCATAACTCCATTTATTAGTGGCTGACTCAAACTTACCTACTAAGTAAGGGCGGTGGGATGGAAATAGAGACATGGAAAGTATTTATAATTGATGTTAATGATTTTAGACTTGGCAGCCCTGAGAGAGTCTGAGAAAAACAATGCCATAATGTAATATAGATAGCATTTAACATCTCATCTTCAGACTAAAATTCCAATTATTTTCTATTATTTCTTGGACAGCCTCACAAGGGACTTACTTTCTTTTATCTTACTGAGATACATTCAAGAGACACAAATCTTTGAAAATCAGTCTGTCAAAGATTAGTTATTACTATTGCCTAAAACATCTGACTATAGATTCAAAATTCAGACACTAAGGTTTACCTTTTATATCATTGGAATTTGCATCTGAAACTGGAGCTGGAATTCTACTTCTCAGGCCCAGACCAACCAAACATCATGTGAGGAAACACACACACACACACACACACACACACACACACACACACAGATGAGACAATACTTACACACACATACGAATGCATATAATATTTCTAGAGAGAAGGTTATGAATGTGTCTGCTCACCTATGTGCTCAAACACCTGTGACATTTAAAAATTAGATCTCTGATGCTGAGTTAACAACACATATTATTGCACATTACAGAGCCACAGTTCCTTTCAATTTTACTTTGTAGCTTTTTAAATATTTTTACAGGGGAGAGAACATAGTGAACATTTTATTGTATAGAGAGAATTCACTATGCCTCTTCTCTCCATTAGAGTCTTCTCCTATTATGCAGCATTGTTCAAAAAGGCAAACTAAACTTAAAACTTCTGTTGATTTTCTCTATAGCATAATGAATTATGGCTGAGGTTCAGATACACAATATGCATATAAATGTACATGTACTTATTGAAATACAAATTTTATCATTTATTTATTTCAACTTAAGTACAAATCAGAGTTGTTATACTGTGATACATTTGGCAACCACTTTCTCATTTAATAACGTTCATTGTTATGGTGTTCCCTGTAATAAATATTACTCTTTCCTAATGAGTTTTCCAGGAATATCAGAAGATGTAACATCCACAGATTTTCTTCTTTATTCCAAAAAGTGCATATGTGGCTATTACTTTTATAAATTAATTTTATTTCTCTGGAAAATGAAGATTATCATTATTTTTAGACACATTGCTATATATTTGACTTAGTTTATATATGGTACAAATGCTTCCATAATGCTTTATTTGTCTTGTTAGTGGGCCCAAAGTAGCTGTGGTATCATCTGTTTGATGTTACCCAGAATTCGGAATACTTTTTAAGACAAGAAAGTCAAAACTGTGTCATGAAGATTGCTTTGAAAGCATTGCAACAATTTAATAGAATTGAATTTCTAGTGCTGGGTTGTTTAAAATGGTAAAGTGTATGGAGTTGAATGGTAATGACATTTTTAGAGAGAACAGTCTTACAAATTCAAATAAATTCTAAAATTTAAGAGATCAAAGTATTCACTTGTAACTCATATTTAAAATGATTTTTAAGTTTTATATTCCTCATAGAAAAAGGAAAGTGTAGAAGATATTCAATTTCGTTTGTATGTAGAACTTCTGGTTTGACTATAATTCTGGGATTTAGTCTAGCATTGTCCATGGTAGCCATTAAGGAATACTCTTATCTCTTAAAATGTAAGCGTTTTCCTAAGAGAAAATTATATAATAAGTGATCTTTGAGTAAATGAATTTGGCTTCTGGTATTAAAAAAAAAAAAAAAAGTCAAAACTGCAAAGCTCTGCTTTTCCCAAGCAGCCCAAGGAAAGAATTTATATAGAATTAATTCATGTCTTACCATTGAAAGATACATTGTGACAAAAAAAAGAAAATGAGATTTAACATGAGGAAATGGTGTTTTCATCAGCATATTGAATATTTTTGAAATTAATATTTTTGAGGTATCTGTTTTAGTCTTTATGAAATATGTGCTTATTATATCATCAGATATTTTATTTTAACTTGTTTCTATTAACTCCAGTTTACATAATTGATTATGCTCTGTTGATTTTGACTCAATTGTGTATTATAGGATATTTCATTTTCCCTCTTCATAGTGTGGCCTTAATCATCTCACTGTTGAGCTATTTTAATAGAAAACCTCCTTCATTATATAAAATTAGAGAACAGTGTTTCCCTGTTTTTCATCGCTATTTTAACTCCAATATTTTAGTTTGACATCTGTTTACAGATACATCTGGTTCACAAAATAAGCATGAAATATTGAGTTATATTCTAAAGAGAGCACATGGAATAAACTCATGTATAATTAACATTATCTAGAAAAACCATTTCAAATACTCGAAAGCAACAGAATAAATGTAGTTAGTAAGTTCAACACAGTGAGCTTTTCTTCATGTGCCTCATGTATTTCAAAGTGTAACTTTTTACTAGGATGGGAATCAGATGAAGTAGTGGCCTTACCTTAGAGGTCATGATGTATAAAACATGCATAATACACTTTAATACATCCTCAGCTAATATTGGATTGGTACAGTTGATTGTGTACAAAGTAATTGTTTATCTCATTGATGTCACTATATTTCTCTTTTCTATTCATTAAAGTATTTTGAATGGATGTTAACTTTTACAGTGTGATAAATCCTGATACCCTCTATACTCCTAAGGGATGTTCAAACACGAAACTTTAATAAAATGAGTATATTTTTTCCAAACTTTCTCTCAATATGCTATAATTGTTTAAAAATATATTGAATGCTTGCTATATGAAGAATAAGTTTTTCTATGGTCTAACTGCTTAATCTTATTTAGTCTTCACAGCTATTCTGTGAGATAGGCATCACACAGACCTTGTTTTACATGTAAGGGCATTGAGGATTTAAAGATTAAGTACCTAGGCACTGGCCATTTCATTTGGGAGGCAGAAATTTGGAGCCCATATATCCTGATTCCAGAGCCTTCATTGAACCATTGCCCTATATTATTCATGTGTCTCCAAATATACAATCAGTCCATAAACATGCACTTTTTACCTTGTTTGTGAAGTTTGTTTTTTATTTCACAGCTTTATCTTTTGAAATCTTATCACCAATCATGAATGCAATCTTAAGAATTCTAAAACTCATGCAGACTTCTCAATATTCCTTTTGCAATTATGATTTTAATATATTAATCCAAATCTCATGAATATTGGCAGAACTAAATCTTATGATGTAAAAACCACTGCATTATCTATCATCAGCACTATTTCTTATTGTATCTGTACATACACTATAGTATGTATAAATTTATTTTTTATTTTGGTTTTGATAATATCTACAATAAACGAAAGGGCAACAAAATCAATAATAATTCACTCATATTTACTTTTATACCATTTATATAGAGTACTCATACATTTAGTAAATATTTATGGAATATATAAAATGTATGAAGCCACAGGAACACAGTAATGACCGGTGTTCATATGGAGTATACATCAAGAGTGGGAAGAAAAGAAAGGCAATCTAAAAAATCAATAAAAAAAGAATAAATGATATTATATGTTAGACATAATAAGTGATAGAGATAAAGAAAAAAATCCAAACAACACTACAAAATAAAATAGAGAAGTTGAGAGTTCTATGTGATTAAATGGAAAGATAAAATTTGAAATAAATTTGAAGGAGGTGATTGAATTAATGATGGAAATTTTGGGGAGAAGACTCCTCTAGCCAGAAGACTGAACAAATGAAGTAAGAAGGGAGCATAGCTAGTATATTCCAGGAATGATGAATATACCAGTGTGGTTAGAATAGAGAGAGAGAGAGAGAGAAAGTGAGAAAGAAGTAAAAAAAAAAAAAAAAAAAAAAAAAAAAAAAACACAGTCTGGAAGGGAATGAACTGACAAAGTTATACAAGGTCTTACAAGCCAATTTAAGGAATGTGGCTTTGATGCTGAAAGGAATGGAAGTCACTGGTAAAATCTGATTGACAAACCAATTCGTGTTTTATTTTATTTTTTTTAATTTTTTTAATTTATTTATGATAGTCACAGAGAGAGAGAGAGAGGCAGAGACACAGGCAGAGGGAGAAGCAGGCTCCATGCACCGGGAGCCCGATGTGGGATTCGATCCCGGGCCTCCAGGATCGCGCCCCGGCCAAGGGCGGGCGCCAAACCGCTGTGCCACCCAGGGATCCCTCAATTCGTGTTTTAAAAGGATCATTCCAGGACGACCCAGCAATTGCACTGTTAGGGATTTACCCCAAAGATTCAGATGCAATGAAACGCCGGGACACCTGCACCCCGATGTTTCTAGCAGCCATGTCCACAATAGCCAAACTGTGGAAGGAGCCTCGGTGTCCATCGAAAGATGATGGATAAAGAAGATGTGGTCTATGTATACAATGGAATATTACTCAGCCATTAGAAACGACAAATACCCACCATTTGCTTCAACGTGGATGGAACTGGAGGGTATTATGCTGAGTGAAATAAGTCAGTCGGAGAAGGACAAACATTATATGGTCTCATTCATTTGGGGAATATGAATAATAGTGAAGGGGAATATAAGGGAAGGGAGAAGAAATGTGTGGGAGATATCAGAAAGGGAGACAGAACATAAAGACTCCTAACTCTGGGAAATGAACTAGGGGTGGTGGAAGGGGAGGAGGGCGGGGGTGGGGGTGAATGGGTGACGGGCACGGAGGGGGACACTTGACGGGATGAGCACTGGGTGTTATTCTGTATGTTGGTAAATTGAACACCAATAAAAATTAATTTATAAAAAAAAAAAGGATCATTCCAGTTCTGTTTTGTTGAAGGTGGACTACAGGGAATAAGGAGAGAAGTAAGGACTAGTAGGCAGCTACTACTGTAATCCAACTAATAAATGGTAATGGTTTGAATGAAGAAGCAAGCTATAAAAGTGTGAGAAGGGAGATCCCTGGGTGGTGCAGCAATTTAGCCCCTGCCTTTGGCCCAGGGCCTGATCCTGGAGACCTGGGATCAAGTCCCATGTCAGGTTCCCTGCATGGAGTCTGCTTCTGCCTCTGCCTGTGTCTCTGCGTCTCTCTCTCTCTCTCTCTCTCTCTCTCTCTCTCTCTCTCTCTCTCTCTATGTCTATCATAAAAAAATAAATAACATCTTTTAAAAAAAGCGTAGGAAGGATACATTTCTTGATTTATTTTGAAGCCAACTGTGTTTCTTGGTGGCTGGCTGTAACATATATATGTGGGAAAGAGAGGATTCAAGAATACAAGCTCTTTGATCTGGCACTGGAAAAAATAGGGTTTCCATGAACTGACATAAGGAAAAGTAGAGGTGGAATATGTCCTAGAGAATCAGCAGTTTTGTTCCTGTTTAATTTAAGATATTTTTTGACATTCAAGTAGTGGTGATGAGTAAACAGTTGAAGATGAGTGGAATTGGGGCTAGAGATGTGAATTTTGAAATTCTTGGCATAAAGGTGCTGTTTAAAACCATTACACTGGATGAGATCATCCAAGAAGACTGAAAATGTAGAACAGATAAAAATAGCAAAGATGTATCCTGTACCTTTGTATACTAATTTTTAAGAAAGGGGAAAGAAGCCTGAAATAGTAAGAAGTTCTATTCTAGAAACAAGGAATAGTGTGATCATATAGAAATCAAATTAAAACATATCTCAATCAAGGAGGAAGGGATAATGAACCATGTTAAATACTACCAAGAGGTGAAGTAGATTAGGACTAGCCAATGAAGATAAAAACATAGAGGAATTAGAGACATTTATGGGGGTCAGTTAATAGAGTGAGAACCTGAGAGATATCAGTTTAAGGCAAAGTGGAAGAAACTATTAGAAATAAGCGATATAGGCTATTGCTTACAGCAGCATTGGTGAAAATGGAAATATAAAGTATAACTGGAAGAGGAAATGGGGTGAAGAATGTAACTTTTGAATATGAAAGATTTATAAGAAAATTGGATGTTTATATAGAAACAAAATGTGAGGGACACCTGGGTGGCTCAGTGGTTGAGCATATGCCTTTGAGTCAGGTCATCCTCCGGTTCTGGATGATGAGTTCAACATTGGGCTGCCTGCAGGGGGCCTGCTTCTCCCTCTGCCTGTGTCTCTGCCTCTCTCTCTCTGTGTCTCTCATGAATAAAGTTAAAAAAAAGAAAGAAAGAAAATGTGAAACGTATAGTTGTAAATTCCCCATTCTTTTCTGATTTAAGTGAATTTGAATCAACTTAATATCATTTGATATTAAAACTTTCCAGTACAAAGGTCTGTTTTAAATAGTTTCCTATTAATAAACCATAAAAAAGTTTATCTCTGCTTAAATATTCAAATGCAATTCCAATCTATTTATAAAGAACTACCTAAAGGTTAAGAAGGTAGCAAAGGCAAGAACCTTGAGGTGAAAAACATAAAAAGATGTAATTAAAAGAAAGGCAGATGGAATTATGAAGAAAAGACAGAATGTTTTTTATCAGGGTTCTCAGTGTGCAAAATGAAAGACATCAATGCTGTTACAAAATAAGATTTCATGAACAAATTGGAAATAAAAAGAAGACATATTTGATGTACTTTTTCTTTTAGTCAGATGGAAGAAAAAATGCTTCCTAATGTGCATCATTAAGAAAAACACCTCTTTACATAGCACTTCAGAATGGAATAACAATGTGTCTCCCATGGAGAAACAATGTGATAGGAACTTTGTTCTTGGAAGTATCTTAATTGGAAAAACAAAAAATATTCCACATTTGAAATAGTCTTTTTCGCTCTCTCTTTTTTTTTTTTTGGTTTTCTGATTTATTGTCATTTTAGATCACAGTGCAATGAGTCCAAATACCTAATACTTAGAAGATGAATTATTCACACATGTATTTGTATATCTCCTCTCTCTCTAAATTATCTTCTTTGAAGGTAAAACAAGGCTAGTCCAATAGAGCAACCAGCTTCCCTGGACACAGAGATGGACCTAAATGCTTCACAGAGAGAGGCATTTAGTACAAATAAGGTTGACCATCATGATCCGTAGAGATATTGCTGTAGCTTTCGGCAAAAGGTCAGTGGTCTCTCTCTCTCTTTCTTTCTCTTCTCTGGATCACTTCATCACATCAGGTGGCCATTTGGCCATCATTGTAAAAAATATTGTGCAGAGCCCACCTGAAAATAAGGTAGATCGACAGGAAAACAGATCATTAACAAAAGCCTATTCTTCATAACATAATTTAACATAACTTATCCCAAAATGGAAAGGCTTTAAAATACATAAATACTTAACAAGATACACCTAATATTCAACATTCTTCTAGAAGCATACCTAAAATGTTTCCAAAAACATTTTATCACGTATTAGAACTTAAAAACAAAGTCAAAACTATAAATTATAATTATTCGGCCATAATTATAATAAGATATAAGTTAATATAATTATAATAAGATATAAGGTAATAAGTACCTGGGTGACACAGTCAGTTGAGCCCCTGACTCATGGTTTTGGCTCAGGTCATGGTCTGAGGGTTGTGAGATCAAGCCCTGCGTCAGACTCTGCACTAGGCAGAGAGTCTGCTTGGGACTCTGTCTTCCTCTGCCCCTCTGCACTCCTTCTCTAGAATAAGTAAATACATCTTTTTAAAAAAGATTTAAATTAATAACAAAAGTATATATCTAATATTTCCAGCAATGGCAAATTAACTTAATTCATATCAATCTTCCTGCCCAGAGTAGCTTGTCTAAAAATTAGAACAGGAAAGAACATGTCCTAGTTCATTTTCTGAGGCCATTATTACCTGACACAAAATAAACAAACAAAAAACAGAAAAAGTATGTCATAATAAAACTGCAGACCAATCAATGTCTCTCATGAATATGAGCACAAAATCCTTAGCAAAATACTAGCAAACTGAATCCAGCAACATGTAAAAATAATTATACATTGTGACCAATGGAGGCTTATTTCAGAAATGTAAGCTTGGTTTAACATTTAAAAAATGTAATATACCATATCAATACAGTATAAAACAAAAAACACATGAACAGTTCAACAAAGACAACTCACTAGACAAAATCCAGCTCCTTTTCATGATAAAAACTTTCAACAACTATGAGTAGAAGAGAACTTCTTCAACCAGATTAAGGGCATTATAGAAAACTCACAGCTAAAATCATAGTAGTGATTTTATTTTCCCCTCTAAGATCAGGAAAAAAGAACAATGATGTCTACTCTTGTTGTTTCTATTCAATATTGTGCTGGTGGCCCAGTCAGGGCAATTAGGAAAGAAAAGGAAATACAAGATATTCAATTTAGAAAGGAAGAATTAAAACTACCTGTATTAGAAAATGACATTATCTTGTACATAGAAAATCCTTAGGAATCCACTAAAAAATGAAAAGAAATAATACATACACGTAAGAAAGTGGCAGGATACAATATCAATGTATAATAGTCAGTTATATATAATTGAATTTATGTATAATCTATAAACTTGCAAAGAAAAATCCAAAACCAGCTGTGTGAATATACTAAAAAAAGCCATTGAATTGTATTTGAAATGAGTGAATTGTATGGTATGCAAATTACATCTCAATATACTGTTATTAAAAAAAGGAATACTTACATCTTTATATAAAGAACCTATAAAATTAAGAAAATAATTCCATTTAAAATAGCATCAAAAAAGAAAAAAATATTTAAGAATATATTGAACAAGGTAGTGAAAACCTTTTATTCCAAAAATGTTGTCCTACAGATTCAATGCAATCTCTGTGAGAATCACAGATGACTATAGAGATTGATAAATTAATGCAATCCATCTGAAATTTCAAGGGACCTTAAATAGCCAAAACAATAGATTTCCTATAGGCTTTAATAAGTGTCCTATATCAAGTCTTTCATGAGCCACTCTATAAATCTGACCTAGGGATCAAAAGACAACAAGAATTTCTCAAAGGTTAATTGTTAAAATGTTAAGGCTGGTAAGTATTATATATGATTGATGCTTTGGGTTTGCATTTCTAGTTAGACTTGAGGGCATGCAGGAAATGCACAGAGACCCAATAGTACCTCTCAGAATTTTGAATTATCCACTTCTTGGATCTTCTAGAAAGCTTGTTCTTTTATAATCCAGATGTATCTTCTCATGACTGAAGGGAAATAGATCATGCCTACCTACCACAGCAGGCCCATTTTCTCATCTGGCTAAACATGGTCTTGGGTTCTGAGAACAGGCCTTGAAGATGTTGAACCATTTTGCTCTAGTCTCATATCCATTCTGATTTGGCACTTTGAATGAAATACCCTTGTAGGTATTTAAATCATCTTTTAGTTATGAATTTCCAATGTTGGCATAAATAAACTTTGTCAAATTTCAAAGGACAAGTGAAGCAGAGAAAAGTGACTTCTGCCTCATGACCAGAGGCCAGATTACTAGCAAAATATGTCTAGGACTGTGTATGTTGATCCATGCCTTCTAATAGTATTTGTTTCTACTTGTCCTTAAATACAAAACTAAGGGCAGATAAATATCTGATGACATTTTCCAGATCATTCCATTTCTTTAGAATGAGGGCAAATGGCTCTCTATGAATTTATATTTTATTTCTTGTAAATTATTTTCTTGAACCTTGATCAGCAGCTTGTCTCAGTTAACTAAGGCTACTAAATGCTTAGTCCTGGTACCACTGCTACTGAAAAGCTTCTGGAGTCGAATAAGAAAGCCTCTTCCTTCATAGTTACTTGGGAGCTAAAATTAAGGGCTAAGAGCTAGGGTGAAATGCCGAGTGGCTGGAAGGCAGTGTGACCACTTTAAACGTACTGCTGTTGAGGCCCAGAGACTACCACTCCAAAAGTAACTATTAGAGGATAATTTACTTTTCAAGGGCAGATAGTAATACATTTAAAATTAATATTTAATCCAAATAATAAATAAATGTTGTCATGGTGACCAACTCTATATTCCTTATTTCAAAGCAACAGTCACCTTTATGATGGTTTTGTAAAACAGCAGGTACGACAGTGGATCCTGGCCAAATCTCCAAGAGATCTTTCTTCAACAAATACAAATTCCCAAGAAAATAGGAAAAAAGACAAAGTAGAGATGGAATAATAAAATCAAATGCTTTACTTCTGTTTTTCATTAGGTTCTCTGACAGAGTTTCTGTAGGACAGTTGTGATTTATTTCAGTCTCCATAATGGATTATAAGAGCTTTGGTTTGTGTTATATATTGCTCAGTAAATAAAGCAGGTGACCTATTGAGGCTCATAAATTAAGTCTAGCTTGAACAAACACCTTAATTGAATTGTCCTATGTTATAATACTGGTGCAATTATAGATGTAGTGGCATATACACAGCAAAACATAAAAAAAAAAAAAACAATTCAGAAATAGGTTATCAAGGTGGCCATTTGATGCAGCAACACCTGACAATATTTTATCTTTTTAAGAGAAAACACTACAGAAGTCAACTACTATTCCTTGAAAACTGAGCATTCTCATTGGTAATGCATGCATAAAGATGGCAAAGACATTTTACATTTTTGCTCAATAAACCATGAGCACAATTATTTAAATCACTGAGGTTTATACATAACCTCCCTTCATCCATTTTGGAGGAATCATGCCTTCTGTTCTCCATTCTAAGTACTAGGGCTTCATACTTACTCTTCCCCCATTCTGGATGTTTTTCAGACAATAGCTCACACACACACACACACACACACACACACACACACACCAAAACCAAAACCAAAACAAAACTCCTCTTCAGTTGGGTTTGGCCTCAGGGCCAAACCTCAGGGAACTGTCAACCTATGTACAGCTATGCAAGGTGCCAAGTAGGAGTATCCTTTCTTTCTCACATAAATTAATGTTACTAGTTTTAGGTTAAATTAAGTAATATCAACAACAGAATTATTCTGACACTTATAAAAGGATACCAGAATAAGGAATTTTAGGGAAACTAAGCATGTCAAGATTCTTTAAATTACGGTAGCCATCTTTCCTAGCAGTGTGTATGAACTACTCCTAAATTCATCTTAAGTATAGACCTCTTGCATATTCTAGATCCCCTGAGTTTCTCCCATTAGAAATAGGAGACCTCTAAAAAAAAAAAAAAAAAAAAAAAAAAAAGAAAAGAAAGAGAGAGAGAGAGAAAGAAAGAAGAAAGAAAGAAAGGAAAGAAAGAAAGAAAGAAAGAAAGAGAGAGAGAGAAAGAAAGAAAGAAAGAAAGAAAGAAAAGAAAGAAAGAAAGAAACTAGAAGACCAGGTGTCATTTATTACTTACAGATTTTGATTTTATAGGAATTCACTATAATCCAATCAAAGTATTGCAAAAAAAAAAAGAGAGTAAATTAAGTATTATAAGAACTAAATTGGAAGGTTTGGTTTTCACATACTTGCAGTTCAACATAAAGGTTGTCTTGAGACTTATACTCAATTTCTTATCACCAAATGTGAGAAAATCATAATTAGTTTTAATTCTCCTTATTGCATGTACTTTAGCATCAGCTTGACTAGAGAAGTGAAATAATTGTGTACTGAAAAGTAAAAAAAATTGATAAAAGCAATATATCATAAACATTTGTGTGCAGGATTCTGAGTAGACATGAGTTTTCAGTGCATTTGGGTAAACAACAAGGAGTGCAACTGGTCAATCGTACTGTGAGAGTATGTGTAGTTTTACACAAAACTGCCACACTGTCTTCCAAACTGGCAGTACGGATTTGCATTCCCACCAGTAACAAATGAGAATTCTTGTTGCTCCAAACCTTGTCAGCATTTGGTGTTGTCCATGTTCTGTGCTTTGGCCATTTTCATATGTGTGTGGTAGGATTTCATTGTTCTTTCAATTTGAATTTCCCCAATGAGATATGATCCTGAGCAACTTTTCATGAGGTTGTATTTTTTATTTATTTATGATAGTTACACACACACAGAGAGAGAGAGAGAGAGAGAGAGAGAGGCAGAGACATAGGCAGAGGGAGAAGCAGGCTCCATGCACCGGGAGCCCGATGTGGGATTTGATCCCGGGTCTCCAGGATCGCACCCTGGGCCAAAGGCAGGCGCCAAACCACTGCGCCACCCAGGGATCCCAGTAGGTTGTATTTTCTTTAGTGAAATATCTGTTGATATCTTCTGCTCATTTTATTTATTTATTTATTTATTTATTTATTTATTTATTTAGAAAGAGAGAGAGAGTGAGAGCAAGAGCAGGGTTGTAGGGGAGGAGAGAGGGAGAAGGGAAGAGGGAATCCCAATCAGGACGTGGGGCTCCATCTCACCACCTCCTACAAAATCAAGAGTGGGAGGCTTAACCTACTGAGCCACCCCAGTGCCCCCTGGATTTTCTGTTGATTTTTAAAATTGGGTTGCCAGATTTCTTATTCTTGAATTTTAGCTGATCTTCGTATATTTTAGATACTAGTCCCTTAACACTTATGTGTATTGTATCTGCTAGCCTGCAGCTTGTCTTTCCATTCTCTGAACTGTCTTTCACAGAGAAGAGTTAAATGTTAATGAAGTGCACATTATACATCTGTTTTCTTTCATGGATTGTACTTTGGTGTTGCATCTAAGCCGTCAATACCAAACACAAGGTCACTTAGATTTCTCCTATGTTGGCTTCAAGATGGTTTTCAAGTTTTGGATTTTATGTTTATTATTTACTGGATTTATGATGCATTCTGAGTTCATTATTGTCAAAGTTGCAAGGTCAGTAATGAGATTCATGTTTTTGGTGGGCATGCCCTGTTGTTCCCACACTAGTCTTTGAAAAGGCTATTCACTATCTATTGAATTGACTTTTCTTCTTTATCCAAAGTCAGTTGATTAAATTCGTGAGCGTCTATTTCTGGGATTTTTATTCTGTTTCATTGATCTATTCTTTTGCCAATAACTGCACTGTCTTGATTACTGTAGCTGTGTAGTAAGCCTTGAAGTCAGGTAATGTTAGGCCTCTCATTTTGTTCTTCGCTTTCAATATTGTGCTGGCTATTTGAGGTCTTTGGTCTTTCTATGTAAACTTTAGAATTAATTTGTCAATATCCATGAACTAACTTGTTAGGATGTTGATTGTGATTGCATGGAATCTACAGAAAATTTTGAGAATAACTGACATCTTGCTACTATTTAGCCTATCGATGTATATCCCACTTATTGAAATCTTTGCTTCCTTTCATCAGAGTTTTAGAGTTTTCTCCAGATAGAGTTCATATTTCATTACATTCATACACAATTATATCAAATTTGGGGTGTTAATATATATAATATTGTGTTCTTAAGTTTTAATTCCAATTGTTTATTGCTGGTACATGAGAAGAGAAAGAAATTGAAACTTGCATAGTAACTTTATATCTTGCAACCTTGCTATAATCATTTTTTATTTCAGGAGTTTTATTTTGTTGTTGTTGTTGTTGTTGCTGTATTGTCAATTCTTTGGGATCTTCTCCAAAAATACTCATGTCATTTGCAAACCAAGACTGTTTTATTTCTTCTTTATTAATTTTCATATATTTTCTTGCAACGTTTTGTCTTATTGCATTAGCTAAAACTATTAGTGAAGAGTCAAATTGGAGAAGTGAGCATGAACATCTTGTGTTCCTGATATTAGCAGACAAACATTGAGTTTCTCACCATCGATATGATGCCAGCTTTTTATAGATGTCCTTTATCAAGTGGAGGAAGTTCTCCATTCCTAGTTGGATAAGAATTTTTGTTATGAACAGGTGTTGGATTTTGCGCATGTTTTTTTCTACATCTGTTGATATGATCATGTGATTTTTCTTAATCTGTTAATATGATCATTTTTGAATGTAAAATCAGCCTGCATACCTGGAATAAAATCTGGCAATATCATGGTTTTTAAACAGGACTGGGTTCAATATGCTAATTTTTGTTGAGCATTTTTTCAAAACATATGTTGGGATGGCATCTTTTGCTACTATTTAAACTTACGGGGGGGGTGGAAATTTTACATTTGGATTGAAAAACGTTGAAGGGGCTTCATAGTGTTTCAATATTCTTTAATTGTATACTCAAGCAAAAATATTTGAAAACCCTACTTTTCTTCCCCACTGAAACTGGATTACTGCCCATAAACCCTCCCTGTATAGAATTATGAATCCGTTGTTGCTCCCGAGCAAAGAATGCCTTTGTGCAGATTTGCTGATGACTTCCGGATGGTTGCACATTGTTTATGTGAGCCAAATGAAATCAGCAGAAGTTCTGTCTGTGTCAAGTGTAGAGGAGGGTAAGCTTCAGCCGTGGATGCGATGGATGGGCCTTTCGGTCTAAGGGTAAATAGTAACATTAGATGATGAGAAGTGATAAAACATACATAGAAACAATGACAATGCCTGTTTTTTCTTCTTCTTCTTCTTCTTCTTCTTCTTCTTCTTCTTCTTCTTCTTCTTCTTTTAATGAGGTTTTCCTTTTCTTTCACAAAAGGTTGAAATGGTGCTCTCTTAACTCTTTCCATATTTGGCTGTGTCTCATGGGGATAATCTTACTGAGATACTGTTCATCTCTATGCTTTCCTTGTATCCAAAACAAATAATCGTTTCAGGCTTTTGTATTATTTCGAATAGGAGTATTAGAGTTCCTAATTATGAACTGTATTAATTCTGCTACAGCTAGAAGGCTTGGCAAGTGTTTTCTAATGAAATATGAAATATCTTCTTAGGTTTATTTTTTTAATTGAGAAACAATTGACATATACCATTATATTAATTTTAGGTGTACAACATAATGACTCTATATTTGTATATATTGCAAAATGATTACCAAAATAAGTCTAGCTAACATCCCTCACCACACATAGTGAAATACATTTTTCTTCTGATAAGAACTTTTAAGATCTACTCAGTCAGGAACTTTTAAATATACAATACAGTATTAATTAACTATAGTCACCATGCTGTGTACATTAAATCCCCAGGATTTATTTCTTTTATAAGTGGACTTTGAATTTTGCACCATTGGCCACGTTTGCACCTATTTTGTTCACCTCTACCCCCGACCTGTGGCAATCACCAATCTGTTCTCTGTATCTAGAAGTTCATTTTTGTTTGCTTGTTTCTGTTAGCTTCCATATATAAGTGAAATCATAAAGTATTTGTCTTTCTCTGTTTGACTCCTTTCCCTTAGCATAAAGCCCTCGAGTTCCATCTCTGTTGTCACAAATGGCAAAATTTCCTTTTTTTTTGTATGTCCAAATAATATCCCATTGTATATATGTAATTTTCTTTATCCATTTATCTGTCCACAGAGAGGATTTTTTCATCTATATTTATGAGAGATATTTATCTGGAATTTTTTCTTTCTTGTAATATCTGTGACTGATTTTCGTAGTAGGTAATGCTGGCCTCATAAAATAAGTTCTGGTATATTTTTTTTAATTTTTATTTATTTATGATAGTCACAGAGAGAGAGAGAGAGGCAGAGACACAGGCAGAGGGAGAAGCAGGCTCCATGCACCGGGAGCCCGACGTGGGATTCGATCCCGGGTCTTCAAGATCGCGCCCTGGGCCAAAGGCAGGCGCTAAACCGCTGTGTCACCCAGGGATCCCCGTTCTGGTATATTTTTAAATGGAAAAAATGAGAATTATATCTGTAAACTCTCAATTATTATCCTCAGTTAAGTACTCTCATAATTTAAAATATAATGACAAAAAGAAATATAATGACATACCCTTAAACTTATAGACCAAGCAGTTCTTAAATGTACTTAATTATTTATTATAAATGTGTCATAAAATTAGTTATTCTATCATACTTTTAAAAACATACATTAAGGGATCCCTGGGTGGCTCAGTGGGCCTGCCTTTGGTCCAGGGTGTGATCCTGGAGATGCGGGATCGGGATCGAGTCCCGCGTCGAGCTCCCTGCATGGAGCCTGCTTCTCCCTCTGCCTGTGTCTCTGCCTCTCTCCCTCTCTATGTCTCTCATGAATAAATAAATTTAAAAAATATTTAAAAAAATAAATTGAATTGAAATTATATTCCTCTATGAGAATTTTCAAACAAAAATTATAGTGCATAACCATTGTTAATTTCTTAAGACGTGAATCAGCACACTCATAATTTTCTACCATAAACTTGCCTATAATAATTTATTTCTCTGGTATAATTATTACTTAGATGTATTACCTCAAAGGGATTAATAATATTTGAATTACCGTAAATGTAACTAAATTCTTTTGATGCATTTCTTTTATCACCCTCCCTAAGTGCTCTTTAAGCCACTAAGTTTTTGAATAATTTGTTACATAGCAATAGATAAATGATATATTCCCTATGGCCATCTAACTCAGGAAACTATAGTTACATTAAATACTCCATTTTCTGTTTTGGCTATATTTTGTGATTAGACATTAAATATGGTAGCATGGATTTCTCTTGGACCCTAGGGACTGAAGGCACATCACTACCCATCTCCACTTTAAAAGAGTAACTCAGAAACATTTTTCCCTAACACAAAATGTCAAAAATTGTTTATTTAATATGAATTGTGCAACAATTACAGTAGACTTATAAGTTATCTGATTTGGGCTAATATCAAATTGTGTGTTCATCTTTTGTAAACTTTCTTTTAATACTAATTGTTATTTTTTTTTACTAACTTACTAATGATTTTCATTACTCTCTCATTGTAAATGTGGTTTCTTCCTTTGTTTTGTTTATTTTTAACTTAAATACATTTATGATGTTCAAGATATAATTTTTGCATAATTAATCCATCCGCCAATTTAGTGTTCAGAAAAACTTTTCCTAAACCCAAGATTATCCAATCATGCCATATATGTATTTTTGCATTGAAATAAGAGGAAAGAAACATTTTAATCCTATAATTGGGCCCAGCATATAATTTCTATAATTTAGAGCTCATATGAATACCTAGGATCCCACACATAGACACAAACACACATACACAAACCAGCATTTTGCCCTGTTCTCTGAAACACAGAGAGAAGTTTAGGGAAAGGAATTAAGAATCACCAAGTCACTTGACACCAGATTTTGCTGTTTGGACTAAATTCCAAATGACACTAACCACAGCAACAGATAATCGCTAAAGTAAGTGTAAGGTTTTTGAGGTGGTGGTGGTTAGTAAAGAGAAGGTGAATATAATGTAAATATATGATCTACTTTGCTAGGGGATGGTGGGATCAAGAAGATGATATTGATATAGATACATGTAATTTACAAAATAAGGCCAACTACTAGTTTTCTGAAATATCACAATTTATGGTTCTTAACCAAAAATATTTTTATTAGAGCTAATTCCACTTAGGTTATAATCAGGAGGCTTTCATAGTCCTAGAGTTCACCACACAGTTCTTCCCATTTCTTTGTATTGACGTTTGGGTCTAAAATTGTGGCCTCGTAACATTCAGGCAAAGAAGAGCTTTCACGGGCTGGGTTGGTAGACTGAATTCTTCAGATTTCTCCCTAAGATTACAGTTCCCTTATTATACAATCTAACACTAATTTATCTACTGCACTAAAGGAATTTTGCTGATGTAATTAAGGCTACTAATAACCTGACCTTAAAATAGAGATACCATCCTCAATTAAGCATGTGAACCCCAAGTAATCATATAAGTCTTTAAAGTGGAAGAAAAAACAGAAAAGTCATTCTGTGCTAGAAGAGGCCAGAGAAATTCCAGGTGTGAGAAGCATCCAATATACCAACTCTGGCTCTGTGATGTAGGAGCCTATGTGCAAGGATGTGGGAAAGAAGCCTCTAGTAGGGTAGGAGTGGCAGCCAACTAACAGCCAGCAAGGTAGTGGGGACTTCAGCTTCAATACCAAAAGCAACTGTATTGTACTGACAACCTGAATGAACTTGGAATCGAATTCTCAGTGTTGGCTAATAAGAGCTCAGCTGCTGACATCTTGATTTTGGCAATGTGAAACCTAAAGCAAAATAACCATCTGGGCCAACCTAAACATTTGAACTACATAATTGTGAGAATATATTTGTGCTGTTCTAATCTACGAAATGTGTGGTAATGTTTTATGGCAGCAATTGAATACTGGTACATCTAGTGATCTGGTGGTCAGGAGACATATGAACCCACACTCCAATTTAATTCAGTTTTATAGTTCCTGCCAAACTGAGAATCTGTTACTCAAACTTATCTCTACCTATAAAATCTTTTTTGTTTGTTTGCTTTGTTCGTGAAGGGGATAAAACACATTCTACTGGTATCAACTGAGAAGAATAGAATGAGATAGAGTACTTATTGGCCATCGAAGCAAAGAATTCTAGGATCAAAGGTTAGAGATTATTTGGGTATCAAAAGAAGGTCATGGGAGGTTAGAGATAAACAGGAAAGACAACATTTGGGAAAACAACATCTTCTTCCTCCCTAGTTTCTCTCAAGCCTTCTCCGGAGAGGATAGGGCTCAATCTTTTGTACAGAGAAATGGGCAACTCTCTGTTTCTAAAGGCAGGACTCATCTGCCTTCCTATGCAGTGAGAACAACAGAGCCAACTCTTCTGAATGTGCCTGAGCCTGAGTTTTATGCACTTAGAGGTGGTCTTACCAGGAGCTATAGCCTGAAGGGAAAACTTAAAACAGACTTCTGATAGTCAAAGACAAGCTCAATTTGTACAGTAAATATCCGTATTTTAGTGGCATTCCAGATAACACAAATAAAGGGATTAAAAATAAAATTTTATTTTTTTAAATTTATTTATGATAGTCACACAGAGAGAGAGAGAGAGAGAGAGGCAGAGACATAGGCTGAGGGAGAAGCAGGCTCCATGCACTGGGAGCCCAACGTGGGATTCGATCCCGGGTCTCCAGGATCGTGCCCTGGGCCAAAGGCAGGCACTAAACCACTGCGGCACCCAGGAATCCCAAAAATAAAATTTTAAAATAAGTCATAGGTTTTAGAATTAAGGGATAGCAAGAAACATTAGAAGTAACAAAGGTCTGAAGTCTCTTCATAGAGGCAATCTAATGTCTCATTACTCCTTTTTGTATATGAAAGACATTACTAATAGAGTTTATAGCAACTTACTCCAGACTAGAGTTTATGAGACCCTTATTTTAATGCACCACAATGCATAACAGATTCCTTTGAAAATGTTCTTTGTTTTTGCTCCAGAACCTCCTAAGTAATCCTCTAGTTATGAGCACCACTTCATCTAGCATGTTTCTTGAAACTGTTAACCTCTCTGTTTTGTATGATTTTAATAGTCTCAAACATATATAACATACTACCTAATCTCCTGTCTTAGATATTACCTCCTCTGGGGTCGTTGCTTCCTTTCTTCATTTCTGCTCTTTTTTTGGTAACAGTCTGGTGCATAGTATCTGCAGTGTTACTTAAAACATTTTTTGATTTTTATGAGTAGCACACACTTAAAAATAAATCCTGAGCTTGTATTTAAAAAATACATCTAGTTCTCTGATTGCATCTCCTTAAGATTATTGAATGACTTTCAGTGGCCATAAGATGTATGTGTGTATAACATTTGAAATAAAGATAAGAAGCAGTATCACTCCAATCTCACATGTAAAACATTTTTAAATAAAGTTATTTTCATTGGAATGCATTGAAAATTGAACTAAAGTTTGCAAATCTAGCTTGTGTGTTAACTTTGCAAATTTTATATCATATGGGTTTTTCACGAAAGCATGAAGAACTACTTGTAACTTGGATCCTCAAGAAGGCCAGAGCTGCAAAGTATGATTTCCTGAGGCTAGTATGGTTAGTCTCATTTATGATTGAGTTTTTTTTAGCAATTTTTGTGACACTTAAAATTGTAACGGTGGTTCTATTCTTTCCCCGTTAAAATTTGAAAAATCAATGTTTCTCTGAGGCTTTTGTTTCTGGCATGACCTAAACCAATTGTTAACCAACCACTTGAAAACAACCAATGATAATGTCAGAAGATGATAATCTTTTTGTATTATGGATGCCTTTTTTTTGTAATTTAATGATATTCTATTATATGAAGTATATATTGCTGTATTATATAATACTGATACAAATGAGTAAGTATAAGCATGTGTCTGTACGTATTCTTGTATTGTGTCATTTTCTCAATTACTTAAAAAGATTGGCTTCTTTAAAAAATTCAAACAGAATAGAAAATAATGCATTTAGAATCTGGCATATGATGGATGCTTAATGCATGATTATCAAATAAAAAGCTTTCATGGGAATTTGTTATGCATCGTGCTGCATTAAAATAGTGTCTCATAAACTGTAGCTTTGAGGAAGTTACTATCGGCTCTATCAGCTCTATCAATATATCTTTTACATAGAGAGGGGAGTGATGAGAATCTGACTTATGCCTTCATTAAATTGTCTCTATGAAGAAAATTCAGATCCGAGGTACTTCTATTAACCATTTTGTTTCATTCCTAAGTTGAAGGCAAATATATTTAAAATAGAATGGAAATAATATCAATATCTTACTAGTAAACATTATGTGAGGGAGAAACTTTTTTTTTTTTTTCCTAACCTGTTACTAGTTTAACCATTACTAGATTTTGGATTTTTATCAAATTCCAATTTTTTTAATCAATGGAAATTATACTTTTTTCTATTAATAGTAATTTGGTGAATTATATAGATTAATGTTTGAATGTTAAACTTTTTAAAATATTAAATCCAAATTTTATATGATACATTTTTCACTTATGCTGAAGCTGGATTAATATTTTGTGCAGACATTTTTCAAAAATAACTATGTGTGCCATTAGTCTATAAAATAACTTTCTTGAAACATCGATTTTTTGCCAGAATGGATATCTTGGACTGTTTATTCATTAGAAAATGCTGTTTCTTTTTTTAAAAGGAGGATTTCTCTCCCTAAAATTTGCCTTAGTTTTTTTTTTTCTTTATAGGACCTGCACAGTTACATAAATGGTTGTGATCAATTTATTTAATAAATACATGACTACTCATACTTTTCTGAGTTCTGTACTGCATTAAAAAACTGATTATCTCATATTTTATTTAACAAATCTATGCTCTTAATTTTATATATGCTTTCTGTTATGATTTAATTTGTTCATGTATTTCTAAATTGTTGAGATTAGGATGCCTGGTGGCTCAGTGGTTGAGTGTCTGCCTTTGTCTCAGGACATGGACCCAGAGTCCCAGGACTGAGTCCCACATCGGGTTTCCTGCAAGAAGCCTGCTTCTCCCTCTGCCAGTGTCTATTCCTCTCTCTCTCCCTCTGTGTCTTTCATGAATAACTAAATAAAATCTTAAATAAATAAATAAATAAATAAATAAATAAATAAATAAATAAATAAAAAATTGTTGAAATGTATATATGCTGCCGAAGCGAGCACTGAAATGTATGTTTAGTTTCCTGAATCTAAACTTTCTCTTTTTCTAATATTCTTCAGACCATGGAATTCCACCTAAGCTTGGATTTGTAGGACCTTAAATATTTTACACATAGAAGTTTTTATTATCATCTACTTAAGCCATTTTCTTTCTATTTGCCGTAAGAGTTATTTACAAGTATTATTCTTATTTATTTGTTTATTTATTTATTTATTTATTTATTTATTTATTTATTTATTATTTATGAGAGCACATGAGGGTGGGGGTTGGAGGGGCACAGTAAGAGACAATCTCAAGCCGACTCTGTCCAGCTAAGCACAATGCCCAACCCAGGGTACAATATCATGACCCTGGGATCATGACCTGAGCTGAAATCAAGATTTGGGCCCTTAGGGCAGCTGGGTGGCTTAGTGTTTGAGCATCTGCAATCAGCTCAGGTTGTGATCCTGGAGTCTTGGGAGTGAGTCCCACATCAGGCTCCCTGCAGGGAGCCTGCTTCTCCCTCTGCTTATGCCTTTGCCTGTCTCTGTGTCTCTCATGAATAAATAAATAAAACCTTAAAAAAATAAAAAAAGATTTAGACTCTTAAATAAGTGGGCCACATAGGCTCCCCAGAAGTATTATTCTTAATTTCCAAATATATACAGGTATTTTTCTTTTGTGTCTTTATTCCACACAACTGTGATGAAATTTAGAAATGAATAACAAATTTTTGCTACATTAATATTTTCCCAGGGATGAAGGTACTTCAAGCTCCTTCAATATTTCCATAAGCACTTGACCGACTGTGTTTCTCTACTGTCCCAGATTTCAATAAATTAAAACATTTTCTCCATGACAGTTCTTGGAAAACAATTTGACCCTCCTTTTTACACACAGCATATTATTTATATATTTTATTTGCTCAGTAAATATTCCTTAATTTTACTCAGAGAGTGATATACACATGGAATTTTTTTAACTTTTTATGTGATGCCTTATCCTCATTCTTTCTGAATTTTATTTTATGCGGGCATTTATTAATTCAAACCTAAAATAAAGAATACATATTTATATGTTTATATGAAGTTATTACTCATTAAAGCTAATATATGGCATAAGTCACACATATTTGTCTTAGATATTTACTAAATACTAATTATGTGGTAACTTCCCAGTAACTAATGAAAGTAAGTCAGGGAAGACTTTAAGTTTTATTAAGTTATCACTATAAGGAGATATTAAAAGTCAGTAAATATTGTTAGATTTCTAATGAAAGAAAAACTGATACTTCCTAATCAGTCAATATATTAGTTATGAGATAAAAGTGAATGAAGACTAAAGATTTAGCCAAGAAAAACTATTCCAACCCAAATGCTAAATCAATAGGCTTTGGTTCATACTTCATGTCATAAACAATTGACTCAAAATGGATAATAGAATGTATAGCACCTAAAACTATAAAACCATAAAAAATATATAGTAGAAAATCTTTGTGATCTTATGTTAGGAAAAGATTTCTTAGATATGACTCCAGAAGCACAATGTAGCAAAGAAAACATTTTTTTCCCTTGTCTTTTTTTTTGTTTGTTTTTTGTTTTTTTTTTTTGTTTGTTTGTTTTTTCCCTTGTCTTTAAATTGGATTTCATTAAAATTAAAAGTATTACTATTTGAAAAGATATTTTTTGACAAAATAAAAACTTGAGGCATATACTGGGGGAAAATATTTTCAAGTAACACATCTGACAAATGACATGCATCCAGAATATACCTAAAACTTGCAAAACTCAATAATAGTAAATAACTCAATCAAGAAATGGACAAGGAGTAGACCATATGAGGACTCCAAGATAAGTTAGCCATCTACAAGCCACAGGGAGAGTCCACAGAATTAATTAACCCTGCCAACACCGTGGTATCATACTTATAGCCTCTAAATTTGTGAGAAAATAAATTTCTGTTGTGTAAGCCACCCAGTCTTTTGTAGTGCTAATGGCAGTCAGTCCTATGAAATCAATATAAAGGTGATACATATAATTAGCATCTTGATTGCAAGGATGGTTTCATGGATGTATATACATTTAAAAACTTTTCAAGTCGTGCAGTTTAAGTATATACCATTTAATGTTTGTCTATTCTTCCATAAAAGGTTTTAAAACTTAAAACATTGTAAAGAAAATCGCTCAAGTAAATATCCTTCTCATAATTGTTACCCAATATGCTAAAATTATCATTTAAACTTTTCTATAAATACATTGATTATTTTGATAAGCCATATGGAATATAAACTAAAAGTGAAAATCTAATCTTCTCCCTTTGCAAATAACAGCTAAATACCATCGTTATGTTTAAAATGTTATCAAATTGCCAATATGTCAGGATTTTTATGTATAGTGAGTGAAGCACAAATTCTGAAGCCAACTAGGCACAGTTTCAACACTTGGCCTTAACCATACTCTTTTATGAGGACATGAATAAATGATTTTTTTCAAAATTCTCATTTTTTGTAATGTGAAAGGCAAAATGCCTATCAAAAACAGTTTGAGAGGTGCGCCTGGGTGGCTCAGTGGGTTAAGCATCTGCCTTTAGTTCAGATCATGATCCCGAGGTTCTGGGATGGAGCCCTACATTAGATTCCCTGTTCAGTGGGAGTCTGCGTCTCCATCTCCCTCTTCTGTTCCCCCTTCTTGTGCTTGCTCTCTCATTCTGTCAAATAAACACAATCTTAAAAACAAACAAACAAGAAACTGTTTGAGAAACTAACCATCACAGACTCTGTCTTTGTTGCTAAAAGATAGTTTTCTTTTCCTTTACTCTTTCTTTTTTCTATTTACTCTTTTTTTATCTATTTTTTTCTTATTCTCTATCAAGTGCCTAATGTTTATGAATATTGATTTAATTTAATTTCCTCAGAAGAATCTCATTATATCTGCCTCTCTTCTGTTTTCTAAGCAAGGTACACGTACATCTTTGGAAAACATCATATAAAGCATTGATTAATAAGGCCCTTAGACTTTAAAATGTCATTAAAAAAAGATAAGTGATGAGAGCGATCCATTTTTAGTTTGCAATGTATGGAAAGCATTTTAGTTTATTCAATAGTAATCAACAGTCTCTGCACTGTTATTTACTGATTGCTATTACATCTTCCTAAGGGGCCTGAGAAGAGATTAAGTGCTTCATAGAAAAGTTACACAGTCTGAGCCTGAAGGCATTTCATAATGAAGGTAAAATTAGAGAGACAGTATTTTTGACATCTGTAGGAATCACATTTTGCAAATATAGCTTAACATTCTGGGAATTTTTTCTCCCCTTCATATTCCATTTTGCCTCAAACCTCTGTAGATATATTGTAAGAGTAAAATTGTCAGCATGGTTGGTTTACTCAGAATAAATCCGAATCTCCCTTCTGAGTTCCTGACAGACATGTTTCTCATTTTCCAGTGGACTGAAGTAGGTGGAAACCACAACACCTTTTCCCATTAATATAAATGTTATCCGAAGACTCTTGGGTTCACATCCTTCTTTAGCAAAGATAAAGAGAAAAGGAATACTCTCAGGAACAGATTCAAACTGAATGTAAACTCTCTCTTTCTCTGTCTCTCTCTCTCTCTCTTTTTGATCCCTGCAAACTTTTCTAGAAAAATGCAAATCACTATCTTTTCAAAATCAAATGGAAGACTGGAGCAGGAAATAATCCACATGAACCTGGTACATCGTATAGTTCCAGAAAATAACGACATACTCAAAAATAAAAACAAACAGACAAGCAACCTTAACGGGGGTATGTCAAAGGGTTTCTTTTTTAGTTAAAAATGATCTATTAAGATTGCCTCACTAATTGCTATAAATGAACCTTAGTAACATAACATTTTTCTACCTGGGACACTAGGTGAGGAGTATTTGAGAAGGACTTCTGCTATCTTTGTAATTTTTTTCATAATTCTAAACTTTTCTAAAATTCAGAAGTTCAGTACAAAAAGAAACAAGTGTCCTTAGTCACAGAGATTTTTTTTTTTTTAATCATGTTTGCATTGGGCTTATCATTAAGTTTAGTGTTAGGGATGCCTTTCTCTCTCTGTGTGTCTCTCATGAATAAATAAATAAAATCTTTTTTAAAATTTATTAATTCATGAGAGAGAGAGAGAGAGAGAGAGAGAGAGAGAGAGAGAGAGAAGCAGAGACACAGGCAGAGGGAGAAGCAGGCTCCAGGCAGGGAGCCCGACGTGGGACTCGATCAGGGGTCTCCAGGGTCATGCCCTGGGCAGAAGGCAGGCACTAAACCACTGAGCCATCCAGAGATCCCCAAATAAATAAAATCTTAAAAAAAAAAGTTTAGTATTAACCAATACCTTTTTTTATTCTTAAGAAATAGGATTATACATAGATATCCTCTACAGACTTAGAATATATCTTAATAATTTTCAAGTGTTCATCTAAACAAGCCAAATTCATTACTGTTGTTTTTGTGAAGGGACATTAACACTTCAAAACTGATTTTATCTTTAAGACTACAAGCACCCTTTCTTTTGCCCATCATCTTTCATTTTTTATTTTCTGTGTAAAAAAAGGACAATGATAAAATAGAGGCATTCTCACTCTATGGGTCTGAAGGATCTGCAGCAGAAATGAAGTAGTAATATGTAAAATCTTTCTGAAACCTATAGGGCTTAAAATATTCTTATTCATCATGATTTTATTCATTGTGGCAAACTGAACAATGTAAATGTAAAAAAAAGAGTTGATTGGAATATTCATAAATTCAGTGTGTGTAAAGAAAGCCTAATTTCAACAGTTATGGCCCATACTCTGAGAAAGCCATGGAAATTTCATTATTTGGAAATGACACTAGGATAAGGTAGCAGCTTTTGCAATGTGTGAGACATAGAACATAAGTCTTCTGAAATGCCATATATTATATTCCTTTTTGGATATCAGAACCACATATTTTTATATGAATAGCTCCAAGGAGTCTTACATTAACAAAATCTGTTTAACATTATTTAATCCAATATTTCTCAAACTTATTTAACTGTAAAATGCTTTTTTCACTCAATAGTTATTAACCTTGTACAAATACTATATTTCATGGAACATGACTGGAGAAATATTGCCATGTTAGACAACTATGGGCTTCAAAAACCGTTAGACTAGAAAAGACACATAATAGCTGCTTGGAAATGAGAAATTCACTTACATTTTCTTAGATTTAGCTTATTCGGATAGAAAACGGATGTAATAATACCTATCACAAAGAACCACGAAAATAATTTAATAAATGCAAATGTATGCAAATAAATTTGTGTCTATGTATTTAAGTCTTACTTGTGTTAGGACTAATGATCTTTTTAAAACTTGTATGTATTAAAAAATAGACATACACAACATTTTGGGAATGAAGATGGATAGAAATTCTTAGAAATTGTATAATTTTCATGCATGTGAAGTGCCAGTATTTTATAATTGATATAGATTTCTCATTCTATTTAATTACCCTGAATTCAATACACGTATCCAGCAATTTTTCTTCTGTCTTGTACTCCAATGTTTATTGGTTAATTTTCCCAGGCTGCAGTGACTTTTTTGGAACTGATCCTAATATGAAAAGACTCACCAATTACATGGTGATCTTTGCCTTCTGTTCCCTTAAACATTTCTTTGCATTTGAACATTGAGTATGAAATGTTCCTGTGTTTCACTTAGATAATCTTGTCAGTTGCACCTTTTGTGTCAGCCACTGTGAGTGAAAATTATTGGGTAAAATCAAAACAAGTAGCAAAGAAGCCAGAAATTATAAGCAAAACATATTGTTGGTCATATTGTTGAACTCACGAAAGTGGTGAGAGCATTTTAAGTATAATGTGTGAATGATCACTGATAGAAAAATAATACAATTTTTCTAGTTCCCATTAGCTAAAAAAGTAAAAATACACAGAATCCATGGGGAATATATATCAAAGTGTTATAAGATCATCTACAAGATTATCTGTCTACCCATCTGTCCATCTATTATTTACATATACATCCATGTATGCATATGTATATGTGTATATATGCATACTTCATATTTATTTTTATTTAGAGAGATATAGGTAAATACATAGATGTTTAACATTCTCCCCCTCTTTATAAACATTTTAGGATTTAGACTATTATAATGGGGATCCCTGGGTGGCGCAGCGGTTTAGCGCCTGTCTTTGGCCCAGGGCGTGATCCTGGAGACCCGGGATCGAGTCCCACGTCAGGCTCCCAGTGCATGGAGCCTGCTTCTCCCTCTGCCTGTGTCTCTGCCTCTCTCTCTCTGTGATGACTATCATAAATAAATAAAAATTAAAAAAAATGTGTAGACTATTATAATGGATCAGAGGGCTAGGCCTGTCTGAGATTGTGCTAAATGTTATCTACAGATAGTGGTTCACATTACAGTTTTCGTCATTTTCAATTATTTAATACATAACACATTCTCAATGTCACAAAAGTCACAAATCTAGAATTGGAGATTCTGTTACAAAAGAATTTGGAAGACAAATTGGAGTAAACTAAAATAGTAGTGCTGGATGAAATTTTAAAAATCATCAAATTCATCTTGTATAAAAGGTGAGAATCTTGAGGTCTATCCAAATTTGTAGAAATAAAGAGAACCTGAGTTCTTTGGTTTTGAATGTATACTGTTCTTTATGTATGCCACACTGAATTTATCCTGTGTGTGTAGAGAAAATTACTACTGATTTTAGAAAAAAAAAATCCTCATTATCAAGCTAGACTTTTGTAACAGGAGACATGATATACTATAAAATAAAGATTACAGTAAAATCCGGGTGTGCATACTCTCATTTAGTTGGTACATGTCTTCCATTAAGTAACTTATCCATCTAAACCTTCTTAGCATCATATTTAAAATGAGTATAATAATATTAACCTCATAAAGTATGGCTGTAATGGTGAAAACAATAGGTGTAACTTAAGATGGGCTTAGCTTAATCAAAGGTTTAGTTATAAAATGAATTCCAAATAAATACCATTTCTAAAAATAATTATGAAGAAAAGTTAAGTCAAAATTTCAAAATTCCAATTCAACTAAATTCCTATGAAGTTCTTAAAGGATAAGTATAAACATTGGTTTAGAGATCATTTCATATATTAATTCACTGTAAATTATAAAAATTACCTGGTATAATTAATTTCATATGTCAGTTTGACCAAGTCATGAGTTATTTCTGATATGTTACTACATCCTATTTCTGAGTCCCTGAAAGTGCTTCCTGATGAGATTTATAATTCAATCAGTGAACTCAGTAAAACAGCCTATAATCCACCAAGGGCCTGAATTGAACAAAATGTAGAGGAAAGAAAAATTCACCTCTTGTTTTACTTGATTGACTGAGCTGTGATATCAGGCTTCTGAGCTCAAATTGGGATTTAAATCATTGGCTCCTCTGGTTCTTAGGACTTTGAGGTTTGGGGACTTTTTGGTTTTCTTTGAACTTGGACTAAATTTCACGACTGGCTTTCTTGGGTTTCCTGCTTGACGTATAGAAAGAAGATTGTGGGATTCTCAGCCTCTATAATCACATGAGCTGATTGCTTATGATAATCTCTTTCTGTATACGTATCTTATTGGTTCTGTTTTATTCTGGAGAATTTTGACTAATACATATTTTGGTGCCAAAAGTGGTTCTACAGGAACTGAATGTTAAGTTTTTTTTTTTTTTTAATTAGTCACAGGGTTTCTAGAATCTATGCTCTGAATAGAAGTAAAGATGCTAATGACTTTATTTTTAGTAGGAAAGAGAACACTGATAGACAATGTCATCATCTAACAAGAGATATGCAAAATGTCTACATTGGATGCTACCAATCAACTACTTATAAGAAGCAAGGAATGAGTGACTTTGTATATGATGCTTTTGAAGATTTTTAGAAAACTAATATAATGGGGTTGGCTGTAATGGAGGATAGTCAGAGGAAAGGCACTCAGGGGCAAGGGGCCCTGTCCTAAGAGGAAATTACCCTTAAAAGGAAAAAGACCCCATCCTGTTATTCTACCCCATTCTGAAAGGACCCCTCCACCTTTTTTGACCTAAACAACTACCTGATAGATAGATGAGCAAGTGGACAAAGACTTGATTGAGTGACAGGCACATGGAGGGTTAATCAGATTAAAACAGCCTGCCAACAATCTCATAAAATTCTAGACTTAGAAATTCTAAAGACAATCCTCTTGGGTCTCTTCCTCCTTTGGGAACTTTGTACTATCACCCAATAAACTTTGCTTTGCTGCCCACCATTCTTGGTCTGATCTACCTCTTCATTCTTCAAAGTGGCATGACCAAGAATCGTGGGCACCAAAGGAAAAGAAATCTTGAAACAGCTGGTTTGCCCCAATAGCATTGGACAAAGCAGTCAAGATAGGAATGAGTCCAGGGATTCAAATTCCAGGTAAAGCACTAGTAAATGACCTAAAAGCTTCTATGTGTGCCTTGAAGATTTTTATCTCCTGTGGCAACATGGCTGAGATTGCTAAATATAAAATGAAAAATTGTCATCCCAAGAATGGCTGAATGACAGGCTGAGTTGAACTTCCAGCTTCACAGGATGTCTACTATTTTTTTTTTTAAATTTTTATTTATTTATGATAGTCACAGAGAGAGAGAGAGAGAGGCAGAGACACAGGCAGAGGGAGAAGCAGGCTCCATGCACCGGAAGCCCGACGTGGGATTCAATCCCGGGTCTCCAGGATCGCGCCCTGGGCCAAAGGCAGGCGCCAAACCGCTGCGCCACCCAGGGATCCCGGATGTCTACTATTTAAGTGAGAGCATTGATTGGGAAAGAATGGGATACTTCCAGTTGAAATAGGGCATATGGGAAGACTCTGAATTCATGTACATTAAGCCTCTAAATCCTAACAGTGGAAGAAGTCTTTCCACCCTCAGTAGAACCAGCCTCCCCTCTCCTATCAGAAATGGTGTCCGGGCAGCCCTGGTGGCTTAGTAGTTTAGCGCCTGCCTTCAGCCCGGGTTGTGATCCTCGAGTCCCAGGATCGAGTCCCACGTAGGGCTCCCTGCATGGAGCCTGCTTCTCTCTCTCCTTGCATCTCTCATGAATAAATAAAAAAAAGAAAGAAAGAAAGAAAAAACAGAAAGAAAAGAAAGAAGAAAGAAAGAAGGGAAAGAAAGAAAGAAAGAAAGAAAGAAAGAAAGAAAGAAAGAAAGAAGAGAAAGAAAGAAAGAAAGAAGAAAGAAAGAAAGAGAAAGAAGAAGAAAGAAAGAAAGAAAGAAAGAAAGAAAGAAAGAAAGAAAGAAAGAAAGAAAGAAAGAAAGAAAGAAAGAAAGAAAGAAAGAAAGAAAGAAAGAAAGAAAGAAAGAAATAGTGTCCACACTTCCAGTGGTATCAACCTCTCCACCCTCCTCTGAGGGGATTAGCCCTATATTCATTAAATAAATTGTTAACGGCTTACCCTGAGGCAGTTGCTTCACAGCACACTGCAGATTCTGCTCAGGATCTACCCCTTATTACCCTTTGATGTTAGACCTTTGTTTTAGACTCTAGTCTCAGCAGGCCCCTAAAAGTCAAGGACAAAAATGTGACCCATAAGAAGTTGTACTACTTTACAAAATACCTTGTTAAGTTTTCAAATATATAGAAGTTAGAAAACCAGGGAACATATGTGGGAGTATGTAATGGCATAATAGAATAATGGAAAGAACATAAATTTGGATCAGCCTAAATTTATTGATATGCACTCACTTAACAGAGATTCTGTATTTAATGTTGAGCTCTGGAAGCTAGAAGGGCTCTAACTATTTGTTTGGCTGGCTGGCTGAAACACATGTCAAAAGGTGAGCAAATTGGAAATTTCAGACCTGCTTTGCTTTTACATAGAAGAAGAGATTCAGCTCAGTGAGATTGGAATGTTAGAGTTGATTTGTCATCTAAGATCTACTCAACAACACTGGAAAAGTCAAGAAAACATACATTTTGCCACTACTATGATAAATACTTGTATGAGGGAAGGAAGTCCCAGAATCCTTGAAATGCTCTGTCATCATTCTTCTCTGCAGACCAGATCTCAAGACGGTAACTACAGTCACTGAATTGGGAGACCTAAGTGCAACAGAAGTAATTAGATCCCGATGTGTCAGGAGCCAAGTAGTGGCACTCGACTGACATGGGCAAGGTAGATGTGATTTACCATAATAGACTGCCGAGAGTCAAAGTAGGAATCCACACAGTCTGGCTCTCACAGACCTCTGGCATCTGGTAGTTGATCATGGTGTCCCAAGAAGTGAAATAAAAGGCCTATTAAATTATTACTTAATCTGTATAAGCAGTAAAACTCTATGTCAAGTGAACAAAAATCTAATCTGAATTATAAAAACAGAGTCATGACCCCTGACTTGAGCCACTTTACAGACCTAAAAGTCCTCAGATGACTTTCTTCTAAAGGCTATGTCCTTTAAGAGAAAGGACCTCATTAAACTGCCAAAAATTTAAACTGTTAATCTCTCTCCTAGCCTTTGCCAAAGACACCTACAGCCTTTACCAAGGACACTGTGCTTTGGGGAAAAGGAAATAATCAGAACTTTCAGGAACTACTGGACATTATGAACTGATAATAATTCCAAGAGACCCCAGATATCACTAGAGCTCACCAGTCAGAGTAAGGTCTTCAAGCAGAAATCAAGGAAGTTTTAGCTCAGGTCTACCTCACAGTGAGCCCAGTGGTTTCCAAGACCTACCTACCCTGTGTTGTTTTTTCCTTCCTAATTCCAGAATGCATAAATGCTCAGTAGCTGACAGGATTCCACATTGGTTCCTTGATCAGTGGTGTGAGTGAAGCCACTAGAGCTTCCTCTGCTATATATAAATAAAAGCAATGCCATATTCCTGAGTGGATTGAAGAGATTAGTACCAACTTCAAGGATGTAAAGAATGGAGGAGTGATGATTTCCACCACATCTCTGAGTTAAGCTCACCTCTCTGGCCAGTGCAGAATAAATGTTTTCTAACCCATTAAGCCATAAATATGGAGAGTACTCCATCACCAGATGAAAGTGGTGTATATGTGACCAGGCCCAACCAGGCTCTGACAACACAAATAAATTACATGAAGAAATGCCCCAAATATCCATGGTTCCTTATTCCTGTTACAAGGCCTCTCTCCCAGCCTGTAAGCATTGTCACATCGGAACTTTTCATTGATCAATTGGCAGAGAAGGAAAATACTCTGGCCAGTTTCACAGACAGTTTTGTGTGATATGTACGCACCACCTAAAGATGGACAGCTACAGTACTACAGCCCATTTCTAGGATATCCCTCAGGAACAATGGTGAAGGGAAATCCTCCCAGTGGAGCAACTTTGAGCAGTGCATTTGGGTGTTTACTTTCCAAGAAAGGATAAGTGGCCAGATGTGGCACTATATATTAACTCATGGGCTGTGATCTAAGGTTTGGATGGATGTCCAGGGAATTAGAAGGAAAATAATTGGAAAATTTGTGATAAGAAAATTTGAGGAAGAGTTATATGAATAGACTCCTCTGAGTGGGGTAAAACACAAATACAAAAAACCAAAAATACAAGGATTTTTTTTTGTCCCACGTGAATGTACACAGGAGATTTACCCCAACAAAGGAGTATTTTAATAATCAAGCAGATAGGATACCTTGTTTTATGGATACCAGTCAGCTACTTTCCTTAGACTCCTTTGTCATTGTCGAACAGGTTAATGAACAAAGTAATCATGGTGGCAAGAATGGAGATTATACTTGGATTTAGCAACAGAGGCTTCCATTCACCAAGGATGACCTAGCTACAACCACCACTCTGTGCCCAATCTGTCGGCAACAGAGACCAGAACTAAGCCCTTGATATGACAGTTTCTCAGAGTAAGCAGCCCACTACCTGGTGGCAAGTTGATTACACTGGGATACTCCTGTCATGGAAAGACACCCTTTTGTTCCTCCTAGAATAGAGAGTCTGAATATGGATTTGTCTTCCCTATGCAGATGGTTCTGCCAAAAGCACCTGTAGGCAAATTTAAAGTATTCCTTATCCATTTTCATAGAATTCCACACAATATTGCTTCTGGACAAGGAACTCATTTCACAGAAAAAGAAGAGTGGCGATGTGTCCATGCTTATGTAATTCACTGGCCATACTATAGTCCACACTATCCTAAAACAGCTGGACTGATTGATAGAATGGTGGAATGGCCTTTTGAATACTCAGTTACAGTAATAGCTGGGAGATAATACCTTGTAGACCTCAAACAAGGTTATTTAGAAGGCTGCGTGTGCTCTGAATCAGCACTCAATACATGGTGCTCTTTCTTACAGCCAAGATACACAGGGCAGGAGTTGAGGGGTAGAAATGGCAATGGCCCTACCCAATGGTAACTTTTGTGATCCACTAGTAAAATTTGTGCTTCCTGTTCCCCTGACCTTATGCTCTCCTTGACTAAATATCTTAGCTCCAGAGGGAGGAATATTTCCTCCAGTTCACAACAGTGATTTCATTGAACCAGAAATTAAGACTGCCATTGGGACACTTTGGGTTACTCATGCTAATGAGTCAACAGGCAAAAAAGAGAGTTACTGCTCTATGTGGGTAACTGTCTAGACTACCAAGAGGAAACTGGACCGCTGCTGCACACTAGAGGTAAGGAAGGATATGCCTGTGCTATAGGAGATCCCTTAGAGAATCTCCTAGAATTATAAGCCCTATGATTAAAGACAATGAAAATTTATAACAACCCAATCCAGACAAGGTTATTAATGGTTCAAACCCTTCAGGAATGAAGGTTTGGGTCACCCTACCAGATAAAAAACCATGACCAGCTGAAGTGGTTTCTGAAGGCAAAAGGAATACAGAGCGGGCAGTGAAAGAAAGCCATTATAAATACCAGCTACACCCACATGACCAGTTACAGAAAGAAGGACTCTAGTTATTATGAGTTATTCCTCTCTAGTTTGTTATGAATGCATTTGTGTGATGTGTGGGTTTATAAAACAGATATCTTTTTCTTTCCTCTCTTATTCTCCTATCATATAACATTAGAAGTATTGAATATATATTATGGTTTTTATTATTTTAAAAATATTAATTGTTTAATTAATTAATTAATTAATTTATGAGAGAGAGAAAAAGAGTGGAGAGAGGGTTAGAGGCAAAGGGAGAGAAAGAATCCACAAGAAGACTCTCCACTGAACATAGAGTCTAATGTGGAGCTTAATCCCAGGACCCTGAGATCATGACCTGAGTTGAAACCAAGAGTCGGGCACTTAACCTACTGAGCAACCAAGGTGCCCCCAGGTTTTTTAATATTTTTAATTTTACATCATATTATTTAAGTTATGGGATATCCAAGAGAAGAATGAACCTCACACAAGGACTTTGCTTCCTTTTTTGGTTGAGGGCTTAGTACATTTTCAATATGTCGAATAGTTACATGATGATAGACAGAATTATGACCTGCCTTTATTTGGAAATTAAGTATAGTTTAAGGAGGTGTATATGTGCACCAAGTTGCAAAAAAGTAGACTCGTGATGGTTAATTTTATGTGTCAACTTGAGCAGGCTACCGAGTGCCCAATTATTTTGCTAAACACTATTGCTAGGTATGTCTGTGAGGGTTTTTCCTCATGAGATTTGGATTTGAATTTGGTGGACTCAGTAAAACAGATTACCATTCCTCCTAAAGATAGGGATCATCCAATCCATTGAGGTCCTGAATAAGATAAAAGTAGGAAGAAGAGATAATGTATTATTTCTCCTGTCTGACTGATCAAGCTAGGATATCAGTCTTTTCCTACTTTCAGAATGTGATTACATGATTGGCTTCCTGTTTTTCAGCCCTGAATTACACCATTGACTTCTCTTGATCTCACTTTTTCTAGACAGACAGCAGAAAGTGAGACAGCAGAAAGTGAGATTTCTTGCTGTTCATTAACATATAAGCCTATTTCTCACAATTATCTATCTATCAATCATCTATCTATCATCTATCTATCTATCTATCTATCTATCTATCTATCTATCTATCATCTATCTATCATCTATCATCTGTCTGTCTATCTCATCTATTCTTTATCTATATCTATATATATCTCCTACTGATTCTGTTTTTTTTTTCTGGAAAACGTTAACTGATACATACATAAGGCACATGATAAAATGATTTTCCAAGATCTTTTCTGGGGGTTTTGATTCAGAATATATCGAGTGGAAGCCAGAGATGCATATTTTAAATAAGTATGCAAGGTGATTTTTATAATCATTGTTTATTCCAGTTGAGAACTAAAAATAAAAAAACAAGTGCATTCAATTATCAGATTTAATTGTCAGAAAGTTGTGGGTAAAATTCCACTTACTAGATATTTGAATATGGACATGGCACTAAATGTCTGTATCCATAATAAGAGGGGAATTATGCCTATTTCATAGAATTATTATAGGCATTGAATGAGAAATATACTGTATACTGAGGATGTAATACAAAATATTGGTTATTTGGTACTTGTAACAGAGAAACCTCTTTTTCTATCTTTATCTTTATCACCTATCTATGTATTTTCTATCATCTATCTACCTATGTTAGAATTTTCTAACCATAAATGTACTAATCATGATATAATTGACTAAAACAAGGAAATATCAGAATTCCATATAATTAAAGGTAGTTCATGGCTTAATCATAAAATTAATGAATTATACTTTTTGTTTCTTTTTAATAATAAAAGAAAAACTTATTGAATAAACCTTCAAAAAAGATAACAGATATTAGCTTTAATTCCATAACTCAGATACAAAAGTGCTTACATTTTTTTATTCAAATGAACTTTTTATGCTTGAATAGGTGTTTATCTTATTAATTTTTTATTTTAATTTTTGCCAAAGAGAATTTCCACAGCATCATTGAGCAAATGATTTTTTGCTTTCCCATTATTTTTCCCCTTTATAACATAAATAAAGAACTTACAAATTTTAAAGCCTATTTATATGTATCTATGATTATGTACATTTATATATTAATTATAATTAAATTTGCATCACTAACATATAAGCCATAGCTGTTAAAATATAACACAGAAAATTTTTGCTTTATCTGAAAGAAATGTTGGATAAGATAAAAATTAAATGAACTGGCAAACATTAAATACATTTGCTATATTAACAATCAAAAAGAAACATCTTCATAAATGTAAATTAATCACTCTTCGGGGAAAAATGATTTTAGCTGTCATCTAACCGAATGCATTACTGTTTATTTTCTTATTCAAAGATACAACTAGTGCTAGAAAAAAATGACTTTTATCAGCACGTTGCTGTACAAACTGCAATTTGAAAATATATATATTATTAATGTTATTATGTTGGCATTTGTTATTTCCATTTTCAAATTCTGAAGACATATTGTCCTTAAGGGACTTCAAATCACATAAATAATCCTTGTTATTTGACTAAAGTTTATCTCAGATTCTCTGCCTTCTCTGTAGTGAATTTTTTTCTCTTTATTTTTTCTCTCAAGTCTGCAATAAACAGTGGTTTTCAATATCTCCATACTTTTCACTGTGAAGTAGAGACCTACCGATTACTGGCTAGCAGAAGAGAGATAGGTGACCATCAAGTGCTCTAAAATGCCCATAACCAGGTTTTATTCCAGACAACATATACTTGGATTCAGAGCATATATATTCAGAATATATATATATATATATTCATATGCTCTGTATATATATATATATATATATATATATATATACACACATGTATATATATATAGCTTTTTAGATTTGCCCCTAAGCTTGAGATAGAACTAAGATGAAGAACATCTTCCTCTTAAAGCTCATGCTGAGAACAGACTGAGTCCAGAGGGGGGGAATTACTGTTCAACAGCCTTCATAACACAGTCTGTTCACCCCCATCTACTATAAAATTTTCCTACAAAGTTCCTCCTAGCCTCTCACAGGGCTACTCCTCTTTATTAAAAAAAAAAAAAAAGTCCTTCGTTGGTTTGGTTTTGAAACCTCAAATCTGTGGTCAGAGCATTCTCCTTGCTATAGTCTTTTTGAATAAGTGTCTCCTTTCTTTAATTCAAACTTCTTGTTTATTTGACAGTAAGAAACTCAAATTTAGGAAAGAAAAATGAACCTAAAAATAATTACAGATCTGAGTAGGGTGAGAAGAAACTTCACAAAAAGAGAAATACATCTATTTCTACAAAAAGGGAGGAGAGAGAGAGAGGGAGAGAAAAAGAGACGGAGAGACAAAGGAAGAATGAGATCTCAAATGTGCAGATTCAAGTGAGAGACTTGAAATGTGAATGGTTCATAAGTAAACATTTGCCTTGCTTTTATTATGCTTTACATATATTAACTTATTAAATGCTCACAATAGCTTTATGTATACGGATTATTATTTCATTTTCTACGCATGAGTAAAATAAGAAACAGAGAAGTTAAGTAATTTGCTCAAGGTCATCGTTTTGAAATGAGATGAAGTTTGAACCTTAGCTGCCTGATTCAGGGTCTCTCCTTCCAAACATCACATTCTCCACATCATTCTATTGGTGATTTAAAAAAAAAAAAAAAATCCAAGTTTGAATCATCAGAACATGGCAACTGATTATTTCTAAAATTGTACACATAAAAATGGAAGCTAATTATCAATCGAGTGGCTCAGAATCACTCCATAAACTTTGTCTCAAGAAAAGTAAGGAGATTTTGTACTTGGATGCAGCTTTCATTTTAAAAGGGAAACACAATCATCTCCTATGATTACACCTACTTTTTTTGTCAACTTTTTGGGGAGAGGACAGCGTTGCTTTTCTACCACCATTCTAGACTTCTACATCATCATAAAATTAGTACTGCCACATTGACAGCATTATCTCTAAATTGTTAATGAGCATATATCTTAATTTGCTGGAGCACTAATTCTCTTGAAATAAAAAACAAAAAAAATGTTCTGTATAGAATTGATGCTCATGAAAAATAACGTTGACAAGAGCAGATGTTTCCATCTCATTCTTAATCTCTTTATAAGTCAATTCAAATGTTCCTGACTCCCTGAAATTCCAAAAATAATTGGTGAAAAAAAGTGCTTGGAAAGACATCCAACTTTGATAATATCATAATCTTTCTCTTGAGATAAATCTGACTAAGACTGGATCTGAACAACAACTGGCAATCAGTGACACATTCTGTATTTTCATAACTTAAAATGATGTCAACTCTTTTTGTAACTGAATTTTAAAAATAGTAATTGAAAATAGCAGACATTTATTTTTTACTATTCCTTTTGTAGGTTTTAGCTTAGAAAGTCAAGTTAAAGTACTGAAAATCAGCTCTTATGTTCACAATTCCTTCAATTTACATAAATAGTTAACACTTATCTTTAGGATAAATTCTCTAATATTTAAACCAACTTAGATTTTACTTTTGATTAAAGTGCTTTCCTAGTTTGGCATTGTACCATGTTTCTGTCTGAGCAGTAGTATGAGAGTATACCTTATATTTTATTTTAATTGACAATGTTTAGGGGTGCCTGGGTGGCTCAGTTGATTGAGTGACTGACTCTTGATTTCAGCACAGGTCATGATCTCAGGGTCCTGGGATTGAGCCCTGAGTCAGGTCGGGCTCTGCCCTCAGTGCGGAGTCTGCTTGTCCCTCTCTGCAACCTCCCCCCACCTGGTTCACTCTCTTTCTCAAATAAAGAAATAAAATCTTTAAAAAATAGATAATTGAATTGAAAATTTTAATATAACTGCAAAATTGGCTACAACATGTGACTTAGGAATAGTAGCAAAATCACTGAATAAAAGTGATCAGACATCAATGAAATTACAGGTTTTTTTTTTACTATTCCTAACTCAAACCCACCCTCTCTATGTGCCTGTCCAAGAATTTTTCATTCTTAAATTATTATCCTTTTTGTTTTTAATTGAAAAGCCTATATATCCTTAATTTATTGTCACCAGTTCTTAACAGGTCTCTGATGTTTCCATATCTTATTCTCTCCCTCTCCTTGCTCTTTCCCTTTATTAACCACTTGAAATTTGCAGACATCCTGGCACTTTACATACTTTAGAATGCATCTCTGAAGAATATACCATATAATTGTTAATACAATTATTGCAGAGACTTAATAATCCCAATACAGTTATTGCACCAGAGACTTAATACTGATAATAATATAATCCTGGGGTGCTTGGGTGGCTCAGTTGGTTAAGTGTCTGACTCTTGGTTCTGGCTCAGGTCATGATCTCAGGGTCACAAAGATCGACCTCTGTGAACCCTGCACAGAGCTCCTTGCTCAGCAGGGAGTCAGCTTGAGATTCCCCCCACCAACACTTTTCCCACTCACCCATGTGCTCTCTCTCTCTCTCTCTCAAATAAATAAAATATTAAAATACATATATAAATAATCTAATATATTATCCCTTTTCAAATTTGCTCAATGTATATTTTACAGCTATTTTATTTTTGTCTTCTCAATCTTTTACTCATGGGGCAGCATGTTAACAGAGAAAGACTATTAAATACAATTTCTATATTCTAACTCAAGAGTACTCCACTGGGGAGGTGATATACAAAATATCATGTAGCTGTTGAGGCAACTGAAAAGTAGGCATGGGGGTGTGCAGGCAAGCCTTTCTATTAAAGAAATCCGGGATCCCTGGGTGGCGCAGCGGTTTGGCGCCTGCCTTTGGCCCAGGGCGCGATCCTGGAGACCCGGGATCGAATCCCACGTCGGGCTCCCGGTGCGTGGAGCCTGCTTCTCCCTCTGCCTGTGTCTCTGCCTCTCTCTCTCTCACTGTGTGCCTATCATAAATAAATAAAAATTTAAAAAAAAAAAAAAAAAAAAAAAAAAGAAATCCTACTCAGTTAACCTTTGTCACCAATCCTTTTAGAAATACTCTATTAAAAAAGAGTAATTGTGTCCACTCTTTTCAGTTTGATAACTGTGATGGTATCACTTAATTATTATAAGCAAATTGTCTCACTCGTGTAATGTATATAATTGAACTGAGTAATCTTTTAAGTTGGAAGTATGTCAGCATTATTGAAACACTTACATCAACGCAAATGTGTTCTTTATACTCTGACACACAAGTGCCTTCAAGTTAGGCCCTTTGATGAAGTGAAATCAGTTTGCAACCAATGCCCCAATCTGAGGCCAGAAGGTACACAATAGTCTGTAGTTATACCTGCAGTGAATGTGGCCTAGTTGAAATTCTATTCCAGCCTAAGGGAAAAAAAAAAAAAAAATAGGTATTTCTGGTTCTCTGCCTTTACTTTTTTTTTTTTTTTTCTGCCTTTACTTCTGAGTTCCGAGATGACTTTTTCATGCAAGGTTTCTAATTAAAGAATACTTTTTTAATGTAGTTATTTTTAAAGTTTATTTTTCATAAAAATTGTATATATTTGGGATCCCTGGGTGGCTCAGTGGTTTAGCGCCTGCCTTAGGCCCAGGGCATGATCCTGGAGACCAGGGTTCGAGTCCCACATCGGGCTCCCTGCATGGAGCCTGCTTCTCCATCTGCCTGTCTGTCTGTCTGTCTGTCTCTCTCTCTCTCTCTCTCTCTCTGTGTGTGTCTCTATCTCTCATGAATAAATAAATAAAATCTTTTAAAAAATTGTATATATTTAAGATGTACAACATGATGCTTCTCTATACATCTACAACGTGAAAAGATTACTATGCTTAAGCTAATTAACATATCTTCTTTCCATATAGTAAACTTTTTTTTTTTTAAGATTTTGCTTATTTATTTATAAAAGACACAGAGAGAGAGGCAGAGACATAGACAGAGAGAGAAGCAGACTCTTCACAGGGAGCCCGATGCAGGACTCCACCCTGGACCAGAGATCATGCCCTGAGCCGAAGGCAGAGGCTCAACCGCAGAGCCACCCAGCCATCCCTAGTTATCTTTTTTTTTTTTTTTAAGTTTAGAAGAATTTGTTAAATTTGTTTCTTCAAAAACTAGAGGGAAATGTGATTTTCAAAATTTTTCTTAAGAACTACAGTAAACTGAGAATCTAGTTTCTAAAAAGATGCTCAATTTGGATAGACTGCCTCACAATCACCTATGATGTTGTAAAGTGGAAGATTCTAGGCCAGATTTCCTTCTAACCCAAATCTGAATGTCTGGAATTTGATCCTGATATTTGTATTTTAAAGAACCACCTCAGGTTTTGGTTCAGAATTGAAGTTTAGTAACGACAGCATTGCAGGAAATTGCCGAACCCTCCACCCGCCCCAATGCTTTCTGGGTTCAGATTTCATGCAAAACTAATTTCTTAAATATGTTTCCTCGGTCAGGAAAAAAATCACTGCAACGATTTCGGGAGTTCCCAGTACATCACAAATTCTTTTGTAGTTCTACAAAGGCAAAAATGCCAATCTTTATGAGCTCAGGACAAACAGGAACAATGATTCAAAAGAGGTATCTCCAGCCCTGGATGGTGAACAGAAAGATATTTAGAGATTCTGGAAACATAGCTGAACAAGGTTGGTGTTCTTGAGAAGAGGGAATAAGTAGAGTTTTGGAAATTAGAGAAGTTACTGGCTAGCATTTCCACTGACTTGTCAATGTCAAAGAGATAAGGTCATATAGTTGGGATAATGCCAGGCATCTGGTTTCCAGAAGCCACAGGCAATAGTTTTCTCAAAAACCAGAAAAAAAATAAAATAAAAAAGAATGGAACAATAACATCTCCAAGAACTAAACACTATGTACATTGTGTTTCTATGGTTTTTTTGCATAATTATTATGTTTTCATCTGCCAAAACCACGAAGTGTTAGCACAGTCCCACCATGGATCTCTTCACATCTCTTTACCTCAAAGACATAACCATAAGAATTCCAGATGAGCAACCTTCTCATGTTCTTTGTCTGCCTGGGCACACTCAATACCTCCTCTTCCCTTTCCTACTAACTAATCCTCAAACTTGTGGGTACCAGGTCCACTGAGGACTTTCATAGGATGGCTGTTTACTTTCTCACACACCCATCATTTGTTATGTGAGTGTGAGAAAGTGGGATATACTATTTGATCTATATTTATCCAAATAGACTTTTTAAAAATATATGTTATTTATTTATTTATGAGAGACACACAGAGAGAAGCAGAGACACAGGCAGAGAGAGAAGCAGGCTCCCTGCAGGGAGCCCCATGGGGAACTCCATCCCAAGACCTCGGGATCACAACCCAAGCTGAAGGCAGATGCTCAACCGCTGAACCACCTGGGCTCCCTCCAAATAGACTTTTTTTTTTTTTTCCCTAGGAAATTCTTCTTCCATTTCACAATGAAAACAAGCATGCTTTCACTTTCCTTTTAATTATTCTCTATCCATATGCAGAGTACTTCTAATTTATTGAAGAATAATAACAGACAAGTGAAGAAAAGCAAGATTGGAAGAAGGAAAGGGGGAATGAAGGGAGAGAGGGAGGGAGGAGCATAGGGAGAGAGACAATTGCCACTTGACTTCAAGTGTTCCTTTCTTCATATTTTATAAGCCTCCTGGTAATTCCAACATCCATGAAATAAATTGTCAAACTCTTGATCTTTTAGCAGCTCAGATTTTCCATGTATAAAATTCTTTCTCATCGAGCACTATAATAAGATGCAGCAGAAGTCATAATCAGTTTTATCACTTGTCTTGCTCGCATCAAACCTGCTCACACAAACACCCTTTTCCCTACTTACAAACTTTTATCCCTCCACCTTGTTTCACTCAATTTCTCCAGTTATTCTCCAAGCTTGTTCAGAGTATGTGTCCTTCATTACATCCATTCACTTTCTTTATGTCCCTCATTATTAATCTCAGATTTCTCGGGCCATCACTTCAAAAATAGCTTTCTATTAATCCAAACTTTCTAACTGCTCTGCCATTCGGTTTCACACCTTGAACAAATCTCAAATCCTAGTCGAATTCAACTTTCTGTTCTCTTCACTCCTGAACCTGAGCAGCCTAAGCGCTGCTTCAGGAAGCTACTCAACAGGGAACGTGGACATGTGGCTTCATATATGATATATCGGTGATAAGCTAATCTCTATAATTCATTAATATACCCTGATGAATACGTACTCCTACAGTCCCTTTTCATCACTGCTGTGTACATAGAAAATAGAAGGAATCGGATGGAAATTTACTCATTTCCCAGATGCTAAGTGTGCAGAGCTTTTATCTTTTCCAGTTGTTAAAATAAAGACAGCACTATTTCTATTCAAGTATCTTCCGAGTATTTTCAATTCCATCATTACCAATTTTTTTTTACTTTGTCTTATATATTACGAATTGAAACTCCCACTCTACTAGATTTTTTTTTACATGTAAATACATTTTCATCAAAGTAGGAAAGCCGATGGAATTTATTGAGGTTATGAGGTCCATGTAATATTTCAACAACAAAGGTCAAACAAGGATAACTGTGGGAATCTTCTTACCTATGTCTCCAAGTATTTGATAATCTAGAAATATATTGCTCAACTCATTATTTTATCCCACATGATCTCCTAACTGAAATTAGCTAAAAAGTCTCATCCTGTTATTAGAATATAGATTGTGAACCGGCACAGGGGATTGTTATCAGAAATAAAAGGCAAAATGTTGGGACCCCTGGGTGGCTCGGTGGTTGAGCCTCTGCCTTTGACTCAGGGCGTGATCCTGGGTCCAGAGATGGAGTCCGAGCCTGCTTCTCTCTCTGCCTGTGTCTCTGCCTCTCTCTGTGTCCCTCATGAATAAATAAACAAATAAATAAAACAACAAAAAAAATAGATTTAAAAAAAGAAATAAAAGGAAAAATTAAAAATTCAAGGTAACATTAGAAAAATTATGTGGCACTTACTGTATGTTGCTTTTATACCAACTGGTGTGTATGGATTATCTAATTCCATCCTCACAATAAATTATTTTTATTATATCCTCAAGTAAACTTCATTTTTAATGAGAAGTGGTAAAAAAAAAAAAGCAAAGAGAATTCATCAGGATATGGGGATATAAAAAAGGAGCAAATAGTCAAGCCAATGTGAAGGTGGTAGGGGTTACACACCAAGGGGAAGATTGGTAAGGTTTCAATTAAATTATTAGTGATTTTTTTAAAAGTCCTGTTTTATATTGTGTATAAGTTTCTTGAGAAAAATAAAATGGAAAAATACTCTAAACTTTTCACTGTTTGATACAAATAGAAATAGATTTTGGACTGACTTAATGAAATTGAAATCTCTCTTTTTTTTTAAAGTTTATTTGTTTATTTATTTATTATTTATTTATTTATTTATTTATTTATTTATTCATTCATTCATTCGTTCATTCATGATAGACACACAGAGAGAGAGGCAGAGACACAGGCAGAGGGAGGAGCAGGCTTCATGTATGAAGCTCGATGCGGAACTGGATCCCAGGACTCCGGGATCACGCCCTGAGCCAAAGGCAGATGCTCAACCGCTGAGCCGCTCAGGCGTCCTTAGAATTGAAATCTTGTGCCAACAGCATCTCAAATATTATCATTACTATTATTACTTTAATGATGATTTTTTAAAGAATGCCCAAGTTTTTACATAATAACATTATGCTTTTAAACTTTTTTCTTATGACTACCATAGTACAAATTTACTTTGTAGAATTTGAAAGTATTTTGCTTTGTTGTTTTAAGGAAATAGATAAACTAAATATCTTTTTCTATAACATTTTTAAAAAGGAAGACTAATCTATAAAATTAAAAGAAAACATTTGCAAAATCGCATTTTCTTTTATCTTAATGATTATTACAAGCTTATATACATCATCATAGTTTTAAGTACCTAAACTTTCTAAAACTAATTTAGACTCTTTTAGTAATATGCATACTGAGTAAGAACAATGTGCACTGAATGTTCTATGAATTAGAAATCAGTGCCGCAAAGACTGTGCTCAAAAAAATAAGCAGCCATAGAAACAGCTGGAAAAAAATTATGCTTATCCAGCCTTATGAGATGTAGTTTAAAATGAAAGAAATGAGGAAAATGTTATTCATAATTTCTTTTAGACACAAAAGAATCATAAAAAGGCCTCCTAGAGGACTAGTGTACTCAATTCCCCCTCATGCTAAAGAATAGATTCCAGAAAAAGTCTGTAAGAATATAATAACATGACTTGTCAAAACTGGACTTGTTTTTGGTTCTTATAATTTAGGAAAAAAAGTAAAGTCCTTGTTCTGAAATACAGAACAAAATTAAAGTTATAATTATACAAAAGACCACACAGTGGCAGCTGCAAAATCCCTTATATTACTCCCTAACTTTAATTCCCAGAATTAATCCTGATCTTATTGACTGCCTTATTAGCTGTTGTAAACAGCAAAGCAAAGTGTGTTTGTGGGAGGAAGTTGGAGGTATCTGAGTATAGGATGACAAATGGCATTATGATAATGTATTCTCCCCATCCTGAATGGTATATTCAATTCCCAAGCATATGAAAAAGCATATCAAGAATATTGATATAATATCAAAAGTTTATTACTTTCATAATTAAAGTTGATATATTTAATATATTTTTTTTAATTTTACACAGACTCAGAGCATCTGTTCTCCTGATTTGTTAAAGAACACAACAGAATATACTGTAATTATTGCGATTTTCTCCCTGAGTAATTGTACCCTAATTTTTCTTGTGTTAAACCAGTTTTCTGCTGTTTTTCAGTTACACTCTATTAAGTGCTCGTGACTACTGATTATGACTTCTCCAAAGACTCTGTATTTTTATTTAGCTTATGTCATTCTGTCATTTGGAATTATACAATACACCATATTCATTTGCTTTTATTCCTGCTTTGGGTCCCTATTTTGAATCTCTCATAGTTTTGTGTAGTGGATATTTTAAATATGTATTCATAAATATGTTCCTAATATGTATTTCATCTCTTCCATATGGTTCTGGAGTAGTACAGTTTGGAAATTTGACATGCTCAGAAATGGCCCATAATTAGTTGTAGCTAATCAATATAATTGTGCACTCTTACCAAGGGTTGATTTAGTGAACCGAGCCTCCATAAGCCAACGTAGGCACTATGTCCCTCTTTCTAATAGTCATTAGTTCAGGAAAACACATGACATGGAGTTGCCAACTTTGACTCTTTTGAAGTGTCAAATTTGATTCTTCAGGTTCCAATAATTATAATTCTCCAGCTACCACTAATTTACTAAAATGTATTCTAAGAATTAATTGAATAATATTTGAAAACTAAGGTAATTTCCTTTTTAAAAAATTTAATTTTTTAAAAAATGAGATATAATTGACATATATATTGTATTAGTTTCAGGTGTACAAAATAATGAATCAACATGTGTATATATATTGTGAAACAATCACCACAATAAGTTTAGTTGACATCTATCATCACACAAAGTTATTTTTTTTTAAAATGTGATTGTTTTTTTTTTAATTTTTATTTATTATTTATGATAGTCACACACAGAGAGAGAGAGAGAGGCAGAGACACAGGCAGAGGGAGAAGCAGGCTCCATGCACCGGGAGCCCGACGTGGGACTCGATCCCGGGTCTCCAGGATCGTGCCCTGGGCCAAAGGCAGGCGCCAAACCGCTGCGCCACCCAGGGATCCCAGTTATTTTTTTTCTATGATGAGAAGTTTTAAGCTTTACTCTCTTAGCAAGTTTCAAATATGCAATATAGTATTTTTAACTATAGTCACCATGCTGTACATTGTATATCACTAGGATTTACTTATTTTATGACTGGAACTTTGTACCTTTTGGCCACCTTCACCCACTTCACCCACCCCTGAGCCCTCACCTCTGGCAACCACCAATCTAAATTATTCACTTAAAATTGTAAAGAAATATATTAAGATAAATAACTATAAAGAAATGCTAAAGAAAACTAAAACTAAAAGAAAAGTTTTCAAAAACTAAAGAAGAAAGTTTTTTTCTTCAGAGAATATCCCAACTATTCCAAAATGACTTATTTCTGTATCATTCCACTGAACTCACTCTTACAAAAGTTATCAGTTCATTCACTCTTGCCAAAATATGAATATACCCTTATCCTCATTGTGCATTATCTATTAGTAGTACTTAATGCAGATGACATTTTTTCCCCTTGGATTTTCTGACACGTGTCCTTCAGTTTTGTTTCAAGAACACTGGAACCTCCTTTTTATTGTGTCACGCAAATCTATTATTAATGATGAAAGTCAGTTCTCATTCTCTCTTCTCTACGTTTTTTTCCTTAATATTATTATATGTTTGCAATTCCCAGACTTATCCTCTACACTGGACTCTGACTTCTTCTACCCATTTGCATGCATAATCTCCTACTTGTATTTCTAATAGTGTTTGAAACCTAACAAGTTATAGATTATTAATATTTTTTTCTTCTAGAACGTGATAGAGCATATGCCCAGTTCTCCTCCACTTTGGTAAATGTCATCATCAGCTATCCAACTGCTTCATCCAAAATTCAGGATTTAGCCATAATTTCACACTTCATTTACAGCCACATCCTTGAATCTGTGGTTAGAATGCCTTTGGGGAAAAAAAAAAAAGAAAAGAAAAAAAAGAAAAGAAAAAAGAAAAGAAAAAAAAGAAAAGAAAGAAAGAAGAAAAGAAAAAAGAAAAGAAAAGAAAGGAAAAAAAGAAAAAAAAAGAATGCCTTTGGATCCATGACTAAAATATATCCTTAATCTGTATAGATCTCTCCAATTTTATTACCATAGTCCTCATCAGTTCATCTTCTTGATCTACTTTGCAAAATAAAATAGTTATCACTCCCTGCTCTCATTTTTGCTGCCCTAAGATTAATTCTCCACCAAATCCTACAGTTAATTATTTAACATGAATCAGATTATATAATTCCCTTAATTAAAAACCTCAAAACCTTCTCTCTGCACAAGAATGGAACCTAAACTCTGTATTGTGCTTCCTACACCTTGCATGATCCACTTCTACATAGCCTATATGATCTCAAATTTATCCCAGAATGTAGTAGTTCACTGACCCTTTGACTATTATCATCATTCCAGTGTCCAAAATGTTTGTGTTTTCCCTCCTCCTTACTTTGTCAGGAGCCTATTATTAATCCCAAATTATGGAGAAAGCTACTGAAGTCCACGATGTTGCCCACAACTTTTAGCATGTTGGAAGAATAGACAAAGAATCACAGAAAAGTGCTGGAGATTCACATTATCCTTAGTTTCCTGGTCAGTTCTCAAGTTTATATTGTAGATATAGTATCTTTGTAAGAAGAGAAAGCAAGTATTATTTGCTTTAAAACTGGTGTATTTATTAAGACTCTTAAGGAAATCAAACTTAAAAAACTAAGCAAAAATAGAATCATTTGTCTCATGACTGGAAGGAATACTGGGCTAGTTAATGACATTACAAGAAATAGGTACTAAAAATTCTTGACAACTTGCTTCTCCTGATTATTCCTCTTCTCAAGATAAAGGAAGAAAAAAAGCTAACAAAACTGCATATAGTTTGGGGGGCACCTGGGTGGCTAAGTTGGTTAAGTGTCTGCCTTCAGCTCAGGTCATGGTCCCTGAGCCCTGGAATGGAGCCCTGGGTCAGGCTCCTTGCTCAGTGGGGAGCCTGCTTCTCCCTCTCCTCTTCCTCTGCCTCTCCCCCTACTTGTGCCCTCTCTCTCTCCTCTCTCTCTCTCTCTGCCAAATAAATAAAAATATTTTTTTAAAAGCAAAAACTATACAGTTTATAGAAGAAGAAACAATGCTATGATTTTTATTCTTATAGTATTTGATTATCTACAGAGAATTTTGTCAAATCTACAAAAAGAAAAGAAAAAAAAAAACCTAGTGAACTAATGAGTTTGTTTACCACATCTGTAGGATAAAAAAATCAGTATGAAAATAAAATTCATTTCCATATAATGCAAAGAACATTTAGGAATTAAATTATGCTATCATTTATTCTGACAAATTATGATATATTTTAATAATAAATCTGACTAAATTTATGTGAGATCTTTATATGCAAAATGGAAAAAATATTACTGAGAAAAATTGAGGAAAATCTAAAATATTACATTAAAAAAAAAACCTCAATTTATTTACATGCCATATCTGCCCCAAACTAATCGATAGTTTAGGTGCTATCCTAATTCTAATCCTTGCAAGCAGGGATTTTTAATCTTTGTCAGAAATTGAGGTACTATTTCCAAAATCCATAGAGAAATGCAAAGAACATAGAATAGACAAAACTACTGAAAAAAAGAAGAAGAAATGAATTTAGAGAATGTACAGATGTATGCTGTGTGACTTCATGCTGATTTTTAAGTTACAGTCATTAAGAAAACATGGTATTAGCATCAACATAGACAACTAGGTCAATAGAACAGAGTTTCAGAGATAGATCAACACATATGAGATTGATTATCAATTCATTAGAAAGGGCAGTCATTACAACATAGAGTTATAGAACAACTAGGCAGTTATATGATGAAAAATAAACTACTCCATAATTTTCACCTCATAGAAATTAACCCAGTGTATTACAGATATAAGTGAAAAAAATCTAGGGCTTTAAGAGGAAAACATAAGGGAAAATAATCTTAACTTTATTTTAGGCAAAGATTTCTTGCAAATAATACTCCAAACCCAAACCTCAATAAAATAATAAATTGATAAAATTGATTTTATGAAGTTAGAACTTACCTTTCAAATACACTATTAAAAAAGAAATAATCAATTTGGGAAAAAATATTAACAAATCGTATATCAGGTTAAAGCTTGTATCAGAATATATAAAGAATCTTTAGACAATAGTAATAAGGCAACCATTTTAAAAACTGAGCAAATATTTCAGACATTTCATCAGCGAATATGTATATGAATGATAAACACATAAAAAATGATCAGCACTATTATTCATAAAAATATTCAGGGGCACTTGGCTGGCTCAGTGGTTGAGTGTCTGCCTTTGGCTCTGGTAGTGATCCCAGGGTCCTGGCATTGAGTTCCACATCAGGCTCTCCACAGGGAGCCTGCTTCTCCACCTCCTCTGCTCCTGCTCTCTCTCTCTCTCTCTCTCTCTCTCTCTCAAATAAATAAATAAAATCTTTAGAAAAAAATAAGGAATACTTGATATATTCAATTACATTTTACATCAAAATGTGGACTATATCAACAAAGGATGCCTGTCTAGAGGTAGTCCAAAATGCTGTTTATCATGACTTAAAAGACCATCAAAGCATGGCAGAAACAATATTGGATCACATAATTTTACACTGACCAATTATTATGACTCCATAAAATCCACACTCTCAAGATCATGCCTGGGTGGTTGAAAGCAGTGAAGTTTGGTTTAAGAATGGATGATGAATGATGCCGTGCCATAGTCCTCTGCGTGGTAGGGCTCTTCATCTCTGTATGATGCTTTTGGTAGAACTCCTTTGCCTGAATCTGTTACTTGGGAAGAATCTATTAAATTAGTGAACCAAGTTAGGATACTATCACAAATATTTTAAATATATGGTTTATTCTCTGGTAAGAGAGAAGGACTGATAAACATATGATGCATTAGCACAAAATTAACGTGTAAGCCAAGAGAATAGATGATACCCCTAAAGAAATGATAACATGCATTAAAAATAAGCCAATGTAAAATTATACAAGAAAGAGAAAAAAAAGCTACTTTCAGAGAAAATAGAACATAGCACAAATTGAAGAGGTTGCTTCAAATCCAGCATTTTAATTTTATTAACCAAGAGGACATATTTAAGAAAAGAAGATTGTGGTTAACATCAACAGCTGCTTCTTGTGGATACAAACTGTGCTTGCTATTCTCATACAGACAAAAACCACATAGTAGAATCAGCACCACAGAATTTCTAATCTATATGTATTTTGCACCAACCAAAATATTTTATCAGTTTCATTATTTGTTCAACTATAACAAACTCCAGGAAAACTAGTTTTAAGATAAAACTTTGAGGAGTTTGTAGGTCTAGTGCCAAAAAAAAAGAAAAAGAAGGAAAAGCTTTCTGAAGAAAATGATATTGAAAATTTGGGGCCAAGGCAATTTTGTTTTTAAACATAAAATTAAATTGTAACATTTGTCAGGATTATGAAGTCTCTGGTTAGCTTTCATGAAAATCTTAACAATATAAGAGAACAATATAAGCTAACACATTCAGAGATGAGAAAGGGATATTTCTAAAACAATTGGATTAAGACCAATTGTAGGTTAAAACTAGATTTTTCCTCATGCTAAAATTGTATATCTCTTCTGGATTAATCATTTCCCTAGCAGGAGACTAATATCATTTTAATTTAAATCTTTCAGCACAAAGGTGCTTAGGGATGAGATTTTTACTCAGGCTATAAAACTTCAAATCATGGGGACTGAATAATTTACCTGAATGAAATGTATACTGAAGTTTCTTAACAAAATATGATATTGTGTTGTTGAAAATATATTCCAAGATTTTGTAGTCAAACTAGGATGCAAATCCATGTTTAATAGTAATTTTTAAACAGCAATATAATTTAGTTGATTAGCGCAAGATAATGTTTGTTATAGGTGCCTCATAAAATTATAGTAGTAAGTATCAAATACATTTGGAAAGTTCAAAACTAATGCATGATACTATTATACATAAATTGTCTTCTGTTCAAAAGATTTACATTTTTGCATTGTTTAGTAAAATCCTTATTATCCATGAAAAAAAGCTAATCCTGATTTTCTACCATAGATATGACATTATATTACAATTACATTAAAAAAGAAATATCCCTGGGTGGCTCAGTCAGTTAAGTGGCCAACTCCTGATTTCAGCTCAGGTCATGGTCTCAGGATCTTGAGTTCAAGCCCCTGCTGGGCTTTGCACTCAGCTGGGTGGCTGCTTCAGATTCTTTGTCTTTCTCCCTCTGCTCCTCCTCCACACCCCTCGCCACCCCCCCCCCCCGCCCCGGTATCTCTCTGAAATAAATAATCTTAAAAACAAATCCCACATCTATCCTAGATGGTTACATATGATTGACATTTATATGATAATGAATTATGCCAAAATTTCCAAGGCTCGATACTATTTCATACAATTACCTTTGAATTTGCTTGAAGTGGGGCACCTAGATGGCTCAGTTGGTTAAGTATCTGCTTTCAGCTCAGGTCATGATCTCAGGGTCCTGGGATCTAGCCCCACATCGTGTTCCTTGCTCAGTGGGGAGTCTGCTTCTCCCTCTCCCTCAGCCCCACACCTTGTGCTCTCTCTCTCAAATAAATAAATAAATAAATAAATAAATAAATAAATAAATAAAAGAATATTTTTAAAAAATAAAAATAAATAAATTTGCTTAAAGAGATTAGAAGAACTCAACTGACTTCGTGACAGTTTTTGTATCATTACCTCATTCATTCCAAAAATAAGCCCGAGAACACAGAAGTGTTGGGCTGAGAACCAAAAATCTAAGCAAAGTGTTTGTTCATAAGAAATCTCTTTTATTTTAAGTAGAGAGAAGCAAACAATAAATAATATACAAAATAAGAAAAATTCAAACAATAAATAATATACATAATAATATACATAATAAAAATTTGAAATGCACTATAGAGATGACAAAATAGCCCAGGGTGATGTGATAGAAGACTGGAGATTGGAAGAGGAAGCCTCTCACACTGGTTATCCAGGGAAGGCAATTCCTGAGGATCTAACATTTATTCACACACAGGGAGCCAACCTTGAGATAACAGGGCGAATGTCTGGAGGCCTGGTTCAAGGAAATGCCTCAGAGGGAAAGACCAGCCTGCTCTTGACAATAACAGACTCTACAGGCAGCAGTGAGGGGTTGGTGGTTCAAGAATGGCACAAACTGCAAAACTCCAAAACACAAGAAGACAACTTACTCTACCTAGAGGATACAAAGGGATCAAGAAGCAGACTCTAGAAATTTTCAGCCATTAATTTTCAAGACTGAAATCAGTTTAACATAAGCAGAGAATGAGGGCAAAACTTAGCCCTCAAAGCTTAGCCTTACGTATTTATTCAAATGGAAAGAATAATCTAGAAATTAGGAATAAAATTAACAAACTCTGCTCTGCAATGCTGGAAGAGATGTATTAAAGCAAAGAAAGAAAGAAAAGGCATCCAAGGAAAACAAAACAAAAAAAAATGCATATAGGCACAGAGATAGCATTTCTATATATTTTATTGTAGATAACAGCATGCATGAAACATAGAACAATTTAGAACATAAAGAATAATCATCTAAACTCTCCAGTTGGCAGAATTGACATTTTAATATATCCTGACAATTCCTTTCATCTATGTTACTATGTTATTTGCTTTTTTTTTTCTAAATCAAACTAGAATTTCACAATATGACTGTATAGAAATTAGGAATTCAAATAAATAAATAAATAAATAAATAAATAAATAAATAAATATTAAAAAGAAAAAAGGAAATTAGAAATTCTTAGTATGTACATTTACTTCAAATAGTGGGGCAAGATTGTTACTTTGTCAATTGGAATCTTTAATCTCCATCTAGTAAATCATTTATATCAGGGTCATTCAACCCCAACCAACATCTACAATAGGTAAAATAGGTAAAAAACCATTTAAATGAAATTCATGAAATAACTTTTAGAGATAATACACAGATCAATGTTAGAATGATCATTTTGCTTTCCGGAATTCTATAATATGCCACGAATTTAGACACTAAAGGCAGGAGGTGTTTATTTTGCCATCAATGCATCGCTGTAAATGCTTCCAGAAAATTTTTGGTCAAGAAACCATTTCTCTAATGGTTTCTTCCTAATAAAAAAATATTCAAAATCATTCGATTTTACATAAAGTTAAACATAACCTTTGGAAATATTGGTTATAGTGCCACCAAATCATATGCTTTATAAATGGCTTGAAAGACAAAGTACCAAGAGCATCATTTAAAAAAGTAAAGTTTTTTTTTTTCTCCTACGGCTTTATAGGAATATAAAAGTCTCTACCTCTGTCAATGATATTTTATATGTCACCAATAAAAAACAAATATTTTCTAAGCATTGTGAGGCATTGTATTTATGGCTTAGGCCTTGAATTCTTGACAGATTTGTGACCATTTGCGACAGGAAATCATTGGGTCATTTTCTCATCTATAAACAAGTAAGCAACTATTGCAACTGCTAACCAGGCTGTAGAGGGTGTTGTAGGTGAAATTCTAATAATTTAAGTGATTAAATGACTAACATATTACTGGAATCACATTTTAATCGGCTACATAAGAAATATATGAAAGCAACCAGAAGCATCATCTTTCATGAAGAAATTTTCCAGATGTACGTGTAAGTTTCATCTCTTACTGAGGAAATCATGAAGTTGTCCATAATACTTAGCATCATAGACGACAGGGAGGTTGATCTTGCTCTTTCTAACTGTTCTTCTAATTACTTTGGTTAGTCGGCTGTTATTATTTTGCTCTATCTACAGGTGTTGTTCACTTGTTATTACTACTATTGATGTTACTATTGTCGCTGCTATTGTTGTTATGTGTCGTGCTCTTACCATAAACCAGAAAGTTTTCTCTCATTCTGTCAGATTGCAGATAGCCAAAACCAACCTATGTGCCTTTTATAGAGTCCAAAATTTTATCATTATTTTGTGTTACCTCCTACTATAAACCACGCATGTGTTCAGAGTATTTCGCCTGAACTACCGTGTCCAGGAAGGTATTATACACAGAGTAATATGTAATAGCTACAAGGACAAGAAAGCACTACTATGTTGGTTCTCTCTCTCTGATCCAGGGGTGGGGGGATAGCTCTTATGTTGTAGGACAATGTTCAGACTAGAATGATAGCTGCAAGGATGATACCCAGGCTTCTTGGGGTTCATAAAACAAACAAGAAATGCACTTGCAGAGGACGTTGATGAAATAAAGCCTCTGCATTACTAAATTGTGGAAAGATACACTTGGAGTAAACTTTGAAAATCCACAGGTTCCAGCTAATAGGGGACTGTGAGTAGAAAAGTGAACATTTTAGCAAGATAGAGCCTGAGAAAAATACCCTGAGTTCTAGGAAGGGAGATCAAAAGGCAAATTCAAGCGAGACAGTCAACCAATATATAAGACATGATTAAGGGACGCCTGGGTGGCTCAGCGGGTTAGCGTCTGCCTTGGGGCCAGGGCGTGATCCTGGAGACCTGGAATCCAGTCCCACATCGGGCTCCCTGCATGGAGCCTGCTTCTCTCTATGCCTATTCCTCTGCCTCTCTCTCTGTGTGTCTCTCATGAATAAATAAATAAAATATTTTTTAAAAAAGAAAAAAAAATGACATGATTAATATATGTGAGAAATTCCCCTGGATATTAAAACAATTCAAAGAAAGTAAAATCTCTCTAGTTGTCAAGGAAATGCATAATTAGAGCAACAATGGCTTATAACTATACAATTAAGAGTCATCAGGAAAAATGAAAAGTCCAACAAGACCCACTGCTGTGGATGGAAACAAGGAGAATCTCATAGATCAATGATGGACATGTAAACTGTTACAGCTTTCTTGTAAAACAATCTGAAAAAATGCATAAAGTGAAAACATACCATATACAAATATAAATGTATATGTATACACAGATGTGTGTAGCAGTTTGTAGTAGAAATATATTCCATATCGATGTTATAAATGAATATATGATAAATGGTTAATGTACACCATAGAATATCATGCAGACATTATGGAAGGTTGTCTATTATATGTTATGAACTGAAAACATTTTACATAATAAAATCCCCTTAAAATGAGTGAGTACAACTTTCCAGTGTGTGGGATCATATGCTTATTTATTATGATGAGCATGAGAAGGCTTTGGGATACCACAAATATAAAACGGGAAGAGCCTGTGTACTTCCAGGGGAATAAAACAAATAGGACCAGGTGAGTTACAGTGAACAAGGACCACTAAAGTACACACCCCAAAACTAAATAGCATTAAGATCTTATTAGGTTTCACAACGTTAACTACCCCTTAGCCTTGGCACAGTTGTAATTTGTGTTAACCTCCTTAAAACTGCTCCTGAACCTCAGGCTCTTATATCCAAATGTGTTTTCAATTTTTATTTGTTTAATAATCATCACACATTTGTTATGTTTTAAACAACACTCTTGATTTTTCTCTGCAAACCTGTTTCTTTTCACCATTTCCCCATGAGGAAAGAGCAAAACCAAACTTCTAAATGAATCTTAGATCTCCTCTCAGGAAGTCCTCTCTCCTGTCCTTAAATTATATCCGGATTCCGATTATTCTCACTGTCTCGTACAAGCAACGATGCAGGTCCCAAGCACCATGATTTCTCTCCCAGGCAATTGCAATAATCTCCTGATGTTTCTCCTAGCTGCCCCTCTTTGCTTTTCTAGTGTTAATTCAAAAGCACACTTTGCTTAAAAAAAAAAAAAGGAATATATTAGTGTTCTGCTATGCCCTTGCCATAGTTATCAACCTTATGTAGAGTAGGACCCATAGACCTATCAAAGACGTAGAAGGTCAGCTTCCAGATTTCCTCTCTGATCTCATCTTTTAAAGCTTTTTTATTCATTCTTGTGTAGCCATTCTGGCCTCATTGCTGCTAATCAAACTCATCAAGCATATTCATTCCCAAACCATGGCCTTAATTCTTGCTCATTACATCCTGTATGTTTTTCCTCCTGGTATTCAAGTCCTGTTCTCTCCCTACCTTCAGATCTCTGTTCAAGTTTCACTTTATCACAGTGGTTTTCCCAAGTGACCTACATAAAATGGATTGTCCCCTTCATCTATTACACTACCCATCACTCCTATTACCCCATATTATCACCATATTATCACTTCAAACACCCTTCCTGACGTACACACACACACACACACACACACACACACACACACTAGAAAAAATGAGAGATGAGAGAGAAATGATTGTCTCCCCTAGTGGTTTTTCTCTCCACCATGTCTGTGAAACTTTGTTTTCAGTGTAATAGCAGACTTATAAAAAAAATAAAGATCCTTTCTTACTAAAATGACCAATTATTTTATGTTTTTCAAAATCGTCTCTTTTTTGGATTGCCTTATTTTTTACAATGGCAATGTTCATCCATAAACATCTCCTCTGCCTCCTCAATACATTCATTCATAAGCACATGCTTTGCATTAGATGACTCTCATGTTTTCAAGGCATCAACATTTTTCTTTTCTTTTTTGTTCTCACTACCACCACCACAGAAAAATCTCTGTCCCTGGATTCTATAGATCCTATCTATTTTCAACTCATGAACATATTTGTTACAATTTCCCTAACCACTTTGTAAGCTCTAGTCATGTTTGCAACATACAGGATTTTTCACCTTGATTTTGTAGCCTTCTCTATAAATATCCTAGGCATCTCCAACTTTCAAATCCTATCCTATTTTCAAGAATCCAGTTGAAATGTCAATGTTATTATACTTCTCCCTTAGAAACATTACCTAAAGTTGACCTGCTAGTTGAACTCACAGCATTTTAGGCTATTATCACATCCAGCATGGTATAATAGTTATTTGCATATATCATAAAAGTAGGTACATCTTTGAAAATACAATTTTTTAAAGATTTTATTTATTTATTATGAGAGACAGAGAGAGAGAGAAAGAGAGAGAGAGAGACAGAAACACAGGCAGAGGGAGAAGCAGGCTCCATGAGGGAACCCCACATGGGATTTGATCCCAGAACCCCAAGATCATGCCCTGAGCCAAAGGCAGAAACTCAACTGCTGAGCCACGCAGGTGTCCCCAAAAATGAAAATTATTATATTCATCTTTGCATATCTAAAATGTTCTTGGGCTCAAAAAGATAGATATAAAGTGGATGTATAAATAATGCAAAATTCTATGAAAAAAATAAAGTTTATATGATAAATGAGTGAAAGTTTATCACAATAAGACCAAGGAATGGTTAATTTTATTTATTGAAAAATGGGAAGTAGATAAGAGTAGTACATTCAAAACTACTGGATGGATGATGAACACATTAAAAATATATTGTTTAACAATTTATGAATATGGAAGCCTCATTTAATCTATTTTTCTCTGGAGAGACCCCTAGAGTACCTATAACTACAATGCACTAATGCTAGTGAGTTGCTTGTTTTAAGTTTATATGTTTTATCATGTGCTTGTCAACCACCTGACCAGTGTTACTACAAGGTCAAAGTTACAAGACGGAAGGCAATGCCTCAGGATGTCACTCATCTTTGAGGGGCTGCTTTCACCCAGGGCCCATGCTAATGACTTTGCTTTGCTAAAGCTATTGATCCCCCCCACACACACACACACACACTGGCCATGAACAATCTGCACATGGCACCATGTGCTAACATTCCTCCTTCTGCTGAGGAAGCTTGCAGAGATTTATAGAAAGGCCTCCTCTCCATCTTTCTTTGTTTTTAGCTAGAACTATGTACTCTGAGACCAGCTTGAGAAGAGAAGTCTGACATTATGACATCTGACAAATGGGCATCTCACCTCCATTTGTTGCTTTTGCTAGATCTCTTGCTTCTTTAGCAGGGTTTACATAGGGACGCCTGGGTGGCTCAGTGGTTGAGCATCCGCCTTTAGCTCAGGGCTTGATCCGGGGGTCCTGTGATTTCTGTATCTGCCTCTCTGTGTCTCTCAAGAGTAAATATATATTTTTTAAAGTCTTTAAAAAAAGTAGGGGTTACATAACAAGACATACATAGGAAAAAATAACTCAGTTATGCAAATAAATCTACCAGATGATCCCGGGTTTACAAAAGTAGCCTGATAGGTACATCACCTATTAACTTATGGTCCTAGTTCCATGAAACATTATTTGGCCGAAATATAGGATTCATGAACCTCCTAATGTATGATGTAGTTTCTTCCCAATACGGAGTATATTTGACATAATTAAGCTTCTTAGTACTCTAGGAAGTACTAGAAAGTACTTGATGATTCAAATACATACATAGAGCATCTGTCTAAATATTTCCCCTTTACATTTTCTTTAAGAAGACATGTATATTTAAAAATGTTTAGACATACCAACTTACAATTCAAAATAATTAGATGTTGTCACTTATTTTGTCACAGAACACATGCTATAGCTCTAACGAATATAATTAATCTTTTAGCCATTGAGATATCTAACAGGAGAATATCCATGAAAACACTCAACTCTACTAAAAACTGAATAAAATTTATAAAAAGTAAAAAAATTAAAAAATGAAATCTTTACTCAAAAATGATATACTTCTTTAAATAGACAAGCTTTTAAGAAGTTACTAAAATTGTATTCTTTTTTGAGGGGGAGGAAGGGTGGAGTGTGGGGTTTCCAGAAAAGGCAAACAGGAGGTCACTGGGAGTGCTCTGTGGCTTCTGGTGATTGTGGGGACTAAGTGTGGTCCTGAGGGCCCAGCAGGGAGGAAATGGGAGGCACTGAGCTTGAGAGGATGCTCAGAGAATGCTGCAATCAAGCTGGAGGCAGAGACAGTACTGCTGGGCCACTCTTCCCAGAGGAAGCCTTATCTGGCTTTATCTGCAGGATCTCAGAAGTTCCACAGGGGCAGCAAGGGAGTCCTGTGATGAGAAATATCCAGAGGTCCCTTCTCCCACACTCCTCCGGGAGGAGTGTGGTTGATTTTACCTGTCAAACTAACCACAATCCTTGGTGATTCCTAACCTCATTAAGCATTACAGAGAAGAGCTCAAGAAATCACTTAAAAGCTGCCTAAACGGCTTTTGTTTTTTTTAAAAAAGTATACCACTTCAGGCAACAGAGATACAAATAAAAATAAGTAACTCAAAAAGTAGAAAAACTGTGATTTAAATGGGCAGATGACAAAATGTGAAAAATATAACAAAATATCAGTTAGTTATGAAATCCGGTTAACAAAAAGAAGGCAAGTGTCCTTCATAAAAGATACAAACCATTGGACCTACAAGCAGTAATATATATACACACATATATTTATGTATACACGTATGTTTATATGTGTATGCAGCTGCATTGGACATAAGGAGAGAGAGAGAGAGAGAGAGTGAGAGAGAGAGAGAGAGAGAGGACTTTCACATAATGTACCAAAACAAATATACAGAGGGAACAGTCGATGAAAAATACTGTAAGTGAATTATTTGCGGCATTCTAAAATATGGAATCCATGTGTACTATTTCATCATTACAGGTCAACCTTTGAAATACCCAGAGGGATAATACAAAAATAAAAATAAAATAAAAATAAAAAGCCTAAAAAAATAAAAAAATAAAATAAAAAGCCTATACAGGCAAAATATGAGAAAAAAAGTATGAAAACAATGGAAGTAGCAGAAGATCAAAGAATCGAGTAACAACAATATATACACATTTTCACCACTTCCACTGCTATTATTTGATCCAAATGCCATCAAGATTATTGCAAGGGTTTTCCCATTTGCTCCTGACTCTCTATACTCTAGTCTCAATAGAGCAGCCAAGGTGAGCCTCATAAAATGTTAGATCATTTGAAATTTCTTCCCCACTCAAATAGTGTCTCAGGTCACTGAAAATAAAAATCAGTCATTACCATAACCAAAAAAAAAAAAAAACCCGATATCCTCCGCCCACTCCCAAATCTTACCTGTCAAAACTTGCCAACTATTCTTTTCACTCTACTGTCACCACACCGATGCTCCTGCAGTTCCTTAAACATTGCCTGACAACAGTGTTCACGCTGTAAGTGCTAAGAAGCACTGTCTCTTAATGGCCACAGCAGGAGGGTGGAAAGAAAGAAGAGACCATTTATTTGTTTGTTTTTATGCAACAGTATAATCCTTTAAATGAATATGATAGAACTGGTAAAAGGACAGTAAAGCTAGAAGTCAGTCTCATTTATAAGCCTGGATATAAATATTACTGGTAAGTGTTCTGTGTCCTGTGCTCCTTCTTGCATTTGCTAAGGGTCTTCTTACGGGATGCCCCATTGGTGTCTCCTGCAGCGTGACAAGTACGTGATTCTCACTGGTGTCATTCCGGTGTGCACATCTGGTTCTCCTAGCCTGGTCAATAGTCTCTGTTGTTGCCTCCTCCTTCCTTCTCACTGTCTATTCTCAACAAAGCATGACAAATTATTATGCCAAAACTCGAGTCAGGTCATGCCATTCCATTCTTCCGAGCTGCTTAACTAATTCAATGAAATTCAAAATCCTAATGAAGTCCTAGAAGGCCTTCAGGATTTAGATGCCACTGTTTTTCTAATCTCATCTTCCAAGGCCTTTCATTTATTCACTCAGCTCCAACCATGCAGAGATCTTAGCTCTTCATCCTTCACCCTGGCCTTCTGCTACTTCCTGGTCACCTCATACCATTTTCCAAAAAACTCCTTTCTTTTAACAACCAGATGCTATCCCCCCCTCTTCTAACTATACCCTACTTCCTTTATATCTCTTCAAACGTTGACTTTCAGTGAGGTACCTCCAGGATTGTTTCCTCTCTTGCTCTTGATATCTTATCTCATTTATATGTATGTTGTGCATTTTTTCTGTAGCAACCCTCAACACCTAGAATAGTGCCCGGTGCATAAGTAGAGCTCAATAAAGATTTACTAAGTGAGCATGTGACTTTGAATCCCTTTGCCAATGATTTTAGATCCTTGGATTACCTTCACCCTTATTAGTCCTTTCCAAAAATATCATTCTTACTTTGGCTTGGTCAAAATTCTATTTATCTAGCCTTCAAATAGTTTGTTATAGAGACTTCAATTTCACAAACAGGGATCCAAGTCACAAAGACACTGACCATCTGAGTACTGGAAGTACTAAGAGAGGAAAGAAGTCTTAGATATATCATTGCTTTTTAGAAAAGGGATTTTAGATTTTTCCAGCATCTGTGCAATCCCTTAAACCCGTTAAGGTGACTCTTCATTAATGCATTATGTTTCTACAGGTATAAAGCAAATCCCAAAAATAAATAATTCATGAAGTATAAAGTAGAATATACATTTCATTTAGGTAAACTTAATTTAGATTGTGTGGGCAAACATGGCTGAGATATTCAGTTGATGCCTCTACTAATAAAGTGAAATTTTATATAGAAAATATTGTGAACCATGTGGAGGATCCGTTATTAGTTCCTCTCTTAATTTAGAAAATTATACTGTGAATTAATTTTTCTTAATCTAATTGTCCTTGATATAGAGGGCATGCTATTCTTTCACTATTCATTTGTTGATGTCTTCATTAAATGAAGAAATAATTTCCAAGCATCTATTTGTGTCAGATAGTGGGGTTTTATAAGGTTGAGGCTCACCATGGGATTTCAGTAATGAAGTTACAAATAACGATTTAACTAAATATCAGACATTATATGGAGAACTTAAGATATAAATAAGAAGTAGAATATTAGGTAATTGAATTTGTCATTTCAATAATTTCAGGCTAATACTCCCTTTTACAAATGGGAAACAGAAGAAGAAGAAAGAAGGTACCTCATTTGCTTAAGGCTATGTAACTCATATTTTGAAAATTCAACTCAAAACCATTTGGCTCCAGAATCCTTGTTCTAAAGACTAGAGTCTACTTTCTTGAATATGAATAAATACAGTTTCTACTGCCAAAGACTTCATAGTATAACAGGAAAAATGAGAATATAAAATATTTAATACTATGGTATAAGTTGGTCTAAGTACTATAATAAAAATTCTTGTGAAATTTTACAGAAACTCAGATTAATAAGTAATTTTGCAAATGTGTAAAATAGGTAGTAAAGCATGGAAAGCTAAAGTGTGCTGAAGATCTAACTAGATTTAAAAGATAATTTAACAAGGAAATCCAGACTGTTCTAGAAAATAAGAAAAAAAAACACATCAGGATGAACTATTAGATGAGTTTGTGAGGTCACTTACAATTCTCTGTAAATTGTTTTTATCTATCTCTGTCTCCATGAAACAGCTATCTTATTACTCTGAGGTGTGACTATCTATTCTTGGAGCACTTAACTTTACAAACACTCAAAGACTGGAAGGGGGAGTATTAACATTCATTAAATGAATCCTTTATTCACTGTTAACGTGTCTCTTGTTTCTCTCCTTCTAAATGCAAGTGGTACCTTTCAATTCCACATACAGTAAAAGATAATTGGGTACTTGGAAATAACATAACCAAAGATGAGATCCATGAACATCCCATTGTCAGTCTGTCGCATTAATAAAAGTGCAATCATCTTGCTTTATTTTAAATATGCTGTGTGAGAAAAAAAAAAGAAAAAGAAAAAGAAATCCAGCATCCCTAGTATGCACCATTGTTATTTTTATTGCCAGGTTATTCTCTAATGCAAAAATCACAGATGTTGACCAAAATTAAAGTAATAGCTCACTCTCACGAAACTAGTGCTTTACAGATTGCTTAGATAATGTGATAACTATGAGCATGGCCATATGCTTTATGTCCTGCCATTAGAAATGTTACTATATTTATTTGATTTAAAATTCTACATTGCATAATCAACCACTCAAAAAGTTTCTGTTAAAATATTTTTACATTAGGTACTTTATGTTTCCGACTTTGGGTGTTATCCTACACAGTTTCAGTGAATTTTTAGGACAGCTAGAGTTACTGGAAGTTTCTTTGTACACATCTATTTCTGCCAGCCATGCCACCAAAACATGCAGTTTAGTAGAGATATGAAGCAATGAAGTGTCTCAACTTTTAATTTCTGTAATTAATGAAAATTAAGAGAAATCAGTGTCATGCGCTAGCTCCACCCTGTTTTATCTAGTTGTGGGCAGACAAATGCTTCACACAGTTCACACATAAATTCTACAATTTTGTATTGAGTTTCCACTTTATGTCAGTGACCCTCTGGGTATTGGAAACACAGGTTGAAAAATGATATGGAAATATTAGTTCATAGAAATAGACAATTATGTCTAAAGTCAAACAATAATACCATGTAGTTATGAGTTCTGCATAGACAGTAAAAGAGTGATGATAGAAAGTGCTAGCTGTTTTTTTGTTGTTTGTTTGTTTTGTTTGTTTTGTTTTGTTTTGTTTTGTTTTGTTTGTTTTAGAAGGGTAAATGTAGGGATGCCTGTGTGGCTCAGTGGTTGAGTGTCTGCCTTCAGCCCAGGGCGTGGTCCTGGGGACCCAGGATTGAGGCCCACATTGGGCTCCCTGCGTGGAGCCTGCTTCTCCCTCTGCCTGTCTCTGCCTCTCTCTGCGTGTCTCTCATGAATAAACAAATAAAATAAAATCTTTAAAAAAAGAAGGATAAATGCATTGCACTTGTGCTTGTGTGTGCACGTGACTGAATTGTCTCCCAGAGAAGATAACACACGAACTAATATGTTTCCCATGGGCAGAATCTAAAGTACATTTATATACCATCTTTCTCCAGTCAGAATACATTCTAAATTTGTACCATGACAAAGGAGAGCCAACAAGACCAGACGGAGTAAATTTCTGTGAACTCTTATAGTGCCATTTTGTTCTTTGTGGTCAGCCACATCGGTCTCTTTTCTGATGTTTTGGAGGCAGAGCCATTACATATGGATTAAATATGGAAGCAGAGCAATTGCATATGTTTGTAAGTGAAAGATAAAGAGAAGTGTTGACTTCCTAAGGTTTGGACTTGAGTAACTGGGAGACTATTGGAGCCATTATGAAGGAACTATGCATCCCTCCTTCCTCCTCTCCTTTCTTCCTTCTCCTCCTTCCTCTTCTACTTCTTCCTTCCCTTCACTTCATTTCTCTCTCCCTCCTCTCTTTCCTTCCTTCCTTCCTTCCTTCCCCTTCTTTTCTTTTTTTTTCTTTCTGGAAGGAAAGATTTCAATAAAATAATCTTAAAATAATTTAAAATATTCTAGTTGTCTTGATCCCCATCACCCACTCAACCTCACCTCTGTGTGCTTCAATTCAGTAATATTCACTTTAAACAAAATTGGCTTTTCTGTTATTTATATACATATGTCTCAATAATATACTGTGTTCTTATAATAAATGTAGATATGTTAAATTTAAGAGACTAAATAGAGGATTAGAGGCTAGAGAAGATATTTGTGACTCACATAGCTAACAATTATGAAAAAATCAAATTTAAATTTAATTCCATAAAAGTTTGGCCAGAGAAATGAATAAGCATTTCACAAAAGAGGTTATGCATGTGGCCAAATAAGCCTATGAAAAGATGTTAAATTTCATTAATAATTAGGGAAATCCCAATGAGAACCACAAGAAGAAACTAATATAAACTCACAGAATGTCTAAAATTTGAAGACTGACAGTCATAAGTATTGAAGGGGAGGTGAAGTAAGGGAATCCTTTGGAATAGCCTCAGTGCACTAGTAGGATTTTTACATTAATGTCTTTACCTTGGGAAAATTGTTCAGCTTATCTACTAAATTTGTAAATTATTACTTTCTGTGACTCAGCAATTCCTTTCTAGGCATGTACCCAACTTGAACGCACATGCAAGTGAATTAGAAGACATTTATAAGAATGTTCATAATATTTTTCATAGTAGCCTAAAACTGAAATCCACCTATGCTTTTCCATAATTTTTTACATAAATTATAATTTATTAACATAGTGGAGCACTGCATACTAATATAGATTAATAAGCTCTAGATGCCCACATCAACATGGATGAAGTTCACAAACAGAGTATTAAAAAAAATAGTTCAATAACAAAAACCCACATTGTAAAATACAGGGGCCTGACACTTTATTCTATTTGAAAATGAGTTTGGCTTGATTCTGCATTTTAATTGAGGTTGATCACCTAACCATAACTATAGTTGCACCAAATTAATATTTGACCTGAACAACCTATTTTGAACTGAGGGTTAATTGTTTCATTGACCCATTAAATAGAATGTTCACCTCAAACATTCAATTCCAAAAAGGACGTATTAAATGGGTGACCAGTATGAAAAGGTTCAAATGGTGAGAGGAGGTCCAGATTTCTATTATACCTCTTCTTACTTGTATTGGTTTACTAGGATTACCAAAACGAAATACCAGTCTGGATGCCTTAAATAACAGAAATCTGTTTTCTTACAGTTCTGGAAGCTAGAAGCCCAAGATCAATGTATCAGCAGATTTGTTTTCTTCTGGAATCTCTTTCTTTGGCTTCTGAGTGACAGTCTTTTCACTGTGAACTCAAATGATCTTTCCTGTGTGTGTGCATCCCGATATATTTTTGTGTTTCTAAATTTTCTCTTCTTACAAGGACACCAATCAGATTGGATTAGTATCTACCCTAATAGTGTTGTTTGAACGTAGCCACTTATCTAAAAGTTCTACTTAAATGTACTGTCAGATTCTGAGGCACTGGGGGTTAGGGTTTTGACATATGAATTTTATGGGGAAACTAGAGCATGACTATTTTGTCATCACAACCTAAACCCATACCATTGAAAGGTACCTATGAATATCAAAAGAAATAAGAGCATAGTCTAATTTTCTGACTAATCATGGAATGCGGCTTATGGATATGTAGTAGTTCATGGACAAAGGCAAATATTTTGGCTTCCTATTTACAGACCTGAAAAAAAATTTTTGAAAATTTAGTAACAGAGTGTGAAGATGCTATTTCTTTTACTAATGCCCATCAGAATAGATATACTTGTAGAAGAGGATCTAAGTAAAAATGCAAATGTTAAGATCCATCTTTGTCAATGTCACTCAGCCCCTTTCTCTGTTCAGCGAACCTCCTGTGTACCTAGAAGTCATGATGGCAAGGATCAAGGCCAACTCAGGGTACAGCAGTATGACATGCCACCCACCAACTCTTGATTATCACCATAGTTCAGTGCCCACCATTGCAGAGACTAACCCCAGATGTGGCACTACTTCATGGACATAGTCAAGTGAATAGCAATCAGATAGATCTCCAGTAGCAGGAGAATAACCCTAGACACCTTTGATCATGGAGGGTTGGTGCTTTCTCATCATAAGAATAGAGACACATATCAGGAAACATTCTGGCTAACTGTCTCAGTGGCATTCTCTGGCTGAAGCATCTCTGCCAGCACTAACATCCGTGGACATGCAGAATATTTTATCCATCCCACTTTTATTCCAGACAAGATATCTTCCATCTAGACAATCCACCTTGTGATTATGGATTCCTGTCTGAAGAAATAATTTCTCCTGAAATCAGCTCATTTGATAAGACAGTGAAATGACTCGCTGAAAAGTCAGCTACCACACCAACTGGAAAATAGGACCCTAAAAACGTGAAGTTATCTCAGAGGAACATTTCATATGTGTCTTAAACCAGAAGCCAGTGTTTGGTGCCATGTTTGTCATAGCAAGAAAACAAAGGATAAAACTAACAGGTTTCTCATCACAATTATCATAGCCCCTCAGGTATTTTTTTTTTCTTCCTGCACCATGACTTTAAACTCATTTGGTTTGAAAGCATCAGTGACCTAAAAGAAGGCTTCTAATAGGGAATATGGACATTCTTTCACTGATTCTGAAATCAAGACTGTCCTGGGGCTATTGGTTTTCTACCGAATAAGCATTTATGGGTAACACTGGCTACGAAATCCTAATTACCATAGGTAAAGTGAATTTGCTGTTAGACTTTGCAGGAATGGAAGGTTGTATCAGAAATCTAAAGGATTCACTGAAATGACTTCTAGTATTTCTTCCCCAGTGATCTTGGTCAATGCATAACTAAGGCAATAAAAGTCAGATCATCAGAGACTCAGCACCTATACGATTAAAGATTTGAATTATTCCACCAGATAAAGAGCCCCCATTAGCCCTACTGGTAGGAGATAAATGGAATATGGAAAGGTCAGTAGAAAGAGACAGCAGTGATTACCAACTTAGGCTCAGGAAGTGGAAATGAGAAAGTAGAAGCTGCCTGTGTTGTTAATTACAATGTCCCTTACCTCTTTGCTGTTTCATGTGAAGAGCATGGTGGTACCTAACATTTTAAGTTTCAGGTGGACATTGTGGTTGAACTGTCATTGTATCAGGATAATTTGATAGCTGATAAGCTTTTTTTGTGTTCTCTGCTACACAGTTTTTCAACCAAGAAAAGGACAATCGTGGATGTTGTGGTGCAAAAGGGATGTAATGTGCAGGGTATTTTCCATTCATCCAACTTCGCTTTTGTTCCTGAAGACTGACAGACCTTAACTAAATCAAAAGGCTCTCTTGCTCTCTGTTCTCTGGTGACTGACGACCAAAGATGGGTACCAGTAGGACAGTAAAGGGAAAAAGCTGAGTGAGGTTGGGATATTTATTGTCTCAGCTCCATCTGTGAGGGCTTATTGCATCCTGATGGTATCCTCTTATCAAAAGTCACCGCTTACATAAGATAGATCTCTCTAAGCAGCCCTTTCTTTGTGTTCAGGTGACACCTCTTCCCCTCCTTTCTCTTGCTGCTTCTGATCCCTGGTGGGTATAGCTCCCCACTGTTAGTAGTTGTAAGAGACTACCCTGTTCACACAATCATAATTAGGCCACATGTTAAACTCGCCTAAAGCTAACATAATTTATTGATTCATGTGACTGATTCAGATTTTAAGAATAAAATATATTATTAATAAAGATTTTATAAATATAATTAGTTACACATTAATATGCTCACATAAGGTCCACTAACATCTCAAATCACCTTGAAAAATTTTTGGAGTTTTCTTACATTGGCATAAATACTTTCACTTGACACCTAAAACTATTACATACTGGTAGGCAGAGTTGGCTACCAAAAGACTATTAATGTACTAGAGAATCAGGCAAAGAAAAAAGTGCCAAGTAGGAGAAATTTAGTAACTAATGGCACGTTGCCAAGCAAGAAGCAGATGTTTAACTATAACTGTCAACAAAACATGAATAGAAAAAGAAATAGCATCGAATTATGGAAGTTTTAGTTTAGAAAGTACAAAATCTGAACCCTAAATAAACACCAAGATGGGAAAACAAAGGTGTCGTGAAATCAGTCACTTTTCCTGTGATGTTTCTAAAGGATAGATGGTTCCTTTTTTTAATTCAAAGACTAGTATAATAAGAACAAATTCAAAATCAATGAATTTGATGGTTCACAAGATTTTTTGGAAAGTTTAGAATAAAAACTTCTGGCAAGAAGTGAGAGCAAAGTTCAGTGATGTAGCTAGACTATATTAACATTTGGAACAAATATGGATACAGAATCCAGGAAGCGGTGTACCAGTTTGCAGAGCTCAACGAAAACCACTGGTCTAGAAAGACTTGTTTTATGAAAACAGTCTTTCACCAGAGAATTAATATCTTTCACCAGTGAGTTTATTCAATAAAATGAAAAAAAAAAGTATTCCCTTATATGAAAAGTGTCAGTTCAGAGATCCTTCTATGCTCAATTTACAGATCATTTCATGGGCGAATGTGTAAATCTCTTTTCCCTTTGGCCACATAGCATGCTTTCATTATGCTTTCATGGATATTGAATAGTAACTACAAAATGGTTATTCCTCAGAAGGATAAACTTTATATTTAGTAACATAACCATGCCAAATTTGCAACAGCAGTTTTTAAGTTATTTATTATATTGATATGTAATGACCCTTGATTTGTTGGAAATTTTCTTCCTTTTTTGAGCATCTCAAAAGACAAACAAACAAAAAAACTAAAAATAACATTGAAGTGAATGTTGGTGTGGAGATTTGTATCCAAAGGCAAAACTAGTGTTTTATGTGATAACTTTTGAGAATAAAAGTCAAAGAATCAGTATACTTTAATGATTATTACACAATACACACTCACAGGCATGATCGTGCACTGTTGTTTCCAGTAATAACCAGTGTTATACCTACAGCCTACTCCCTAACAGATGGCGGAACAGATAATGCTATCCTCCTATGGTTACACATCTGATTCTTTAAAGAATAATAGTGAATTTTTAAGAGAAAAACAAACTGGCAAGCCTCTCTTCATGCATAAACATTTATTTGAGTTTAAATCATCCAGTTAAAATGGTAGTGCTATTTTTTTTGTAAAACACTGTTAGCAGTTTTAATGTTTATGCAGGTGTGTACTTGAAGTCTTAAGGGGATTTTTTTCCATTCTGTTTAAAATGTAGTTAAGAGTAAGAAGTGAAAAATACCTGGTATTATTTCAATCAACTTGCCAAGTTTTATAACTAGACTGTTTATACGGGCATAGAGTGTTTTAAAAAAACAATAGAGACGACCCGGTCTATCACATTTATTCTATAAATGTGAAAACCAACAGTCAAAGAGCTAAAGTGGCATGTGAAGGCCGCAAGGCTAATGAATGACAGGACGTCACTAAAGTGCAACATCCTGTGTTCCATAATGGCTCTACCTATTTTACATTCCCACCAAAAATGTATGAAATATAAAAAGTGTATCTCATTTCCCCACATACTCATTAACGATTATTGTTTTGTTTTTTTGATAATAGCTATTAGAACAGACATGAAGTAATACCTCATGGTGGTTTTGATTTGCATTTCCTTGATGATTGTGAAAAAAATTCAAAATAGAGCCACTGTATGGTCCAGCAATCCCTCTTCTGGGTATATATACCAAAAATTGATTATCAGCACTCCTGTGTTTACTGCAGCAGGATTCGCTATAGCCATGATATGGAAATAACTTAAATGTCTGTCAACAGATAAATGGATAAAGAAAATATGATGACAACTTTTTTTTATTTTTTTTAAGAAAATGGGGCAGCCCCAGTGACTCAGCAGTTTAGTCCTGCCTTCAGCCCAGGGTATGATCCTGGAGACCTGGGATCGAGTCCCGCGTCAGGCTCCCTGCATGGAACCTGCTTCTCCCTCTGTCTGTGTCTCTGTCCTCTCTGTGTATCTCTCATGAATAAATAAATAAAATCTTTAAAAAAAAAAGAAATAAAAAAGAAAATGTGGTAAATATATACAATGCATATTATTCAGCCTTACTAAAGAAGGAAATTCTGGGGATGCCTGGTTTGTTCAGTTGGTTGAGTGTCCAACTCAGGATTTCAGCTCAGGTCTCAGTCTCAGGGCTGTGAGTTCAAGACCCATGCTGAGCTGGGTTTGGGGGTTACTTAAAAAAGAGAGAGAGAGAAGAAGAAGAGGAAAAGAAGAAGAAGAAAGAAAAAAGAAGAAGAAGGAGGAGGAGGAGGAGGAAGGAAGAGGGCAAAAATTCTGGAATTTACAACCACATGCATGATGAACCTGAAAGACAGTGTATTAAATGAAATAAGCCAGACACATAAAGCCAAATATTGCTTGATCTGGGATATGTATCTAAAATAGTCAAACTCAGAAGCAGAGAGTTGAGGGTCATTTTCAAGAAATGGGGAAAGAATGATGGAGTGATGTTGGTCAATGGATAGGGTGATTTTAGTTAACCCTATTGTATTGTGTACTTGAAATACCCTAAGGTCAATCTTAAGTGTTTCTACCACATACAGATAGAAGAGAAAATGATAACTATTTGAGGTGATTGGATATATTAACTGTTGTGATTGTGGTGATCATTTCACAATGTGTATGTATATCAAAATATCAAATTGTATACCTTAAATATAATTTTCATTTGACAATTATACCCCCAATTAGGTTTAAAAAGGTACATTTTTTTGAATCAGAGTTAACAATTTTTCCATACTATCCCATTGCTAATAATTTATGTGAAAATTTACAAAATTGATATGTCTTTAAAATACATGTATCTTCCATAGTACACATTCTGCTTTAGGAACTAAATACCTAAAACATTTTTAATTTATACAAACATGAAAGTGATTTCCAAAAACATGATTAGGAGAAAGATTCCATTAATTTCACTGTTATTCTGAGAAACACGTTAACAAACACAGAATATCTATAGGGTGCATATCACTGAATACGTGATAAATGGTAAAAAAAAATGTTGTCTCTTACAAACACAGCTTAAATTTGATTATTAGTATATAAATAAAATATTTGGAAAAAATGATCATCTTCAGCTGCGCCTGTTGCTATTATGCAGTCCTATAAGCAGAAAGAAATCTATCGGCCTAACAGGGTGAAGAAATCACTAGACAAGTGTGAAGCATGTGTCTATAAGGAGCATGTAGCTGAGAGATCCACTGATTAGAAAACATCTACTTTCCTGACCCTCTCCCCACATACACTATCACATGTCACATTTCACTGCAAGTGGGTGAAGTCATAAAAACATGCCTCCTCTACTACTCAAATCATACCAGTTTGTGTTTGTCATAAGGCTTGCCACAATCAGATCTTTCAGAAGGCCAGTGTAGACACAACACCATATTGTACCTATGTCTGTTCTCCTCACTATCATTTGATCCCTTCTAATGTCCTTTACTGAGATCCAATCACATTTACTTCTGGTATATTCAGAGGTTTAGAGAGGGTCCACCACACAGCATAGCAGATATTTCTTATACCAAATGTACAATGAGACTACGTGGGTCAATTTCCCTGTCTGAACAACAGCCTTTTGTAAGTCTCATGAAAATCTCCTTTTGGATTCTGTCTCCTTTCAGGTCACTTGATGTAAGAGTAACATGTATGGACCAATTGAAAAGTGTGTGCCTCTCTAGATGTAAACAAATCCTCTAATTATTGTGCTTCCTTCTTGTCTGTGAGATCCTTCAAACAGTGTTTTGTTTTCCAATGTTTGGGAAAATCATACAGTAATTTCCTAAAATTTCACACTGATCACTGGCCTCTGAATTTAGCTGGTTGCAGAATGTGTCCGCCAACTTCTACGTGTTGTGTCAAAAACACTTCTTGGCAAGCCACCAATTGAAAGTGAGCTACATACCTTGGTCGAGACCAGCACAAAATAAAAATTCAGGTCCTCAACAAAGAGCAGAGGGATTCTGTTCCACAGTGTTATTGACTGAATTCCGCCAGTAGTCTCAAGAGCTTGGAATCAAATCCTTCCCAAGTTGAGGATTCAGATGAGCTTCTGTTCCTACCTGTTGTCTTGATTGCAGCTTTGTGAGAAATGCTAAAGTAGAGGACCCAGTTATGCCATTGCCAGATTCCTGACCTACAGAAAGTGTGACATAATAAACATACTTGTATTTCAAGCACTAAGTTTATGGCAATTTGCTGTGTAAGAATACAGAACTGACATTTGATAAATGTTGAGTATCACATCTGATTACCAATCAGTTAGTATTTATCAAGTGAATCCTTGATAATGGTATATCTCTTATGAAGTGATTAAACTTCTAATCATTTCTTCTGAGAATTCATAATAGCATAGACCCTTCAGGCATCTTCTGCTATTTTTCTGTATATATCCTAATTATTTTACACCGTAGTCCTTAGTTTCAGTCGATAATTCTTTATTCTTACACTGAGCCTGGACAGCTGTAAATTTCATTAATAAATGTCTCATGGGATAACACTATGATTATGATATTTTCCAAGTTGCACAGAAGCATTGGGATAGCAATGTAAGCTACCTCTTATTTCCAATACTAATCTTAAAGTAATACGATTAGGGTCTCCCTCTTCTCTGATTATTGGATTCTCTTTTGCCAATGCTTTCTGTAGCCGCTGGGAATAGTATCCTTTGTAATTTCCCTGTCACTTTGGCTTTCTTTTTCTACTAATCTAGTCATTTACAAAAGGATCATATGAATAATCTAAATTCCATTGATATTGTCTGTCACCTGCCACTGACTTTCATTAGCTCAAACTTGGATCAATTGGCAACCATCCCAGCATACAGAATATTGAAAGTACTTCCCTCCTTATCATATTTTACATCCAATAAACCTCTTCCCCCCCCATACTAATGGGGGGTGTCTCTGCATCAATTTCACTATTGTTATTAATCTGCATTCTACATAGTCAGGAACTCAGTATCTGTTGGTTTTATGTTTAGAATTCACAAAGTATCCAAGAAAACACTTGACTTGAATTTTAAACAGCAAATAACAAGAGTTTGTATAATATTTCAAGTGCAACTTGCAGTCTTCTCAACAGCATGGTGCACATTTGATAGTACGGATGAGGTAAAGAAGATGGGAACAATTTTGGGTTATAAAAGCTATACCTTCAATTCACTACCTTTTTTCTTTTCTTTTTTCTTTTCTTTTCTTTTCTTTTCTTTTCTTTTCTTTTCTTTCCTTTTCTTTTTTTCTTTTCTTTTCTTTCTTTTCTTTTCTTTCTTTTTTCTTTTTTTACTGTGCTCATTATATAGCCCCTGTGAAAAAGTACATATGAAGATGCACTGTTCTTTGCACAGCTTTTATCATCAAAGAGTAGAGAATAATCAATCTCCAAAACCAAGTACAATCTTAATGTTCCATCTTTGTGTTAATTTATATATTTGGAGAGCAGTCTTGCAAGAAGAGAGATCAATGTCAAAAATATCAAGTCTACTTGTTCTAAAAATGGAAAAGAGGGGTGTTGCCTGGGTGGCTCAGTCAGCTAAGCTGCCGATTCTTGATTTCAGGTCAAGTCATGGCCTTAGGGTCCTGGGATGGAGCCCCAAGGCTGACTCTGTGCTCAGCAAGGAGTCTGTTTGAGGATTCTCTCTCCCTCTCTATCTCTCCCCCTGCTCTCTCTCTCTGTCTTTCTTTCTCAAATAAATTAAAAAAAAACACTTTTATAAAATGGAAAAGGGAATAAAACAACGAAATAAAATTTAGTGGAATGGTGACTATGAAATATTAAAAAACTAAATAAAGTCCATCATCCACATTTTTTAAATGAAAAATGTCTCTAGTAGGAACTAATAGAAATGCTATGTCCAAAAGACCAATGTATATTTATTGTCTATCATTAGCCTATCATGTTAACAAATAGAACAAACAATAAAATATTTTTTTTGTTTTATCACATATTCTAAGCTAATGGCTTTTCTAAATAAGACTCCATCTTTAGAAGTGAAACAGGATAAAGCTAACATACCAGTGACATTATCTGTAGATTCAGTTGTTTAGTCACCATCCTAAGAGTAGAGCTCTGGGTGAAGGGATAACATAATTATTTTCCCTTAATGTGTTGTGATAGTTCTCCATGTTAGCTCATGTTAGCTGGTGTAGTTGATACTAGTTGATACCTACAAACAGCACTAAACAGGAGGAACTTCTCTTTATTTGTTTGTTTTGGTTTAAACAACCAACCTCTTTTTCTCGCAGTTCTGCAGGCTGGAAAGTCCAGTATCAAGGTGCTGGCTAAGTGAACTCTTGGTGAGAACTTTCTCTCTGCCTTGCAGAAGGCTGTCATCTTGCTAGATCCCTCCCATGGTTGAGAGAGATCTCTGTGTTGCCCCTTCTTATAAGGACATTAATATCATTATCAGGGCCTACCCTCATGATTGCATATAATCCTACTTGCCTCCCAAAAGCCTCATTCCCAAATACCATAATAATGGGGATTATTACGGCTTCAACATATAAATTTGTGGGGAGACACTTCAGTTCGTAGCAGTATTTTTAAAACTCCAAGATTACTATAGTACTGAGCTGCAAGAGAGTCTGAGAAATATAGTGCTAGTGCTTTCACCTGGGATTTTTCAAGCTCTGGGATAAGGGAGGTACATTAAAAGGAGATTAAGGGATGCTGGACATCATTTAAAGGCAGCATGAAAGACTACATGGAAGCTGATCCCCCATCCATAGACACCATCTACCACCAAAAAGAATCCCTATTGGTACCATCTTACGATTCATGCAGACTTTCATTCAGCATCTATTAACAACCAGAAAAAAAAAAAAGAGATTATACTCAACATATAGCCTATGGCTGTTTATCTGTTTGGTATATTGCTGAGTCTTTTCTCATGTCCATAAACATTCATGTCTCAATTTTAACAACTCCCTCATATTTCACAGTCTGGATAAACCATACTTTATTTAGCCAAATGCCTACTGTCAGGATTTTTAAGAATATGTAGATTGTTCCCAGATTTCCCGTATTAGAAACAAAATTATGAAGAAGATTTCAGAAGTGAGATCTAATGATAAATGCCTGAAAGCAAAATTTCTCAAAAAGTATGCACAGTTTTAGACTTCATATATGCATGACTAAATTGTCCTCAAGAAAAATTATGTCAAATTATACCTATGAGCAGCATTAGAAAGTGCTTACTTCCCCATCTTCAAAAACTCTGTGTATGATCATTAATATTTTTTCCCATTTGATAGGGAAAAAATCTTGGGACCCTGCTCCTATTTTTTTCTTAATTGAAATATAATTGACACATAACATTATTTAAGTGTGCAACATGTTGATTTGATACATTTATGTACATTGCAGTATGATTACCATCATAGTGTTAGCTAACACTTTTGTTAGTGGCCTAATTATAGCTTCTCTTTTGTGGTGAAAACATTTAGGATCCAGGAGCACGTGGGTGGCTCAGTTGCTTAAGTTCCAGACTCTTGGTTTGGCTCAGGTCATGATCTCACAGGTGGCAAAATGGAACTCTACATTAGGTTCTGCGCTTGGGAGGAGTCTGCTTGAAGTTTCTCTCCATTTGCCCCTCCCTCTGTTTGCACACATGTGCATGTGCTATCTCTCTTTCTAAAATAAATAAGTAGATCTTCAGAAAAAAAAGATAACATTTAATATCTAGTCTTGTAGTAACTTTGAAGTATGTAATACAGTATTGTTGACTATAACCACAGTGCTATGCATTCAATCTCCAGAACTTATCTTTTAACTATAAGTTTGTACCCTTTGACCAACATCAGTTTTTGGAGCCCCTGTGTTTGAAAGGTGAGTCAGACCTGGGAAGGATCATAGCTGGAAGGTAATGTGAAGCTGATAATCAGCCCATCCTTAGACCTAGACATCTAACTAAAGCAATAAATAATTCTAAAACCTCAATGGGGATTACCTACACATGAAAGGAAACTAGAGAGAATATTTACATATACATGAGTCTTCATTTTTTTAAAATAATATTGCTATTAAAACATCATGAGGGATGCCTAGGTGGCTCAGAGGTTGAGCATCTACCTTTGGCTCAGGGCGTAATCCCAGATCTTGGGATCGAGTCCCACCTCGGACTCCCTGCATGGAGCATGCTTCTCCTTCTGCCTGTGTCTCTGTCTCTCTCTGTGTGTCTCTCATGAATAAATAAATACAATATTAAAAAAAATTAAAAAAAAAACATCATGAGATACCACATGCTACACACTTAACATGGTGTAGCTAATTTGCATATATTAAATTAGTCATCCCACAACTTCATGAGGCAGGTGGATTAGCATCCCCATTTTCTTGATTTGGGAAATAAGGTATGGGGGGATAATTAACATGAATAAATTCACTTACCTAAAATCTGAGCAATCTAATTCCTTAGTTTATACCTTTAACCATGGAATCATAATGTTGCCTTCTCCAAAAATTTAGTAGGTAAGAAGCCACCTGCCCTCATTCTAGGGTTCCCCAATGCCTCCAGGATCCAGTGTTTGGGGAAGAGATGCCACTAGCCCTAGTGAGGGAATCTCACAGCCAAGTACCCAGAAAGGACTGTAAGGGCCCAGGTTTGGAGGCATGGCTCAGTGGTCACTGACTGAGAATTAGTATTGGGGATACGGAAGTATTTCTATAACAGGTAAAGTGCCCACAAAAAAACCTGATTTTTTCTGATTAGTTTCATGCTATATTAAGTGTACACACTTCCCCACAAATGTGTGTGTGTGTATATATATATATATATATATATATATATATATATATATAAACACACAGTAATTTTATGAAAAACTGGAAAACTGGTGGGAACATTAATTTACCTGATTAAGAAACATTATTTTTTTAAAAAGCACTGGAAAAACAACTCCAAGTTACTTGACAAAGTGGAGAAGTAGTTAGGAGTGAGATAAGGCTGATGAATAATGTCATTGGACATTAACAAGCTTCTTTATCTGTGTGACTCCAGAAATCTATTTCTATAATGGTGTGATATCATTAGAGGAACATTTTGTATGTGGTTTATATTACTTAAATTTTTACAATTTTTCCTCTTTTCACGTTCTAAGAGTTGCATTTTAAATTTTTGGAATCTGAGTGTTTATGAAAAAAGATATGCAACATTAAGCCTAATTTTTCATATAATCTTACAAAAATATTTTCATAGTTACATACATTTATTACAAATACCACACAGAGGCCAATTAATACTAAGGCTGTTGAAATGTAAATTGGTTGTATGTTTAATAACGAAATCAGAGTGAAACCAATGTTTTGTGTGCTCTTTTTTTCTCATAGGTTGCCATTTTAACTGTGACTCTTATCAGATTTTGATTTATCTCTTTATCCATTCTTGTAGCTAATGGGGAACAAATTACTTATTACTCATGAAAGACACTAACTACCTAGTGTTGCAGAAAAAGAGAATATTACAATTTACATTTAAATGAGATTTGAAATGTTAATGAACAGATCCAGTATTCTAATTATCTCTACAAATACTTTAAATTAAGGTGAACTTTTGTAGATGGATCATTCCTTCAGTCTTAGTCTAGAGTGCCCTACAGGGTTGCTTGATAGCATATAAAGTGTATAGCATACATATTAGATACACGTATCATTATAATGAAAATTATATAGTCAATTAGGTGAGATTATTATTAACAAATACATAAGTTTACTGTAGTGAATGATTGTTACCACATAAAATATTTTAAATTGCAAAATTAAGACAGTATTGATTTGTGGGCTTTATTTATTTTTCTCTGGTTAAAAAAATAGAGACATAATTGATTAGGAACATAGTTTTAATATAAATTGTCCATACAACATAGATATTTCCTTCTTACTATAATATAATACTTTCTATAATGTATCAATCCGTTTGTAAGAACGCAATGGAAAATAAGATCCTATACAATTTTTCAGTAGTTCACTATGCTTTAAGCTACCAAAGAACAGGAATTTAACATAAAGCCTTCCATCTGACTAAATGTAGTGACTCACAGGGAAAAACAGAATACAAACACCTCATCTTTTTCTTTTCTTTTCTTTCATATCCTTGTTTAAATATTTGCACTCTCCTAGGAGAGGGCGTTGTGCTTCTCCCCCAAATTTATGCAATATTCTTGATAAATGTATTTGATGAAGCATCCCAAATGTGACAGCATCTCCAGGATACAAGAACTCAAGTAGTAACTGAACAAGAGGGGCCTTAAGTATTGATGAGAAATTAATAAAACATTTTGAATAAAAAATAGAATAATAGGCCTGAAGGAGTCTACATTGCTCATAGGTATTGAGGGTAAGAGTGGCAGAAACAAAAGCTTAATAGTTATCATAGCTATTTTCAGCTATTTAGAGCTGAAAGTAATGGTGACAAGGCCTGCCACTTCTTATTTGGCCACGTGAATATCTTCTTCATCAGTGGAGAAAGCAGGCACATCAAACATCAGATTTATGTTTTAAATCAGAGCAAAGAAGAAACAGGAAAGCGAACCACAGTCATCAATCCTCCGTGATGTTACAAAATTTCATCTGGAGCGTGATGGTGTCCTGTATTAGTTTGCTCAGGCTGCTAAAACAAAATGCCATAGAATGGGCAGCTTAAACAATAGAAATCAACTCCTCATAGTTTTAAAGACCCAGGATGCCAGCATAGATGGGTTCTAGTAAGAACCTTCTTTCTGGCTCACAGAAGGCTGCCTTCCTGCTGCATCCCTCCATGGCAGAGAGACAGAAGGAGAGAGAGTGAGCTCTCTGGTCTCTTCCACGAAGGCCCTACATTCATGGCATCATATAACCTTAATTACCTTTCAAAGGCTACACCTCCAAATACCACCATGTTAGGGGTTAAGCTTTAACATACAAGTTTGGGAGAGACACAATTCAGTCCATAGCATTTCACCAGTTTTGTGCTCCCCAAATGCAATGGTGAGACAAGCATAGGACAGACATTCCATTCCAAAGGGAAGAAATAGGAAAGAAAAAAGTGATGATGGATTTTAAGGAAGCCCAAAACTTAGCAAGGAAAATTCTATTAGATCTTAACACAAAAGAATAATTGTCCTTGACTTATTGTTCTGCCCTCCAAGTCCACTGGAGCGGCAACTGGCCCATGGACACCAGAGAGTCAGCCCCACTCCTTGAAACTGAGGAATTAGCTTTGTGATGGGGGTAGCAGCCCTAAGGTCCTTGAATTGCCTTTGGCATCATTCTTTCCTCTTCTGGGGGAATAATGCCTATTCACAGCAGAGCAGTTCTTTGTCTTGTCATGTAGAATCCAAGAAGCCCAATAGCCTTCCTCATTCTTTTCCTGTTTGATCCACTCCTCCCTTGTTAAAAGATTTTATTTATTTATTTGGTGGAGAGAGAGCACAAGCAGGAGTAGTGGAAGGTGGTGAGAGAGGGAGAAGCAGACTCCCTGCAGAGCAGGGAGCCTGATGAGGAGCTCCATCCCAGGACTCTGGGATCATGACCTGAGCCAAAGGAAGATGCTTAACTGACTGAGCCACCCAGGCACCCTGATCTGCCCTTTTAGTTAAAAAGGCAGTGTCTTTGCTGCCATAATCCTATCTCTATTCCTAGCCTCTGATAAAATAGCTGGTTAAATTCATGAATCACACCCATAATCTCTACTAAAGGGTTACTGAGCCATACATTTAGCAGCTCTTCAGATTAAACTTTCTCACTTTATGCAATATAAATAGGCTGATTCCTTTTGGCTTAACAATTCCATCTTCAATTTTTTCTCTCTTTTGTCACATATTACTGTAAGTAATCAGAACATACCAAGGTGCTCCTTTAACGTTTTGCTTAGAAATGTTAAATCAGCTCAGGTCGTGATCCCGAGGTCCTAGGATCAAGTCCCATGTTGGGATCTCTGCAGGGAGACTGCTTCTCCCTCTGTCTGTGTCTCTGCCTCTCTCTATGTCTTTCATGAAAAAATGAATAAAATCTTAAAAAAAAAAGAAATGTCCTCAAATTATCCAATTTCATCTCTTCCAAGTTGTATCTTACATAAAATCTAGAACATAATTCAGCCAAGTTCTTGGCCACGTTGTAACAAGAATTGCCTTTGCTCCCATTTCCAATAGCATCTTCCTCATTTCTGTCTGAATGGCCTTTGCTGTCGCTGTTTCTACCAACATTCTGTTTATGATGATTTATGTATTCTCTAAGAAGAGAGTAGATTTATGTACATCTCTTTGTATTTTTTTTCTTAAATCTCATCAGAATCCACTTTAATGGTCCCTTCATGGAAATCTCACCTTTTTCTGACATGTACCTCAAAACACTTCCAGCCTGTAGAAAGCAGGATGGAGTCTCTTGTGTCTAACAATACCCCACATCAAACAATGACACAAGCAGTTAAAGCACTGCAGCTCCAAGGCATGGCCAAGACCAACATCAGCTGACACTTCAGAACTGATGGCCAGCAGAACCAGAGGAGGTCTTCAAGGGCCTGAAACAGATTAAATCCCTTTAAAAAAGGGAAGATTTTGGCAGAAAACTGTCAGACTCTTCAGATGTGACCCCTCTATGTTTGACCACTTCAAAAAGGCAGCTGCCATGGAAGGTTCTGTCCAATTGATCTCCTAACAGAACTGAATTCCTTCACTGCTTGAATATCTGAAGCAGCCAGTGGCAAGAGCTGACCTGATCTGGACGGAGGCCTTATCTCAATTACGTGCCCATAGACTGAGTTTGTGTTTGGTTGGTTTACTTCCTACTCCCTTCTGTTATTTTGTTTGCTGTGTGACTTGTCTTAGGTCCTGCTCTGTGTGCTGTGACAGAAGACACGTTTAATTACATGTTAAAATGTCATTGAGTTTGGAATCCTAAACCTGCTTTATAATTGTGATTTAACTTTGCTTTGTGATTGAATAAAGCAGACATTGTGGAAAGACACAACTCGTATGTGGGCCTTCATAGCATGCTCATGACACAGCCTCTACCCATTACCCAGGTTCAAAGACACTTTCATTTTTTTTTTTTTTAAGATTTGTATTTATTGATATAAGAAAGATGAGAGTGAGTGGTGGGGAGGGGTACAGGGAGAGGGAGAGAGAGAATATCAAGCAGATGCCTGGCTGAGTGTAGAGCTGGACACGGGGCATAATCCCATGACCATGAGACCATGAACTGAGCTGAAACCAAGAGTTAGATGTTTTACTGACTGAGCCACCCAGGTATCCCAACACTTCAACATTTTTTTGGTATTTGTTACAACAGCACTCTACTTGCAGTACCAGTTCTTGTCTTAGCTCAGGCTGCTATAGCAAAACGCCACATACTAGTTAGCTTAAACAATAGACATTAATTTCTCCCAGAGTGCCTGGGAGCTAGTAAGATGAAGTCATGACCAACCATGAGGAAATCAGAGGCCTGTCAAGCAGAACTCCAAAGCAAAGCCACAAGAAACCTGATCAAACCAGATAGGCTTAGGATGGATGACAAAATAGGCCAAAGTTCACATTTTCTTTCATTAGATTATATTACCATACTAAAGTGTCCTCCCTAAGGATGCCTTGAGAGGAAACTCCTGGCCAAATAAGGAAGTAAAAAAGCATGTAACCCTGGGTTACAAGAAATCTCTACCTCAGGTAATGAATATCCCACCTTGTTAACACTGCCAATAAAAGAGAGAAATCCAAACCCTAGGAGGAGGAGGCAAATCTCTACCTTGTGGTCACCGGCTCTCGTATCTCCAGAACATAGTTTCACTTTAATAAACTTTCCTGCTTTTACTGTCCATCTGCTAAGTTATGCCTGTCAATGAGTTCTTTCTCATGAGGAGACCCAGAGACCCCACTGACATCTCTTGGACTGGCTGGGTCAAAGCCTCAGGGCTCAGGTTCCCCAGCATACCCAGCAACAGAAGTCTGTGAGTAGGGTGCCAACCTGGCTGGGTTCCTGATAAGGACCCTCCCTCTTTCTGGCTTATAGATGCCCCCCCCCCATATCTTTATACAGAGAAATCTCTCTGGTTTCTACTTATATGAGCACTTGTCCATGATGGGACCCTACCCTCAATTTCTCATCTAAACCTAATTACCTCCCAAAGGTCCCATCTGCAAACAGCATTATCAAATGAACATTTTGAGGGCACACAACATTAATCCATAACACCTTCTTTCCATCTTTTACCCATAATTCAAAAACCACACATTTCAACCAAACCAGCCTCAACCAAAGGAACTTCAGGTCTTTTATCTAGGTTTGGTGCTATAATTATTGTAGTATAATTGCTCTATTTATTAGGAAGCCAAGATATTTAAGACTGGTAGAAAGATCTCCTTGGGTTTGTAGTAATGAAAATATGGGGGGGGAAATGAATTGTCTCAAATCTACTTTGAGCAGGAGGCTATTGCAAAAAAAAAAAAAAAAAAAGAAAAAAAAAAAAAGAAGAGAAAAAGAAATCAAAGCAAAACCAAAAATAATGTATAATGCCAAGATTTTAGGAATGCATATACAGTATTTACCAAAAAAAAAGAAAGAAAGAAAGAAAAAAAAAACCTCCACCAAAAAATGAATTTGACTTTCTAATCATCAAACTAAAAATCATTACTTAATTTGCTATTAAATTTTATTCAATATATAAATAAAAAGGTCACATATGAATTTGCATGGAAGAAAAATGGAGAAGTTAATAATTTTATTAAAAGACCTAAAAAAGGAGCACCTGGGTGGCTCAGTCAGTTAAGTACCTGACTTTGACTTAGGTCATCATCCCAGAGTCCTGAAAGCAAGCCTTGTGTTCAGCGGGGAGTCTGCTTCTCCCTCTGCCTTTCTCCTCCTCAGTCTCTCTCTCTCTCTTTCTCTTGCTCTATTTCTCTCAAATAAGTAAATAAAATCTTTAAAAAAAAGAAAAACTCAAAAGGAACATAGACAACAAGAACTAACACTCAAATTAGCTATTTACATTTTTTAAATATAAAAGAAAACAAAATAAAGATTAAAGTGGGATTGAAGAGACATCCTAAATTTAAATTCAGTGGAAAAAAAAAGGAAATGAAAAACAAGATAAGTTTGACAACATACAACTGAAAAAAAATTGAAAAAAATTGTATAATACAAAACATATCCTAGAATCACATACTTAGTCCATTTTAAGCCCAATATTTTAACCTAATTTGTATTTTTATTCGGGCATCATTGCTCAGTTAAAAAGGAAATTCAAAATGGGCTCAGACACATGTGGAAGGCTAACTTTAAATTCATAGGTCTTATAAGTAAAAGCATAAGAAAAAATTTTAAGAATGTAGCATAAATACTTGGGCTTATTTGATCCTTTCTTATTTCTAGAAATTTAATCTGTTCAAGTCACAGAGTGACAGTGAGGATTTCTCAGTGAAAATAATTCAATTATGATCTTGGACAGAGTGGATTGCTTTTGATCATTTGACCCCAATTAGGCCAATGACAATCCATTTGCTACTCCTGTGCACTTGGGACACGGTGTTTTGTTGAGAGGTGACGCATGTTCAAGAGGGGTTAATGGATGTGAATAATCATTTGTTCCAGGGAAATTTACCAACAAACCAAGATAAGGTTTTGTCTTTTTTTTTTCTTTTTCATCAAATATCTCAAAGAACTAGAGAATGACAAATTATAAAAAGAGTATTAGAAAGAGAGGCTAAAGAGGGGTAGAAAGTTAGTCTTGTCATCACATTCTTAGTTCCATTTTCTCCTGGGTCCCAGTTATAGTATAATGTCTGGATTCTGTATGAGTCTGGAGTTATTGTAAGAAATCTCTCCTCAGATATCCCAGCAAGTCTTTGTCACAGAGTCATATGATTGAACATCAAGTCTCAACAGAGTGTAGCCATACATAACCTTCCTAAAGGCGAAGGATATAGGATAGCAGGAGAAAAAAACAGGCACAGATAGGCAATGAGAACTAAGAGTTCCAGGCACAGCTCCCCAGGATGCACTCATCCAGATTGCAACCATCAAGACATGTGCAAGGAATCTCAGTTTCAGAGGAACTTAAGCAGAAGGATCTGGCAAGTCTTTTTATGTCTCACTGGTTACAAAGCTGCTTTGTAACCTTTTAAAACAAACATCCTCACATGCTTAAATCATATAACATAACTGGCTCAGGATGTTGTCAGGGGAATTTAAAACTTTAACAACACATTATAAATAATGATCTTGCCCATCTCATTCATTTTTTTTTTTTCCTGAAAGCAACTGCCAGACTTTCAAGCATGCCTGGAGAGAAGGCACAAAGCTTACAGCTCCAGGTTATACACAATCCAACACAAAATGCCAGAAAAAATACGTTAAATATGTCATTCATTTGTTTATCATTACTTTTTTCCCAATCATTTCAGAGTATATATTAAATATATTTTGATGTCATATTTTTTTTAAACATACACATAATCAGGTTGAAAAGAATACACATTTTCTAAACCAGTCTATGTGTATACTAGAATCGAACAACTAACTACATAGATGGTATGTGGTGGGAGTTAGGTTTCTCATTATTGAAGAGAAAGATTACAGAGAAGCAAGGGGAGAAGGTTCAACTAATATTTGTGGTGATAGATTAGAGTTAGAGACAGGAGTATGAACAAACATTTAACTTAATATAGATGCAGATAGTTACATAGGGACATATGTATATGAGGGTATACAAGGGGTCCTATAGACACGTTTATTCCTTTGCCTGTCAGCTCAGTAGCCTAGACACAGGGACAGCCAGGTAGCAATAAGTACACCCAATACCGATATCATTCTCCAGTCTTAGAGGAAACTAGCACTCCTTGGAGAAATGATTCTAGAGGTGGGACAAGGAGTATATAGCATAAGCCTGGAGCATCTGATAAGGCTAGAAAGTAAGGAATTGCTTAAAAAATAAGCACATACACACAACCATGGAGTTATGTCAAAGAGACAAAGGAACCAACTGAATGAGCTTCCAAAGGCCACACTGGACCAATATGAGCAACAAGATAAAGACATATTTGATTCAAACCCAAAGACTGAAATATTCACGTGGCCACACATACATATATAAATGTGAGAAAATCAGCAATCTGTGAAGAAGGATTTCAAATAATGTATGCAAAAACTCTGTTCTCAAGGAGGTGGAGAATAACTCTGTACTCCTTAACCATGTGTTACACATAGTGATTTTCCAAAGGCATACTATGGAAAAGAGGGGGAAAAGCTTTTTTTTGAGAGAGAGAGAGAGAAAGAGAGAGAATCCCAAGCAGGCCCCAAGCCCAGCATGGGACTCAATCCCACAATCCAGAAATCATGACCTAGACAAAATCAAGAGTTTAACACTTACTGAGCCACACAGGTGCCCCAAAAGGCACTTTGTAATAGAGAAATATGGCAAATATTACCTCAGTCAGGTGATCAAGATTGACAACAGTAATAAGTCATGTTTATGGTATGTTCCCTTGATATGATCTGAAAAGAATGACACTTTATTTCTGTGATTTTTCTCAAGAGTATATAGACCATACCTAGTAATGAGAAAAAAAAAAAAAAAACCCACCAGAACATGTATCCAATTGAGGAGCATTCTATTAAATACCTGACCAGTGTCAAGCTCTGTAAAACAAAGAGCCTTTGTTGCAGTCAAGAGAAGCTTAAGGAGACTTGATGGCTAAGTGTAATATGGCAACTTGGATGAGATCATGAAACAAAATAGAACAAAACAAAAGACATTAAGGAGATACAAATAAAGTATGAATGAAGTTTAGTTAAGAATAGTGCATCAGAAATTTTTCATTAGTTGGGACAAATGTATCATACTAGTGTAAGTTGTTAACAACATAAGAAACTGGGTGTGGGTTAGATGGGATCTGTTTTACCTTTAAAACTTTTTGGTAAATTTAAAATTACTGTGAAATCAAAAGTTTATTTTAAAACACATGTAAAAACCCAAGGAGACAGATTACATGGAGATTAAGTAAATCAATCTACATCTGCTTGATGGAATATTATGCAGCCGTTAAGCATTTTAATATTTGAAACTTTCTTGCAACAGCTGCTATATTTATATAATCATAGAACACTATAGAACACTGCAACAGGATATATATCACTACCTGTAACACTATATAATATATTAAATAATGTATCTTACTTATAACCAATAGTGTGTGTATTGATGCCAATGTCTAACACCATATCTTCATATATGCTAATACAACTACCAAATGTATTTGGGAAACCAGTTTTACCATGAAGTATAAAGGTCTGTAAAAGTCTGTAACTTTGAGTATGCCCTTTTTAATGCAATGATATTATTTTTATAGTCAATAAATAAATAAATACATAAATACATAAATGCAAACTTTCATTCCGGCAGATTCAGTATCTGCATTTTTGGAAGTAATCTATTCTTTATTGGTGGTGGGGAACTGGTTTACTTTCAATTCTCTTTAGTAAAGGTGATCAGTACACATGGCTGTCCTTGGGCCATCTAGCAATTAGAATTCGGGAAACAATTCTTCTGGGTTGAGTTATTTTCCTCAACCGGAGGAGCTTATCATTAATTATAAGAATTTTAGCATAGTGTGGAACTCAATAATAATGTTCTATGATTTTTGGTCCTATGAGGAGGAGTTCTTCACTATTCCTAGTCACCAGAATCAGTCCACCATGGGTTTCGTCAGCTTTCGCTGAATAGATACTACCTTGCTCCCCTTCTCATCGCTTCCTCCTCCACTTTGCAATCTAATCTGCCTTTGCACAGTTGCCCTTTACCAGAAGCAGGTACAAAACATCATCTGAGCCCAGTGTTTTCCAGATAAATAGAAGAGTATGATCAGAGTCCAGAGGTTGGCAAGATAACATTATTTTCCTCTTCCTGTGGCTCCATTAATTTACTTTCCCTGGTGAAAAACCATTCTCTTTCTCTTTCAAATATACATTAGGAATGTAAAACTCTATGGACATTTTCTAACTAAGGGAAACCGGTAAGGGTATGGCTATTTCCATGTTTTGTTTTGTTTTGTTTTGTTTTGTTTTTTTTCCACTGCATTTATGGCTTTTTTAATGGAGCTTTCAATTCATGGTGTATAATAGAGCAAATAAATGTGAATAGATTGGGTCATGTCTCAGTTACATACTGCTCTTGTAATCCAAGACACAGTTCCAGGGATTATTGCAATATTAAAATTTAGGTAGAAAAGTAATGAAAAAGATGCATTGGGCATACCCAAACAACTATTATTATTACTTTAAAGTTCTTCTTTTTCATGGCAAGACATAGTTCAGCCATAATGCTCTTGAGAATGCATGAAACAACAATGAAAAAAGGTACTGAGCTATGCGTCTGTCAAGATAAAAGTGGTACATTGTATATATATTTGATTATACGACTACATTTTCAAAAGTATTTTCTACATAAAATCTCATTGACTTCAATTAGAATTTGCAATCTAAGTACACCATATGGCTTTGCTTAAAAGCAATGAGACTATTAAATTTAATTACTTTTATATGTGTTTCGCATGGTAAAGGTGCTTGTTAAAGGAGCAGCACTATATGAGAATTATTTCTAGTAAAAATTGAAAACGAAGATGGCTACCGTCTGGTGGTTACTAATTGGCAGTCAATGCCACAAAAAAAGTAATTTCCAGTAATACTGAAAAATAGCAGGCAGAGAACAATGTCACTTTGCTACTTTCATTGCTGCTTTATATAGCAATATTTGAATATAATGTGAATTAACACCAGTGTTCTAAAAGCAAAGTATTTATTCTACTTCTAGGTCTTGTCTTCTCTTCTCCCTTCTCCATAACGAATATTGATGGCATTATGGTTATTCCCTTCATTCTGTTTCATTAGAAAAAGTGTTGCAAAGTCAAATCTCTAATAAAGTCAGATATAAAATATAATGGAGACAAATGGGTGATACTTCACTGTGCAAATATTCTGGACATCATCAGGGAATACTATAGTCTGTGGTCAACTGGAAAGCAGACACCACTTTGAAAGTATAATCTTTTTTTAGCTCCAGATAATTTTCCCATATGACAATTGAATTTTATTCACTATTGCCAGATCTGGTGAATTTTTTTTAAGAAGTTGAAAATCCAGATGTGACATAGAATATTCAAATTTTAAAAGATGAAAATAACTAAACAATTTGTGAGTCAAAAAAACATATCTCCAGGCTAAGTATGGTTCATGGGTTGCCTGTGTGTTTTTTTTCTTTTTTCTTTTTTCTAGTGTTCTGACTATATCTAACCAAAAAAATTGGTAACAAATTAAACAAAAACCATTATTTTCCTGATTGCTCATGCAAGCAATAAAATCAGAAGGATTAGAAATTCTAGGCAATAAAAAGTAGCTGTTCTTCCCTATACAAAACAAAACATAAACATTTGAGAAAACAGTTCAGTAAAATTGAAAAAAAATATTTGCATTACAAAACCTTATTAAAAGCTAATAAGGTTCATTCAGACAATTTCTAAAAAGTAGTATAATTTCCTTTATGCTTATGGTAAACTGTTTTTCCTGATTTTGACTAGCTTTAAAATTCAGTGCTTATTCCTAGTTCAAAATTAGTTGACTAAACATAGATGATTATCATCCCTCCTATTAGGGTTTCAATAAAATCACTTAATAAATACTTTTTAAAAATCAGCACAAATTGCTTTGTTGAACAATCATAAAGGATATATCCTCCTTGCCTCAGCAGGTAATTCCTGAAATATAATGCATATGATGATTGCAGAGATAGTTAACTTCAGTGGGGCACGAACCTGCTATTCTCTGCAAACAAAAAAAGCAAGATCACTCCACCTTGCCCCTTCACCACTCAGCTTAAAAAAAAAAAAATGTGCATCCTCTACTTTCAGATCATGCTTGGATTAGCTTCAAGATGAGAAGAGAAGTAGAACTTTCTGTTGTTTTTGTTTCTTATTTTACTTTTGTCTTTTGGAAGTGGCCTGGAGGCTCTTGACAGGGTCAATGTTTAAGGAGCTGTGGAACAGCTGTATCTGTCACCTGTTTCATCTAGCTATTTCCTGTATTTTCCTTCCATATTAACCATGTCTACAACAATCTACATTGGAGAAATGTGCATCTGGCAACACACAGAATAGAACTAAGCAAAAACCTTGAATATCTTCCCCATAAAAAAAATGTCCATCTTCACTCCCAAAGGTATTTCTCCACATTTCCTTAAAAGCAGTCTACGTGTGCTCTCCACTAACTTACTCTTAGCAGAGTTCCTTTAATCATTGCCAGGGGAGCAAAGAGTGTTACTTATCCTAAGGAAATACATGCAGTAAACAATATCTCTCAAGAGATACCCCTATTTATAAATGTTAGAACAAAATTATGGATAAAATTGTTTGACAGTTAAGGGAAGTCAATAGTATCAGGGAAAAATAACTATAGCAAACCTTCAATGACAAAAAACAAAACCAAAGAATGCTGGAAAAATTGATGCGGGCAGGTCAGTCTGAGGACCCAGAGGGGAACCCTGTAGGACAAACCAAGAATGTCCTTTGGCTTCATGCAGGATGGAAATCAAATGTAAGCCAACAGGAGGTAAAAGCAGAGTTTACTGAAGATAGAGTAAATACAGACCAACAGACTGACTTTTTCTTTCTTTCTTCTTTCTTTCTTTCTTTCTTTCTTTCTTTCTTTCTTTCTTTCTTTCTTCTCTTTTTTTTTTAGGGGGCAATCTTTATCATATTCTGTATTAAAAAAAGTCCATCAGATGGAAGTCAGAGGGCTTGGGGGCACATGCTTTTACAGGAACAGCAAGATCTGCAGCCCCAGCAGCCTTTTGATCTTGCTCATGATCCCAGGAGATCTACAGATCCAGGGGAAATGGTGAGAGGGGTCAGAGGTGGAAGGCTCCGCAAGAGAGCCAGATGAGTGTCTGGGAAAGGAGGAAGTCTTGTCTTTGTTTGGGTCAGGGAGTTTTTTACTGATGCTGAAGGTCCAGTGCACGTGTTCTTTCAGGCATCCAGGAACCGGTCAGAATGAGGACAAGATCAAGGTATCTATTATAAATCACTCATTCCCCGAAGCCAGGGGTCTTGGCATCAAGATGTCTGGCGCCAGTGTTCTGGAATACCTGTCTGATAGCTTCCCCTGGTCATTCCCACTGGTCCTTCCTTAGCTGTTATCTAATCTAGAAAAATCATTAACTCCTTGTCCCTTACATGGAGGGCATAGCTATTTGCACTCTGAGGCATGTGTAGTGGGTTGGGGGTGCAGGTCCTAGCAAGAATAGAAGCCAGATAAGAAGCAAAACTGCTTTTTCTCTCAGGAGGTCCCTTCAGTTTCCCTGTCTCAGTAGCATGAATTTTATAAAAACAAAATTATGGGATGCCTGGGTGGCTCAGTGGTTGAGCATCTGCCTTCTACTCAGGCAGGGTCCAGGGATTGCTCCCGGCAAAGAGCCTGCTTCTCCCCTCTGCCTGTGTCTCTGCTTCTCTCTATGTCTTTCATGGATAAATAAATAAAATCCTAAAACTAACTAACTAAATAAATAAAATAAATACAAAAACAAAATTAATATCCTCAAAGTGACTAATAATAGTATCTCATATACAATCAAAATTAAGTCATTATCACAAAGTAGAGATAGATTTCTTTAAAACTAAAATTTGTGACTATCAAGAGAAAAAAATTCAGAAGATGAAATGAAAATTGTGCATTGTAACAAATACATTTTTGAGATAAAATCTAACAGCAGCAAATTATCAAATGTTAAGGCAGAAAGTCAAACAGACTTGAAAAAATGGAAAAAATATAAAGCACATGAATAATTGATCCAATCCAATAAGAGTTACACGAAGAGGGAAAGGGGATAAATAGGACAGGATAGGGGGAAGAAATCCCTAAAGAACTTCTTAAATCTCCAATAATGAAGGCTCATATATTCCTTCATAGCATGAGGAAAGATCAAAGGAAACAATTTACATGTTTAAATGTGCCTCAGTGTGTTTACTAAATGCAAGATCATAGAAACATATTGTCCACAGGACGCTTTGGAGAAACCATTGATTGCAGGCCAGGAAAATATAAGATGAGCCTGGAGAATAACAGAAAATAAGGAAACATTTCAAACAGAACACGGTATGTTGTAAGTGCAAGAATCCAAAATGAAAGAGCTCCCAAAGGTCGAAGCAAAAATGACTTGAACAAAAATATAAATAGCAGTAGCGCTGGATTATAACCCATCAAATAAAATAAATACCCATAAAACCATGCTGTTATCTATAAATAACTGAATGAATACTTATACAGAGGAGAAGTGACAGCTTCCCCTTGTGGAAGAAGTCCATCCAATGTGAAAGGAGCAAGGAAAGCAGGATCCTGCCATTAGAACACCACTGTTAGAATTGTTGCAGGACAAAAATTCAAAGACATGGAAAGCTATTTGCATTATCTCAAATGGTTTCCTCCAAAATACTTATTAATTTCAAAGAGAAAAATGGTCAGCTTGCCATGGAAGAAGCCAGCAAACACCGTAATGGAGTGAACTGGAAGGTATTAGTGGCATGTAAGGGACATTTGATAGGCAAAAGAAAATCTGCATTACAATCGTAAGAGATATAAAATTTAAAAAACTGGGAGGTGCCCAAGATTTGTGGGTTATAAAAAAAATATATCTTTCCTTAAATATCAGTGTTCTGAGCTTTATAAGCAAGTCTATTGATACCTTTAAAAAAAAAACATTGGAATAGTTAAGAGAATTTCCAAACAGCTAAGGAAAGCATCAAATTTTGAATAGTTGATTATCCTGCTCTCTGTCATTTTACTAAAGTCATGCAAAATTATCCTTTATCTTATTTGTTAGTGAAATGAGTTGAGGTAGCCTAAATAAAAAAAAAAAAATCAACTGTATTTCTTTCTATTCGTAGAAGCCTGATCATTGAATAGCTGTGTAATTTTACTCAATTTTAAAATATGAGGGACAATCATTTGTTTTCTCTGTTTAAATACATACAAAATTCAGTAAATAGATCCAAATGTACTGGAAAAGCCTGTGAAATATTTAGTTACCTTAGAGATAAGCACCAGCTGTTTGGGTCTTGTAGTGGGAGTTGATGCTTTATCAGTTTTCTTCTCGGACAGTAATTTTAGTGCAACCCACTGGGTCAACCAGGGATTCTATGAAGCTACAGAACCTAATCTTAGAACGGGTTGATGGCTTTGGCATGGATGAAAGGCAAGGACAAGGATTTCATATTAACATTAAACCATCTGCCTTTTCCACCAGCAAGGCGTCCCTTTCTCCTAATTTTGCAAAAGTATTACATTCAATCTCATTATGTTAAAAAATCTATTTCAAGGTGTATCCCACTTTATCTTCTAGCATACCAAATATTTTATCTGGGATTCCTGGCCATTTCTCTAAAACTGAACTGTATTTCCTGCTGTGGAAAGGTCTCAGATCACATTTCTTCTGCTTGTGATATATCCTCAAATTTAATTTAATTTGTCTCATCAACAGAATGTGATGGTATTAATAGTATGGTAGATGCCATAATAACTCGATCGCATCAAAGAAAAAAAATAGGCAGGCATAGCATTATTTTGGAATCCAAGGATGACTTGGCACAAGATGTAGCCAGAAGAAGACATGGCAAATCATTTGACTCAAACTTGGATACCATAAAAACTGGCAAGGAGGAGCTTTAAGTCAGGCTGATCTAGGTTTCTTTGCTGTGGCTAAAGGAAGCCTTTTCTCATGTTTCTAAAACCAATGGAATACATAGTTAAATATGTGGATTTAATTTGTGCTCATAATAAAGAATTCGATAAGTTATAAAGTTATTTTTAGTTTTAAAAATCTTTTAAACTACAATCTTACACTATTTCATTTGAATATGAAATGTACAAACATATGTATGTATATACATAGATGCGCATGAAGAAATATAAACTGAAATTTTATGGTATGGATGTTCATTCTTTTTTTCTTAAAATGTCCAGGATCTCCTCTCCAGTCCCAGGGTCTAGCTCTACTGCATCTGCTTTTGAAGCCTAACAGTGCAATGGGCTACTGTGCTTGTTTTTCAGATAACACTGATCCGGTAAATCCAGTATGTGTATTTTCTCATGAATTGCCTTTATGCATTCAGCCAATCTTTATAATAATCCTTTTTCCATAGGTATAATAGATATCAACATATTATACAGATGATGAAAGCAAGTCTTATAATAGTAAAATTAATTGTCCAAAGTCAAATAGCAAGACTTCAGCCTAAGATATCAGAATAAACAGTAAAATTATGGAATTTCTGACTCAATCAACAATATAATTATGGAATTTCTGACTTGATCATTATCCCTCATAAACACAAGAATCCTTAGTCCACAGTGTTTGTATTTTTAATTATACAAATAATGTCAAAATTTCTAACTCTCCTCTCATACCCTGCTACTAGAGACACACCCAAAGCCAGAATACTGGCTACATGTCCTATATCAATGATTGGATTATAAAGAACCAGGACTCTATTTCTAGAAATTTCTACATTAGACGTCAAGAGCGAGCTCATCTGAGATATTTCTGGTAAAGTTGAGAGCCAACTATGAGAGGTGCTCAAGGGAGAATTGAAAAGCATGATTAAATCAAGACCAGCGATGAATCTGACGTGAAAGCATGTGAACATTCAAGAGTAAGGAGCAGAAAAATGGTAGATCAGGTTTCAGAAGATGGATTTTAACAGAAGTTGCCTCATTTAGTGCCTCATGCATATGAGCATGTTCTTTGATATATATTGTCATATGATAACAGCTCCCAAAAATATATTTACACCCTAGTACCTGAACACTGTGACTTTTTATCTTACATGATACACTCTTCACAGATGTGACTAAATTATGGATTTTGATGTGAGATTATCCTGGATTATCCTAGTGACCTCTCTGTCAAATCCCACATAATCTTATAAGAGAGAAACAGAGAGATGTTTGAGGCACACAGAAGAGGAAGAGGCAAGGTGACCATGCAGTCAGAGATTGGAGAGATGCAGCCACTAGCAGGCACCAGAAACTGGAAGAGGTAAAACACAGATGCTCTCCCTCAGCCTCTGGTGGAAGCATGGCCTTGCCAACAACTTGATTTTAAACAACTGGCTTCCAGAAATGTGAGGAAATAAATTCCTATTTGTTTAAGCCATCAATTTGATGACAATTTGTTAGCCACAGAAAACTAATACATTCCTTGTCATGTTCCATAGAAGCTATACTTGGCCACTAAACTGGTGGCATCTCCCCACAGTGCAGAGTGGGGTGAGGGTGGTAGTAGAAGGCTTTGTGGAATGGTGTCATTTTGGAGTGAATGGAATTTTGTTAATACCAGTTGATTTTTATGTATTTTTTATTTTTTTTTTTTATTTTTTTTTTTTATGAATTAATTTATATTGGTGTTAATTTACAACATACAGAATAAAACACCCAGTGCTATCGTCAAGTGTCCCTCCGTGCCGTCAAAAATAAAACCCCATTCACCCCCACCCCGCCTCAACCCTTCCACACCTAGTTCATTTCAGAGGTTCGGAGACTTTATGTTCTGTGTCCTTTCTGATATCTCCAACATTTCTTCTCCTTCCCTTATATTCCCTTCACTATTATTCATATTCCCCAAAAGAGTGAGAACATACAATGTTTGTCCTTCTCCGATTGACTTACTTCATCAGATAATCCTCCGTTTCCATCACGTTGAGCAAATGGTGGGTATTTGTTGTTTCTAATGGTGAGTATATTCATTGTATACATAAACACATTTCTTTATCCAATTCTCTTTCGATAGGGCACGAGGCTCCTTCACAAGTTTGGCTATTGTGGACATGGCTGCTAGAAAACATCGGGGTGCAGGTGCCCCGGCGTTTCATTGATAGAATCTTCGGGGTATTCATAACAGTGAATTGTGGGTCGTAGGGCAGGTTATTTTTAATTTTTGGTGACCTCACAGTTTCAGCGTGGCTGCACCAGTTCACATTCCCACCAACGGTGTAGAGGGGGGGGGGGGGGGGGGGGGGGGGTGGGGGGGTTGTTCCCTTTTCTCTGCATCCTCTCAACATTTGTGGTTTCCTGCCTTATTAATTTTCCCATTCTCATGGTGTAGGTGGTATCTCTTGTGGTTTTGATTTGTATTTCCTGATGGCAAGTGATGCAGCGCATTTTTCCTGTGCATGTTGGCCCTGTCTCTGTCTTCCTCTGTGAGATTTTCCTTCATGTCTTTCTGCCCCTTTATATGATTGGATTGTTTGTTTCTTTGTGGTGAGTTTAATAAGTTCTTTAAGATTTTGGAAACTAGCTTTTATCTGATATGTTATTTGCAAATACTCTTCTCCCATTCTGATAGGTGGTCTTTTGAGTTTTGTTGACTGTTTTCCTTTGCTGTGCAAAAGCTTATTATCTTGATGAAGTCCCAATAGTTCATTTGTTTTGTATCCTTTTGTTTCGTGGATGTATTTTACAAGAAGTTTACTGTGGCCTCGGTTCAAAAGGGTGTTGCCTGTGTTCTCTCTAGGATTTTGATGGAGTATTTGTCACACATTTAATCTTTATCATTTTGAGTTATCTTTGTGTATGGGGCCAGGGAGTGGTTGTTACATTCTGCTGCATGTGGATGACCAATTTTCCCAGCACCATTATTGAAGAGGACTGTCTTTCTTCAGTGGGATCGTCTTTCCTCTTGTCGAAGGATACAAACGATTTTAAAAAAATATTATGAACAGCTCTACGCCAATAAATAGGCAATCTAGAAGAAATGGACGCATTCAGGGAAAGACAAAACTACAAAAATGGAGCAGGAAGAAATAGAAAACCTGAACAGGCCATAACCGGGAGGAATTGAAGCAGTCATCAAAAACTCCAAGACAAAGAGTCCAGGGCCTGATGGCTTCCCAGGGAATTCTAACAAAACGTTTAAGTAGAAATCCTACCTATTCTACTGAAGCTGTTTGAAAGATAGAAAGAGATGGAAGTACTTCCAAACTGCATTCTATGAGGCCAGCATCAATTAAATCCAAAACCAGACAAAGACCCCACCAAAAAGGAGAATTACAGTACCAAATATCACTTGATGAACATGGATGCAAAAATTCTCAACAAGAATACTAGCAATAGGATCAACAACACACCATTAAGAAAATTATTCACCTGGACAAGTAGGATTTATCCGGGATGCAAGGTGGTTCCACACTCGTTAAAACAATCAATGTGATTCTATATCAGCAGAGAAAACCGAAGAACCATATGATCCTCTCATTAGATGCAGAGAAAGCAGTTGACAAAAATTACAGCATCATTCCTGATTAACACTCTTCGTGTGTAGGGATAGAGGGGGGGGGGGGGTGGGAACTTACCTCGAACTTATAAAGCCATCTACGAAAAAGCCACTGCAAATATCATTCTCAATGGGGACGCTGGGGAGCCTTCCCTAAGATCAGGAACCAGACAGGGATGTCCACTCTCACCCCTGCTATTCACATAGTAATGGAAGTCTAGCTCAGGCAATCAGAACAAAAAGACATTAAGGCAGTTCAAAATTGGCAAAGAAGAGTCAAACTCTCCTCTTCGCGATGACATGATACTCTACATAGAAAACCCAAAAGCTCCACCAGATTGCTAGAACTCATACCTGCATTTGGTAGACGTGAGGATACAAAATCAATGCCCAGTAACCAATGGCTTCCTAGACACTAACAATGAGGACTGAAGAAGAGAAATTAAGAGTCAATCCATTACAAATGCACCAAAGCATAAGATACCTAGGAATAAACTACAAGAGGTAAAGGATCTTACTAAAAACTATAGAACACTTCTGAAAGAAATTGAGAAGACACAATGAGATGGAAAAATATTCATGTATGGATTGGCAGATTAATAATTGTGAAAATGTCATGTACCAGGGCAATTTACACGTCAATGCAATCTCCTATCCAATACCCTGGATTTCTTCAGTGACTTGAACAATTAATTTTACGATTTGTGTGGATCAGAAAAGACCCGAATAGGCAGGGGCATTTTAAAAAAGACAACATATTGGGGCATCACAAATGCAGATTTCAGGTTTGTACTACAAAGCTGTGGTCATCCAGACTGTGGTACTGCACAAAAACAGACCATCAGCCAATGAACAGCTAGAGACTCCAGACCGGCCCAGAACATTATGGTCAACTATATTCGATTTTTATGTTTTTAATTAAGCATATTTTGTTGACCTCACATTCAGTTTTGCATTGATTGTTTAATATACTGTTTTAGTACATTTGATTAGTTCCATCAGTGCAAAAAGGTAGATAGGTCCTGATACAGAGTGTTCTGAATAATGTCTCCTGAATTTGTTGGAAAATAAAATTGATCATTGTAGTAGGCTTAATTATGGGCCCCCTAAAAGTACACCTATATTCTCATCCCAAGAACCTGAAAATATCATCTAACATGGCAAAAAAAGTGAATAATACCTTAGATGACAAAAGGTGTGATTAAATTAAAGATTTTATTTATTTATTCATGAGAGACATGGTGAGAGATGCAGAGACATAGGCAGAGGGAGAAGCAGGCTCCTTGTGGGGAGCCTGATGCAGGACTCAATCCCAGGGCCCCGGGATCATGCCCTAAGCCAAAGGCAGAAGCTCAATCATTGAGCCACCCAGGTGCCTAAATTAAAGATCTTGAGAGGAAGATTATCCTGGATAATTGAGGAAGGCTCTAAATACAATCACATGTATCCTTATAAGAGAGAGACAGAGTTTGAGGGCAGGCACAAAGAGGAGAAAGCAGTGTGAAGGATGAAGGCAAAGATGGAGGCAGAGACTATAATGATGCAGCCAAGAAATGCCCTGGAAGCTGGAAAAGGCAAGTAGTGGATTTTCTCCCAGAGCCCAGAGGTAGCACAGCCCTGCTGTGTTTTGGACTGTTAGCCTTTGTGAAAGAATATATTTCAGTTGATTTTAGTCACTAAGTGTATTTAGTCACTAAGTCACTAAGTGTATTTTGTTATAGCAACCAGAGGAAACTGATACGGTCATAAACAGGAAAAGATAGCAGCTTAGCCATATGTATAGAATGTCAGAGGGGCCAGTGCAAATAATTGTGCAATGGAGATTATAAAAATCCATCATTTTGATGACTGATTTCACCACAAAAATTGTTTATGATTATATTTTGGAGAGCATCACATTATGCCAAATATTGTGCTTCCTATTCTGTAGTAGGGAAACTTATTTCCCCAAAAGCAAAATAAATAGGACAAAAACTATATAACATCTCTGGATGTTGAGTTTCATCCAGAATAAGTACATTTAAGATCAACTACCAATGCACAAATGAAAGCTGCTGTCAACAGAGCCATTTTCCTGGGGTGAAGGTTTAGGTCCTAAAGACAGAGAGAAGGTAAAGAAAGTTCTTTTAGAACATAGTGTTGGGAAAAAAAAATGTACTATTTACTATTATTTTGTTTTGCATCATATACATTTATATATTTTCATTTTCCTACACAATTTTATAGTTGTTACAAGTAGTTTAAATCTGAAATGTCCTCCCTTGTCCAGCAAGGGAGGGAATGCAGAAACGAAAACAAGAGAGGCTAATGTCAGGAATGGACAAGAGCCCCGAGCAAGTCTCTGCTATTACTTTTATTCATTCAGGTTTTGTGACAGAATCATAGGTATGGGTTTTAAGCAGTGATAACAAGGTGAGGCAGTGATCGCAAGGTAATTGTGCACACATGTGGCATTTCCATCCACAAGTGACCAGCAGTTACCTCTCAGTGATTACAATCTATGACATCAGAGCTAGTGGGGCATGCATTCTAGGTCGCATTCTAAGTCTTAATAATTTTGTTTTGATCTTGCTATTCTTGGGCGCTTTCACCCTGGGGGTGGTTTTCCATCTTAGGTGCAGCTTTCTGCCTTATGCTCTTCTAACCCACTTGGGCTTCTTAAAGCTATCTCCCATAGTTGTGTTTTTAGTGCGCATAGAATGGATATTTAACCATGCCTCTGATATTGATTAATCAGACTTTAAAAATCAATATTAGGTCAAGCAATGACATGGTAAACCCAAGGAAAATACCCAGCATATATTTTTTTGTACTATTTCCAAAGGACATTTTTTTTATGGATTTCATACTTGTTCTTATGTGATTTTTTTATAAAACTTCATGTTGACAATATATATAATGTCCCTTCAACTCTTTAACATTAAGGTTACTAACGGTTTGTAATAGGTACAAAATGCTGTCTTCTGTATCAATATGCATGTCATTTACGATTAATTAAGCAGAATTTTCTCTTATTTGCCTAAGAATAGATCATTTGAATTGAAGAGACTTTTACCACATAGGACAAAGACTAGCATGGTCAAAATAAAGCAATAATAATCCGATAGTTCTGCAAATATGATTGGCAATAGGTATATTTTATGTTTCTTACATTAGAACCATGCTTTTTGGCTAATGCTTTTCCATTTCTAGCTGGAATATTAACATAATTAGAATGGAATTGCATCTTAATATTGGACTTTTATTTACAATTGTAGTAAATTCTAGGTAAAAAGTTTCAATATCATATTTACCAAAGGTTTGAATTCTTTTTTTAAGATTTTATTATTTATTTATTTATTTATTTATTTATTTATTTATTTATTTAAGAAAGAGAGAGAGAGAGAGAGGGAGAATAAGCAGGGGGAGGAGTAGAGGGAGAGGAAGAAGCAGGCTCCACACTGAGCAGAGAACTGGACATGGGGCTCAAGCCCAAGACCCTGGAATCATGACCTGAGCCAAAGACTGATGCCTAACCAACTGAGCCACCCAGGCACCCCAAAGATTTGAATTCTTATTATTAAGGTAACCTACGTGTCAAAGCAGCATTTTTCCATTTTTCATCATAAAAAACTTAATAAGAATGAAACATGACTTTCTTATAATTCTTACTGTATAATATGGCAAAACTAAATTACTTTGCTTGAAGAACATTCATTATTACGGATAATACATGTTGATGGAAAATACGTTTAGCTGAATTAAAGTCTTTCCTTTTTCATGATCAGCTGCTATAAAACAAATCTATAATGCTTAGCAAAGTAAAGTAACTTGTGCAAACATTTTCCAGTTGCATTTTCAGAACTTATGTAGAAAACATCTTGACATCTAAACTTACATCTTAATTTTCACAACCCTAGTTTTTAGCAACATTGCAATTTCCCCCATATATGTCTATATGTGTATTTTTCTGTTTGTATGTGTATATATATAGATATACATATATATGTAATATATATGTAAAGATTGAGGATTTTTAAGCTTTCTTTAGAAAGAATAAAACATTTTCTTTAAAAAGAATAGAAACATTATGTAGAGCACTATGCTACGTGAGTTTCAATTTTTATTGAAATTGTGGTCTTTTTGATATATAGCACAGATATATATATACTGAATCGTGTACCATCTGAAAATACAAAGCATTATTTATTTTGAATACTAATTCAAAAGCACCTTGTATATGAGCAGATGTTAGCTACTTTTTGCCAAGCAATTAAAAATTTTGGTACAGCTGAGTTTTATACCTGATTGAAAAGATGAACAAAGTGGTTGTCAAGATTTATAACACTTGAAAAGTGGCCATTAATCAATAATCTTCACAGAACAAGTTATTCAGCTGTATCCCATTGTCCCTTCAAAAACGAAAGAAACAAACAAACAGATTAATAAAAATTGGTGGTGAGTAGATCCAAGTACAAACTTGTTTATTTTGCTAAGTGACCGAATACACTATAATTACAAATAAGAGTCCTAGTTGTGTTCAACTATCACAAACTTTATAGTACCTGAGAAATTTCAAAGACATAATGCATCATTTGACATTATTATCAGCTTCCTCAGTGAAATATCTGTCATCACTAATCACAGGTATATTTAGATATACTTGCTTGCTTTAAAGACATTTAATCAAATCTCAACATTTCTCAAAGGGAAGTAGTAGGTGCCTGGGTGGCTCAGTCAGTTAAGCAACCGACTCTTGGTTGTGGCTCAGGCCATGATCTCATGGGTTATGAGATGAGCTCTGCACTGGGTCCCATACTCAGCACGGACTCTGCTTGAAGATTCTCTGTCCCATACCTCAATTGCATTTACTCTCTCTCAAATAAATAAATCTTTTTTAAAAAAAGGGAAAATAGTAAGCAAGAATAATATTGAAGTAAAGAGAACCAAGGGATATTTATATTATGAAAAATATTATATATTTGATATGTTCTATATTATACCAAAACTATTTCTCTATATTGGAAATGCAGTGCAAATCCGATAAAATAAAGATAATTAATGTCAGCTAAAATTGTAATTTAGAAACTATAGATCTTTGCAAATTTGGAGTCAGAAAAGTTTTCTTTTTATTCGTAAGTGAGATTAAAAATAAATTAGGCCATGTTAATAGGAAAAAAAATGGTTAACCCAATTAAAAGTCAGCCACTAAAGTCAGACTAAAAAAATAATAATAAAAAATAAAAACATATATCTGACAAAGGATTGTTATTCCAGGTATACTTAACAAAAATCTCCAATAGCCTAATGAATGAGAGACTGAATGACACGCACGAAGATATATGGATGGATAGCAAAGCACACACATACAAAAATATTCAGCACCATTTATCATATTTGAACAGTAAACGAGGTAATAATGAGATGCCAGTGTATATCTGCCAAAATAATTAAAATTATGAAGTCTGACAATACAAAATGTTAGCAAGAATTTGGAGCAATATAGTGTTTACTCATAACTACTGTACAAAAATCTCTGGCAGTTTCTTATAAAATAAGAAAAAAAAAGAACCTATCCTTTGACTTTAAAATTCCTCTCTTATTTTTTTAATATATTTTCATTTTTTTAAAGATTTATTTATTTATTCATGATAGATGTAGAGAGAGAAAGAGAGGCACAGGCACAGGAGGAGAGAGAAGCAGGCTCCATACCAGGAGCCTGACGTGGGACTCGATCCCGGGACTCCAGGATCACGCCCTGGGCCAAAGGCAGGCGCCAAACCGCTGAGCCACCCAGGGATCCCCCTAAAATTCCTCTCTTAATATTCACCCTAAGCAAATGGTAACATGTGCCTTAGAGGTTATGCAATAATTTTTAATAATAGCTTAATTAATATCAGCCCAAACTGAGTGTATGGAATAGATAAGCAAAATCCAGCATTTTAACACAACAGAACACAGTTTATCATTTCAAAGAAAAATGAACTTCCAATTCACACAACATATAAATCTCAAAAAATACTATATGAACAAACACTTATACAATGGGGATATAATGTCTGAATACATTTATATAAAACTCTAAAACAGACAGAACTAATCTATGGTGGAAAAATCACAACAGTGTTTGCTTCTGTGTTTGGGGCTAAGGAATGAGCCTGAGACAATTTTCTGGGGTGTTGATAATTTTCTCTTTTTTTTAAGATTTTATTTATTTATTCGTAAGACATACAGAGAGGCAGAGACACAGGCAGAGGGAGAAGCAGGCTCCATGCAGGGAGCAGATGTGGGGAGTCGATCCTGGAATTCCAGGATTACGCCCTGGGCAGAAGGCAGACGATCAACTTCTGAGCCATCCAGGAATCCCGAATTTTTATTTTTTAATAGGGTTTTGGGTTATGCAAGTGTATGGATTTGTGAGAATTTACCTAATGAAAGATTTAAGTTTTCACACTCAAACTTATGTTTTAAAAGCATAAATCTATATGTTTTAAAAGCATAAATCTATAAATAATAATGAATTGTGCTTATATACATACTGAAGTATTTTGGGTTAAGTGTTCTGATTGCTACACATAGCAAAATAAATGATGAATACATAGTGGATTTAGTAATATATTCATTTACTATATTAAAATATTTATAAATTGTTTCAACCTTAATGTTGCTTGATAATTTTCACAATACATTGCTGAGATTAAAGAGAAGCATAAGCAATCACAAAGAAGATTAGTCATTAATAACAAATGGTTTCATTTTTTATGAATAAAATGGGATTTTTCTCCTCCATCTCCTCTTTTTTTAATTAATTTATTTGACAGAGAGAGAGAGAGAGAGAGCACAAGTAGGGACCAGGGAGTCTGATACAGGGCTTGATCCCAGGACCCTGGGATCATAACCTGAGCTGAAAGCGGATGCTTAATCCACTGAGCCACTCTGGCACACTCCTCCATCCCCTTTTTTTGTTGTTCTCTCAAAGAAGCATACAGTACTTATAAATACCTCCATCAATTTGTTGGAATAAAACAAGTAACTGTGTGCATGTGCACATTTGTGTGTGTGAGCATGTGTGTATAATTCTTCTAAAGTATGTCAGATGAAAGGCATTGGTAAAGTAACATACCATATATTTTTTAATACTTACATTTAAGATAGCTTTTAATTTGTAGAAATAAAATGTAACTCTCTAGCAGTTCTTCCTTTTTTTTTTTTTTAAACCAAACTCTCAAGCTATGTATGAGTGACTCATTACTTGTATATTCTTCATGGTGAGAAATCCATGATTTTTATTTAGGAATACTTTAAGAACCTCTAACTATATTAGAACACTGTTCAAATAGTTTTAGATCTCTTCCTTGTGTGAGAGCTATCTTTCAGATTATCTTAAAGATCAAATACTGTTATGCACGGTGTGTGGTTGTATAATACCTCATGGCTCTTTTGGGCCCATTAGATAATTTACTTAAGATCATTGTATATACCCAGATACACTGTATCATTACATTTAAAAATGCTTGTCTCGAATAATGAAAGTATGGCTTCCCAAAGAAAATGCAAAGGTTATGATAGATGGAGTGTATCTGGCTCAGTGTAGCTGGGCCATCACTAGGCACCAAAGTCGAGAAATCCAACAAGAATTATTTTCCATCACATCATGAAAGAGGACTATCCTTTTTTTTTTTTCTCATTAATTTAGCCCCCATAGCTTCAATTTTTGGAAGAATGTGAGAGTGAGCAAAAAATGTTATCCGAATTCCTGTATCTTTATACATCCACACAATAAATATACACCTGCATAGCATGAACAGTCCAGGAGTGGCATCACTTCAGTAACATTCCAATAATTAGAAAGTCTCCAGGATCCTTGAGATCTTGGTGGATGGCTGTCTCTCATTATTAGTTTCTAATATTCTGTTTTTTCGTTTTGTTTTGTTTTGTTTTTAGATTTTGTTTATTTCACAGAGAGAGAGCACAACAGGAGGAATAGTAGAGGGAGAGGGTTCCACGAGGAGCCTAATGTGGGACTCAATCCCGGGACCCTGGGATCATGACCCGAGCCAAAGGCAGATGCTTGACCAACTGAGCCACCCAGGCGCCCTCTAATAACCTTTTTATTTTTATACCTTTATATATAAAATGATTTGAAAAAAATAAATAAAATGATTTGAATAAAATAGAGCAGTGGTTGCTGGTTGCTACCAGGTAATCCTCACTCTCTAACTGTTGGATTTTATGAATGAATTATATAATAGAATGACAATTCCATCAGAAACGGACACAAACCCTGCCCACATTCAATATAAACATCAAAGTATGGTTCATTTGTTTCGAGAAACAAACATAAAATTGCCACTGCTCATAGAGTACTTTGTCATATCTTACGACTTTGGTCAAAATAAATCTTGTATTGGAATCTTTGTATCTTTGCATTGGAAAGTCTACTATGTGAAAAGTTAATGTAAAGTTTTCTGATTATTTGAGGTAGCAGAATTTTTCAACTTAAAAAAGAATATTTTAAGACATTACTAACTTCTGTTTTGCAACATTTTAGGAGGATATATGCAAAAGAGAAAGCAGCTTCATTATGATTTCTCTCTCATTTCTTTGAGGTGTATTTCCATAATTGAGAATACTTGGTTTTAGAAAATCAAATTCTTCTTTCAGAATTTCTTTTGATTTGCAAGTTCAGACTGACAGTCCAAAGAACTGAAATGTGAATATTTTTCCAAATCTTCTATAAAAAAAAGAAAGCTATTGTCACTAAGTTATATTCTAAAACATGCAGAACTTTCACAATGATGGTGCTGAACTTGGTATGTAGCTTATTTACTCAATCCTTGACACCCTAATTTGCATAATACAAGGCAGTTGTTTCATATTTTACTCTCATAATTTGAGTTTACATTATCACCAAGAAAACATTTTCCAACATAGACAAAGTACCACACATGTGCAACTTATTTATATTCAAAATTTGCGGGATCCCTGGGTGGCGCAGCGGTTTGGCGCCTGCCTTTGGCCCAGGGCGCGATCCTGGAGACCCGGGATCGAATCCCACGTCGGGCTCCCGGTGCATGGAGCCTGCTTCTCCCTCTGCCTGTGTCTCTACCTCTCTCTCTCTCTCTCTCTCTGTGTGTGTGACTATCATAAATAAATAAAAATTAAAAAAAATTTGCTTAAGTCTAGAATATGTCAATGTCATCTCCAATTTACAAAATATGAAATGAACATACAGAGATGAAGTAAAAAACCCTACAAAATAAGGCAACCATTATAATAGTATTAGATTTCAATTTTAGGAAGCCATCATTTGGAGTTTATTGTTTCATGGTAAAGCATGTGTAATACAAATAACCCCAGAAGTTATGTGTACAGAGATTTTTATCATACATATCTGAATTACACAGCCTATATTCTTAAACACTCACAGCTCCAAAACGGTTTCCCAAATATTTCTTGGAAGCCTACACATGCATTATTTTTTAAAATAATTATTTTGAAATTGCTGGTGCCAACTATTAGGCCAAATATTCAATTTTAAATTCTCCCCCTTTAGAACTTGTTTAAATGACAGAAGAAATACATTAATAATGCTAAGTCAATAGTAACTCTGGTATACTTATAAGAAAAATATTCAGAGCAGTGAGAAAGAACTAGACTTTTAAAAAAAAGTATGCATCTTAAATTGAATTAAAATGGTTCTTAGAAATCTGCAAGACTATTTAAGTAAAATATATCTTTTGACTCTGTGATTTTTCCCAATGGAATTCCAAAAATAATTCTCAAAATGAGTAACTATAATAGCTAGGGTCAGGAGAACAAAAAGTAAAATGTTGTTAGCAATAGTCCTTAGTTGGAACAAATGGAGACTGTTGATTTTATAAGTGATGCATTTGTTAATGAGATTTTTCCCTTGGAAATTCTCAAGGGAAAATAATATGACATGTAAAGAAAGGAAGATGGGATAAAAATTAAGGGTGTATATAAAGAACTTAATATGTATGTACATATATACATACTTTTTCTTATATTATGTACATTTCTGCTTATCAGGTTTCCTGTAATACCAGCGTACCAAATCAATATTCAAAATGACAGAACAATGGGTGAGGTAATGCCAACCCTAAGAAAATAAAATTACGTGTCAGTTCTGTAAAATATATTAAATGTCAAAAAATTGCAATCTATGTAATAATCAAGGACACAGAATTGTAAGACATAACACATGATAAATTTAATAAGAAAATGTTCTCAACATAATGCATCAAGTGTACACATTGAACTGTGAAACTAGTCTCCATGTTTGACAAGAATCAATTGTTCAACACAAGATTTCTGCAGCAACCCATGACTCATATTTTTGTGTTTTTTTCCCATTTTAACCTAGGGTATGTTAAGATAATAACAACTTTAGGAAGATAAGGAATAGTAAATCCTTTGAAATTGAGATAATTCGAATAGAGAGTATGGAATAAAATTAAACCCATGGTATTTTCATCTTTAAAATTGGTTTAGTCATGACAGTAATTTCATCTTTGTAATCATTTTTGGTGGTTTGTGTATATTCTATTCTCTAGTGCTTTTCAACACCAACAACAAATGTTTTGATTCTCCAGACACCAATCGGGTTTTTACAACTTAATTCAATCCTGACACTAATTATTGAGAGTTACCAGAGACTCCACAGATTAGGGGCTAAGTTCCACGAGACCACTCCCCACTTCCAAGGGTAGTCTAAATTGCAGGCCTCCTGTACTTTTGACTACCCAGATATAAATCAGGGTTCCCACCATCCGTACTTGCATCCGGTAACTTGCTAGAATAGCTCAAAGAACTCAGGAACACTCTTGACTTACATTTATTGGTTTATTTTAAAGGAAATTATAAAGGATACAAATGAATAGGCAGATGAAAAGATACATAGGATGTCCCAGAAGGGTCTTGAGCACAGGAGCTTCTATCACATGGACTTAGGGTGCACCGCCCTCCCAGCATGTGGATGTGTTCAGCAATGTGGAAGCTCTCACACTTCATCGTTAGGGATCTTTATGGAGGCTTCATTGCATAGAAATATTCAATCAATTATTAACTCAATCTCCAGCCTCTCTCCTCTCCTCAGAGTTTGAGGGGTGAGACCAAAAATCTCAAGCTTCTAATCCAAACTTGATCCTTTTGGTGATGAGTTTTCACTCTGTAACTGTCTATCTAGGGATCCTCCTGGAGTCACCTCATTAGAATAAATATGTTCCTATCACTCTTATCACTTGGGAAGTCCCAAGAGTTTTAGGATTTCTGTATCAGGACCAGAGACAAAGACCAAATTGCTTCTATGATACTATATTTTTATATTCTATAGAAAATTTAAAGTATGGTCTCCAATCTGATATATTAGACTTGTAATTTTTATTAAACTTATAGAATGATTTTGCGGTGCCTTTTTTTTTATTAAACTGTATCTTCTTTATTTTGCAATACTTTAATTTCAGAACAAAATAAACAAAAAAATCTCATAGTACACATCCAAACCCCTTGTCATATATGGGAAGAGATAGAGCTGAGACCCTTGTATCCAGCCTCAAAGACAGGAAAAACAAACAAACAAACAACAAACAAACAAAAAGACCCCCCGAAACTCTAGACATCAGCAGAGGGAAGTAGGTGAACCAGAGCTCCTCATGGCTGCTGGGGAGCCATGGGACACTCTGCATAGGACACAAGGTAGAAATTATTCTACTTCATCCTTAATCACAATGTTTGCATTCTTTGTTAACTTTTCTTACATATGAAAACAATGATTTATAAACTGCATAGAATTAATAACTGGTGAAAATATAAGTAGTATTGTACAAAAGCCATTTCAAGCACTAAAGAATCTATACCCTCCACCCATGCTCTTCCAGCATCATATATTAGTAAAAACAAATGAAGGGGAATCCATAAAGAAAGCTAAAGAAGCTTCTCCAGGTGCATAAAAAGAGAAAGGCAAACAGAAATAGATGAAGAATATTTGAGTATTGAATAACATTTAAATTGGAATAAAAGTTTCGCTAGCATGAAGAAAATAATAACAGGTCTCAACAACTTCAACGAGCTAATCAGTAACAACAGCACATGCGTGGTCAGTGGCAAAGCAGAACTGTGTCTGTAGAACCAGATGATGTGTGGTAATTTTTAACTCAAAATTGTACAAATACAATTTCAAGAACATGCCTAGGAGCCAGGCAGGACAGGACCAGATGGTACCCTTATCATGTTGATGGACTCTGAGCACTTGCTTCGGTCCCTGCCTAAAGTTATCAGGCCCTGACTCATACTTTCTGCTAATGAAGTGCACAGAAGATTCTCACAGGTCCCACATCTGGCCCCGGGGATTAAAATATTCAAAATGAAAATGATTAAAATACCCTTTAAAGGACCTTAACAGTCTTTTGGCCAAACACTTGCCTCTTAACCTCTTATCTATTCTCCAGTTTCTTCTCCTTTAGGCTTTTCTCACTACTTAATGATTTTACTTATTTTCTCTATAGATGTGCTAAATCCCTAGTCTATACCATAACTTTAGCTTAGAGCTACATTGTGATTAGTTGATTTGTAGTTATTCCTCAGCCACCCACTTTGTAGTTATTTGGTGAGGATTATCTTCAAACACTGAGTTGACGCTGAGAGCCAGATCATCACTCTCACATATCTGAAACAAATCTAAATATATTACTTAGGAGAACACTACCTGCAGAAAACAATGAGAATAAGGAATTAATGAGTTAAGGAATTGAATGACTTTCAGAACTCAGAAAGTTTGAGGATTTTGGCAGATTTTTAAGATAAAATTAAGAGACTGGCTGACTTTCAGCATGAGTCCTGGAGCAGAACGAACACAGATTTGGCTGGATTTCAAAAGTTAAAGTTGCAGCCAATTGAATGTTGGGCACGAAACCTCTTTTGTGGTTACTTGTTTACTTCTTGGGTCTATTACCAAAGAAGTGTAGGGAGAGTTTTGCTTTTTTTTTTTTTTTTTGACAGTTTTAAAACATTTATTCTTAAAGTCAGTTCAACTGCTTGACACTATTTTTCTTTCTTTCAGGAAAGCTACATCATAGGCTCAAAATAATCACAGAACCATGAACATCAGGAGAAGGAAGAGCAGGGAATATGGTTTTGAAATAGGTACTTCATATAGGAAGTCATCTAAAGTCTGGGATGAGGAGGTGCAATGTTAAGATATTCCTGTTCATTGCTATGAACATTGTGAAATGAAGAGATTTGTCCATGTGAGAAGTACCCTCAGCATAAAGCTAAATACGATTTACATAGAAGGTGTTTTATTTTAAATGGGAATTTCAAGGGACACTTTGAGGATACAAAGAGGTAGGAGAGTAGCTGGTGGAAGGCTAGTGGAAAATTGGCCCAGAATATTTGAGGATGAGAATACAGGAGAGTAGAGATGACTAGGGAAGTACGCATGTCTGTTCAGTACAAAAGTAGGTCAACTCCATTCATGCTATGGACAAACATAATTAGGAATTCCATATAAAAATACATACATTCTTGATAAGACTGCAGTACTGTAGCCCTTATTAATTTTTTAAATAAAATATCACTGACCCTTTCTCAGCTTTCACATTTGCAGTTCTTTAATAACCTGGAGGTAAACTCAAGTCTCAAGTCTCCCATTAACTGCAACCTGTTTTAGAAACAGAGAAGATTTTATTCAGCAATTTTTCCTTCTTCGTTCTTTCTTTAGTTTCTTTTTTAAATTATTAATGAATAATTTACATAATGTAAAATTGGCTCATTTTAAGCTATAGTTCTGTTGGTTTTGGAAGAAATACACAATAACGTAGGCAAGACCAAAATCAAATATATGAAAGTTCCATCACTCTAAAACAATCCCCTTGGCAATTGTATTTCATTTTAGTTTTTTAGTTTTTATTTAAATTCCTGTTAGTTAACCTACCGTGTAATATTAGTTTCAGTTGCTCTATATAGTAATTCAACACTTACATAAACTTTACAACAAGTGCAATTCTTAACCTCCCTTTGGGCAATGTTATAGACAACTCCCCTAACCATAACCCTTTGCAACCACTGATCTGTTTTTGTTTTTTGTCCCTTTTGTCTTACCTTTTCCAGAATGTCATATACATTTGATTACAGAGTACATAATTTTGGGCATCTGGTTTCTTTCACTTAGTATAATACATTTGAACTTAACTCATGGTCTTACTTAATCAGTAGTTAATTCATTTCTAACTGAATATCTATCTTATGGATATACCACAGGTTATCCCATTCACCAGTTAATAGTCATTGTTTTTTTTTGTTTTGTTTTTGTTTTGTTTTTGTTTTTTTTCAGTTTGGGGCAGTTATGAGTAGAGCCAATATAAACATTCATACACAGGTTTTTGTGTGATCAGATGTTTTTATTTCCCATATAGAAATTCTACCAAGTTGGAATTGCTGAGTTTTGTGATGGTGAATGCTTAACTTTAAAATGAAATGCTGTGTTTTTTCCCCTCTGGCTATACCATATTACATTCCTACCAGTTATGGATTATTCAGTTTCTCTAAATCCTGGAAGCACTTAGAACTGCTCAGTTTTGTTTTGTTTTTTTTTTTTTCAATTTAGGTACTCAAATAGGAGTAATGATATGTCATTTTGCTTTTGATGTATAAATTCAATATATGAATATGAATATTGATTTCAAATAGCCTTTAATCTGCCTGCTTACCATTTATCCTCCCTCTTTAGTTAAATGTCTGCTAGAATCCTTACAAATTTTTCTATTGAGAGGCTTATTTTTCTACTCTTTAGTTATCAAGGTTGATATATTCTGAAAACAAGTTCTTTTTCAGATGCATGGTTTGAAAATATTTTCTCCTAGTCAAGGGCTTATAAAAGTTTTTAATATCAATGAAGTCTATTTATCACATTTTTACCTTATAGACATATCATGCTCTTGACATCATCATATAAAATTTTACTTAACTAAGATTTCAGATTTCAAGTACTTATTATATGCTATTTTTCCAGAATTTTAATACCCTTAAGTGTAGCATTCAGGTCTGTGATATTTCTCTCTGTCTCTGTCTGTCTCTGTCTCTTCTCTACCTCCCTCTCTCTCTCTCTTTCTCTCTCTCTCTCTCTCTCTCTCTCTCTCACACACACACACACACACACACACACACACAATATGGTGTGGCTGTCATGTGCCTCCTGTTTTTCCCCTTTTTGAACAGTGTTTTCTGTGTGTGCTATGCTATGTTTGTCCCATTATTGTATGTTGGGACTATGAGGACACAACAATGTGTATCGTAATTCCATCAGTTTTGAAATCAAGAGGAACCACAATTAGGGATATAAACTTAAGGACCAACATGCAGTGAGCTCCATCTGTATGTAGATGTCAAGATTCTGAAGTTCTAGCTGTTTTTTTTTTTAATATCTTATTTATTTATTCATGAGAGACACAGAGAGAGGGGCAGAGACACAGGCAGAGGGAGAAGCGGGCTCCATGCAGGGAGCCTGCATGGGATTCGATCCTGGGTCTCCAGGATCACACCCTGGGTTGGAGGTGGCGCTAAACCGCTGAGCCACCCGGGCTGCCCTCTAGCTGGTTTTATAATAAGATAAAATTGGTAGAGGCTTTTCAAGAGGATTAATATCTTCTGTATATTAAAGAAATAGAAATAATCTATGGTTAGTATTAGGAATATAGTCAATGGTATTGTAAAAGCATTGTATGGTGACAGATGGTAGCTACGCTTGTGAACATAGCATACTGTTGTTGAATCATTATGTTCTACACCTGAAATTAACATAATATTATGTGTCAACTACAGTCAATTTTTTTTAAAGAAGCTATGGCTAGAAAGGAGACTGTGTTTGTTTTAACATGTCTACGAATACTTTGATACTCCAGGTCTCAACAGGTAGAGCCTAATTCCTCTTTCTGTGAGTCTGAACTTAACATGGTTACTTGTTTCTAATAAATGAATAAAGCAGACATGATGGTTTGTAACTTAGAAGACTAGGTCATATAAACTTTGTGGCTTCTTTTTCTATTTCACATCAATTGCTCTGGAGAAAGTACTAGCCATGCCAATAATACATTTAAGCTGTCTCTGAAGAGACCCAAATAGCAAAGATTTAAGGAGGACATTGACCAACAGTAAGGAAGGAACAGTGTCCTCCTGCCAAGAGCCAAGTTATGGTGGCTCTTTATGTCTCCAGATAACTGTAGCTCCTGCCAACATCTTAACTACAACCGTATAAAATACCTTGAGTTAGAACCACCCACCTTAGCCACATCTAAATTCCTGGCCCTCTGAAACTGTAATAACAACTAGGTGTTGTGTTTAGCTACCAAGTTTTGGGGTAATGTGTTATGCAGCAATGGATAACTAATATACCAAATCAGACGTGAGTCTCAGTTGGATTTTCTAAACACCAGTGGAATAGCAATTAACAAGCTGCTTTACCCATGTGTTGGAAAAGACTATTATCCAAAAAAGATTCTTTACAATTGATTTGCATCTTTTAAAGTAATGAATGCTTTATTTCAAATAATTTATCTTATGTATGCTGAGAAATATTCATAATTCTTACTGACTGACTCATCTGCTGACAAAGAAGTCAACCTAAAAGAGTAAAATTCCAAATCAAATACTTGCCTGTACATTTTTCAGAGATAAATAATAAAAGAAATACGTTATTTGCATAAACATACAAGAAGTAAACTTTTCTTTTTATTTTTTAGGATTTTATTTATTTATTCATTCATGAGAGACACAGAAAGAGAGAAAGAGAGAGGGAGAGAGAGAGAGAGAGAGAGAGAGAGAGAGAGAGAGAGAAGCAGAGATACAGTCAGAGGGAAAAACAAGCTTCCTGCCAGTACCCACATCAGGGACTCTATCCCGGATCCCAGGATCATGCCTGAGCTGAAGGTAGACGCTCAACCTCTGAACCAACCAGGCATCCCAAGAAGTGAACTTTTCTTAGTGGAATTAAACACATAAATTTTAGGAGGAAATACAGTTCACAGCATGACACAAATAACTCATGTTTTAATTTATGCATCAAAAATATGGTTTCTCTGACATAGAGATGAAAATCGATCTGGGCATTTTGTTTCTTTGATTTTGATTTACTCTAATATCAATATTTCTTGAATGTTTTTGCACTCTTAGTACCAAATCAAAATCAAGATGTGCAACAAAAATCTGAGAATATTAATGTCTCTTGTCAAAAGGTTAGCTTGGGAAGCAATAAAGAGAATTTATAGATTTTTAAGATTTTTAAGACTGTTTATTTAAAACAAACTTAACCTAACATACTTTGTATCTTCATTGTGAAGAAGGTAATTGTTATATTATTTATTTCTGTGGTGTGTAGATTTAAATATATTATTTATTTGAAAGTTACTATTTGAATAGAGAATCAGACTTTTGTTAGTGATTGAGAAGAAAATTTTCAAGTTCAATTATGCAATATTGATGCATTTAGGATGCTGAGCTCTTGACTTAAAGATACATATGTAATCTAAAGTTTAAGGCCTCACCAGAATAAGTATTTTCCATATAGATTTATGACTGCTGAGCAGCAACTGGAAAACCAATGATCTTTTAACCATCACTGGAAATAAATTCAACCAAGGACAATGACTAGTCAACCATGAAATTGTGCACTTAAGCAGACTTCACACTGACAACAGAAATGCTGAAGGGAATTTATATATACTTGCTAGGATTTCGTCTGCTGTTACTTGGGCAAAATCTTTTCTATGATCCATTTGTAGTGAAAACAGCAGTATATCCATTTGCTATTTCAATGTCTATTCTGAGCACTTATATTGATCAAGAATAGTGACTTCAGGTTTTAAAAGGCAGTAACTCATATTTTCACTTCAAAGTTCTCTAGTAAAGATCCTTTTGATTGATCTAGAATAGTAAAATCTTGAGAAATAATACATAGGATGAAAATCATATCATAAATATTTATATGTATTAATTATATACCTTTATCACTTTAAGGTAAGCCTCAGAAAGAAATATCATAGGTATAATTACTATTCTAATTTTATACAGGTCAAAAAAACTAAAGAGAGAGGTGAAATAGTCACGGCCATAATTTTGAACCCATTCAGTTTTTTTTTTTTTTTCAAGTCCATACTATTAACTATTGGGCAATGTGAAACTCTAAATAGGAGTATAGCAGATGTCTAGTAAATTATAATACAATATCAACATCAATATTTAAATATCTAAAAATACAGGTTAAAACTGCTTCCTGTTTTATCTTTATTATGTAATAATTATAATAATTAAATTAGTTATAAAAATATCAGTCATTTTTAAAATGTGTACTGGGAACTATATTAAGGGCTTCATATAAATGATGCAATAAGCTCTTTACAATATTGTAATTCATAATAATGCTCTATCTTTATTTTACAGATGAGGCAGCTAAGTAAGGCAGATCGTCTGACCTCTCTTAGCCCCATTGCTGATTTGTGGCAGATTCAGGATTGCAATACATCCATTTAAAGACGTTTAAAAAAAAAAAAAAAAAACTAGCCTTTTGTTTTATGGATTTCTTATTATATTACTGGAAACAATTTTAAGTCAACATTGATTTTCATGGATTTTTCATTTATACCTGATATATCTAAAATTAAGTGGTGTGCAGCAAGGGGGAATTAAAATCCTATTTTACACGCCTGAAAGGTGAGTGAACAATTAGATAAATGAAAACACAAGAAGATGACAACTAATGATGATTGGCCTGCTCCTATATACATCTCACTGTTCTTTTTAAACATTTTTAAATATATGTATCCTACAACCTGTTCTTAAAGGTTTCTTTGAATGGACTTTTTTTATCTCATTCAGGAGCATATTGTGCAACAGAACAAAAATTGCACCTCTTAGTTTAAGAAATAAAAACACTCTGTGGCATAATAATAAGCTGAGAAAAATATAATTCATGTGAAATGATTCCTGGCTTTTGTGGATGCGCAGTTCAAGTCTTGTATAATTATACTTAATACCCTAAGACAAAGTACCAGGATTAAGGCAATGAAAATTTTACTTTTGATTTAGGATTATTTATCACAAACATCATTGAATGGGCATAAGCATAACATAATATTTATTTAGTTTTACTATATAAAAATTAAAATTTGGAGTTGAAGAAGTTTCAATAAAATAAATATAAATAGTTCTTAAAATAAGTAGAATCTAAATCAAATGTTTACCTTTTTCTATAAAAAATATTAATTGAACGTTATCTTCAAAAGTGAAGGTTACCTTGGGGCATTATCTTCATCAGGTTACCAACATTTTGATTAAATAATATTTGTGACTAATCCCTAGAAATCTTAAGGTATTAGGCTGCCAAAATTTAAAGAGCTAGGGAAAGTTGGATGCATGAAAGAAGAATAAAAATCATTGTTACTTATACTAAATATACTTCTCTTCAGATGGAACACAGAAGGGATGGCAAAAGTGATGAAATAAAGGTGAAGTAAGAAATGGGACAGGAATGACAAGCATGGAAAGACACATTTGCATTTCTGCTTTGTTTTCTACAACTACACTCCATCAAAATGATATAGTTCAGAAGTCACTTTTGTTGCAATTTTCAAATCCCTGTTCTTAAATTTTTCCACACCTTAGGTCAACATTGCATTTTGTATTATAGTATTTAATTTATTTTATTGTTTTGAGGAAAGAATAACTAACAACTAAATCTCAGTGACTTGCAGACTTACACAATCACTACCAGGATTCTACTAACGACAGCAATATCAGTTGTTTAGAAACTGCCCCTTATCAAACTTTCCCAAATTTTGTGGTAGTTCCCAATATATTTATGACTTTGGGGAACAGCAGATATTTATCTCCTTTGAGCAAGATAACCATATGCACACCTGTCCTGGAATAGCAGGTTTACAACTTTAACTACTTTGGAGAAAACTCGTCTAACAACAAAGAAACGTGTTGACAGGAAAGATTGTTTATCACTTCTAAGCACAGAAAATAGGTTTGCATTCACCTCTTGAAATTCAGTGTCTTTCTTGACAAAAATTTATTTAAACCTCCAGAAGTCATATAACTGAGTCAAAAATGCTGTAACTTCAAACAATAATTTTGACAAGGAAGACTTGTTCTAGAGCTAGTATCAGAGTAGGCGTCTGCATTGAGCAATAACAGTTTTCAAGCACCAGAGGTGGCAGTAAGCAGAAAGCAAGGGGAAACTCGATTATCCAGGTCTCTACATCCATGCTAGATTTCCTGCATTGCTGGGAGCGGCACTGTACGCTGTTACATGGTCACTTATTATCACACTAGAGAAACTGTTGAGCCTCAAAGGGATCATGCTTGAATTCCTACCCCAGCAACAGGAAGGAAACACAAGAGGACCGGTCTCTAGAACCAGAAGATCATTGGCCACTATTAAAGTGTTCGTTCTTTTACTGTTATACGACTGTTTTCAGCAAATGTTCCACTCTGACTCTTAATTATAGACATTGTCTCAAATGTACTGTTTTACAAAAGACCAAATCACTTGATCATTAGTTTTTAAGAGGGAAAATACTTTGCATTTTAAATGAAAAGACATTTTTTATTATCTGGAAGTGTGTGTGTGTGTGTGTGTGTTTGTGCATGCCCACTCGCACACGTGTGCACACTTTGTGTACACGCAGTCATATAAAAATTTCAGATGTATTGCGATGGCAAATTTCAAAAAGCATATGCAACCATGATAAAGAAAATAAATCTATGCTTTTCAGCAGATGGCCCTATAATCTACATACCAGTCCTCTAATTTTCTTGCATTTTGATGACTCATTTTACATCATAAGAAACTCTTTACTAATCCCTGATTATAATACTGTTGTTACTATAATTCTCACTTATCTCATCAGTCAGTTTTCTTCATCATTGCAAGTGTGGCAGAAGCTGGAGATTTCTGTAGGCTTTAGGACTGATGTAATCAGATGTTTTTGATGAAATGCCCATATACTTTTTTTTTATACAGGCAGCCTCATCCAGTTCTTTCTCTTTCACCATGCCTTACCTTCACTCTCGGAAGTGAAACTTTTATCACTAGTTTATTTCTCAAACTCTTCTGCTGTGCCATTTGGACCTTCTTAAAATAAAACAACTCCTTCATTTCATCTGTAAGCTTTGCTCTGAATGATTTCTTTACTAACTCCTAACTCTTTTAGCATAATATGAATTTCCTTAAAACATTCATAAATAAAAAAAATATTCCTTTTTCTATAATTTTTCAAACCAGGTAATCAGACCAAGGAAACAGTATGCTTCTTGCTTACCCATGGGCACTGAAAACTAATTGTTTTTCATCTACTGTCAAGTATTTTCGAGCAGGGATATTCCATTTGCTTAGTTACTCTGGTCTCCCAAATCTGGATCACTTGCCTGTGTTTATTTAGAGTATTGCTCACCTAATACTTTTCACTAATATTTTTCAATGTATTATGGATGTGTATGCAAATTTAAAAAGTCTAACATTAAACTTTTTGTTAATTATTTCTGGGATAATTCTAGAATTGTAGGAGGTTGTAAGAATAATAGAGAACAATCCCTCATATCCGTTACTTGTTTATCCCACTAGTAATATCTTGCAAAATTATAATTTAATAACACAAACTGGATATTAATATCAATACAATCGGGATACAGGGCATTTTCACCACTACAAGGATCCTTCATGTTTCCCTATTTTAACCAGCTCCAATGAGGCTTCCTTCCAAGCCTCCTCACTTCATACCCCTGTCCTTCTCTCTGGCAAGAAGGATTCTATTCTCTATTTTTATAATTATGTCATTTCAAGGATATTATATAAATGGAATCATCTGTGATGTAACCTTATGGTGTTGAGTTTTTTTACTCAAGAGTCATCCAGCTAGTTTCATACGTCAATAGTGCTTTCCTTTATATTACTGAGTAATATACCATTATATTTAGACTAATGTTAACTTTTATTTTTTAAAAGATTTTACTTATGAATGTATTTATTTACTTATTTACTTATTCATTCATTTGAGAGAGAGAGAAAGAGAGAGTGCACGAGCTGTGGGGAGGGGCAGAGGGAGAGGGAGAGGCAAACACCCTGATGCTCCGGCAGCCAGATGAAGGGCTTGATCCCAGGATTCTGGGATCATTACTTGAGCTGAACACAGACGCTTAACTGACTGAGCCACCCAGGTGCCCCTAACATTAACTTTTAAAAGGTAATTATTTCCCTTTCTAATCAATTCAAGGAATCGTTGTTAATATACAGCCTTGTTCATACTTTCAACTCTGAAATCTTAAGTTCCAATACTCTTCTCTCTTATCACTACTCCCTATTCATTAACTTTACAGAAACTTCTCTCATACTTCAAATTCTAGTCTCACAAAAGTTATTTCATTCTATGGCAATTTGCATTCTCCTGGAGTCATGAATTGCCTATCTAGCCAGTTTTCCACCCCAGATTACTTATTACCTATTACCTTATTTCATTTTTTTTTTTTTTGCCCTGTTCAACATCCAAAAACTTGCCTAGTCATGTCTCCGGATAAATTCCTGAGGAAAATCTTTAACGTTATTTGGTTTAAAATCCTTGCACATTTTTTTCTAGGCAGTTGCTTACATTTTTGACAAAGACTGTCCCAAGCTTGCACTAATTTCTGTTACACTTATAAAATGCCACTGCCTCCAATTTTCATGTGAAAATGGTGTTCATCATGTGAAATTCTCCAAATTCCTGGTAAATACTTGGCAAATGTGAGTAGATGACGGGCTATCCAATCTCATGTTCTCTCTTCAATTATCACCTCTAGAAGCGTATCATATCTCTCCTTTCTCACTTTACTAGTGCTGTCCTTTCTTTTCATTGTCTCTTCTTTTAATTTTTGTTTTCAGAATTACACTTTCCAATCTACATTAGTAAGTAGGAACACAGTCATTCAATGTCATAGCAAGGAGACTGAATGTAACATCCTGGGTTGGATCAGAGTGAAATCTAATTGAATGTATTAATAAATGTCAGTAAAGAGTGACACCCAGAAGTTTAAAAAGGGTTGGTTACCCATGGAAGAAGAGTGAAAAAAAAAATATCAGGCATAACCATTAGCAATATCCAACCAAGTACTTCAAGTATCCTAAACCCATCTGCAAGGCCATCTGACCACTTTAAGCCCTTCCAATCATGACTCAGCCTCCTCAAATAGACAGAAGCAAGGAAAAAGTACATACAATACAAATGCTGACAAAAGAAAAGATGTGTTATCCATGCGACATTTCTGCTTTTTATTGAAAATTAACATAATAGAATTTTGTACCTACATGAATTAATCTCCTAACTCTAGTCAGTGTGCTTTCACTCTGCAGAGAATCCTGCCTTACTGTATTGCTAAAGTCTTCTTTTGACTTTTCTACTGCAGGGTCTCAGCCCTGGATTTTTGTGATTTTACTAAAGAATCTATATATATATATATATATATATATATATATATATATATATATATATATTTCCAAGCAATTCTCCCAGATTTCCTTTGCCTTTATGTGTTGCATCTTACAACTCTATGAGCTTTACTCTTCACATGAGCTTCTGAAGCCTTGGACTAATGGAAATGCTTTCCCCTCAGGGGTTATGTCTCCTTAGGGTAACTCTTAACCAATGACTTACTGATGTGGGAGTGTGAAAGCCCAGCTTTCCATCCCCTCCTGGAATAGGGAGAAATTCTGAGTTCATTCCAGAGGTTCCTGCAAAATGAGGACAATGCTGAACTTTACTTGAGATCACAACTTTGTTGGACTTTTTCCCTATCTTTCTTCTTTTACTCCCTTTTATGCTTCCCAAATGAATCACTTATACATAAATCTGTGTCTTAAGTTCTACTTCTAGGGAACTTGGCCAAAGAAAAACGCTAATTATAATAGGAAGTTAATTTATCTCCTTTTATGCTCTTTTCATTAAACATTTCCCTTTCTCTGACTTTTTCTTTGATCTATCCAAAATATCCCTCTAAATTATTTCCTTTTTTCCTCCTAATATTTAAGTTTCTGCAGAGAATAGTTTGTGAACATATATCTAGTATTTTTCTTTACTTTCAAGCTATTGAAATTTAGCTTGTGTCTTCCCCACTTCATTAAAATTTATTTTACTAAGATTAGCTAAAGCCTCCTAATTGACAACTAACACTAGATTTTTTTTTTTACAAAATATAACACTTCTAAACATTGTTTTTTTATTCAATTTATTTCTTCCTTGACACTAATGAAGCCAGTATATTCACAAACATAATCTAGCCTTTTGGAGTAAGGAAATTTTGTCTGAAAGACATGACACTGTAATTGAATCCTATTTATTTATTTTTTTAAAATTTTTTTGTTTTTAATTTTTATTTATTTATGATAGTCACACACACAGAGAGAGAGAAGCAGAGATATAGGCAGAGGGAGTAGCAGGCTCCATGCACCGAGAGCCCGACGTGGGATTCGATCCCGGGTCTCCAGGATCGTGCCCTGGGCCAAAGGCAGGCGCTAAACCACTGCGCCACCCAGGGATCCCTTGAATCCTATTTAATTTATGGGAATTGCTTGTGCGTTTTTCCCCCACACCTATAATCTCAGGTTGGGATCATAATCTACTTAAATTGAAAAAGTAAAATTTGCAGTAGATATGATTATTTTCACCTAAATCCATGCTCACATTAGCTCTTTGGAACACTAAAAATCTCATTTTGTTATACTCTCAACTTTTACCTTGACCCTAGAAATGACTCTTTCTCCCTTTTAAGCTCTTAATCTTACTATATTTCTTATTTATTTTTCTTTTCCTGGGTATGCCACTACCTCTGTGAGCTCTTTTTTGAAATCCAGACATCCAGATACTCTAAATGTTTTAAATATCTTTTTACAGTGCAGCTCTGCACTGGTCCCAGCTTCTTAGCATGTCTTCCCAATGCTATTTCTCTTATCTGTCATAACAATTGAATAAAAAAAGAATCCTAAAATAGCTGAGTTAAAATCCTATGGCAGTTTAAGACTTATGGATATCTACTATTAAAGGATATTGACTGAGGCTAAATCTCTTCTCTGAAATGCCAGAACTGGGAAATGCAAATATAAAGCACAGAGAAACTTTTGATTAAAATACTCAACCATGCAGGTTAAAATTGTAGCCCAGGGAAATGGGGAAAATCTATTCCTGAATTGATAAGTAACTGGTAGAAGTCATTAAACAGAGAGCATTGGAGAAAAACAATTTTATTTAAATTGTGGAATTTCTGTGCAAAGTAATAGCTTTGAAAAACAGAAAAAAATTCAGTTAATGATAATGGGATGCTAAAGAAGAGGGACCACCCTCATTCCGTTTAAGGGACAAGAATAATGTAGGGCTGTGGAAACTGTAGGGTAGAAACAAAAATCTATGTTGTATGAGAACCAAATAGAGAAATTGTGCTCAAACTTATCCAAGCATGTCCTAACAAGAAAAAATTTCTGTACCCACCTTAATCTGTATGTTGGCTTAATTTAATCTGCACTGTCTCCTTGAGGCAGATCGTCTCAAATCCAGATAAATAAAATTCCCAGGGCTACAACAATAGCCAATTACATCACATGGTAAGGATTTAAGGGCCATTTTCTGAGCTAATGATTCTAATGGTGAGTTGTTCAAAACTTGATTCTCCTGAATTTGGGTTCCAACATCACAGATACTCTTAGAACTTCAGGAAGTTAACTTTATATTGTCCATTCTTGTATTTACTAATGCTTTTTCAAAAGTGATATTTGCAAGGAAAACAGATAAATGTTATAAACATTAATAGTATATAATACAAACCTCTTTACATCATTTATTAATATTGGGAGCATTTAATTGCTGTATTCTACTGTTGTGTAATCATGAAAGTTCCCAGAAGCATAACCTATGCTCAGTTTGCAAATCACTATCACATTTTTTAAATTATATTTTATGTATGTTATAAAATCTAGAAAAGAAATTTCTAATAAATGTCTATTATGGAAATTTTATAATTTGAAAGCACTTTTAATCATTTTGGCTAAAATCAGAAAATAAAAAAAGTATTTAAAAAACATAATTATTTACTTTTATATCTTATTGTTAAACAAAAAAATCCTAAAACAGTTCACAGATTCATGAAGTAAGACCTTTGTCAAATTTTCATGGACTTTGAAATATTATTAATACTGACAATTAAAAAAAAATATATATATATATATCATGCATGATATGGTAATTTTGAAGGTTTTTATGGTCTTATTTTATTTAGGGCCTGCAGGAAAATCCAGCAATATGTTTGCTTTTTATAATATTAATCTAGGAAAACCATAAAATTTAATACCTATTTACAACATAATGTACATAATTTATAATATAGATGAGCATTGAATGGCTTTATTTTTATTATTTCAGAGAATGTGTTTTAAAAGGCAACGTACAAATTTTGAATCATGAAAAGAAAATATGAAAACCTTTAGACAAGCTGTTAGCTAACATTTGAAAACCAAATTAAGCAGGTTTACAATATAATGTAGCAGATGGAGAAAATGTGACCACCCTGGGAATAAATTTTCTTTATCATTTTAACTTAGGTCTGTTCATGTGCTTCTCAGATAATAAGTTTTTTCCTCCATAATATGTTTCATATTACCATGAAACAACGTTCTTTCAAGTATTGTTTTTGATTAAACCTGCTCTAAGTTAAGGGTAAAGGAGTGCTAATATAAGGGAATGGCAAGATTATATTTCATTATGTTATATGATATCATTAATTGTAGGTATCAGTGAAATACACATGTGCAAAAAATGACACTTATCTAGAAAAATGTTACACTATTTGTACTGGAACAAATATATGTTGTCTGATTGGAAACAAGGCAAAATTTGGGGGATCATGTGTCATTAACTCATTTTAAAAAGTTAAAATCAAGTGGCACTTTTTTTTTAATATTTTATTTATTTATTCATGAGAGATACAGAGAGACAGAGAGGCAGAGAGAGAAGTAGGTTCTATGCAGGGAGCCCAACGTGGGACTCGATCCCAGGTCTCCAGGATTAGGCCCTGGGCCAAGTCGGCGCTGAACCTCTGAGCCACCCAGGCTGCCCTCAAGTGCCAGATTTTAAGAAGATAAGAGATGGGAGAGATTTGAGGCAGACCAGTTAAGGCACGATGCTAACATATTCCATGATGACACAGAATTAACTATTCCATGATTAATTCAGCAAATTGCAAGAAAGAAGGAAATAGATAAGCTGGTCTCCCAGACAGCATATGCTGTAAAACATCCTTAAATGAATAGTGTTTCTGAAGTAATAGTTATTTGTGATCAATATCATGTCGATAAACTTTTCACTGAGTAATTCTAAAATGTATGAGTTAAAGACATACACTGAAAAAAAACCTGAAAAGGAGACTTAATTACGGTAGCAGAGGAGTCACAAATCTACCCCAACATAAAAGTGAGGAGTGGAAACACTGAAATTCAAATTCTGAAAGTCTTCTTCCCCTCAATTTTTATTTTTGCATTTAGCCGAAGGACGTGGCAAAAGAGTTGAAAGAAATAGCAGACTCTTGTCATGAAGACGGCATTTGTCAACCTGTTGAAATGGGTGGAAGCCAACTGGAAGATGTCATACTATCTACAGACAGCAAAATGACAATATTTATAGAAGCGAACACTTAAATTGACTTTGGATTATATTTTCAAATTTTCCCTAAAGACATAAACAGAATGGCTACAGACACATCTATTATGCAAGATATAAACTTACCAAGATTGGCCTTTGAAGAAATACTTCCCAAGTATATTGATAATCAAAGTTGTTCAGGCAGCGTCAACATTACCTGCGAGCTTGGTAGAAATCTGAAATCTCAGACCTTACCCTAGACCTATAATGTCTTCATTTGAATAAGATCCCTGGGTGATTTATATGCACATTACAATTGATGATTTGGTACATACAGATTATGTTTGGCAGATGAAAATGCTTTAAATGCTTTCTATAGTTACATTGGCAGTAACAGAAGGAAAAAGTCACCTAGTTCGGAATAAATGCAGATAAAAACTGTTTTATCATTTTGTCTGCAAAGTATTCATATCATTTTACTAGGAATAAATCATATTTTTATTACAATTGAATTATCAAAATTACTTTAAGTAATTTATTTGGAATTTGAGACTTCATAAGGAATTATCTGAGGCTCCATTCAAAACTCTACAGCATATCAAACTTAGAAAATGTTTCAGTATTGAAGCATTTTCCCTAAAATTTGCATAGGCCTAAGATAAAAGATGCTAAAATTTTATTATACATTTAATATGAATTTGCCCTTGAAATAGCAAATGCAAGATGACATGTAAAATGATATCTTAATAGTTTCTGGAAAAGCCCTACCTGATCAAAGAAAAACACTGAGTTAATTATATCTTTATAGTAGATACTAAGAGATTTTATTTATTTATTTTTTTTGTTCTGCATTAAGGTATCATTCAACAATGAGGCATAATGTATTTCCTACTGCTGAAAAAATAATGGAGTAGATCAGAGTTTATAATATATAGTCTATATTTTATATTTTTCTATACAACAAACACAAAAATGATTTTTGTGTATAAAATCAAGCAAGATATTATATAAAAATAACTGGATAGGGACACCTGAGTGGCTCAGTCAATTGAGTGCTGAACTCTTTATTTCAGTTTGAGTCATTATCTTGGGGTCATGTGATGGAGCTCTGGGTAGGGATTCACACTCAGGAGGGAATCTGCTTGAGATTCTCTCTCCCTCTTCCTCTCCCCTCCCCCCCCACCACGCATGGGTGTGCTCAGTCTCAAATAAATAAATAATTAAATAAATAAATAAATAAATAAATACTTTAAAAAGGTTTTGAAAGACTCAAAAAGATTTTTCACTCTTATTAAAACATTTCGCAACAAACTGTCTATGGATATAATGAAATCTTGAAACTAAACAGAACTTGAAATAACAGGTTTGGCACTTAATAAAATCATTAAGAGATTAACATTAAAATATTTAGACTCATGGAATATGGCCCCTCTCTTTTTGCAGGAGCAAGTCACACTAGGAGTCCACTTTTCATATAAATGAATAGAAGAACTCAGAGAAAATAAAACATAAAAGGAAACACATAAGAAAATTGACAGTGGCTATTTTATAAGGATATTACTTACAATGTTTTATTCATACCTACACAATTTTTATATTCTTTTCTATTTATATATACTACATTTATAAGAGAAAAATTCTAAAATAAAAAATAATATCTACACTGGTATCTGAAACACTTTGAATACCTTAAAGAAAGTTATGTTAATATTAGAAAGCTCAGCCAATAAACAGAGTACTAAAATGTATGTATATGATAATTTTATTATCTTTTATATCTTTCCTTCTATAATTAGAATATAAACTTTCAGAAATTGAAATAATATATCATGCAAACTAATTAAAATATCCATAGGAACACTTCAGAACACATTTTATGTGAAGTATTTTATCATCCTTTAGAAATAGATATATTATTTAAGGTAAGCAGTGTGGATTAAAATCCAGTGCGCTCATAAAAAAATTCTCTTTTTTTTTCTAATTGCATTGGCCAATTATTGTGGAAGTGTGGATATTGTTCTATTTAACTTGTAATTAACATTTCTATATGAAAAATCAATTATATTACTATATACATATTCTTACCTGAGCATATTTGAATACAAAAATGTCTATTTGTTCTTTAATGGTTTTAAAAACCAATGAAATAATTGGATTTGCAAAGATTTATTGGACACTGCAAATTACTCTAAATTACATCAAAATGTTCTAACACATTTCTGAATGGTTTAATACCTTTCATATCCATAATTTGGGACTATTTCTTTCCAATATTGATATTGGAAGGTTGCTTTCTAATATGCGACTAAAGCTGGCCTTTTTACCTGAAAGTCAAGAAAACACTTCATAAACACTTGTTCTATTATATCACTTGTGATTCTAAAACAGTTCTGCAAACTTATAATTGACATTGAATGTAATAAGTACAATTAAATTTAGCTATAATAAGAGACAACTGCATACAATTGTAAATCATACTTTCAATCTAATAGACATAATTTTAATTTATTAATTTTGTTTACTGAATGTAACTGATAATGACATTATGCATTTATTTAAAAGACTCACCATTTGTATTACTATTCTAATAATTATTATGCATTATCTATGTTTAAATACACAAAATGCAGTTTTAAAACAGTCAGGGCACTAAACTATATAATAGAATAAAAATAAACTACACCATGCATTTTTGAATAATCTCATTTAGCCACAATATTTTTGCTACTACAAGAAACTAAATTTGCAAATCAGAGTGAAAACAAACACCATGAATTAAAGTCATATCATAATTTAATTATTAAATTGCCTTCAGAAGTTTGCAACATATTAGATTTCAAAAAGAAGTGCCAAAAAAAAAAAAAAGGAAGTGCCTTTGACCAGAAGACATATGTTTCCTGCAATTAATATGTAGGTATAATCAGATATAACCATTTCCCAGTCATAAAAGCAATGATTTAAAAGATATTTCCTTCTCTGTCTAAATAGGAACTGTCGAGGATCCCTGGGTGGCACAGCGATTTGGCGCCCGCCCTTGGCCCAGGGCGCGATCCTGGAGACCCGGGATCGAATCCCACATCGGGCTCCTGGTGCATGGAGCCTGCTTCTCCCTCTGCCTGTGTCTCTGCCTCTCTCTCTCTCTCTCTCTCTCTCTCTCTCTGACTATCATAAATAAATAAATTTAAAAAAATAAAAAAATAAATAGGAATTGTGGATTAATTAAATAATTTAAATAGTGTTCTACGGGTTATATTGTGTCATTTAATAAATTAAAATTATATCTACAACAGAACATGTATGCCTCTACTATAATACTATAATATTTCATTTTACACAACTGGTTTTTCATACATAATAACATTCTCAACCATTATTCAAAGTGGTAATTTTGGAATTCTTAATATTTGTCCTTATTTTTATTTTGTGCATTTCAAGAATGAATTTTCTCAGTCAACTAGTGTTAAAATGTAAAAATGAACTTTATTACAAGCAGATGTTTATTTTATAAGATAAATATTTAAATTAGTGAATTACGTGGAGCTCTTTAATGGAAAGTGTTAACTTTATTGAGGAAAATTTAATTGCAGAATGGTTATTACTGTGAATAAGTTCTGCATGTATGTCTATCTACCTGTCTTTTATTTTTATTGCATCATTAGTTTTAATTGCTTTAATTATATCAAGTTAAATCCATTTGCATACTATCATTGTGTATAGGTATATATTTTAGTAAGCAAGTACTTTGAGTCACAGACATCTATAATATACAGTCTGCGGATAATTCTGAAATAGATTTACATATTTATTTATGGAGCTGTATTGGGATCACTGGGATAGTTTCCCAAAATAGAAGAACTAATTTCTGTGAGGGTATTAAGAAGACAGCTGTCATGTAATGCTTCCCAAGTAGTTTTCAAGTACATAAACAATATTCTGTAATGAACACTCAGATTAGCATATCAGATGAAAGAGTAGAAATTCATCTTGATTCAACTTCTTAAAAGAAAGACATTTTGAAGAATTAAAAATACAGAGATTTTTTTTTTCTGGTCCAATATTACTGTGCTTTTTAAATCGAAAGTTTGAGAGTGTATTTGCTGGTTTAAGATGCTTCTGAAATGCTGTTGAGGCCCAGACAATGTTTTCCAATGAATTTAGAATACCCATGAAACCACATTGCGATATGAAATGAGCAAAAGAGTGGCACTTATCTTTTAATAAAAATAATCCTCAAAGAAAAAGAAAAAAGAAGGAAATAAATAAACAAAAAAGAATCTAAAGCACAGATTTCTGTAGTAATCTATGAAGTTGTTTCATTTACCTTATTGAAAAATCTAGAGCATGGATTTCTGGAGTAATCTGTGAAGTTGCTTCATCTGCCTTTTTTAAAACGTCAAAGTGTAGAAGTAGGAAATATATGAAATATAATATATATATAGCAATGTGTATATGAAAGTATAAATACTATGAATCATCTATGTTTACATATATATTGTACATTTACTGGCATCTATACTAGTAAATCTTATATATTTATGTTATATTTTACATATATATAACACAATATATATAAAATATGCATATGTACACTTTGAACTAAGTATATACTATACATATACTTTGAAGTAACCAGTAGGCAGAACGGTAAGATGAGTGCTATTGAGAAGTAAGGTAGGTTGGGATCCCTGGGTGGCTCAGCGGTTGAGCATCTGCCTTCATTCCAGGGTGTGATCCCAGGGTCCTGGGATCGAGTCTCACATCCGGCTCCCTGCATGGGGCCTGCTTCTCCCTCTGCCTGTGTCTCTGCCTCCCTCTGTGTCTCTCATGAATAAATAAATAAAACCTTAAAAAAAGGGAGAAGTAAGTAGCCATTCACAATCATTGATAAAAGATAAACTACTGACTGCTTCAAGTTATTCAGGAGCAAACATATCCTGAGGTAAGTAGGCAGCAAAACTGCCAGCAAGGCAGCTGAATAGAGCTGGGTAGTTTGTACACTACTCTCATCATCTCAGCAGAGGGGGGAAATGAAGTCTGAAAATTCCTCTTGCTAATTATGACACCTAGTCTGAAGTTGCCTTAATGCAAAAGGAATGATGATTCATAATTTATTCACTCAAAAGAGATGCATATGTATGTGTGAAGAGACCTAGTACAGAAAGTCATCTCTCTCATTGCAGTTCCTAAATAAGGGAAACCACTGCCTAGAAGTTAACAATGAGTATTAGAAAGTACGACAACTTAAAATATAAGAGAATGATCTTAACAGAAAATAAGCACAGAGTAAGAGAAACCCTGGAAGAGTCTGTATCTCCGTGTGTGGTCACATATTTTGCACACATTGATCTCTCTAACTACAGTGGTGAGATAAAAAAAATCAATCAAACCAAAGATCTAAATCATAAAAAAAGTCTTACTTTTGAGAATAACCACTCTTAGGTATGAAAGAAATGTACAAAGCCATCTATAATAAAAACTGTACAAATCCTATTATAAGAGGGTAAATGATGGGAAAAAGAAAATAAAATGCTGAGAGGATAATGGGAAAAATAAATTTGGGTGAGTTGTTAAAAGGTGATACAAAATCTAAATGGAAGCAAAGAAAAAAGCTGCAGAAAGAAATAGCAAGATGGAACAGTTAGACAGAACTTGGTAAATATGGAGCTCACTGAATTGAAATGACACGTGCACAAATAGTGTGGTGTCTAAACAAGAGAATAGAGAAAAATAGAAACAAATACAAATGTAATTTTTAGGAAATCATAAACAAATGATATCTCCTTAAAGTTAAAAAGTAGGGAAATCAATTTGAAAATAAAAACAATTCTGATTGGCTGTAACTTAGTTTCTGGGGTTTCTGTTCTTTAAGCCATGGTTAACATGTCCAAGGAAGGAGAGATACAGAAAGGACATGTGCTTGAAAAGCAAAAGTATTTTCTTTTTTTTTTTTGTTATTGAGAGAGAGAGAGAGAGCAAGCATGAGCAGTGAGGGAGGCGGGGGAGAGGTGAAGAGAGTGGATGGAGCCTGACACAGCTCTTGATTTCATGACACTGAGATCATTACCTGAGCCAAAATCAAGAGTTGAATGCTGAACCAACTGAGTCACCCAGGCGCTCAAAAACAAACAAAACAAAACAAACAAAGCACTTTTTAAAAAATAGTTTATTATAAACTATTCTAGGTTGATAAGCTTTAGGTTTTAAATCTAGATTTAAATTTTAAGTCAGATTTAGATTTCAACTGGTAAAATATTAGTTTTTTTTTTGTTTTTTTTTTTTACTATCCCTAGCTAAAGTTCTGAATCAAACTAAAATTTGAGTAGGCGTCTTTGTCTCATTCTCTTCCCACCACCTGTTTTTATCTTGGCCAATAACTAAAAAAATATAAAAAGCTAGAAGCTCAGTGAGTTGAGCATCAGACTCTTGATCTCAGCTCAGGTTTTGATCTCAGGGTGTAAGTTCAAGCCCCTTACTTGGCTCAAAAAAGGAAAAAAAAAACAGCTAGAAGAGATATTGAAAAATTATAAAAAGTAAAACCATTATAATATCCTGCCAATTAAATCCTTCATATTTATTAATAAATGTATATTATCATTTCATGTATATTAGTAAAGCTGTATATATATTACATATATTTTTTTCAAAGGGCATATTTTTTTTATTTATTTATGATAGTCACAGAGAGAGAGAGAGAGAGAGAGAGGCAGAGACATAAGCAGAGGGAGAAGCAGGCTCCATGCACCGGGAGCCCGATGTGGGATTCGATCCCGGGTCTCCAGGATCGCGCCCTGGGCCAAAGGCGGGTGCCAAACCACTGCGCCACCCAGGGATCCCTATATTACATATATTTTTATATATATGTACAAAAATATATGTGCACAAAATATGTAATACTTGTCAACAATGTGTATATACAATAATAAGTATATGTAATAAGTGTATTATATATACTTTGTATATATAATAGTAAAATTTATATATATTATTCATAGTTATGTATATTATATATACTTATACACTATATGTGTATGTATACTTTGAGCTAGATATATTAATAACATTAATTGTACTAATATACTTCTAGATATGTGTGTGTATATATAGAGAGAGAGTGAGAGAGACAGAGAGAGAGATAAACACTTATGAGTTTATAGAAGTATTAAGCCTTCAATTGCTAGCATGTGTTATTATGGCTTTCCATTGTATAATTTTTCAATATCTCTTCTAGCTTTTATATTTTTTAGTTACTGACCAAGATAAAAATAGGTGGTGAATGAGGAGAATAAGATAAAGCAGGCTACTCAAATTGAGTTTGATTTAGAACTTAAGCTGGGGATAGTAAAAAAAAAAAAAAAAAAAAAAAAAAGTCTAGTATTTTACCAGTTGAAATCTAAATCTAACTTAAAATTTAAATTGAAATCTAGTTTATAAGAAGTTATATTAAAAGTGCTTTGTTTTCTAAGCTCATGTAAATCAAACTCTTATTTTAATTAAGTTTAATTTATTTCAGGGTAAAATAGGCAAATGTTTAATAAATCTAGAAATGATAATTCAAGAAATTTTGATAATCTGCTGAATCAAAAGCATTGAACAAATAAATGAAAAGGCCAGCAACTGTTCAGTATTCTGTATTTTTAAATAAATTGCACATATGAAGAGAGAAAAATAGTATGAATGTTCCTTTATGCAACAGTATAATAAAAGGATTTCAAGGAATACATTATTAGGAAATGATAAAAATAGAAGTATAACTTACTACCTTTAAGCTTGTCAAAATCAGAAATACAAAATCAAGAAGCAAGATGGCAACCAAAGTATGATTATAAACGAAAATTACTTATAATTTCTCAATCCCTACTCACAGAAAATGTAAATCTGATTATCTAACAGATAATCCTGTGTAGATCAATATATGCTATTCATTTTACCAAAATTTTTTCAAGAGCTACTAAAAGATTTTTCAGGGGGCACCTGGGTGGCCCAGCCTGTTAAGCATCTGCATTCAGCTCATGCCAGGATCCTAGGGTCCTGGGATGGAGACTTTGCTTTGAGCTTACTGCTCAGAGAGGAGTTTGCTTCTTCTGTCTTTGCCCCTCCCCAACTTGCACTCTCTCTCTCTCTCTCTCTCTCTCTCTCTCTCTCTCTATCTCTCTCAAATAAATAACAAATACTTAAAAAAAATAAAAAATAAATAAAAGATTTTTCAGGATCTTCTAAACATTAGTATTTGGTGAAAATGCTAAGAAAGGAACAAAACAACCTCAAAATTATCACTAAGGAAATCCCATTTCAAAAGAATTTCCCCACTGTTGATGCATTATAAAGTGAGGCAGAAACGAGAGAGCCAAAGTAAAAGTTGAACAGTTAGCCTTTATTTAAAGTGAATCACTCAGAATATATCTAAATAATGAAGTGCATTTAAATAGTCTAACTGGCTGCAATAAAAGTGAAAACCAATGCTGAAAATATTTTTTATCATTTTTACATGACTGGGCATCATGCAACTATTGCCACACAATCTAAGATATCAATGCTTTAAAGAACTTCGGGGTTTTTTTGTTTGTTTGTTTGTTTGTTTGTTTGTTTGTTTTAAATGACACTCGTGTAAAAAATGGAAACTGATCTTCATTAGAATCTTATCCACCAAGGCCCTAGAAGTTCTTGGGAACTAATTTGGCTGCTGAAAGTTTCAATTCCCAGGATCATCCGAGCAGAGCAGATGCCAGATGCTCCCATGGCAACAGGACTGAATGCCCTATGTGGTTAGATATAAAATATGATATTTAGTGAAGGAAGTTATTTTTCCTTTCTTTTTCTACAAGACAGAGAACCAAAAATAGTCATAGAAATAAGAGATGACTTTGCTATTTGCATTATCCGAATACAGCCAGTGTCAAACTTCTAAGATTGCAAACAGTTCAAAGAATAGTGCCTATTTGTTTTGAAGCAAATTCTCACACTGTCACACAATTTGATTTGGTACATGGTGGAAGGCAAATTATTTTTAAGATTTAATTTAGGAATAATTCATAGGAATTTACAGAAGTAGAAGAGATCTTAGAGAACATATAGGTCAAATCATAGACTACACAGATGAGAATATAGAGTCAATTAAATTAATCAAGTCAATTCAGGAAGTGGCAAGTTTAGCCATTAATTTTTTTTTCATTGGCAAAAATAATTATGCAGTTATTGTAGACCTTTTGAATTACAAAAATTGTATCTTACTTCATTTTAAAGGTCTTCAAACTAAGTATAATGCCCTTTATCAAAGACATAAAATATTAAATGTCAACTTAACTTCTATCTTACTTATATACATGAAAATATAATATCATGATTATATAAAAGTGTTTTAAAGACCAGCTTCAGCAATTTGCATTGGTCAGATTTCAATATTTTTAACATATAGTACGTCCTCCACCTAACCTGTTCTGGTTATGTTAAAGAACATACGTTTATAATATTTAACTGTGCCTCTGGATCATTATTAATATATGTGTATATGAGTAGTTATAGATAAAAATAACCACATTTTGCATATCTTATTTTTTATGTAAGTGAAAACATAATGTTTTCTGATTATAAAAACAATCCTGAAAAGAGAAATGAAAAAAAAATATGCACAAAATTTTGTATTAGAACAAGAAAGGACAGCTAAGTCAGAAAATACTGTTTTCTGAAAGATTTTCCACAGATCTCAGTCTAGGGAGCTGTTAAGAGTAGAAAAGCAGAATAAAGTATTCCAAGGTCAACAGTTATCCTTATTTTCAACACAAAATCCAAAAGGATCACACTGTGCATTAGATTTTTAATGGTTCTGATGAGCCTTGCAGTAAAAAAGTGATTTGACATTGCTTAATGTTGATTTTCTTTTAGTTAGATTGCTTAATTACTAATATTCTTAAGAATTATGTTATGTAGAGTACCAGACTGGGACAATTTGCTAAAGGAATATTCAGGACACATAAGAATGATGAAATATTGTAAAGGTACAGAGTATCTTTGTAAAAGAATACTATTAAACGTATTTTCAAGTATAATACTTTTCAACATATCCATAATAATGTTCAATGAGGGGCACCTGAGTGGCTCAGTCAGTTAAGCATCTGACTTCTGCTCAGGTCATGATCTGAGTCCTGAACAAGCTGATCATTAAGCTGAACATTAAGCTCCCTGCTCTGCGGGTGTCTGCTTGTCCCTCTCTCTCTTCTCCTCCTTCCCCCCCACCCACTTCACATGCTTTCTGTGTCTTTCTCTCTCAAATAAATAAATAAATAAATAAATAAATAAATAAATAAATAAATATTTTTTATGTTCAAAGGAATACTAATATATTTAATGCTTGATTTTCAGTTTAGTTATAAAATTAAGACATGGAAGAGTATTATGAGATATAAGTCATGGAATAGATATATAAGTTAACACCTAGAAAATCTAAGAAAATAAAATTATAATAAATAAGAGTTTGGCAAAGCACTTTATTACAATCTAAGCTATGATAGCAACTTCTTTATATATCCAAAACTAACTAAATATAAAGAAGACATTTTCCTTAATGATAGAAAGGCAACCTACAAAGCTTGGAAAAGCTTTTGACTGAAATGCTAAAGGTTAAGTTTCACAAAACTATGAAACTTTAATGTAAGAAATACAATTTGAATAACCAGAAGCCATACAATGCTGGCACGATGTGGTATGGGGATCGATGAACACAGATTAGTACCCAGATTTTAGTTTTGCAATACTGTTCTTCACTGAATCCAATCAGGGCTGTCCAGAAAAATGTGACTTCTGACTCTAGGAAGGAATGAAGAAACAAAGCAAAATGTAAAACTAAAGGTACAAGATGAGCCTAGGGCTTTTTTTTTCTTTTTCTTTTTTTTTCCTCAAGACAACAATTGTGCAAAGAATGTCAAAATATCACAGACTCCAGCTTGAAGATTCTCCAACTGAAAAAATATGCAACAATTTGTGTATGGTTATAAATAACGCTATAGCTCACTATATAGAACAGGAATCCACTATAAATTATCAATACATCATACTGATTTAGGTAAATAAATTAATAGTTGCATAAGAAGAGAAATTTCACTCTCATCCAAGATGGAGTCATGGGAATCATATTTACTTTCCGGTTTTAAACTAGAAAACTGGACAAAATATATGAAGCAATACTCTTCAGACTTTGGATAACAGGAATCAAAGGACATGCAAAAGAACAGAGGGGAAGGGGTTGCCTTCTCATAGCCTAGCTTATTTTGTGGAGACAGTTTGAAGGCATATGTAGCACAGGGAGGCAGAACCCAGAGAGTGTGACAGTCTCCCTAAGTGATAGACATTGTCGGAGTCTGGAGAAGCAAAGGCAGATAAAGTCTGCTAGACAGATTACTGGAGAGAAGAAACTACAGAGAAAGAGTACTTTGAAGTTTGGCAGAGGAGCTCCTGATTTTTTCCTCTGCTTTCTGATCTTTACGTGTGTGGAAGAAACTACTCGAGACTAGGGGAAAAATCATCATAAATGATAGGACAGTTACTGTATGTCACATAGAACTGGGAATATATTGTTGCACAACTAACAGAAAGAATATATGGTATAGCAGCAGAATTTTCAAAGGCATGTTGCCATAATAGTAAGGCTACATTAATCCTTGAATAAAGAATGCTGTGAATCTGACCAGATAAATTGTAAAAGCCAACCTTGAAAGAATTAAACCGATTTTGGTTAACTGCCCATAAAAACAAAGTTAAACACTATTAAAAAACTATATTCAGGGACACCTGGGTGGCTCAATGGTTTAGTGCTGGCCTTTGGTTCAGGTTATGATCCTGGGGTCCTGGGATCGAAATCCACATCAGGCTCCCTGCAGGGAGCGCATGTCTCCCTCTGCCTATGTCTCTGCCTCTCTCCGTGTCTCTCATTTATAAATAAATAAAATATTTTTTTTAAAAAGACTATATTCAAAATTCAACAAGAAAAAACAAATATATTCAATTAATATAATATCAATAGGATAAAGAACAAAAACTACTCAGTCATCTCAGTAAATGATGAAAGAGCATATGACAACTTCCAACACCATTTTAGATAACAACACTTAGAAAAATGAATCATAAAAGAGAATTTCCTCAACCTGATAAAGGACATCTAAGAAAAATCCACAAGTAACATCATATGTTATGATGAAGATTATATGCTTTCCTCCTAAGGTCAGGATTAAGACAAATGTCTGTTTTCTCCACTAGTATTTGACATTGTACTGAAGGTTCCAGCCAAGTCATTTAGGCCTGTAAAAAATAACAATAGTAAAAAATAAAGACATGAGGACTGAAAATCAAGAAGGAAAACTAGAAAACATCTATGTAGAAAATATTAAACAAATGACAGACAAAAACAAAAACCCTCCTAGAAGTAATAAGCAATTTTAACAGAGGTGTAGGATATAAACTTTATATACAAAATTCAATCATTGTTTATATGGTATCTATGAACAAATAGAATTTGAAGCTAAAAACACAATGCTATCTTATGGCAACCCCCAAAATAACTCTAACAAAGTATGTATAAGATGTATTTAAGAAAAACTACAAAACTCTGATGAATGAATTTTTTTTAAAAAAACTAAATACATTTCATAGTTATAGATAAGAAGATTTGATATTGTTAAGAAGTCAATTCTTCCCAACTTCCTCTATAGATTCACTAAAATCTCAAAGTTTTAGCAAGTTATTTCGTGAATATCAACAAACTGATTCTAAAATTTATATGGAGAACCAAAAGACCCAGAAGAGCTAACCTGATATGGAAAGAAAAAACAAAATCAGACAAATGACACTATTCCACTACAAGACTTCATAGAAAGGTTGCAGTAATTAACCTTGGTGAAATGATAGACTCCTTCCACAAAAATCAAGGCAGGAGATTAGAGAGCCCAGGAGTAGACCCACATATATACAATTGATCTTTGACAAAGAAGCAAAGCCATTATCATGAAGAGAAGATAGACTTTCCAATAAATGGTGCTGGATAAACTAGATATTCACATGCAAACAAACAAACAAAAAAAGAGATGGGGGATCTAGACACAGACCTTATATCTGTCCCCAAAATTAACTCAAAATAGATTATAAGCCTCAATGTAAACTGCAAAACCTTAAAACTACTAGAAGGTAACATAGAAGAATATCCAGATGACCTTAGATATAGTTGATGACCTTTTAGATACAACATCAAAGGCATGATCCATGAAAGAAATAATTGAGAAGCTGCAGATCATTAAAAAATTTTTTTAAAAACTGCTCTGTGAAATATACAGTCAAGAAAATGAGAAGACAAGCTATTATTTGCGGAAAAAAAATGCTTGCAGAAAATATATCTAATTAAAGTCTGACATTCAAAATAAACAAATAACTTTTAAACCTTAACAATAAGAAAATGAACAGCCCAATTAATAAATTGGCCAAAGACCTGAACAGACATCTCACCACAGAAAATATATAGACAGCAAATAGTCACATGAAAAGATATTCAACATGTTATCAGGGATTTGTAAATTCAAAGAAGAGTGTGATACCACTGCCAACCTATTAAAAGGGCAAAAATCTGAAATACTGAATATCAAATCCTGGTGAAGATGCAAAGCTATAGAAACTTTCAGCCATTCTTGTGAGAATGCAAAATGGTGGTAACAGCCACTTTGAAAGACAATTTTACAGTTTCTTTCAAAGTTCAAAGCTAAATATATTTTTACCATTTGATTCAGCAATCTTGATCCTTGGTAGTTATGCACAGGAATTGTAAATTTATGCCCAAACTGAACTCTTCATGTGATGCTTATGGCAGTTTTGTTCATAATTGCCAAAACTTCTAAGCAACCAGAATTTCCTTCATGATGTTAATGGATAAACAAGTTGTGGTACATCCAGAAAATGAAATGTTTCTCAGTATTAAAAATAAATGAGTCATCAAGCCATGAAAAGATATAAGGGAACCTGAAACACATCTACTGAGAAAAAACAAAAGGCTATCTCCTACATGATTTTGGAAAAGGCAAAACCAAAGAGACACAAAAAAATATCAATGGTTGCCATTAGTTCAGGGAAAGGAGGGATGAACAGGCTGAGAACAGAAGATTTTTAGTGTAATGAGATTATTCTTTATGATACCATAATAGTGGGTACATGGTTTTACACATTTGACAAAACCCAGTCCACTGAGAATAAACTCTAATTTAATCTATGGACCTTGGTTGGTAATGGTGTATTGATGTAATTGTATCAGTTGTAACAACTGTACCACTCTGGTGTGAGAAGTTGAGATGGGGGAGACTGGATACGTGGAGGCATGCATTTAGGGGAACTCTGTACTTTATATGGAATTTTGCCGTGAACCTAAAACTCTTCTAGAAAACAAAGCCTATTTTGGGACACCTGGGTGGCTCACTTGATTAAGCGTCCCAGAGTTCAAACCCCACATTTCAATAAAAAAAAAATGAATAAATGAATGAATCAATGAATGAATGAATAAATAAATAAATAAATAAATAAAGTCTTTTTAAATGTCTTATAATAAGTAAACATGACCATTGCTATCTTAATCACAAAGGGAAAATCAACATTATGTACCCACCAATGAATTGCAATGAGAAAGCTACAGTTTTCTTTGTGATATTCTAGTTCTAGTTTATAGGGATAATGATCATTTGGTTAAATTCACCGCTTGCTGCTGAGTCCCCCCATAGCGGCCCAGGCAGACCAAATTTCAGTACGTAATAGATCCTGGTGAATTTTGTAAAGAAATATCTTTGTGTCTCTAGTATTTGACTTTTGCAGGGGAAACTTCTGGGTGTGAGTTAAAGATGATTAGAAAAAAAGCTAATACCTGGCTACTAAAGGGGGACTGGTCAATTTTGTGGCAATTCTGGAAAGCAAAAGCCCTGGCACTTGGAAAGAAAACACACTAGATCCTGGGAAGTATGGAGATGGGAACACGACCAATCGTCTTTTCTCTCTGTCAGCTCTGCAGTGTTCTTCATGAAAGGAAACACCTGGGTACAGCTCTTTCAAATTCATGAACCCACCTCTGAGCATGAATTATTCTGCACCCTCCTTGACCTTCCCAAAAAATTTCACTGAAACGGCAGAGGATGACTCCACCTTCTGCCCCACACTATCCTATTCCCATAGCTGCTGAAACCAACTACCAAAACCTAGATGGCTTAAAACATACATGGATTTATTTACTTCCAATTCTAGAGGTCAAAAGCCCAAAATCAGGTGTCAGCAAGGCCACATTCCTTTGCAAAGGATCTAGAGGAGAATCTGTGCCTTTGCCTTTCCAAGGTTCTGAAGCTGTATTCCTTGTATTTATTTCCTGGCTCACGATCACTTCCTCCAACTTCAAAGCCAGCAGCATATATAGAACTTTTCTTCTGTAGTAGAACCTCCCTCTGTTTCCCTCTTATAAGGATGCTTACAACCAAAATTAGATCCATCTGGAAAACTCAGGGTAATTTCTGCATCTCAAGATCGCTATTTAATCACATATGCAAAGTCCCTTTTCTTCCATGTAGAATAACAGTTACAGTTATACATTTGGATATGGATATCTTTTGGGGACCATTTGGACCTTGGCAGATGTCTTGTTGGGCCCTAAGATTCTGCATTGAAGCCAATGTCGCGCCCTACACTTTGTGCTTCCTGGAAGGCTAGAGATCTGTGGCCTGAGCATGCACAGTTCACTCTAGCTTGCGAGGTCTGGTGGGCAGGAGGAGAGTGTGGATCAGGGGTGGTGAGGCAGTGAGGTGTGGGGAGGGGCTGATTGTGTTCTGCTTGACAAGTGATGCTGGTCGGGCTCCTTACAGTCACCAGCATCTGGGACAAGGGGCATCTAGCACGTGGGTCATCTAGGTGTTTCTCAACCCAGTCTCTCCTGTTGTCTCTGTAGTATTCCCAAGATCCATGAAATCGGGCTTTGGGAAGGGTAGGTCATCGCAGCCGCTCCTCAGGCCTGTTTCCTCCCTCCTGGGAGTCAGCTCTGGTGCTCTGTGCATCCCAGACCATCTTCTCCTTGCCTCTCCAAAAGGACTCACTCTTACTGCCCCACAAAAAAAGAGGGACAAAAAATTATTCAGCCTAACACCATCTACCTCAGGCCTCCAATGTTTCCCAGCACATCCCACGTACAAAAGACAGTCAATATATATTCAACTCTTCTGAACATCATTTGGTTTCTTGGGGGAGTTTCTGGGAGGTATATTTCACAGTCATTAAGTTCATACTCTGGAAAGTTATCCCTATGAAAGTCATCGAATTAGAAACGACAATACAAAATTCATCCTTGACTTTAACTGAAGTAATCAATAAAACTACCTCAGCCCAGGAAGGCATTTGGGTTATCCTCAACACACTGGGGAGAATAAATTCTATGGAATATTACTTTCCACAGGAGTATTTTCTTTAAGTTTCCAGGTAGATAATTATTTTTATATTTACTCCGCTAGCCCACTATACTGGTCTTTATCATACTGATTTGTGTTGACTTATTTTGCTGTGTTTATCATTAGACTATGCTGTCTTTAAAATGAGATCTTATTTTGCTCACCTTTTTATTCTGAAGAGCGTGGTACTGTGTGTTGTAAAATGTGCTTTTAGTAAATTGTTGTCTAAAAAATGTTTGCACAGCTATTTTTGTGGAATATTTTAATTGGGGTTTGAATAGCTAGGTCAGGGCTTTTACTAAAGAGGCAATTGGGAGTCCATTGATGTCTTTTTGAGTAGGAAAATTATATAGTCATATATGCAATTTAGCAAGATTAATTTGAAAGTGGTTTTTATGGTGCATTGGAGCAAGACATACATGAGACAATTACTTCTGTTAGAATAGTGTTTCAATAGTCCAAGTGGTAGATGTAGTAGAGTTAATCCTAGGTGGCCGAGAGTCATTATGGAAAAGAAATAAGATATCACATGGAAATATGCTATGAAAATTAGAAGGAAGGGAATATAAAAATTCAATGATGATGTAGTGGCAAGGACATAAGTGCATATTTATTTTTTAAAGTCAACCATTAATTATATCATTTGTATTGTATAACTAAAGGTAAATATTCATAACACACAAAGAGTTCATTAATTAAAAATACTACCTATCAATTTTATGTTGATGGAAAAATGTTTGAATCACTCAATTTTTAAAATTTGTTTTTGTGTGAAGTCATAAAAATGGAATCTGCATTTGTAATATTTATCTAAATATCTATAGCCTACAAAATAATTAACAAGAAAATACTCTTCTTTTTTAATCAGTACCCAAAGTATTAGTTCTATTGAGTTTTAAAGAAATAACATTATCACTGTATTCTCTAATATAAAAGTACAAATCTAATTATAATTCATATAACAAATGGTCATTTAAACAGTATGTGGATTTTAGCTATGTTCTAATGATCTCCTATAAATATAACATTTAACAACTCTTTTTTTCCACTAAAAGCTGAATCTGTAAGTGTGTTCTTCCAAGGAAAATATTAGAAAGGTCATTATTTTCTGTTTGTATTAAATTAAATATGCTTAAAGTCTTTCTATGCCTCTGTCCTTGAAATTGGCTTTGAATTATCTATAAACTATTAAAAATTATATGCATATGTGTGACAATATGTATGAAAATATGGTTCTTTATACAGATAATATCCCTTTTATATTTTAAAAATATATAAAGGTAGGAATTATTATAATACAGAAATATGTTTTCAAAAATACTAGAATTTAAAAATTGCTCACCATGTATCTATTCTATTTTAGTCTATGTTTTATTGCAAGAGACAAATTCAATGGAGTACGGATATGCTCACTAGTTGCTAACAGGTGGAGTGGCCCTATATACAAATATATTGATTCCAATTAAACATAAGATAAATATTACTTTCAATATACAGGCAAGCTATTCATCAAAGTCTGAATTCATTAGAAGAGTATATTTTTATTTTATTATTTTTTTAGAAGAGTATATTTTTAAATAGATTTAATTTTTTAGAACAGTTTTAGGTTCAGAGCAAAAATGAGTGAAAGATACAGGGATGAAGATTTTTTTTTAGAGTTTGTTAAAGAAATGATCTGAAAGAGTTGAGAATTAAATGGACATAAAAGTCTAGAACTTATATGAGAGCCTCCTAACTCTGGGAAACGAACAAGGGGTAGTGGAAACGGAGGTGGGTGGGAGGTTGGGGTCACTGAGTGACAGGCATTGAGGGGGGCAGTTGACTGGTTGAGCACTGGGTGATATGCTATATGTTGGCAAACTGAACTCCAATAAAAAAATTCTAAAGCCTAGAACTTACGTTTGCATTGAACATTGAAAGAATATATATAGTTTTACTGGAACTGACTCACTTTGGCTATCAAGAACCTATTTTCATTTATTTTATTTTATTGTTTTGTTGTTATTATTGTTCAAGAGCCTACTTTTAAATGTTAAGAATGTTTGAGTTAGGTGGTAAACAAGATAAAAAAAAATATTTTTAAAAGGTAAAGTACAATCCATTGCTTTCTAATTATTTTGTGTAAATTTGCTATTCTCTATTCTCTTGATATTATTTTTGCCCACTGTATCTGATGGTGGGAAAACTATATGATGTTGCACTACTATTAGCCTCTTCCTAAACCTGTGTTCAGTAATATCACATAGGTCATGTTATAGGTTGGATTGTGTCCATCTAAAACTCATGGGTTGACCTCCTAACACGATCTGCCTCAAAATGTGACCGTGACTTTATTTAGTGATTTGGTCAGCATTTAGTGCTCTGTACAGAGTAATCAGGATAAAATGAGGTCATTAAGGTGGTCCCTAATCCAATATGATTGGTGTCTACCAAAAGGATAAATGTGAACACAGAGACATGTACAGAGGGCAGATGATGTGAAGAGACTTGGAGAAGACAGATATCTATAAGCCAGGAAGAGAGGCCTGGCATAGACATCTCCCTCATAGCCCTCAAAAACAACCAACACTACAGGCATCTTGATTTTAGACTTCTATCCTCCAGAAGTGACCCAATAACAGCTGTTTGTTTAAACTACCTCATCTGTGGAACTGTGTCATAACAATCCTAGAGAATTAACACAGAAGCTGGAAAATGCCATGACCAGAATTTTCACATCATGAAAATTGGCAAAGACTACAAATCACATCTTTTGTTCCTGAAGAGTTGGTTGACAAACTTTTGGAAACATACATACACTGTGTGCGCATGTGTATGTGTGTGTGGGGTGTACATGTAATTTGCAGGAATTATAAAATATTTTACTACTGAAAATGACCACTCTCCCCTCCATGGAGACTTGTAAAATGAAGCAGCTTTTAATTCACTAGTAATTTGATCTCTGGCTTAATAAACCATCATGAGGTATTTGGGTTTTTTGTTTGTTTGTTTGTTTGTTTGTTTGTTTTTCATGATGTACTTTGACTAAAAAGTAGAAAATTATACCTTCATAGGTAAAAAAAATCACAGAGGCAGATGGAAAGAGTCTGAGGCTTGCTAGATTCTATGGCAATGATAAATGAACTGCAAAATATGAGTGAGTCAGCCAAAGAAAAACTATACGTGCAACATGTCAATCAGAGAAATCTGGGAAAATCTGGCAATCATGCTTAACATGTCTATTCAGAAGAAGTTATGAGTCATCTTTGCCCTACTGGACATTCCTATAAGGTTGAGAAAAGGTTCCCAGTCCCATTGGTTCTAAGTGCTGGTGCAGGAGTGATTCTTGATGTCTACGGAAACAACTTCATGTTGTTCAGCTCATAAAGGCAAAGGCCTGTGAAACACTAAATGAAGAAACTTTGCCAGGTGCCTGCTGTGACCTTCCTAGGATGTACAGACTTTTGCTTGTCTCAGTACAAAACACCAATTATGGAGTGAGGGTACAGGGAGTTATTTTGCACTTCTGAGCAGTACAACTTGGAGAAGTGTAAATAACTTAGTGCCCTGTATTCCTCATGTGTAAAACAGGCATAATAAATTTCCATACCACACATTTCTTGTTACACAGTCAAGAAAAGAAAAGATCCCTAGAATGAGATCTGGAAAGTAAGTGCTTACAAATATTAGCTATTACTTTCTAGAGGTCATATTATTCCTCTCTCTTAGAGGGCAGAAGGTGGAGCTGCACTCATCATCGTGACAGGCTGTTATGGAGACTCATCTAGGAAACATCTTAATGGAGATGGCATTGTTAAGATTTCAGAGTAAAGTGGACTTGGACTTACTTCTGGATTTTCTGTCACATAGAACACTGCTCTGAGCACATTTCTAGATTTCCTGAGATCCGTTTACTCATCTTTACAATGTATAATTAGAATGCTTTTTAAAGAGGATATTTTATGACAAGATAATATATGTAATATACTCAGATCAGTTTCTGGTTTATGACAAATATTCAATGAATTATTTCTATGTTTGTTACATTATTAGTGATATTACTTTTATCACTGCCAGTATCAAGATTATGTCAAGGTTCTAATGGAAGGCTGTAATTACTATATTCATTATAAGATCCACAGTAAATATTTCCTACAGAGGCTAAGCATGTATAAAAGAGGTTTATGGATTTTTAGGCCTATTCTTGGTTGTAGGGATTCCCCACAGCAGTCAGACATGCTAAATTAGTAGAGAACACTTATTTCTTGACTGCTGGTACCTAGTAACTTTGAGCTGCCTTTACCCCATCTCATTTATTGCCATTAATATGCTTTTTTATTTGGAAGTTAAATGGTTATTGATTATCTACTAAATGGTAGATGTGAGGTATAATGATAAACAAGAGAAAGTCCCCAAGCTCAGGAAAAAAAAAAAAAGCAAATAAATATACACCCTGTCAGTGATGCTAACTCTGGTAAAGAAAATGAAGTATGATCATTGGACAGATCATCATTTGTGGGAAGGGTTATTTGAGTCAAAATAATCAATAAAGTCATCTTAGATAAGGAGACAATTGAATAAACATGAATAAACATGTAAATAAGGAGAAGTAACAAGTGATACAGATTAGGGGAGAACGGATTCCAGGAAGAGAAATCGTAAGAGCTAAGGCACAGGAAATTGGTATGCTTGGGTGGTTCTAGAAGCCAGAATTGGACCAGGTGGTGTGAACAAACAAGAAAGTAAAAGGTGATGAGGTTGAAGCTGTTGTTAAGTATGTGAGGGTAGCCATAGCCCATAGGGACTTAAAGAGCACAATGGGGGCTTTAAATTTATTTTGAGGGAGATATAAATTCCTGGAAGTCTTCACATATAAAAGTCACATAATCTTATATCAGTTTTAAAAATATTATTGGCCAAAAAAACCAAATTATTGGCCAATAGAGACTATAATTTAAATAAGCAAAAGTAAAGGCAGAGGGATCACTTTGGAAGCTGATGCTATCTTCTATGCTTATTGGATACCCAGTTTGTAAATATCACCCTAAGTGAATCCATTAAAAAAAAGAAACTCATTTTTATGGAGATTATATCTCCTTATTTTGAAAAATAAACCTCAAAACATTTTATCTCATTTTGCATGTAGTGAAATTATATTATTATTCCATATATTTCCTGAAAAAATGCAAATATTGATTTTCTTTTTTAAAAAAATCACATGAAAACAACTATTTCATATTTGTTTTTTGCACCAAACTTAAAGTGTATTGTTTCTTACAAGTTATTTCAGAGCTTCATTGATCTCTTGTGGCATTTAACTCATTCTCTAGTGAACACATAAAAACATTTCTACATTTTTCCTTCTTTCATGGTAACTAGTTAAAGCTGTCAGATCCTCAAGGGACATGGTGTTGTTTGAGATTTGATAATCTTATGATTTCTCATACAGCCTACATCTTCTATAAATCTTATAATTTAATTTCATAAATTAATTGCATTATTTCATTGCTTTGTATTTGCTGCTGTTGGTAATCGGAAAATGAGGACAATAAGTTGAGATAGTGGGCTGGGAAAATGTAATAAATATCAACTAATTTTATAATGACCCAGTTGATTAGTAAATGATTTTATTTCATGGTGACTTGTCATTGCTCTAATGAAAATCTAAGCTACCTCCAAGCAAAGCAAGAGAGATATATTTGGGAGGAGGGTACCATCTTTACAATCTATGGTTTATTGACATTTCAGTTGTTATGAGAAGGTTTACAGCCAGCAACGCCAGATAAGTGATATATGATTTTTAAGGACATGAAATATTAGGGAAAACTCCTTTAATGTGTGAATTTTTCCTCCAATTCTTCAAAACTATTCTAAACCTAAATTCCAAAGGATTTATGCCCTCTCAGAACATATATCTGGAAGATCAAAAAGCAGTGTTGGTCCTCTATGGTCTTTATTTATATCCAAGAAAGTTTACCTAAGTCAGACTTGAAGGTCTTGGGTAAGCAGAAGGAAAATATTTGTCCAATTGGTAATGTTCTTGACAATAGGCTACTAATAGTCTGTTAAACATTCTATTTTACTGCTACAAAAATAGTTTGATACATCATAACAAGACATGAAAATAAATTGGCTTTGAGTATCTAAAATGTTTTTGCCATAGCCAAGAACAGACAAACACCATCAGATGCAAAGGATTGACGGTATCCAATGAATTGCAGGAAATACAAAAACTGCAGAATGTTTGGGTTGTCTTATATGAGGTTGGTGCAGATCTTCTTTAGCACAATATTGAGGGCCTGACTTTTTAGGAAATAAAATGGAGATATGTCTAAGGGGAAGCACACATGAATCTACTCTGTTAATAACCAAGTGATTAAAGAGGGCGCTACACATAATAAATGTACCCTGATTATTGAGAACACTTCAGTTGGAAAGTTTTATCTTTACTAATATTTTTTTAAAGAGAAGAAAAAATAATATTGTGCATTCCTCTGAAAATAATCTGCTATAAATGAGTAGTGGAGGAAATGGGAAAAATCATGAAGCAAATACATTAGTAAATAAATGCTTTTCTTGGTAGGTAGATGATTGATGAAAGGTAGATAGATAGATATACAGATACACAAATACATAGAGATGGACAGCTAGTTATATAGGAAATTCTATGACCCAAACTCTCCTATGTTCTGGAGCTAGAAAGATAAGATATAGTTTCTGTCCGTAGAAATCTTACAAGTGAGTGAAGACACATAAACTTGTAATTATAGTAAAATATACTATCTTCATTATTAACTGCTGCACAATACATTAGGAAATACAGTGTAAGATAGATTGTATATCAGATTTCACTTAAAATGCATGACTCTCTGGAAACAAAATATTTTAAAAAATTTTTTTAAGTTTTTTTTTCATTTTTATTTATTTTATGATAGTCACACACACACAGAGAGAGAGAGAGAGAGAGAGAGAGAGAGAGAGGCAGAGACACAAGCAGAGGGAGAAGTAGGCTCCATGCACCGGGAGCCCGACGTGGGATTCGATCCCGGGTCTCCAGGATCGCTCCCTGAGCCAAAGGCAGGGTCTAAACTGCTGTGCCACCCAGGGATCCCCCTAAAAGTAAGAACAAACAATAGGTGTTTGAAAGAGACTATCCGTGTTGAAAGAGACTCAGATAAAGAATATTTTGAGCAAATTAAATCCTCAAAAGCAGAAAATAATTCTGCATGGATTAGTAATATAAAAACAATTTTAAGAATCCAGCATTTAAAGAATACTAAGAGAGAGATAATGGAAATCAAAACAGAACATGCTAGGTGAAGAGGTCGGGGAATAAAGACTAAACCTGTGAAAACTTAGTGGAGATACAGAACCTTGGTGGAGATAAAAGAAAAAAAACTGTAATCAGAGAAAATGCCAGAGTATAAAACCAGTGAAAATAACATAGTCATATCAAGAAAATAAAAATTAAAATAAACTAGACAAAAAGGAAAAAGTACATTTAATTTATAAATACATTATATATTAATAAAAATTAGTTAACATTTGATAAAAAGATTAGATTTTATCTGAAAATAACATTCCTAGAATTTCATAAAATTAAAGAAAATATATTTAAAAAACAATATCTAAACAAATGGGCAAAAGGCTTGAACAGGTACTTCACAAATGAATATTTCTAAATAGTTCAGAAATGTATAAAATGCAAGTGAAATCATTAGTGATCAGAGAAAATAAAGAGCCCATAAATAGGCTTACATAGACAATGATACAGTGAATTCACAGTAGGCAAAGTCACAGAGGCAATTCAAGGGAGAATGAAGAGACTTTCAATAAATTATACAGGAATAACTGGATATGTGATTACAAAAAAAAATGATTCCTGATACATAGATCGCAAATTATATAAACACTAACTTAAAATAGACAAAAACAGAAATGTAAAACAAAACAAAAAAAAAACCTATAAATTTCATAGAAAAATAAAACATAGGAGAAAACTAGCATGTTCTGGGGGTTTGCAATGAATTTTTTAGTAAAAGTTTTATTTAGTTATTTATTTATTTATTTTAGAAGAAAGAGAGAGAGAGACAATATGCTCAAATTGGGGGAGGGACAGCGGGAGAGGGAGAGAGAGTCTCAAGCAGACTCTGTGCTGAGTGCAGAACCCAACTCAGGGCTCCATCTCCCTATGTTGAGATCATGACCTGAGCTGAAGCCAAAAGTCGGGTGCTTAAATGACTGAGCCACTCAGGCACCCTAATGAATTTTTACATATAACACAAAACACAATATATAAAAGCAAAAAGCTAAACTGGATTTTAGCAAAATGAAAATTTTTGTTCTGTGAAAGATATGTTTAAAAATGGAAATAAAAGCAATAGATTGGAGTTAATATTTGTAAAACACATTTATGATTAAGGACTTATACTCAGAATATCTATAAAGAATTCTTAAAATTCAATGATAAGGAAAAAATCGCCTGATTTTTTAAATAATAGGCAAAAAAATCAAATAAGATACCTCACCAAAGAATATATGTAATAATAAATAATCATATGGAAAGATAATCGACATCATTACTTATCAGGAAAATATAATTTTAAATAATACGAGATAACCAAGATATCAGTAAATATCTGATATAACAGATAACTCCTATATGCTGTTGCTGGAATAGAAAATGATACAGCCACTTCGGAATACAGTTTGGGGGTTACTCATAAAGGCAAATATACACACATGACTCAGAAATTATATTCCTAGGTCTTTATCCAAATTTATAAAAACCTGTATATAAATATTTATAACAACTTTGTTCACTATTGACAAAACTCTAAAACATTCTAAATACATATCAAGTGAATAATAGACTGTAGTACATTCACTCAATGGATGCTCTGTGGTAATACAAATTTACATAACAGCACAAAAGAGTTGTAAGAATCCAGGTTGAAAAACCTACACTGTATATGGTTCCATTTATATGATATTCTGGAAAAGGTAAAACTATAAGGACAGGACAATGATCAGTAGTTTCCAGGGATTAATGCTAGGGGTAAGGGTGAAGAAGGAGGTAAACTCAATGGGGCAGCTCAAGTTCGTTTTTGGGTGATAGAACTAATCTGAATGGTCAGCACATTTTTAAAATGCATGAATATCTGAAAACAAATTATTTCCAGGGTGGAAAAATGGCTTTGTGCAAAACCAAATGAGCAGAGATAGACAAATTAAAACTGCTATTATAGTTCACCACGTTCACAATGGAATGGCTAAAATTAAATGTCCAAGCAAGCTAGCAAATAAATAAATGATAATATTATGTAATCGAAGACGTGGAGCACCTGAGCTTTTATGTATTAACCATAAGAGGATAAATCAGGACAACCACTTGGGAAAATGTTGACAGCATCCCTTAAACTAAATGCATGCATATGCTATGACCCAGAAATTCTACTCATCTATAAACAATTCTACCCATATACTTGTATATTTATCCGTATATTTGCATCTACCTATCTATCATGCAAGTACAATATTATTTGAAGTTGTATTATTCATAATCATCCCAAACTGGAAACTCCACAAAAGGTGAGCAACACTTGAAGAGATTCAAGCTTTTACATATATTCCTATGATGGAATATTAAACAGAAGTGGGGGGATCCCTGGGTGGCGCAGCGGTTTGGCACCTGCCTTTGGCCCAGGGCGCGATCCTGGAGACACGGGATCGAATCCCACGTCTGGCTCCCTGCATGGAGCCTGCTTCTCCCTCTGCCTGTGTCTCTGCCTCTCTCTCTTTCTCTCTCTGTGACTATCATAAATAAATAAAAATTAAAAAAAAAAACAGCTTTAAACAGAAGTGAATTGAACAAAACAGCACTTGTAGATCACTATCATAATTATAATGCTATGTCATGGAAACCAGGTACAAAAGGTCCGTACTGTTTTATTCCATGTATATAAAATTCAAAAAGAAAAAAAAAATAATCGAGATGTCTATTAGTCTCCTATTGTTGCTGTAGAATATTATCTTAAATATAGTGGCTTAAAACACAAATATATTCTTTTACTGTTCTGGAGGTCAAAATTCTGATACGGGTCTCACTGAGCTAACTTCAATGTGAGGGCATGGCTGCATGCTTCTGGAGCATCCAGGCAGGAGCCATTTCCTCACCATCCAAAGGAGTCCTGCAGCCCTGGGCTTGGGGCTGCCCCTCCACCACTTCATCTTCAAAGTCAATGGTTGTTTTCACTCTAGCTTCTGCTTCTGTTGTCACAGCTGGTTGACCCTGACTCTCCTGCCATCCACTTTCACTTTTAAGGATCCTTCTGATTACATGGGGCCACATGGGTAATCCAGAATGATCTCCTCATTTTAAAGTTGTTTTATTAGCAACCTTAATTCATTCTCAACTTTCTTTCCTCCTGGCTATGTAACATAACACATTCATAGGGACCAAGGATTAAGATCTGGTCATCTTTGAGAGTCCATTATTCTCTCTCAGCAGGTGATAAAAAATTAGAATATTGGATACATGCTCATAGGAGGAGTGACCTGTAGCAGACCCTAAGGAGGCCTGTGGTGTTAGTAAAAGCCTGTATCTTGCTCAGGGTGTCTTTACAGAGTTTTATGTTCCCTTTGGGCAGTGATGGTGGCTTTAAGCACTATATTCATATATTTTTTCACACATTTAAATGACATATTAAGCTTTGATGAAGCTTTGATGAAATAGTACATAAACACAAGAAAGGGGATATATGAAGTGAATTGCACAGGTATCTATTTGTTTTGTTTGTTTATTATAAACTAGCTGCTCCATGGCAGCGGTGTCTTAGTCTACACCCAGTTTCAGAACAGTAAATTTCTCAGTTATAGTATCTTCATATACTAGCATTTCTTTTTTTTTATACTAGCATTTCTATTTTATTTATACTAAATATTCCTTCTATACATTCAACGTTTCAATGTAATTTTAGAGACCTTAAGTTTTTGAAGTATATTTATATTCTGTAACCGTATAGCTTTCGTTAGATAAAATGTAATACTATTTTTCATAATTATCTTTTCTGATATAAACATTTTTTTAAGTCTATTATCACTCCTTTTATTTTTCTTTCCTAGAGACCTTCTACTTGCATCATACTTACTTACACCTCAGGCTCTGTTGGCTGGACCTATGAAAATAGGAATACACTAGAATTGTATATAGACATAGGATTATGTTGTACAGTTTAAATTTTAATATGTCTATTTTAGGGTCTCTACAAAACACTGTATTTTTGTTTATATTCCAATATATCAAGTGCATATTAGGCAGATTATTATTTAAAATAAACAAACTGATTGAGTTTGTAAATGCCTTTATTCAGAAAACTTATACAAAGTATAAACATTTCAACTTTTCTTGATGGGGACTCAACTCAAATGCACTTAACTAATTCACAATAGTTTCTACCCCACTATAGTAAATATTATGTCAGTCTGCAGTTATCAAGATATTTTTTGGTAACTTTTCCTGAAATTTTCCTCAAAATGGTGATTCACCCATAATGTCTCTGACTGCCGTCTTATCAGAAGTTGCTTTCACCTCTCCTAAATCATAAAGTGATGTGCACAATTCTTATTAAGTCCACTGACTAGAAATCTTTAAGAGGTGATTGATGTGACCATTCTGATATGAAGTGGCTCCCAGCATTCCAACTACAAAGGTGATCACGGAAGATGATGGACCACTAAATTCTGTGGGAGAGAGAATTTTTCTATTAAGGTATGATAAATGACAGCAGCTTCTGTGTTCATTTACTTTTCATTTTGCTTTAACTTCTTCATTTTTTTAATTTAAGTTTTCTAATCCATCTTGAACTCAGAAGTAGCTTATCAAGTATCAGTTTAAAAAATAACCATCAAAATGTTTGCAGACACCAAACCTACCTGTTTAAATAGAATGACAGAGCATAGTTTGATAATTTCATCAAATTTAACTCTGTAATTTCACTACAAAATTAGTAATGGTCTTGCTATATTTACCAGATTTTGTCCTGCAGTCACTTATTCAGTTAATTGTATAGCAGAGGACAGTTGTGGTGATTCTAGAACTCACACTTATCAGCCTTTGTCAGTACAGTATTAGCACTATGTGCAATCACAAGAGAATTAGTCAAAACAGGATTTTGAAGTTGAATTTAATATAATTTTCATGTGCTTATAATGAATTGTATAGGTATGTAATGTGAACATATAGGTTTTTTGTGTGTGTTTTTGCCATTGTACAAGAAATCATTCCTTTTCTCGGTATATGCAAACTTTAGTATATCCACAAATATGTATTTCCATCTTTACTGTATTTATGTAAGCATAAAAATGAATGACTGAATCCTACTAACCTAGCTATATAGATCTGCCAACATTTTAGAACCTGTCCTATTGATAATAATGAGAGTGGCATATTTTATTAGATCTAGAGTTCTGTGCTTTTTAAAAAATATCACTTATTTTGCCAATATTTATGTAAATGAATTGTAAAATATTCAGTGGCTGTTACATTTCCGTCCCTTTCTTTTCCAGTTACTGATCAGGAAGTTAGAATGAATTATTATTGCCAGCTTACTCAAAAAATTTGAATAATTTAAATATTATTTGCTTTCTTTCCCATGCCATAATTTGGCATTGAACTATGTTAACTACATGCAGTGTTAGCAAACTAGAGGTAAGGGAATTCAAAGCTAACTCATATTTTGGCTGGTGTATAAAAAAAACACTCTGAAATAGTCCACCTGTATTAGAATTCTAATGTTCTTTTAATCCTTTTTGGTGACTACAGATTTGAATGGCTTCAAAATAAAGGATAATAACACAATAGGAATCGTACAAAGATAATAATGGCTCATATTTATTGAGCTGATACCATGCAGCAGGCAATACACTGTGACTGTAACCCAGACCGTATCATTTAATCTTCATAAAATTCTTTTAAGATTTTATTTATTCATGAAAGACACACAGAGGCAGAGACATAGGCAGAGGGAGAACTGGCTCCCTGCAGGGAGCCAGATGCAGGACTTGATCCCAGGACCCCAGGATCACAACCCGAGCCAAAGGCAGACACTCAACCACAAAACCATGTATTACTAATGTGCTAACTATTACACATATAAGAGAATTAATTTGTAGAGAGAATAAGTGACCTTCCAAGATAAGGCAGCTCATGAATGGAGAGATTTAAGACATGATACATCCAGTCTCCAACACAATCATGTGTGGCTACATATTTGAGTTGTTTAAATACAATACACTTTTAAAAAGAAAGTAGTTTTGTTTAATTAGCTTTTTGTTAAAGGAAGTTCAGTAAGTATATTTTTAATATATTTTAACTGAAGGAATTTCCAGTGACCCTACAACATTGCCCAGAGTAAGGCTTTGTTCATTCAACGGTCCGGCTTTCCAAAATAGTAGGGTATGTTCCCACTTCTCCAGTTCCATAGACTATTATATCTAAAATAAGTATTCATCTCCCATTGCCTATTTTCCTTCAATTGTCACTCAATGAAGTTGATAGTCACATTTAATTTACACAACTATTGTATTGGATTTAAAAATGTTTATTTAGATATATTTAGGGATCATATTATGCATATGTTCTAAATATATTTTATCAATTTAGTCATGGCAACTAGTTCAAGATAATATATTTTAGAGGAAATGTAAGCAGAAACAACAGTGAATACATAAATATAAATACACCAAATACCACTTAAACATCTAATGTGGCATTGAACAAAATAAATCATTTTATATTTTTGAAAAAGTGAACTACATGCTTTTTAAATGCAGTATGATGTTAAGATTAGCAAAAAAAAATTAGTGATATTAACAAAATTAAGTGCTTTTATAGTCATAGAAAGATTGTTTATCAATCCTGTCCTTAATATTGCCTCTTAGCAGTAATGTGTTCACTACTGATATGGGTGTTCTTAAGTTTGTTATTTCATAGAACTAAAATTGTCTTTTCTTGACAACACAACAAATTTCTATCTCAATTGGAAATTCAGTGCCATGCATAAGCAAAACAATAGCAACATTTATATTCAAGGTAATAAAGAGGGTATGCTCGTGTACTATGACTACTCATAGTAATATTTTTTTTTACTCCTAGTAATATTGATTTGAATTTTCTAGCCAAAGTAATAACACATACATACATACAGGCAAATGGTCACGAATACAAAAATGCTATTGCTATTGTTGATAGCACCTTTCTCCTCCTGAGAATCCTAGCCAGTAAGTAAAATAAAAAAAAAATAAATAGTGTTCAGTTATATGGCTGCAAAAATAAATAATAAAATCTGTATGTCATATACATCACCAATGGGTAAAAATAGAAATGGTAAGAAAATTCTACAAGTAGGAGCAAAGTGCAAGGATAAACAACTCAATAAAGCAGAATAGTGAGTAAAAAAAAACTAAATTCTCAAGCATGTGGACATTTATTTTAGGAAAAATGACTTAATCTTCCTAATATCATTATGGAAAAAAAAAAAAAAGAAGAAGAACTTGACTCCTATCTCACTCCACTCCTGAAAATCCATCCAAAGCAATTGTAGATTTGAATGTTGATGATAAAACTATAAAGCTTCTAGAAAAAAACATGGGAGAATGGTTTCAAGGCTTGATATTTGAAAAAATAAATTTTTGATATTTGAAAATTTAAAAAAACACAAAAAGTGCTAATTTCAAGGTAAAATATTTATAGTTGAACTTCACTAAAATTATATAAATTTGTTCATCAAAACACCCCTTTGTAAGAGTAAAAAGAAAGCTACAGAGTAGTAGTAGGTACATGCCAGATGACTACCAAAGATATATACCAAAGAAAGACACTAAGCCAAAATAATCTAACTTCTGCAAGAAAATCATATTGAAGATAGAACTTTTAAAGTCTTTTACAAAATTGGATACCCAACTGCTCAATAAAATCGTAATAGCTATTCAACCTCAATAATGGCAAAAAAAAAATACAAGGAAAATCACGGTATGATGTCATTTCATCTCCTTTGTATAGACAAAATTGAAAGCAAAACTAAACTAAATATTAAGGCTGAATAAGAGTTGAAATATCTGTGGAACAGTAAGAATTCTCATGACTCCTGATGTAAGTCAATTATTAAAAACACTTCGGAAAAATCGTTAACATTGTCTATTTAATTGGAACATACACATTCCCTTAGATAAAGATAGATATAGAGATGGAGATATATCATATAGTATTATATAAATACAGATGACATAGATATATGCAAATAACAAAAATGAGTACATATATGCACCAATAGATGTGTGCGCCAATATAGCTAGCACCACTCTTCATAATAGCCCATTTAGAAAAGAAAACTAATGTTCTTCAACAACAGAATGAATTAAAGTATTAATATATGTTATAATAGTGCTGCCTAACACAACTGTTGTGAAATATAGAACATCTCCATCATAGCAGCGTGTTCATTGTACAGTGCTACATAGGAAAGAAGCAGAATTAATCTGTGCTACACACAACCACATAGATAAATTTCAGAAATATAAAGTTGATTGAGAGAAATCAGTCACCAAAGAATGAGTACTGTACTGATTCATTTACATAAATTACAGACTACCTCATCTGTAATGCTAAAAATCACAATTTTTATTTTTCCTCTTGTCAACTAAAGAGAAATTAATGAATGAAAAAGAACATGCAAGGTAGATTCTGAAATATGATTAATATTTATTTCTTAACCTGGGAAGTAAGTACATTCGTATATTCATTTTGTGACAGTTCATAAACTCTTCACTAATTTGTTCACATTAAGCCAGAAATGGCATTTCAAATGATCAGGAAAAAAATAGAAAAATAGAAAATGCATGTGCACAAAGTTATCTGAACAAAAAATAGAAAAATAGGAAAAAATAGAAAAGAAGCTTGAGAAGATCAAAATAACTAGAAAACAAAGCCAAAAATTTAGTTTAATATCAATTTTCTTTTAAAGGGTGTCGATTTCTCCCTTCTACCAAAGGAAATGCACTTTGAATTTTCAATTTATTATATATAATTATGAATGCAAATTAATAGATGTTTAACTCAAGCATATGAAAAATGCTCCTTTTTTGCATAGGATATAAGCCACTTGCTAAATTAAATCAATTTGATAGCATGAATTATTACAGGATAAACTAAATGTGTATAAATTTGAACTTTCATGTTCATATCTGTACAGGGAAATCATTTTATTAAATAATTTTACTGAATTTGCACTCCTTGCATCACAAAGGGATTCTTTCCCACTTACAGAAAAATAGAACTGATGTAATGGGCTCTCTGAGTTATCCACATGGTTTCAGGGTTTCACTGATGCAGAAACAAGATCTGCTTAATATAAATGGACATTTAAATGCTACCTAAGCAGGTATGTATAATTGAGGAAACACCATAGTGTTTATTATCAAATATCATTAAGAGTTCCACCACCAGTTTCTTGCAATCCTTTTTTGTCAATAGATTAAATAGATGAAAAAAACAAACAAACAAACAAAAACATGAATTTCTTAGGGAGAGTACTTTTGAATTTTAGAGAACAGTCCACCTTTTTTCTGAATCATTTCTTTCTAAAGTCAGGGAAACTTTCTGTGACATCTAACATAGAAACCCAATATATTAAAAAACAATTCAAAGCTTAAAAAGTGCTGTTCTATATGAAAAAGCAGAAGGCAGAGGCTACAGTATATTTCTTTGTTCCTTTAATTTCCCAATACCCCCTAGCAGAGGCCCTTCAAGTAACCACTACAGGTAGTCAGGAAACAGTCTGAGAATCAAATAACAGATTTACTTGATGCTTTGGGTTATTGAAATAAAATCCATGAGATAGACAGGTGAAGCATTTTATTCAGTTCCACATATTTGGTCAGTAGTAAAATGAAGAGAGAATTTCCTCACCTTGAGAAAATGTTTATTTGCAATCCCCAGTAATATTCTTTCCACTTGGTCTTATGTCTCAGTAGTCTAGAGTTACATTTACAATGAAAGCAAGTATGTTGACTTGTTAAGATAAATTTCTCTGCACATTCCTATATCTTTTTTTTTTTCCTACTCAATTTCTTTTGTGACCAGAATCCTGGGGTTGAGAAGAGATATAGAAATGTGTTCAAGAGTTTCTTATTAGTTCTTCTGGCTTCTTGGTAAAACTTATGTTTTTGTCAAAACAATTCATAAAGAAATTTTGTTCCAGATCATATATAATGTAAAAGCACATGATGTTCCTAATGAAAGGAGTGGTGCATTTTCATCTCCTCTAATTGTTTTTCTTATGAATTAAATTTGATTTTTTTTTCTTATTTAAAAGGAAAACAGTTTGATTATCTCCTTGAGTGACTTCATCCTTTAGATGCCCTAGTTGGGGGTACAGGATACAAAATGAGATTATAAGAATTCCATAGGCATTATCTGATAGATATGTGAATTGATGACCATTAAGCATATTATAAGACACCGCCCGCAAGAATCTAACGACACATAAATGTACCTACCTGCCCCATTAAGGATAATAAACGTAAGGGCAATATGAAAGATCAGATAAGAAGAGGAACTGAACAGCAGATCACAAGAGATGTCTAGGAATTGGGTTAAAATCCTCAGAAGAATATGCTATAGCTATTTGATTAAGTGAGATGCTATGAACATAAGATGTATGAAATGAAATGAAATGACAAGGGAGCTCATCCTGGCATTTTACTTTGAAAACATCATGATCCATCTACAATGACAATAATTTACTAAATTACCCTGCACAAGCATAACACAAAGGTATGTTGCCATAGCTGTTACTGAGGAATCAGTTAGGACTTGTCAAAACATATGGAAAAAAAAAATCTTGAAAGAAAAGGTTAGATTGTTTCATCATCTTTAGGTGTCACACACCTACATAATACAGAGGGCCAAGGAATCAACCCTATTTCTGCTATAAATTAGAGACAGATAACTGATCCGTGCTGTTTCTGACAACTATTTGATAGTCTATTCTTTTACAGGCTTTGAACATCTTCTGAGAAAATCGCTATGACACTCTATTCTCCTTGGCTACTATGTCTGTACATGTAAGATTTACATTGATTCATGACATATGGTTATTATGTACAACAGATATTTGGGGTCTTGCAGGAGTCAAGGTTGTGGAGCTGAAGGAGAGGAGATGGAGGCAAGGGAGTGGATGACACTCTCAGGAGAGTTTCAGCATCTGAATCTTTGCATCACACAGGAAAAACCACTAGACTATTCTCACTGGAAAAGGTGCTCTTAAAAGTAGACAGAATAACACGTTTCATGAATACTAGTCATAACTCACACTCACTGGACTCATGACCACACAAGCACAAATTCTTGTGACTACACAGAATGGATATCACCTCCCAAGACTGAATGGTTTGGGCATCACAGAGTGGCTAGTTTTCCAGCAAAAATCCCAAAGTATACCTGATGACACAGCGCTGTTCTCAAAAACAACAGCCAGTTGCATGCAATGTTGCAGGTTGACCACACTGGAATTTTGTGATTTCAAGAGTGAACACTGGAATCAATATTACTCATTGGATTTGGTTGGGCCATTCATATTCTTTGGGCCTCTGAGAGTGTCAGGAAATACCTGCTTACATGCCAATTAAGTCTGCTTGAAGATCAGAGTTAGAAGCAGGAAAAGGGAGAACAAAGCAAAGATTGCCATGATGGGAGAAAGGAGTCTCCAAAGAAGGCAGATGATCTCTAGAAGCCGAAAAGGCAAGGAGGTGTGGATTCTCCTGAAAATATTCCGGAGGGGAAAAGCCCTGCCAACATTTTGCTTTTAGCCCGATGAGATCTATGTACTTCTGGTCTCCAGAACTGAGAGAGAAAAAACTCAGTGTTAAGCCACTAAGCATGTGGTGCCTCTTTACAGCATCAATGGTTCGTTTGTGGTATTTTCAGGATCATAACTGGTTACTGTTCTCCCAGCAACCTATGAGCTCCTCTTTCATACATATTATGACTGCCAGCAATGATATCCAAAAGTTGTTTGTTTGTTTTAAGTCTTACATGGAGTCCTGAGCTTTGGTTTTTATCATCTAATAGCTAACAATGCATCAAATGTGTTAACATTTCTGTGGCATAAAGCAAATTCAAGAGATAGGTAAAACCAAACCAAACCTCAGGCTTACATTCTTTTCTCAACTTGTAACTTTACTGAATTATATACTGGAATTGAAAATGCCAACCATTCAGGTGACATCCTACCCTGGTGGACAGTTAACTGAGCCCATCTCTTCCTAAATCTGAATGGCACCATCATGGAGTCTATCAGTGCAAATTCTCCAAGAAGTATGCCAAGGAAGGCTTTTGAAAACTAGCAAGAGTTTTATTAGAAAAAAAAATGCCTATGAGAGCAAATGGAATGGGAGCAGGAAAAGGCTGGGTCAGTCATCAGGTCTTATATAAAGTCTGACCCAGTGAAGTAGAGAAAGAAAGAAGTTTGGGTAAAGATGTCAGTACGGCCTTAGCGTAAGCAAGGCTACTGAGGATTTCTTGAAGTAAAGGTCTGTGACTTCCAGTAATGAACTCATCCTTGGACTACATTTCCTGTTGCTTTCACCTTGGCTTCACAGAAATGCAGTGTCAGATTTCCAAGTACAGCATCCTGGGCCTTTGGTCAATTATGGTCACTGTATCTGGACGGCTGTGAGATGAATGGCTTCATGGCTGCCACATGGGGCAATACCAGGAAACAACCCAGTTCTTCCTAGGCTGTTATCCAATGCTCAACTGAAGCACCAAAAATATTTAGCATGCTGCCAATAATCAATTTAACCCATTTTCTTCCATAGGAAGGACATTAGAAAAATGAAAGTTTTAGTAATGTATTGGACTTGAAGCCAGAAATCCTAACTTTTAGAACAAATTTATTGATCTTCTTGAACTATAGAATCCATTGTGCGATTTTTTTTTTACTCTCAGTTAATTTTATCATATTTTCTATTAGGCATTTCTTTATTTAAAAAGTTAATCAACACATTTCTGTTGAGTTAGATATACAAACACATATATGTTTCTATTTCTATGCTAATATTCAGTGACATTTTCAGGAAAGTCTAGTGTTCCAGTCATCTATCTATCTATCTATCTATCTATCTATCTATCTATCTATATCTATCATCTATCTATTTATCTATCTATTATTTATCTATCTATCTATCTATCTATCTATCTATCTATCTATCATCTATCATCTACCCAGCTCAATTATATATTCTTCAAGAGAGATACCATTACAGTATTTTTTTCTGAATACTACAGATAGAGAGAAACTTAATATTCTAAATAATTATAGTAAACAGATTCTTTCCTATATGTAATAAACTTAGGGTTGCTGGAGGGGAGGTGGGCAAGGGCATGGGTTACATGGGTGACGGGTATTAAGATGAGCACTTGTTATGATGAGCACTGGGTGTTGTATGGAAGTGTTGAATCATTGTATTATACACCTGAAACTAATACTACACTGTATGTCAAGTAACTGGAGTTTAAATAAAAACTTGAGAAGTGTAAATAAATAAATAAATAATAAATAATAAATAAAACAGTCCTATACGCCTTACTCCTAAAACTCAGTGATAAAAAATATCACTTACATTATATCTGATTTTTAAGAAGCATATGGAATTATTCAAAAGATGATTATTTTTTCAGTTCATAAGGGAAACTAAAAAAGAAACAAAATCACCATTATTTTCACAACTTAGCAAATTACAAAAAAAAACAGTTTACTTTATCATAAAGGTAATTTAGGACAGACGATCTTTACATATGGATGCTATAAATTAGCACTAACAATCCTGGTAAATTTTAGATAATGTGTTCAAAATATTTTCCATAAGACATATTCACTTTGCCTCTCATCCTTCCACCTGTTCAAACAAGATTAGCACCTGCTAGCAAAAATAAAAACAAACAGTTCAGAAAGAATCAGGCATCACTGAATTTATTAAGACAGAGTTGTTTCAGCTGAGTATGTCATCATCGGTTCCAAAGTCTACACTTAAGGGGTTTAAATATATTTCTTAAAAGAGTCCAGAGAAATTCCTGTTTTATACAATTTGGATTTGAAATATTGCAGTATAAATAAATAACCAGGTAATTTCACATGTAAGGTAGTAGTTTATTGAATACTGCAGTTAAATATTAAATTTAACTGGTTGCTTATCTAGAATTCTGAATATATAAAATAAACATCCATTTGGGATATAAGCCATTAACATATAATGGACAGTATTTATGTTTTTTTTCCTGTTAATTTTTCTTCACTCAATTACTTCAGCATACTCACATATAAGTTAGAGTCTATCCATGTGAAAAATTACAACTGGTAAATTCGTGTTCATCACTGATTAAATATTTCAACAAATTGTTGTGTTTATACTCTGTGTGAGAGTTGCTCTAGTCTCTGGGGATAAAGCAATGAATAGAAAATAAATTTCCTACTACCAGTCACAAAAGCTTGTAAAATGCATACTAGGTTAAAAATATGCTACAATGTGTGGAGAGAGCCTATGTGAAAGGAAATCTCAGACAGAACACATTCAAGTGAGGAAGCGATAGCCTTGCTGGTTTCTTCCTCAGTGAATGTTGAGAGGGAGAGGAAGACAGAGACAGAGACAATGAACAAAGGAAATATCTACCCAAGATAGAAGCCATGCTCATCTCAGAACCTCTTATAACCTAATTCTGGAAATGGCATTGTATTACTTTTGTTATATTCTCTTCTTTAGATTAGAGTCAGGGAGACCACAATTGGGAAGAAGGAAATTATGGACCATTTGAGGAGCATCAAAAAACTGTGGATAAATGTCTGAAACCACTACTATCCCTTCACTCTGCATCACTTTTGAGTGGATTTCAGCAAATGAATGTGACTACAGGAAATTTGTTTTTCCTCTTTTTTGTTTGCTTGTTTTGTTTTATTTTGTTGAGCTATCACTGATCTATTACATTGTCTAAATTTAAGGTGTTTATTCGCTACATGTATATATTGCAATTTAATTATCACCATAGGGATCCCTGGGTGGCGCAGCAGTTTAGCGCCTGCCTTTGGCCCAGGGCGAGATCCTGGAGACCCGGGATCGAATCCCACGTCAGGCTCCCGGTGCATGGAGCCTGCTTCTCCCTCTGCCTGTGTCTCTGCCTCTCTCTCTCTCTCTATGTGACTATCATAAATAAAATTAAAAAAAAATAAAAACAAAAATAATTATCACCATAGAGTAGTGACCGTTTTCATTACTTCACATAACATCTCTTTTTCTGTGGTGAGAATACTTAAGATCCAGTTTGGTTATTTAACACCTTATTCTTGTTATCTCACAGACCATTATGTGTCACTTGCTTCCTTCTGCCAAAGTCCACATCATCATCATCGGGCAACCCTCTCTTCGAGTACAGCATCTGCTTTCTACAGAGTTTCTAACTGATATAGTAATTAAGAAGATATCAGACATTAGACTCGGATGAACCAGATTCTAATCTAAGCTTTATGCTACTTAATAGTTGTGTGACACGGGAAGGCTAATTAATTCTCCAACGCCTCAATTTCATCATCTATCATATCTATTAGGAGCTTACTAACATGCCAGGCACTCCTCAGGCACTGAAAGAGTTACAAATCAATTCATGTAACCCTTAGGGGGTTGCAGTCCCATTATATTGATTGATTATTGCTCATCTTTGATAGGTATTAGTTACCAATGAATCGACCCAAGTTCACATGGCTAGGATGATGTGGGACAGCATTTGAATTGGATCCTCCTGGCTTGAGAGCCCATGCCTTTGTCCATTGCACTGCACCATAGTGCCTACTTCAATGTTTAATGTGAGAAGTCATTATGTTCACAAAAGTAAAATGCTTAGACTTGAAAGGGCCAGCCCTCAATAAATATCAATTCTCCTAATCATAATTTATAATTTCTTTTTCCTAGGAAACAGTTTAGCCATAAATTAAAGCTAATGCATTTATTTTAATAAGAAATTTTCTCCTGACTAGAAATAAAAGTTACTATTTAGGGGCAGGGAGTGTAACAAATAGTTTGATTTAAAAATTCCATCTACCAGATAGTCAGTAAAAATTTCCTCCATAAATGTGAGTTGTGTTCATCATAAAACTTACTTAAGATGATTCACAAGAAGGCGTAAGAGAATCACATACAGTGCATTGCTGTTTTTAATAATATCAAAGCACTATAAGCAGAGTAAAACTATTTTTATAAAAAATAACTTTTTGAAATTCATACCCTATACTTTAAAATACCTATAATTTGATTTTAGCCTGGTTTAAACACTACTTGAAACATGATTTAAAAATAAGCTAGGTGGAACCTGGAAGTTACTTTTAAAAAACCTTATTTCATATGTAAATGTAACACACAAATGTATATAATTTGAACAAATACAATCTTTCAAGTAACCCTCTATACTTTATTTTTTTAATTTTTTAAAAAGATTTTATTTATTTATTCATGAGAGACACAGAGAGAAAGAGAGGCAGAGACACAGGCAGAGGGAGAAGCAGGCTCCATGCAGGGAGCCCAACGTGGGACTGGAAATCAGGACCCCAGGATCACACCCTGGGCTGAAGGCGGCGCTAAACTGCTGAGCCACCCGGGCTGCCCTAACCCTCTATACTTTAAAAAAAAATAATTAGAAATAAAGTAAACTTTTCTTCCAAAATATAAAATTTTTATTAGTGTGGTCTTTGTCTCAATGGAATTTAGAAAGAAGTGATGGTTTCCAGCTTATAGGGATCATTAAGAATTTGGACCAACTCTCTTAATAGTAATGATACAGGAGAGCTTGGTTCTTGACTCACAGAGTCGAAGAATGAATCACTTGAACACAGGAGCGTGAGTAAAGCGATAGAAGTTTATTAAGCAAAGATGTAGAGAAAGCTCTCAGAAGCGAGAGGGATCCCAACAAGGTTGCCACTCTGGGCTTGTAGGGTCAGTCTTTTATTAAGAACCTAATCAGGGAACCTAAATCCCTTTAACATTATCTATTGACATCACCATTGAGTAAGGACTAGTGATAACATCTTTAATGGCTCACTTCTTTGGGGTTTGGTTATTCTTTGTTGGTCACAAGTAGCTGTTACAGCAAGACACCCTCACCCACACCTTAGGTTAAGGCAGGGTGGTCTGGCTTGTTCCTTTATCTCTGGTTTTCTTACATCTCAGCATTTTGGGGATTTTTGTGAGCCTGCTTCTGTGACCCCCTACCTAGGCCTGCCTAGCCTCATTTGGCCCTAATTCAGCAAAAAAACAAACAAACAAACAAACAAACAAACACACCAACAAACAAAAAACTTGGCTCTTGGGAAGGCTCCCTAAACTTCTAGTTATGGGAATCAATAGCCTCTAAGGTTTCCCTAAAGTTTGGTCAGGCTTCTTCTGACTCTGGGTCCTTGACCACACTATTCTGAGAGCTGTTACTTAGAAAACTTACCATCCTTTTTCTACTGCTTTGTGATGTAAATTTATTTAAAAGCCTTTTGCCACTTTTACAACCCAGCAATATCTTTCTCAAGGACCTGGGAACCACCCCTTGCATGTCCTCTTAAAGGGAAATTGAGTCTTCCTCTCTTAATCTCCATAGGGGACTGGAAGCCTAAATCCTGTTGAGTTAGGGACAACAGGGCTAGGCAGTGGGGTGTTCAGTTGCATGGCCAGTAGGGTAAGAAGCCATTTTTGGTTTGTGTTCCATGCAAATCATTGGAAGTCCTCACTGAGGAAGAGTCCTGTGTATGGCATTTCTCCTTCATCCTTAGGTTTGCTTTCTGCAGGTTTAGTTATCCTCTTCCACCACCATTTGGAGGCTGGTGATTCTCCTTCTGACCTCCGTGGATTCCTGGTAGCCTCATGCTGCATCGCAATGTCAGCGTTGTTCACCTCACTTCATCTCATCTCAGGCATTTTATCATCTTGCATCATCACAGAAACAAAAGTGAATACAGTACAAAGGATATTTTGTGTGAGAGAGGAAGAGACCACATTCACATGTGTTACCGTGTAGGGTTATGATTTCTCCTTTTTTCTCCTGTTAATGTTGTTAATCTTTTACTGTGCCTCATTTATAAATTAAACTTATACATACAGATATGTATAAATAGGGAAGAAACTTAAGGAAAAATGTATAATGGGGAAAACAAAGATAGATATGTATAAATAGGGAAAACAACAACAACAACAAGAAACATTAGGGTGATACTATCTATGATTTCAGGCATCTGGTAAGGGCCTTAGAATGTGCCCCTTGAGGATAAGGGAAGGGACTACTGTATTTAAAAATGTGGAAATAGGGGCACCTGGGTGGCTCAGTCCATTAAATGTCTGCCTGTGGCTCAGGTCATGATCTCAGGGTCCTGGGTGAGCCCCACGTTGGGTTCCCTGCTCAGGGGGGGAGTCTGCTTCTCCCTCTGTCTCTGCCTGCCGCTCCCCCTGCTTGTGCTCTCTCTCTCTCTCTTTCTGTGTCAAGTAAATAAATAAATATATGTATTTTTTAATGTTGACATACTTACATAAATGACTAAAATTGCTAAGATTATGAAATCATAAGTAAAAGGGTCTCGGAATGTTAAAATTAGGGAGGATCTTTTAGTGCTATTTTAAAAATAATCTCCTATAATTGAGGAAATAATTTAATTTGCATGATTTCTTCTGGTCAAGAGTATGTCTACATGTATATTTTCAGGCCCTAGAGAAGTACCTTTGGTCCTCCAGGCATTGTAGCTTGTAAGCAAACTAATATACACTAAGCTTCTTCCTCTGTAATTTCCATCCATTGGTCCTTGTTTTAAACCTTCAAACTATGCATATCAAATGAATTCCTTTTCCAAATAATGTTTTAAAAAGCATTTGGAATATATTGTCTCCCTACCTCATGCTGCCTACCTCATCAATGTTTTTATTTTCCCCATTCTTTCCCCCAAAGAGATTGTTCTTCCTCAAAGGTGATATTCATACAGTTCTTTACATGTCTCTTATAATATCATTATTTAAGTTATCTTGTCAAGACTGTCCTAAATAGAATGTCCTAAAATCCCCCATTATCACTTTCAAAATGCAGTAGTCAAAAACTAAGTGTCACACTCAGATATTATATAAACAGGAATATCTGAACAGAAATAACATGTACTCAACTGAGTTCTGTTTTCAGGCTGAGCTTGAATGATTAGCTTTTTTGAAAGCCGCATCACAGGCTAACTCACACTGAATTTATTGTGCTGTGAATCATTTAAACATTTTTGTCACATGCTGATGTTAACTCAGTACTTACATCATTTGCAATTTGGATCTAAGTATGGCATCTTCTATGTGCATATCTCTACTATATTTCATTTGTTCAACTCAGCCCATCATTACAGGTTATAAAGATCATTTCTGGATTGTAATTGTTCTGCAGTGCATTCACTAACCCTTCAAGCTTCCAGTGACCCACAAATTTAATGAACATATGAGCTTCCTATCTGTATGCTCATTCAAGTTGTTGATTAAAATGTTGAACGGGACACCACTGGAGATACAGTTCTGAGGCCTCTATTCGAAATCATATTAGTCTTATAATCTTTTTTGGTATTTTTATTTTTTAATGATTTGCTAATGTACCTCATTAATGGTCCTTGCATTTAGACTGTGTCATAAAATGCATGCCATGGCATATTGGCAGTAAACAGCAAGAATATTTTATTAAAAGGATTAAAAAATGATTACCTGTTACTTGTTTCTTACATGGCATACACAGAGGAACTAAAAGCAAAATAGAAGGGTGCCTCAGTGGCTCAGTCAGTTGAGTGTCCGACTCTTGGTTTCCACTCAGGTCATGACCTAATGGGTTATGAGATTGAGCCCCGTGTCAAGATCTGCACTCAGCAGGGTGTGTGCTTGAAGATTCTCTCCCTCTCTTCCTTCCCCACACTCTCCTTCTCTCTCTCAAATAAATAAATAAATATTTTTAAAAATAATAAAATAAAAGCAAAGCATGTAGAAAGAGTAAATGCCAAAGTTCTAATAAAGTATGTGTCTGTGGTTGACTCTAACCTGGGCTCCATGCCAAACCTGTATTTATGTCTATGGCTATATATATATATATATATATATATATATATATATATATGCATTTGAGGAAATGATTGTATTTACATATATAAGTTTTTCATAAAGTTCACAAGGTTGACTCTGACCCTTCCTAAAAAGTTTGTTTCTTAAAGCTTTAAAATAAATATAGCCTCCCAACTTCATTATATTGAGGATGGAGAAATTCTAATATTGATCAAAAGCCTCGGACAAGCAAGAGTGACCAGGTAAAGTGAAGAGCAAAGTAGAAATGTATATTAGAAAATAATCTTAACTCATTATATAGTTCACTTTAGATACTGTTGAAATGGATATTGTGTTCTTTCTTCCCCACCGTAATGCACTTGGAACTTCTGCAAGCCTGTATTAATGTCTTTGTCACTTTGGGACTTTGGACTATACTTGAGCTTTGTTCTTTCATCTTTAAAAGTGGGATATTGTTCTGTGAAAGTATGCACACACAGGCATACATATGTAATGTTAATATATATGTTTATTTAATAAACATTCGCCTTATGAAGAGTTGTGGGCATAAAATAATAACATGTAACACAGTGACAGGCACACAGTCAACATTTTCCAATGAGTTTATGTTCTCAGGGTTAGGGTTAGGGTTAGGGTTAGGGTTAGGTGCTCTTACTATTTTGTTGTTGTAAGACTGTTTCATGTTGCCCTTCTTCCTTTCCTGTTACAAGCAAGAGGAAAGGGCCTGGAATATTCCTCCTCATTTTGATTATTGAATGTTTAGAAGCACTTATGAGGATGCCAGGGTAAAGTAGGCATGGGCCAGCCTTCAGCTTCATAGAGTAAGGAACATAAATCTTGAAAAAGATTGAAAAATCTTGTCTAATTCTCAGTGCTCAGAGAACAGATAAAGATCAAGGATTAAATGGTGATTTTCTTTGCTGCTTTGAAACTGAGTAGGAGAAATATCTGGGACCATGCATTTGTCCCAGTTATTTCAGGATAAGTGTATTATGGAGCAGCCGTCTTCATAGCCAGGTCTTTACTGAGAGAAGCTGGCCTAGTACTGAATTATCTGAGTTATTAATCCTATGTTAAAAAGTTTTGATGTTTCAGTACACAAAGAGCCATAAAAAATGATTAAGATTGTATAAATCCTAAAAAAAAAGTATAAATCCTTACCTTGTCTTCTGAACAAGTGATATTGTCCTTCTAATATATGTATATTTCTACAATATGGTATAATCCCAAATCTATAGAACCTTTTCTATTTCCAATTTTGTTAATTTTTTTTTATGTATTTACTCTCCGCTGCTCTTCAGAGAGAACAGATTTAGGCCTGAATAAAAAAAAAATATGGAAACCCCTTTTAAAAGTCAGAACTTGAACAAAAGATAAATAAAATTTAAAATATATATATATATATATATATGATGATTTACATATAAACTTGTCTGTATTCCTTATATGTTGAAGCTTAAATATTTGCTCAGCGCATATCCCTAGGTAATTTCTCTGTTTTTCCAATTTCAAATGAACAACAATTCAAGGCAAATTAGTTTCCTCTTGTCTGAGTCGTTTCCTATGTGCCTATTGTTTTTACTTTTCCATCTTGAATACCAAGAGAATGTGAAATATTGTTATTTAAACAGCACTTTCAATATATCACTGGCAAAAACATCTCTTATATATAGTGAATGACTTAAGTTTACTATGTATTATCTTGCCCTCTAAGAGTCACAATAAAGAATCCTCAAACATTAAGCTAAAATAATGGAAAGAAAACATATGACCATCTGCAGAGTTAAAATAAGAAAGTTATTCCTGTAGATTGGATGTGCTACATATTTTGCAATATTCACGTCACTTACTGGGAATAAATGTGGAAATATTGGAAACTGTATGTAGAGTGTGCTTTGAATTATAGAATATCAGCTTAAAGTGATAGAAATGAAAGCCCTAGTTCATTTATTTATTCATGTAGTCAACAAAATATATTTGGCTCTTATAACACAGTTAATTGTTTCTATGTCTTCCTCTTTCCCCAAAGATTTTTCTTAATCTACCATTCTTTTAAAGAAGGGAGGTGCCTCATTTAAACTCTCTTTCCAGAACATAAAATAGGGCATGGCATATAGAAGATGCTCAGTAAATATTAGGAGAACTAACTACATAAGTATGCAAAGTGAGTTTTTGAATACCTGAACTTTTGCATTCTACAGGAATGTTCTAAGCATCATAGTTACATGAGATCTTATATTTAGAAATATAAGTCTAAAAGCACTACACAAATGTAAGATCATTGTTGTCATGAATATGGGTTCATTATTTCTTAAAAGATGCAGGTAGATGCTATATGTTTTCAAGAAGGTCAAGAACAAATCTTCGCAATATTTTTCCCCTGCTCTCTCATGGAACCAGTACAGCGGATTCTAAGACTTTCCTGCCTGCACTCTATCTATACCTAGGAAAAACCTAGTTTTCCTTCATTTCACATATTTTGCCCTCTTCCACCACTGTTCTCTTACGTAAATTGTCCTTGACATTTGGAGCAAGCTAATCCCTGCATCTTTTTCATTTCACAGTCCTGTCTTCTCTAGGTACTCCGTCGGATTTTTACTTATTCAAAGAGCAGTTCCTCATTAACCCAGGCTCAAGAGCCTTCCTACTCCCTCATCAGAGAGAACAATCAATTCTAATTTAGATGCATAGGAAACTCTGGCCAGTAGTGTTTTGGGAAACTACTGTTTTGTCTCTTATGATCTTAAGAAAACACTGAATTATATTGTATGCCCCAAATTTCAGGTCTGCCGTTTACATATATTTGGTTCATTTTGGTCCTCTTGAAGGATAAGGAAATATTAGTTCTCTTTCTCCTGCCCTAGCTATCATGTGAGTAGGCTGGAGGCTGACAGTACAGGGAAAGATGGTCTAAAGTCTGTTGGTTTTCTTAACGTGGAATATGTTTATGTCTGGGCCCTGGATACATTTCCTTAAAATGATAATGTTTCCTTTAAATGTAATGTATGTTTGTGATAATTGACAATATGATAAGGGAAAGTAGAAGTCTGGAAAAGATGCTATATCAAGCCAGCATAGCACCAAGACCTCCTTATTCAATGCATAACAAAGCATAAAGGGAGAATTTACCTTAAAAATCATCACATTGGGGCAGCCCCGGTAGCCCAGTGGTTTAGCACCACCTTTAGCCCAGGGTGTGATCCTGGAGTCCCCAGGTCCAGTCCCACATTGGCTCCCTGCATGGAGCTTGCTCCTCCCTCTGCCTGTGTCTCTGCCTCTCTCTGTGTGTCTTTCATGAATAAATAAATAAAATCTTAAAAAAAACATCATATTGAAGCCCTAGAAGAAGTCATCAAGGCTATTTCTGACTCAAGGACATTCTAAGTATTTTATTTACTTTTGCAGTTAAATATACCTGGTTCTAGATTTTATATGATAATGTGTCTGTCTGCTTGCTTCCTTGTTCCCATATGAACTACCATGCAATATTTGGGGTTACTTTTCTGCCTCAGTGAAATAAATAATGATAATTACACAGAGATTAAAGAAGAAAGGGGAAATTAAGCAACTGAGCTTTCATCATGAAAACCTTATACACACACACACATATATATATATTTGTTAAATATGGATTGCTACCCTCCATTAGAAATATTAAAGTGACATAAAATACTATTGGTGACAATTCACATTTTTTTTACTTAGTATGCAAAGCAACTGCATAAAATGGCTCTACTAGCTTTCAATTTGCTACAAAATTACTTCAATCAAAAGGAAGAGTGCCTTGATTTTAATTGACTTTATATTAAATCAAAAGTGCTATGTGATCCATAGTTCAGGTTACTAAAAATGAAGTTTGTTCAGATACACTAGTCAAGGCCATCTGATATTTTTATTTCTAGCTGCAAATGATAAAATTGATACTGATGTACTCTGTGCAGCTATTTCAGACTGGTAGCTCTGTTAAGTAAAAAAAAAATATATGACAAACTAGGCAAAAAGAATGAAACAAAGCAAATCCTCTGGTTCCCTTCATTATCTCATTAATATAATTTTCATTGAGCTTTCATTCACTAATTTTTGAAATAAGTCCTGAATTGAGATTAATATGAAACTACTTTTTTTTTTACACATTCCTTTCCATCTAGGCTTTCAGGTTCATTTTTAAAAATGGAAATAATGAAACTGTATGCCACGCACAGAGAGAATAATCCCTCTGGGTATAAGCGTGCCAGATGGGAGTGCGTAATAGCTTCTATAAGCTAAGTAGCAAATCTGTATTGCCAGATCTTACATTATAGAATTCATATAACTACATTCTTGAAGAGTTGCTTTTCCTTATGTATAATAGTGAAACATGCATACGTGGCACTTTTATTGTCAGATTCTTCTGTCATGCTTTTGAATTGAGGGCTTTCTGTAATGTTAAAGAAACATAGCTCACCTCATATGAATTTTTCCTGAATCTTCTCAAGGGGAAAAATGCAAATCAGTTGTTGGATGCTAAGGAATAATCTAGTAATTTATAATAATCTAGCTCCTTCCAAACTATACTGGATGGATGTGAGAGTTTATACAAAGACAATGGGAGAAGAGAAGGATAATAAATGCTTTTATGCAGGTTTATGCATTTTATTCTGAGGAAAAGGTACAAAAATAGATTGGTTTATTAAGTGTTAGCAATATACTTTTAACAATTGTTTTGCAGATAAAATAGTAAATGATTTTCCAATAAAATCAGAATTTTTTTTTACCTATATGTACTAGTACATGATAAGATAATATATAGTCGACTCTCTTTTTTTTTTTATAAACAGTTTTTTTTTTTATTTACTTATGATAGTCACAGAGAGAGAGAGAGAGAGAGAGGCAGAGACACAGGCAGAGGGAGAAGCAGGCTCCATGCACCGGGAGCCCGATGTGGGATTCGATCCCGGGTCTCCAGGATCGCGCCCCGGGCCAAAGACAGGCGCCAAACCGCTGCACCACCCAGGGATCCCCTATAGTCGACTCTTGAAAAACATGGATTTGAACTACATGGGTCCACTTATATGAGAATTTTTTGATAAATACAAAATGGTTCTGTAAATGTATTCTTTCTCTTATGATTTTCTTAATAACATTTCCTTTTTTCTAGCTTATTATCATAAGAACACAGTATATAATACATGTAAGTTACAAATTTTTGTGTTAACTGTGTATGTTATTGCTATGACTTCTGGTCAACAGTAGGCTATTAGTTTTCAGGGTGTCAAAAATTAAACATGGATTTTCAACTGCAAGGGGAGGAGGTGTTGGCAATCCCCACATTGTTCAAAGGTCAACTGTATATATTTATCTCACTCATACACAAGTGTATGAACTTCCTATATAAATATAAATAATATGAATTCTGAAATATGCATAAAATAATCAATGACTCTTTTTCCTAAGATTCTTTTCATAATATTTTATTTACTACATTGAAAGGTTAGAGAGGAAACATTTGGGCGCCTGGTGGCTCAGCAGTTGACTGTCTGCTTTCAACTCATAGCATGATCCCTGATTCCCAGGATCCAAGTCCCACATCGGGCTCCCTGCATGGAGCCTGCTTCTCCGTCTGCCTGTGTCTCTGCCTCTCTCTCTGTGTGTCTCTCATGAATAAATAAATAAAATCTTAAAAAATAATAATAATAAATAAAAAAGAAGAAAATTTTAAACATATTTTGTGACATAATGTAAAAGAATTTCAGTAAAACCTAAAATTTAAGGATTTTCCTTTTTTTTTTGCAAACCAAGCATTTAAAAAATATTGTCTATCCACGTAAAAATCCTCCACCAAAAGCCAACACAATACTTAATGATGCTGTATGTAAAAAGTTTAAAATTAACAAGACAAAATATTACTAATTGCTGTGGAAATATTTGTCTACGTAAAATGCCTTTGATATGTATTTATTATTAGGGTCAGTATGGAAGCTCAACAATATGACTGAATAAAAAAATAAGGTACATGTGATTCATGGTAGTTTATTGGCAATGAGTTGAAAATCGCTTCAAAGCTAAATCCTAACATAGTTGGTGGAAACTCTCCCAGAGATTCTTGAAAACTTATTCAGATGCCTCATGAGGTTAGGAGAACCACAACTTTGAACTGATATTGTATCTGATAGATTAATCATTTAAAAAGTAGGGAAAGAATGGGCTATTAAATAAATGGTGATTTAACAAGTAATGTCTATATTTAAAATGATAAACTCCCTCAAGTTGTAAACAAAACCCTAAGTCAGGTACACTCTGAAAAATAAAGGTTATTTCTAGCCAAAAAAAGCAGTAATACATCCAAAAAGTCTAGAGAAGGATATCTTAAAGCAGAGAACAGAAGAAATTATGGGTTAAAAGACTGATAAATTTGAAAGTAATTCCTCCATATGTCAGCTTCTACTATTAAAGTCAATAAATTATAAGCAACTTAAAAATATAAAAATGGATGAAGATAGAGACGCTTATCATCCATCTAACTTTAAATTATGTGTTCTTCACAGTGATACACCCTACATTGTATTTAAGGGAACAATACAAGCTAAAATCACATTCCCTACCCTGAGTCTGGGCATGACCATAGACCAGTGAAACGTAATTAAACCCAGATAATAAATGTGCCTGAACAAAGTCCTTAAGAGTAATTTTGAGAAATGAGATACGGAATGGCTAATGAAAAAGAAATAATATTAATTTCAAGGATTGGTGCAACTTCAGCCCTTTTATAAACTGGTCATAATTCCAATTTTGGTATTATTAAAAAATAGTTTGGAGAGCTTCTTGACAAATCTCAAAAAAAAAAGCTACACTGTAGCCAACTACACATTTTTATCATTTATCCATCTTACTAGTTTTGTCGTATATAATTAGTTACTATATTTTTTGGAGTTGTGAAAAGTTGTTCTCCAAGATTGTATTTATTTATTCTCAAACTACCATATATATTCCCCCCAAATAATACTAAAACAGACAAATGTGGCATGTTCTTACAATTAAAAACTCTCTAGTAATTGAATTAGCTGATTACATTTTATGTATCTTTATCAATAGGCCTTAAATACTGTGCTGTAGGGAAAAAATTTTCCAGTTAGTTACAATTAAATATTGTACTTTTTAAGGGGTGCTGAGCAGAAAACTATCTTTGAGAAGAAGGTAAGAAGCAAGAATACCATGGTAAACAACCCCAAATATCAGTGACATATCATAGTACTTTTGGTCTTGTCACAGTTCTATGTATGTCAGCAGTGAGGAAAGGAATGGAGGCTCTCTGTTCCATACAGTCACTCAGAGATCAAGTCTCCTGTGATCATCGGGTTCTGCAGCTTCTAAGGTCTCCTTCTGTATATTTGGCTTGCTAATGGTGGAAAGAGTGTGGAGAATTTTCATGGTGTTTTCAATAGGCCTTACCTTGAAATGGTGCTCACTTCTTCATGGATGCGGCCGGTTTCATGAAAACAGCTAAAGTCAGGGAGGACTGGGGAATATAACTGAACAGTGTAATCTGTAAGCAAGGACAAATAAACTGTAAAATTTATATATAAAACAATGCCATTTATGATTTCTGAATACATACATTTATAGTGTACATGTGTTAGTTTTAGCTTCCTAGTACAGCTATGAGAAATTACCATGCATTTAGTGGATTAACTCAACGCAAATTTATTATCTAGTTTGAAATCTCATTGTCCTAAAATCAAGGTGTTGGCAGAGCTGCATTCCTTTCTGGAATTCATAAGAATTTTTTATTTATTTATTTATTTATTTATTTATTTATTTATTTATTTATTTATTTTTTTTTTTTTCAGATCTTTTTTCCCTTTATAAGCCAGCAGCAGTATGACATCTTTAAATGTCTCTCTGACTGAACCTTCTTTTTGCCTCACTATCCACTTTGAAGGACACTTGTGATTACATTGGACCCACCAGGAAAATCCAAGAATAGTCTTCCTATTATAAAGTAATCAGCTAATTTACAATTTTAATGCCATCTACAAACTTAATTCCTGTGGGCTAAGCAATATAACATATTCCAGGGTCCAGGAATTTGGGTGTGAATATCTTTGGGCAACAATTATGCTACAATTATTATATAATATGTATAAAATTATTGCCTAATTAAAAAAATTGTGATATTAATTGTCTCTCTCTGGATAGACACTCCCCTGCACACCGCCCCAAATACTTAGACTTTAATTGCAATCCTATATTTATTAAAAATATAATTATAGGGACCCCTGAGTGGCTCAGTGGTTGAGCATCTGCTTTCAGCTCAGGCTATGACCTTGGGTCCTAGGATGGAGCCCCAAATCAGGTTCTCGTAGGGAGCCCTCTGTCTATGTCTCTGCCTCTCTCTCTGTATCTCTCATGAATAAGTAGATAAAATCTTTGAAAAAATGAAAAAATTAAAATAGAACTATAAATAAAACATTACAAAGTTATTATTGGTTGATTTTGGTAATGTGTTCATGGTTTAATATTAGTCTTTGAAATTTGCCACATTTTAGTTATTTGAACTACAAAATGGATCATATGTAAATAAATATAAGAGGAATAAAATAATTATTGAGAAATATTTTAAATAAAAGGAGAATAAGATACCTTTCTATGAAGTATTTTGTATCTCTGAATTTTAGTCTAAGGGGAGAAAAAACGGGAAATGAACAGGAGAAAAATAAAAGAATTATGAATTGTGTACCAAAGTCAATCATTAAGAAAAATATATCAAATATCAATACCATCATAGGGAACAGTTGACTTTCAGTCAAATTAAAAAGATCGTAAGAATTCTATACACATAACTTGATGATAAAAGTAGCAAACATTTGACAGATTTTGGGCATTAAGATATAAGTGAGAAACTTCTACCTTAACTTTGAAATTTAAAGTTTCTCCTGAGGTCGAGGGAGGGGACTGTGCAGTGCCTGGGGAAAAAGAATTTCAATTACAATCTGCCAATTTTTTTCCATCTCCAGCAGGAGGCTTTTGATCCGAGGTTGCCACACATGATTTATGTTCTGGGAAGGGCAGATCTACAAATAGAAAAGCTCCATGTTAAACCTTGGCAAATGCCACTGAGAAGGTAGGAGGCCAGAGTAACAAGTGAAGTTGTTACTGTAAAGAAAGTATAAATTTATGTCTCTTTATGCCAACAAAAACGACCTTATTGCAAAAGATGGAGAAATGTACAGTGAGGAGGTGAAAATGAGGAAGAGTCAATGGTAAAATATCTTTCACTGTCTCCTGTATAAATTTTGATATGACTATAGTCTTTTAAAAATTTAATGAATGTTTATATCTTGGAATGAAATAGTAATCAGGTAATTTTTCTTATATTCCTTATATTGTGGCATTTAGTCATTTTATAGTCACTACTTCGTGTCCAGAATAACTACAGTTTTAACCACCTCACATCCCAATTATGAAAATAACATTTATTTTTCTGTTAATGTTTTTTAAACATTTGTTAATGTTCTTTGTTAAAAAAGCTACTTATTTAGGTAAATTGTTTAAGGTAATACTGACTAGGTGTCAAGTGTTTAGTATTGCAAAGTGCTCTCGTGCTCTGTGAAGGTATATGTAATGACACTCTTCAAACGACACTAACCATGGCAGTGAGATCTAGATTATGTTTTCATAATGATTTCCTAAAGTGGATGTAAGGGTTTTTCAGATCTCAGTTGACATTGCTCTCTTTAGCTCTGTACATTTTTAATGCTTTCAGTGCTTTTAAAAATGTAAAAGACTGGGATCCCTGGGTGGCGCAGTGGTTTGGCGCCTGCCTTTGGCCCAGGGCACGATCCTGGAGACCCGGGATTGAATCCCACGTCGGGCTCCCGGTGCATGGAGCCTGCTTCTCCCTCTGCCTGTGTCTCTGCCTCTCTCTCTCTCACTGTGTGCCTATCATAAATAAATAAAAATTAAAAAAATATATTAAAAAAAAATGTAAAAGACTAAGCATAAGATCAATTGGAGTAATCATTATTTTCATAGTAATGCATGTCACAGTGCAACTTTTTAAACCCTTGTTTTGGGACTATTTTATAAAAATAACATAGGTTTTAAAGAGTACGATATTTATTTATTTATTTATTTATTTATTTATTTATTATTATTACTTACTTATTTTTAGGACAGTATCTTTTATGAGCAGGCAAAATACTTGAGATATTTCGGAACAAATATAAGCACCAAACTTGTAAAGGCAAAGGGAAATACTGGGAGGCAAATGAGTGTTACTTTCAACTCATTCCACACTTACGTTTCCCTTTTATTTTGGATTTGATCTTACCCTCCACAATCTCAAAATTTACTAAAGAAAATTATACTTTAAACTCCCTTTCATAACAGACACTTTATTATCAACAAAGGAATCGTACCACATTATTCTGCTTTTAAGGAACTAGGAAAGGAGACATCAGACACACAAATAGGGGATGTTATTTATCTAAAGATAAAGAGTGTCAGAGGCCATTAACATAAAATAAAACAAAATAAATGTGAATTCTACAAACAGAGGATCATAAATGGGTGGAAGTTGTGATCTATGCTGAACCTTGAAAAAGGTGAATAAAAATGAGAGAAAATAGTCTAAGGGGATGGATTCTCTATCAATCATACTTTCTAATAACAAGCTAGAAATGTTACCGTGTGACACTGTGAGGTCATTGGCACTTATCAGTGTTCACACTATCATTTCACTTCTTTTCTTTTTTTTAAGACTTTATTTAATTATTAATGAGAGACACAGAGAGAGAGGCAGAGACACAGGCAGAGGGAGCCTGATGTGGAACTCGATCCCAAGACCCCAGGATCATGACCCAAGCCAAAGGCAGACACTCAGCCACTGAGCCACCCAAGTGCCCTTGTTTCACTTCTTTATGCCCAAATACATCATTGTGGTTCCCTCCCTTCCCATTCTCCTGTGCATGCTTCCACAGCAGCCCATACCATCCAATCTAGATGGGGCTGCAGAAGTGATCTTCTTTAAATTGTAATTTAGATTATGTCACTCTCTGGCATAATGTGACTGAAATTCATATTGCACTGCAGTTGTGAATATGGGCATACACAAAAACAAGATAAACTCTTCAGTCTATCAGCAGGATATAAAAGTTGAAACCATGAGCCTGCTGAATTATAATTCCAGGGATAGGAGAGGCATGCGGAGTTTGATTTCTGGTGGGGAAGTGGGCCTTGCATCGCAGGGAACAAAAGCCAGGGTCACAACATGTTACTACTCACTGAGGAAACCCTTCAACATCCAGGAGCTAGGACCATAAAACATCTGACACTGAGTCCCAGATCCACAGCTCTTATGGATATTGACCGCCTAGTGTAGTGAGAGGCAAAGAGAAAACCATTGAACCTTGGCTTAGGCCAGGTTATTTGAGCTATGATATCTCCCTGGTTACCTCTGAACAGCAGCCTCAAATTGTAGGGCCCAGAGTTGAGGTCAGGCAACTATAAAATCTCATGTTGGGGAGAAGCAGGTACTGATTAAAAACAAACAAAAAGTAAACTAGACAAGGAAAATGTGCAAACTAAAACCTTTTATACTGAAGTGAGCTGGCAAATAAAGATTACAAAACAAGTAAGGAAAAATGATTTTAAAAAAGGACATGCAGATGGTAAACAGATGAAAAGATGCTGAAGATCGCTCATCACGAGGGAAATACAAATCAAAACCATGATGAGATACCACCTCACACATGTCAGAATGGCTAAAATTAACAACACAAGAAACAACAGATGTTGGTGAAGATGCAGAAAAAGGAGAACCTTCTTACACTCTTGGTGGGAATGCAAACTGGTGCAGCCACTCTGGAAAGCCGTATGGATGTTCCTCAAAAAGTTAAAAATAGAGCTACCCTATGACCCAGCGATTGCATTACTAGATATTTACCCAAAGGACACAAAAATACAGATTTGATGGGACACATGTTCCCCGATGTTTATAGCAGCATCATCAACAATAGTCAAACTATGGAAAGAGCCCAAATGTCCATCAACTATTGAATGGATAAATAAGTAGTATATATGTACACACACACACACACACACACACACACACACACACACACACACACACACACACACTGGAATATTACCCAGATTTTAAAAAGAATGAAATCTTGCCATTTGCAAGGATGTGGATGAAGCTAGAGTGTACTATGCTAAGCAGAATAAGTCCGAGAGAGACAAATACCATATGATTTCTTTCATATGGAGAATTTAAGAAACAAAACATGAACATATGGGAAGGGGGGGTAGAGAAAGAGAGAGAGAGGGAAGCAAACCATAAGCGATCCTTAACTCTAGAGAACAAAATGAGGGTTGATGGAGGAAGTGGGTGGAGGATGGGCTAAATGAACGGATACTAAGGAAGGCACTTGTGATGAGCAGTGGGTGTTATATGTAAATGATGAATCACTAAATTCTATGTCTGAAGCCAATTTTACCATATATGTTGACTGACTTGATTTTAAATAAAAGCTTGAAGTTAACAAAAAAGTTTTTAAGAACCCACATCATCAATAAAGTAACTTACAAAGGTTTTCAATAGTAGGGAATCTGAAAGTGATTTCGAAATTAAGTGCATTTATATTTCTTAAAGAGAAGAGCTAAGTCCATAAAGGGCACATGACGACAGAAATAAGGAAATGAACCAAAGTGAGGAACAAAGTGGAAACTCCTTATAAAGGAAGGTAAGAGAGATATAACTACCCTGGGTAGGAAGAGTTCCTCAATTAAATCAATTCTAGATTAATCTTAATTAAAATAAGCTGTTATTTGGATATCTTTAAGAATTCAGAACATCACAAGAATCTCCTTCTTGGTTTGTAGTCCAAACCTAGCAAGGAAGAGCAAAGCTTAGACATTCCTCTCAGTGATGGGTCTGAGTCGGGTATGTAAAGTCTTTAATGCTTAATGTGACAGGTTTCAGCCTTATAATATTGCTTTTGAAGACCAGGTCCTTGGGATTATAGAGGCGTACTGTCGATTGAAAAAAGTCACAGGATATTTCATGCTCCTACAAAAATCTCAGATCTGCAGCCAGCTTTAGCAGAATATTTATTACTATAACTCAGAACCTGGGATATTGAGAATCCATTTCCCGATTTGGATTTTCCTATGGGGATTTTCTCTCTCTCTCTTCTTTTTAAAAATTGTCTCAGTAGCAGAATTACATTGTGTTTGTAAATATTTTCCTTATTTTCCACCATGCCTAATTTTAATAAATGACTTGCCTGAAATTCTTCTGTTTAATTATAAATATCTTCCTAACATTTAAATGTCTATCTCTGCAACATATTCCAGGTAAGCGATTATTCTTTTTTTAAGCAATGTATATCTAGTATCTAGCACACAATGTATATCTAGTATCTACTGCTCAATAATAATTATTATTTTTTTTATAAAAAAGAAGGATGCTGTGGTTCTTTTCCTTTCACCTGACCTACTGGTAGATCTGTTTTTCAATTCACATGTGTTTATACTACATGAACTGAACACTTTTGTTTCCTACCTCATTTACAGAAAGTTTGCTACTTCCCAGTTTAACTGTAGTGAGTTGTTCAAGTGAACAATCGAATATTTGATTCAGGCTTAGGCAATGAAGTCCTAACACAAACATGGTATGAGAGAGTGGGCTTAGTACAGCATTTCCCATCTACCCCAAATTGACTTTCACTCATGACTGGTGACTTATGCTAATCAAGTATATTTTCCACGCAGCATCTAGAATGAACAGGAACATTCCTGATGATGCAAGTAAAGTAGAAATCCAGTTTAAACCTTGCCACTTCCCTTCCTACTCTCATCCTGATGGTGAAAGAAAAGGTCTAAAAGAAGGTTGACTATATAACTTTTCATCTAAACAGGGTTGATTTTCAGAGTCAAAGGGAGAATAAAATGAAATAAAATCATCTAATTTGAAAATATTTTTGTTTTACCAAAATATTATTTTATATATGGGAGGGTGTAGTATTTATATTACAGCATATTCAAAAATAAAATTATTTCAAAAACAGAAACACAACCTTGTAACTTAAATAAAATAATAATAGTTTTTTCTTATATAAGCAACAAATGAATAAAATGAGCAGAAGTATGGTGCATATTCATTTATGTGAATTGGTTTCTTAGCCCTGGTTTTCTTTAAAGACATTATATTTTCTGATCAATCTATTTTTCAATATGATCATATTATTTTGTATAAAAGCATCAGCAGTAATCTTCAAATTTATATTTCATTGTTGCAAAATCTGAATTGAGACACTTCTTCCTTTAAACCATAATAGTTTTCATTGAAAAAGTAATTTCTCCAAAAGTGCTGAGCTGAAAACAAATTCTACTAATGGAGTGTTTTCTTAAAGCTATTTTTTTTCCTGCATTTGAATGTGTAAATATTTACATTCTAGTCTTTTCCCAGATGCTGCATTTTTTCCTGCATGTAGAGTGTCTTTCCTTGACAAACATTTCATAAAATGAAGCTCATTGAATAAGTTATCTCTACTGATGACTATTAACAATTTTTTTTTCTAGAGTCAGAGGCTGAAGAGTCAAAGCCTTTCTCAGTTTTATTCCATTTTGGTAGAGAATATCCACCGATCCAATTAAAAAATGAGTGTTCTATTAAAGTATTATTTCGACAAGTTGAGAGATTCAAAAATCACATTTAATCCACATACAGCACTGCAGCTTTCCTCATTTAGTATTATTAGGACCTCTCTTGGTTTTATAAGGATAACTGTAAATGTCTTCCAGTTGGAATATTTGAAATATTTGTTTTCAACAAGTGCAATTCACCAAAAGCTTCAAGAGATATGTTTGTTAGCTGTTTTAATTATGGAATATTTTACTATTTCACTAATATTTTCAACTGATATCAAACAAAAAACAAGCAAAAGATATCTACCACCATTATAGCATGTAGAGTGATGCACAACAGAGTTCCTCAAGAGTTCAAACATTTCCAAAATCTGATTAGCAACAGGCAGTAAAAAGAAAAAGAACAGTTACATCTGGAACAAGTTGAAAGAGAAATCTAAATTTCTACTAAGGAGGCAACATGCTGATACTTATTATTCCATGTTACATATGTACAAAGCAATCTTGGAACAGAATATAAGTGAAGTCCCTTTAGAACAGTAGATATTTGATCTAAATGTAAAGTCAGGTTTCAGAAAGTGATATGCACAGATATTTTTATACAGATACCTATGATAAGTCCTTGTCCAGAGAGACAGCTTCCATAATGGATGCAAATGCTGACGTGTTATTCAAGTTACATATTCATCATCAAAATTCTTGAGATATTGAAATCCTATATTTAAGTTTTTATTAAATGCACAATTTGTCCTTAGAACAAAAGTTTCTATTATGTTGCATCTGAGAAAGGTTGAAGAGGAAAAGAAACAGTGTCTTCTTATAAAAAGAAAAACCTGAAAGGACGCTACACTAAATGAGGAGCAATGGCAACGGATATAAACTAGGGCTGTTGCAAAGAGAATATAGTCATCATTTAAGTATGACATATATCCTATGATTTCCACCCTGTGAGGGAGCAATCCCTAACCACTGATCAAATCCTTCTTGCTCTCTTGGCCCACATTCTGGCCCATAATCCTTCTCAACATAGGAGAATGAAAGATAATATTAAACTATCTTTGGTGAAATACACACCTGACCCAGGCCATACCTGATTCCACAAAATATTGGTAAATGAGAGTATATAATCAAAATAAGAAAGAAAGAGAGAGGAGAGAGATCTTCTGCGAACAAAGGAATGCAAACTTAACAACAAATAATCCCAAGGAATTCCAAGAATTTATGATGATTGATTATTGGAGACAGGTATGTAATAAAATTACATTTCAACTGATTAAAGTAGAAAAGACGAATCTAAAATATGAAAAAATTAGAAGATACCATAAAAATTCAGATTATGGGAAACAAAGCATAGAATTCACAGTTACTGAGTTGAAATTACAATTGCTGTTAAACACTTAGCAATTGAATTTGAAAACATAATGAAACATATACAGATTAGCTCTCCTTTTGGAAAATGTATTTGAAGGTCACCAATGACCTGCCACACAATGAACTGCATAAATCTGACCAACTTCCAAATATTTTTGGCAAGAAATGCACTCCTTACTCTTGGTAGGTGGGTTAATTTTTGTGTAAGTGATATAAACATAATAAAAATAAGTCAGTGAGACAGAAAAAATATATTGAATGCTTTCATGAAAAAGGATGATCATATCAATTTTTTAAGAAAAATTACTATGCAGACTTCACTTATTATTTAGTATGCTATTAACTGCTTTTGTAGTCTGTTACCTTGTTTTAGTATAAGAAATGCAGACAAACTGGGCAGCCCTGATGGTTCAGTGGTTTAGTGTCACTTTCAGCCCAGGGCCTGATCCTGGAGACCCAGGATCGAGTCCCATGTCAGGCTCCCTGCATGGAGCCTGCTTCTCCTTCTTCCTGTGTTTCTGCCTCTCTCTCTCTCTCTCTCTCGATGTGTCTCTCATGAATAAATAAATAAAATCTTTAAAAAAAATAAAGAGGTAAATCTTAAAGAAAAATAATTTAATGAAAGTCACATACGTCTTAGACAAAAAATAATATTTGTAATGAAATATGTGTTTTTAGAAGAAAATTCTCATTGACTCTATCCCCTGGAATAGCTGAATTGACTAAATTTAAAAAGGGTTAATGTAAAGAATTTTTGTGTTTGCAGCAATTACATTAAGCAAGTAATAATGTGCACTAAATTGTTCAATTTAAAAAAATGGAGGGAGTGGTTATTTCTGGTTAAGAGACATATATATTTATAATATATGTATATAACTTTCATATAATTAATTAACATAGTTAAATGGAGAAGCATGGTAAATATAAGCTGAAAAGACCATTGCTGATTTTTACAGAAACAGAAGGCACAAAAAATAATTAATCATTCTCTGATACAAGAGGAAGGATTTGGATTAAAGTTATAATTGGCACGGTAACAGTTCTGAACAGAGCAGAACAAAACACAGCATCTGCTTATTAAGTAAAGTCTACAAAGAACTATTTCTCCATTAAAGCAAAATTCAGTTTGTTGTAGGCGACATTATATACTCCTGCTTCAGAGTAATCTCCTATGCATATCTTCTATGGAAATAAGAACTTTTGTTACAATTCCAAGTGCAAGCATCATAAATAGATTTAGCAATTCACAATGTGTAGAATAAGATAATCTTAAGCAAATTGCACACGAGGATTTTATTATTTCTACAATCAATTATCTCTTACCAACAATAAGATATTCAAATATGGATTTCATATATTTCTGTTTAAGTTCTTGCCAGGTATGCTACTTACCGTTTATATGATTTGTACGACTCTTTTGTTCATTTACAGAAACACTGATTAATAACTACTTTACAATGTTATCATATTAATTGGGTCATAAACATGAAAAGACCTATAAATGCTTTATATAAAGGTTGTCTTTATTTCCCCACAAAGAATGACAAGATCCTAACTGCTTTCACAATTGCACAAGTGATTTTCTTCAAATGTATTATATTAATAATGTGCTTTGGAACATTTGAAATGTAAGAGAAGGAAATTTCACTCAAGTATTTTCATCTTTCATCAATATTTTTCCCACAATAAAAAATAATTTACACTGAATCATTTTCACTCATTTTCAATGAGTATTCTAGACAACCAGGGCATAAGCAACCTGAGAAAAAGGTGATGATGTTTCAAATGGTTAAAGAATCTAAGAAACTAGGATGTTATGTTTCTATCATCACAGGAGTAGTGTATTGTATTTCTTTGTTGTATAGTTATACCTAACATGATTCATTGTTCCATTTGCTGTTGATGCACTTGATGCAATTGCATATTGATGAAATTACTACATAATTTAGCATTTTGGGACAATCATTTTCATGTTCACTGATTCTGGGGTCAGAAATTCTGATCAAAAGAAGGAGGGACATCTGGCTGCTGTGACAACGTATCTTGAGATCTCAACTGGGAAGACTTGAAGGCTTGGAGTCTCCTGATGGCTCAGGCTAGAGTTATCTGAAGGCTTGATTTCAAAATTTCACTTGAAATTTTGCACTTAGGGTAGCATGACTTGGAGATCAGGATGGCTATCCAGCGTACCACCGTGTAACCTCACTAGGTGTGATGGGCTTTCTCACAGCATGGTGGCCTTGGGACAATTGGACTTCTTGCCACTTTAGGGTTCTAGCCCTGAGAGTTCTGGTGACCAAGATGGAAGAAAGACAAATTGCCTTTTATGGTTTAGCCACAGAAGTCACAGAATATAACTGCCACCCTATTCCCTTGGATGAATGCATTTAAAGTTGCAAAACAAAGGAGAAGAAATATAGATTTCCACCTTTCAATGGGAGAAGTGTCAAAAAAATTGAATTATTTTTTAAACTCCCATACAGGGCAGCCCGGGTGGCTTAGTGGCTTAGCGCCACCTTCAGCCTAGGGCCTGATCCTGGAAACCCAGGATTGAGTTCCATGTCAGGCTCCCTGCATGAAGCCCGCTTCTCCCTCTACCTGTGTCTCTGCCTCTCTCTCTCTTTGTGTCTCTCATGAATAAATAAATAAAATCTTATAAAAAATTAAAAATAAACTCCCATACACATAACAGTGTGCGTGTGTTTATGTACATTTGAGTATTTGTGCATATATTACTAATTGTATACACATATATATTAAACAAATATGTATATTTGTTTAATTAATGATATATTTAAGATAAGCATCATAGTTTAGTAAGGAGAGTCAATTATGGTTGTATTTATGGCTCTTTCAGAGGTATATTTTTCAACTATGATATCCATTAAAATCGATTGTCAAAATTAAAGCTGAGATTAGAAATGTACAGGAAAATGTACACTCACATTGCCCTCATTAAAATGGTAAAATAGTTTAATAAGAGTTTATGTGTACCAAATAAAAACTCAATAAGGTTTATATTTATCTTATATTTTTAAAATTTAAATTTACTTGCACATCTTATTAGTCAGGTAACAGATTATACTATTCTTCTATATCCTGTTAATTAATAATAATACATATATTCAAGTTGAAAACCCACATGTCTTTAGATGATAAGATATGAAAGAAAAATATTTTCAAACTACCATCTTATAAAGTCTCCAAGAAGCAGAGCCTGACTTGATTTGGGTTGGTTTAATTTTCATTAAGCTTGGTACAGTAGCCCTCAAATGAAATTTGATGCCTGATTTTGCCCATTTATACATTTGTCCATCTGTAAGTTGGGTATAGACTTGGGATCACTTATAAAATGTTTCTGCTTTGCACTGTAGTATACTATTTCATTAAAAGCAAAACAGACATTTTACCTTTGATCACTCATTTCTTGTCGTTGTATACATACATGATTTAGTGGTAAAAAGAGCTCAAATATTTTTCAGAATTAGTGATGTTGGGGGAGTTGTCCATATTTTTCTTTCATAATGTTTTCTCTTAGTATTTGACTCAATAATTTTGGTTCGTGAATATTGGGTTTAGAAATTTGGGCAATGTGTTACCTCCTGAATAAATTCTTGTGATTTTCAGCATATGGCACCTAACCTGTATTAGATGGCAATATTCCATATGTAACCTGTATCTGGAAACAAAACTTCTTACAGAACGATTTGGAAAATGCAGTTATTAATCTTTCTTTTTTTGTGATTCAGCATCTATTTTTTAAGATACATATAATTTCAATTTGAATTGTAATATTATTTGTCAATTTTTTCCACCTATTCTGTATCTTTTGCTAAAGGACTATCATACCAAATGCAGAAGAATAAAGCTTCATATAATGATTTGATTATAGCTTGTTAAGAATAGACTTGTTTTCCACTCATCATTCCCTCTTCAGTTTTTCACTGAGCTGTGCTCTTTTAGAAATCTTGTTGAGTGGGAAGATGTGAGCTTATGTAAACATGCATTGAACAGCTGAACCGAAATGTTTATAGCCCCAAACAGGAGATTACTCATTGGCACTAGTACAATGCACAGACATTTTCATGCACGGTCTGTAATTGCAATATTGTATTTGAGGGAAAATGTGTTTGATAAAGAGTGAAAACAACTCTACAGTTGCTCAGGAAGATAACATTAGTTAAGTTAACCAAATCAATGTTTCATCTGCTGGTTTATATTTCATCAGATTTATGGAACATTATGTTACAAAGCATGCTGAAATACTAAATTATAATTAAGTATGATATGATAAAATTAATTCTGATTTATGCAATTGAATTTAAGGAAGGGTACTGGTAAATTTGTAAGTATAGAATAGCATTTATAGAAGAAGTACTCAATCGCCTTGTTATTTTTTCTGTGGAAATAAGGAATATCATTTCTAATTCTACTATTTTTTTATCAATCTATCCAAAATGCTTTAACATAGCTGTTAAAAAAAATGAATTCAATGCAGTATCATTTTACTTAAACCAATTGGATATAGTTTCTTCACAGATTGTCTTCAAGTTCGTTATTCAAATTTCAAGATTTTATGTAAAACAAAAAGTGAGAGTCTTTTGATTAATCTATTTAACTTATATTAATAAGATGCCTTTGGGAAGAGATAACAGATTTCCTTTTCTCCACTTCATAATTCCTCTACTATTGTTGGTATAGCTTTTTATCTTGTTCTAAGGGTGGGAACAACACTCCATTTTTTTCAAGCTCTGACCTGAAACCAACACTTTTCAGCTTTCAAATCAGTTTAACACTACTGGAAAGAATGTTTCCCCCCAACCTTAGAACAAGATAAAAAGCTACACCAACTACCAATTAATGACTTTTCTTAAAAAGACAGAGAACTGAGGGTCAAACTACCTGAAATCTAAGGAAGAATAGGTCTCTGAGAACAGAAACGAAATCTGAGTGTTTGCTTATCTGGGACAGACACCTGGTCATATAATCTGGTGAGTATATTTAACTAGAAAATTTAAATAAGTTGCTAAATATGGGCCAGCATGACAGTATAAAGCTCTAGCAGACCATAAATGAAGGGAGAATTGCATGTACTTGCAGGCTGTCCCTCCTGGAATCCCACCAGGATCTCACACGGAGACGAAGAAGAATACTTAGAAAGTTTCCCCATGTGGTATTGACTTGATAGGGATAGGAGGCATTTCAGAAATCCAACCAGATTGAGCTTATATATATATATATATATATATATATATATATATATATATATATCATATATAATATGTAATATATGTATAACACACATATGTAAGTAAATATATATGTGTATATTATGTATGTTTTATACATACAAACACTCCTCAATATATGGGAATAAGAAAAATTTTTTAAAAATTAGATAGAAGAAAGAATCAATGAATGTGAAGTGGAATTTTAGAAACTGTCCAACTAAATAACAGAGAGAAAATAGGCTGGAGACATGAAAAACACCTTGGGGACCCGGAGAAGCATAATGAAAAATCTAATATCTGTGTCACTGGCATCATAGAAGAAGAGAAGAAAGAGACTGGGGCTGAAGAAAAAGAGTATTTAAAGAAATGAGTGACATTTTCTGAAATTTGATGAAAGTATACAAGTCTATAGAAAAAGACAAGCTGAGTGGACACCAAACTGGATTAATCTAAAAAAGTGCACGTCGAGGAACAACAGACTATTGAAAAATAAAAGCAAAGAGAAAAATCTTGAAACCAGCAGAAAAGATACCTACAGGGGGAAAAACAATTGAAATGAGAGCAGATGTGCATCAGAAACCTTGGAGATGAGAAGTAAGTACTACCATATTTTCCAAAGACTAAAGAAATGAAATTTTAATCAAGAATCCTACATCCAGGAAAAATAAAAATCCTTCAGGAATGAAGAGGAATCCTCAGAAACCTCAGAAAAAGGTAAGCTAAGAGAATCGGCTGCCAGAGTGACCTACCATAAAATAAATATCCATGAAATCAAACTGATACAAAGGATTGAATAAATAAATAAATTAAAGGTTCAGATCTCTCTCAGAGAAGAATTCTGTTTTATAAACGCAAAAGGAATGAGGTAATGACAAAGGCTGTGTCCTTAACCAAATACTAGTCAGGCTCCTCTATGCCCTTTTTTGATGAGACTGCATCTTTGGTCCTTGTTCTCAAGAGCAAGAATCCTGTGGTCATGTTAGCATGAATCTACCATCCTCAATATCTAAACACCTTCGATATCTGGTCAAATTACTTATCCCCCAGATGTTATGACATCACTTGGGCCTATCTACAGCAAGAATCTTGTCATGTTGGTTTAATCAGAATCCTCCCTTACCCCTGATGCTCTTTCTAAATAATTTCCATCCACTGACACACATCGTATTCCTAGGCTCTAAATCCCTGCATTTCCATTTCTATTTGGAGTTGAGCCTGATTTCCCCCTCAAAGAGTATTCCTTATCATCTTTAGCAAGTGTTATAAATAATTTTAACAGTTAATAGAAAATCAACTTTAGAACATCACAATAATAATTGTTGTGGGCTAAAGAATATTAAAATTAAATAAAAAGAATATTAAATTTCGTGGTCAAAAACTTAAAGGGGAAGTAGAATAACTGAGTAGATTCAAAGTATCTCTCTCAAAATATATAATGACTATGATGATTTGTGCATATGTCCAGACATAGAGATTGATTCTCTTTCCCTTGAGTGTGAACTGAAGTTAGTGACTTGCTTCCACTGAATAGTTTGGAAAAGAAAAAGCAGTACCTTTTCAATAGGAAAACCTGGAAAATAATACATTTTAACTAAGTGATCAAAACAGTGATGGGATGAGTCATGCTGATACCATGTACCTTCTGATATGATGTGATGAAGGCACCATCTATGATATTCAGATATAACCAAATAGAAGGATGGTATCTATAAGTATTTGACTAGAACCCATTGAAAGTGTCTAGATAGAAATAATAATAACTTTTAAAAAGTTGAGAGGGGAGACAAACTGTCACAGATTAAAGTAAACGTAAGTGATAGCATGTCTAAATGCAATGTAAGGGCACCCGGGTGGCTCAGTGGTTGAACGTCTGCCTTCAGTTTAGGTTGTGATCCCAGAGTTCCTGGGATCGAGTCCTTCATCAGGTTCCCCACAGGAGCCTGCTTCTCCCTCTGCCTGTGTCTCTGCCTCTCTCTGTGTGTCTCCCATGAATAAATAAATAAAATATTTAAAATAAATAAATGCAATGTAATATGCTAGATTGTATTCTGGAGTGGGGGAAAAACCCTGTAAAAATTAGATAAATGAATATAGCCTATGATTTATTTATTACGGTTCTTTGTGCCGACACTAATTACTAAGTTTTGATAATAAAGAAAATAGATAAATCTCTAAAGTCAAAAAGGAAATTAAAATAGGATAAAGAAGAACATGTCAGGACACATTAGACTTAACCTTACTGGAAGCTGAGTGAAGGATACAGAGGAACTCTCTGTAATGTCTTGGCTCTTCTTCCGAAACACAACCTTATTTCCAAATCACAATTTTTTTTTTAAATTCTGGGATGAACATCTGTGATGTTTCCAGCCCCAACTGTTCTTCAAGATGTTGTATCTGGGGGCACTTGGGTGGCTCATCTGGTTGAGCATCTGCCTTTGGCTCAGGTCATGGTTCTGGGATTGAGCCCCACGTCGGGCTCCCTGTTCAGTGAGGAGTCTGCTTCTCACTCTCACTCTCTCCAATAAATAAATATACTCTTTTAAAAAAAATCTTCTATCTGATCTTTGTCTTCACTACATTTCTAGTTAGGTATGAATTGTGATATCAGTAAAAACTACAACCCCCAAATACGCATGTGTAAGCAAAACGCACTTTTTGAAATATTTAAACTGAAGACGCACATTCACCAATTTACAACCTTCCTTTAATGCAATCCTTCATCTGAATCTAAGCATGGATGAGTCAATAATGCAAATATTCCACATCATCATAGAAGAATTGTTCCTGATGGCACCATTCTCTCACCTACAGGAATATTCTTGTGCACATAAAATTGCTCCTTAAGCAACAACTTCCTATTTCTATTAATAGGGACAGTGTCTTTTTCTGCTCCTAGCCTGCCTCTGGGAAGATATCCTCTCCTGTGTGACTGAGCTTCAAGAACACTGAGTTCCACATTACACAACCAATGGTGTATGTGTTATTTTATATTTCTACACCAATGTTATTTTTTAAGGACTTATTTATTTTAGAGAGAGTGCGCAGTAGGGAGAGGCAGAGGCAGACACTCAACTGACTGTGCCACCCAGGCACCCAGAAACTATGTTATTTCTAATTCCTTCAAATAATTCAAAGATTTGGCATAGAATGATGTTCCACATTCTTGTAATCTTCATAAGGAAAATCCCATCTACCTACCTACCCTTGAAAGTGTGTTGTTGTTGTTGTTGTTGTTGTTGTTGTTGTTGTATTTTCAGGTACCTGGAAGGCTCAGACGGTTAAGCATCTGCCTTCAGCTCAGGTCATAATCTCAAGTCCTGGGATGGAGCCCTGGGTTGAGTTCCCCGCTCAGCCGGGAGTTTGCTTTTCTCTCTCCCCTGGCCCTTCTCCCCCACCTCACTGCTTGTGCTCTGTGCTCTCTCTCTCAAATAAATAGAAAAATAATCTTAAGGAAAAAGAGAGAAGAATGTTTTTACTCTTTTGATCAACACTACCTTCCAGACGATAGGCTTATATTTTTTTTGCACTTTATTTATGGATATACTAATGTATTAATTCAAAATTAAGATTTTGAATCTATAGATAAACTCCAAATTACTACAAGTCAGCGAGTCAGCTTCATTTTTATCTGGAAGTTTAAATCTGATTTGGAAAGACTAAATTTTTACAACTCCCCATGCCTGGTTGTTACTTCTGCAAAGTCAGTGATGAGTTAGTTCATTCCCCCGTAACATCCTCTATGTCTTTATGTTATTCTGTTCAATTAACTTATGCTTATTCCTATTTTCTCTCTCATCACCATAAACAGCAGGTGCTCAAATTATCCAGAGTCTATACCTTTTAAAAAGTCTCAATCCAGATTCACTTCTCATAAAAAAGAAATTCCTTGAAGATCATAGCTTCCATTGAATTTACTTCATTTGAATTACTAAAATATAAACAAGAAGAAATAAAGGGGAAAAATTAATTATTTACTCTGTGTGAAGTGTTGCAATGTTTTTGCTATCTTATTATCATATATTCATTCTGAAATATGGGTATGATTAGTGTCCTTTGGAAGGGAAATTTCAAATATTAATCACTCTAGGATAATGCTTTTAGTCCATGCTCTTTTATTAGTAATTTTTGCATGTCATATAATCCCTTTTACTTTTTAATTTTTCTGTCTGCTAAAGATATGCATAACATATACTCAAATAGTACTGTTTCGAATGTAGTAAGAGCTCAACATTGTGCTTTAAGGATATCAAACGGGAGAAGAAGAGTGTTACAGATTTTTCTCAGAACAAATGAAGATGTTAGGGAAATTATGAGACTTGTAATCACTGACAAATTCTGCTAAATTTATATCATTACCTCAATGTTCTAATATAATTCTGTTTTGCTTGCCATCTCTGTAAAAGCCTATAGAAGTGTTCTCTAACCTTCACAATCTATATTCACCTTTAACAAAAGAATGCTAAACTGAAGTGTGATTCGATACAGTATTAATAATGTCTTCCTTTTTTTTTTTTTTAAACATCGATGACTTCTTAATCTTGATTAGGTCAGCTGTCATTACTTTTAGTCCCCAACACATGGGTCAGTTCTTATTTTCATAGTTGATTTACTGGATAAATGAAAAGGAAATTAGGTCATGATGTATTTGTCTGGCTTATCTTCATGGGGAATCTCTTATATTGATTAGCCCTCAGGAGAACAGCATCCTAAAACTCTTTGCAGGAAGACATGGCACGTTAGTTAACGTGGATGGTACAACTGAGGATAATGGGGAAGATTGCTTAGTAGAGAAATTAAAACTATAGTTGCCTTGGCAACCAGGGATTCCTTGTGCCTATTCTCCATGTGACTTTCCTGGTATGTGTAAAATTCCACTCTGAGATTAATGATTTTTCCTTCATCAAATTGATTTTTCAGAAGTATGCCCCTTGGAAATGCTGAGGACATTAGTCTTATCTACCAAATGAACTATAGTTAAGAATCTGTTTTATTCCCTATCTAAACTTCTTTGCACTTACCTTTCAACTTGTAAAACAATTCTGCACCTTTATAAAGAAGAAAGACATTCTCTGTGTTCTGAACATGATTCGACGCTACATGGTTATGGGCACTTGGTGTGCCAGCCGTTTGCACAATGTAAAGGCCACAGATCTGTGTTAAACTAGGGATGTGTGATGGAACCCCTTATCTTTTATAGGGCATTAGACAAAGGCAATGATTAGGGGGGGGGGATACAGCATGCAGAAATTTAGAATATAAAATTATACCTGTATTTCCCTTGAGTTTCCCTATACATCTGACTGACTTGCATAGTGTATGATTTTGTAGGAACCCTTCACAGGAATAAGACTTATGTCTTTTTTCCAATCCTTACTGCCCTATTATTGCCACTATACTGTAGTCTTTCTAATTCTTCTTTTAAAAAATACATAATTCCTCACAAAAAGACATCCTTGATTTTAACTTTAGTTTTGAAAGCATGGAATTCAATGGATATATCCTAAAGGGCAGTGATGAACAATTTATTCTTCTAAAAGAGTTGTTCCACAGGATGGAAAGGCCTAATACAAACATCTTGCAGTTTTCTAGGGTTCTTCAGAAGACCTGACCTGTGTATCTAGAGTACCTTTCACTAGGGGCAAATCATCACCAGGTGCTAACACGTAGATAGATCATTGGGTTGCATGTCATAATGGAAAGTTTGAGAATAGTCAGAGTCAGAAGAGAATGAGAATATACATATATGTCTATAATATAAATATATGTATATATATATATATTTGAAGAGAACTAATAAAATTTTTATTGTTAGGTTCAATGGTAAGGGAAAAAAGGAAGAAAGAAGAAGAAAAAGAGAGGTAGAGAAAGAAAGGGGAAAGAAGAAAGAAAAAGAAGAAAGAAAGAAAGAAAGAAAGAAAGAAAGAAAGAAAGAAGAAAGAAAAAAAAGAAAGAAGAAAGAAAGAAAAGAAAGAAAGAAAGAAAGAGAGAGAGAGAGAGAGAGAGAGAGAGAGAAAGAAGAAACAAAGAAAGAAAGAAGAAACAAAGAAACAAAGAAACCCCCCTGTATCTCTGGTTTTGCTAACTATGTGAATTAGAGAGAATACAAAAATAACAGGTAGAGGAGGTATAAGCAGGCAAACTTCAAAAGTGTTATAATTTAGTATGTTATGTTTATATGACTAAGAATTATCAAATAGGCAGTGATAAATAGTGTAATAGACAAGCTTGGACTGATGAGGAAGATTTTTTCCTGAATATGTGAAAATGGTGACTTATGGAATATAGAATCAATACTACAGATAGAACCATGACGATATAACCCAGGGGAAGAATGGAGATTGTGAATAGGTCCTGGATAACAAGCCTTGCAGCTTTAAAAAGTTGTTAGTTTGTGTCCATTTAATTTAGATGATGATGAGCTTTAGAATTTACATACAAATAAAAGTTGCTTTAATATGATTATTTCAGGTGAGAAAAATGGGGGTGATAAATTTTACTAAGTCAATTTATCTTTAGTATTGTATAATATGGTAGCCCCTATCTACCATTTTTTTATGCATAAATGGAGTGAGTGAGCTAATTTATTTTATAATTTTTATTTATTTATTTATTTTTGAGTGAGCTTAATTTGACAGTACTTTGTGGCATTAGGGCCATCCTGGCAGCTGCATATCACGTCAAGCCTTGATATGAGGAAACTGTGAGCAAGTGCACACTGCACATGTGAACACTGCACCCTAACTATATGGTGAAGAATGGACCGTGAGGTGAACTGGTGGCTTTCCAGTTCCTTGGACTAACAAGTGCCAGCTGCAAAACTATCACGACTTAAAGCCTACATGCAGTATTGCTTTCTCTTTGTCACTACCTTGCGGAATGAATATGATGATGGTGTTCAACCTTTGAAAGATGACCTACCTTAGCAACACAGACCAGCATGGAGGTCTCTGAGTACCTCCATGATAAGTATGTGATTTCTCATAATATTACAAGTTATTCTAAGCATCTGCAAATTATGTTCTTCAAACAATGGTAAACTAAACTGAATGAGGTTTGGCTTAAATTGCATCCCAGACACTAAGGTTCAAATAAATACAAAGTCATCATTGTAAAGAATCTAGACTTTCTTTTTGAATTTAGGATTGATTTTCTCTTGAGCGAATTTGATAAATATCCATTGATAAGATATATTTATTCTATGTTCAAATTGATTTTTCTCCATCTCTATCCTGTTTAGACCAGCAAACATTCTTAGATAGGGCTTTGTTTGTCTGTTTATATTTTTGCTACTTTTATAGTTATAATATATATATATATATATATATATATATATATATATATATATATATATTTTTATCCCTAATCCTCCAAGTTTCAAGGGGATTAACTTTAGAAAACTAAATTAAGCCTCCCTAAGCATCTCTTGTTCTTGGTAATTGTCTACACTTTGATTATGTAAAATTGAAAGAGCGTTCAGGAGAAAAAAATAAAAAGAAAACTGTGAAATTAAAATATAACTAAAATAAACATAATGCTCAAACTCATGAAACTGGAAATAATACACATAAACTTTACAAGGTGAGCATAAAAATATCAAGGACAATGAAATGATTAAATTAAATAACAATTCTCTCTACAGTTACTTTGAGTTTCGTTTTTTATTTAGTGTGAAAGCCAGAAATTAAAATGAAATGCTTTCCCTCTTGGCCATTTACCAGTGATAATTTTATGTGACTTTTTTCTAAATTTAAAAGGAGTGATAAACAATAAGATAACACATTCATAAATAAGTTTGTTTCCAGTGATTGCAGCAATCATATCTATGGAAATCAGTCCATTAAAGTGAAAGGCAGTCAGAATTTTCCCACCGCATGTGATCTCCCTCATACTCCCCAGTCCAGCAGCATATACCCAAAAAGTTAAGGCTTTTTCTTTTGTTCTTTGCTTGTCACCATTTTTTTTAACTTTCTAAAATGTGCAATATATATATATATATATATATATATATATATATATATATTATGTGTAATTAAATATAATATGCTCCTGAGTGTTACTTTTTAGTCACCCTTTTATCTGAAGCATAACTTCCTAAATTCCCTTATAAGCAAGATGGGCAACTTAGGAATCAGAACTACCCCACATGAGGTTATCTTTGAGAAAGAAATGTGCTGGCCAATTAGGGGATGCCTATCTAATTTGGCCAATTATTTAAAGAGTAAATGGCTTCTTCTTCTTCTTTTTTAACTGCATCCAATCACATGGAATTGAACAGTGTATTTAATTATTTTTATTTTATTTTTTAAAAGATTTTATTTATTTATTCATGAGAGACACAGAGAGAGGCAGAGACATAGGCAGAAGTAGAAGCCCACTCCCTGCAGGGAGCCCGATGTGGGACTCCATCCCAGGACCCCAGGGTCACCACCTGATCTGAAGGCAGACACTCAACCACTGAGCCAACCAGGCATGCCAAAAGTAAATGGCTTCTTTTACAAGTAAATATTTTCTAGATGTTTTTGGAGAACAATTTACATGGGGTTTTTAGGCTAAGTTATATTTGACCTTTCTGGACTCTCTAAAATAATCAGTGTTGGGGTTCCTGGGTGGCCCAATTGGTTGAGTGTCTGACTCTTGGTTTTGGCTCAGGTAATGATCTCAGGGTGGAGCTCAAGCCTCGTATCTGGTTCTGTGCTCAGTGGGGAGTCTGCTTGAGATTCTCTCTCTTCTTCTTTCTCTGCCCCTCCTCCCACTCATGTGCATGTGCTCTCTCTCTCTGTCTCTCTCTCTCAAATGAATACGTAACTCTTGAGGAAAAAATCAATTATACATTTTTTGATATTTTCTTATTTTAATGCATTTATCATCCAACATTCATATGATGAAGTCTAGTCATGTATATAAACAAATTTATGTCATATTTGATTTACCATTCAGTAGGTCTTGGAATGACATCACACAAATAAAATGATGTAAGATGATTTCAACTACAACATACACAAGAATTAATCACTTGGTTTCAAACAAAATGCTTCCAGTAATAGTTATCTTGCCACCTTATCATGGAATTTGGAATGTATCTCTATTCTTTATGGATAAAATAACATATTTTTAAGTTTGAGGATGAAACAGTAAAACTATGAATTTCAAATGTTATCATTGTTCATCAGATTTTTCTTACATAGGATAGGATTTTGTTTAATAAATTAAAGATAGTGTCTAAGCGAAAAATTCCAGTGTATCCCAAATAATTTATTGTTAAGTGACACAGTCATAGATACTCCATAGCTTTACTTGCTATTCTTCAAGAGGATATGTCTGTTATTGCTACTGTATTTTGACAGCAGAATTAATTTCATGTTTGTGGAAGTTCATCATATTAATTACTTGTTAATTATGTTTTTAACTACCTTTTAAAAGGTTAACTCCTAACTGATTTGTTTTGGATTTTAAGACCATTAAACCTTGTAAACCCTTTATTAATATTAATCTTTAGTGTCATCTGTATATGTTTAAATAATTGAACTAACAGAAAAATATGTTAAAAAGTATAGGTGCATATGTAATTCAAGCCTGTTTTTTAATAATATATTTACAACCCTTATTATTTTTCTCATTTTTATAAAGCTATATTTTCTTTTCTTTGATCATGAGAAATAATGGAAAAATCAGTGAACCATTATGCCATTCTTTATGGATAGCCCACTTTCTGTTGAAAATGTAGCCTTTTGAATTTGATTAGGGTCATTTTTAAATAAGACCATAAACTTAAATTTTTCAAGTTTAATTTCTCTCACACTCTAATATTAGGAATTTGAAGTTAAAAATATATCAAACCATTTATAGGAAAAACATGTTATAGTTATATTATAGCTGTCTTTATCTACTACTATGTATGATGTCATATTGTTTGAAAGCCCATCTAGATCAATGTGAAATCAAAGAACTTAAAAGTAATAGTGGGGCAGCCTAGGTGGCTCAGCTGTTTAGCACTTGCCTTCCACCCAGGGAGTGATCCTGGAGACCAGGATCGAGTCCCACATTGGGCTCAATGCATGGAGCCTGCTTCTCTCTCTGCCTGTCTCTCTCTCTCTCTCTCTCTCTCTCTCTCTCACACACACACACACACACAAATAAATAAATAAAATCTTAAAAAAAAAGTAATAGTGTTCTGGAGATCATACACTACAGCTACTAGCCAATATATGAATTTTCTCAATGGCCATTTACTCATCAGCTGCCACTTACTGTCTGCTTCAGGAACTGGAGACTCTTTACTAGATGACATAGCTAATGAATTTATTAGAAAAACTTAATTATCATAAAAATCTTACATACAGTAAAACATATTCTTCATCATTTTTATCAAAAACACTTTTTGTGCCCCATGACACTCAAGAAATAGTGTATTGGTTTTTCCTAGCAAGATTTTAAATTATTTAATGGCAGATATTTTGTTTCAGAAAAAAATGTCTATTAATGTGAAGCATCATTAAGTCCAAATGTATTTGCACAAGGATTTAAAACATGTCATTTTGAATATCCATGGGGAAAAATATAAAATGCTGAAGTCAATTTAAGGTAATTTGTTGCTGTTTTTTTTAAAAAACGTACAGGGATTCTATACATATAGCTAATTGATAGGAATACTGCTTACCACCTGGGTACTTTAAAATCCATTTTTTCATTACCTATAAATTATGTCATCAAAAAGTTCAAAATTCAGAAATAAAAAAAAAGAGAGGCAAGCAGATAAGAGGATAGAATGAAATCACTTATAATCAGTAAAACAGGAAAACCTAATTAATTTAAATTTTGGTTTATTAAATTCAATACATATTGAGTTTTCTACACATTTAGACTGATTTTCATAATTTCCATAATATTAAAGACAGGTAGAGAAATTCAGGCAATAGGAAAAATGCTTGAATTGATCCCAGAGCAACTTACATTTGGAACTAGGAGAAAAGACTCTATAGACTTTTCCCTGAAGATCCTGAACTTCTCTCCTGCTATACTGATGACCACAATAGGTAAAACAATAGGAAAATGTAGTGTTGTCCTGTGTCACTCACACAGACTTGACAAGAGTTGATGGAAGAAACAATGGGTTATGTGTCGCCAGAGGTCTCTCAAGTCCATGGACTCAAGAAAATAAAAAAAAAAAAAAAAAAAAAAAAAAAAAAATTAAAAAAATTTAAAAAAGAAAGAAGAAAAGAAGAAAAGAAAAGAAAAGAAAGAAAAGAAAAGAAAGAAAAAAAGAAAAGAAAAGAAAGAAAAGGAAAGAAAAGAAAAGAAAAAAAGAAAAAAGAAAAGAAAAGAAAAAAGAAAAAGAAAAGAAGAAAAGAAAAGTGTTGGGAGCGGTCCCGCGGTGCGAGGCAAGGCTCCAAGTTGAGCCAAAGCTCCCTGCTGTCCCTGGCCAACCCGCAGTCCTGCGGCGCGAGGCAGGGTTCCGGGTTGAGCAAAGGCTCCTTGTCCCACCTGGCCAACCCGCTGGGACTGCACCTAGCTCTCCCCCTTATGGAAGTAAATGCACATATTTGCTTCTCCTTTAAAATGTCATCGAGACAAGTTCCCATAAAGTAAGCAAGAAGGTGGCCTGACACATGACCGCCTTGGCAGACGTTACTTAATAAGCAAACCTCACTGTTTAGTCTATATGTGGCCTTCCTGCTCTGTTGCTTAAACAAGTAACAGGTGTCAGTTTCAAAAACAATGTATGTTTGTGCGCGAGACGTACTTCTCCTTAAAGAAATAAGCCGCCTGCTTACGGACGCTATGTAAACTCTACATGCAACAATAAAGCTTGTCCATTGCAGCCATCAGCTGCATGGAACCTCCTATCCCATGAACTTTTAGTCTCTTGTTTCTTTCCCATCCCCTTGCCCTCGGTCCCTGAATCCGGATCTTCTCGCGCCGGCCGCGACAAGAAAAGAAGAGAAGAGAAGAGAAGAGAAGGGAAGGGAAGGGAAGGGAAGGGAAGGGAAGGGAAGGGAAGGGAAGGGAAGGGAAGGGAAGGGAAGGGAAGGGAAGGGAAGGGAAGGGAAGGGAAGGGAAGGGAAGGGAAGGGAAGGGAAGGGAAGGGAAGGGAAGGGAAGGGAAGGGAAGGGAAGGGAAGGGAAGGGAAGGGAAGGGAAGGGAAGGGAAGGGAAGGGAAGGGAAGGGAAGGGAAGGGAAGGGAAGGGAAGGGAAGGGAAGGGAAGGGAAGGGAAGGGAAGGGAAGGGAAGGGAAGGGAAGGGAAGGGAAGGGAAGGGAAGGGAAGGGAAAAAGAAAAAAGAAAAGAAAAGAAAAGAAAAGAAAAAAAAGAAAAGAAAAGAAAAGAAAAGAAAAGAAAAGAAAAGAAAAGAAAAGAAAGAAAGAAAAGAAAAAAAGAAAAGAAAAGAAAAAAGAAAAAAGAAAAGAAAGATTCCACATTTTAACCTCATTGTCTGTGGTACTCACTTTTCATCAGCTCCTTCCTATTTGTATTTTTCCCATTAGGGTAATTTTCTTTAGCTTGAATTTTGCTCCAACCTTGACTGAAATATATGCAAACACACCAAAAAGACCTACATACGTTTTGAATTGGTGCTTTGTTTACTGTTCCCATTATTGTAGTATTCAAAAGAATATAAAGCATTGCACATTTCCCTCTACATTTATCTAAATTTGTCTCAATTTCCATAGTCTCTCTCTCATTCACTGTCACATTGTCTTTCTCTCTCATCTGTCTCTTCACAGGAAGATCTGGTCAGCTTATTTCTCTATAACCTATTTTTTGTTTGTTTGTTTGTTTTTCTCTACTCCTAAATAATGTATTTTTCCGGTAAATTCACTCTTATTTTTTACATCTTATTCAAGACTTAGAAATGTAATAGTTAACTTTGATCTTATAATTTCCCTAACATGTAGTTACAAAGTCACTAGGTTTTAATAATTTATTGATCCACTTTGCCATGAATCATCTTGTAGTTCCAAGACCTATTTTTTTTTATTAACTGTAAAGATTGTTATTTACCAATTGGTAGTTAAGTAAATATGTCAACGTGCTTTATAAATGGTGGTGCCATAGCTCTAATTCATAGACATAAAAGATATACGAGAAATAAAAATGCTTTCCTCCAAAGACATAGGGGATGTTTATCGTACACATTTCTTAAATGAACACGTTTATAGTCATATGTCTGTTGTGTGCTTAAAGCAAATCCAGTTTAATGATGATTTTAAATGACTTCTGTTCTGATTAATCAAGTTTTTCTTTAAAACAGAGATTCATTTACAAGAGATTATATCACAGAGTTTTATAATACAATTTTGAAGTGAATATGCCATCTATCTGAATTTCCAGTCTTCCATTGACAAGTTTTGTGGTCTTAGCTAATTACTATTTAAACCTACTTAGTCGTACTAATAAGACTCTGCTAAATATTTATTTGGGTTGTTGTAAGGATTAAAGTTCTAGAGGTGCAGTAATCTTAGTCTCATTCCACAGATATGATTAAAAATAATAATAAATAAATAAAAGGCATTGGAATGAGAAAATAGTCTATAGTTTAAAGACAGACAATGCTATTGCTAGTCTCCAACGTGTAAAAACATAACCTCTTAGAATTTGCTGGGTAATTATCCATAGATTACTTTTCTCTCTTTTCTTCTTTTTAAAATTTAATAAGCCTTTTGTAAAGATCTGTTAGGGAGATTTTTTATAATAAGTCATACATAGAATATAATAGAGTTCTAATAAAAAGTATTTATAAATAATACTCTTTTACTAATATCAATATTGTCATTATTTATTATCAGAATTGTATATTTTTCTGGATCACAATTACATACTGTTTAAATAATTTCAAACAGGCCCACAAAATTTTTCAAGAGGCTGTTAATCAGAATCAAACACTGTAGAATATTTATACACTTTGCTTGGAAATCTTAAGGATAGAAAACATTTTTTTTCTTTTGTCTGTGTAGTCCAGTTGTTTATTGTAGTGCCTATGCTTCAGCCAACAATAACATTAATACTGAGTCAGTTAATAAATAAATATTTCAAGTCATTGTAGAAAACTTAAAAATTGCTATTCTGTTTTATTTCAAGTATGTCTGGCATGTTCTTCTCTCATGCCTCAGAGAAATGAAAGATGTCTACATTATCCTCTAGAAGACCATTATACCCTCTATAAATACTTTGATTTATTCTCTTAACTTGTACCATACATCTAATGTCCCTTAACTACCAATTACTTTTTTGGTGGGGACATTTCACCAATCCAAAATATGTTTTTTATTTTGTTTTGTTTTTGATGTAATTTTCCCAAAATTTACATTTTTTCCCCAAAACCCACAATTAAACTGCATTTTTCAAATAAAAGTAAATTATTTTTTTTTATTATGGGCATTTAAAATAGGCAAGTAGTAAGATATCTTTTAAAAGTAAGTAAATAGAAGGCAGGAAAGAGTGAGTATCTCAAATTATGAAGAAAAAGAATGGAAAGACATTGGGATAGATAGAAAAGGAATTTGCGATTTAGGAAGGAGACACAAGGACATCCAAAAAAAAGTATTTTTTTTTAAGATTTCTGTAATTCCAAACTTATTTTAAATCTTCACAAATGAAGGGAGGGATTTTCAAATGGGCAAAAATTAAACAAACATCTATCAAGATTCAGTTTACGACTGACAAATCCAAGTTTCATTGTATTTGAAGTTTAGCTGAAGAAAATACACATATTTTGTCAATTTTTCTGCATCATTTGCCATTGATTTTTAAAGCTTCCTAAAGACAGCAACTCTGTAGGTAGAATTTGCTACGTGCCCCTTATCACAGATGTGTGAGTACCCACTATGATCATAGGAACATTGTCATGGAAAGGAAAAGTCAATGATCATGGTAGTTAAATTCTGATTTCAGTTTAGTTCAAGTAGAATGTAAGAACCTTCTTTTTCCTTTTCTCTTTCTTTCTTTCTTTCTTTCTTTCTTTCTTTCTTTCTTTCTTTCTTTCTTTTTTTTTTTTCTATCCAGCAGCAGCTGTGTCAGAATAGGAACAGATGAGAGACTTAGATATAGATTAGGAACAGTTAGAGGAATTAGTGTGATTAAAAGCTTTTATACCTAATATGCTGCATTGCATAAAAAGCTCTGCAGCTCCTAGCATCAAAGAAAAGCCAGCATATAGCAGAAGCAGAGAAATGCAAGTAACACAGCACAGTGAGGCAGTTTCTAAATAATATTTATTTCACCTCTGGAAGAACACCGGATCAGGAATGGGTTAAATAGTATGATGAGAGGATTAAAGACAAAAAAATAAGCTATTGTATTGTGCCTTTTGTTGTAATCATCAGCCTTTTCACTGTTATCAAGGGTTCATCACACATAATAGAGACAATTATCTAGGCCAATGACTACTGTGTTGTTTAACATAATTTAGTTGAATTTTAAGTTAACCTGTTTTTTTATTTTTCTTTTTTTTTTTTTTATTTGTTTTTGTCTTTCAAAACACTGAGAATGGAAAGAGTTGGGCTGTGATTTTAGGAACCATTTCCAGGTTCACTATGACATGCAATTAGAAGGCAAATCAGCAGCATCAAGAGTATATACATTCTTACATTTTAACCACACCTGATTGTAAACACCTGTGAGAGAATGTTTTTGGTTTGAGATTCCTCTCTTTATAATTTGAAACAGTAATACATGAATATTGTTTGTATTTATAAAATAATATTTTGTAAACCTATAGATTCAATTTATTGAATTCTGTATGAAATAGCTGTGAGTTTGCTATTTTGTACAGAGAACCACCTTGAATGGCTTACGCAGCCAGAAGTCTGAGATCAAGGTGTCAGCAGAACCGATTTCTTCTGTGGTCTGTGAGGAGTGAGTGTGTGTGTTTCTCCAAGTTTCTAGTAGCCTCCCCCTTGTAGATGGTGTTTCCCTTTTTATAAGGGCAGCAGTCATATTGGAATAGAGTCCATCCTAACCTTATCTTAACTGGACCATCTGCAAAGATTATATTTCCAATAAGGTCACATTCGCAGGTACCGGGGGCTGCAACTTTTGAATCTTTATGGAGGTATAATTCAGCCCAATAACAATAACCTTTGCTATTAATTGACTTCAAAAAAACCTTTCTGCGATGCTGACAACAAGTAATTTGGAAAATATTCATGATTTTTTTTTCCCCAGAGATACTTTTCCTACTGGTTAGAATAAATTCTAAAATGATCAACTAAATACTATTAGACTTAAAATATAATAAGGCATTCTCTGTATCTCAAATTTACATTGGTTTGAAATGGATTAAGCTCAAATATATATATACATACACATATATATAATAAGAGATAAAACAAGTCAAAGATTTTGTAAAAGATGATGTTTGATTAATTGCTAAGTGTTGTAGACATTAGCCATAATAGTTAGGAGAACATGTTCTTTTTCATTGGACTGATAGTTTAATAGGAATTAAAGTAGAGACTAGATACATTTTAGAAAGCCAAAGAACAGCAGAAAAGAAATTAATGAGTCAAATATTAGATATGAGCAAAAAATCTTGAATTTAGAGAGTGATAACAGATTTGCTCATGGAGGCAATGCAATATAATACAAATAATTATTATAAAAATCAGTCTAATAATGCATGTATATAGACCAATAAATGCATCAAAATGGAGATTCAAAACAAACTGAGGATACATAAATTTTTAACAAATAATACAAATCAATGGGTATTAATATATTTTATATAATTAATAAAATAATAATAGAGATAGGAAAATTTGAACATTTAAATGTTCAAAATGCCATGCTAGGGATTTTATATATATCTATTTATTTCCTTAAGTACATCAGTATTACTTAGTTTTTGAAGATAGATTTCTGGGTCCCACCTCAGGATTCTGATTGATAAGTTTGATGTAGGCTCAAAATTTGTATAATTAACAAAAGAGCACATTTGAAGATCACTAGCCTATATAAATGATGATAAAATTTTATTTTAAAAAGCAGCTTTAAGATAAATTTAAAAGCCCACACTGTTTTCTCTCATAAAGTATTTTTAGTTTCAAAACATTAGTAAAAATTCTCAAAGTTCTCTAGACTATTTGATATTACCCAGGATATTGAAAATGCCATAAGTAGGACACCTGAGTGGCTCAGCGGTTGAGCATCTGCCTTGGGCTCAGGGAGTGACCTGGAGTCCCAGGATCAAGTCTTACAGAGGGCTCCCTGCATGGAAGCCTGCTTCTCCCTCTGTCTATGTTTCTGCCTCTCTCTCTCTCTCTCTCTCTCTCTCTCTCTCTCTCTCTCTCTATCTCTATCTCTCATGAATAAATAAATAAAATAAAATAAAAAAAGAAATTCCACACGTATAGTTATTTCATAGAGGCATAACTCATTGCAACTCATTTCATTGTATTCACGGATACTACATTTTTTACAAATTGAAACTTTTTGTGTGTGTGTGTTGTGCCAGAGGCACAACATTAGGCCAATTAGTAACCCTAAAATGGCCTCTATGTGGTTGAAGTGAAAGAAAGGGTCACATGTCCCTCACTTTAAAGCAAAGGCCAGAAATGATTAAGCTTATTGAGGAAATTCATGTCAAAACTACGATAGGCCAAAAGCTAGGCATCTTGTGCCAAATAGCTAGCCAACTTGTGAATGCAAAGGAAAAGCTCTTGAATGAAATGAAGAGTGCTACTCCAGTGAGCACATGAATGGTAAGAAAGCCCAACAGCCTTCCTGATGACATGGAGAAAGTTTTGGTGGTCTGGATGGAAGACCAAACCAGCCACAGCATTCCCTTACATCAAATCCCAGTCCAGAGCAAGGCCCTAACGCTCTTTAATCCTGTGAAGGATGAGAGATGTTGAGGAAGCTGCCAAAGAAAAGAAAAGTTTGAAGCCAGTAGAGGTTGGTTCCTGAGATCTAAGGAAAGAAGCCTTCTCCATAATGTGAGAAGAGCAAGGTGAACAGCAAGTCCTAACAGAGAAATTAAAGCAACAACGAGGTAAAACCCTCCGCCAGCGAAAAGATTACCATGCACTCAAAACCTAGATGATGGTTACTTTTTTAATCCATAAATTATTCTTTAATTAATGTACATTGCGTTTTATACATTAATTTGCTCTCTTCATATCTCTGTCATATATCTCACAAAATTTAATTTGTACACTTAATTATGTACCTTTTTTTAAAGCTATAATGCTATTACACATTTAGAGCACAACAGTGTAGTAAAAACATAAATTTTATATGCACTAGGAAACAAAAAAAATATATTTGACTTGCTTTATTGTGATATTCATTTTATTTCAGTGGTCTGGAACTGAACCCATAATATCTCTGATGTGTGCCTGTATATGAAATACAAATTTGCTTAATTTGATTCTACTAATATTTTAAAATTGACTACATAAGCCTATCATTGATTATTAGTTTAATGATACTATCAAGAGATTTGTTTCCTTTTTTTTTTTTTTTTTAAGATTTTACTTATTTATTCATGAGAGACACAGAGAAAGGCAGAGACATAGGTAGAGGGAAAAGTAGGCTTCCTGAGAGGAGCCTGATGCGGGACTTGATCCCAGGATCCCAGGATCATGCTCTCAACCACTGAGCTACCCAGGTGTCCCAAGAGACTTGTTTCCTTTGTTGATAATGTATTCTATGTATGATATTACATTTTATTTTTACCTTTGAATTCACTCTTAAATGTAATATTATTCCTTCCAGACATAACCCGCTTCATACATACATAGGAGCAGAGGGATTATTACAGTGCAAATTTGTTGAAAATGTCTTTATTACTTTGCATGTTGAATACTTATATTTAGTACTAGTTACTTGATTAATTACCAAAAAATCAGAGAGGGAGACAAACTTTAATTATAGGAAACAAACTGGGGGTTGCTGGAGGGGAGTGAGGTGGGGTTCAGGGTAACTGGGTGATGGGTGTTAAGGAAGGCATGTAATGTGATGAGCACTGGGTGTTATATACAACTGATGAATCACTGACTTCTAGCTTTGAAACTAATAATACACTTTTTGTTAATTAATTGAATTTAAATTCTTTAAAAGGCCTAAATATATTACATTGTGAGTGGGTAAAGGCCATATGTCATCATTATAAACATGATGTGCTTTTTAAATATATCGCATAAAATATTAACATATTAATCAGTGTTTATAAGTTAAAAATAGCATATGTGATTTTAAGTATGTATAAATGATTAAAATATGTTAAGTATTATTAAAAGAAACAAAGAATCTCTTTTGTAAAAAGGACAGTTTTTTTTTTTTATCATTTACTATCATCGTTTGCATTTCTCTTGTGGCAAAAAGAAATGGCTTTTCTTGACATCGAAAATATGCAATAATTTTAATTCAGTATTTAAAAACTAAATCTATTTAATTATATCACCCTAGATAAAGTAGATCAACGTTTTTTAGTAAATATAAGGTACAATATTGTATAGAGGAGGTAATTAGTTACAAGCTGTTTGAAATTGTTTTCTGAATAAATGATTTTTAGTTTTGCTTCTTATGCCACTTGAAACTGTCAATTTTAAAATACAATTATTTTGTGATAATTAGATTCCTGCCATTAATACTATTTTTCTGTCAGAAAAATAATAATATTGACCACATCATATCAGCTGACAACATTCTAGATACATATTTCAAGATTAACAATATATCCTGGAGTTCGATATGTTTGTTTCTGAATGAATCATAGAAAATTGTAGCAGTAGTTTTTATGATTTAAATAATTTATATATGATAGTTCAACCATGTATACTCATGCAAACCAATGAACATTTTGACAAGAAGTCATCCAAGACAGATTCATGTTTTCCTGACCAATGAGTTAGCAGACATTGGGAAAGGCTTTCCTTTCCAGATACAGACCTCCACCCTTTGACTTGGTAAGCACCTCAATTCAAGTTCATAGATGCATCCTGTCAAAAACTCTACATCCCTTTTTAACTATTTTCACTTAATTTCAGCAAATATTGCTAAGGAATAACAACATTACTTGGAAATGGCTTTCTCAAATTTCTCAATTATGCTCATTTATTATTTAAATCCTAGAGTACCTTGTTTTAGAAGGACTTTCATTTCTATAACACCTAGTATTACGAAATGCTTATATATAAAATAATATCAAGAATATTCATTTTAATATAGTTAATACAAACGTTTAAAATCTGAAAGAATTAGATTTTACAGAGCACCCACATAACAAAAGTTGTTTGGATTCTATTTTGCTCTTAGAAATCTCTGACTTTTTTATTTTATTTAATTTGAATTAAGCTTCCCGTTATGACAGCACTTTACTTTGAAGTGGGATTTTTTAATGTCAAGAAGAAAAATCATCTCCCAGTTGGTTGACAATTTATTAAGCAAGAGGTCTCAGGAGATTAGCACACATAATATTATAAGACATAATGTCATAGGGCTTGTCATTACAAAACAAACAATTTAATGTGGATCAGAATGTATTTCAAGCCTCTCTTTTAAAAAAGTCAGAAAAAGCCTTCCAAAAGGATAATATTTGGCATTAACATGAATATTTTTATACTCTCTTCTGAGGAAAAAAAATGCAATTCATTCAAACTTACAAACATGTACGCATTAAAGCCTATTCAAGTAAGTAAAAATTGGCCATGTTTGTACTGTTAAAAATAAGTGGAGAAACATCAATCAGGTGATGTATGTTACATTTCTTTTCCCCTCCAGAATTTTAATTGTTCCTCACCTGTTTCTACCACCAGTACTATGCTCAGAATTTTGTCATAGTTGATTACCAATCATCCTCTATTTTTACAATAAGTTGGTTATGACGATTAGTATAATCTGACTTGTTTTATGGTACTTGAGTAGCAAGTTGAAGATTTAAGATGAAATATAATTTGAATTTGAATGAGAAATGATTGAATTGCATAGGCAAGTATTGGGTTATTATGTTGTAGCAGATCCTTCACTGTTAGCTTTGGTAAAGCAAAAATTCCAAAATAAAGTTTAAAGTATAGATATAAAGGGATGTTACCTATGCTTTACTAGAAAAACAGATAAATTAGAAGGAAAAAGCATAAATGAGGCAGAGATACCTACCTGGTCTCTAGTATTTATGTTGCCTCAGTTTAATGTCATTTAATAAATTATATTTCAATTTCCTTTTATGTAGGATTAAAGTTTGAAAGCATATATATATATAGGTATTAATATACTATATACAACTTTTATGAATTATTATTATATTTACTGCCATTCTAATTATCAACTAAAACAGTTTAACTTAAAAGTATATTTCTGAATATTTTAATCAAGAACGAATTACTTCTTTTTTTATTTAATCCTATCCAAAAAAGTAGTATTTCAATGCAGATATTTAGTTTTTCTCCAGAAACACTCTTTTTGCCCCTCTTTCTTCTTCATTTTGTAACATCTAACCCAGGGACAAATAAACATTTAATTCAGAATTGGAAAGCTTAAATTTATATTAATTTAGTAACAATTACGTGTCAAACTATATGTTTAGTAACAATTAAGTGTCAAACTAGATGTTATTTTATTAAAAACAAATGTGTCAGAACTTTTATTTCCCACCATATATATGAACATATGAAAATATTAGAAAAAAGTAAATTGCTAACATTATGTCACTGGTCAGTGCTAATGTTTAAATTTATATCCTAGACTGTTTGATTACAAAGTCCATGCCTTCTCTAGTTCCATGTTAACTTCCAATCCACGTGGTTGGGGTGCAAAAGAAGAAATTCTCTGGTACTATATCAAAGGGAAGTGCCCCCTTGGTTTAGAGAATTTTTTTACACATATGCCAAAACATTTGACTCCAGAAACTATGTTGCGAGGGTCATCTACACATGAACCTCTGAGGACCAAAAAAATTGATCATTGATTTTTTTCAGTAATTATGCACCATTTTAAATTATAAATTCAGACCTTAATAAAATACCATGATTAAATTTGTAATTAACTCTATAATTCCATTGGTGATTACTACTACCCAAACCAACTGTGACATCAAATGCAGACTCTACACCCTACACTAATATCTAATTAGACTGTCTTTCCTTAATTCATATTTGCATTTATCTGGATAGACATTCAAACTGGAGTCATAGACCAGCATACAACCAATCACATATATTCATCCAGTGAAAAAAATGGCATTAAAAAATCCAAGATTCTAGTTAAACATATTATTAATAAATGCCAGAAAATTACTTTATAAAAATTTTATTATGTAATATATGAACATAAACTAACAAAAACAGTTTCTATATACATCTCTCTAGTGCAGAAATGTCATCCTCTGTAACAGTCGTGAGAAAATGGAATTTAATGAAATTCTCATAGCAAAATAAAATTCATAGAATATGCCAAACCATTTCGTTGTCAGGATCTAATGAGATTTTTTAAAAATGTACAAAAATTCATTATAAATTTTAAGTCACTGTAGAAATTAAAATAGCAATTTATATATATTTAAAAGTGTTATGTGTGGAGTTATATATAATTTTCTGCCATAGTCAATAGGATTATAGTCAAAATACTAATTTAATTAAATGAAGAACAATTGAAGTTATGAAATTGGCACTCTGTGTGTCATAATTAATTTTATCTATTGACTTAAATCAATGAGTGCCCAGATATTAGGTCAAACATATCTGTAAGGATATTTCTAATGAGATTAACATTTGAATCAATAAACTGAGTAAAGCAGAATGCTCTTTCTAATGTGGGTGGGCATCACCCAATCAGTTGAAGGCCATAATAGAACAAAAAGGCTGACCTTTGCCCAAATAAGGGAGAATTTTTCTTGCCTTTGGCCTTAAATTGCCACATCGGCTCTTTGTGCACCTCCAGCTTGCTGGCCATCAGATTGGAACTGCACCGTTAGGTCTCCTGAGTCTCCAGCTTGCTGCCTCACCCTGCAAATCTGGGGACATTTCAGCTTCATAATCACTAAGCCAATTCCTTCTGTACATTCTATTGCTCTCCTGCCACCCCAGGGAACTCTGAATAATACTCTATAAATGTCACTCTTAAAAGAATGAAGAATGTTCTTTAATAAACTTTTATTCTCCCAGGTGCTCAGCCATTGCCTAGTAAATGAATGTTTGTTGAATGAGAAACCCTCAGATCAATACCTTTCTTATTGTTATAACAAATTTTCACGTAACTTCTGATTATCAACAACCAATAGTGGCAACTCTTATCATTTATTCTCTTTTAATTTTATGTTCAATTTATCCTGATACAATAAGATATTGACATCAACATTATCCACATGTAAGTGAAGAATAAGTTCCAAAATAGTTTCATTTCTATAAAATTACACAGTATTTTGTATTCTTAGCTATTCACAGAGTACAGAATAAACCTTAGAGCAGATGTAAGGGCTTTTCAGCCTGATTGAAGGAGACTTCTAAGAAACCAACCTCGATTTGATTTTGACAGCCTTAAATTTGGGAATACACTCAGGTCTGCTACCCTTGAAAAACTTAATCTGAAGGGTGAAAACCTGTTTATTTACAAATACAGAACATACTTAATTTTAGATGCTATGTTATTGCTGAAAACCTTTGACACCAAACAGATACACTGAACAAGAAAAAGAGGCCCTAATGCATAACACAATTATTATGCAATATGGCTGAGATTCTAAGAGATTTCTGGGGAGCCTGGGTGGCTCAATAGGTTAAGCATCTGCCTTAGGCTCAGGTCGTGATCCCAGAGTCCTGGGATCAAGCCCTGCATCAGACTCCGTGCTTAGCTGGGAGCCTGCTTCTCCCTCTTACTCTGCCTGCCACTCCCCCAACTTGTGCTCCCTCCCTCCCTCTCTCTCTCACCTTCCCTCAAATCAATAAATAAAATCTAGAGAGAGAGAGATTTCTGTGCTTCTGACAGATTTACTTTCTCAGGCATTATTATCCACAATTGTTTAGATTTAAAAGATAGTAGATTATACTTCCTTCCATAACAACACATGGAGCTGTTTTATCTATTCTTTATTCTAATTGAGGCTATTTTTTCCAACATTCTATGGGATAAGTAAAATTTACTTAGATACCCTTGATATAATTGGTGTATGGCTTTTCATCAAAACAACTTTAAAGAACATTATTTAAAACCATGATAATGAAATAGTTAATTATTATTATATATAATTAAAACACCCAAAATATTATCATTAAATATGAAAACCGTTCAGGAAATAGGAATGGTAAAAACAATTTGTAACTGTAAAGTGTGGACGTTGCTTTTAGAAACATAACAAGAGAATAACAATTAAAAATAAATTTGACATTTTAGTGAGACTGTGTTAGAATGAGAGAATGTGTTCTTTTTTTTAATTTTTATTTATTATTTATGATAGTCACACACAGAGAGAGAGAGAGGCAGAGACACAGGCAGAGGGAGAAGCAGGCTCCACGCACCGGGAGCCCGACGTGGGACTCGATCCCGGGTTTCCAGGATCGCGCCCTGGGCCAAAGGCAGGCGCCAAACCGCTGCACCACCCAGGGATCCCGAGAGAATGTGTTCTATAAAATTGTACTTTTGATTTTTTTTTTCCTGAAATGGAAGGAAAATTGAATTTGTTTAAGTACTGATAGGACCCAACAAAGAAGGATATTTTGAAGACGTTGGTGATAGAAGGAATAATTGATAGAAATGTCTCTAGGGAGCCCAGAAATTAATGAAATACAGTGAACATAATGAAGACTTATATCTAGCCCTGAGGAAGACATGTTATCCATTGTAATTGTTGGCAAAAGCAAAGGAATGTGAGCCAGATTTTCAGCTGTCCATTAAGCTTCTATACTATCAACTTTTGCGACTCTCAATGATATTGTATAAGACTGGAAACCTGAGAACAATTTTTCTCAGTATTCTTTTTTTTTTTTTTTTTTAAGATTTATCTATTTGTCTTGGTGAGAGAAAGCACACATGTGGGACTAGGGAGATGGGTGGAAGGAGAGGAAGAGAAACACACTCCCCACTGAGAGCACAGAGTTCCAACCCAGAGCTCATCTCATGACCCAGAGATCATGACCTGAGCCAAAATCAGAGTCAGATGCTTAACCGACTGAGCCATCCAGGAGCTCCTCAGAATTCTTACCACTCTAATACCAGGTTAGATTCCACCATCAGGAGGCATTTGCATATTTCATAGATATTGGAAGCTGTAACTGTCTTCCAGCAAGATAGGATTATCATGAGCCAAAAGAAGAAACAAAATTTTATCCTAATTCTGAGAATACCCTTGAAAATAATCTACTTTAGTGTTATCAGTGGCTGAAATCATTCGTGTGGCTTCCTCATTTTCTGAAAGCCAGAGGGATATTTCTCTACCCTTTACTCTATCAGCTCTTCCATAGTTTTGTCAATACCTAATTTCCTATATATCATCCCCTCCAGTTGAAAGGCCTAGAACAGTTTTTGCTTTCTTTACTCAACCCTGACCAATATAATACGCAAACCCATTTATAGTTACAGTAGCTACAATTTGAAGCAGTTTCCATATGAAATGTAGGAAACAAATTTAGATGTAAAAAGGTGGAGTTGAAAACTTTTAAGAAATTATATGTCCTTGCAGAGAATAAGAGAAAAAAATAAAGTTGGCAAATAGGGTGTAGCTTAGCAGCAGCAACGATTAAATAAACTTGATAGTGAATATATAGTGACCATTACGCAGGTGTTTGTTTGTTTCCATAGCAATTAGTATTCCTAGAATAAAAGTAGAATAAGGAAGATAATGGGTTAAGAAGGCCAACAGAGCAAATAAACTAAGAATAAAGGTTAAAATGACATAATAGTCAGATGAAGTAGGTTTCCCTAAGGGACAAGTAGAAGTATCAGGAAAATAATCAAATACATGGATTTGGAGCATTTAGAATTATTTAGATGTATTTAGAGGTTTTTACACTTTTTTCATCATGATATGGTTTTGGAGAAGGGAAATACCTATGAGGCTGCCATACTTTTGATGACTGTGTATATTCTAGATGAGGTGATGAGATAAAGGAGTAGAGACCTAGCCTAATCACATAGGATGGCTATATTTGTGGAACTGACCCTTTGGACAATAGTGTTTGTGAATGGGCTATGTGTTTTAAGCCTTAAACAACTGATTCAGGAACATATTTCTGAAACACAACTCACTTGCTCCTGAGATGTAAATGTGTTCCAGTAAAATATGTTTCAATTTTCTTCTCAGTCCTTAACCTTTATTTTACTCTGTGGATCCAGAAGATTTATTATCTTATTCATATAATTTACCTCTGGGTATAGTCCAATGAATAGGTACTTGTTAGTGTAGGTAAGGATTTTTCATTTGCTTTTTAACATTTTTTGGGTTCTTTAAAAACTTTTTTCTTGTTCTTACTTTTAATAAAGGCTCTTTCTGCAGCAGACTGTTCCATCTTTCTTCATTCAATGGCAATATGGTACAAGTTATTACTGTAGTATTCTAAATTATTCACTGCAACGTGATGAACTGAAATTAAATGAATAATAATAAACTATATGTGGTGAATTGCTTTATAGTCTAGACAGTTGTCAAGTCATAATGATCATGTAAAATGTTAAGAGTCTATTAATGGCTGAAATACTATTATAAGAATATACACAATTAGAATATAAATATGAATCTATGAACTTTCCTTTATATAAACTTTTTTTTGAAAATTGTTATCACAATCAAATCAGTTACAATACATTCAACATCCAAAAACCTATGAGACATGACTACTTCTTCCAATACGCCTATATCATTTATTATTCTCATCTGTCCTGAAAAGTTTTCATGATATTTTTATGCATACAAATAATGTTTACCAAATGCATCCACTAGGGTATAGGTAAAACTGTTGTAACAAAGTTCAACATATAAAGACAGATTTTCTTTTCTTTTCGCTTTTTTAAAAGATTTTATTTCTTTATTTTTGAGAGAAAGAGAGCTCACAAGTTGGGGGAAGGGCAGAGGGAGAGGGAAAAGCAGACTCCCTACTGAGCTGGGAGCCAATTCAGGCTCTATCATGACCTGAGTGGAAAGCAGAGCCTAGCTGAGCCACCCAGGCACCCCTAAACAAAGTTTTTTTTTTTCTTTTCTTTTCTTTCTTTTCTTTTCTTTCTTTTCTTTTCTTTCTTTTTTCTTTTCTTTTTTCTTTTCTTTTTTCTTTTCTTTTCTTTTCTCTTTTCTTTCTTTCTTTCTTTCTTTCTTTCTTTCTTTCTTTTTCTTTTTTCTTTTTTTCTTTTATTTCCTTTCCCTTCCTTTCCTTTCTTTTTTTTTTCTTTTCTTTCTCTTATTTAGTCTACTCTTCATATAGCACTTTAGTGACAGGTTGGAGTAAAAGCGAGCAGCATAATATGACTTAGCTCCAGTTTGTCATTCAAATATCAAATTTCCTCCACTGCACCTCAGGGGATTTTTCTAGTGTGCATGTTTGAAGCTATATATAATACATATTGTATATTAATATATATTATATATTCATAAATATATTTATATTTATTTATATTTAAACATATTTATATTATATTTATAAATTCATATGATTTTTATATAATTTACATAATATAAATTTATAAATATAAATATATATTATAACAATATATGTTATATAGGTAGGTTATGTATTCTGACAGGAGGGCAAAAAGCAGAAAAGGAAGGTAAGCAATATTATTTTCATTTTATGCAAATAATACAGAATAAAATTTCTCTTTCACTCAGATCACACTAGCAAGACAAAGATCCTCCATGTACTTCTAGTCTAGAAATGCAGTTTCTGATTACATGGTCATATATGCAGCAAAGACTCTTGGGATTAAGAAAGACAGGATGTGGGATCCCTGGGTAGCGCAGTGGTTTAGTGCCTGCCTTTGGCCCAGGGCACAATCCTGGAGACCCAGGATCGAATCCCACGTCGGGCTCCCGGTGCATGGAGCCTGCTTCTCCCTCTGCCTATGTCTCTGCCTCTCTCTCTCTCATTCTGTGTGACTATCATAAATAAATAAAAATTTTAAAAAAAAGTTAAAAAAAAAAAAAAGAAAGACAGAATGTGGGATGAACTAGACATCTGCCATACCAAGATCCTAAGTTAGAAACGTGTACTTCCCAGGCATATGGCCTAACCTGTCTCTATGTTTTACATAGAGGCCCATCACTCTTATTTATATTTATTCTAAATTTCACCAACTAAAGTACAATTGGAACTCAAGTAATTCTTATTAATATAATAAAGAATACTCAGGTTCTACTCAACTTGGTTCTCCCATCAGCTATCTAAAACTGGGGAACATAATGAAACTATTTGATCTTTAATTTCCACGTGTGCAAATTCAAGTTAATAGAAATTAACTCATAAAATTGCATGAGTTAAATGAAATAAAATGGATAAACCATCTGGATACTTAATAAAACACTACTAATTTCCTAACTCCCTTTAGTCTCATTAGCAAAATAATTCTTATATTATGTAAAATTCATCCCAGACATTTGTAGGCATTTAAAGTCCCACAAACTCTATAGAAATATAAGTACAGATTTTGTATTTCAGTTCCAAGGCCAAATTTGTCTAATAGGAAGTCAAGTAACTGCATGGGAACATGAAACGATGTGGTAATTTTCCCTACACTCATGTAATTATTCGTTCTATCTTTTTTTTTTTTTTCATGGATTTTTACTCTCAGATTTGTTCACAAGTGTTTGGAATACACCTTTCCACTTTAGAGAAAAGGAATTAGAAATAGTTTATGAATCACTATGAGTGTGTTTTCACAAATAGAAGAAATACCCAACTCCAACCAAAATATTCACGCTACAAGGAAAGATTTGGCCACAAAAAAAAAAAATATATTGCACACAAATGCCTAATTAAAATGCATGAATGATACACATTTGCCTTCTAATATTTTTCTTAATTTCAATTAATATGGAATACAATTGACTATTTTATGTACAGTTAAATGCATTTTAAACATGTGTATGTGTGCTACACATAGCACATACAACTGCCACAATTCCAGCAGTCCAGAAAAGCTCCGTTAAGCTGTATTTGCAGCCACAGCATATCTCAGTCACCAACTCCTGTTAACTACTCCAAAACCATAGCCTTTGCTAAAAATGTAATGTAGAAATAAATATGCAGTGGGCACCTATGTGGCTCAGTTGGTTAAGTGTCCAACTAGTGATTTCAGTTCAGGTCAGAATCTCATTGGTTGTGGGATTTAACCTCCTACGCCCATTCCGCATGGAGCCTTGCATTAGGCTCTGAGCTTAGCAAGGAATCTGATTGAGATTCTTTCTATCCCTCACCCTCTGCCCCTCCCCACACTCATGCTCTCTTTCTCTCTCAAATACATAAATAACTCTTTAAAAAAAAGAAAGAAAGAAATATGCAGTATATAACTTTTTGATGATGGCTTTTTTCACTCAACCTAATTCCACTGATATTTGTCTGAGTTACTGCCTGTATCAAATTTGCTTCTTCATATTGTGGAATAGTATTCCATTGTTGTCTATACCACAATATGTTTATGCATTTACCCATGTGGAACATTTGGATTGTTTCCAGGTTGGAGACATTGTGAATACAGCTGTTGCAAACATTTGTGTATAGGGTTCTGTGTGAACATAATTTTCAATTCTCTAGGGTAAATTCCTGAGAGGAATTGATGGATCATATAGTGAGCGCATATATAGCTCTATAAGCAACTACCACGCTATTTTCCGGCCTTACTATTCTATTTTGCATTCTCACATGCAAGCTATGTATTAGTTTCAGTTCTTCTATGATCATCACTTGGTATTGTTAGTGTTGTCATTGTTGTTTTCCATTTAATAGGTATGTGTTATAATTTCATTTTGTGGCTTTAATTTGCATTTCGCTAATAACTATATTTTCATGTATCTATTCGCCATTTGTAGATCCTGTTTCCTTTGGTTAAAGGCTTGTTATTTTATCCAATTTCTATTTCATTGTTTTTTTATAATGTTGGTTTTTGAAAGTCTAGACTCCTGCAAAAGTCCTTTTGTTAGATATCCAATTACAAATATTTTCTCCCTGTATGTAGTTTGTCTTTTCCTTCTCTTAACCTGTCTCTTCTCACATAGCATGAGCTTTTCATTTCAACAAAGTCTAAGATGTTATCTTTTTTTTTTTCCTTTTATGGCCATGCTTTTGGTGTCATGGCTAAAATTATGTGCCACATCTTCTTTATCCATTCATCTGTCTAAGGACATCTCAGCTCTTCCACAGTTTGGCTATTGTGCACATTGCTGCTATGCACACTGGGGGTTCAGGTGCCCCCTCATTTCACTACATCTGCATCTTTGGGGTAAAAACCTAGTAGTGCAATTGCTCAGTCATAGGGTAGCTCTATTTTTAACTTCTTGAGGAACTTCCACATTGTTTACCAGAGTAGCTCCACCAGCTTGCATTTCCACCAACAGTGCAAGAGGGTTCCCTTTTCTCCACATCCTCACCGACTGTTGCTTTCTGTCTTGTTAATTTTCCACATTCTCACTGGTGTGAGGTGGGATCTCATTGTGGTTTTGATTTGTATTTCCCTGATGCCAAGTGATGTGGAGTATTTTTTTCATGTGCTTGTTGGCCATGTGTAGGTCTTCATTGGAGAAGTGTCTGTTCATGTCCTTTGCCCATTTCATGACCAGATTGTTTGTTTCTTGGGTGTTGAGTTTGATAAGTTCTCTATAGATCTTGGATACTAGCCCTTTATCTGATACGTCATTTGCAAATATCTTCTCCCATTCTGTAGGTTGTCTTAGTTTTGATGACTGTGTCCTTTGCTGTGCAGAAGCTTCTTATCCTGATTAAGTAACAATAGTTCATTTTTGCTTTTGTTTCCCTTGCAGGCTTGATAGATGTATCTTACAAGTAGTTACTGCGGCCAAGTTTAAAGAGGTTGTTGCCTGTGCTCTCCTCTAGGATTTTGATGGATTCTTGTCTCACATGTAGTTATTTCAACCATTTTGAGTTTTTCTTTGTGTACGATGTAAGAGAATGGTCTAGTTTCAATCTTCTTCACATGGCTGTCCAATTTTCCCAGCACTATTTATTGAAGATACTTTTTTCCAGTGGATATTCTTTCCTGTTTTGTCAAAGACAAGTTGACCATAGAGTTGAGGGTCCATCTGGGTTATCTATTCTGTTCCATTGATCTATGGGTCTGTTTTTGTACCAGTACTATATACCATCCTGATGATTACAGCTTCATTATATATATATATATATAATGAAGCTGTAATCATATATAATCATATATAATCATATATTATATATATTATATATATAATATTATATAATAATATATAATAATGAAGTCAGACATTGTGAAGCCACCAGCTTTGGTTTTCTTTGTCAACATTCCTCTATTTGGAGTTCTTTCTGGATCCACACATATTTGTGGATTATTTGTTCCAGCTATAAAAGAAGTCCATGGTATTTTCATACAATCATACACTGATTGTATAAATTGCTCTGGGTAGCATAGACATTTTCATGATATGTATTCTTCCAATCCATGACCATAGAATGTTTTTTCAACTTTTTGTGTCTTCCTTGATTTCTTTCATAAGTGTTCTGTAGTTTTTTTTTTTTTTTGTTTTGTTTTGTTTTTTTTTTTTTTTTTTTTTGGATATAGATCCTTTACTTCTTTGGTTAGGTTTATTCCTACTAATCTTATGGTTTTGGGTGCAATTGTCAATGGGTTTGATTCCTTAATTTCTCTTCATTGTTCATTGTTGGTGTATAAAAATGCCACTGATTTCTGGGCATTGATTGTGTATCCTGCCACATTACTGAATTGCTCAATGAGTTCTAGAAATCTTGGGATGGAGTCTTCTGTTTTTGATGGAGTTTTTTCTACATATAGCATCATGTCATCTGTGAAGAGTGAGAGTTTGGCTACTTCTTTGCCAATTTAAATGCCTTCTCTTTCTTTTTGTTGTATGATTGCTGAGGCTAGGACTTCTAATATTATATTATGACAGTAGTAACAGTGGACATCTCTGTCGTGTTCCTGACCTTAGGGGAAAAGCTCTCAGTTTTTCCCCATTGAGAATGATATTCGCTGTGGGCTTTTCATAAATGGCCCTTATGATATTGAGACATGTTCCCTCCATTCTTACACTTTGAAGAGTTTTAATCAGGAATGGATGCTGTATTTTGTCAAATGCTTTCTCTGCATCTATTGAGACGATAATATGGTTCTTATCTTTTCTTTTTGTTGATGTGATCTGTCATGTTGATTGTTTTATGAATGTTGAACCACCCTTACATCCCAGGGATAAATCCCATTTAGTTGCAGTGAATAACCCTCTTAATGTACTGTTGAATCCTATTGGCTAGTATCTGGTGAGAATTTTTGCATCTGTGTTCATCAGGGATATTGGTCTGTAGTTCTCCTTTTTGGTGAGAGCCTTGTCTGGTTTTAGGATCAAGATAATACTGGCCTCATAAGAGAAGTTTGGAAGTATTCCTTACATTTCTATCTTTTGAAACAGCTCTTGTAGAACAAGTATGATTTTTTTTTCTTTAAATGTTTGGAAGAATTCCTCTGGGAAGCCATCTGGCCTTGGACTTTTGTGTCTTGGGAAGTTTTTAATGACTGCTTCAATTTTGTTTCTGGTTATTGGCCAGTTTTAGGTTTTCTATTTCTTCCTGTTTCAGTTTTGGCTGTTTGTAGGTTTCCAGGAATGCATCCATTTATTCCAGATTGCCTAATTTGTTGGCATATAGTTGCTCATAGTACGTTTTTAAAATTATTTCTATTTCCTTGGTATTGGTTGTGATCTCTCCTCTTTCATTCATTACTTTATTATTTGAGTCTTTTCTCTTTTCCTTTTAATAAATCTGGTTAGGGGGTTCGCTATCTTATAATTTTTTTCAAAGGACCAGCTCCTGGTTTTGTTGATCTGTTCTACAGTTCTTCTGGTCTCTATTTCATTGAGTTCTGGTTGAATCCTTATTATCTCTCTCTTCTTCTGCCTGGTGTAGACTTTATTTGTTGTTCTTCGGTTCCTTTTGGTGTAAGGTTAGCTTGTGTATTTCAGATTTTTTTCCAATTTTTTGAGAGAGGCTTGTATTGCAGGGTATTTCCCTCTTAGGACCACCTTTTCTGTATCCCAATGATTTTGAACAGTTGTACTTTCATTTTCATTAGTTTCCATGAATCTTTTTAAATCTTCTCTAATTTCCTGGTTGACCCATTCCTTTTAGTAGGATGCTCTTTAACCTCCAAGTGTTTGAGTTCCTTCCAAATTTCTTCTTGTGATTTAGTTCTAATTTCAAAGCATGTGGTCTGAAAATATGCAAGGGACAATCCCAATCTTTTGGTATTGGTTGAGACCTGATTTACAACTCAGTCTGTGGTCTATTCTGGAGAAAGTTCCATGTGCACTTGAGAAGAATGTGTATTCAGTTGCATTGGGTTGGAATGTTCTGTATATTTCTATGAAATCCATTTGATCCAGTGTGTCATTCAAGGCTCTTGTTTCTTTGGTGAACTTCTGCTTAGATCTGTCCTTTGCTGAGATTTAGCGTCTCCTACTAATAATGTATTATTATCTATGTATCTCTTTGTTTTGGTTATTAGTTAATTGATATAATTGGCTGCTCCCACAGTAGGTACACAAATATCCATAATTGTTAGGTCTTCTTGTTGGATAGACCCTTAAGTATTATATAATGTCCTTCTTCATCTCTTATTACAGTCTTCGGTTTAAAATCTAATTTGTCTGATATGAGGATTGCTACCCCAGCTCTTTTTTGAAAACCATTTGAATGGTAAATTGTTCTCCATCCCTTGACTTTCAGTCTAGAGGTGTCCTTAGGTCTAAAATGAGTCTCTTGTAGACAGCACATAGATGGGTCTTGCTTTTTATCCAGTCCAATACCCTGTGTCTTTTGATGGATCATTTATCCCATTCACATTCAGAGTAACTATTGAAAGATATGAATTTAGTGTTCTATAATACCTATACAGTCTGTTTCTGTGGATTGGTTCTTTGGGCTCCCTCCTCTTACAGGGTCTTCCTTAATATTTATTGCAGAGGCAGTTTGGTGGTCACATATTCTTTCAGTTTCTGTCTATCACAGAAGCTCCTTATCTCTCCTATTCCAAATAATAACCTTGCTGGATAAAGTATTCTTGGATGCATATTTTTCTCATTTAGTACCCTGTATATATCATGTCAGCCTTTTCAGGCCTGCCAGGTCTCTGAGGATAGGTCTGCTGTTAATCTTATATTTCTCCCAATAAAATTTAGGAATCTTGAGTTGCTTTTCAGATTTTCTCTTTATTTCTGAAGTTTTTGCAAGCTTTTTTTATTATATACCAGGGTATTGATTTGGGGCAGCGTCCTCTCTATCTCTTGAATTTGAATGCCTGTTTCCTTCCCTAGATTAGGAAAGTTCTCAGCTATGATTTGCTAAAATATACTTTGTGGTCCTCTCTTTTGTTCCACATCCTTTGGAATCCCAATAAAATGAATATTATTCCTTTTCAAACCATCACTTATTTCCCAGATATATTTCCTCTCTTCTTGGGCTCTTGTTTTTTTTTTTAATTTTTTCCTCAACTTCCTTCCATTCCATGGACTTGTCTTCTATGTCACTAACTCTGTCTTCTACCTCATTAACCCTAGTATTTTGAGCATCCAGTTTAGCCTGCATCTCAGTTAAAGTATTTTTAATTTCACCCGAATAGATCTCAATTCTACAGTAAGAGAATCTGTAGAGTTCTTTATGTGAAAAAAAAAAAAAAACGAATTAAAAACTAGTTAATTTTTTAAAAAGGGGGTGGGGAGGAAGTGCTGGTGGAGAGAAAATATAGTCTCACAGAATGGACCAAGAGGATAATCCTCTTTGTTCTTAGTACATTTTGTTCCGTATGTTAGAAGGTGCTAAATTCCAGATTTGTATAAATCAGCAAAACTTATGTAGAGAAACAGTAACAAAAACAAAAACAAGAAGACAAAAGAGGGGATGGAGTGGAAGAAAGAATATAGTCTCACAGAGCAGACCAACACGGTGCTTCACTTGGTTCTGAGTATATTTTGGTCTGTATGTGAGTTGTTTGTCCTGTGAGGCCTTTCCCTAGAGGCCGAAGCTCTCTGAGGTGAAAGGAGAAAAAAAAAAAAAAATTAAAATGGCAGTGGCCAGATCTCCAGCCCTGTAGCTAGAAGCTCCCCTCATGTACTGAACTACAGTCTCTCAGGCACACTGGCTCAGATCCTCTTGGGGACAAACATGTGGGCACTGATTCATACAAATTGGAAGCTCTCCACCTAGTGGCTGGAGAGCTTTCCCCGTCTTATGTTCTCCCCAAATCCACCTGTTCCAGAGGGAATGGAAGATAGCCTGCTTCTGTCTACTGCCAGGCTCTGGGCCAGAAAGAGCTCAGTTGTTGGGGTGCACACCCGCTCCACGTCTCCCAGATGCTCTGGGAGGGTTGCTGTGGTTCCAGTCCTTTACCAGGACCTAGGACAGCATTGGTTCCTTGATCCAACCATGGTTTGCCATTTATGGCACAAGTTGAGTTTTCTCTTGGGTGCCCCTGTTCTACTGTGTCTCTGGGAATATTGAGGCTTCACTGCTCCACCTACGATTCTTCCCTATTTCCCCACTGAGCACTTTTCAGGCAGGGAAGACTCTCTCAGGAGCAGACTTCTAAAGTTCCCGATAGTGCACTGTACCACCTTCCTGTAGCAGCCTACCAAGGCTCCCTCCCCCCCCCCATGTATCTTCCAATATATCCCCTCCTTTCCTCTTCTCCACCCTCTCACCTTGTAGGAAGTGATCACTTTTCTCTCCGTAGCCTCCAGCTGTTCTCTCTTTACATCTCATGTTGAATTCATAGGTGTTCAGGATGTTTTGAAAGTTATCTAGGTAAGTTTGGGGCACCAGATGAAATGAGGACCCCTACTCTTCTGCCATCTTGCCTCCCTTCTATTATTTTCTTTCTTCAGAAATTTTTCAAACTTGATCTGCTGAAACCTTTTTTTTTTTTTTTCTCCATCTGAGAATGTTGTTAGATGTGGAATTTTGGATACTTTTTTCTTTTTTTCAGTACCTCATACTTTTTTTTTTTAATTTCATTTCCTTGTTAGTTAAAGTACTTGCCATTTTCTTCTTACTATTGCTCTGATGATGTTGCCTTTGTCTTTAGTTTTTAGTAGTTTGATTATGATGTGTCTGTGTGTGGATTTATCTGGATGTGTCTGATAGCAGTTACTATGCTGCTCAAATCTACAAGTTCATATCTTTTGCTTAATTAATTATTTTTTTTCAAATTTTTTTTTCTTGCACCACATTCTTCTCTTTTTCTGGAACTCTAAAGTAATTTAGAATTATTATTGTTACCATCATTGCTATCATCATTACGTTAGTTAGGGTTCTACAGACAAACAGAACATAGAATGTCTACAGAGAGAAAGAGATTTGTTTTAAGGAATTGACTCACATGATTGTGGGGACTAGCAAATCTAGCGTGTGAAGAGCAGACCAGCATGCTAGAAATTCAAGTAAATTGATGTCGTGGTCCTGAGTCCAAAATCTGCAGGCTGGAAACTCAGGCGAGATCCTATATTACTATCCTGAGGCAAAATTCTTCAAGTGCCTAGGTGGCTCCATCAGTTCAGTGTCAAACTCTTGGTATCCCTCAGGTCACAATCTCAGGATCCTGTGATTGAGCCCTGCATCAGGATCCACAATCAGTAGGAAGTGTGCTTGAGATTTTCCTCTGTCTCTCTCCTCTGCCCCTCCTTGTGTCCCACCACCCCATGCACATACACACACACTCTCTCTCTAAAATGAATAAATCTTTTTAAAAAATTTGTTTCTTCTTCAAGAAGCCCTCAGTCTCTGCTCCTAAAGTCTTTAACTTATAGAATATAACCCACACATGTCATAGAGGATAATTTGCTTTACTCAAAGTTATTTGGTTAAAGGTTAATCATACCTAAAAAATGCAACATCTACACTGGCATATGTATTAGAAATATAGATTAAGTATTACCCTATAATTAGTATTATAGGAAATAGTAAAAACTTTAAGGATGATATCACATTTTTAAAAAATATTTTATTTATTTATTCATGAGAGACACACAGAGAGAGAGAGAGAGGGAGGCTGAGACATAGGCAGAGGGAGAAGCAGGCTCCACGCAGGTTGCCCAACATGAGACTCGATCCTGTGACTCCCTGGGCCAAAGGCAGGTGCTAAACTGCTGAGCCACCCCAGGTGACCCAATACCACATTTTAATTAATACTTTGCCTATTGCTTTATAATGGAGGACCCAAGGGGATAATACTCATTTGTTATTGGTGGCAATTATTAGTTACACGTCAATATGGGGCTGGGGATGGGAAAGAAGAGCAATTAGGGTTCAAATGCATATTGTAGATGAGTCATCCTTGGTTGAGTCTTTGTGTGTGCATGAGTCTATGCGTTCATAAGTGAGCATTTAAAAAAAATATGTATAATGCTTGTTTTAAAATGTAACTTAACTTTTTGTTGTTGTTGTTCTGTATAGGCCTGGGTTACTTCCTTTTTTTCCAGATTTTCTCATGTTCTTATTTTGTAACAACATAAACATGTCAATCTTTTTTTTTCTCTCTCTGATGGTGGTACATAGAACTTAACAAATTTCTATAATTAAAATGAATTGAGACTACCATGACTACCACTTGTTTGTGCCACCATAATGTTTACTATTTTAAGATCTGTATCCCTTCTCTGCTTGAGAAATATCTTCCCACATTCTATGAACATTAACCATTTTCTGCCATATTTCCCTGTGGCAAATTGACAAAGATAAACACTCCATATTAATAATTGTTGTCTTTCTTTTCCAGAAAAAAAAAACAATGAAGCAAAAGCTATTCATTCTTCTATTTTTTAAATCATATTTTCCTTATAGTATACAGCCTGATAATTGGAAAAAATTCACCCAGCTCACATTCATTTCACATGTGCTTTTCCTTTGTCCCTGATTAGTGATTCTGTCTCTTTCTCTAATGTGTGAAATTAGGTCTCCTTACTTTGATATGACTTGTTAAAAGGGAGAAAAATGCTATGTCCATGTGGGTTCATATGATATGATGAGCTTTAAGTATCCTGTGAAGCAATCTTGTATAGGGTCAGGCACCATGGGTCAAATCAGGCACAGAGGTGTGGGGGAAATGTGCTACCATAATCTGAAGTCAAATGATTTTTTTAAAAATATATTAATTGCTTGATTTTATAAGTCACTGAGGGTTAAACTAAGTCAGGGACTACATCAAAATTCAATTTTACATAACACATTTAATGAAAAATAAAGGTCACAATGTAAAAGTGCCTGGGGCATCGCATGGTTTTAAAACTGGCTGATCCTTAGAAGCTGATGCTTAAAACACGTAAGTTTCAATTACAAATTAGTTTTTAAAATAACCAATTATGGTAGGTATTTAATTTTAGAAAATGTGTACTATTCAATTTCAAAGTGGATCTTAGGGCAAAGGATTAGGTGATGTGTTTTTATAAGGAACAGGCATATTTTTTGTGTGTATGAAAGGTTAGTTTCACCCCCTGGAAATTAGTGTTTTTAGCACATTGGTAAAAAGAGCACATTCAAGTGTCTTTCAACAACCTGTACTATATCTTTAAAATATAAAGTAGGCTGCCTGCTGGCATGCAACTTTTGATCTTGGGGGTTGTAAGTTCAAGCCCCACATTAGACATAAAGATCACTAAAAAAATAAATAAATAAAGTACAAAGTGAATTTTCATTTTTATTGAAGATAAGTTTTTGCACAGTGATTTTGGTTCAGATAAGTGCTAAAAAATAAAATTTTGACACATCTTGCTGTGTCTGTGGAGTATCTGTTCTTGTTGGGAAAGGAGATGAGTCAGTTGAAATCTACAGGGGCAAAAAGGTGAAGGAATATATTTTTTTTTTCATAATAAGGGCAGAAATGTAAGAGTTTGGGAACTTGTACATTATCACTTCAATTTACAAAGTAGGTAAAAATTAAATACCATTACATGAAGCAAAGCATAAGTTATCTAAAAATATGTAAATATGATGATCTATAGTAGTTCATAGGTTCAATGCTGTGATAATGTAGCATGAGCTAATGTAGAGCAGTGAGTTTTTAGGTGAATTATCTATATTCAGTAAAGTATAATAAACTCATGACAGGAATTTTATTTTTTTCTTTTTCATTCATTACTATAAAATAAAGTCTATAACAATAGTTCATGTATCAAAAGCACTCAATAAATACTTTTGGAGCAATGATTATTTCCTTATATCTCAATTTAATTGCTACTTTTCTATTTTGTAATATTATATTTGACATGTACTTGGAGCATAACTGGCAGTGATACATTTAAATTTTGGTAACATGAATGCTCACAATAATGTCAAAAATATTTTATTTCTTTGCCAAAAAACAAAGTGAATAAGTTGGGTACAAAAAAATGTGCTAAAAAGAGAGATAATTGTTCATTCATTCAAAGAACATATTTTGGGTAGCATCTGTGGTTTAAAAAAACAAGAAATATATTTTTCCCCAATGGATTTACAGCTTACTGGATGATAGAGACATATGAACACATAGTAGTGGGAAATACTTATTTTTGGACATGTGCAAAGAAACAAAAGAACCAACTCACCAAGAACTTAGATAGCCGGGGAGAGAAAGAATCTAAAAAGAGGGGAAGCTTGATTCAAGACTTGACAAATAAACAATGTTGATTCTAATAATATTACATATATTATTATGTTCATAAAGAAAACTTATATAGTTCATAAAGAAAACATATATATTTAAAGATTTTATTTATTTATTCATGAGAAACACAGAGAAGAGAGAAAGAGAGGCAGAGAGACACAGGCAGAGGGAAAAGCGGACTCCATGCAGGGAGCCCAACGTGGGACTCGATCCAGGGTCTCCAGGATCACACCCTAGGCTGAAGGCGACACCAAACCGCTGAGCCACCCGGGCTGCCCAGAAAACTTATATTTTTAAATCAAAATGCATACACAAATATCTATCCCTGGCACTTCCTGTCATTAAAGAACATTTAAGCCACAAATTATCCTTCAAAATACTTTAACCAATAAATACTTTTTATGTACAATTCTCAATTTATTTTTTCCCAGTCACAAATCTTATCATCTCAGGTCAGTGTTTCTTTAGAAAAATAAGCAAATAACAAAACAAATTTCCTTTTCAGCAAGGACACAAATATTCAGTCCTTACTCTCTGGAAATCATAGGATTTCATTCCCTTGACCTCCCCATTTGTTTTAGTTTATGTTTTTTTTTTTCTTTTTCCATCTGCTTTGTCTTCATTCTCTCCCTGACCCTGCATACATACTCTAACATACCTCAAGCAAGTAGATAATACCAAAAGTGGTTAAAATTTTTCACTATGAAATCTAAGTTGGATAAGGAAATAAATGAAGGCAAGAGAGGGAAGATAAAGGCCATCGTTTTAAGATTGCAATATTTCATTTTGTATGTTTCTTCCTAAATTTCCCTGCCCCTCTTCCCCTGCTCTTTATTTTTTAAATCTCCAATATGAGTCACTGAACTTTTTCAGAAGCTCAGTGATTAGTGTTGTTTCTTTCTGGTATATTGGTTTAGAACCTTTTTTTCCCAAATAACCCTCAAATATGGAAAACAATTAAGATAAAGTTTTTCTTGACAAGATTTAATCATATTATACTTAAGAATTTTATTTATAGGAGAATAAAAATAAGTTACATAGTTCTCCTTACAGAACACTTCCTGGGAAAGACTTTTCTGTCAAAGTGCAATGTACTTCAATAGGTTTAGTCATTTAAATTTAAACACAGATTTTTTTCTAAAAATAACAAAATATCACATGTTCAATTAAAAAAAAACAAAAAATGGAAGAAAAGGAAAAACAAATAAAAATATACTTGATATTTCTACAGTAACCATAAATCATAGAGTAAGAATACTATATTTTCCTTTGCAGGAAAAATACATCTGTTGTGGGTTGAATTGTATCCCTCCAAAATTCTTATGTGGAAATCCTAAACCCCAGTACCTTAGAATGGGACCTTATTTGGAACTACGGTTACAGATATAATTAGCTATGATAGTCATGCTAGAGTACACTGGGCCCCTAATCCATTATGAGGGCTGTCCTTACAAAAAAAATGCCAGGTAAAGACCAGAAGACATGCATCCAATAGATTTGTGTGAATCACGAAGGCAGAAATCAAGGTGAAGTATTTACTTGTCAAGGAACAACACCAAGGAGTGCCAGCAAACTACCAGAAGCCAGGAGAAAGAACGCAACAGATTCTCTGTACCTCCCAGGAGGAGCTAACCCTCTAACACCTTGATGTCAGACTACTAGCTTCTAGTGTGTTGTGTTAGACAAAACATTTGTTTCTTATTGACTTTTAAAATGGTTACTCTATTTATTTTTTGTAAAATAACCTCCTGATATATTTCCAGTGACTTGTACAAAATATTTTGTGATATCTGTCAAGTTCTGAAAAGAATAACTGAAACTATACATATGACAAAATTATATCTTGGCATCTACAAAATAATTTTTCCTTCAGTCATCAATTTGATTCAATGCATACATAGATCCACTAATATTAAACATTTTTGAAATAAAGCCTAATAGCCTGTACTTTTGCATTTATTCATGAAATATAAATAATCATTAGGCCTCATTTTTTTAAATCTCAAATACAATGGAAGGTTTGAGGTACATCAGAGACTTCTGTATTATACTGTTTGGTATTACAAACAACTCAGGTAAATGTTTGAGGTTTCTTTTTCTCTTTTGGTAGTAGACATTTTTGCCTAGATACTTTTAGGATACTTTTTTTTTTCTTTTCTTTTTTTTCTTTTCTTTTTTCTTTTTCTTTTCTTTTCTTTTCTTTTCTTTTCTTTTCTTTTCTTTCTTTTCTTTCTTTCTTTCTTTCTTTCTTTCTTTCTTTCTTTCTTTCTTTCTTTCTTCTTTCTTTCTTTCTTCCTTTCTTTTTTTTTTAACAATTTGATGTTACATTTTATTGGTGTTTATCTCTTTATATCATTTGCTCCAAGTATAAGTATTTCCTCAGATGGGTATAGTATGGTACAACTGATGTAGTTAGCAGTGTATCTGTAATTTGTCTAATGGTTGTCTAATATGTTTTTGACATGATGTAATTTATGAAACCATTTCTTGACTGATGGACATTTTTCTTCCACCACAAAACACCGTGTGTATGTACACCCCAATATCCATGTGTACTCACTTCTTCCATATTTGAAATGGAATAGATTTCCAAAAGTGCAATTGCTGGATCAAAGGCATTTATATGTTCAATAATGCTTTTCAAGAAAGTTATTATAGGGATCCCTGGGTGGCGCAGCGGTTTGGCGCCTGCCTTTGGCCCAGGGCGCGATCCTGGAGACCCGGGATCGAATCCCATGTCGGGCTCCCGGTGCATGGAGCCTGCTTCTCCCTCTGCCTGTGTCTCTGCCTCTCTCTCTCTCTCTGTGTGTGACTATCATAAATAAATAAAAATTAAAAAAAGAGAAAGTTATTATAACTAACATTTATACCAACAGCATGTGGGAGTACTCTTTTTTCTACCTACCTGATTAAAGGTAGCTTCCTCTCTTTCAAAATTGTAAATCTGATAGGTCAGGTTCAGAAAATGGCCAAATTTAATTAACCACATATTTTTGTAAATGAAGTTTTATTGCAACATGGCCATTCCCATTTACTGACTAGTACTGATGGTTGCTTTTGTGCTAAAATGACAGGATCAAATACATATCAGAGAAATGAAACACATAATTCTTGTTCTATTTTCATTTAATCAAGCACATCCAAACCATCATGCTGTATACCTTAAGTTTATACATTGATATATGTCAATTATTTCTCAATAAAATTGGGGGAAAATATGTAAAAAGCAAAACAACAATAAAAAAGAGTCAAAAAACACAAGATGATGATTGACCTTTTTTACCTTTTAGAGTTAAAAATAAACTTTATTGTTTTGTTATTCTATTACTTTGTTTTCTATTGCACTTACCTTCATTCAATAAATTTTGCAAGTACTTCTCGTATGATTTTATTAACATATTTAAGAAGAGTACTTTGTTGAATTTTTGCTGTTTATTTTTTACTTTTAATTTTGGAGGATTTTAATTAGAAGTGACAGGTTTTCGACTTGTCTAATGAATTTATATTTTAAAAATATTTTTTACATTCCCCAAAGGTTGTTTTGTATTTAATATTGCAATTGATTTAGGTGTTGGTTTCATTGCTTGTTGTTTGATTTTGGATAATCTAACTCCTCCATCATTTATTTTTCACTTAGAGATCTGCTTACTCTTCTTTTTGGTTGCAGGATCCCATAAGTGAACAAGAACTTGCTATCACTTCCTCATGAGTTTACCCCCTCGTACCTGGAAGCTGAAGAGTCAAAGTAGAAACAGTCCCAGGAATGGTGATTTCAACAGGGTTAGTGATCTGTGGTAGTCCTGGGGAGAATCTCATGTAAGACTATACCCCAGACTTCGAGGTCAAATAGAGAATTCTCCAGGCAATGAAATGTCAGCAGTTCCTTTCAGAAGTGTCCAGTGTCACTAGAAAAGCCCCTTCTTTCAAGACCCCATGCAAGTCAGAGGACCAAATTACCAAATTCTCCCATTGTGGACTTATGATGTTCAGAAGAAAATTTTGAATAGTATTAGAAACTCCAGGTCTCTTCATTACTTTTGAATATTTCCACTTGGTTAAATTATATTCTTTATATCCAGTTGATGGGTGGGCACTTCATTATGGGCTTTGTGGATCACCAGCTTTACCTCTGAGGTCTAAATGGAAGACAGATTCAACAAAGCCTACAGATAATGTTTGTAATTCTAAACACTACAGAAAAATAAATATGCCACCAAAACAAGAACTTCAGAATTACAATGATTTAAAAAATGCATTCATTGGTGTTAAAATTGAATTGAAAGGGCACCTGGGTGGCTCAGATGGTTAAGCATCTGCCTTCAGCTCAGGTCATGATCATGGGTCCTAGGATCGAGTACCCTATCAGGCTCCCAGCTGAGCAGGGAGTCTACTTCTCCCTCTCCTTCTCCCTCTCCCTTCCCCCCCCCCCTTATTCTCCCTCTCTCTCTGTATCTCTCTGTCTCAAAGGAATAAATAAAATATTTAAAAATAAATTAAAATTGAACTGAGAAAATGAATCATATCAGTATATAGAAATCCTGGATAAAGGCTAAAACATAATTTTTAAAATATCCAATAATTAGAAAAGAAAATTAAATATTTCTTAAAGTTTATATACACTTCATAAAATTTTCCTAAAGCATTATAAATGTTAACATGATTCCACCTTAGATGGTAAAAATTGAACCTAAAAGCATAAGTGTGACTTTTTTACAATATCACTTCCACTTAAATTCTTGAACTTTTATCAAAGGACTATTTTTTCCCTATTGAAGATTGCTGATGTTATTCAATATTTTGTTTTACTTAAATAAAAATAGTGTATTTTTTCTTAAAAAAATGAGCAATTTTATACCATTTGGTACATAAATAATGTCTCTAGGAGTGCAAGGGATATATCTGTTTTTACACATTGTTGAATTCCAAACAGCATAATATCTGGCATAGAATGAACTTTTAATACATTCACATTTGAACTCTGATATTGTATATCTAATATCTAAAAAAACACCAAAACAGCAATAAGTGGAACACATTTTAATCCATACTTAGAAACAAAATATACTGTGCAAAATAGTTGCCCTTGAAACTTAGACTGCAAAATAAATTTCTACAAAAAAGTAAAATAACTACCTTTTATAAACAACAACAACAAACAAACAAACAAACAAAAAAAAAAGCAAAGGGAAAAAAAAGACAACCCAAAAAACAGACTCTTAATTATAGAGAACAAATTGATGGTTAGAGAGGGAAGGTGGGTGAAGGGATGGGTCCAATAGATGAAGGATATGAAGAGTACATTTATCATGACAGACACTCAGTAATGTATAGAATTGTTCAATCACTATATTGTGCACCTGAAACTAACATAACAGTGCATGTTAACTAAAAGAAAATCAAAATTTAAAAAATAACTATGCTTTAATCACATAAAATAAAAATATCTTATGAATATAAAATAATAATAAAAGTTATCATTATTATAGCTATAAGTTTTGAGTCCATATTAGGTACCAGATGTGTGCTAGAAGCTTCATGGGAATTACACATAAAATTATGTGCAGCTAAACACTAATTGCAAGAAGAAGGTGGGGACAGATTAGAGTATAATAAAAGTGGAGAAAGTGATATTTTAAATTTGGCAGCTGATTAGCTGTATTAAGCTGAAAGAAAAAATAAAACCTCAACAGCTGGGAGACTGGCGACATTTTTCATCTTTGGCCAAGTATGTGTTGCTCCAGAAGAGAATAGAGAGTGGGAAAAAGCCTTAGGCTAGCTATAACTGCATCCAAATGTGTTTGGAAGGGCATCAAGTATAGATTATTTATCAGATTTTAGCCTAAAATTAAATTGTGTTTCATTGCATTCTGTGTAATATAAATATGTGTATCTAAAACATTTATATGTCAAAAATATGGCAGTATAAAAAGCTAGCTATCTGGCTTATATCTTAAATTTCTTATACTAAATGACAAACCCATATGAGCCATCATTAAACAATGAATTATAATCGAGTAGGGTGGAGTCATTATTTGAAAAGTGGTGAAAAAAGTAACCATGTACTTAACTGTGTTTTGGATACAATATAAGTTTTTAAAGTAAAATTAGATTTTTTAAAAGTCAGAGTAGTGAAATATATTTCACATATAATAACTTTTAAATTTAATTGAATTTGAAATTCCAGCAAGCTTGAAAAATATATGCATTTTATATAACAATTACCGCATCATCACAAATGTTACCTTATGCCCTTTTTTAGTAAATCTCTCCCTCCAACCAAACCCTGTCAGCTAGCCTTTTTTTGCTGGAATTATTGATATCATGACCTGAGCCCAAACCAACAGTCCATCACTTAACCGACCGGAGCCACTTAGGTGCTCCTTTTTCACGGTTTTTGAGACCCATCTCTGTCTGCATATTATTAACAATTTGGTCTCTCTTACTGTCAAGTAATATTCCATTGAATGCACACACCAGAGTTTGTTTATCTATTTGTCAGTTGAGGAATATTTAACTTTTTGGCAGTCTATAGTGATTATGAAAAACACTAGTATACATTTAAATACAAGTGTTTGTGTGAATTTAAATTTTAAGTTCTCTTGGGTAAACAATTAGATATAAAATTAGAGGGTAATAGGGTAAATATATGTTCAATTTATAGGAAATTGACAGTTTTTCAAAGTAGAGTTTCTATTTTGGGCTTCCATCAGCAACATATGAGAGTATCAATTAGAGAACATTTTGATCAATATTTGAATTTTACTTTGTTGATTTTAGCCATCACGATAGTATTTGGTGATATCACATTGTGGTTTTGTTTTTGTTTCTGTCTTTGTTTTAAAGACTTTTATTTATTTATCCATAAGAGACACAGAGAGAGAGGCAGAGACACAGGCAGAGGGGGAAGCCCGATGTGGGACTCGATCCTGGGACCGGGATCACAACCTGAGTGGAAGGCAGATCCTCAATCACTGAGCTACTCAGGCGTCCCTCACATTATGGTTTTGTCATTTATTTAATAACTGATGATGTTGACCATCTCTTCATGTTTATTTGCAATCAATGCATCTATTTTAGTAAAATGTTCAAATTGTTCAAATTATTATTGTTTTCTTCATATATTTGATATATGTATTGAGTATATATACACATCATATATTATATTCTATGTGTATTCTATATCTGTATCTATATCTATATCTATATCTATATCTATATCTATATCTATATCTATATCTAATCTATATTGTGGCTTGATTTTTCACCTTTTTTAACAAGGGTCCTTTGATGCAAAAATATCTAATTTTGATGAAGTATAATTTATCACTGTTTTTGTGCAGATGTCTCAATGTATGAAAATTTTGCCCTCGGAAATGGAGACCAAAAACTTAGAATTATTTCAGTGGAAAAAACAGAAGACCAAAAGGTGAAATTTGCTTAGAGTGTCATTTTGTCACCAGGTATGACTTATAATAAATATATAAAAAGACGTTACTGTCTTTTATGTTGTCACAGTTATAGAATGTTTGCAGACTATGAATTTATAAATATATCCATAGTATTAAACTTTAATTATTATTATTTTCAGGATATTCTAGAGTTTCCAATTATAAATTCATAAGATTCCATCAGCATTATTTACATATTTATACATTTTTTACATATTTACAGCATGATAACCAAGAACATACTCCCAGGAGTCAAAGAGCTTGAGTCTCAACCTTCAATCAGTCTTATTCAAGATGCACAGCTTTAAAAATTTACTTAACTTCAGAGTGTCTTTTTTGACATGTCAGCAAAATCAGAGATTTCCAGACTTTCACAGTTCAGAGCGTCCTCAGTTACCATTCTTTTGTCCTGACACACGAAATCAAAAGAAATACCTAACAGTTCCATTTATTGAGTAGTGATTTCTATTAAAGTTCAAAGTAAAAAAAAAAAAAAAAAGGTTCAAAGTATTTATGTCTTGACAAATTAATGGTCATTTGAAAAAAACATAATCTCCTTAAAGTAAAAGAGAAATACTGTTCTTTAATTCTTAACTTTGCTCTTACCTAGAATCAGTAATGACAGCAAGAATTTTCTTTTATTCACTATATTGCCTGTTGCATTAAAAAAAATACCAGTGCTTATTAAATACTATTCACAGTATTCACCATGTAAAATACTGAACTCTGATTCAACACCACCACTCTCATTTCCTGTTCTATATTGATTTTTGCATTGTACTTGCCTTTTACATAAAGGCCTCTAAAAACCCAGCTTTCCAAAAACATGACCTGGAGAGAAGTGTAATGCAATCTAATCTTAAAACAGTGATTTCTAACCGGTAATTCACACGATGTGTGGCAAGTCTCCAGTATTGCCGTGTCTCCCTTTAAATTTAAAATACTCCCTGTGAATTTTCTGCGTGCCTTGGGGGCACCTTTGTACTCAAAATATTTCTCATCATCCCCATTTCTACATTTAATAAAACTAAGTACTCAGAAATATTGATTATTATTCTCACTTCTTTACTTCACCAAGCTTTTCTCCTTACCCTGCAAGACTAATATTTATTAATATCCAGATCCTTAGAGGATTAGTCCAGTGATTTGCCATTGCAGATGCATAAGAATTGAACAGTCTATGGCCTGAAATATATGTCCAGTGTTACAAAATATGTCCAAGCTGAAGACTGAAATTCAGATGTCTACATTCCCAATCCAGTACATTGTTCATGACAATGCCAGGCTCTTAAACATTTTCTCAAAGCAATATTGGTAGACGGTATGACAATAATGGAGGGATGTTCTGTGTCCCTTCTCAGTAATAACTACACAAAATATCTTGTCTATGTCCCTATGCTGTTCACTCCAGCAACAACAGCCCTATCTACAGGGTTGTCAATCTGCAACACTGTAGATAATCATAACCTGTGATGATTAAACTGTATATCTCCTTAAGAAATATTTTATTAAATAAATTAAGTTGCATATGGAGACATTTAATAAGGAATACTTTATGAATATTCAGTTATAAATATGTCCACTTTTACATCATGCTTCCTTCTTTGAACTCAGAATTTTTTGAAGTTAAAGTACTGAGATTTAAACATGTTGTCAATTATTTTAACTTAATTGCAGTCTCATCAAAGAACAAACTCCTGTTTGCCATTTTTTTTAAAAAAGTGTTGAGATTCTCTTTATAGTCTAGCCCATGCTAAAATAGCATGTTGCACATAACTGAAAATCATCCATATTTCTATACCTTTAATATAGTGGCTTCTATTTGTATCTTCAATCATTGGCTTCTATTTGTATCTTCAATCATTGCTATTAGTTGTGTTTTCCAATTGTCTAAGTCCTTCTCATACTTTCCTGCCTGATTTATTATCACGAGAAAAATGTTAAACTCTCATATTTTGATTGTATATTTGTCTTTTAATTATGTTGATTTTTTTGCTTCATATATTGTTGAGGCTTTATTAGCTGCATATTACATTAGAATTGTTATAGTTTTCTAGTAATTTTATATTTTGCTCACTTTCAGTGATTTCTTTTATCAAAATCAATGGTATTTTATATAAAATTATTTTATCTAATATTAATAGGACTAATATGAGATATATGTGGATATTTAGCTACCTACCTACCTATCTTCAATCACATATTTTAACTTTCTATATCATTTTGCATTGGATGCGTCTTTAATAATCTGAATACTAGTTAATTTATATTTTTTATTCAGTTTTTAGTTATCTCTCTTATATATATTGGTGAGTTTGTATTTATTATCATTACTGTAATTTATCATTTCTACTATCCTATTTGTACTCTTTTGAAGAATCTTCAAAATCTTATGTCCTTCTGTGATACGTAAAATCTAAATCCATCACCCCAACGTCAACCCTAGTGTCCATTACCCTAATGTCAACATACTACCTCCAGAGTCAGTATCTTTTAAAATTCTTATATATTGAGCAATTTGTTTTCTCCAGATGACTTCTTACATTACATTCCTTCTGTCTGGATTCAGTGTTGTTCCTTTTGAAATGGTATTGTGTGTGTGTGTGTGTGTGTGTGTGTGGTTCATTTGTGTTAGCACTATTTTTTTACTGAAAATATTTTTTGTATGTTTAAATCAAATAATAGTTTATGTGGCTATATTAGGTTCTAGATTAGAAACATTTAGTCTCAGCCCTTATGTTGGCTAATTGAATTCAAATTTTAAAAAAGGAAATTAATTTATCCCTTTCTGACATCCTTTTTTGTTTTTAAGGAGTATGCTGACAGTCTAGTAAGTAATCTGCATTTTCTTTGGAGTAGCTTTTAAAATGATTTATCCATCTAATTGACTGATAATATTCATTTATATTTACTTATATTGCCCCAAACCAACTATGCTTTCTTAGTCCGAGGATTCAAGTTTTTCATTATTTCTGAAATATTACTTTTTGATATTTTTCTCCTCTAGACTCTCCATCTGGAGTTTCCATTATATGCTTCTAGTCTTCTATTTCTTCTTCTTTTTTTTTAAGATTTTTAAAATTTGTTCATGAGAGAGGCAGAGACACAGGCAGAGGGAGAAGCAGGCTCCATGCAGGGAGCTGGATGTGGGACTTGATCCCAGGACCCCAGGATCACAACCTGAGCCAAAGGCAGACCCTCAACCATTGAGCCCCCAGGCATCCATTTTTTAAAAAAAGTTTTTTTTTAATGATTTATTTATTTATTTTAAAGAAGGAGAGCTGAGGGGAGGGGCAGAGGAATAGATAGAAGTTCAAGTAGGCTCCACACGCATCACAGAGCCCATGCAGCGCTCAGTCTCATGACCCTGAGTTCAGGCAGCCGGTGGCTCTGCGGTTTAGTGCTGCCTTCAGCCCAGGGCGTGATCCTGGAATCCTGGGATCGAGTCCCACGTTGGGCTCTCTGCATGGAGCCTTCTTTTCCCTCTGCCTGTGTCTTTCCCTCTCTCTCTCTCTCTGTGTCTCTCAAGAATTAAAAAAAAAAAAAAAAAAAAAAGACCCTGAGTTCATGACCTGAGCCAAAACTGAGTCCAATGCTTAACCAACTGAGCAACAAGGTGCCCTTATTTCTTCTTTTTAAATGATTTTGAAACATGATCATTTGAATCATAATATTATTTCCCTTCTTTAAAGTTTCCAAAACTTCCCATTGATCTTAAATTGAAGCATAGATCTTTACTATGAATTATAATTGCCCACCCTCACCTCTCATTACATTTCCTTCTCTCTTGATAATCATAAGTGACTACATCAGTCACTTAACTTTAAAAATTCACTGGCCTTTAAAAAGGCATTACCAGGGCAGCCAGGGTGGCTCAGCGGGTTAGTCCCCCTTCGGCCCAGGGCATAAGCCTGGAGACCTGGGATCGAGTCCCTCATCAGGCTCCCTGCATGGAGCCTGCTTCTCCCTCTGCCTGTGTCTCTGCCTCTCTCTCTCTCTCTGTCTCTCTCTTTCTGTGTCTCTCATCTTTAAATCTTTAAAAAAAAAAAGGCATTACCAGAAAAGTATATTTTTTATTAAATTAATTGTGTTATAGTTAAAAACAAATACCACTGTTGAAAACATAGTTATTTAATGATTAATGCCTAATTCTGAAAAAAAAATGAATTAATTAAATGAGCTAAGCAACAGCAAGGATTCCACCAAATGTCATTTTTTCTTTCCAGTCATGAATAGTGCCTGGCACAATGTAGGTGCTCAACACTGATTCAAAGACATATAATTGACTTCAGTGAAACAGAATTTTAAAAGAAAGTTGCTTGTAGGTATTAACAAATGGATGGTTATATAAAATACTTACCCCCAAAATTAGAAAAAAAAATTCAGAAAGATTTTAAAAAGTGTGATGATGAGACTTTTTAAAGACCACATAAAAAAAAGACCACATAAATGTAGTTAACACAGCAAGTTCATTAAAATTAATGTTTTTAAAATTGAAATATAGTTGGTATGTAACATCATATAAGCTAAAAGTGTAATTCATTAAACTTAGAGTTTTCCTACAATACTCAACTTATAAGTTTATTGGATATTATAAGAAAATGAAATAAATAATCAGAACATCAGCCTTTGAGATGAGGTAGCCTTACCACACTTTATTTTCTACACAAAATAATGGAATCTATGTTAGCCCATAGTTCAGACTTCCCTGCATAAACTGTACTGGCAATTACCATAAAAACAAGATTGCCTAATAAAAATGAATCCACTGTTTGGAATAAGACTTGCCTTTTATTGAAGTCAGAGTCATCACATTTCTTCTACCCAACTTCTTGAATAATAAGAATTTCTACTTTCTTTAATGTTCTGAGAATTTTCTTTCTGAAAAACATAAAGACATATTATCATGCAGAGGAAAAGGTTTGAGCTTCTATTGTGAATATGCTGCAATGTTCCATTTAAATAAAGTTGATTCAGCACAAGTTTTCTAGATACTAGCAATTTTATAGTTTGAATAAATGTAAGATACTTGCCTGGGTTGACTCTCTCATTATATTCATGCTTTCTATCATGAAAGACTGTCTCAGGATCTTTGTTAAGGTACGTTTTAGAAAGAAAGACACAATAAAAAGGTATTATTACTTCTTTTCTTTCATAGATGTGATATAAATACACCTTTGACTATTAACAGATAGGAGTCATGGATTCAAGAGGCTTCTATTGCTTAATATTTTAAAATCTCACATTATTGTATATAAAAAGAATTTATTAGACTTTTGAATAATCTAAGGATTTTAAAAACTATGTCATTCAAGAATTTTCTAAAATGTTGAAGTCTTCCTTATAAGGTATCATTTTATCCCCCATTAGATTATTAAATCTAATACTAAATTATTTATTTGTCACAATAATGAAAATGGGATATTTTGAAAGCAAACTTTTTTGGTCATTACTAATTTTAACAAATTCATTAATATTGAAACATGAATAAAAATAAAAAATATGAGTGTATAGAATATGATGATGCTGTGAATATAATTGAAATGAAAATCATAAGAGGAAGTTTTGTTTTAAAAATAACAGCGTGGGCACCTGGGTGGCTCAGTAGGTTGAGTGTCCAACTCTTAGTTTTGGTTCAGGTCATAATCTCAGGGTCTCCGGTGGGGCTTCGCACTCAGCAGGGAGTCTGCTTGAAGAATCTCTCCCTCCACCCTTCCTCCTGCTTGTGCTCTCTCTTTTTCTAAAATAAATACATGGTTTTAAAAATAAAAATAATAAAAATAATGGAGCCAGATTGGGATCTTCCATAATAAAAACTCTTCACTGGAAACTTTACTTGTTTGGAAATCTAATATTAGGTTAAGATGTTAATATTAGACAGAAAGTACTTTCTGTCTTATACTTTTAATCACATTAGTGAGCAGTACTATATACCGTATCAGTAAAACTTGTCCTTTTATGTCAGAAAGTTCAAAAGCCTGTTAATTACATAAAGTTGACTAAGCTACTTAGCCTCTCTTGACCAATTCCTTATCTTTAAATTTAATGAAAATATTAGTACTTATTTCAAAGGATTGTTGTGGAGTTTAATTGAGATATAATGCGCAAACAGTTAAAATAATGCTAGGTACAAATTAATGCTGAATAGGTGTTAGCTTCTTATTATCAGTTAATATTTTAATATTTAAAAAATCCCCATTCTGTCAAATAGTTTATTCCTGAAAAAGCACAAAATTAGTATGTGTTGTCTAGATTTTTAAAAATCACAAGAAAAATGAATCTTCTAATTCTTAGAGCCTTTGGGGCAAGGTTGGGTTTCTGTGTATCTCAAAGTAGGTAGAAACTTGTGGCAGGCACTGCAGATTTCATATAGAATAACCTTATTAACAGAACTCTGGTTCTGTTTATGCCCCTCTCCCACCACCCCAGCCACTTAAACATATTCCAATGCTCCTCTTTTTTGTAAAATTAAATATGACCATATTGCAGAAGGCCTGGCCATGGGAAGTATTGGCAACAGTCCTTCCCACAGCCTCATTAAAAGAAAGTCTTGGTTTCTCTTTTACTTTCTTCCTTCTTAATGCCTGGTGGTGTCCTACTCGTCTTGCCATGAGAGTGAAGTAACATGTATGAAGATGGAAGATGACAATTCAAGTAGTGGAGGATGGTCAGATTCTGAGACGGTGTTAAGCCACAGTACCAGGGCTGAACTATTTACATCTGAGCTTCGTGTTGGTCAAGTATTTGCCTCTGTGATTAAGCCCCTGTAAGAACTCCTTTTCATTATGTGCATGTGATGTAATCCTAACTGACACAAAATTGATGGATGAAGGAGATAGTAAAGGTGCAAAGATTCCCTGTGCATACCAAAAATGTAACCTTTTCTCCTTAACAGGATTCTGCTGCTCTTACCAACTTCCTTTGCCATTGCAATGCTTCTTTTTGCTAATTTTCTCTTATCAACATTCTAGCTGTCCCTTTTCTCTGCTATTCTATCTTCCACTTGATCTTTGATCCTTGGGATTTATGGCAGACTTTACAGAAATAGCTCTTAATGCATCATGTATCCTTGTGTCCATACCCTTGTATAGTTTCTACCCACACTGGCTGGGATTGGTCACGTGACTTTCTTTGATCAGTGAGATATTAGCAAATACCATGCAAGCAGAGGTTTGAGAAATAATGATCACTGAGAATTGACTTTTCTTTGGCTGTTTCTGGAAACAGTTCCCATTAAAAAAAAAAAAAAAAAGTCCCAAGCTAGCCTGATGAAAATGTGAGGCCTGGGAAACAGCTAGAACCAACTGCCAATTGGATGAGTGAGGTTTTAAAAGCCAAAATATCCAGACCCAGACAAAGTGCTGAGTAATATCAATTGAAACCAGCCAAAAACCTATCCAGTGGAATTCATTTTTTTTTATTTATTTTTTTATTTTTTTAAATTTATGATAGTCACAGAGAGAGAGAGAGACAGAGAGAGAGAGAGGCAGAGAGGCAGGCTCCATGCACCGGGAGCCTGACGTGGGATTCGATCCCATGTCTCCAGGATCGCGCCCTGGGCCAAAGGCAGGCGCTAAACCGCTGCGCCACCCAGGGATCCCTATCCAGTGGAATTCAAACCAAATTACTGACACAAGGGAATGTAAACAGTAATACTGTTGATTTTAAAGCCACTTGGTTTTGGGTTGGCTTATTATACCGATAAATGATACAAGTTTGTGAAAGCGTCTTTTATGATCTTCTATTATATGGCTGTATTCTCTCTCCTTCACTCTCAAATGGATATCATCAAACTATATTTCTTTCCTATCCTCCACACCCCCATTTCCAACTTCCTTCTCAACACCTCAATGAGAATGTCACCTATACAAGGACTTCAAACAAAACATTCCTAAATCTCCCTTATAGGTATTCCTAATCTGCCTTAGCTCCCTCTTCTGTGCCTACATACCTCTTTTCCCAATAACTCACTAAATGAATAGATCAAATAAGAAATCTGTAGCTCATAACTTTCCCCTCTGCCATTGTTTCACACATCCAAATGACCACATCCTACAATTTTTCATGAAACAGTTCTTTTATGTCCCGTTATCTTCAACTCCATTGCCTATTACCATTGTTAAAGTAGGCAGTTAGTTAGGTTCTAATAAGACACCTGGAAGTCAGCAATAGGAAGTCATGACCGGCTATTGGAAATGTCAGAAGCCTGTTCTGATAGCACTCCATAAGAAGTCAGATCAAACCAGACAGGCCCAAGATGGAGAGTGCCATGGCAAGAAACCCCGAACCAAATTAGGAAGAAGAAGCCTGAAACCCTGCTTCCCTGCTCTAGGTAATGAATATCCTGTCCCTAATTAGCAAATGATGATTTAAGGTGGAAACCCAAACCCCAGGACAGAGTGCTGTCTTTCTCTCTCTTGTCTCTCCCACTGTTATCTCTCAAGAGTATACTTCTCACTTTAATAAGCCTTCCTGCTTATGTTCCTTATCACTGTGCTGCATGTCTATCCTTAAATTCATTTTTGTGACCAAAGAACCTCCAGTATCTCCTTCAGGTCTGGCTGGGTCAAGGCCCCAGTGCCCAGAATTTCCCCAGTTCACCCAACAACACCATCCAAGACAAAACCATTTCTCTCTCTCTCTCTGACAGGAGAAAAAAATTCCATCTATCCAATTCCCATAGAACTCTTATTTCCTCTTCAATCCGTTCTACAAACCATTGCAAAATCAAATCTCAAATGCAGACATGATTAAATAATACTGCATTATATTCCCACTGTCTTTGAATTAAACAAACCACATATTCATAGGATTGGGAAGTTTTTACATGAGAATTTCCCTGTTGGTTTCCACAGCCTAAATTTCTGTCATTCCCCTCTCTCTGTATGTTCTATTTTAAGCCATATTAAGCTTCTTTCATTGCTTTTAAGGCATCACATCTTTTTCTGTGTAATTTTGCTTTTGTGATTATGCAGTTTCATCTACAAAAAAATCCACCTTCTCTCTCCATCAAGATCTATTTTGTCTATCTTTTGCTGCTCAGTTTAAGCTTCACTCAATTTAGGAGACTTTGGATCATACCTCCTCCAACTTCAGGCCATGCAAATAAGAATGGTGTGATGAAAACTACTTAAAACTAGATGGAGGGGTGGTTAGGGGAACAAAAACAAAATCCAAGCAAACACATTTTTATTTAGCATGTATTGATTTCTATCGTTTAAATATTCCCACCATGGTTTACAAGTAACATGACATCAGCTGGTCTGCAAAATTCCTAAAATGTGAACAAACAACTTGACCTCATGAGCTGTTATATACCAGGCCCAGCACAACACTTTCTGTGGAGTCAGTCCTGCATTTCTGTCAGGATGCCCAGTGCACTGTCAGTATGAAGGAACCTTAGTGTTAAGATCCATTTCTTCTCTTCTCACTTTTGTATTTCTAATGGACAGCATAGTGCTCCATCCATAGGATATAACTCACAAAAATGTAGTGGGTACAAGAAAGAAGGAATGCATAAATGATGCTTCCCTGGCTTCCAGGGTTCCATACATTTAGAGGGCTAGATAGTATGTGAAGGTAAACATCCACACTCTTCTGTTCCAGACTACCCAGATAAGTATACTTGGAAAACAAATAGAAATTAATTTATATAAGTTGAAAATGATTAGCTGATGATTCTTATTCAACCAGTGTTAAAATTCATTGTTTTAAAATTATGTATTTTGCATACATATCAGCCAAAAATAGATGGCATTGAGGAAATATTTTTTTAAATATCTTATTTATTTATTCATGAGAGATACAAAGAGAGAAAGAGAGAGAGAGAGAGAGAGAGGCAGAGACACAGGCAGAGGGAGAAGCAGACTCCTCGCAGGGAGCCTGATGTGGGACTGGATCCTGGGGCCCTGGAATCATGCCCTGAGTCAAAGGCAGACACTCAACCACTGAGCCACCCAACCATCCCCCACTGAGCCACCCAAGCATCCCGCATTGAGGAAATAATTAAGACAACTTTTAAACTATATTATGCAAGGGCTTTTGTATGCATGACTTAAAACAACTGAGCTTCACAGAGATTTAGTTGCACACCTAGTTAACTGGGAAAGAAAAAGTTGGAACTAAATGATGATGGATGCATAACCCAGTCTCTTTCAACTGCTCTATCATTTGTAGTCTTAAGGATTTGAAATAAAATGATCTTGATTACTGTCGAAAAGTTGCTTAAACAAGAATAATTTACTGGAGATTGACTATAGAATAGGAAGTCAACAGGAGAGTCAATGAGTATAAGCACATTTTAGAAACTTTGGAAGAATAATTCCAAGAGCATGCACATGATCTGAGCCCCCATGAAACTGATCCCTAGGTATGTAATGGTCATGATTGCAAGTAAAATGATAATTTTGTTAATGAACAGTAAAAATATTATTTACTAAATTACCGTATTTTCATGATTCTAAGATAAACCTTTTTAATTTTCCTGCCCCTGAAATTCATATACAATAAATAAAACACACTGGATTAAAATTTAATTCTGGCATCTGCTTCCATCTTGGTAATACACAAAAGCAAGGGTATCATCGAGTTGATACATTATAGCAATGATATTATGTCATAGTAGATATCATTTTACACACAAGAAATAATATTACAAAAATACCCCCCCTTTTTTTTTCAAAATCCTGATCCAGAATAGCAAAATGAAAGAGTTGGAGGTAATAAATATTAGATTAAAATTAAAACAATATGGTCAGGGGAACTGCAAATATAATTATAGTGGTTAAAATGGCATTTACTCAGTTCCCACTATGGCTTTAAGGCATGAGGGTAGGAATATTCAGAAGCTATTTTATGTGTACAATCATTTCACTAGTGTACTTTTTTTTGGCCACATGTTTATAACATTTGGTTTATTGCACAGAGGCGGACAGAGACAGAGAGATAGGGGGAGAGAAAAGGTCTGAAATTAAGCTAAATGTTAAAAAGGATAGGCATGAGCAATCAAGATAAATAGTATTTCTAAAAATGTGATCTGGGAATCATATCCATAATAATTACCTGGCATGCTTGTTAAAAATGAAGATTTTTTGGCTGAGACCCAAACCTACTGAATCATAAAATCTGTGGATGAAAAGTAGAAGACTTATTTTTAACAAGCTTTCCAGCAAGTTTTATGCACAGTAGAGTTTGAAAAAACCTTTTTAGTAGGAAATAGAAAAAAAATAAGATGAACGCGGGATTTTACACCATAATTTCAATCACACAATAGGAACTTCCTGTTAAGTATGCTGAGTGAGCACTTAAAATTATGTTTTCATATGAGAACATTTTTTAAAGTGCCTACATATCAATGGAGTCATGAAGAGCTACTTAGCTAGAGAACAGAGGGGTAGATAATATTAAAGTGTATGTGTCATTGAAATATTTGATCTCCCTCTGCCTCTCTCTCTCTCTCTCACTCTCTCTCTCTCTCTTTGTGTCTCTGAGTGAATAAATAAAATCTTAAAAAAAAAAAAAAAAAAAAAGAGAGAGACATCTGGGTGGCTCAGCGGTTGAGCATCTGCCTTTAGCCCAGGGTGTGATCCTGGAGACCCAGGAGCGAGTCCCACATTGCTCTCTGCATAGAGCCTGCTAGTCCCTCTGCCTCTGTCTCTGCCTCTCTCTCTCTCTCTCTCTCTCTCTCTCTGTGTGTGTGTCCCTAATGAGTGAATAAATAAAATATTTTTTTAAAAAAAGAAGTATTTGATACAATGTTATTTCCTTTCCCCTAAAGAATATAAATTTAAGGTTGAATGTTCTGGCAGAAATTGTGGTTTGAAAGATTCACATATTTTTCACATTTTTAAACCAACATTGTAACTTACGTATTTTGTCAATGTGGAGCCATTTACAATGCTACAATTCCATTAGAAAAAAATTAACGAACATTATATGTGTTTCAGTTTGTTAGTGAAGTTGTATTCATAAATTACAGAAAGGTGTTACATATGTGTTGCTTAAAACTAAGTATGAGCAACAAAGTTATGAGTGAACTTATCAGCAAGGAGTTATGTGTTAACGTGAACACAAAAAAATCGCTTAAATATATGCTATCTCTTAAAGAAACGTAATGTGGTATGTTGAAAAAGAGAATTTTAAAATTGAAATTTGTCTTAATTCATTACATTTTTGCTAAACTACAAGATACTATCTGAATTTTTAAGACTTGTCTGAAAATTTTTGTTATAAAAGATGACAAAATAACCCTGATTTTCTTACTTACTCTCAATTATTTTGTTACTCTGTTGTATTACCTAGATAATCTATTTTTAAAATATTTTATTTTACTTATTTTAAAGAGACACAGACAATAAGAGTACGAGCAGGGGGGGAAGGGCAAAGGGAGAGGGAAAGCAGATCCCTGCCTACTGAACCACCCAGCACCCCCCCAAATAATCTTTATTATTTACATATGCCATTAAAATATTTTAATGAGAAATTGCATTGTTATCCCATCTTGGAGAAAACGCAATCAAAAGTAATTTCAATGTAAATTTGCCATTCTTTAAATAAAAATTTTAATATTTTTCTTTACCTAACTGCATATATTGCTATTTAAAATTTTTTGTAGGTGATAGCATATTTAATGTGAATGTCCCATGTTTGGACAGAAATGAAAGACTTCATATAATTCAGAAGCTTTATATTAGCATAGACAACTTTTATTTGCTTCAATTTCATGTGAAGAGTCAAGGACAGAAATGAAACCCAAGGCGGGGAAATAAAGTGTCTTTGGTCTACATTTTCTGAGTGGAAGTTTGCTTGGTACCATATTTCTCTCTTATTTTCCTGATCAACTTCAAGGAGAAGAATATCTTCTCAAGTCAAGATTATGCAAGAGTAACATATTAGCTATGAATTGGTTCAGACAGCTTTCTAACCATTTAACATTGCTCAGAAATACATAAAAGCCATGATGTTAAAGGGAAAACTCTTTCTAAGCTTGCTATGTTCTTGATTTATAAAGTAGGGCAGCTAAAATAAAAAAAGTCAAAGTTTAAATAAATTGTGCCTTTTCTACTTGTGCTTATTTAGCAGAATTCTTAAAAGAACAAGTCCACAGACATAAGAAAAATGACATCAGGACATAAGAAAATATTGTTAAATTTAAACAAGTATATTTTTGACACTTATAGGGAACTGATTAAATATAGTTTTGAACTGAAGTGAATGCCAAAGTCATTTTGTAGATCTTTGCCCTTGCTGATTGCCCATAAGTGGCAGTTTCTTCACATGGTAAAATGCACACACATATATATGTACAAAACACACATAAAGCACTTGAGTCTTATAATTTAACTTTTTAACTTCCTGTTAAAAGATACTTTTTCTTTTTTTCATGTCATTAGAGAATCTCATATATGTACTTTGTCTTTAGTATGCTGAGCAAAATTTACCCTTCTCTGAGGAATCCTGCTTTGTCATAACAACAACAAAACCCAAACAAAACCAACAGGAAACCAAAAAAAAAAAAAAAATCCATGGCACTTTTAACAATCCTCATAACATACCAATGTTGCATATCAATAGGATGAGTACTAATGCCATACTTTTAAGTTAAAAGTTTAAAAAAAATCTGAAAAATCTTAATGCATATTTTATATTTCACTTCTGATTTTTCACTACAAATTTCACCACCTCATTTGAATCAAAAGAGTAATAAACTACAAAATCCATTTTATAAAATGATGTTATTTGTGTCTGATTATGGCCGACTCCGTGCAATTGCTCCATATTTGGTTCATGAGGATATTATACCTTGGCACTGCCTAAGAAAAATTGTACCCAGTGGAGTTAAACAGGCAAGGAAGATGTTTTTTTTTTTTTTTTTTTTTAGGTCTATTTCAATAGGGAAGAGAGATTGAACCAAACTACACTGAAACAAAAAGCAAGAAATTTTTGAGTGCTGTGAGCTAATGGAGAAATACTGGAGAACCTTGGGAGAGAGATTGTCGATATGATTAGGTCATCTGTGTGTGCTACTTGGCTCTTAAGTTAGGCTCCTAGTCTGTCACAGAGTGGGATAGAGCATCTTTCCAGAGGGTTACATTTCAAAGAGCTGGCTCCCAGGTTCTGTACAGAGGAGGTTCTCAGAGGGGCAGAGAAAGAATTTTCAATCAGAAGTTTTCTTAAGTAAATGTTCTAAGGAAAGAGTGGTCTGAGACAGGGTCAGGAAGAAAGCTGTCTAAATATTTGTCAAACTGAGGGAAACATTAAAACCATCTTTAGTCAAAATAGGATAGAGGAACACACCAGCTTCATTTACATGCTACATCTTCTCTTTGGAGAGAAGGCCTGGGGGAAAGTGGAGCCACTTGAAGACAGTTTGGATACCTGAACCTTAAAGTCCTTTTCCTACAATGCTTCTGCTTTGTGAGTCAAATAGTTTTTCTGCTCCAAGAAACCTTTAAAAAACTCCCTTTACTCTTCCGCTATTTGACTTAGATGCCTGTTCTCTGTGCTCCCAAGCAATCTAGCCGTATTTCTTTCAAAGTACTTATACTAGAAATGCAATTTTGGAGGTCAGTTTTATCCTCCCATCAACCCTGAACATTTTTAGGCCAAGAGACTGTGATTTTTATCCCTGAATCCCCAGCAACAAGTTAAGTGTCACACATAGTAGGTACATAATAATGAGTGCTGAATAAAGGAGACCGAGGTCTTTCACATCAAATAGTTTGAAGTCAGTTTGTGTAATGAGAATCCTAGATGGACAAAGGGCCCTACAAAGTCCCTTAAACCTTGAGTCTTTAAACATTTATTCTGTTACTTTGAGCAGTAAGGCCAACCCTATTAGAGAGCATTATAAATGAAAAATATGCAAACGTTTAAAAATAGCCCAGTTTTAACGGGGATTATAACAAAATCGAATATGAGCTTAACTCTGAATGTGTTGGCTTTTATGTTTCAAGTTAAATCCATGATACCATTTGAAACTATCTTTTGGAATGCAAATCAACACCGGTACTGCTGAGCCTAGTGAAATTTAATGAAAATAATAACAGAAAAGACCTTACAATGTATGCTGGATTCTGTTTTAACATAGTAAGTAGACTCGAGGTGGTCTTTATTATGATGATGATTAACTGATTGAATACAAATACAACCTTACTTATCCTTTCTTTTAAACTTAGATATAAGGATAGTTGTATAATTTCGAACACAAAGAATAAATAGAACAAAATTGAACTAGCCAACCAGAATACCCATATTTCACATTTCACCTAGGAGATTGTAAGAATGAGTAACTTCAAACATTTTATTTGGTTGGATAATACTCATTGTGTTCTGAATAAAATTTTAAAGATTTCAAAGTCAGTCTCCATACTTAAATATGTAAAATCCATTGTTAATAATGTACAGAAACCCAATTATTTTTTCTGCAACTATTTTTCATGGAACTGAATTTTTCTCACACATTGCCTTAGAATATTTCACAGTAATTAGAAATGATTTTAAATATACACTTGATCTAAAGTGTTCCTTTATTCCAAACACACTGTTTTATAAACATTTTAACTCAGACAATGGGGCTAACACTCAACATACTCATTTTTGATATATAGTTTTATTTTAGAATAAAATAAATTTGTATAAACTCTGGTTTTAAGATGCTATATAATGCTTATCAATTGAAAAAATCTTGTAAGAAAGGGAGACTGACAGAGAAAGAGAGGAAATCTGAAACTACATAATTACCAACATAGGGGCACACACCTTTCCTAGGGTTTCCTAGGATTTGATCGGTGTGATCGCTCAGTAAATATTTTCTGATATTAAAAATTTCAGACATCAAAGTTTCAATGATTTTCTAATATTCCATGCAATAAATAAATAATGCCTAATTAAATATTACATTATTGTTGGAAACTTATTAGTGTGTCCTTTAATGCCATATGTTAACATTTACATAATCAATGGCAAGTGAGTGACAGAAAATTCTTTAAATAGCTGACAAGAGGGCAAAATCAGTATAGTTACACAGTGGTTAATTCTGTAGTTCAACAATGCCATGGACAGCTCATCCTTTCTGTGCCATAGCTGTTTTGGCCTTCAGATTAGAAGAGTGACCACAGTGGTGATAGACATTATATGTTGATAGCTGCATCCACCAATTTAAAATATTTCCAACAGGAAAACAAACAAACAAAAAAAGAGTACTTCTACTTTGTCTTCCTTTAGAGGTTATAACAAAGAACTTCCCAGAGCTCCAGAAGACTTCCTTTCATTGAATTAACGATGAACAAGCCCAACGCCACCTTTTCAAGTGAGTGACTCTGTAGTTAGTTGCTTTACAATAATGCTCTTCACCTAGAGGAGGGACAGACATAGAATTTACTAAGGGCTGTTAGGAAAAGGAAAACAAATTCAGAGTTCTGCTCCGTGTATCTGTCATCTTAAATTTGGAGGATGCTCTAAGTATTTCTTTATAGACAAACTTTGTCATAGATTGTAACGCTGTTATAAATATTAAATATGACAAGTTCAGACCTACTTATTTACGAAGCCAGTAGAAACTGAAATATTAATATTTAATTAAACAAAATGGAAGAATTTTCTAGGAAACTAGTATTTGTGAATTCTATGTTCCACCAGGTTGCTTGTAGGTTTCTTTTTGTTTGTTTGTTTGTAGGTTTCATACAAATAACGATAAATAGCTCATTTATCACATCATAGAATACATTCAATAATAATGAACATAATTAATTTATTCATGTTTCTGAAGTTCTTTATTAAAAATACTTTTATACCAAAAATAGATTTAATATGAGAAAAGGACTCTTGTCCAGTTGGGTACTAGAAAGGGTGTTAGTTAGTATGTCTCAGATTTATAAAATAAGCATGTGTATTTATCTTTTTTATCATTCTATATATGTTTTAAGTATTAAATTTATGACACATTCTCTGAGCAGATCCTGAATTCATGAGGTCCTATTGTTACATTTCTAAGTCACGACAAAAGTCACTAATAACAAACATTGCTTTAAGAGTTATGTGTGAAAAAAAAAGGTATGTGTGATATAAATTATATTTACATTATTTGGAAAGTAGTGAAGCAGAGCCCTATAGTCACTAGTTGAGTGAGGTAAGAATAATGTTTGTATTAGCTTCTCAAATAACCCTCTAATGTTCTTCTACCTTACCTGAGAGAGCACTCCATAAAACTGAAAGATTTGCTACGGATTTTGTTATTTCAACTTTTGAACTCACAATCAAGTTGAAATATTTACCAGTTATAAATTCAATTATGTAAATTATATGGAAAAGACTCATTAATTGGTGCACAATGATACCTCTGTTTTTAAAAGATGCTTCTAGGCAAATTACTTGGATTTATATTGCTTCTAGAACAAAGCATGAAGTAGAAAAGTAAATAGTACTTGTCTTGATTTCTCTATAATACACAAATAAAGGAGGTTGAAACAGGAAGCATAAATAAATAATTCCTTTTATCTCCTAACATGATGTTTGCTACTTACCCTTCCACAAGCTGATGGTGATAAAGAAAAAGAGAGAGAGAAAAATGCAGTGTGTAGTGATTCTCCTGGTTTTGTCCCTGGAACTAAAAATCTGATGCTGTTAATCTGAGTGTAGGTTACAACAACCTACCTGGATATTTCTTTGGTCAATTCAGGCATAATATAAAAATCCTATTGAATTTTGAACTCCTTCTTCATTAGGTTCAGCAATGTACTTAGGTATTACAGATACTCTAAACATTAAAGGGATAATAAAGACCTGTAATGAACGATTTTAATGCAATACTGACCTGGGAAATAGGAAACCTGAATATCCTATAAACATTTTAAGACATGATTTCATAATTAGAATTCTTCACATAAAGGAAACTCCAGGTCGAGATGCCTACACTGGTGAATCCTATAAAACATCTGACAAAGAAATGTTGCAAATCCTGCACAAACATTTTTTTAGAAAATAGAGAAGGAGGGAAATAAATGACTTCTCTTATGGAAACTGATGATAAGTTTTCCACCAGTAAAAGTGAATATCCTTTAAAACCCTTCCAGACACACAAATAAAATGGAAGATCATTTCACAAAAGCTCTCTGCTTCCACAAAACACTAACCACTATTGAAACTGTTAGAGTTCTATAGAAGACAAAGAAAAGAGGAGATCTAGGTGCTATAAATATGAAAGCTAAATAAAATGGAGAGTGGAACGTAAGCGTGAAAGCAGAGCCTAAGAGCAAAGAGGCAAGCATGTATGCACAAGGTGAGCATTCTCTGCGGCCTGCACCAGATCTCTGACCACAGGAATCATCCAACCTCTATGGAGAACTGTTTAGCAGTTTCTTATAAACTTATTATACACTTTCCACGCAGCTGAGAAATTGCACCCCAAGGTATTTATCCACAAGAGATGAAAACTTATGTGTGTGCATATAAAGTACATGTAACAAAAACTTCACAGGGGCTTTATTTGCAATAGCCAACAATTTGAAAAACTTAAATTCGTCAGCCTGCAAATGGATAAAAAGTGGGGACCTATCCCTACCATGGAATACTCTTCAGCAATGAAATTCAATGCACTACTGATACAAAGAATGACACGGATGAATCTTAAAACCGTTTAACATGGAGCCACAGAATCCAGATGCAAATATATTTCCCATAATTCTGTTTATGTGACTTTTAGAAAAGGTTTATTAAATCTAGGGAAATGGAAAGGAGATCATGCTTCCCTGAGACAGGTAGATCCAATGACAAAGAGGACCAAGGTGTAGGCACAACAAACAGTTCTACATCTTGGTTTGGGGTAGGTACATGGATTTGTATATTTATGAAAATTCATTGAACTATATACTGATTATTAATTTTATAGTAGGTAATGACAATTGACTACCACTAATGTTTAAAAATAACTGTACCTGGATACTTAGGAAACAACAACAAAGTACACTTATTGTATTGTAGCAGAAATCCAAGGAAAAAAGTTACACCAGTATAAATGACAAATATGACAAATAAAATATATATGAAGAAATACAAATTAAAAGTGATTAAAAATTAAAGTGTTCAGATATTATTAAATTTATTTATAAATGTACTTATGCCATTTAAAATATAAAACTGCAAATTGGGGATCCCTGGGTGGCTCAGAGGTTTAACACCTGCCTTTGGCCCAGGGCGTGGTCCTGGGGTCCTGGGATCGAGTCCCACATCGTGTTCCCTGCATGGAGCCTGCTTCTCCCTCTGCCTGTGTCTCTGCCTCTGTGTGTGTGTGTGTGTGTGTGTGTGTGTGTGTCTCATGCATAAATAAATAAAATCTAAAAAAAAAAAAAAACAACCCTGCAAATCACTCTTTGGAAGAAAATATATTTTTCTTCCTATTTCTCACATATAATTAGATCTGGAGAATTTATCACAAATTAATAAAAAGAAGATAGCCCAGTACAATTCAGACAATGGTTTGAGCAAGTGTTTCATAAAATATGACATATGGCAATATGTGCATTTAAAAAAAGCTCAGTATAATTTTTCATTACAGAAATAAAAAATTAAAGCACAATGAACTACCAATAAACATCTGTTAGAATGACTCAATTAAAAGAGGTAACAACTTCAAATGTCAGAAATAGGAATCAATTTGAACTATTTTGCTGTTGGGATTGTAAATGCTACAACCACTTCGTAGAACTGTTCGGCATTTTCTTATGAAGTTAAACACACGTCATATTGCCAACAATTCCACTCCTAGGTATTATTCAAAGATAAATGAAAATATATATTCACAATAAATACTTGTACGGGATATTCATAGCAGTGTTAATCATGAGAGGCAAAAACATTATAACCCAGGTCCATTAACAGATAACTGGCTAAGTGTATTTTCATACAGTCACCCTTTAGAAGACCTCTCAGTGGTAAAAATAATCAAAATATTTATGCAATGAAAAGAATACATCTCTGAAATACACTGAGTGACAAAAGTCATGCACAAGAGACATTGTGTGATTGTGTTTATTTGAAATCCTAGGACAAGTGAAAGCTTGTCAATGACAGGAAGCAGATTTAGTGGTACTGAATGTAACTTTGACTACAAACTGGTGCTCTCAGGGGTAGAGCATTGGACTCTATTTTGATTAGTGTGGTTGTTACACGTGCGTATGCATTGTCCAATCTAATCTAATGAGGCATCAAAATGTGTTTTATTTCTTGCACAATAGGCCTTAATCAAGTTTACAAAATTAAAAGTAATAATGAGTAAAAACGAACTAAGTGGAGAGAAAAACAGGTGAGTGTTTTCATGGAAAAAGATGTGATTAAATATGTGCAAAAAATGGAAATGTAAAAAAATAGATTATTCATGAGAATTTATGTGGAGAACAAGAAACATGATTGATTTGTTTATTGGTTGATTTTATACCTGAAATTATGATAAAATATGGAAATGTTTTCCTAGAAAATAATTAGAGGAATATATTTTTCTTCTGTTTTCTGTTGAGATATGCTGGAACCTGGATTAATTCACTCAGAAACAAGTACTGGCTATTGAAGATGTATTTTTAAGCAAATTCTCTTTAATAAATAGCTCTGAGGGATCTTGTCTGAATTGCCATACATAATCTCCTGGAAAACACAGCAGGTTAGCCTGCTGCCAGCATAAAATGCTTTGCAACCTGTGTACGTAAGTAAAACAGATGATTATCAAACAAGTGAGTAGAGCTTTGATGATAATCTCCAGGCCCATCAAATGACAGCCACCTTGAATAGCATGTGGACATTACATTTCGATATATTGTCTAAACAATTCACTGTAATCTAGCGAAATGCTTGACAACATAATTTTGTAATTATTTTATAGTTACAAAATTTCAAGGTAGCAAATACTTTTTAAAAGTTCGATATTTTGTGTTTAGTACAATATAAGGAAAGACATTTTCCCTGCAATACAACTTTGCACTGGACCTTTATCAGAACACAGAAACTCAATTTTTATCATGCAGGTAATGGGTGTAGGTTCCATTTAAAAGTAATATTTATGACTCAAATAAATTGGGTATGAAAAATATAATAATATAATAACCCTTAGGCTAATTGTAATTATATTCCATATTTTCCAATTAAGACAAGTGAGGTTCAGAGTTAAGCAACTCATCCAAGGTCAGTAACTTGGCCCTTGACTTCAGAGTCTGTGCAGTGATGCTCCCCAGTTGAACTGCTGCCAGGTTTTGTAGAAACCTCAAAACTCCCATGATTATTTACTCCCTCACATTGTTTACACCACCACATGAAGAATTCAGATTTATGAATTCCAAGTGCATGGCACCCAAATGATTCTGCTTACATCCTCTTTGTCTTTCTTTTGTAGTGAGTTATCAATTTTTTTCTGCTTGTTCCCAAATTAGAAATTATAAAGTGACTCATTCTGAGTAAAAACCAAGGATGTCCCTAGATGAGAGGACACTGATATGGTGAGCAACTTAATAATATTCATATCTTTAATTTTGAACAAAAACTAATGACTAATGGGTCCCAAATGTTTGAGGAAGTTTAATAGTTCCCTAGTGCTGATGGGGACTTTCCAGAAGGGGGAACAACAATCATAATAGATTGACCCCCCTTTGAAATATATCACCAATTACAGGGAACAGACTCAAATCTACAGGAAGTTATGAAGCTGATGGCAGATAGTACTTCTTTTTTTAAAAGATGTACTTATTTATTTGGGAAAGAGAGAGCATGAGCAGGAGGGCAGAGGGAGAGGAAGAGAAAATTTCAAGCAGCCTCTACATTGGGTGTGGAGCCCGATCCAGGCTCCATCTCATGACCCTGAGATCACCTGAGCCAAAACCAAGAGTCAGATGCTTAACCAATTATGCTTTCAAGGTGCCACCAGATTGTGCTTTTTTTTTACTATATTTGTTGTTAGTGTATAAAATTGAACCTAATTTGTGGTTGCTGATTTAATGTCCTAGAACTCTACTGAATCTGTTTAGTTCCAACAGCGTTTTGGTTGAGTCTTTATGATTTTCTCTATATAAGGCAAGATGAGGATTAAACATAAATGAAATTAAGATAGTTATAAGATAATAAGTCAAGAGATGAAAAATATAGTATAGGGAATATAGTCAATAAGATTGTAATAACTTTGTATGGTGACAGATGGTGACTCTAGCTATGATGTGAGCACTTGGTAATGTATAGAATTGTTGAATCAATAGGTTGTACACCTGACACTAATATAACACTGTATGTTAATTATATTTCAATAAAAAAACAGATCATATAATCTGCAAACAATTTTATTTTTTTCTTCTCTGATTTGATTTTTTTTTCCTACCTGATTGTTCTGACGAGGACTTCTACTATGTTGGATGAGTGTTGACAATGGACACCTCTGTCTTGTTCCTGATCTTAGAGGAAGAACTTTCAATCTGTCACTCCTGAGTATGATATGAGCTATGGTTTTATCATATACAGCCTTTATTGTATTGAGGCATGTTTCTCCTATATAAGATTTGTTGAAGAATATTATCACAAAAAGATGTTAGCAAAACTTATTCAATGACCCATTAAAAGGATCATAAATTAGGGCACCTAGGTGACGCAGTCAGGTAAGTATCTGACTCTTGGTTCCAGCTCAGATTGTGAGCCCCATATCTGGCTCCATGCTCAGCATGGAGTGTGCTTAGGGTTCTCTCTCAGTCTCCCTCTGCCCCAATCCCTATGACCTCCCTCCCTCTCTCCCTCCTACCCTCCTTCCTTCCCTCCCCCTCTCAAATAAGTAAATCTTTAACAACAACAACAACAAAAAAGGATCATATGCTTTGATCAAGTGGGGTTTATCTTTGGGATGCAAGGATGTTTCAACATACACAAAATAATTAATGTGATATGCCCTGTTAATAGAATAAAATATAAAAATCATATGATCATCTCAATAGATGAATAAAAAATTTGACAAAATACCATATCCTTTTATGACAAAAACACCCAAAAAATCAGGTACACTACATTTTGTAATAAAGCCACTGTTAGATTTCCAATTTTGTTCTTTTAAAAGTTCTAGATAATTTCCATTTCCATAAAGTTTTGAGGAGTTTTCCAAATTCTCCAAAAAGGAATGATGAATATTGATTGAGATTATTTTGAATTTATAGATTAGTTTAGGGAGAATTGATATCTTGGTGATTCTGATCCATACGTCTGGTAGAGGTCTCCATTTATATATGAGATCTTCAGTTGTTATCAGAAATATTGTGTTATTTTCAGGGTACGACCTTCACAACCTCTGTTAGATTGATCCCAAGTTATTTCATGTCTTTAAATGCCATTTTAATCAGTGTTATTTTATAAATTTCACTTTCTGATTATTAATTTTGATTATATGGCGATACATTTGATTTTTGTATTATTTTATCTCCCACAATACTTTGCTAAATGTACTTTTTAGCTCTTCTAGTTCTTTAATCCCATCACATTTTCTATATAGACAAATAGGTCTTTCACATATAAAAATATTTTTACCTCTTATTTTCCTACCTAGATACGCTTTTCTTTCCTGATTACCATGGATAGAACCTGCAACTCGGTGTTGAATAGAAATGTCATTACTATGCTGTTTCTGATCTCAGGGAAAAGCATTCAGTCTTTCACCAAGTTGTTTGAAGTTAGCTATGAGTTTTTCATAAAGGTAATTTATCACTTAAAAAAAAAGTTTCTTTCCATTTCTAGTTTGCTAAACATTTTTGTCATGAAGGAATGTTAGAGTCTCTCAATGCTTTTACTATGTTTATTGAGGTAAACACATTGTTTTCTTTTTTAATGTGCTAGTATGGTGAATTGTCTTAATTTTACCATTCATGGTATAATATCCACTTGACGATATATTATTCTTTATGAACAAAATTATTTTTATTAAGATGTATATATATATTTTAATCTTATTACCAAGATATTTATTATGTACTTTGCTAATGATGAATTATTATTTGTTTAGTTTGTCTAAAAAAGGTCTTCACCTTCACTGGTATGAATTCTTGGTGAATATATTTTTCATTTTAGCATTTTTAAAAATGTTCTGCTGTCTTCCTGAATTATTTCTAATGAAAAATCTGCTAAGCTAATATGTATCTTTTTATCTTTTGGACTGCATTTAAGAATTTTTTTATTACTGCTATTGAGCAATTTAACTGCTATATGACTTGGAGTAATTTTCATGGTGTTTGTGTGTTAGACTCATTGAGCTTTTTGATCTATGAGTTTATAATTCTCATCCAATTTGTATATGTTTTGCACCTCATTCTCTCTTGGCTTTCTATGTAGTTTCACCTCAACTCTCCATTCTGTGAATTCCCTAGAACTCTGAGTTTCCCCTTCCTGTCCAAGGCTTGGAAGTTCTCTCACGGCAGTGAATTTGGGCAAATGTAGCCCCACTTTATTTCTTTCTGTCTCTTAATGATCATTGTGATTAATTGCCTGATGCTCAGTGTCTTGAAAAGATTGGTCTTAGATATTTTGCCTATTTAGTAGTTGTTTAAATGGTAGGATGAATCTTGTCCCTGTAAGCCCATTTTGTCTAGAGGTGAGAAGGTATAACTTTAATGGTGTACTCAGCTATACTGCAGATTATGTAAGTACAGACACATTAAAGATTATACAAACCCAAACTCTCTAGTCTATTGATTTAGCAACAAACAAATACACAATCAAAAATTGAGTTTTTAAATTAAAGTAATGTGATATAACAACAAAATCTCAATACCTCATTGACTTGAAAGAATAGTTTCACTGCTCACTTATTCAAAATAAAATACAGGTTAGGTGACCCCCCAGTCTATCATGTAGTTATACAAAATATAACCTTGCTTCTCACAATGAACTCTATGAACCAGCAGCAATAGCATCTGAGAGCCTGTTAGAAATGTACAATCTCACTCCATCACAAATATGCTTTATCAGAATTTGCCTTTTAACCAGAAACCTGAATGGATGTATGAACATTAAGTCTAGGAAGTACTGTTTTTTATTAGAAGTACGTGGCTTCCAAAGTTGCTGAATTAGGGTAAGAAAGAACTAGAGTACCCCACAAGATACTTTAATGACTTATTCTGGAAGTGTCTTCCAGCATTCACACTCATCCAATTGACCATAACACAATCACAAGAATTCAATCTATATGCAAAGAGGCTAGAGATTATAGAGGTACGAATGGATCTTTAGAAGTTTAAAGATATCACATTTATTTACCTAGCTAATCCTTTTGATATGAAAGGAGTCTAAAGTTTATGTTGTATTTAAATATATAGACTTTTTAAAATATTGCAATTATTAATATTAAAAAGAATACTTATCTGGCTCTTTCTTCTATAAAATTTATTATGTGTAGCTAATAGCTTCATGTATCCTCTAAAGAAAATATAGTTTTCCAGTCTTACTAATCACTTTCCAGGCCCAGAGTATATTATTAAAAGGAGCAAGGAGCAATTTGGGAAACAGCCTACATCTCAACAGGGTAACAATTACAAATCATAACAATATGAAACTGATGACTAAAACAGAAAAAAGTTAATAAAAAAATAATGAAACATGGAGGGACACCTGAGTGGCTCAGTCAGTTAAGCATCAACTCTTGATTTCTGTTAAGGTCATGATGTGATTGAGCCTTGCTTTGGGCTCTGCACTCAGCAGGTAGTCTGCTTGAGATACTCTCTCTCTCTCTCCGCCCCTCCTTCCCACACTCATTCTCTCTCTTTTTCTCTAAAACAAATTTTTAAAATGTTATAAAGTATAAAGCATGTAAAGATTGGTACCATTTTGTATAAAGGCAAAAAGAAAAACAACTACTAAATATAATCCTTTGATCCTACACCAAAGGATTCAATATTCAAAAGTAAATATTACAACATCGAAGAAGTAAAACTCATACTTATTAAGCATAGAATATCCTCTTTAAAAGGCTACTGATATTTGTACAGTTTTATAAAAACACTCTAAAATCATCTGTATGTTTAAGCTAGCTTTGAAAAACATATATTCCACTAAAGAACATAGTTGAATATATTTTAAGAAAAATCAATTTTTCTCAATTATCTGAGTGATAAACTATAAAATAATAAATATTATGAGTTTCTTTTTGTCCAATAAATTTTTAAAAATGGGTATTTCATGTCTGTATTTTAATGAGTTCAAGAATAACCTCTTTTTAGATTAAATGCAGGTATGATCTTACAGGACTCTTCCTTGAAGATAAATAATTTATTTTACATTGCTTTTAAATGTATCAAGGGAAGATAATGAACTAGGGCAAAAAAAAAAGAAGGGAAAGAACATTTATTAGTTAATATTCACTTTTATAAATTATTATAAACATTTATACCAGAAAATAAACATGTAAATTAAATAATATTGATCAGTTGCTATTGTAAATCATTTACATACATAAATTTGTATTTAGACGTCTGTTTTAAGTATTTTTAAATCTATTGAGTATATAACTTTCTTATATAATGTTCTCTGAAGAGCAATATGCTCATAATTATCTAGAGTCCCTTTTATTTAAAAATCCCTGTTGTTTATGATTTAATTATTAATAGATCATTATAGAATATTTATTTTTAAGGAACAATAGGGTTAATAAAATTTTCTCAGCTATTATATGCAATTTCTTAGCATAAAAATTTTATTTTACTCAGTGAATTTACCTTACCATAAGTTATTGAAATTATGTTTTTATTGCTTGTAATTACTCATCGAAAGAGTCTTACCAGTCTCATTACTTGCACATGTGGCAGGTAAAAGAATATCTTTATAAAAGAATAGAAAAAGTAACTATAAAACCACCAGTATATAACACTGGAAGTCTGCATGGTAATAAGCCAATTTTTGTGGAAATGAACTCATTAATGCTAAATTTTTGCTGACTTCCAACTGATTCGAGAACTGCTTTACAAAATTCAAAAGGCACTTCATGAATTGTAGAAGATATGAGAAGAAAGGAAATGAACCAACCATAACCAAGCATATTTTACTCATTTGGCTTCCAACAAACTCCCATCTAATCTATAGCTGTGATCTAGGGGGAAAAGTCAGTAAAATTGATGAGAGTGACAGAGGGTTCCATCAGAATGGCACAAAAAGCTTCTCGTTGAGCAATGTAGAGCAGTTTAGATATGAAGTACAGCTGGGCTTTGATTGTTTATTAGATTTTCTTTTGGCTTTCCTTGCACTTGCAAGTTTTCTGCACATTATTTATAAAAATGTCAACTTGTCATAAGTGAGCTTCAGACAGTAGAAGGGGCAAATTGAAAAACAAAATGGAATGTGAAAAAGATAAATATACAATAGACATAGGCTAAGGGGAAAAATAAGTTTCTCAAGCTTGATTAGAGTACTTATCCAAAATACTGTTTAAAAATACTTGATAAAATGGATAATAGTTTATAAACATCTATAGTCTTAAATGCAAAAAAAAAAAGAACTTGTAAAGATGAAAGTACTTATCAAAGGGCCTGTTTTTTTAAGGCAACAATTATTTTTACTTAAATAATCCTGAACCTATATGGTTCACTCTATTTATTTATTTATTTTTAAAGATTTATCATAAATAAATAAAAATTAAAAAAATAAAGATTTTATTCATGAGAGACATAGAGAGAGAGAGAGAGAGAGAGAGAGAGAGAGAGAGAGGCAGAGACACAGGCAGAGGGAGAAGCAGACTCCATGCAAGGAGGCTGTGGGACTCGATACGGGTCTCCAGGATCACACACTGGGCTGAAAGCAGGCACTAAACCACTGAGCCACCTGAGCTGCCCTATATGGTTCACTTTAAAGCACATGGCAAGTCAACAAATATTTGGCATGGAACTCAAATGTGAGATTTTCAACATTGGAAAAAAAAAGCAACCAAAACTTAATTTTTCCTGTTCAGTTTATCTTTAAAATTTGATAACACATTTCATCTCTATAACTCTTCACAATATATTTCCTGAGAGAAGCGGACTCAGACAAGCCTAGGTATATTCCTTTGTTTATGTCCAAAGAATGACTGATTTATAACTGAGGGAAACAAACTGCTTCCCAAAATGAAGATATTCTGAGTTAAGGGGCAAATACAGTTATTACTTATTGTTTGCATTCTACACACCTCAAAAGTTATATGCTGCAGTTAAATAAGATGGCAAAGATAAAAAGCAATTATATAAGGAACAGTCAATGCAAATTTCAAGTAATAAATTATGGCTATAAGAGAACTATTATACGACAGAAGAACCATTAAAATTCAAGTTCAGGACTTACAAAAAGCCATTAAAATTATCGGAAGAACCAAACATGGACCAGAGTGTTTCTGGGAATTGAGTTGACCAGACAAAATTTGTTGCAATGAGTATCTTTCTGTTTTCTAAAATACACAGACTAAAAGTGTAAAATACCTTATCTAACAGCATGCACAACAGAACTGAGAACAGAAATGAGAAAAATGACTTGTGGAAACCCAAAAATTAAGCTAACCAAAAAACGAAATTCAATTAATATTTTTCTTTCTTTTTTCTTTTCTTTTCTTTTTTTTTTTTTTTTAGCATCGATCTATCTGAATGTTAGTTTGTTTCTTTTAGATCCATCAGTATGTCACATATCAGAAAAGAAGGATCAAATAATTCAATAAGTATAGTTAGGATGTACCTACCATGTATAATTCAATCAGCTAGGCATCTAATGAAGATGGAAGTAAGTGAGCAATTCCTAGGTCATAGGGTAGCTCTATTTTTAACTTTTTGAGGAACCTCCACAGTGTTTTCCAGAATGGCTGCACCAGTTTGCATTCCCACCAACAGTGAAAGAGGGTTCCCTTTTCTCCACATCCTCTCCAACATTTGTTGTTTCCTGTCTTGTTAATTTTAGCCATTCTCGCCAGTATAAAGTGGTATCTCATTGTGGTTTTGATTTGTATTTCCCTGAAGCCAAGTGATGTGGAACATTTTTTCATGTGCTTTTTGGCCATGTGTATGTCTTCTTTGGAGAATGTCTGTTCATGTCTTCTGCCCATTTCATGACCAGATTGTTTGGTTTTGGGGTGTTGAGTTTGATAAGTTCTTTATCAATCTTGGATGCTAGCCCTTTATCTGATATGTCATTTGCAAAAATCTTCCACCATTCTGTGGTTACCTGCACTCCAATGTTCACAGTAGCAATGTCCACAATAGCCAACTGTGCAAGGAGCCACAATATCCTTCAACAGATGAATGGACAAAGAAGATGTAATATATATATATATATATATATATATATATGTATATATATATATACACACAATGGGATATTACCCAGTCATCAGAAAGGATGAATACCCACCTTTACATCAATGTGGGTAGAACTGGAGGGTATTATTCTGAGTGAAATTAGTCAATCAGAGAAAGACAATTATCATATGGTTTCACTCATATGTGGAATATGAGAAATAGTGAAAGGGGATCATAAGGGAAGGGGGGGAACTGAGAGGGGAAAATTTAGAAAAAAATAGATAAACCATGAGAGACTCCTAACTCTGGGAAACAAACAAAGGGTTGCAGAAGGGGAGGTGGGTTGAGGGATAGGGTAATGGGTGACAGGCATTAAGTAGGGCACTTGATGAGATAAGCACTGGGTGTTATACTTTATGTTGGCAAATTGAATTTAATAAAATTTTTAAAAATAAGTAAATTGCCATTTAGCCCCGCCTGGTACTATAGAATAAATTTTAGAAGCATTCTGTTATTCATAAAGCTATAGTATGTGCTATAAAAAAACTACTAATAATTAAAATGTAAATTATGATAGGCTCACAGAACAATTGAAAGAGTAAATATATTTAGTTTTGGCACAAGGGGTATTAATGACAGAGAATGCATGTCAACTGATCAAAAGTGATGTTAATAGTAATTGACCAGTCAAATGAAATGATATAAGAAAAATGTTTTCTGAAAATAATGATTCAAATGATCTTTTTAAAATGGGTATGTGTGTGTCTATTTATATATATATATATATGATGTATGTGTGTACATTTTTTACATGAATATATGTATATATATGATTTTGGAAAGATTAGGATAAGATATTAAAGAACTTAGCTGTTGTAATAGTTTACATTTTATCATTTTAGTACTGAGGATTGACATGATGAAATGTGATTTTAGGAGCCTCATTCCCTCTTACATCTACATGTCCTTCTCTCACTAAAGACTTGCTGATATCTTTAGTAAAATCTCACCGAAGGTAAACAAATTTGCCACACTTAGCACCTTGTTGTTGAAAATACTGGGGAGAGGCCAAGCAGGACATGTGCTTGAAAAATTCGCTTCTCTACCATATTTCTTAATCTTTGCCACAAATCTCTCACATAGTAACTGGAGTTATTATTTATCATTCTTAAAATTAAAAATATATATACATATATTATGTATTTGTACTTTTTTTAATTTTTTAAATTTTTTTATTTATTTATGATAGTCACAGAGAGAGAGAGAGAGAGAGACACAGGCAGAAGGAGAAGCAGGCTCCATGCACCAAGAGCCCGACGTGGGATTCGATCCCGAGTCTCCAGGATCGCGCCCTGGGCCAAAGGCAGGTGCTAAACTCCTGCGCCACCCAGGGATCCCTATTATGTATTTGTTTAATGACTTCTCAACTGGATCATTCCTATAAAATTATTCTGACCTCTCAAATTCTTATTCTCCATCAATCTGCTGATGAGACTAAGTTGGGGTCTTTAACCCTATCTTAGAAGTCTTTATTCTCCTTCAGATGCAGGCACTGGATCAGCCTTTAAAAGAAGTATTCAGACCCAGAATTCAGATGCAAAAAAAAAAAAAAAGAAAAAGAAAAAAAAAGTTTATCTCTGTAATAAGTTGAACAGTCTTAATTTCCTGCAAAGTGAAATGGGTTTGAATAAATAATATCTTAGAGATATGTTGGATTCTAAAGACTGTACTCACAAACAGTTTTAGTTTCAATGCAACCATAAACCTGGAAATAGGGCAAAAAAAGTACTAAAATAAACAAGAATAAAAAAAAGTAAAATGCAAAAAATGCCTGAAAAATAATAAAAGCAAACAATAGAAAATCAAACTTGTTGTTTTCAAGATTCCTTCAGATTATAGTATGTATTAGTACTTCCTTCCTTTTTATGGCTGAATATTCTTTCATTGAGAGGATATGCCACATATTTTTTTCATCAATGGACATTTGGAGTTGTTTATATTTTTGACTATAATGAATAATGATACAATGAATATTCTTGTATTTTTGTGTTTGTGTATTTGTCTATTTTGAGTGTATACCTAGTAGTGGAATAAATGAGCAACATGGTATGTCTATGTGTAACATTATGAAATACTGCCAAACTATTTTCCGGAATAACTACATTGTTTTTCCTTTCCACCAGTAATATTTGAGAGTTCTAATTTGCTCATATCTTCTCTAATGCTTGTTTTCAGTATTTTTGCTTATGACCACCTATTGGATGTGAAGTGACATCCCATTGTGACTTTGATTTGTGTACCTCTAGTGACTATGTTGAGCCTCTTTATATGTCTTATTCGACTTCTAGCTTGCTTGTTATCTTCCGTGGAGAAATGTCTTTCAAATCCTCTACCTATTTTTTTTAATATGCCATTTATAATTTTTAGTTTTGAGTTGTAAGAGTTAATATATTCTGGATACAAGGTCCTTGTAAGATATATAAGCAAGTATTTTCTCTCATAGTCTAGGTTTCCTTTAACTTTCTTAATGATATATTTTAAAACAAATGTTTTCAATTTTGATGAATGCCTTTTTTTAACCATTTATGGTTTGTGTTTTGGTATCATATTGAAACATCATTGCCTAATCCAAGATCAAGAGAATGTATGCCTGTTTTCTTCCAAGGATTTTGTAGTTTTAGGTCTTACATTTTTTATTTCTCTCTTCTATTAATTTTTGTACATGGGTGGGCACCTGGGTGGCTCAGTGGTTGAGTGTCTTGCCTTCAGCTCAGAGCATGATCCTGGGGTCCTGGGATGGAATCCCCACATCGGCTTCCCTGCAGGGAGTTTGCTTCTCCATCTCCCTATTTCTCTGCTTCTTTCTGTGTGTCTCTCATGATGAAATAAATACAATCTTTAAAAAAAAATTTGTACATGGTGTGAGATCATTCTAACTTCACTCATATGTATGTAGATTTCCACTTGATCAGTATCATTTATTGAAGACTCATCTTTTCTTCATTGAATTTTTTTGTCATTGAAAATCAATTGACCATAAAAGTAAGCTTTACCGCTGGACTCTGAATTCTGTTATATTAATGTACTTGTGTTTATCTTGTAATAATAACACAATGTTGTCATTACTGTTGCTTTGTGGTAGTTTTTGAAATCAGGAAAGGTGACTCCTCCGACTTTGCTATTTTTCAAGAATTTTTGACTATTCTGGGTCTCTTACATTTTTCACATACTTTATTTTTAAGATTTTATATATTTATTTGAGAAAGAGAGAGAGTATTATGAGTTGGAAGAGGGGTAGAGGGAGAGACTCTAAAGCACACTCAGCACTGAACATGGAGCCCAACATGGAGCTTGATTCCAGGACCCGGAGATCATGACTTGAGTGGAAATCAAAAGTCAGATGCTTAACTGACTAAGCCATCCAGGCACCTCTTCACATGCATTTTTTAATCAACTTGTCCATTTCTGCAAAAACGGCAGCTGTGATTTTGAAAGGGGTTGTGTTGAGTACATGAAGATCAATTTAAGAGACATCACAATGATCATGGGATGTCTTTCTGTTCATTTAGGTCTTCTTAATTACTTTCAATGATGTTTTGTAGTTTTCGGTGTACAAGATTTACATTTATTTTTAAAAACAGATTTTTGAGTATTTTAGATAGAAATCAGAACGCCTTCTCAATTTTACTTATATATTATTCATTTTTATGTTTAAAAGTAAAATTGGTTTTGTGTATTAATCTTGTATCTTATACTTTTCCTGAACTCATTTATTAGTTTTAACTTTTTTTGTTGATTGCTTATGATTTTCTACACATAAGATCATGTTATCTAAAAATGGATACAGTTTTATGTCTTTCTTTCCCAATCTGGATGTCTTATTTCTTTTTCTTGACTGCCTGAAGTAGAAACTCCAGCACAATATTAAATAGAAGTGGTAAGAATAGGTTTCCTTATCTTTTTCCTGATTGTAGAGGATGCATTTCCAGTCTTTTAACATGAAGTATGATGACAGCTGCAGTTTAGGTAACCTTGTAGTTAGAGGAAGTTTCCTTCTCTTTCGGGCATATCTATTGTTTTAGCATTGTGCTGTTTATTTTGTCAAATATATTTGCATCAAGGTGATGATGTGGTTTTTGTCCTTTGTTCAGTTAATATGGTTTATGCATAGGTTGATTTTCATGTTAAATCAACATTGCATTTCAGGCATAAATCTCACTTGGTCATGAAGTATAATCCTTTTATTTATTGTTGAATTTAACTGTTACTGTTTTGATAAATACCTAATGTTGGTCTGTAGTCTTCTTGTTACATCTTTGTCTGCTTTTTTGTTATCAGGGTAATTCTAGGCTCACTGAATGAATTGGGAAGTGTTCCCCCAACTTTTATATTTTTCTGGAGGAATGTATAAATAATTGATATTAACTCTCCCTTAGCATTCGGCAGAATTTACTAAGGAAACCACCTGGGCTTTGTCCTTTCTATAAGTTTTTGGATTAGTATCAATGGCTTTACCTGTCATAGGTGTATCAGATTTTATATTTCTTCCTGTTTTATTTTTGGTAGTTTGTGTCTTCTAGAAAATATTCCAGTACATTTGAGCTCTTTTATTTTGTTGACACAATATTTTTAATTTATTAATTTCTACAATGTAGGTAGTAATAAACCTACTTCTTTTCTTATTTTAGTAATTTCAGTCTTCTCTTCATTGCTTTCTTTGGTTTAGTGTTGTTTTTGGTTTGGTTTGGTTTGGTTTCATTTTGCTTTTTAGTTTTTAGTTTTATTTATTTTTTCTTATTTCAGTTTCTTTTTTTAAGATTTATTTATTTTAGAGAGAGAGTGACAGGGGGAAGGAGACAGAGAATCTCAAGTAGACTCCCCACTAAGTATGGACTTCAACATGAGGCTCAATCTCATGACCCTGAGATCATGCCTGAGCCAAAATCAAGAGCTGGTGCTTAACCAACTGAGCCACCTAAGTGACCCTCTTATTTTAGTTTCTTATGTTGGAAGCTTATTAATTTGATGTCTTTCTTCTTTTTTAATATAAAGATCTGTAGGTATTTATTTCCCTATAAGCATTTTTCAGCTACATTCCAGAAGTTTGCATATGCTGTGATTTTGTTTTCATTTATGTCAGTGTTTCTCATTTCCTTTGTGATTTTTCTATGATTCATTGATTATTTAGTAGTGTGTTATTTAATTTCTCATATTCTTGAATCCCAAATTTCCTTTGTTTTTTAATTTTTAATTTCATTCTTTGTGGTATGAGAACATATGTTGTACAATTTTAATTTTTTAAATTGAAATTTTTTGTGACCTAATATATGGTTTTTCCTGGGCAATGTTCCATGTGCAGTTTAGAATAATGTGTGTTAGGCTAATGATTGGGCTATTCCTGGTAAGCTACAAAATTTCAGATTTTTAAAGAACCATTTGAGAGCTGAAGGTCAAAGATGCCTAAATAAAATAAACTTTAGAAAGACATACATGCTTTGTAGGAGGGGAAAAGCCCTACTGCTCATTTGATTACTCAACATAAAGTGAAAACCAGTAAGGAGAAAACAATCCAAAAATTAATAAATTTGTAATGGCTGCACATGGGTTGGAATGATGGATTTGAAGCTCAAGAAGCAGCCTCTTCATGCCTTCTTTTTCTTATTAGAGCTTTACCAACTGTATGTCATAGTGCACCTGAGGACCAAGTTACCGACAGTGAGCTGAGTAGGTTCCTTAAAGGAAAATATGTTTTTCACCAACTGCAAGGCAGCAACCTGCTAAAGGGAGAAATAGGGAAGGATTGCCAAGAGGGATTCCTAAAAAGTGCACATTTTCTCAAACAACACACACACACACACACAACATAGTGACCAACATTGGTAGAGCATTCCTTATTTGAGGGGTGAGTAAAAATTATTGATTTCGGTATCTGCAGTCCATACTCTAAGGCAAGTAGAATATAGTGTAATATGTAGGATTTATTTTTTAAATGTCACTTATGATACAAAAGGATTTTTGACTTAAAATGTTGGCCCCTCAAATACAAATTACTCTATTTTATTTACTGCCCACAATCCAGGTGTCCTTTCACATTTTAACTCAATCAGTACTCTCTGTTGTGTTGGCTCACTGATTCTCAATTTTATTTTATTTTATTCATTTTTTTAAGATTTTTTTAAAAATTTATTTATTCAGGAGAGACACACAGAGAGAGGCAGAGACACAGGCATAGGGAGAAGCGGGCTGCATGCAGGGAGCCTGAGGTGGAACTTGATCCCAGAACTCTAGGATCACACCCTGGGCCAAAGGCAGATGCTCAAATGCTGAGCTACCCAGGAGTCCCACTGGTTCTCAATTTTAAAGAACAAAGCCTTGTTAGGGACAGAGAGCAAGTTGGGAACAAAAACAAAAACAAAGACAAAAACAAAAACAAAAACAAAACCAACTAGAATTATTTTAGTAAATAACATATATTTCTTAATGCTCTTTAAATAGCATATTTCATGGATATTTCATCACAAAACTGAATGTACCCAGTAACTGCTTAGTGAAAATGCATTTTTTAAAATTATGTTGTGATGTATTTTTGCTTCTAAGTTGATTAATGTATTTTTGAGAATTTTATATTATTAAAATATTAATCACTATTTAAATTAGTTCATCTTGGTGTCAAGATAGTATTATTGACTTCAATATTAAAGGGAAATTTAAAAATATACAACTTTCAATTTTTATATCTGCAAACTTTTTTTCTCTTCAGGCAAAACTGAAATTTGCACTAAACTCCATCTTTTACCTGATTTTACTGAGTTTATACAAAATTTGGCTTGAGAGTATAGTGGAGCTTATCTCACCTGGGACTATTATTGGTATATGGAGAAAATAATGACTATTTCCAATTTATTGTCCTCCCAAGAGAAAAAAAAACAAAACAAAAATTAAAGACTTTGAAGAGTGATTTCATCAGCTCTAGATCTTATCATTTTTCAGCATAATGAGAAATTTTCTAAATTCATGTGTTTATGTTGTTAGGAGAAAATACACTTGCTTACAGTCCCACCAAACATAGTAAAAGCCTGTTCCTAATTATTGCTTACTCTGATCTTTTCAGAAAGGGGCATTTCTCTGGCCTCATTTCTCAGCACTCATTAATTGCCTAACCTTGATTGTCTCCATGGTGAGGCATTGTGAATTGCTAGTGTGGTGGTTGATTTTGCTTTAAGAGCTCTATCTGGGGATCCCTGGGTGGAGCAGCGGTTTGGCGCCTGCCTTTGGCCCAGGGCGCGATCCTGGAGACCCGGGATCGAATCCCACGTCGGGCTACCAGTGCATGGAGCCTGCTTCTCCTCTGCCTATGTCTCTGCCCCCCCCCCCCCGTGACTATCATAAATAAATAAAAAAAAATTAAAAAAGAGCTCTATCTGGTTGATTCATCAAGTCCCAATCCAATGCAGGTGATCTGAGCCAGACAGAATTCTTGCAAATTTCTACATTAAAAATAATACAGTTGACATTCTTTCCCTGGATTGATGGGTTTTTGTTTGCCCTGTGGAAGAGATCTTTGGATTAGCAAGAGGGACCTCTAGATGACAAAATCCAATGATTGAAACCTTTTAAAATTAAGTATTCTTTCAAGTGACAAATTTTGTCTAGTAATTTTTCCTCATAAGTTGGAAATTACATGTCTTGGTTCATCTGTTGGGTTGTAATTTTACATCTTGTTGGGTGTTATAAATTTTATATCTTCGTTTTCATAGATATCTCACTACATCAACATTTTCAGGAGAAAATAAATGCTAGAAGAAATGGCTAGTTGGCTATAACTGAAAACTTTAAGAAAACGAATTGATCTTTTTAGCTTATGAGCCTGAAGCTTTCTCACTAGACTTGTTTTAATTTCCTGGTAAAGCTGGAACTGATTGGTTTAACATGGTGAATCTCAGCTTATTAAAATCATTTCAGTTGCTTTTTAAAAATACCCAATTCACTGCATCCTACCTCAGGGTGATTAAATCTGAATCTCTGGGAGCAGGGACCAGACATTCTAATATGATTCCCATGCTAGCCCAGCTTGATGACTATAAACCAAGGCATGAAACACTCTGAACTCTTGAGAACTGTTTTGTTCTTATTTTGGACATATACTTCAGAGCAAAATTAATCAGGGGACCTAAATCCTAAGAGTAGTGAAAATACTGGTTGAGTTAGTTGATCGATTTTCTTTAGTTGATCGGTTCAGATACCCATGTATCAAATTTTAAAATAAATAATGGTCCTTAGTGAAAGCATATGGTACAAATGCAAAACATTTTAAACTGCATTTCTCTCTGGGAGGCCGGTATTGTCTATTACCTCAGAGTTATTCTATATATACCATGAGCTGTGGAGAATGATTGCAAATCAGGTAAAAAGTGGTTATGGGTTATACTGTTATAGACTTGTGGAGATTTCTGTTAGGAAGAATGTTAAGATTGGAGCCTTTACTGACTTTTCTTCAGGCTTTGCTTTGTGAGAAGAAAGTCACAATAAGCTAAAGAGCTAGAGTTTAATAGAATGCTCTGGATACTGATGCTTGTAAAAGACTTTAATATTCATGGAAGAATCAGGGTTGGTAGAAACTGTTTTTCGATGGATCAGATAGCAGTCTCCACTGGGTCATCCTACATCCTCTCTCACTTTGTAAATCAAAATCATCGGAAGGGCTCTATATCAAAAATCATTGAGTCAAAGTCATGCTGTATAGTGTTACCTTTGTTGTTACTTTTACTATACTCTCATATTTAACTGGCATATGTTAAGTGATACAATGAAACTATTTAATTAGCATAATTAAATAAGTATTTTCTGCAATAGCAGAAAATAATGTGTGGACTACATTATTCTGACCCTTGAAGATCTGATCTTGCTGAATTTTAGCTGGAAGTTAGCTTCAGTTGTGCTATAATTTTGTTTCTCTATGTAGCTAATTTGGTTTATCATCATGAATTATTTATCTGACAATGCTGTCTTCTTTGCATTAACTTTGAGACTGGCTTGAGATTATTTGCATCTTTACATTAGTAAGACTCTTGGTAAAATAGTTTTGACCATAGCTTGCCCTTTGTGCTCTTCTGGCTCGGTCTTTCTCACTGGTTTTCCCTTCATTCTATTTATTTTTCAAACCATTTTTTCACTATAACCTTTTGTATTGCATGTAAGTCACTTTATATCTGTTATGAAACAAGATGAAATATCTATAAATAAACAAAAAGCTGACAAATACAAAATATAAATTAAAGATCATAAAAAGAAACATATTGGCATTTCTATCTCAAAATAATAAATACTTGACTAAAGATCTCGAAGCCCACCCCTTTTCTCCTTCCCTCCTTAGGAATTAGCCTGTCAGTAAGCATTGCTGAGGATTTTGCTTGAGTTCAGATCCTATGTGGGATATTTACATTTGCAGACACACTGCTATTATCAACTTGTCTCCGGTTGCAAAAGTATCCGTGTATGTTGTATACGTACATTTTAATAATTAATTGGATATGCAATTGAATTTGATCTGCGAAGAATTTAAAAGCCTCCATCCTTGGGAAAGTTCTCTATTTTCAACGTTGTATCTAGGAAGGTGACAGCGATCTGAGAGTCAGTGAATCAAGTCAAATGGCTAAGGACGCTGAAAATAATGGAAAGAGCAGCAGAAGGAAAAATGATTTTCCTTCAGCACAACAATTTAAATAAATTGAATACACTATCAGAGAGGCAGTGTGCTATTTTCAGGAGTTAGAAATTGTCAGAACAGCCCTTTCTAGATTTGCTTCAAGCTGCTGGCAGTCTCATTCCATTCACCCATTAGGCTGAGGATGAAAAGCAAGCCAGGTGGCTTATGTATGCATTCAAAAACAAAACTGTTTTATCCAAATGTGAGAATGGACAAGAAGCGAAAATAGTTCTGTGATCTGCAAATGAGAATGGGACTTCTTTCAAAAAAGATTTCTCACGTTGAAAAAATCTTGAAATATAGAAGAAATTTCTGCTGGCAAACAACGAAACTTGCTCATTTTGGCAGGAAAGGAACCTACTTTCCCGCATTGCCTTTTCAAGCTTTTGAAGGCTGAGGCATAGAGTATTAAAAAAGAAAGCATAAAGAAGTAACGTTTGAAATACTTGCTAATTAACTTTTAACTTGCTTCCCTGTGTGTCAATTGGAGTCAAACTTACAATTACTTTAAATTAAGGGTATATGTTCTACTACCAATGACCAAAACCATGAAAAGAAGATGAAATCTGGAATGATAGAGCATGAATATGTGCACCAGTAAGGAGGTTAAAATATGCATATATATTATTAATGTATTTATGTATTTATTTATTTAGATAGATAGATTCTGGTGTTTAAGGGGAAGTCATTCTTTTCCTTCACAATTTTACCAAGTAAGAAGGTGTAAGCTACCTAGATTTTAGAAGATATCTTGAGAACACATTCTATTTAGAAGGCTCTGTTTGTCACAAGATTAACAAAACTGAACATGTTTTTTTAAACTGAACAAAATTAACAAAATCGTGAGGTCTTACTTTCTTCTTATTTATAAAATTCTCGGTTCTAAAGGGCAAAGTGAGAATTAGAGAGGAAAGTAGTTCTGATTCCTAACTCATCAAACTTATAAAATGAGCAGCTCTTACAGACACAATTTGCAGCTCTCCCACTGCCTCCTCCATTATGCAGGCACAGTTACGCTCTCCAGACAGAAATGATCATGGCTTGCCCTGCAGGAAGTGTGAGGACATAATAACATATGGGCATTTGTAAAGAAAAAAATATGCAAAACAAGAAAAAGGGTGAGGAGAGACCAGAGGATTTGCAAAAGGGAAATAATTTGTTCTGCTCCCAATTTTAGCTTTGCAAATAGGATGACCCATGGACATTTGGCAGGACAGTTCAACTTCAAAGAAAAAAAAAAAAGAAAGGAAAAATATCAGAGAACTTATTTCAAATATTATAATATTTATTTCACAGTTGTGAAAGCAATTTAAGTAACTGAACAATTCTTTAAAAGAAACAAAATTAAACACTAGGGTCAGAGACATTTGCACTTTTGGTTGTTAGAAAGTTAAATAATAAGTCACAGGTACGAATGTGATTCAGGACTGCATTGTGCGAGTTATGCTGAAGTTTTTCTTCTGTCACTTGTCTTTCATCTGTCTGCTTATCTGTCTTTTAGCAGAATAATACAATACTAAATTCCTAACATTGAACCATTGAAATTTTCTATCACCACGTCTATTATACTGTACTACAGAAAGGTATATCCATCCTAATTAGCACCAAGTCACAGAGAGGCGAACCCTGTATGTTTCTTTTCAGTGTCATTAAAAGGGCTTGAACTTTTTGATGAGGTTGGAAACTGCTGAGTTTAGCATGCAGTATCCCTGGGTTTGCCATTTAACTATTCCCCTTTAGGTTCGCTCTAGGACACTGCAAGGAATCAGAGTTCTGTCCTCACAGCTGATGAGAATCGTGGTGTAGTCTTTTCCTAAATATCCAGGATTTCTCTCTTAATAGTAAATTCCCCAACCCCTCTGCTACTCTTCAACCACTCTAGAGCAGTTTCCATTATTCCTTCACTGAACTGAACATCCATGAAACAAAACATTCATTTAACTTAAACTTCTTCAAATTCTCAGAGACAAGGAATTATAAGCTCCAGCTACTTGTCTGAATGAGGAAGAGAAAATCTTGGGGAAGCCAATAATAGCTTCAGATTTTATTACATAAACCTGCCACAAGTATATTATATTTTGGAAATAAGCTTCTAAGAGATGAAAATCACCAAATTTCATGTTTGAAATCTGACAGAATTATTCTAAGAAAACTTGAAGGTGCGTATAATTCTGTTTACTTTATTACAATCTACAATCTGTATTTTAGAGATTTCATGAGGAAAAAGAACTTCACAAAGTCATTGAACAATATGAGTGGTAGAACATGGGCCAGAGTGAGGTCTCTGGTTCATATCCATTTTTATTTCATACTTTACCTGATTTAAATAGAAACACAGTAGCATACCCAGGCACACGTGCATACTATATATTACAAAGACATGTCTATACACAACTCCCTGGTTAATAACACTGAATTCAGTAGCAAATGGAAACCTACTTATAGTATTTTCTATGTTGATTGCAGAGATTAAAACACTCCTGACTAGTCCTTCACAATATATGTATATGTTGGACAATTTTCAAATAAGGAGGAATAATTCAAGGTCCAAGAGAGTATGAACTTCTTTCTAAATTTGATTGTCCTTTTTGATTGTATCTCAAAAAGAAGTTGTGACTAATTATGCATGAAAAATAGAATATAAAAAGTATTAATATGAAACAAAAATATATGTTTTGTAGGTATACTCCTATATAATGCTCAAGGTACTAAGTTAAAATACCCATAATTTCCAGTTTAATACAATGAATATGCAAATATGAGGCCATAAAATAATCAAAATCAGCATAATTTTTTCCAGTTTTGACTATCTCTTGCTTTTTTTTTGTTTGTTTGTTTTGTTTTGTTTTGTTTTCTGTGTGTGTATGTGTGTTTGGGAGGTTTTTTTTTTTTTTTGGTGGTGGTTTTAAATTAATAATTCAGGGAGGCCATTAGGGGCATCTAGATGCTCCGTCAGTTAAATGGCTGAGTCTTGATCTTCTCAACTCAGGTTTTGATTTCACAGTCCATGGGTTCCACCCCCCACACCGGGCTCCATACCAAGCACACTACTTAGAAAAACAAAAAACTTTAAGGAGGCCATTAGACTGAGGTGCTTCTATTGTTGCAGTGACCTAAACTAACAAGCCAAAATCTAAGCTTCTAAATGTCTTAAGGTTATGAAATTGAAACCTAAAGACAAGGGATTACCAACACCCAACTAGCCTTTAAGCTACAGCTAATCAATAATCTCTGTGCTTTGCCTCTGCCTTTTCTCTATAAAATCTTTCCTAAAGCTGTTGTCCTTGGAACCCTCCTAACTACTTCTGGTTTGGCACTGATCAATTCCAACTGATGTTTGCACAAATAAACTCTTAAAATTTTTAATATGCCTCAGTTTGTTTTTTAAAAGTTCTCAGAAAATAAAAAGTTCTGAGTTAGTATGTTTCACAAAAAATAGTTTTTCTGCTTTGAGAAATGCAGCCCAGTGTCTTTTTTTTTTAAGATTTTATTTATTTATTCATGGGAGACACACAGAGAAAGAGGCAGAGACATAGGCAGAGAGAGAAGCAGGCTTCATGCAGGGAGTCTGATGTGAGACTCAATCCTGGGACCCCAGGATCACACCCTGAGCCAAAGGCAGGCACCAAACTGCTGCGCCACCCAGGGATCCCAGCCCCAGTATCTTTTATGCTGGTTTTGAAACTATGATTTTTCATGCACTGGCAAATTTTAAATGTATTAGTGTGAAACATCAAGAAAATGAAAATCATATTTCATTGCATGTTCCATTCAAAAGCGTTACTTTGATGATATTATTAATTGAAAAGAATTATCTATAGAAAATGTTCCAGAATATCTTGATTATAATTTAGATCAATTGTTTAGTTTGATAGGAAGGTGAAAAATGCAGCTGTCTGTTTTCATGCAGATCTATAAGGAGATAAATCCTCTGTAACATATTTATTTCTGGCAGCATTTCCATTGTCAGTGACTAAAAAAAAAAAAAGCTACAACTGAAGACGTAAATAGAAGTAATGATCTGATGAGTGTAGTGATTTAAAAAAAAAAAATCAACAGTTAATGATGTTGGTTTGTACTTATGCCATCAGGGGAAAAAAGGCATGAGTTTCATTGGAATTAATTCTGCCCAATTACTATGTATAGTCCTTTATGATAGAATAGAGATGGCCTGTTATTTATCATGGTTCTTTTTTTGTGATAAGAATATTCCTTGTAAAGTGATTTTTAATTTTCTTAAGGTATTTAATTTGCTGCCCTTGGATTTAGTCTATGAATTGCCAGATCAGCCTCTAACCCTTCTAGCAGATAAGGGATTTACTACTCTGAGTGTTAGGCCATATCAAACACAGAGCTAAAAAAAGAATGTTTTGTATGCTCTAGGCTTTTATTTCATTAACTGCCTCTTTCTGAAGTCTATGGCACTGTAGGATCTAGATATAAAGAAGGTAATCAAGTAAAAATATATGTCATGAAGGAAATGGAGGCCTTACTTTCTTTTTTCCCAATGACCAACAAAAACCAACCCTATTCCACAAGCAACTCTGATAAAAATCCTTAACAACCTTATTAAACACTTTTTTAAGGACATTAAAACGATAGTTATATAGATATTATCAGCCTTGAGAAAAGTAGAGAGGAAGTATTTCCTTCCTTTCTATGAGAGCATTCCTTCTACTAATCACATTCACATTTGAATATGTTAATGAAAACCTCTTAATCTAGTTCACTAAAGGCAATTGGACAGTAGTTTCACAGGACAGCAATGGAGATGTAACTGATCCTTTCTGTCATCACTCCATCCTCACATTCAACTGGTCACCCAGGCCTTCTAACGTTTCCTTTAAACTGGTTCCTCTTCACCAACCTCACTGACGTTGTCAGTCATCAGGCACTACCAGACTATATTAGTAGGGCTAATTGACCTCATCGTCACTCCTTGTCCCCCATTTCAGTCTATTCTCCATGCAATTAACTTTCTAAAGTAGAAATAATATCATACAATTCCTCCTCTTGAAAATGGTCAGGTCACCTTGAAAAGGATCAGCTGTTCTCACTTAGAGGAAACTTTCAAATAACTCAGCAATGTCTAGAATCTATGCCTCGATAGGGTCTATGGATCTGTTTATCTCTATGGGTCTAATTATCTCTCTATTGAGATAAGGGAGTCAGAACTGCTTTTCCTTCACAGTCCACACAATATCGCATGCCTTTGCAATTTTTAATTTCTGTGTTTGAAATAGTCTTTATTCGTATTCTATTCATTCTCTAGGGTTCCATTCAAATGTCATCTACTGGATGAAGCACTTCATAATGATTAAATTTAATCATCAAATATGTCATTTCCTACAGCATAGTAGGAAACTAATAGAGGCTTGTATAATTTAGAAGTAAATTCCACCCTATTTTATAATCCTTTCTTCTATAAGTTATCTTTCCTCTAAAGTAGTGACTTTTGTTGAGGAGTAAGAATTCCCGTTCCCCAAAAAGTTCCTTCTAGTTGGACTACGAATCAAATTGACATGAGATAGATTAATAGGAGAAAATTAAATTTAATAGGCAGACATATAGAAAATCCACATAAGCATGGAAATTCTAAAGATAGTCAAGAAAAATTATATATATATATATATATATATATATATATATATATATATATATAAAACATTCTGAACAAAAGAAAGAAAAATATGTCTCAGGGTGATAAGAAGAGTGTATGTTTTGTAATTAGATGTTTGTCCTACCATAAAGATGGCTCACTCAGATAAAATTTAATCTCCCTTAATAGTCTTTACTCTCAGAAAGACTCCAATTTAGATTCTTCTGCATGGTTATGAGAGAGATTAAAGTTTCTCTTGAGCCTGCAGGGTCTCAAGTGCCTTCAGGTCAAAATGATCCACATGCCAGAGTAGCATATTCTGGGGAAAGAGGGTCCTGTCCTGAACCCCTTCACTTCTTTATTTTGCACCAAGGTTTTAAGATATTGTTGACTATCTCAAGGAATATTCTTCCTATCCTTTCAAACTTAGTTTTAGGCCTAGGATTAATACAGTAAATTTTCTGAGCTTTTTTTGAGAACCATCTAGACATTTATATAGCAGTGTTGATGGACGTGTACAGAGGGCTTAACTAAACATCAAAGCAATCAAAATACATTGAGTGTGAATATATTATATTTAAAAAGACAATCACACACAGACACACACACACATCTGTTTCGGGAAACTTATTCTGTGTGTGTGTGTGTGTGTGTGTGTGTGTGTGTTAAGAGCACTCTTTAAATGACAATTTCACATTTTTCCTCCTGAAAACTTGCACCACTTCTTTTCCCAACATCCTTCCTAGTTGAATATCTTATTCCCAATCTCAACGAGAAAATAGAAGCAATTCTATGGGAACTGCCCATCCTCCAGTCTCCATACCACTTTACCTTTATTGCTAATCAAATGTTCAGTCTTCTCTCTTCTCACAGATAAGCTCTTGAGATTCCATGTAAGCCAACCCTTTCTGTATATATTACATTGCATCCTTCCTAGTTTACATAAGCATCGCCTCAAAAATTGTCTTCTCTTCTGTACCAGTTTCTCCTTCCAAATGGATCATTCCTTTCGTATGCAAACCTGTCCTAATATCACCCATTTTAGAATGAATAAATAAAAACTTTAATTCTCTTCTCCAGATACTCCCATTCTACCCCCACTCTCACTCCTTTATGATACAACTTTTCAAATTAATCCTCTACGTCATTGGTGTTGATTTCTTCTCTTGTCATTCTGTTTGGAGCACAGTGAAATGGACGAGCATTATATTATCTCACCAAAACAGAGATCAAGATCACAGAAGGCTGCCATATTCCTAAATTAAAAAACTTTCACCCTTTTTCCTTCTCCTGTATATGTTGGCAAGTTCATGTTTCCAGTGTATCATGTGCAATTGGTCAACTCTCAATCTCAGTGTCCTACCCTGCTTTTCTGCATCACTCTTTAACTTTCTAGTATGTATACACCTCTGAATTCAGTATTAGTCATAACCTTTTGATGATTTATATTACTCCACTATAAGATTTAATATCTACATTGATGGCTCTCAAATGTGTAACTCCAATCAGGAGTTTTCCTCCTGAACTTTAGATTCATATGATCAAATCCATATTGGATATCTCTATTTGGATGTCTAATAGGTAGATTAGACTTATCAGGTCCAATCTGAAGTTTCAATTGAAATCTTCCTAACCCCAAAACTGCTTCTTCTGTGCCTTTCTTACCTTTGTGAGTAGCAACACCAATTTTATAAGCACTGAGACAAAATGTACAATCATCTTGTCTCCTTTTTCCTTTGATTTCATATTAAAAAAATCCCATAGCCTCTATCTTTAAAATGTGCTCAGAATCTAGCCACTCCTCACCAATATCCACTACTCCATAGAGTGTTTTTAATTATTGGTGAAAGCTGTTACAGAACTTCCATTGTGTTTCCACTTCCACCCTTCCTACCACTAGAGTATCTTCTCTGAAATTAATCATCATGATCTGTTTAAAACAGTGGTGATTTTATCCCAATTCTGGGAGCTTTAGGCAATGTCTGGAGATGGCTTTGGTGTCAAGATGGCTTTGGAGATGTGGAAAGCTACCCACATCTAGTAGACAGGCCAGAGGTACTGCTAAACATCCTATAATGCATAAGAAAACACCGTGTAGGTAAGAACTATCTTGCCCAAAATCACATTTAGTAACTCTGTTTTAAAATGTAAAGCATACCGTTTTCAAGACCTTCCAAAGAATTCCCATCTCAGTCTGAGTAAAAGCCAACATCCTTAAGGTTAATTGTGTACAATGGCCCACAATACCTGGTCCCTTGCCATTTCTCTGATTTCATCCCCTCTTAGGACATGTCACTCTTTTCCAGCAATAGTGGCCTCCCTGGAGTATGTCCAAAAAATTCCTAATATTGGGGCATTAGAGTTTGTTTGTCTCTGTCCTTGGAATATAGTTTGAACAAAAGTTTCTATGACTTGTCCATTCATTTCTTTTAGGTGTCTGCTCAATGCTGCCTTAATGGAAAGGGCTTCTCTGACTATCATTCATAAAATATATACTTTGTACCAGACAAACAAATATATAGCTAGCTTTTTGAATTGCCTTTTTTGTCTTCATTCTTCTGCATAACTCCTGACTTTATATATTTACTTGTTTCTTTATTTTTTCCTTTACAGTATAAGTTCGATGAGGTTAGAGACTTTTGTTTTCTACTTTATTTACTTCTTGAATATATAGGAGAATACTTGGAACTGAAATGGGTGTTCAATAAATATTTATTGTGTGAAGGAATGCGTAATACTATTGAAAATTCATGGTTATTTATCTATCAAAATTACATTAGATTAAACTTGGCTTAACTTGAAACAAGGAATAAAATATATCAGTTTTCAACAAAAAGAGTTTTGATTCCTCTCAGATTTTAATTTGATTACATGAAAGTAGAATATCTTATAAAGATCCTTCTCAATCTAAGGAAACATGGATCACATCAATGAGACAGAGATCAAAGGGAATGAAGACATTGAAAGAAGAATTAAATGTCCTTTTATTTTCTTTCTTACTTTCAATTGATAAGTAATTATGGGGGTTAGTCCTCAGTTCTTTGATTTGCTTTAAGACAATTCAGGAAGGAACAAAGTACCTGAAACCTTAAAAGGCAACTTATGCTGATCAGCAAAGTGCAGTTCACAAATCCCCTGTGCACATCCATGCACTGTAAATGGCTAATTTTAGACTTATCTAAGAGACTAAATTCAGAGTTTTTGCTGTTGGCTTAGCTCACTCAAGCTAACTTATCCTATAACTCATATACCCTTATTTCTTGACTTATGTTTTAGGGATTAGAGAGAGAGCAGGTCAGTGATTGCTTTTAGTTTGGAATTGCAGCTTATCTTGATTTTTTTAAGGATTTGACTTAGGCAGAATGTAGCTAAAACAATAAATGCAAATATGAGAAATAAGCCACACAGCGTGTTTTCCTATCAGGTGCTCGATGATATTCTTAAGAATTCAAGTGATTTTTGTTTTTCTACTTTGCTATCCTGTGGAACTTCACTTTTATGTTAGACTGATACCTTAAAAGTTCAATAGACTCCTAAATATAGAAAAGATACATGTTTATGATGTCTGTTAGAGGAAAGAAATCTTTCCCAAAGGTCTCATTCACATCCTACACCTGATTTCTTATCAGGTCAAAATTTGTGTAATATACCTGTGACAAAGACAGTCACTAGTGAAGAAAATAGTCTGATCAGCTTAAAAGATTCTTGATTTTCCCTGAAACTGATGATATAGGCACCTTTTATGAGTGGTGGCTACCAGAACGAATGTGTGGTTTTGTTAGCAAGAAAGAATGGATAATTGAGAGACAATATACTGCATATGCTACAAGAAATTTGTCTTTGTTGGGAACCAGCATTATTTCTTTATTCCTACCTCTGGGACCCTCTGCCTTCAAAACCACAGTGAGATATTAACTTACATCTGTTAGAAAGGTTCTCATCACATGCCACTAGCCAAGGGAAAAGATCAAAACTCAAAAGAGTACTTGTTTCTACTGAATGTGTGTCACCTTCACACCATGGTAAAGTGGAAACATTGTAAGTCAAATATCATATTCAAGGGAAGTCTGAAATAAAATCTTCAATATAATATATTGATATTATTTTCTACTCTATGTGAAATATTTTTTCTAAAGGATTATTTATCTACCTTATTACTGAATCCCTTGTTAAGCAGGGTTAATTGCTCCCGGACTGTGTTCTTGCAGAACTTTATTATTTTACATTGCCTCTATAACAATCTTTATCTCCTAGATGACAAATATGTTTATATTACTGTCATTTATAATCTGTTTTTGAGGTCAAAGACTGTTGCTTGTGTTTATATTTTTGTCCCCAGAACCGAACACAGAATGAATACTTAAAAATAATGTTAGGTTGAATTATATAAAGTGAGTGCTTCTTTAAAATTGCTTATTCTAGAATTTTGTCTTTGATCAACAAGGGTCACACACTGGGTCATAGTGACACATAAGTAAACTAATATTAGTAAAAATATAATTGATCAACCTGGAGCATTCTTTGTTTCTCTTCTCTCATTTGAGATTAAAATATCATAAAAATGCCAATTCATATGGAAAACTAATTTTCCCTGCCAACATAACTCCTATTTACTGTATTTTTTCTTACTAAAAACAGATGGAGCAAAAATGTGTGCTTGCCTAGATTTTTAACAAGTGATGTTTTATCAACAAAAAATATAAAACAGATGATGCACAACTATATTCAAAGATCATATGAAGCAAATAAAAGGACACAATTTTGTTCATTCTATGATATATCTGCATCACTGACAGGAAAATCACAAGTTATTCTTAAATAAATCAACACAAATAATATTTACTGATGTTTCATTACCTTAAAGCAAGTACTGTAAGAAATGCAAGACAGACAATAGATGCCTAAAGAACAGTTTCAAGCCCAAGAATTCACTCTGTGGTAAAGGCATTGATACAAATCTGAAATATCAAGAGCTACAGGGATTTGTGGACACCAATGTAAAAAACTAAAAAGAATAAAAAATATGTAGTTTCACTAATATAACATCCAGAGTTCATATATATTTATATATTCTAAGTAGTTATATTGTATATTTTGCACATTTGAGCCACATAATTTTCAGGTTTTTTTTTTAATATTTTATTTATTTGAGAGACGGAGAAAGAGTGAGCAAGCATGAGCAGGGGGGGGGCAAAGGGTAATGGAGAGGGACAAACAGACTCTTTGCTGAGCGTGGAGTTTGACAGGAGGCTTGACTCCAGGCTCCATCCCAGGACCCTGACATCATGACCCCAGTAGAAGTCAGACACTTACCCAACTGAGCCATTCAGGCACCCCCAAAGTTTTAAGTTTTTTGCTTGATGGATCTTTTGTGATTATTTGCCACATTTCTCTACTATGCCTGAATTTTTATAGCCCTGAGATTATCATTTTACAATCATGTTCTTGTGTGATGTTAGTGATAACTCTATGATCTTTCTTTCTTTTTCTTTCTTTCTTTCTTTCTTTCTTTCTTTCTTTCTTTCTTTCTTTCTTTCTCTCTTCTCTCTCTCTCTCTCTCTCTCTTCTCTTTCTTTCTTTCTTTCTTTCTTTCTTTCTTTCTTTCTTTCTTCTTTCTTTTTCTTTATTTCTTCCCATTTTATAAATGAAGAAACTTAATTACCAAGATTTAAGTTGTTGTCCTAGAATCATTTAGCCCCAAAATGACTGAAGTCAGGTTGTAAATCAAGTCTATTTAATTCAAACCCTTAAGAACTTTTCTTTCTGCTATGTTCAAAATATCAGAATCCCAGTTTTCGTATAAATGATCTTACAGTTTCTACCTACACTCACATTTTAGAGAATTTTGGATCACACAGAAGCAGAAAATATCAGAAATGGGATTCCTTGTGAGAGGGGTCATCTCATTCACTTATACTTTAAGACTTTTTTTTTCTACTATATTTGGAGAAATAGTCACCTAGCCTCTCAGTTTAATCAATTTAAATTATAATGTACTCAAGTTATTGAATGTAAGAATATTTCAATATAACCTCATTATTAAAGTATTTATTTCAAAACATATGCTTTGTATAAATGTTCTATTATACTCCTTAGGATCAGATATATTATATGTAAATCTTCTAAATAGTTTCTCATTTCTCCACTTTCTTAATATATTGGCTCCATGTAAGTAAATGAAATTTCTAAAAAAGAAAGATTCTTTAACATTTTTGGTTTTGTCTTCCTGAGACTAAGTATGTAGCAAGAGAAAAGCCAGGTAGCTCAAGTGTTTCAGAGGTCCTTCTGTGTGATTCAGATGTTGATTATTCCTGTGGTCAGGTTATGTTTCCAGGAATGAACCCAGGGACCTTACAGTTATTTGGGGCCAATTTGATGGTTTCATAGAAGTTGCATTGAGATAACAAAACCAGTATAGTCTTCTCTTTTAAAAATATTCCTCCAGGGACTCTGAGACTCATTCATTGCCTTGTGAACAGTCAGGATGAGGTTCCTAAGAAGACCAAATTTCTTGACCTACTTTCCTTATATTGGTGTCTTTCTCAATATTCTTCCAAGAAAAGAACACTAATCTGATCCCTTGAGCATTGGTCTAAAGAGGATGACTGAAATCCTAGTAACATTTTATGACAATTTGAATTCTCATAAGGTTTTACCCTATTTTAGACTTGATATGATTCACATAAAGAGAAGCACTATTGCTTATATGTAAATAATACAGATTAGAGAAATTCAGCCATTTACGTGCCTTACAACGATAATCCATAATAAATTTACAGTCAACTAACATTGCTAATTTGAATCACTGTTTTATTCTGTTAATCCTGTTTAAGTTTTCCTTTATATTTAAATAATAAGATTGAGGATATTTATAATTTATTTCATTTAAATGCAATTCTGATTTATTCAACTTACCATTATGCTATTTTAGGGTTCTGAGAATTCCAAGAGTATATTTCTCACATATTTTATTAAGTGAATTCAAATTCATTCAACAAAATGTACTCAGTGAAATACTTTACAGAATATTTTGCAGAAAAAAAGTTTTGAAGGTTCAAGGGCAAAGGTTTGTTGTCTGGTCTCCACTCACAGATCAAAAACATTAGATCAACAAATTAAAATCTAATGCTTGGATGAGAGCCCCAGGATATAGATTTGCTTTGGTATGACCCACTGAGCTGGATAGACACACAGAAATAGCTATGGCCTGTCCATGTATGTACTGAACATAGAACACATGGCAGAAATTTCTTCCATGAGGAAAAAGCAGATAACATTATTTTTACAGTTTTCATTTGTCTCTTCCCTCTTAAAAAATTGCAGTGCAAAATATACAAGAAAACTGCTATTACATTCTTTTCTTATTAACAGAGGCCAGCTGTATTATAAACTGCTAAGTGTATTTTGTCAGAGGGCATTTAATTGTTATCTATAGTACTTTCCAACCATACATTATAATTTTAGTATATCTGTGGTAAGTATGGAGCTGTAAGCTACAATAGACATCTCCCGATCAAATGAAGTAATTTGACATGAAACACGTTATTTTGATAGGCACCCATGTTTATTTCACAGTCTGTTTCTGAGATAAGCACATTCAAAATGTATTGATTTTCACTAGACTGGCGTCTGTAAAATACATCTTTGAATATCTCTATATGTCAGATTCAAATCAATATAGTTTTCTGTTTTAAGAATTTATGTATATTTATAGGTTGACCTTCATTATTGGGTGTCCAAAATAATTTTTTGGTAAGTTATAAAAAAGCAAGCTTATTCTTACCCACATGGATCTATTTATTGTTAGAAAATTAACTCTATCTCATGAAGTTTGAAATTTCAGAGCATTGTCAGGTAAATAAAATTTCCGATTTAACAGGTTTGAGTTGGGTGGAACGGGATTGGGAGTTGCAGTTAGAAGCAGCTTCTGAGTCTTTAACTCGATGTATTCCTAATACTTGTTCCTAAATTTGCCCCACAAATGCAGCCTTCCACACCCTACCATTTTCTTCACCCACTGAACATTTTTATAAGATCTATTTGGTCTCAAGATAATGCAGACAAATGGTGTGGTGCCCTGATATTTCAGAATACTGACTAGTTTGTTTTTATCAAACCCATTTTTGTGGCACTGATTATCAAGAAAGGTAAGAAAACTATGCATGTGTACGGTTGAATCTATTTGATCTATTTGTTCCATTACATTCAATTCAGATATATATTATTATTGCTGCACAAGTATAACCCAAATTAAGTAGCTTAAAACAGCAAACACTTGTTGTGTCATCATGGTTCATGAGTCAAGTGCTTTAGTAGGCAATCTGCTTAAGGGGCTCACAAAAACAGTCAAGGTATCAGCTGGACTATGCTTTCCTCTGTAGGCTTGACTAGGAGAGATCTGTACATTTTTGGCAGAATTCATTCATTTGTGACTGAATGACCAAAAGCCTTGGCTTATTTAGACGCTGCTCACAGTTCCTGGAATACACCCCACCCCCCACCGCCACTCCTGCCACATGAGCTTTCTCCATATGGATATTTACTCCATTTAGGCAGCAAGGAGAACCTTTCATTATAGTCTGCTAAACTGTACAACATTGAAATCACAGGAGTGACACCCCATTTTCTTTGACGTGCAATATAACCATGTCAAGGGATTCATTAGAAGTCAGAGACAGGCCTTACTTACATCCAAGAGAAATTAAATTACATAAAGAGGCAAGAAATAAGAGGTAGGATATTAAAGATCTCCTTAGAGTCTGTGAGAGGACTATTTTACTAAGTTAGTTGGCTCAAGTTGATTTTTTTTTTTTTTTACTTTTTCTTGCTGATGGAAAGGACAATAGACAGATTATGAATAAAATGTTTTTTTTTTTTAAAGTGTGCTGTCTTCTGCTATGTCAAGACTGTATAACTTCTTGTGTGTCCATAACCAGAAGAAGAGAATACAGAGGGACATCTTTCCAAAAATGTCCGTAACTGTAGCGCCCACAATCTTTGTGGATCTTATAAACATGTGAAGATAATTTTACCAACAATGCAGAAAATAGGTCTGCCTGCAAAATTATGGGTACTTCATTTTTAGGTCTGTCAAAATTTTATTGAAATATATAAGTTACTGTCATGTCATAAGAATGTCAGTAAATATTTATATGCTGGTCTTACCCTGGTTCTTAAGAAAGTCCTATTGCAAAATTTTTGCCTAATTTGAGGTATTTCAAGGTGTCTACAAATCTCAAAAAAGATAAATAACGAAAATAACTTCAAAGTACATATAAAGAATATCTAAGTCACTTTTTCAATTTCAGAGGAAATTTCTTTGAAATTAATTTTGTGATCTGTCATAAATTTGGAGGTATGACTGTAAAAACAATTGAAATGATGTTAGTGACTATGTTTGAATAATACAAATTGTAATCGAAAACAAAACAAAAATAGTAATAGTCAATTAGTTATTTTCAGTACTCTTAGTTTTCATATTTTCCCTTGAGCTTTTGTTTTATGTAAAGCCATACTAATTATGCTAGTTACCTAGAATTGAATTAATTTATTGATTGTAAATTCACTTGTCAACATAATTAGTATAATACACCTCTACATTTACTGCTCAGTTAGACATATAAACAGTTTTCCTTAGAAATTTAGCTCTACTAGCTTTTGAAGTTCTAAATATAGAAAAGGGCTTTAGCAGAAAAATGCACTTAGAAAAATCAAACAAAAATCTATGTAATTACTCTCAATTGAAAACAACGATGCTTACCTCTTTACAGATACAAGTGTGAAGACATAAATTGTTAAACTACTAATGAGCAATCACAGAACAGGGGAGAAGAAAATGAGACATTTTTCCTTACTCAAATAATATTCAAATATTATTTGAGTAATATTCAAATGGCCACTTTATAAATCATAAAAGGTATTTGGGCATGCACTTGATGGTGAATAAGTACAATAAATAGATGGCTATAGCCGTGTCTTTCTCAATACTAAGCACATAGCAACGTTTTCAGGTAGAAATAGTCATTAGGAAAACATTTCCCCATTTCCCCAATTTAAATGTGACCAATTGTAAATCACCTTCACGGTGTTATTCATATAATGGAAAAGGGCTTTCTCAATGGATCAGATCATGTATGGAAAATGTTTCTGCTCTGTTGGTAAGTATCTTGTTATTTGCCTAACTGTAGCCAACTTGGGATACTACAGCAAACTTGCATACAGCCTAGTGAAGGTAAGGATATGGGTCTTTCCCCATAGTTGGTGAAGGTAACAAATGAATATAAAGGTGCCAAGTTGGCTGTGTTCTCTACAGGTTTTATGGTGCTGTTTTCAGTTGTTTAAATGTATTATTCCTTCATCAACCTTAAAAGTTAGGTCAATATATCAACTTTAAGAAAATATTGAAAAGACATTATTTTGAGCATATGTGCATTATGTAAACTCTCATTTCCACCTTCTCCTTCCTGCCAATTCTCCTTCCTGGACCTCCCAACACATACTCATACCTCTGCTCTTGTTAACTGAATCATCTAGAATTATCTTATCTGCTCACTTTTCAATATATTTCTCAGAGATGACAAGGAGTACCAAAGGACATAAATAATACCACCTAGGTAGGTTGAATAATATACTATGTGAGATTAAAATATCTGGAGTGATAAAAGACTCGAATTTCCAAGTTCTTCAATGAATTTATTATCAAATGATAGAAGATTCTAAGGATTTTTTTTTAACCTACAATGGGAAATTTCATTTAATATATGAGCCAGTTGGAGGAATGCTTGAGGAGACAGGGTAATAATTAAAGTGGAGATATACAAGTGGTTCAGTCATCATCGTATCATTTTTAAATGATAGATCATCAAATCTTTAAATAAATGTACAAGTTCTTATTTCTTGTGTTGATGGAATGAATACATTATATGCTTACTGCAGATAAGCAAAATTAAGCACCAGGTTCCCACTTACATGCTACATGTAGTCTTTAATCTACGTTCACTCAATAATATATATTCAGCAAATATTTAATGACCTCCTTCTCTATGCAACATATTTTGTCTATTTCTCTTGAGAATACAAGGATGAATAAATTATTACATTAAACTAAATAGTCTCAAAAACTTACATGGAAATAGGATATTATGCAAACAAATATTGTATTGAACAGAATGCATTAAGTATACAGCAAAGTACGCTTTGGAAGCCCAAAGGAGGTAGCAAAACTTTAGTCTGTAATTGTCAAAACAGACTCTTGGAAAAAATGATGTTTACTTTTAACCTGGATGATGAGTTTTAATGTTAGAGGAAGGTTAAATTTGAATACATAATGAAATGCCAGCTTAGATTTTTAAGTAGGGAAAGAAATGTAGTAGCCTATCTTTATGTATCTTTCCTACATAACCAGGCTTAAAGATAAGCTCTTACATTTTAAAGTGCTGGCTTACAGAACGACAGCCAACTATTAGGAACATTTCTACTTTATTTTTTTTTAATATTTTATTTTGGTTATTTGTTTGAGAGAGAAGCACTAGAGAGAGCAGAAGCAGGGGGACAGGCAGAGAGGGAGGGGCTGAGCAGCAGGGTCCCGACCTGCTGAGCAGAGAGCCCAATGGGGTCTCATCCCAGGACCCCAGGATCATGACCTGAATTGAAGGCAGACAGCCTATTGAGCCACCCAGGGACACCTGGACATTTCTACTTAAAATTCAAGTAAGGTTTTAACTTCTTTTTAATACAAAGTTTGTCTTTTTTTTTTTGGATACTGGTTAACCTAGACCTGGGCTCTGGGATTTTATAAGGGCAGCATGACCTTATTTTTTTTTAGATATTTCTTCTTACTTCTTTTGCCATGAAGTTCAACATCAGCTTAATTTTCAATAACACATGATGTATAACTGTGTGTGGCCAAGTGCATTATCTTAGCTTTTTTCTCATTTTTGAAAGTCACAAACCACAGTTGTGAATATATCTGAATTAAATTATCTTTGTGTTTTGAAACATTATCACTTAAGTGAAAATATAAAAACCAGGATGTCCATTCATCCTAAATTGCCTAGGATGATCTCGATTTTGGCCTGTGATTTTGGAATAATGATTAATTGCATCTCATTTCACACCTGGAAGTGGCCTAAATTAGACAATCAATTATTTGATCACTCCACGTATAATAAATATGTGCCATCCAGTAAGCTGAAGGTACACATTAGAAGTACCGTGACCACTCTTCAATCCCACCTTCCTCTCTTTTCTACATTATTTTAAAATATGGACACTACAGACGTACATGCCATGGAATGAAATGTGTCCCTCCAAAATAAACACTGAAACTCCCTTTATTTGTGAATGAGAGCTTTATGGAAAAAAAGATCTTGGAGATATAATCAAGTTAAGACGAAATCATACAGGATGAAGGTGGACCTAAATGCAATGAATTGTGTCCTTTCAAGGAGAGACACACACAAGGTGAAGTTGGCCATCTGATGGATGGTAAAGGCAAAGATTGGAGTACCCAGCTACAAAGCCAAGGAATGCCAAGGATTGCCAATGAACAGAAGCTGGCAAGAGGCAAAGAAGTCTATCACCTTTAGAAGGTTCATGACTCTAACACCTTATCTCAGACTTCTAGCCACCAGTTTTCTGAGAGAATAAATTTCTGTTACCTGAAGCCACCTACTCTGTGATACTTTGCTATATCATCCCTAGAAAACTAGTACAATGATTATGTTCATGAATGTTTTTACCATTCGTCATATGTGTGTGCAGATCACATAGAACACATACCTCCACTTTCATTTATTAATGCTTTATATAAAATGGAATCTTGTTGTTTCTATTTTTCTGCTATTTGTTTCTCTAAATACTGTGGTGATTTATTTTAGCTAAATTATGGAATGCTATCTCTTTTTATAAATAAATGCATACATATATAAACTACAAGGTATATATTGCTTCTCTTGTTAATGAATATTTATATTAGTAACATAGCTACTACAAATATATATTTTTGTATATATGTGTGTACAAATGAGTAGGCAATGCAATTCTTCAAATTTATGTGGTATTGCTAAACTGTTCCCAAACTGGTATAGTGATTTTTAACTCTATTCAGGAAGGCATAATAAGCCTTACATGGTCAACATTTCTTTTTTTGTTGTTTTGCTTTGCTGTGGTTGGTTGGTTGTATGGTTTTGCCATCTGTTAATTGAGGAATCATACTTCTTCCTTGTCCTTGCAGTCTTCTGATAACTAGTGAAGTTAATATATTCCTGTGTTCTTTGGGATCTCAGATATTCTCTCCTGTGGGTGGATTACACAATCATTACTTTTCCCCTGAGGTTGATTTATTTCTTTATATTTCCCTTCAATGAGATGGAGTAGATATTTTTAGTTTTCAGATGACAATGCTTTATTGATCTTACAGGGTATTAATATCTTTTCCAGTTTGAGGCTTAAATGCAACTCACGCAATATAATTTTTGACAGGCAAAGTTATTCTTTGTTCTATCTGAGCTATTTTATTGTCATGAACATCACAATGTTTTGTTACTTGATTGCTTATGTAATTTCCTAGAAAATTGCAAGTTCTTTAAGAAGATGGACAGTGTTTTTTGTCCTGTTAAAGGTACATCCAAGAAAATATAACAATACACATTACATGATAATGAAATGATTTTAGTTGTTAGAAGCTGTTAAACCTATTGCCAGGGAGCACTGGACAATCATTTTTTTTTGGTAAAAGTTAGAGATTACAGTACACATAATAAAATTTTTATTTTATGGCTATTGGGTTAAAACAAGACACTGGAAGGATTGTTTAGTTATTTAAGTCCGTTAAGCACTTAACACAAAATAAAGCCAGAATATATTTTCTCTGTTACATCGTCCATATTGTGTTTAAGTATATTGAAAAACTAAAGAAAATTTCTTGAAACAACAAATATAGGAACATGAATGCATAAATAAATAGATAAATAGATAAATAAATAAATAAATAAGTACCCTAGGATGGGAAAAATGTTGCATATATATTCTGATTAAGAATATTGGTAAGTCTTTACTACTAAATTTTGTAGCACATTTACATCTTATTACCATGAAATTTTAATTTATTTTTTAACTTCTATTTGGGAATCCTCAAAATGTCCCATACTGTGGCTGTTTCCTTTGTTATGTACCAAATGGGCATATCATGAGCCTAAACAGTAAAAATGTTCAAGATAGCATGAGGAATCTAAGTTAGCTATTTAGTGCAAATTAATGGTTTGAAGTAATGATTGAAGTCACTTTATACTTATTTTGGAAAATTTAAGTTGGAGAGTTCCTCTAAGATCACCAGAAATATTAGTAACCCTAGTTCTTCTTAATTAGCATCTTTGTATCTTTTAATACTAGAATATGTAGCAATGAAAGCACTGGTTTATGTCTTACCACTTAACTCTATGTTTTGAAATGCAGTGATTCTCGTCATTCACACTGTATGTGTGTCATTTCCTTGACAACATGCTGACATATCATTAAGATTGAGATTGAGAATGCACAGATTAAGCCCCATGAGAGTGATGATCTCATTTGGTCCATTTTCTGCAAACAAGCAAGCATGTTCACCCCTTCTTTCAAAATTTCTATGTGGCTCTCATATATGACTTTTATAACATAAAAATATATAAAAATAATATAAAAATAAAAAATAATATACCTAAATACCCTTCTAATTATAGTTAAAATGTAATATTTTAAACATAATTCAACTTGAGATTGGGCTTTAATAATACATAGGAATTGTGTATGTGTGGAATGTATGAGGTAAATAAACCAGTATTATTAGGAGCTGCGAATATTCCACATTCATGCATTAATTAGGCTAGTGTATTTCAATTGTTTCTCCTTATTTATTTCCCTAATTCAGAGTGTCCACTACACATTTTGTTCCATTTTAAAATGTATTATTATAGTGCAGAACAAACACCTGTCTAGAGAACACTGGGTGATATCATGGATTCAAAGACTGGAATATGTACTTGATATGTGACATATTTCCTTTTCCACTTCCACTTTTCTGATCATGACTATGCCAGCACAAATGGCAGAAAACAAGTAATTATTTTTGTTGGTGTTTTTAGATGAATAATAAATAACTTGTATATGTGAGAGCTCAAATATTTGCCAAAAGTGTAACGCACAGATTTCCTCCTCAATTTCCAATATTAGCATAATGTGAGAAAAATGCTTCTATAAACACAAAATTTGATGATTAAAATCCCCTCTCACTTGAATGATATGTTAGTTATAACCAAGTCTATGTTAATAGAGATCACATTATGCTCATTTAGGATATTTTTATAAAATGTTAGAGGCCAAAATTTAATAGTGGTAAAATGGTGAGGAGCTTGAAAGAGATGGTGCGACATACTATGGACACATTTTTTTTTTTAATACCCAGACTGTTGAAGGCCATTAGATATTCTCTGAGGTACATATCCTTATGAATATGCATATACAAGGTAAATCCTATTAATCTGTGAAAGAAGAGACTACAAGAAAGCCCCAGAGAGAAACTAAGAATGAAACTATTAAGATAAGTAAGCTCAGCTATACATGTAACTGGCAAATAATTAATATTTTAATTTCTATGCACATTGCCTGTGTTAACATTACTATAAAGCAGTCTGGTCATATTTTATAAAATCTTTGCATATATCACTACAGAATTTGTTTTTCAAAACTATGCTTGCAAGGGGAGTTTTATTATCCCCTGTGGATAGTTAACCAAACTTAGAAACTATGTGACACTAAGTGACAATGCAGAGACCAGACCCCTGATGTCATATTGTAAAGTTGTTTTATATTCTATTCCTGCAAGCTCTGTGATATGTATACCGATATTTACAGAATATTTAATAATTAATGTAATTAAATTACATGTATGTGCCTGTATACCTATATATTATATTATCTATAATCTATATAATTTATATAATATATAATTACATATAAAATAAAATAAAATAAAATAAAATAATAAAATAAAATAAAATAAAATAATTGGTGTATTTACGTGAGTGGTAAGTTTGGAACATTCCAGTAAAGATCTGACATTTTTGTGTTGAGGAGAAAGCCCCAAAATGCTGCCCTGACATTATCTGGATTGATTATAATATTTACATTGAAGGTCAGTTGCAAATGACTTATGAAAATAGACTGAACGACAACGACAATAATGAAAACAGTGTCCAAATGAGATCATTCTTTCCTGAGAAGCTAACAATTAATATTAAATAGGCATGTTCAGAGGAATCCCTGGGTGGCTCAGCTCAAAAGCGCCTGCCTTTGACCCAGGGCATGATCCTGGAGACTGGAATCGAGTCCCACATCGGGCTCCATGCTGCTTGTATCTCTGCCTCTCTCTCTCTCTCTCTCTCTCTCTCTCTCTCTCTCTCAGTGTTTCTCATGAATAAATAAATAAAATCTTAAAAAAAGTAAAAGAATAAATAGGCATGTTCATTGATACATCTAAGAGATATATCAGATCATCCTTAAAGCTTTACATTCTCCGACAACATGATTTTGCTTTTTGGCTACATAAATGCTTGCAAATAGATATGCTTCAAATTTCCCAGGACATTCCCACTTAGTATAGTATATGTTTTATTGACATTTCATTTCACTCTCAAAAGACCTCTGGTTTAGACAAAAATTTATGCAGTTACCCTACAAATCTCGAGTATAGTCAAAACACTTTCAGCTCTAGTCATTTTTTATAGCAATAAAAAGGAACATTTAGGGGCCCCTGGGTGGCTCAGTGGTTGAGCATCTGCTTTTGGCTCAGGGTGTGATCCCAGGGTCCTGGGATCGAGTCCTGCATCATGCTCTTTGCAGGGAGCCTTTTTCTCCCTCTGCCTATGTCTCTGCTTCTCTGTGTCTCTCGTGAATAAGTAAATAAAATTTTTTTTAAAAGGAACATTTAGTATCTTTGGCATGCAATGTTGAAAGCAGTGTATTAATTCTGAAATTTCACTAAAAATACAGCATATGACCTGAAATTGTTCTAAGATTAAATACTTTCTAGCACCTATTAAGGTTGGTAAACAGCAACAACAACAAAAATTAAAGTCAAAAGAAAATTAGAGATCATATGACTAATATTTTCAAATCTATCTTTTTATATAAAGGATGAAATGGACCAATACTTGGGAAGTACTGAAGTATTGTAGAGATTTAATATTTCAGAAATATAACAGAGCTTGGAAGAGATCAAGTGACATCATGACTTCTAATCAAGATTAGAAGTTAATTAACATGACCTTGTCAATTTACATTTACAATAGTATCCGGGCTTGAATCATGATCATTAGAGTAACTGAGTCATAGCTATGTGCATTATTTTAGGATATAAAATATATAAGGAACCTTCAGAGGTATGAAACATAAGAAATTCATCATAATTAAATTCAAAGTTTAAATAAAAGGATCAAAATTTTATATATGTAAATATATTATATTTTTCCTGAATAAACATTTTCACTTTTCTCTTGCATGTAACACAGTAACCTTTAGCCTACAGTTGAAATGGAATACAAATCAGGCATTTTCCTTCCTAAAATGTAATTATTTCTAGACACTATTCCTTCTTAGGAAGCCATATAATTTTGGTATGTGTTTTAATTTAAGTTACTCCCAGTCTGCTTCTTTTCTAATTATTTTAAAATGCTGTATTGAGATTAATTTCAGTGGTACTAATGTATATAATTTAAGTGAAAACATGAAATCAAATTACCACAGGCTTATGCAATATTTAAGAAAAGCAGCTTAAATTGGGGAAAAGTGGAATTAGGTACTGCACGTTATTGAAATGTACAAATTCATTCTTTCCTACTGTGTTAAGTAAAGGGATTGGCATGAAATCTTTAGTTCTGAATTAAAGTTTTAGGGGGTTTACATGAGCAGCAACATGAGTGAGCAAGAAAGGATTATCAAAGGAAAGAAACAATAGCGGGTCTTTAGGGAGCTTTGAATAAGGTTTAGTAAGCACACTCAAATTGTTCCTTTTCCTTTTCGTAATATTGTATTTTACTGTCTATCATTTTATTTTATAGTTATTATATTTACTCCTTGTAAAGGATAGAAAATACTATACTTTCTCTTCTATGTATATAATTGTGCTAATTTGATTTAGTGCAATGATTTTCCTTGGACTCTATCAAAATAATCTTTGAACAATAACCAATGTTAAGAAAAGAAGTTCTAAAAACAACAATGAGGCCATTAAATGAAAGATCCAGAATAGGCAAGCCTATAGGACAGAAAGTAGATTGGTGGCTTCCAGGGGTTGGGGCAAGGAGCCGAGGAAAAGTGGTTGCTGTTGGGTACAGAGATTCTATTGGGGATGATCAAAATGTTCTGATTTAGGTGTGGAGATGTGTGCACAGCTCCTAACATACAAAATGACTTAATTAGGAAAACGGTAGTACATGCTTTAAAATTAAATACTACAATAATATTTGCCTATTTCATTGGCTAAAATCATCAAAAAGTCTTTCAAATGCTTTTCCTTTTTAAGCCAATAAATTCCCTTCTCAAACTCTACTCTAAATACATAAATAAGGAAGCAAAGATTAAGCTATAATGGTATTTATATTGGAGCTATAAGGGTATTTGCATCATTGGAATCTATGATAAAAATGTTGAGCTATAAAGAATAATAATAGTAATGAGTCTTGTCTTTCAACTTTCACAAACGTGACACATTAAGCTCAGGTGCTATGTACCAGTGTCATACACAATTTCCATGATATTTCATTCTGTATATTGCTGTGAGCTTATGTGAGGATTTACAAAATCGTAGTTCCCCAAAGTCCTATATTAAATGATATCCATTGAAGAGAGGGTCCAATATGTCTACTTTTATGAATTTGTATTTAATATATGCCCTGGTAAGTAATGCATTTGATAAAATTTAAAGATTAATTTTAAAGTGTTAATGAAAAGGTTTCAAGTGAAGTTCTGGGACCCAATGTATATTTACGCTCCTATATCTGCTAGAGAAATAATTTTCTCATCTGCACCCTCACCTGAGATACTCTTGAGAAGAGATGGTGGAGACACCTTCAGTTCTATGGGATATGTATGATATTGTCTGTGTTGGGAAGTCTTGAACTTTGGATTATTTAGCCCATAAACAGGTGATGTAGTAGTTTCCATGTCCATCCTAGAGATCTTTTCTAGCCCGGGAGTCCTAAGAGAAGGCTTCAGAATTCGAGGGGTTTTGTGGTCTGGAAGATCATACTGTTCAGCCTGGGGTGGAGAGACCTAATTTTTCATGATAGCCCTGTTTTAGGAAACCATATATAAATTAACACTTATTAACACTCAGTAGTTGTTTTAGTGTCTTCCTTTGCTGTCAACTGTATCAGATGCATATGAAAAAAAATGTACCCATCCTATCATGTACTATGCTGTTGCCACTTTGAAAGTAGTTCATCTTGGAGACTTGTGTTTTCCTCTAAAATTAATCTACTTTGACTTTTGGTAGTCAATGCTAATAGTCAGATATTTTTGGTTTACTATCCATCCCTCATCGGCAGAGACACCTTCTGCAAATCACTTCTGTCCTTCTTCTTGGGAATAACTCTTCAGTTTATTATTGGCTCGGTCAATTATTGGCTGTGGTAGGTGTAGTGCCTTGGGAACCACACAAGATTGTTCTTCAGAGTCGTAGTAAGTGTTTATCAAAATCAATAGTGTTAGGGACGCCTGGGTGGCTCAGTGGTTGAGTGTCAGTTTTCCACTCATGGTGTGATCCCAGGGTCCTGGGATCGAGCCCCTCATTGGGCTCCCCACACGGGGTCTGCTTCTCCCTCTGCCTATGTCTCTGCCTCTGTCTCTGTGCTTCTCATGAAAAAGTAAATAAAATCTTTAAAAAAAGAATCTAGTTTTAGAAGTAGTTGATAAGTTTAGACACATATATAAGAGTGTTAAAGAAAAAAAAGTGGGAGATACAAAATAGTGTTTCCAGGAAACTTTTATAGAATATCCAAATCTATGAGCAGGAAAACCTTACGTTGTTTTTTGTCTTCTTTTTCTCTCCAATGAGACTGTTTTTGTATGGAATTTATTATTATTATTTTTTAATTTTTATTTTGATGACAGCAATGATAGCCAGAAGATTGTACTGTACTCACTAACCAAGAAGTAACCTGCATACAAGACTCAATGCTTGCTCACAAACCCGCAATTTCTTATAGCGCAAGACTCTAAATGCACTGTACAAATTTTGCATCATCAGTACATTTTTTGTGTGTATATTTAAATTAAATAAGTATTTGGTTACCTGCTGCAGTAAGCTGGCTCTCTGTGGGGTCTGTGTAAGATGTTTTTCTCTCTTTCTAGAAGGAAATCTGCCTCAGGCCCACTCTGTTAAAATCGAAGGCATAACCTGAATTTGGTAGGACATGGAAAGTTACCTCAGTCTATATTTTGGGTCTGATGTGGAAGTTGAGTCCCAGAGATTCATAGTATTTTAAATTGAATAGAGTCGTTTTGCAGTTAGTATCACATTTCCTATCATTCGATTTTTACTCATGCTTTTTTAAAAATTATTTTTTGCATTTATACTAAAGCCCTCAGTTTGGACATTGTGGATTAATCTCTCATTATGGATTTATAACAAACAATTAAAAAATAACTTTGAGAAATATGAGGGGAAGAATTATCTGACCAGGGTTCAAAGTAGTAGAGGGTTATTTGCTATTTGTGGCTTTGTGGTGGCAAATGACCAAATCCTGAGATAACGAAGATTATTATCTTTTCAAGGTCAAGAATCAGCTGGTATTTTGAACTGCTTGTAAGTCGTGCATGTATTTTTAGTGTTTTCCTTGCATGTGATTTTACTTCTAAAATAACAACTCAGCTATATATTTTTTTTAAATGACACATTAAAAAATTAAAAAATAAAAATAAAAAAGACACATTATATTAATTTAAAAATTATATAATCACAAGGTTCATCTAAACTTTCTTATCAGGATTTAAGTTTCTGTCAAAATTTGCATTTTAATTAGATACTGTTGATATTTAATACTTCTCACTCACTGAATTTCACATTTTGGATTACATAAAACTTTGGGCCTTTAAAGATTAACACAAAATTAAAATAAGACAATAACACTTAAAAATATTTTCCATAGTGAGAAGCAGAGAAAGTAAAATGTTTGCTTCACATGCTCCTTAAATATAGATTTTCTATAGCCTGTCACTCGTCTTTGATGTAAATGACTATAAAATAAGTCATTGATTTTGATAAATACAAAATTTTGTCAGCGCAGTTCATACTGAGTTTCAATCTAACTTTATAGCTGTGATATCTATTGCTCCATTGTGCATAACAATAGGTATCAAGGAAACTGTTTATTTTCCTTCTTTTCTTCTTGCCAATGCTTATGTATTTCATTCTACTGGTAAATTCTATCTCTAAGACATGGTAGAGAGCTGGTTTGAAATCCAACTGATCTGATCTTTTATTTCACTCTTTTCCATTTAGTACATATATGACATGGATAAGTGATTTAATCTCCCAAAGACTAGCTTCCTCTTGTATAAAATGGGGGTAAAAATAATAATAAACCATGTCCTACTCGGGTATAATAAGAAAATAAAATGTAAAATACTTGACATATAATAAAGACTCAATAAATGATAGCTATCAGTTATCATTACTTTTCCCTCTCAAATTCTAGCTAAATATTTCCATCATTCCTTTTAGTTACTCTTAGTTGAGTATGTATCTTACCTGCTTATATCGCCAAAGAAAATTACATTTAAAAAATAATTTATTTTTACTTGCCATTTGAAATACCTAATTTATTGCTAATATGCATCTATTTTATTAGTTGATATATTTTTTCAGATACAAATAATGTAATCATCAGTGACAATCTCTGATAAATGAAAAATATGCAGAACATATTAAATAACAACTATCATATTCATTTTAGAAAAGGAGACATTTAGACATTTTAGAAAAGGAGAGAGTGGGAAAAGGTTATGATTCAAGGATGAAAGATGCAACTTGGAAAGTCATCCAAATATGACCTGACAGTGGCCACCTTCCAGGTCCCCTGCCTGGCAGTTGTCAATTATAAGTTATTGATAAACCTAGAATGTCAATGTCAGAGTCTTGAGATCAGGAAAAATCCTCACCTTCCACGGAATACATTTACAGAAAGATTGCTATTGATGTCAAGGCTTTCAAAGCGAATCTAAACAGGTTTTCTTATCAAATAATCTCAGGGATTGGTACAAAGCCACAGTGATTGTGAGCAGATTAAGGCAACAAGTAAACAACAGAAAACCAGTAAATTAGGCAAATAAAATGAAGTCTGGATCAGTAATCTTCAAGTTTTTTTTTTCCTTCTAAAATTATAAATGTTTGTTTATATTCAATGCATTTTTTCAAGTTGACCTGTGAAATTTTTATCATTGCGACAAATAGTAGCAAAGGGTATATTCCCACTATATTTCAAATTTTTTGAATTTTACATCACTTCTAAATATACTTAATATACTCTAATCATTTCAAGTCTGCAATCACTTTCTGAAAGAATAAAGAAGCTCTTCTTAAACGGTTAGACATTTTGCATTATTTTTTCTTGGACTTTGATTTCAGCTTCACTTCTCCAAAGAAATTTTACAATAAATATTTTATACATGAACATATACAAATACTTTAAAACAAAGTATATTGTGTATATTTGTATTTAAGTTATTTATAATTTACATAGACTTTCAAAAATTTTGACTATGCTGATAAAACTTTATTCCGGCTTGCTACCATTTCATGTGTTAGAAGTTCATCACTGACCACAACATCATAGATTGCAACTTTTGAAAATGTTTATCATAAAAGTAAATTTTATTGGAATTGCAGTTAATTAAGATGTATGGCAGGGTTATAACGCTTGTCTAAGGACATTATAATTATCTTCTTGCTTAATGGTCCTGAGATTTTTTACAGTGTAGGGTAATGCACCTTATTGGAATGCAAAATGCACTTGTTCTTGTGAAAAATGACAGAAGCATAATTGTGAAGGAGGCAGTTACATAAGAAATGCAATTGTTAAACCGATCACATTAGGAAAAAGTGCGTCCAGAAGTAAAGGATCTGGGAAAACATGCCTTTAAAACAACTTGTGCGTGAGTTCTTTAAATGCTTTCCTGTGATGCCTAAGATTCGTGTGCCATAGGATAAAAACTGCTGTTTTATGTACCGTGGGGTTTTCTTTAATTCACTTCTTTGGTCAAGCCAATTCACAGTAGAGAAAGATGTGGTTACAGAATGGGCACTCCAAGAATGCAAATGTTAATGTATTGATTAGAGTGTTGTAGACAGGTAAATAAATTATTACTGTCCTCATCCATATTTAAGACGCCTCGGGTTTCCATTGGGAAGTCCCTCTACACACCACTCCTTCCTGAATTCAGGCATAGGCATACCAGTGAGCATATCCTCTATGAATACTCTCTGATTATGTAAATTCATTTTTAGGAATTTGCTAGGGATTGTCAGAAATCACAATTTACTAAGACACTCCAGTGCTATTTAACAAAGAACTGCCTTTGGTAACTATGGTTAAGGTTTTATAGATATTTATTAAGTTTCACAATTAAGGAAAAAAAAAACCTGTTAAATACTCCATGGATAATCATATACCACAAATAATAACTTGCCACTTAGCCTAAATCTTCTAGTATACTTAGTTCTAATTAAAAGACAGGTTGGTTTGACTTGTTTATTTATTAATTGAATATATTGTAACCTTCTAGATTGTGTAATTGATTGTAGAGCTTACACAAATGTTGTATACATCTTTGAAAACATGGGAAGTGAACACAAAACTGGGCTTGTATAAATGTTGAATGCACTTTGAATTAAGAATCCTTGGCTTGCTCAGTAGCTTACTAAAAGCATAAGGATATTGTTCTCCAAATCACACTTCTTATTCACACAAGCATTATTCATGGGAATTGTTATGGTCTTCTAATATGTTCTTCCTTATGCTTTATAGATAATCCATTTTAAAAACATGTTTTTTATACTCAGATAGCCAGACCCTCGGTGGTCATGCTGAATGAAAATTACTCCCTAGAAAATCAATTTTACTTACTCATAGTACCAATGCCAAAAACTCAAACAAACAAGGCTATTCAGTCAGTAGTCTTATAACTTAATTAACTCAAGGAGATTTCATCGAGTGAACACAATCACTTTTGTATGTAGCATACAGAAAGTGAATATGAATAGAAATTCTACTCCCCCCCCAAAAAAATATATTCTTTAAACTGTTCTAGCATTATCTTACTTACAATCTTCCAATTCCTTTGAAATTATGTTCTGTATTATCCTTCTTTAAAAGGAGAGTATAAAACATTCAGGATTTAAACTTAATGTAATTTACTTAAAGTTTTAAAAAAGGATGCTATTTCAAAAAATATTTTCCTTAATGTGAACAAAACCTATCAACTGATTTCAAAATAAGATCAAAATATTAATCTCAGTTTTAAACTCTAGTATTTTATTTACAATTATTTTTTAGGAATTTTTTTCACCAGATAATCTCATAGAATTTTATCATTAAAAATATTGAGTGAACCAAAGAAATACAAAGTCGAAATGACAAAAAAATATTACAATTATCATTACCTTAAATATTGAACTGTAAGAGAATAAACAGAATTTAAAAAACCTCAATAATAGACTTTACCTTATCTGCTGTGATATTTTATTTCCTTAAACATGACTTGTTTCTTGAATAACTGACTAGTTTAAGGAGCTTAGTGATGGGTACCAGGGCTTTTTCATTTGTGTTTTCTTAATCCTGTCTCAGTCTTTATTTATGGTTTTATTTCCTCTTATTCTCAACTAGCCTCTCCAAATACTATAAATCAAATAAGACTATTAGCACAATATTTAGTAAGTGATGTAATGGATGGAACAATTTGCCTAGAATGTTTGGATATGGGTCATCAAACATTGATAGAGGAGTAGGCCTCATTCCTTTATGATTGGTAGAAAGAAACATAGTTTTTGGTTGATGGGCCAAGGTAGAAGCAATTGCGAAATGACTTAATGTTGTGACATTATAGCCAGAAAGACTAGGAAGAAATACGCAGAATCAAATTTCATGACATTTAAGCACCACTAAGAGCCAAGATCCTACAAAAAAAGAAGCATAAGGAAATAATTCAGAGTAAAATTAGACTCATTAGATCAATGAATTTTAATCAAATGATGAATTACTTTGGAGTAAGAATTTCCACAACTTAATCAAGCTATAAAAGGTAAGGAGGTTATATAAAAATTAGGCTAAGTGCTTAAATTAATCTTAGGAAAAGGGTATAAAAACAACCCATTGACAGTGTACAGAATTTGAGAACCCTCTTATAAGAATGATATCAAATGGGGCTGTCCTACTTTCCCTCATGTTTGTGACAAAATATCTTTTATGCCTTTCACTCTGTATCTCTTGCAATGTTCTCAATTATTAGTCAAATTTCAGCCCTCTGAGAAGAAATCCACAAAAAAATAAAGAAAAAAATGGAGGTGATGTAGTAAATTAAACTCTTATTAGTAATATATTTGTATGTTCAGTTTAGAAATAATCCGTTGTTTCCTAATGCAAGATCTTTTCATGTTTGAGGATTTTACACACACAGTCAGCCAAATAAAAATCCATTGCAAGTACTTAAAAAAAAAAAGAAACTTGCAAATTAGAGCCTAACATTGTCTATGTGATTTTAAGATGTTTAATATACTAATTTGCTTACACTTGTGATTTTAATTTCAATGGTATAAGAGATTACAACATTTTAAAGAATTTTAGAACCTTCCATTTAATTTAAGACACAACACACTTTTAGTTTAACTTCTTTAATTTCCTATGATTGCTTAGGTTTCTGACAGGTTGGTTGGTGAGATAATACAAAAAAAAAAGTCAGACTCACAGAGATACAGATGTAACCCAGAGCCAAGTGTTACCTATGATTCAAAGAATACAGTCAATAAGAAAATGCAAGTCAAACAGTCTTTCCATGGAGAATCTGATATCATCAATGAAGCATGACATAAGCCCATGATTGAATGTAATAATAATTTTAAAAGTTATTGTATTTACTAGGAGGTTGTCCATCAGCTTTTTACAAGAGAGACCAATGGGTTGTGAGGTATGGGCTTCATTTTAACACTATCCTTTAATCACACCCTGACTAGTAATTCTCTAAAATTTTTGAATATTAATAAATTCAATACATCAATTGTCTTATACATTTTTTATAAATTTATATGTGCAAATAAGACATTTTATGAAATTTAATTGGTGAAAATTTAAAGGAATCTTTATAATTTCCTATATCCAAAAACTATTCAAACTACTGGGTATATACCAGTATAAAAATAAAAACAAAGTAATCTCTCCATCCCTGTGGAGCTAACATACAGTGAGTGCAGGGAGGAGGAAACTTTAAGAAAATAAACAAATGAAATATAATTGGTAATTACTTTGGAAATTTTAGGCATTATAAATAATATCAGAAGTCTGGGCTGTGGTTGACAATGCAATACCTTATCACCTTAACTAATATTTCAGGGATTTTTGAGTAAAGACTTGGAAAAGTTGGGAGTTTTGGTAATGTGAAAATCTAGAGCCAGAATGTTCTAGTAGGACAACAGACCATGCAGAGATCTTAAGGCAAGACTGTACCAGGTGTGTTCAGATTGTCCTTGTGGTGAGCAGAGTAAAGGAGAGAAAAGAACAGATACTACTAGAAAGGTAATAGGACAATATTATTTAGGTTTTTTTCAGGTCATTGAAAGGCTCTTATTCTGATAGAAATGGGAAATAGTTATAAATCTGGTGAGAGGGATCCCTGGGTGGTTCAGCGGTTTAGCGCCTGCCTTTGGCCCAGGGCACGATCCTGGAGTCCTGAGATCAAGTCCCACGTCGGGCACCCGGCATGGAGCCTGCTTCTCCCTCCTCCTGTGTCTCTGCCTCTCTCTCTCTCTCTCTCTCTCTCTCTCTCTCTCTCTCGAATAAATAAATAAGTCTTTAAAAAAAAATTCTGGTGAGAAAAAGTGTCACAATCTTATTTTAATGTTAAAAGATTCATGTCAACTGTTCTGCTGTGATAAGGGTAAGTAGGGACAAGATAAAAACACAGACACTCGTCAGAAGACCGTAGCAATAATTCAGGTAAAAGATTATGGTGACTCAGAGCAGAATGGTTGCAATGGCTAAGATGATATTTAGTCAGTTTCTAGATTATATTTTAAAACATCTTCTAGAAATATTTCAACACTAAACCAAAAAAGAGGGACTAGCACCCAGAACCATTAGTATACAATTCCAGCAGACAGGAATAGCACTGCTCACCCTATTTTACAATTATGTACACTTCACCACACTTATTTCACCTACCTCCCCCTTTGGGTCCCTTTCCTTGTTAAAATGTCTTAAAACAAATCTTAGATATCATATTTCAGCCTATGATACTTGATTAACCATCTATAAAAACATATTTTTTAATATTATATAATATTGAACATCTAACATCATAAATGATAATAGCATCCAACACCTAATAAATATTCTAATTTACCTAATATATTAAAACTGTCTTTTTTTATTATTTTTCAAGTCATGATCTAGTAAGTAACACATTCTATTTGTTTCATATGTGCTTTAAGTATTTATAAATCTAGAACTCACCCTTCTCTTTATCTCATATCATTGTCTTGTTATAGAGTCTGTGTGGAACTTGGGGGTGTAGTTTTTGACTTGTTAAGTCTGAGATGTGATATAATGATACTGTGTAGATAGTTGGAACAAACAAGATGAGAGATAATCATTCAGAAAATATAAATTAGGAGGTAGTCAATATTTCAATGTCAGGATCTGTGCTCAGTGGGGAGTTTGCTTGAGATTCTTTCCCTCTTCCCTTGCCCCTCCCCCTGCTCATGCTCACCCTGTCTTTCTCTCAAATCAATCAATAAGTAAATCTAAAAACAAAACAAAACAAAACAAAAAAACTAAGAATGGAGCACCTGGGTGGTTCTGTCAGTTGTGTCTGCCTTTGGCTCAGGTTATGATCTCACGGTGCTGGGATCAAGCCCCATGTTGGGTTCCCCACTGAGTAAGGAGTCTGTATCTCCTTCTCCCTCCTCCTTTGTCACCCTGACTCCTGCTCTCTCTCTTTGTCTCAAATAAATAAGTAAAATCTTAAAAAAAAAAAAAGAAGACTGAGAAGAAACAAGTATAGAAAATGTTTTCAAGTAGTTTATTTTTCAAAGTCAATTAGGGAAATAGAGGAAGACTGGGAGACAAAGTTTCATTAATAAACCAACACAATCATGTATGTTGAAAATAAGAAATGTTTATGTTTTCCTCCTGATAAAGTTCAGCATGTGCAATCTCTCCCCACTGTGACAAGACTCCATCTTCTGGCTTCATTATTCCTGGGGCCCCAACATCCTTGCTTTCAGCAGTGGTGATAGTGGGAAAAGGCTTTGCAGGTATGGACCAAAGCCTGAACTGACTACATGTATCAATTCTGATTAGAACTCCATCACATGACCAAACCTATCTCAAAGAATGCTGGGAAGTCTAATCTGCTCATGTAAATAGCTGGAAAAGGAAACTGGTGAAATGGTAAATGATTTCAAGTAAGGAGAGATTTTTGAAATGAAAGCACCAGTATGAGTTGTCTAGGAAAGTCAGAGACTGAATGGATCAGAAAATTATGGTATGACTGTGGGGAAACTTTAGAATTCCTCTTGAATTTTGTCGTCTTACATTTGAAATAGATCCAGTCATCATGATTCCTTGTTTTTCTGTTTATTTATTTGTTCATTTGCTTTTTCCCTTCATTTTCTTCAGCCAGTGTTGTGTATCAACACATGGAGTAGTTCATGGGCTGATGCATCAGGTTCTTATGGCTGCCATAATAAATTATGGGTGTTTAAAACAACAGAAATGTACTCTATCCCAGTTCTGGAAGCTAGAAGTCCAGAATCAAAATAGTAGCAGGGCTGTTTCTTTCTTTCCAACTCAAATGTATTCCATGCTTCTCTCCTAGCTTCTTAGTCCTTGGGAATCCTTGGCTTGTGGCAGCACAGCTCAACATCTGCCTCCATCATCACAAGGCACTCTCTATGTGTCTGTGTATGTCTCTGTTTCCTCATCTTGTAAAGACACCAGTCATTGGGAGCACTTGGTTGGCCCAGTTGATAGAGCATGTGATTCTTGATCTCAGGATTTTAAGTTTGAGCCTCACATACTGGGTGTAGAACTGACTTAAAAATAAAATCTTGGGGTACTTGGGTGGCTCAGTGGCTGAGTGTCTGCCTTTGGCTTAGGTCATGATCCTGGGGTCCTGGGATCAAGTCCCACATCAGGATCCTCACAGGGAGTCTGCTTCTCCCTCTGCCCAGGACTCTGCCTCTCTTTGTGCATCTCTCATGAATAAATAAATAAAATCTTTTAAAAAATCTTTAAAAAAAGACACAAGTCATTGGATCAGGTTCTTCTCTAATCCAATGTGACCACATTTTAATTTAACTAATTACATCTTCAAAGACCCTATATCCAAATGAAGTCACGTTCATAGATACTAGGTGTTAGGTGTTGAATGTGTCTTTTTAAGGAGACACAATTTAAATCAGTCTAGTTGGTTCGCACCATGGTTATGTTTTGCAAAGTAAACACATCATGTGAGAGAAGAACAAAGGAGTTGTGGGTGTTACTAAGAAGTAATTATAATGATTGGCCTTGGGATTTACACAATTTAAGTATGAAAAAGAGAGAAGATACCTTGAAGGGTGAGATATTGTTTTTTTTTTTTTTTTTAAAGTCAGTGACTTTGAAGTCCTGACTTTGTCAAAGAGTTCTTGGAGTTGGGGTACTAGACATAGTTTATGGTAGTGTCTCATTGAGACTAATGAAAGGGGTTGCTCTTAACATTTGTGATCCTTCCCTAAGATCTAGATATCCAGAAGTGCCCTTCATCTCCTTGCTTGAAGGGGCATTCATTGCTTCCATGGGTGCTATTATGGCTCTCTGTCCTGAATGACCGACACTTATTAATGGAAACATTTATGTATCCTTTGTTTCCAGAAGCTCAGGGAGACTAATTCCAATATATCATCTCAATAATTTAACTTCAGTTTTCTCACTTGTAAATCTTGCTGGCGATTATGTATCCCCACTCAAAATTACAAGCATAAAAATAAATTGTCATGGAAATCCAACTCACTTGGTTTGAAAAGAAAGAGGTTTTACTCATGACTATTTGCTCCAAGGGTGGGGAGATGCTTTGGAATCAGTATTCTAATCATTTTTTTTTTTGTTCTTTTTGTTTTTTCTTCCCCCCCTAGAAAATGTCTTAATCTTTTTCCTGTCCAAAGTCAGATCCTTTTCCAGATGCCTTGTCTGCTAGAGGATATAAGATCAATTAAATTGACTTTCTAACTTTTTTTTTTTTAAGATTCATTTATCTGAGAGAGAGAGTCTGTGTGAGTGGAAGGAGGGACAGAGGAGAATGGAAGGGAGAGAATCTTAAGCAGGCTGCACATGGAGCCTGATGTGGGGCTCGATCCTGTGATCTTGAGATCATGACCTGAACTGAAATCAAGAGTCAGACATTTAGCCAACTGAGCCACTCAGGTATCCCTAACATTATTTTAAAAACTATTTCCAAGACTGATGTCTGTCATTGAAGTTCTTATTTAAAAGAAGGTAGGAAATCTCCATTTAACATCTTGTTATACTAAGTTTTAAAATTTGTGATATTAATAAATATTAATTTCAAAATTCAGCTAGCTGCCAAGAGAACATTTTGGGACTGGAACCCAGCTTCTTCATAAAGCATCTTTTTGAGGCTTGCCACAACTCCAAAAATATCAACAGCAAATAAGATACCAGTGTTGGTAGGACGATAAGAAAAGTGAGGTGCCTAGGACAAAAAATATAAGGAGGTATTTACTTTCACTCTAAGCTCACATTTTTTGTTATATTTTATAATTTAGGAGTAGCGACAATCACCTCACAAACAGCAAAGTTAGAAATATTGTCCAAGACACACTCTTATTACTCCCCCACCCACTGCATTATGACATTTAAATATTCAGATTTCCTGATCTCATTCATAAATGCACCCTTCTCTCAATCCACAGTATTTCAGCATGATTATTTCTTGCCTAGACTATATTAAATCATCTCTTAATTTATCTTCCTGTATCCAAATCATTCTTCTAAAATTAACTATCCTCACTTTTACCTACTGTGCTGATCTTTCTAAAATTCAGAGCTAGTCCTTCTGTGCCTATCTTTAAACAGCTCTTTTTTGCCCAGTCAAGAAATAAAGTTCACATCATAATCTATTCCTGTTTACTCTACCACCTTATGTCTCTCAGCCTATCTGGGCAGTTCCCCAATGCACTATACTGTTTTGTTCATTTACATTTTTGTTTTCATACCAGACACTTTTGTACCACTCAGTTCCTCCTAGAAGAAACCCACTAATGTCTCGGAACCAAGGTCAAACATCAATTACTTGAAGTTTTTCTTCACCTTTCCCAAGTCCAGCTGAAACTCTTTACTTATACCATAGCCTGCATGGATGCTTGACATGGCATGCTTTATCACATTTATTTTAAAAGCCAAAGCTTCCTGAGTCAGCATATACCTATTCTTTCTCTTTATTTACAGTTTTTATAAAAATACTTAAAATATAGCAGTTTTTAGTACATTTATGTTAGATGAAAAATGTATATAAGCTATGAAAAATAAATAATCCTATTTATAAAAAAAAATTAACCCATTGTTCACTATCTCAGAATTTCCTATAAACACTTGATGAGAACTCTGACCTTTTAAAATTATGAGTAGATGAACATGTTACATTAGTACAAATCTTTCCTTCCTCGAAATGACTAGATGTTATCATTCCTGTCTCAAATCCCAAGGGTCCTTTTCGCACCCTGAAATAATCTCTCACTCCAGGCCCAGGAGGTCTCCTCACTCTGAAGTATTGCCCTCTGGGATGCGATCAAAGCTGCACATCCGAAATCAATCCTGCTTATGATTCTGCTAAGTTGTAGGCTAACAGTTTTCCCAAAGAGAGCTGTAAACCCAGCTCCCAAGATAGGTTTGAAGACTTACCAAAATTGTTTTCTTTTTTCTTTCTCTCCTCTGTGTCTACATAAATTCTTTACAGAGCATCAGTTCAACTAAAATCATAACTTCTTTTTTTAATATTTTATTTATTTATTCATGAGAGACACAGAGAGGGAGAGAGGCAGAGACAGGCAGAGGGAGAAGCAGGCTCCATGCAGGGAGCCCAATGTGGGACTCGATCCCAGGATTCCAGAACCATGTCCTGGGCCGAAGGCAGGCACCAAACCGCTGAACCACCCAGGGATCCCCAAATCATAACTTCTAAATTGTATATAATGTCCTAATTTCAGCCCCGAGTGAAAATTACAGAGAATGCTGTTGGGTTTTTATATGCAGAGCTTGCCCTATCTCAATTCAGTAACTCCACATTTCAATAGCATGTCTCTAAAACAATCAAAACTGAGGATACGTGACTAACATTTACTACTGAGCAACTTACAGTCAAATTAACCTGAAACATTTAATTATATAGATGTAACAGTTTCTCTATTTCAAGGTAATCAGGAATAAATGGTAAGCTGTTGTAAGAGATGACAATGATACTATTTTAAATCAACAAAAATGACATTTTTCTCTGGTAATGCTCTCTTATCTATAATTAACATCTGTAACAGATATTCCTTAGAGAAATACAACATTTAGTTATAATCCAAATGATTAAACATCAACTCATATTACACAGATAGAGGTCAACACACATACATATTGAAAGGTAAAGCCTAGAGTCTGACTACAGGAAGTTGAATCGGCCCTGTTCTGGCAGATTTAGAATAGCAACAGGGAACTAGACAAAACAGAGTTTGAAACACACTTTATTTTTTTTTTTTTAAGGAATGTACATTGTGTCTGGCAAAGGCACATATTTCTGTTTGACAGAAGCCTGCTGAATATAGTTGGTAGTAAGGTGCAAGTTTGAACGTAGAGGAAGCCAACTGCATGAAAAACTATATTTAGGTGAAAGAAACATGGGCTTGTTTCAAGTAGAAGAAAATGAGGGAGATATGAAAGTAGCAAAGAATGGCTGAGGAAATAGAGTAGAAAAATGGAATAAAAAGACTTTGGAGGCACTAGCTAAAAGTTGTAGGCAAACCTTAAAGAGGAATGAAGAGATGAAGATTAAAAGAAAAAAAATGTTCTAAGCAGTGAGTACCTACTGTAAACCCCACCCCCCATACATATAAATGCTTCAAATGACCAATATTTCCCCTCTTTTTCTCCTATAAAAAAGGAGGGCATTCAAATAATCAAGTATAAAGTTTCTACCAGTGGGAAGATGGCAGGGGTACAGAGAGCACAAGCTTCCACGGGCTTCTAGATTCAATGGAAGGGGGTCACACGTCTTTCTTTGCTGACCACCTGGCGACAGACCCTGCAGGATGGAGGATGACATGAGTCCTGCTTGAATCAGAGAGCTTCACAGATGAATGCAATGCAGAATGCCATGAAGTGAGAAGCAGCATGTACGCAGACACTTCTTTCCCTTTTAAATTTGATGTACTTTTTACAGCATCGTCATCTTCTCAAGATAATCGAATCATTTTAAAAAATAAAAATGTCAAAGTGTTTTTTTAAGCTTTTTATTTTCTCTCCTTTCCTTGATGTAAATTTGTATTACAACATGATACTCCACCCCATTACATAATTTTAAAAGAATTTTCATAGGGAAGTGGGCATATAATTTAATAGAGAAAACTTATTTAAAATACTGTATATATTTTCCTAAAGAATATGTGTCACAAAATAGAAAAAAAAGAGTCACCATCTTCTCTTAATATAAAAGAGGCACTAGAAAAATCAAGAACTGATTTCAAAGATAAATACGACATCCTTCTTCATAGTATATGTATAGATTTTACTTTTGGCAAAATATATTCACAATGTTAAGATAAGATAAAGTTCTTATTTTAAGAAAGAATAAAAGGGTGAACTGTTAAAAATCCCTTTCTGTGTGAATTGAGAAGTTTGGATTAAAGTATGAGACAAAGCTTTCTAAATCATATGAGTTGTTTAGTTGAAACCATTTTTTTTTCTTCCGATGTATTTTTTTAGACACGATAAGAATTTATATTAAAACAAGTTGTGAACAAACTTGTATAAATGTCCCTAAGTGATTGAAACACCATTTAGTTTAGCACAGACTGAAATTATAGTATAAAATGAGTAAATGATAAAATATTATATTTTAAATATAATATATGTCAGATTAAAATACATAGACAAATGGCATAGTATTTTTACAAAAAAAAAGAATGACATAGTATTTTTTTAATGATACCTGGTACATACAAAGTTAGCAAAATTATTAAAAGTCAGATAAGATAGAGCTTGATTAATCTTCCACTTAAAAGTTATTCACATAGAAAATTATACTCAATACTCACCAATTAAGATACAAATGTCATATTGAATAATCACTCATATACTTCTAAATTAATTACTTTAAAAACTATTATATAAAATGGATTTTAGCTATATAGTATAACTAAGTTAAACAATCTGACACATTAAACATATTTCAGGCAAAATAATAATATTTAATGGAGAGGTTTTTAATATTTTATTTATTTATTTTTATGAGAGAAGGGGGGGGGAACGAGCAGGGAAAGGAGCAGAGGGAGAGGGACAAGCAGACTCCACTGTGAGCCCTGAGTCTGATGTAGGGCTCAATCTCAGGACCTAGAGACCATGACCTGAGCCAAAACCAAGGGTTGGATGCTCAGCTGAGTCCCCCCAAAGACCCCAGAAAAGTTTTATTTTGAATTTAAAAATACATTATATCAGTTGTTAAAAAATAAACTTGCTGGATAATTTCTTAGCTTTTTATTTCATTTTTCCTCTGTAGACAAAGCCATAATGGCTAAAAATTTTTCAGACATGTAATACTACCACCAATTTTTCATTAACAGGAGTATTGGGATTTGTAAAGAAGGATTTACTGAACGATCTCAGAATAATTTGTAATCCCAAATATTTAGGTCATATGTTTATGACCTGAGAAAAGAAAATCCTGAAAAAAACAAAAACAGGAAACCATAAAGAGACAAAAAATAGACAGAAAACCTGAAAGATAAAAAGCATAAGCCATAAAATGAAAGATGGGCACATTTCGCTAAGATTTTTTTTTTTAAGATTTTCTTTATTTATTCATGAGAGACACAGAGAGAGGGAGGCAGAGACATAGAGGGAGAAGCAGGCTCCATGCAGGAAACCCGATGTGGGACTCGATCCTGGGACTCCAGGATCACGCCCTGGGCCAAAGGTGGATGCTCAACTGCTGAGCCACCCAGGCATCCCTCGCTAAGATTTCAATTCATCAGAATTCACTGTGCAAAAACTGAAAAGATAGGCTACCAACTAGAAGGACATATATTTTAACACTAGTAAAGCTTCTCATCCCAAAATATATAAAGAATTACTACTAAATTGGAGATTAAGGAAGGCACTTGTGATGAGCACCGGGTGTTGTTTGGAAGTGTTAAATTACTATATTGTACACCTGAAACTAGTATAACACTATATGCTAATTAGAATTAAAATTAAAAGTTAAAATTTTTTTTAAAAATACTACTAAATAATAATATAAAGATAACCAGTCAAATAGAAAAAGATAGGCAAAGTCTTATGCAGTCATTTTTGAGAAGAGGGAATCTGAAGCACCAACAGTTTCTGGAAACATACTAAAAATATCAACATGGAACATAGAAATTAAAAACCAATAAATTGTGGATCCCTGGGTGGCTCAGCGGTTTAGCATCTGCCTTGGGCCCAAGGTGTGATCCTGGAGTCCCGGGATCAAATCCCACAGCAGGTTCCCTGCATGGAGCCTGCTTCTCCCTCTGCCTTGTGTCTCTGCCTCTCTCGCTCTCTGTCTCTCATGAATAAATAAATAAAATCTTAAACAACAACAACAACTAAAAAAACAAAAAAAAAAACAAAACAACAAAAAAAAAAAAACCCAGTAAACTGCATAGGTCTTTCAAGCAAAATGTTCCAGTTTTGATAACTTCAGAGGTTGACAAAGATTAGAGTAATGAGAACCTTACATATTGCTGAAGAAAATATACATTTTATAAACATACTGGTAAATAATTTATCATTATTTTGTAAATCTGCATATTTGCATGAGAAACACATTCCACTGCTAAGTATCTACCTAAGAGAAACCATTGGGCAAATGAATCTGAAGATGGGTCAATAAATTTACAACAGCAATGTTTATTAACAAAAAACCGGAATTGATTTAAATATCTAATAAGAGAATGGAAAATAATTTTTGATTTATTCAAATATCTATTTCACTTAGATAATATTCAAAGGCATATAAATCTATATGGTTTAATATTAAATATTTATGTGGCATATGTTTAAAAGGAATTGAATAACTAATGTACAATTTAGCAAAATTGTCACCTCCTGAATAGGAGCGAAATGGGATCAGGGTTATAGATAGTTTCCATTCTTCAAATTTTTCTCCGTGTGTGAATTCATTTATGTTTATCTCATTTTTATTCTTTATCCAATAATAACTATAAATATCATTTTGTATGTATTCAATATTTAAACAAAAACAGAACCCTCAAATCAAAAGACATTGATTAAAAAAGGACATTATAGTGCATAGTACATAAATATGATAACCATATCATCTATGTATCATCGTTATTCCATATAATTTTAATGCACCAAACTAGACAATTACTGTTGTTTCACCTAATTTCAATCAACCAAAAAAGTATTACAAGCTAGACAGACATAATAGAAAAATATAAGAACATATCATCAAGTGAAACATTCTTACAGATTTAGGATTTTTTTTTATCTTTCTGTTTTATTATATTTGCAAATTAAAATTCATGATTTATTTTTTTATGATTTAATTTTTTTAAAGCAAACATCCTCAGCAGTGGCAAAATGTAAATATGTACGTGTCACTTAATTCATACTTTTTTTTTTCAAAGACTGTATTTATTTATTCATGAGAGACACACAGAGAGAGGCAGAGATACAGGCAGAGGGAGAAGCAGGCTCCATGCAGGGAGCTGGACGTGGGACTCGATTCCAGGACTCCAGGATCACGACCTGAGCTGAAGGGAGGCGCCAAACTGCTGAGCCACCCAGGGATCCCTAACCCATACTTTGAATGCTTTAGGAGATCATTCCCCAAGATAAATATTTTATTTATGTTATATAGTCATTCTATAAATATTTATTGAATCATTGCTGAAGACACTTGTGATTTAACAATGAGCAATCATTCCAAATATTCTTAAAATATTATGCTGTAGAATTCACACTAGTAAGTAATGGGTAGTTTCACGAAAGCATGGTTTGAGAACTGAAAGAGGGAAATTTAATTTTCTTGGATAGTAAAAAACAGATATTTGAAAATGCAGTTAATTCAATCTAGTAGAAATGCTTTCTAAACCAATTAATCAGCTGGAAGCAGTATTTAGACGAAAAGTCAAGGGAGAACCATTTGAAGACACGTGCATATAATGTTTGAAAGCTGTAAGTGAAAAAGAGAAGTATGTATATTGAAGAAACTAAGTAATTCAGTTTGCCCATAGAATGAAGGTGAAGGGAGCAGTGGCAAGAGATGATGTTGAAGAAGTAAAGGTTAATGAAGACAAGATTTAGACAGCTACCATCGTGTGTTTAGATTTTATCCTGAAGGTGGTGGTAGGGATTCTTTGTAGTCCTTTATGTAATAGAATTCATAAGCTAATTTGGCTTAAAAATCACATCTTACATCTAGAGCAAAAGATAGGATAGTGAATACGGAGGTAGTAGGTAAGAGACTACTACTGTATCCCAAACAATTTTATTCTTTTGCATTAAAGGGGATTTTGGAGTTTGTGAACTTTCTTTGAGAGTTGAGGAGGGTTTGATCACAAATTTGAAGGTCCCATGTGAGAGCCAGAGCTTGGAGATAGATGGTAACTGGTGATGGATAGAAAGACATCTCTGTAGTCTTAATAGGATGAAGTCCTTAGAATACGTAAAAACCCAGTCTCTAAACATATATAAAAATAAACGAGGAAATAACTGATGTGGAATACATTTTAATTCCTCTCTGTTTCTCTCATATACATATTAGATTATTTACAAGTTTGTTCATACATCACAACTGTCTAATCCCAGAATATTCTGTTCACCACAGAAATTTTAGAATCATTAATAGTCACTTTTGATTTCTTTCTTTCACCTAGTAAGCACATGACTGACACTACTCTACTTTCCATCTCTATGAATTTGCCTATATTGAGCCATTTGTAGAAATGAAATCTTTTATGTCTATTTTTTGTTTTGTTTTGTCTTGTTTTACTTAGCATAATGTTATCACAGTTCATCTATGTTGCAGCATGTATTAGCACTTCTTTTTTTTTTTTAAATGTTTTTTGTTAGTTTGCTAGAACTCCAATGACAAAGTGCCATAGACTGGATGACTGAAACAACAGAAATTAATTTTCTCACAATTCTGGAGGCTGGAAGTCCAAGTCAGCAGAATTGGTTTCTCCTGGGGCCTTTCTTCTTGGCTTGCAGATGGCCTAATCTTCATGTGTCTTCACATGGGATTTTCTCTACATCCTTGCAGGGAAATTTCCTCTTCTTTTAAGAACACCAAGGCTCATATTAATGATTTAATTTTAATTCAATTATCTCTTTAAAGACATTAACTATAAATACAGTCACATTTCTAAGGTGTTGGTGGTTAGGATTTCAACATATAGCAAGGTCAATTAATATAATGTTCTCTGAATGAATCCCATCAAGTCCATGGGGATAGTTTCCATTCTTTGGGTACTATCATTACTGCTGCTAGAACATCTGAGGACAAGTTTTTGTATTATATTTTTTTGCCACTTCATCTCTGGGTAGGAATTTCCTGTGACTCTAGGTCTTGAGACATTCCTAGAGAAGAGAATGCTAAATCTCTCATATTGTGTTTTGCTTTTGGTTTTCATTAAAATTAAATATTTTAAAATTTCAAATTATGTTTCATCAAACCATCACATCTTAAACACACTAAAATGTACTTTTGAGATAATTTAGGATGAAATAAAATTTTTAAATATTATTATGCTCACATATATTGAATTTAACTTCAAAAAAACTGACTTCACATATCTGTAAGCTTTGTTAATAGTCTCTATGCAGAATCTTCCTTAGTTATTTTCATTCTCATTTTATTTTAGATGATTACATTTAATTTAATTTATGTGATATATTTAAGTGACCTGCATGAAAAAGTTGTAGGACTGTTAAGACTACTTATAATAAGCTACCACAATGTTAAGTGCCTATTAGCAGCTTAATAGCTACTTTAATGATATACTGACATTTTTAAAAAGTAAAATTATGAGTTAATGTCAAAACAGGAACATCTTCAAAAATGATTTAGAGAGGTAGTGGGTTTAGTTTTCACTTTAAAAAGATAATAGTGTATTAGCCTTTGAATATCCGGTATTTTTCTAAAATCTACAGGATATATTAATTTACTATATAGGTCACTGCAAAAAAGTGGACTATGTAAAAGACAAAGATATTTTTTTCAAATTATTTTATAAATACAAAACAAGAAAAAGGAGCCTTAAAAATTCTATTAAAGTAATTGCCTGAAACACAGAAAGCTAACAAATTTCTATTTATTTTTCCTTATCATTTAAGAAATGAATCTATATATTTGTTTATATTTATGGCTAATTTATAAATTATAGACATTACTATATAGATATGGTAATTTAGGTTGCTTCCTCACATTTTAGTTTTTCCTCCACTTATTAAAAAAAAATGAATTACAACTTTATATATTGCACAAAGATTATTTTGTCTCCAACACTTTTAGACAATTTAAATCATTAGGTACCAAAATATAGAAACAGAGAGGTATTCAGAAACTCATTGAACACATGAAAATAATAGAATCATATATAGAGTGTATTCTTGGTGCATATACATGGATGTGCAAATGAACATCTAGATCAGAGGATCTAGAGAATGTTAACCAAGTGAAGTAACATGGGGTAGGTTTTTAACAATTGGCATGGACTAGGCACAAAGGAAGAGTGTTTGGTTATGTAAAAATTATAGATATAGTCTGGAAATAGAGAAAGCATTTGGATAATTGCAGTTAGTTCATTATGGCTAGAGCTAGGGCATGTTGAGAATGGTGGAAGATGAGATGGCTGAAGACTTTAAGCAGAACTCAGGTTATGTCAAGCTACAGAGTATGAAATTAATCCTAAATGAGAGTAATTAGATGATTTTAAATGGGGAATGTTATAATGCAATCTGTATTGTTTTCTTGGTTTATCTAACCTATTTTTCCATCTGTCCATCCATCCCTCTATTCACTTTTCTTTCCACCTATCCATTGACTGATTTACTTATTAATCTGTGACCAAATGCCCCCTGCATCCACACATGGTGAAGAAGGTTATGAGATAAAATTCGCAACTGAGAACAAAAAAGTAGTGACAACTTTGAAAAATAAACGATGGAGTTAATATTTTATAAGAAAGGGAGTTGACTTTTCTATAGCTTCCTCTAGAATGGAGAAATAATACCACTGGGTATATCTGGAGGCAAAGTTTGTCTCTTAAGTTTTTAAATCTTTTCAATGACCACAAATATATAAAACTTATAGAAGTATTATCCATTAATAAAAATAAAAAAAGTTTGGTGTTAACTAATACCAAAGGAGCAGAGGAAAGGCAGTCATTTCTCTGATTTTCATTGGATTAATCTTCAGTATCAGGCTCTAATGAGTGTCTAGTAGTGTCTTTCTGTGTGTGGTATTCATCCCCCTTGCTTCCCTCAGCTTTGTTATCACTTTATCTTATTTATTTATTTAAAGAGTTTATCTATTTATTTGAGAGAGAGAGCACAGAGGGAGAGGGAGAAGCAGATTCCCCACTGAGCAGAGAGCTGAATACGGGGTTCTATCCCAGGACCCTGAGATCATGACATGAGCTAAAGGCAGAGGCTTAACTGACTGAGTCACCAGTGATAACCCCTGGTTATCACTTCTAAAGAAGAGAAAAAGTAAATTTTTACCTTAGGTCATCTTAAGATAGCCTTTAATAAATGATTGAAAAATTCCAAGAACATTAGTAATATCACGGCAATCAGATAATGCAAGATTTATATATTACTCTGTGTAATAGTCAAAATGATGTATTACATGGGTACTGTAATTGAGGGGCATAAATATAGAGTTCTGGGAATGAGTTTAATTTGATCACATAATTTTAAATGATGCACATTAATAATTAATGTATTATGCTCAAATATAACTTGAGTTATATAAATTCCCACAGAAATGCCATACTAAATGATCATGATTAGCATTACCTTAATAAATAGCAAATAAATTATTGTCAGACCAATTGCTCTTACAGCATTTATGATTCATAAATACTGCATAGAGTATGTCAATAATTAATAAATATGTTTAAACAACAATTTCTTGGTATGGTAGACAGTTTGCACAGAAGACCACAATAATTCCTCTTTCCCTTTGTAATGTAACATTACAAATTCTCCCATCAAAGAATTAGATCCTATTTTCTCAGACCTTGAACCTGGGCTGGCCCTGTGACTTGTTTTGTCCAAGGTAATGCTGAAAATTGGCTCTGTAAATTTCTGAGCCTTGCATATTTGCTCATACCTTCATAGAATGGTTCCCTGAAATCAAAAGGAAGATGTTTACTCTCCTATACAGGGGGTTGAAAAATCTGATGGAGCAAATGCCAATTGCCAGAAGAGCTAGTGTAAATATGGTTGACCACTCAGCACAGGTGAGTCATGTGACTCACCCAGGAGAAGCAACCAGAGGTGCGCAGCTGAGCTCAATCTAATTGCTAAAAAATTATGAGCCAATGATAGAATTGTTTTAAGCCTCTAAATTTTAAGGTAGTTTCATATTCAGCAATATAAACAGATGGACTTGGGTAGCTTATATATTACCATTTTCTATATTCATCTTTATTTTTTTACAAGCAAAATAAACAATTTAAGTATGGAGAAAAATTTTTAAGCAAAACAAAATCCAATACTACAATAAACTATTTAAGACAGTGACTAATATTTAGAATAGTATTACTATGTGCTTAGGATATTACTAAATGTGTTTTACATATATGTTGAATAATCCCACATAACATTAGCATGTAGATATAGTTATACAAAATATGGAAATCTAAATTTAATTTACTTACTTAGAAATGAAGACTTAGTAAACATGAATAAGTTAACCAATGTCACAAAACCAGAATTGAAAAATATGCCCAATTATGTTTGATGTCAGAGGATATTTTTTTCTCAGTAAAGCAGTGTAAATTTAATCATCTTTCTCTTTGTGCAAATTCATCTAAAATGATTTCCCATTCAGTTAATCAATAAATTTTTTGAAATAATAGAAAAAATATATATATTGGACTCTCCCCCCAGTTCATGACACAGAGATCTTAAGATCTTTATAATTTCCTAAGTGATAAGAGGACTAGTATTAGGTTTTGTTCTATTATTTCATCTTTAATTTTTGTTCCTGACACAGTTCCTAAATTCCTTGGCATTTCCTTGGTGATAGGAGTGTCTCTTGGTCCAATGAGGCGACTCTAGGGATAATAATATGATTATATTATTATACCCAGATGGACTCTTGGATAGCTCCAAGATGGGGGCTGGTCATCAGAAACGATTAGAAGTTCTGAACTTTCAGATCTGCTCCCAACCCCCAGCATATCTTCTATGAATGAGTGAAGGGCTGGAGATTGAGCTGGTGATTCATCGTGCTATGTGATGAAGCCATCATCAAAATCCCAAAAGCACAAGGTTCATTCAGAGAGCTTCTGTGCTGCTGTTCCCACAGAACTCCTCCACTTGGGACTTTTCCAGACCTCATATTTTCTCATCTGACTGTTCATGTATCCTCTATCATATCATTTATCATATAATAAACTGATAAAAGTAAATGTTTCTCTGAATCTGTGAAATGTTCTAGCAAATGATCAATCCAGGAAAAGGAGGTCATGAGAGCTTCCCATTTGCAGCCAAATCGGACAGAAATTCTGAGTGACATGCGGATCTGCTCCTAGTGATTGGTGTCTGAAAGGCGGGGATTATCTTGTGGGACTGAGCCCATAACCTGTGGGATCTGGTGCTATCTCAAAGTAGATAGTGTCAGAATTGAGTTAAATTGTAGGACACCCTGCAGGAGTTTCAGAGAAAGGCTTGGTGTGGGCAATACACTCACACATCTGGTATCAGAAGTATTGTGAGTGTGGTAGTAATGTAAAAGGAAAGGAAAAACCCAGGCAGAGCTTCCCAGGTTTTGCAGGTTTTTAACATTACTGCACAATAGCAATTAAAATCCAAGGTGACTGTACCAATTTATAAACTCACCAACAGTACATGAGTTATTATTATCTCAATTTCCCGTCAGCAATTAGTATGATGAGTAGTTTTTAATTTCTAGTCTGACAAGAATTAAATACCAACCCATTTTGAACATTTTTACTTTTTCCTCAATGGTTGGAATATTGAGAATCTCTTAATATTTTATTGAGCATACAGGTTGCCTTTTAAATTCTTTCTCAGCAGAAATATTTTCATCAAGAAGTTTTTGATTCACGCTTAGTACCTAATCCAACTAGGAATGATTTTTGTACACAGTATGAAGAAGAATAAAATTTTCTTTATTTTTTCTGCATCGACAGCCAATGTCTTCAGTGCTACTAGCATAGCTGTTTTCAACTATATCAGTTTCTATTTGCTCTGTAACGTATTACCAAAAATTTTAGTGCCATAAAGCAGCACATGTTTATTATCTTACAGTTGTAGTAGTCGGACGTCTTACACAAGTCTTACCAGACTAAAATAAAAGCATTGCCTTGGCAGGAACACAGCTGTGCAATGGGGCACTCTTCAGACGGGCCTCCTCCCACCATCTACAGGTAGGAACTGTCTAGAGGATCTCTGAGTTCTCAATAAAACCCTAACCCTTTGAGCCCTATCCTGGAGCTGGCTTGCTAATCTCTTTGGCTCAGCAGTACTGTAGCACCTGTTCAAGTTCCCTTATCTAATTTCAAGTGATCAATTCTTACACATGGAACCAAATATACGGTCCATTTTTTTTTTAGAGATGGATGAATCAGTCTTCAACAAAAGTAACTATATTTCTTTTGTGAGAGACAGTGTTGGGCAAGCAAGAAGGCAAACCACAGACGAGAAGAAAATATTTCATATCCAGGCAAGGTTAGGCATGGAGAATATATAATAGACCTTCAAAACACAACAATAAGGGGATAAAAGCCCACATTAAAAACAACTGAGAGATACAGGCATTTTACCAAAGAGGATATAAAGATAGCAAATAAGCATGTAAAAAGACATCCAGGATCATTAGCCGTTGTGGAAATGAAAAGTTAAAAAAAAAAAGACATGATGAGATATCAGTACATGAGCAATAGAATAACTAAAATAAAAATAATGCTGACAACACTGCACACTGGGCAGGGCGTGGAGCAACTAGCATTCTCAAATATTGCTGGTCAGAAGGCAAAATGACACAGACACGCCAGAAGATAGTTTGGTGGTTCTTATAAAGTTAAACATATACTTTTTAAAATATTTTATTTATTTATTCATGAGAGACACACACAGAGAGGCAGAGACACAGGCAAAGGGAGAAGCAGGCTCCATGCAGGGATGTGGGACTCAATCCTGGGACCCCAGGATCATGACTTGAACCAAAGGCAGATGCTCAACCGCTGAGCCACCCAGGCACCCCTAAACTACACTTCCTTGTGACTAAGGAATCCCATTGCTTCGTATTAGCCAGAGGCAAACTTAGGCTTGTAGGAAAAACTTCACATGAAGATTTGTAGCATATTCATGTGCTGAAAACTGGAAACAACCCAAATATGTTACATGAGGCCAACGAATAAACAAAATACTATGGACAAAGGAATAGAATACTATTCAGCAGTAAAACGAATGCAGTTTTCATAGATGCGACAATCTGGATGAATCTTGAATGCACTGTGCTGAGTAAGGTAAGTTGGTCTCAGAAGGTTGCATACGCACTGCATAGTTCCACTTATATTACACCTTTGAAAATAAAAAAAAAAAGTAAAAATTGAAACTCTGGAAATCAGGAACAGATCAGTGGTTGCCATAGGTTATGGTGGGAGAAAGATATGAGAATAAAGGGATAGTAGTAGGTCACTTTTGGAGGTGATGGAATCAGTCTATACCCTAGCGATGGGTGACTGTTCACACACATCTATACATGTACTAAAATTCCAGAATTTTACATAAAAACCGTCCATTTTAATCCATGATAATTGAAAAAAAAATTAAAATAAGTGGAATATTTCAGATCAGGCATGTAGGTCGCCTTGCTGAAATGTTATTTTTGAAGTTGAAGTTGCAGCCCATTATTCCTCTGGAATCAAAGGATTTTGTGAAGAAAGTTTTTAATTAGACTAACAGCTTGCAATCATCTTTTGTGAAGTTTCAGCCACAAGTTCCATAATCTTGAAACCCTTCTTAATAACAAAAAGGTCAGGCAATTTAGAGAGTAAAAGAGGTGAGGATGAGGGTCTTGAGTAGAGGTAGAGATTCTGTTAGAAAAAGCAATTGCTTCAAACCCTTTATTATATTAACACTGCCTATTCCACCTACTAGATTTTTTTTTAAGCTACAGTTTTATTTTTAGATTCTTGGTCATTTTAGGAACCTATGGTACAAATCAGAAGTGATTCTTTGGATTTGTTTTATCATCCGCTTCTCTTATTTTAATTTTTAGACTGAAATACCTTTTTGGTAAAATATTTCCTAGTTTCCCTGAGGATTGGCAATGCACGTGGTCTGTATTCCCTGACCATTTGTCTTATATTCTTTTATCTCTCTCTTTTTTTTTTAAAAGATTTCATTTATTTATTTGAAGGGGGGAGACAGACATCGACAGACATAGTGGGAGAGCACAAGTGGGGAGCAGAGGGAGAAGCAGGCTGTCTGCTGAGCAGGGAGCTTGACAACAGCTCGATCCCAGGACCCCAGGATCATGACCTGAGCCGAAGACAGACACTTAACAGACTGAGCCACCCAGGCACCCTTCTTTGTTTATCTCTAATAATCTTTAATAAGATATGCTATCCTATTCGCCCCAAGCTTCTTGCCCCAACATCTGTATTTCATAAATGATAATACTAAATTTTTATAGCGTACCTATAATCCCCTAGGTTGCCCTCACAACATGGTTAGAGGCATATTAATTTCATATTTTACCTGTAAGGGAACTGAATGCAAGAAATATTAGAGATCATAGATTACTGGAGAAAGTATAAAACATATTTGTTTTGGAAATACAAAACATATTTGGGTTATAGCAAATCGTTTTCTCTCCACTGTTCACTGATGCATAACTAGAATGTTATTACTCTATATTACGTATAAGACTTAGAAAAATCCATTTCTTTTACCAGAGGACTGGAAAAAGAAAGTAAAAACAAAGCACAGTTTTCATCTAAGAAAAATGTTTTAACAAAGCACAGTTTTCATCTAAGAAAAATGTTTTAAGGTGTAACAGTGTAATAATTAAATAAATTTTATTTAAAAATTTTAGTATTTCTGCACTATTGATCTGAGGTCCCAAATCTGTTCGTTTTGTAATAGCCAAGAATTTATTCCATGAAAAAATTTTAAGTGATGTAAGATTGCTGAGATCAGGATGAGCTAGTGCATTTCTTGAGCAGTTTAAATTGAGCTTTCTAAAATCCTCTAAGCAGTTCAAATCTAAAAATAACTTAAATTATTCAGATCTTTAATAATGTGCAAATACGATTCCATCCTTTCTAAGCTCTAGGTGTGTGATAATTCCTATCATTTTTCATTAAAGGCTGTTGGATTTTGAACATTTAGAATTCTAATCTCATTTCCACAAAGAACTGAAATGGCATTAATATCGATCTCAAAGGAGATCACACTTTTCATGTGCTTAGAGGAAGGAAAGCGCTCCAGGAGCCTTTGGCAGAAAGAAAGAAGGGAGAGAGAAACACCACCCTTATGTCATGAGGAAGATTTTGTCTGGTTAGGATGCTTGGGCATCTCCAGTACCAGACACCAAAAGTGTATAAAAACAATTTACTTTGATAACCATGAGTTGTTTTTGTAATTTTCCCTCAAGAAAATTACCCTTCATAAGACTATTCTATATTACAACCTATAGAAACACTAACTATGTGCATTAATATGTTTAATAATATTTGACAGTCTGGATAAGAGAGAGAAAAATGTTTTCTATATCTGAAATCAAGAGATTGGAGGAGTATAATATTGGCAAGTTAAATAAAATCTTTAAAAATAAACATATAAATAACTGGATAGGAAAACAAACAACTTTTCTTTTTGTATCAGACATAAATTTATTTTAAAATGATAGATCCTTGAGATGTCTCGATTAGGCAACTTAAATATGGTTTTGATGGTAAGGATGAACTCAGGAAACAGCAAACCATAGAAGTCACAGTAGAGCAGATCGTCAGATTACCAAACTTAGAAAGTATGTGCATTATTTCTTTTTATTTTGAAATGTAATTGCATTAATCCTTAGCCAATATGTGAGTAATGTATTTATATTAGTGAAACATTCTTCATGGTTACTTTGCTGAGATTAAATTCACAGTCCTTATGTTAGAAGCAACTTCCCTTGCTCTGCCAACTTTCAAAACTATGATTCCACTCTTTTTCAAGAAGCTTTCTTTCTCTAACTAGATGAAAGGTAATGTGAGGCCACCATAAGCTCAGTACAACAGTGAAAAATGTAGTCAGTTCAGCTTGCCTGCGATTTTAGTGCGTTCCACTTCCAAACCATGGAAACCTAAATACTCAGGAATTTTCCATTTCAGTTAACTTTTGTCAGCGTGCACAATGTGGCCTCAATCAGTTAACACCTATTATTGACTTACTATTACGTGCCTGGTAGTATTGAGCACAGCCTACATGATGAAACGGTAGTTTCTCTTAGCTTCTTCAAGTTTTGCATCACAGATGTTACGCTTTTTGCGATGTTCTGACTCTGTGAGGAGACAGGGATTCTGACTGTCTCAAACATTAATTAGGGGCAAGACGTTTGCAAATGCTTCCATACTTTTAGAGCAAGAGTTCAATGAACCTTTACTGTAAATAAGGTTAAATTGGCCTGTTTGTTACAATGAAGAATCCTGGGCATCGCAGGAAAAGGGGCTAAGGAGTGGATTCCAGAAATCATCCTAGAGGGTTATGAGAGATCCAAGAAATATTTTCTAGAAATTAACTTTCTAATCTGTGACCAGAGAGGGCAGGTGGACTATAATTTAGGACCTTTGATCGAAGTCACCAAATGAGCTAATCAGAGTGGTTAAATTTTTAAAATCCCCTCAGTGATCAACCCTCAACATCTTTCCAGCCTTGCCCTCCCACACAGACACACCCCCCACCCCCACCCTCACTCCAAGAAACTGCCTTTCTCTTTCTCAGTGAGAACCACTGTTCTATTTGATTCATAAGCTCCCATTCACCTGTAATATTCTCTGGTGGTTCCTTGTCACAATTTGTTTTGCTTAGAACAGAAACAATGAACATGGACATTGTAAAGACATTTCTATTGCAGATTAGTTAAGATTCAGAGAGATTTAGTGGGCAGGGATCACGTTTGGGGTTTAAAGCACTCACTGACTCTGTGACCTTGGACAAATTACTTAACCTCTTTGAAACTCGGTTTCCTGTCCTTGGAAGTTGAATAATGGTACCTAGCATTCAGGTTTATTGCATTGATTTCACAAGATAAAATGCAGGGAGTTGTATGGCAGTGCCTAATACATAACATGTCCTCAAAAGTAACAGCTGGTTTGCGTTTATTATTATGTTTATTATTATTATTTCATTTAAAAAAAACCCACATTGTTACTCAGTAAACTGTAACAACAAATATATAACCATAAAGACACCTGATTTGTGAAAAAATGATTGGAGTGTTAATTGAGTTTTCTTGTGTCATCTATCTAAAAACCACTTTGGTCTTTAGATCATTAACTATTGCTTTAAAGTTCACACAAGGAAGGGGGGGTGGGGTCTCATCTAACCCCTGAGAAAGTTTTTGTTTAGCTGTATTTTTGTCTTGCCTTTTAGATTTTGTGTTTAGCATTCTAATTAAGATCCTATAATTCACATAGTAATTTAAAGCCCTGGGGCTCAGATGCTGTCAGTATTGAAGTTCTGCTTTGCCTGAAGTCCATCTGGGGATTGGAAACCAGATCTTGCCCCCTGCTCTAAAGATTACTGACCCCCCACTATCTGCTGCTATTCACGTCTGGGGGTTACATTTTCTCCCACCTGCCATATATGTCCCCTCTGCTGTCTGCCATGTTTTGCAGGTCTGCTTGTCTCTAGGTACTTGTCTCCCTTGTAGACCTCTGTGAGTTTCAATTTTGAGAATTCTATGCGACAAATTCTATCAACAATTTTTGGCCTCAGTGTACATCTCAATCAGAAGCTCAGCAGTCCCTCAGACTAGAACAGCTTGAGATTAAAGATTCCTCATTTTCAGGTTCACAGGAACATATCAAATTTAAACCACTGTTTGGATAATTCCCAGGCTACATTGATCTAAAGCTTCTTCATACTGTGTATTGTTCAACCTAACTATACTTTTTTTTTTTTTTTTTTTGAGTCAGCTCTGGGAACAAGATGAGAAAGGACAGAAAAGTCAAGAAACTCATTTCATCAGATTTAAAAGCCGAATTGAAATAGCTGGTGTGTCTAGTAACTAAGTCGAAGGCTTGACTAAGCAACATGTTGACAGTGAAGATGCCTGCTGTTGTCTCTAGTTCCCCATTATTGTTCTTCAAAGCAGACTGTCACGGACTCAAGTTTGTGCTCCCCTCTGCACGGCAAAATTTGAAGGCCTGACTTCCAACCTGATGGTGTTTGGAAGTGGGGATTTTGGGAAGTAATTAGGTTTAGATAAAGTCACAATGGGGGCTCCCAAGATGGGATTAGTGTCCTTAGGAGAAAAGAGAGACCTAAGCACTCTCTCTCTCTACCATTTGAAGACACAGCAAAAAAGCTATCCATCTGCAAGTCAGGAAGAGGGCTCTCACCACACATAGAATCTGCTGGCACTTTGAATCTTGGATTTCCAGCCTCCAGAACTGTGAGAAATAAAGGTCTGTAGTTTGAGCCACCGACTCTGTGATATGTTGTTATGGCAGCCTGAGCTAGGACACGGTTTACCAAGCTCCCCGCTTCTCTCATTCAAATATTTTATTTTATTTTTTTAGAAGATTTTATTTATTTATTCACAAGAGACACACAGAGAGAGGCAGAGACACAGGCAGAGGGAGAAGCAGGCTCCCTGTGGGGACCCCGATATGGGACTCGATTCCAGGACTCCAGGTTCACAACCTTAGCTGAAGGCAGATGCTCAATCACTGAGTCACCCACATGTCCCTCAAATATTTTATAATCATCCATACTACTGTGGCTCTTCAACATTACTCTGCCTAAAACGCTTTCGCTGATCTCTTCTCCAAATTTTATCAAAAAATCCTTTTAAAGTTCACATATGAGAATATTCATATCTCTTTAGTTGTGTGAGACTCAGTTGAAGGGGTTGCCTCTTCCCTTGTTTACTGCAATATTCTGACCTGGCCTCTCTGCTTCTCACTTCATCACTCTCATTCTATTCTTAATTCAGTCAAGATTATCTTGTTATATATCACAGACTATATCATTCTTTTGCTCAAAGTTCCCTAGTGTCCTCATTTATCCTTCTGAATAAAGACCGATTTCTTTAGATGACCTGTATATTCCCTCACTGCTCTCCGCAGCATTTCTGACTCCATCGCCTACTATTTTCCCCTGTACTCTTCTGTCCACACTAGACCCCTTCATTTCTGTGAATATGACAGGCAATTCTGCTCCTTAAGACCTTTGCGCTTGCTTTCCCTGCTGACTGAAATGTCTTTCACCCAATTACCTACATGTTTTGTACCAGTTCTTTGTTCAAATGTTGTTTCCAGTGAGTAATCTAAAGTCTATACTGAAACCAACCTCTCCAAGCACTCCCTTTCATTTTCCTGCTTAATTTTATTCATGTCACTCACCTTAGTTGTTTATTTTCTGATATCCCCCAAAATGTAAAAACATAGGGGAAGGGGTTTGTCTTTATTGTTAGTTACTGTATTTCCAGAAACAACAGATTATTACAATTAGTATTGAGAAAAAATTGCAGTTTTGATTAGTGATCTCTTGAAAATGCAAAGGCAATTTATCCATTTGTTCTCCCTACCTAATAAGTTTGAGTATGAATGAAGACTGCTTCTGGGTAAAATTGCCTTGAAGCATATCAACTTGACAAGAAAGCTAGGGATATCGGGGTTGCATATGTGACAGGGGGTTTGGGGATACAAATTCTTCCCATCTTTCTATTCTGCCGAGCTCAGTGTATAAAAATGCCTATTTTTATTTTTGCAATGTGGCTGCATAAGACTTTTTTCCCCTTACATCGATTTCTTTTCTAATATGTAAATATTTCTATTGTGATAAATAGATCAAACTCGCTCTTAGACCAAACACTACATAAAGGGGTAAGATAATTGTGACTGAATTAGATAATTTTGAGTTACCCTGTGGAGCTGGATGCCCAAACTGAGAATCTATTTGGAAGATGATAAGGAATAGCTATTTGGCAGATAACCTATGGTGTCTGACAAAACTTTTCATATTGGGGCTCACTGATTGGCCAGTATATTACCCAAGTTGTGGGTGAATATAAACATTCATATCTGTTTTAACAATATGACCAGGATGCACTTACTGATACTGTTATTCAGTAGTCCATCAACTAGCAAGTCTGGAAAGGAAGGGATTTAATTAAGATATTGATATGCTATAGTGACTAAAAATTGGAAGAGGAAGTCTTGGAATCAACATTGCCACTAGTACTATGGTATTTATTCCATGCAATTTTTTGACAATGTAGGATGGTGACAATCAATTTTGATTTGTGTTTTGAGTCAGATAGACATGCGTTAACCTTAATTCTGCCCCTTTGGAAATATGTAATCTTGGGCAAATTACATAATTTCTCTGATCTCCTCAGGAAAATGAGAGTTCCAATCAGGACTCACCCTTCAAATTTAATGCGAAAGAATGAGTCAATACATTTTTCTAAACATGGAGAAATCAAATACAAATAAATAAGCAGGAAAAATTCCTGGAATAATTAGGAAAGCTCTTCAATGCACAACTTAATCAGTAATCAAGTTTGAAAATCCCTATTCTCATTATAATTTTGCTCTGAGCAATGAATATATATTATGATCAGTGATGTGAATATTTTATTCTAATCAAAATATTATCATATATTAGAAAAACTGTAGGACCTAGGGGTCTTTGTCAATAATGGAGCTACATTTTATTTTTATTATTAATTTTTTTAATGATAGTCACAGAGAGAGAGAGAGAGAGAGAGAGAGAGAGGCAGAGACACAGGCAGAGGGAGAAGCAGGCTCCATGCACCGGGAGCCCGACGTGGGATTCGATTCCGGGTCTCCAGGATCGCGCCCTGGGCCAAAGGCAGGCGCCAAACCGCTGCGCCACCCAGGGGTCCCCTAGAATGTCCCTTTCAATAAAAAGTCTTTTCTCTCATGACGAGACTCTTTATTGAAACACTGTATTGGCCATTGGGAGGAAGGTGGCTGGTTATAAAATGTGAAGTCACCTCGATTTGGGTGGTTCCGTATTTTGCATCCTTGCTCATTTTAAGCTTTGCTTTATGATACTGAGACCCAGGTGTTGTTTATATCAAGTTCCATTTGTTTCAAAATATTGAGGAAACTTTTTTAAAGTTCGAAAACTTGACAATTTTACCTCAATAGAACTCAATGGCAAAGTAATTTAAAATAGATATTGGATAGACTAATTGATCTAATCACGGATACTATAAGTCTATTAAAATAATTTTGATGTCCCCAATGAATTCCATGCAATTAACTGCCTGCTTAACTATTTCATTTTAAATTCCATATTAAATTTTAATTAATAGCTTACATTTCATATGCCTTTATATAATTACTTGATAAATTATGCAAGTTGTGATGTTATAGACAAGTTTAGACAGATGCTAAATCAAAGTAGTTAATGATTAAATAGGTTCTGATTTCTTCTTCTCTTTCTTCTCCCCCTCCCCCTCCCCTTCCCCTTTCTTCTTCTTCTTCTTCTTCTTCTTCTTCTTCTTCTTCTTCTTCTTCTTCTTCTTCTTTCTTTCTTCTTCTTCTTGTCCTTTTCTGGCATTTTAAACTAATGACGACTTAGGATTTTTTTTATCAAAGTAAGGTTGTAACCATTTTCTTAAAAAATATGTACATTGGAGATGCCTGGGTGGCTCAGTGGTTGAGCAGAGTCTGCCTGCGGCTCAGGTGGTGATCCAAGGGTACTGGATCGAATCCCAATCCGGCTCCCCATGGGGAGCCTGCTTCTCCCTCTGCCTGTGTCTCTGTCTCTCTCTCTGTCTCATGAATAAATAAATAAAATCTTTAAAAAATATATGTACATTAAAAAATATGCACACAAACATTAACTGAATACCCACAATAACTGAAGTACTCTTTTGGGAGATGAGGCAAAGTAAGAAAAACAAGGTAGCCTGAAAGAGTAGAGCAGAGTGACCTAAGTTAATTGGAGCCAGAGAAATCTAAGCTTGAGGGTGAATATGAGCTCTCCAGATGAGGAGTGGGAGAAAGAGAATTCCATTTGGAGAAAAAGTGGGAAAGTAAATTACTAGCAAAATTGTATAAATTACAAAATAAAATAAAATAATAAAATAAAATTTGAATTAACATGGTTGAAAGCTAGTGAGGTAAAGGGAAAGTGCAGTGAGGCAAGATTGTAAATATAGGAAGAGACAAAGATGAAGTTCTGTTGAACATGCTAAAATTTTGGATTGTTTATATTAAATGCATTTAAAAACTATTGAGTAAAGAATGAGAAATGTGATTTTATTTATGCTATATTTTAATTTTTAATCAGAACATTACCTAATAATACTTGAAAAAGTCAAAAATTGGGGGAAAAGAAGGCAGAGGAGTCTTGTGTAAGAGCACATATAAATTTTCAAAAAGAAGCTTAATTCTGCTTGTTGAAATTAAGGGAAGGTATTTGACTTCACTCACCCTTTCCCTAAATAATTTAGATTAAAATGTGTGTAATTATAGATTCTTTGTCTCTTGAAATGTTTTTAGCCTTTTTTTCAAAAACTAAATAAACCTCTTAGAACCTTTACTACTCAAAAATGTCTTTCTCAAGGAACTGGGGACCATCTTTTTTGAAACATAAGCATCAAAGTAGATGGAGCCCCTGTCTCCTAGTTCATGTGGGTGGGTAGGAGCCTCACTTCAGCAGATGCCTGGCTTCCAAGTTGCAAAACTACATCTTTCCTAAAGATGTAGAAGCTTATTTTTCATGTGCAGAAAGCCAATTAACTAACACAGATGGTCACTCCAAATACCAAGTGAATTTAGGATGAACTGTTTGTGACAAATGGTTCTGTCAAGTTCTCTCACTTAAGGACATGTATGTAATGGTTTGCATCTTCTTGGGTATATAAAAGGGTGGGATTTCTTTCTGTCTTAGCCTGTTATGCACATCGCATTCTAGTCCAAGGCTTATTCAATAATAAACTTGTTTTATTTCTCTTCTAGGCTTATGGAGAGGTTTTATGGATTGGGAGGAGATTTTGTTTTTAATTATCTTTTCCCAACCCTAGTGCCTCACCAAATCATACCTGAACAAATAATAAATTAATATCATTTTCTCTAAAAGATAAAACTCCTCAAATACTCCTTTATGCTGCCTCAGTCTATTTTAGTTGTTTTCTAGGTTTGATACACATACCCTCATCCATGATATCCTTTGGCTGAGCAAAATGCATTTAATCTGTATATCTTTTCCCTGCCGTGTTTGAGTTTTATAAGCAAACAATAAGTAAATCAATTAATAAATATGTACATCAAATAAGTCATCTCTTTGATTTCTTCTAGATATAATCTTCAGTGTTGGTTACCAGTGTTCTGGGGTTTGGCAGAGCAGGATTTGGAGGTAGGACAATTCTGCTTGAATAATACTGTTCACGATCTCACTCCTGTCCTCCATTTTCCACATGTTTCTAAATATGATTATTTTTCTCCTGAAAACAAACTCTTTTTTTAGTCAATCCTCACCAGATAAAAAATTAAATGCTTTGATTTTATTCACCACGTCTTTTTGTCTCTTCTTTCACTTCATATAAGTAAAATCCTAAGTATGGACTTATTTTTTAATTAGCTTTTTTTTTAAATAAAAATCATGTTTTTCTCATTGAGACACAATTAATATATAAACACACTGGTTTCAGGTGTACAACATAGTAATTCGATATTTGCAAATATTGCAGAATGATTATCATAATGTCTTGTTAACATCCATCACCACACATCATTACAATTTTTTTTCTTGTGATGAGAACTTTTAAGATCTAATGTCATAACAATTCTCAAACCTTCAACTTATTATTAATTAGAGTCACTATGCTGTATATTACATCCCCAAGACTTAATTATTTTATGAAGGGAAATTTGTTCCTTCTGATCCCCTTCACCCATCCCGTTCATACCCAAACCTTCACCAATTAGTTCTCTGTGTTTTTAAGTTCCTTTTTTTTTTACTCTGTTTTTTTTTTTTTTTTTTTTTTTTTTTTAGATTCCATCTGTAATGTAAGTGAGATCAAGAAACAGCAAGTGTTGGTGAGGATGAGAAGACGGATCACTAGTGCACTGTTAATGGGAATGTACATTGGTACAGCTACTATGAAAACAGTATGGAATTTCCTAAATAAACTAAAAATAGAAAAGCCAAATGACCTAGCAATTCCATTTTAAGATATTTATCTGAAGGAATTTAAAATACTTACTTGAAAAGATGTATCCACCTCCATGTTCATTGCAGCATTATTTACAGTAGCTAAGAAATGAACACAGCATAAGAATTCACTGATGGACCAATGGATAAAGAAAATGTATATAAAAATAAAATGGAATATTATTTAACCATAAAAGGAAGGAAATCTTGACATTTGCAACATGAATGGGCCATGAGGGCATTATGCTAAGTGAAATAAGTCAGAGGAAGACAAAGTATGATCTCACATGTAGACTCTAAAAAAAAAATAGTAATATTTTTGAAACTTATCCACATTGTTGCATTTATTAGTACTAGCTTGATTTTCTTTGTATCGTTGGGGGTATACAATTGTATGACTGTAATCTCATTGCATATCTAGTCTCTTGAGAAGTAATTGGTATATTTAGTTTGGAGACTTATGAGGAAAGTTACTTTGTTACTTTGAACACTTGTACAAGTATTATTGTGGGCCTGTTATTTCCCTTGGGTAGATACACTGAAGTGAAATCACAGGGTCATAAGATAGTTGTGTTTTTAACTTTATAAGAACTGCCAAAAAGGTACACACTGTAGTTAAAGACAGATGTTTCTCTTCATAATATTCTGAATTATTTTCCTAATTATGAAGAGATGTTGAATTTTCTTAAATATTTTTCCTTTACCTTTTGAAATAATTTCAGGTCATTTTTTTTCTTTATTCTGTCAATATAGTGAATTTTTAAACTTAATTTCAAACGTTTAAAATGTAATTTCCTGGAATAAGTCCCATTTAGTCATGATGCATTATACTTTTAATATATTGCTGTATTTGGATTGCTAACACTTTGTAAAGAACTTTTCCTTCTAGTTTTATAATGGATTTTTTTTTGTGAGTAATTTTCTGTTCTTGTAAATTCTTCTTTAGATTTTGATATCATTGTTATCCTGTACTTAGTCTCATAAAATGGGGTGAAGGGTGTTTTATCATCTGTTTTTGAAAGAGTTTCAGTAGGACTAATATTTTCTTCTTTCTTAAATGTTTAGTAGAATCATCGGTGAAATAATGGGAGCTTAATGGTTTTGTTTTGAATTCATTTTCTGTTTCGACATTTTTGATTATAGAACCATTTATTAAAATGCATTTGAACAATCAACAGTCTAGTTGTTTTGTACTTTTTCTTCAAATGTTTAAGATATGTATAATATGTCCTCATTTCTGATATTATTCATACATATTTTGCTCCTTTTAAAAATTGTTTAGCTTCTCTATATGCTAATAAATTATTTTAACCTTTCAAAGAACCAATTTTGAGTTTTAATTTTTCTCTATATTTATCTTTCTCAATTTAATTATTATTTCTTTATTTCAATTATCATTTTTTTCTAATTACTTTGGACTAATTTTTTTCTCCCTCTGTTTTCTATGAATGGAAATATACATGTTGATTTTAAGCTTTAAAAAATGTTTTTAAACTTTTAAACTTTTAAACACTTAAAGCTAGTTTCCTCTTCATCACTGCTTTAGCTACATCCCACTAATCTTTTTATTTCAAGACCTGAGATAAGATCATCTCACTAACTTTTAATTTTTCTTTCCATTATCATTCAATATGACATATTTTCTTTCCCCTGTGATTTCTTCTTTGATCACTTATTAATTTTTTCTAATTTAAAAAATTTAAGGGTTTTTTCCAGATTTGTTCATGTTAATGACCTCTAATTTAAATTTGTTGTTTACAGACACCTGAATGGCTCAGTGGTTGAGTGTCTGTCTGCCTTTGATTCAGGCAAAGGTTGTGATACCAGGGTCCTGGGATCAAGTCCCACATCAGGGTCCCTGCAGGGACCCTGCAACTCTCTCTTTGTCTCTGCATCTGTCTCTGTGTCCCTCATGAATAAATAAATAAAATCTTAAAAAAAATTTTTGTGAGGTTAAACATAAGAATAAACCTAAAGTAATTGTATAATTCCAGGAACAAAACACAGATAATTAATATTCATTATTATCATATTTTATTAACAGATTTTCTTTAAAACTTTACATCAAAATATAATTGAATTTGGCTGTCAGATGATCAAGAGCAAAAATTCTTTTTTCCCCATCACTGCAACCCCAGCACAAGGGAACAACAAACCTATTACAGATGAGGATATGTTCTTTGCCATTTCTAAATAACCATACCACTAATATTATAATAAAATGTCAAATAACATTGAAATATTTGCAACTGGTTCATTGACTGGGTTGAATTCACTCTGGATATACAAATAGAAGAGGATTTTTCTCTAGCTTTGGTTTTCAAGCAGGTAGCTCAAATCATGCCTTCCCACTTCCTTGATGTCATCTTGGGCATAGCTGATAGCTTTCTGTCCAGCTAAAGTTACCTCAAGCCAAGGTTTTTTCCAGTCCAAAGTTAAACTCCAATCTTATATCCAATTCACAATTTCCCCTGTCTCTTCAATTTAGTCAACTGAGATTCTGGGACCAGTAGTGCCTGACTAGCAGTACTTACTCTTGTACTATAATTCTCTCCATCTGCCGGCTCTTCTAGAGTTGAAAGAAAGAAAGGAAATAATAAAAAATGGGTGTGGTAAACAGAATAATGATTTCCTACAGATATCCACTTACGATTCTCCAGAACCCATGACAGTGGGCCTTACCTCACAAAAAGGTATTTTGCTGAGTGACTGAGGTTACAAATTATGCAGGAGATTATCCTAGATTATTTGAGTGGGTGCCATTTAATCATCACAAGGGCCTTTAAAAGAAGATAAGCTTCCCAGCTGTGATCAGAGATGCCTTAAAGAAAGGTCAGATATAAGGCAATGAAATAGGGTTTTATGCCCAGTTCCTTGTTCTGAGATAGAGGGTACTCCTAGGAAGAGACTGAGAGAGACACTTTGGGGATATACGGGCTACCTCCAGCAGACTGCTGGAAAGGAAAGAGGAAACTCGTTCTTCTATGTGAATGGAACTGAATTTCGCCAATGCCTGAACGACCAAGAAAAGAGATTCTTTCCTGGAGCCTCCAGAATGAAATAGGGTCTGTTGACACCTTGGTTTTAGTAGAGTGAAATCCACAGGGATTTCTAACCTACATAACTATAAAACAACAAATATGAGTTGCTTTAAGCCACTGGGTCTGGGGTAATTTGTTACAGGTACAATAGAAAGCGTATACAGGGGATAGCTAACAGCTCACACTGTAGGTAATCCCCTTTTAGCTGTCCCTGCTCTGCATAGCAAGTATTGAAATTTTGAATTATCTTGGGATGAATTGTGAATTTTTAGATTCCTCCAGGGTCTTCTGTGCCTCAGAGTTCCCTGACATGCCGCAGTGTTAGGCAGAAACTCCTTGACCATATTCATTCAATTCATCACAGAGCAGTATACTGAATTGATGAAGTTTCCCACCCTGGCTGGCTGCTTTCCAAGGAAGAGTCTCATCAAAATTATTTGAGCCCAGCTGTATCCCAATTGTGCCACTTGACTTGCAGGCAACTCTTTCCTGCCTTGCTCTTCATACACCAAGTGTGGAGGCTGCCACAGAGCCAGGGGCGCACTCTTGCTTCTCCCTGGGCCTAGTGTAGAGGTGAGGGTCTGGGTGGGTAGGAGAAATACTGAAGTAGTTCATATTAGACCTACAAATTCCACACTTCCTTTTCTTGACAAACTCTACTTTTATGTTAAATAGGCTAGTATTGGGGGATTATTGTGAGTAATGCTTACTGATATGAATTGGTAGTTTATATTAACTTGAAAGTGCCTTTCTTTATCTCTAGTGCCCATTTTCTCAACCAACCAAAATAAAAAAGAAAGAAAAGGAAAAAAAAAATCCAACAACAACAAAACACATACTTTTACACATGCAAATGTCTTATATTAACATTAACTTTAAGCATATTTTAAAATGAATATAAATAAGATATAGTTTCTAATTCTCTCATCATGGCCTTCTTAGTTTTCTTAAGGGCTACCGAGGCTAGGAGGCAGATTCTGCAACTAGACATTGGCCATAAAAGGCTGATATTAAAGCCAGCTCTCTCCCCAGCATCTTATTTTGCAAGTTCTTCATCCAGGTAACAGAAACAAAAGTACCCTTCTAAGGGGCTATCTCTAGCCTCAGATGAAGTGATATTAAAAATCATGAGATGTCTTCAGGGACAACACAATCATCTTAAAGAAGGAGCTAGAAAACTAAGACCAGAGTCATTTGAATGCAAACATCAGAGGAAACTGATGAGCAGTTTTCACATTTTCATTAGTAGGAAGAGCTCTCAGTTTGCAGGGAAGGAGATTTTCAGGAAAGAATGAAAGACTGGAAAGAATACGTTTTGTGAATTAAAGTGATAGAAGCCATGTTATTGGGCTCAAACAAATCTTCCCTGCCCCCCATGGTAACTCCTATGTTTGTCACTGGATTGTATAGCACAGAAGATGGAAAAAGTCACTCTAAAAGAGCTGAATCCAGGCTTTCATGAATTCCTCACATGAACTCTTTTCTTTGGCATAAAGATCCCACAGTAAAATTCCTTTTCCTGGGGCACCAGGATGAGATGTTGGTTACATATCAGACTCTTGGTTTCAGTCAGGTTATAATCTCAGGGTCATGAGGTTGAGCCCCCATGTTGGGCTCAGTGCTTAGTGCAGAGTCTGCTTAAGATTCTCTCTCTCCCTCTGCCTCTCCAGCTCGTGCTCCTTCTCTCATTCTCTAAAATTAAATAAATTAACAAATACTTTAAAAAATTCCTTATACTTTTTTATTATAAAACATTGAACTGTTAAGCTATTTTTTCATTGTCTACTACTACAAGATGACTACAACGAAACTCAATAAAACAATTTTCAAAGGCAATAATAAAGTTGTCACATAAATGGATGATGTAAAAATTCCATTTCATTGGCTTTAAGATTTTCATAACTTTCTTGTCCAGGAAGAAACCGATATTAGCACTGCTGGGAATCAAACTCCTTACTTGAACAGTAGCTACAGCAGCTAAGACTGTGGAAAGATTGAACATGAAAGGGAAAGATTTAGAAAATCAATCAACAGGAAACTGTCCAACATTCTTTCCCTGAAGAAAAACCAGCATATAAACCTGCTGTCTTTATTATCTAGCTTGGAGCAGCTCTCTCAGTGGGGTGACACTTTGTTTACTTTTTTTATTCCCTCTACCTTTCTACCTGCAGCTAATTCCTGGCAGGATGCCATCAGGGTATTTAAACCCTTTTAGATCTCTGTCTGGAAAGAGAGAACGGTCGACTGTATTGCAATAGATATTGTTACGACTTCCTCCATGTGAAACAAGGTTAAAAACACACAGGGGTGAAGAATGTACCATTTGGGAGACAAATATGACAAATTGTCAAGATTCTATAATTTTTAATCCTTCAGAAAAGCTTAATGATGTCTACATATTCTAGGTTACATTAGGCTAAACTTTAATAATGGAGCACTAAGGCTTTATAACATCATGGGAAAAACTGTAAAATAGTTTCTCATTGTTTTTCTGCTTCTCCCTAGGACCATTGAGATGGGTTAAAACAATCCTTCAGTTTTCTTTAATGTTCAGATAATATCTATAAACAAGATTCCTATTGCTCTAAGAAACACAAATCCGTTGATCTGTGTGAGCTTGTTACTATTATTGTTCCTCTATAATAGGATAAAAATATATACTCTCATTGCATCTCGATACGCAAACAAAAGTCCTTTTTTAAAAAAACGTGTTTCAAAGTTCTTTTTTCTACAATTTACTTAATGAGTCTTTGTAACTGCCCTTCCAACTTCTGCCTAGAAGTGGTAGGATTTACAATTAGACAATGAACTGTATCTGAATTCTTTCCAGTTACCAAAATATGTGTCTTTTCAGCTTAAATAATCTTTTTCATGTAAACAGTAGACATTTTGGATTCTCCATTTTTTCAAGGATTTATTGTAAGTCATATATGGCTTCTTCTTCCCGTATTAAACTTTAATGCTTAATCTTAACAACTACACATGTTCTCTTTGTTCACACTTGAGGAATATCATGTCTCTAGTCTGGATGTGCCAAAATATGACTTTCTTCTTTCAGCAACGTTTTCTAGTGAAAGGGATTGAGAACGGCCATAATCAACTGATAATGTCTTATTCTAGATGATATATCTGTTCTCCTTTAGGTTCATTCTTGAAGAAAGACACAAAGCAATTGATTTAAACGCAAGGATGGAGCAATTCAAATATATTAGCTACATATGTTCGGTATAGTAAATTTCATTATAACCCATGCTTCCTTTTTTTTAAGATTTCATTTATTTATTCATGAAACACATACACACACAGAGAGAGAGAGGCAGAGGAAGAAGCAGTCTCCATGTAGGAAGCCCGATGTGGGACTCGATCCCAGGACCCCGGGATCACACCCTGGACCCAAGGCAGACACCCAACCACTGAGCCACCCAGGCATCCCATAACCCATGTTTCTTCATTGTTCACTAAAAGAAAATAAAAATAAAATATTGTTGAGCTCCTTCCAATAGGGAAAAAATGTTGACGAACAATATGTACACAGCCTCTATGACACTAGGGGAAAGATTTTTTAAATTCAATTATCCTTGCTAAACTTTACAAAAGATCAGGCTCATGTGAGTTCTATCATATGTATAAAGAAATTTATTCATCTGGGGAATAAACACAAATAATTTAACCATTAGAACACGTATCCACCTCTAAAGCATTTAGTAACTTTTGATTATTTTATTTTCAAAGTAGAAATGCTCCTATCCCAGAGTCTGGAGGCAAAATATGAGGAAGGACAATAATGTATTTCATTTAAATCATACATCTAGGCTGGCAATTACCTGGTTCCATTTGTGAATGCTGATCTATTTATTCACGCATTAGTGTTTGTTCACTGAGCAGATATTTTTAAATTGTAGGCAAATATGACCAATTACTTGTTTGCAAAGGACAGTCTCATAATTAAATAAAAGTGCATGTTTGGTGGTTATCCACTTGCAGAAAGATTTTCAGTTTAAACAATGTTTTTAATGTAAATGGTAGACATTTTCAACTCCGTGCTAAGTCCTTTCTGCATTTTAGTGCAAAAAGAATCTCTCTCCAAGTAAAAAATTAGTCTAGGCAAATTTATAAGTCTGTGCTTGAGATTTGCAAGTCAAAACAAGATTTTTTTTGAATCTTTAAGATACTTCCAAACACTGACAAACTCTAGTGTTATTTTACATACAACTTTTCAAAAAACTATTAACTTCATAAGCTAAGCTTTTCCACTTAGCATTTCAGTACACTTCTAGTTTCCTAGTATGCTTAGAGACCAAAAAATTAGATACAATAAAACTAATTGGAGTGGGACTGAGGTCACCAACATGGAGACACAGGAGACCCCAACCTTCTTCCTGCAACAAAGATTAGCAATGAGACAGCTACCCATGAGCAGGAACAGCTCTGGGAGAGGCCTGCAGTCTGCTTGAGAATTTGTAGTGACACATGGAATAAAAAACCCTGGGACTAATCACACAAGAAGAAAAGACAGCTCCATTTTTGCCTGCATCACTGCATCCCCCAGCAGGCACCCTTCAGCACCAAGAGGGAATTTCCTGGCTCCAAAGAATTACCTTCACCAGGAGTAGGAATGCTGACCAGTGACCAGCTTCTCCAGACATTCCAGGCACCACACAAAGGACTCCCTTCGGTTCCACCTCACCCCAGCCGAGCAAAGCTGAGACAGCCAGGAACAAGGAAGAAAGCAGGGACTACTAATTGCAGCCATGGCCCGGGCAGTCACGGTTCACGAAGACCTGCTGTGCGGGCAAATCTGGCAGATGTGGCCACTGATGGAAATGGCACTTAGCATCACGCTGCCACAGACCTACTGCAGGTGTCACCCGGTTTGTCTAGCAGGGATTTGCATTTCCTGATGGGAGCCTCCTAAGTCTGTCCTTTTCCCTCTTTCACATCCTCCTGGAGTCCTGGAACTGCAACAATAGCCAGCTCAGGCCTCTGTGCCTGCTCAAGTGTGAGATGTCTCCACATCTGGCACCCACAGCTGTGCATGTGCTCAGGCATAGCCTTCCAACTGTGCACTTTTACCCCACCAGTCTGACATCTATCACTTGTTTCCCCTGCAGTAGACACACCTGAGGGGAGAGTGTGTGGCCGCAGGGGAGCACTCAGACAGCCGGGGCCTTCAGAGCTACTTGTGAGCCTGGATGAGGCCTGCTTTTCTGTCCCTGTCCTGTCCCACTGAGGTCACCTTTAGCTTATCCCTTAAGCTGTGCATTTGCAGGCCCCTGGCCTGCCTCTTTCCATCGGACTCCAAAGTAGTATGTACACGGGGAGTGGTGGTGGGTGGTGGGTGGGGGTTGTGCAGCCATAGGAGAGCACACAGAATGTCAGTGTCTCTTTGGCAGTGAGTTCTTAGTTGACTCTGCCATTGCTGCCAGCGCATGGCCTCCATGTACATGTCTAACAACCAACCAGCCCCTGCCCCAACGTAGGCACCTGCAAGTGACCCCCAGAGATGAGTCTGTGCACACCACCAGGTCTGGCCACCACAGCTGCTTGTCTTGGGCCCTCGCTGCTGGACCTGGATGCATGGCTGAGTAGCCCAAGCCCATGTCTGCAAAGACTGTGTGGCCCCACCAGAGTGTTCTCCAAGAATCATAGTTTTGATGTTGTGGATCCCAGCAACTTGAGCCAAAGAGACTCTGATTCTGGGTTGTAGAACACCAAGTGTTCTGCACCACCAGAACTGAAGTCACAGATCCTCCTAGTGGGTCCTTACTCACAGGTGAAAATCTTCCCTTATTGAAGTTAGCCCAAAAAGTCTAGAAGAGGTGCCTACTTCTTCAAATGGGCAGACACCTAAACAAGTATACAAGGATCATGAAGAATCAGGGAAACATGACTCCACCAAAAGAATATGGTAAACCTGCAGTAACTGAACCCAAAGAAATCTGTATCCAGAAATTGCTTGACAAAAAGTCAAACCAATTGATCTAAATATGCTCAGAGAACTACAAGAGAGTACAGGTAAACAATTTACCAGTATCAGAAAAAGAATACATGAAAATAAGAAGTTCAGCAGAGAGACTGAAAATAAAAAAGAGAATCAGACAGCAATATTGGAGCTGAAGAACACAATGAATGAACTGAAGAACTCAAGAGAGAGCCTCAACAGCCAACTTGACCAAACAAAGGAGAGAATTAATGATCTATAAAACAGAGCAGTTGTAATTATCCAACCAGAGAAGCAAAAAGAAAAAGGAATGGAAAGGATTAGGGAATGCGTACCAGATTTATGGACTATCATTGAGAGAAATAGTGTTTGCATCATTGGATCCCTAGAAGAAGAGAGAGGGGAGGTGTAAAAAGTTCACTATAAGAAACGCTGGTTGGGAATTTCCCAAAACTGGTGAGAAATTTGGACATCGATGCTCGTGAAATCACTAAGTCACTCCAAAATTTCAATCTGAAACAATCTTCTCCAAGATAGATAAAAATATAAAAACACAAAGATAGAGAGTTTTAAAAGCAGCAAGAGAAGAAAAATATCTCATACCAGGGAACTCCATAAGGTTATTAGCAGATTTCTTGGCAGAGATTTTGCAGGACAGGAGAGAAGGGGTGTTATAAGCAAGGTGTTGGAAGAAAGAGAATGTCAACCAAAACTACTTTACCCAGCAAAGTCACCCTTCTGAAATAAAAGTGAGATAAGGACTTACCATAATAAACAAAGGCTGGGGAAATTCATCACCACTATCTCTGCCTTATAGAAAAGTCTCGAAATGAGTCTTTCAATCAGAACTGAAGGGACACTAATTAGTAACACTAAACCATGAAAACATAGCACACCAGTAAAGGTAAGACACTGGTAACATCACATTAGTTTTAGGTGTACAACATGTTGATTTAAGATATGTATATATTGTGAAATGATCACCACAGTTAGTCTAGCTAACATCTACCATCACACACAATTTTTTTTTCAAAGCAGTATTGTTTATGATTACAAAAATAAAACCAGAGAACAATCCAAATGTGCACAACAAAAAATTGGATAAACTGTAGTAACTCAATGTCTCTAATGCATATCTCAAAAAATATCCATACAAAACCTAAAACAATTTGAGCCCCAGATGGGATTTGTAAATAATATTTTTTTTATACAACAAAAAAGCACGAGCAACAAAAACAAAGACAAAAAGTGTGGAACTATATCAAACTACAAAACGTTGTACAGCAAAAGAAACAACCAACAAAAGAAAAAGTAACCTCCAGAATAAAATATTTGCAAATCATATATCTGTTAAGGGATTGATATTAAAATATGTAAAAAACTCATACAACTCAATAGTAAATCAATCAATCAATCAATCAATCAATCAATCAATAAACCAATTGAAAAATGAGCAGTGGAAGTAAATTCCAAAGAAGACATATAAACGATCAACACGTACAGGCAAGGGTGCTGGACATCACTAATCATCAGGGAATACAAATAAAACTACAGTTAGGTATCACCTCATGCCTGTTAAAATGACTGTCATCAAAAAGATAAGAGATGAATGTTGGTGAGGACACGGAGAAAAGGGAACGAATCCTTTTGCACTGTTGGTGGGAGTGTAAATTGGTTACAACCACTATGGAAAACACTACTGACATTCCTCAAAAAATTTAAAATAGAACTCCCATAGGATCTTGCAGTTCCACTTTTTGATATATATCCAAAGGAAATGAAAACAAAATCTTGAGGAAATATTTACACCCCAATGTTCATCGCAGAAATTTCAAATAGCCAGGATATAGAAACCAGTTAAATGTCTGTCGAAAGATGAATAGATAAAGAAGATATGGTATATATACGTTATGGAATAGCATTCAGCCAGTAGAATGGCCAAATTTGCAACCATATGGATGAAACTTGGGGATATTATGTGAGGTAAAAAAAAGTCAGAAAAGGACAAATATGGTATGATATCACATATGTACATAACCTAAAAATGCTGAACTCTTAGAAACAGAAAGTAAAATTGTGGTTACCAGGGGTTTGGCAGAGGGAGAAATGGTGAGATGTTGTTCGAAGGTGACAAACTTCCAGGTATAAGGTGAATGAGCTCTGAGGATCTAATATGTAACATAATGTTTATAGTTAGTAAAACTCTAATATATGCTTGAAAGTTGCTAAAAGATTATATTTTAATGTTTTCACTATAAAAATGGTAATTGATGTGATGGAGGTGTTGGCTAACACTATGGTGGTAATCATTTTGCAATATATGTGAATCAAATCAACACATCACACCTTAAACTTATACAATATTATGTCAATTATGTCTCAGCAGGGTTAGGAATTTTTTTAAAACATTTTATTTATTTATTTGACACAGAGAGCACAAGCAGGGGAAGAATTAGGCTCTCACTGAGCAAGGAGACCCGCATTCCAGGATCCCATGACCTGAGCCCAAGACAGACCTTAATCAACTGAACCACCCAGGTGCCCCAGGCTGGGAAAACTTAATTACCAAAGTTTCAAAAAGTAAAATAGACTAGTTATTCCACTACCATAGGCAATCAATGATTATTTTATTTTTCTAGTCTATTTTTCCCTTATGTTTGTTATAAACATACAATCCTTCCACTTAGATCTGTTCCCTGCTTCAATAGCTTCATAGAATGTTTCAAAAACTATACCCCTATATCTTAATGGGTACATAATTTTCATTTGGGTTGGCTACTTGGAAAATAAAGAGTGGTGATGGTTACACAACATTGTGGATATAATTAATACCACTGCATTGTACACTTACAGAGATTTAAAAAAAAAGCAAATTTAATGTTTTATATTTACAAGAAAAGTATATAAAAATCAGTCAGACATTTCTCAGTTGCAAATAAATCCACTTTTATGACTGAATATTATAGACATCAGAACTCTAATATGCACAGGCAGCAAGATCCAGATTGTGATAGTAAGAAATTGGTTATATTGGGAAAAATAACACAATGATTATATTTTCTCATACATGAATTCAGTATGGGTTTCTTTGCAAATTTCTCCTTAATACGAATGGGTCTTGTTGTAGCTGGGTGATTTGAGACTGGCTAAGTTATGTCTCCTAAGGGCATCAAGGTTTAATGCCACCTCTTTCACTTTCCTCAGAAGTGTTTCAGCGATATGCATGGCTTGCTCAGTTTAATGATCTGGGACAATGGGAATGTGCACATCTTGCTTTGTGGCATTCCGCAAGTAAAACATTCATGAGTATTTTGACATTCATAAGTAAAATGAGGCAAGCACCACTGTTTTCCTTCTTATAGAAAGGCACTAAGCATAAACAGAGTAAATTAAGACATATATTTTAATATACCATACATCTGTCCTGGATCTACTTCAAAAGGTAAAAGCTGAACAGAATAATTTCCTAGCAGTATATCTTAATCAAGATTTATTGATTTTTCTTCTGCTTTAAAACATTTTAAATGGCTCACTTTCAATATACCAATGAATCTAATATTGCCAGTCACAATTATGCTATGAAAGAAGTATAGATTAGGAAACAATCATAGAATTGCTTTTTATTATTCTTCACACACACACAAAAATCTTAACATCAATCAGAAATAGATTTGAGGTTAAAAAAAATGAGGCATATGGTAATGCAATACCATAGTTTATGTTTGTTTGCTATTTAAAAATAAAACTGGAACTAATGTAGGATCTGGAATAGAACCATTCTGGGATCACAGGATTGTAGAGTCTTGAATGAGTCTGAAGGCAATTTCTCTATTTTTTAGCTAGTATTTTTCAAATCACATTTAACTTTTCCAAGATGAGGAAATATATAGGCTTGACTATAACAGCTTCAGAAAAATCATGTATATTTTACAAATTTCTTTACCTTTAGAACAAGTATAATTTAATCTGCTACCACCAAAAACATCTGATTTCAAATTATTTGAAAGAGTACGGTAAGAGTTTTCTTCTCTCTTGTTTGGAAGAATGTGTTAGAACAACATAAATGAACAAAATGATTTAATATGCTTAGGAAACAAACATTTTATTAGCATGAAGTTCTATTAATCTGTGATCTTTAATTACTTACCAATTTCTTTACCTGCATTTAAAGTCAGTTTCATGGCAAATGATATAAAAAAAGTCTTTTATTTATTAGATATTTGATATATCCACTAAAGACTACAATATTCTATAAGTTATATGGTATATTTAATCGTTGTTTAGAAGTCCAAGCTTAGCAACCAGTCCACCACTTGCCATCTGAAAGTTTAGTGAACCCCTGTACCTCAGCTTATTCATTTGTAATACAGGACAATTAAAGAACCTATACCTTTTATTATGATCTCACAATTTTTAAAATCAGGTGTGTGTATTTAACAACAAATATTTACTTAAAATTATGATATGATACAAGGAAATCTGACAAGTTATTATTATTTACTATATAGAAAAAACAAACAGTATTACCAACAGAAATTGTACTCTCTCAAATAAAGGATAACTGGGAAGTACACTAAGGCTAAAAATCAATTCAGGTCCTTATTACTAATATTTTTAGTCACCAGTCTCTGCTTTAGTAAAACCATGACTACTAGAAGATTAAGTATTTCACAAAAGACTTTTAAAAAGTTTGTTACTATAGGGACTCGAGAAATGAAACTAGTGCTATTCTTCATTAAAATGTGAAACGTTAACTCTTTGGTAGAAGAGACATCTCTAAAGTTATGGAACAATTAGGAAAACATTTATTTTCTTCTTCAGTGATTTAGATTGTATATGTATGTCAACTTAATGCTTATTTTGTGAGATAAATGTGTATGAACATTTCAACAGTTATCCCCCAGGGCAATCTGGAAAAATAAATTGACCTTATGTGTGTGTAAATTAATATAATCTTTGGGAGTACAAATATTTTGGCCCTGTAATGCTACCTTTAGGTGATATACAAGGATATTAATTTCCTCAATGTCTCTAATAAAACTTTTAAATAATTATATCAACAAATAAATTTCTATAAATTACTGTACATCCATACTACAAAATACCTTGCTGCCATTATAAATAAAGAAGTAGAATTATACATGCCTAGGTAAAGAGATTTGTAAGCATTTTTAGGAATCAAAACCAAATTTGAAGGTAGAACAATATTATCCCTGTTATATACAAACTCACACACACATACATTCCAACATTCTAAAAGGTATTGCAATTGTATGTGTATATACCTAAAGATATAGAGAAATGTTTAAAACATCATAGATCTTACTGATGACAGCTCCTATCTCTAAAGAGAGAACTGAAGGTGGTGGAGATTAATAAAGAAGTTAATTTTATCAATATAGTTAAGTGTAAAAATAAAATAAATCTGCTACAAATGGCTATAGAGAGTTCTAGTCAGAAATTCTCCTTTAGGATTTGTTTATGGAAAAGGGACAGAGCAAGAAAAGAAAATGCATGTACCAGGGGTTCAGTAGGTTTCTCTCAAGAGAGGGAAAGGGACCTAGAATTATTTATTTCCGGCAATCTAATGTGACCAAGTATGGTCAGCAAATTGTAATTACAACCAGAAAGATCATTTATGGTCACCACTTAATGTAATGAAGAAGGGAATGAACAAGGACTACAGGTACAATGAAAACAAGGAAACAAACATGGATACTACAGACCTGGAGACATACAACTGCATCAATAAATATAAAATTTGGAGGAGATGTGATGATTTGAAGTTTTTCCTGTAAACCTACTATATATGACTATATTGTATAAAACTCCTGATCAATTCTTTAAGAAAACCTAATGACCGGCCAACCATTTAGTGTGACATCTTTGAGTCACACTTTAGTTTTATTAAATGCAACTTTATGTAGAAACCAGATATTATCCTATACCATTGCTCATCAGGATTATACTGTGTCAGGGGGCAGGGTTTCACTTGGGATCTTGGATTTAAATTAGCACACTGTATTAATTAATATTGTGTCTCAAATGTCAGATTTCCTAGGTTTCCATTTAGGCCTTACATTTCTAACTATGGGCAAGTCACTTAACCAACATAGTCAAGCTGTGAAACTGTAAACTCAAACAAATAACATCGAGTTGAGGTTCTGTGCTTGTATTAATCATCGATTGCCCCAATAATCATGCATAGAAGAACATTCCAAAACTCAGTGGCCATTAGCAGAAGTATTTATTTCTCATTGTCATTGCTGCAGGTTGGTTGGGATTGGACTGCTAGCTGTAGCTTGGATTCAAGTCTCTCCCAAGTAGTCCTCTCCTCATGATAATTTAGAAGATCGAGATAACAATCTTATTTGCATATGCACAATACAAGCCTTTTGCAGTACATGGTCTATCATCCCATGAACCAAAAAAATAAGTGACATGACTGAGCCTGTCAATCCTAAGGACACTTGTGATACACAGGTGATCTTAGAATTCAGGTCAATGTCCAGGATATCACGATACCAATCAGGTCTGACGGTAGATTCTCTTGATCTATGAGTTTATGAATGAATTTTCTGCACCCCCTCTAAAACACTCATAAACATTTATAAAAAGTACATTGGTGGCACAAGTACAGGATAATAATAGACATCATATTTTAAAGTTAAAGAATATATCATGCATGCTAATTTATTTTTAAACCTTATTTGCTCATTTATTTATTATTTATTATTTATTTTTAAGTATTTTATTTATTCATTCATGAGAGACAGAGAGAGAGAGAGAGAGAGAGAGAGAGAGAGAGAGCAGAGACACAGGCAGAGGGAGAAGCAGGCTCCATGCAGGGAGCCCAATGTGGGACTTGACCCCAGGGTCTCCAGGATCACACCCTGAGCCGGAGGCAGGTGCTAAACCACTGAGCCACCCAGGGATCCCCAACGTGCTAATTTCTAATTCAGAGCAATTCTGAAATCTTACTAGGCAAATGTTACCAGGTCCTTCTGCATTGAGGACAGACATTGTTTCTTTCTTAGGTCCAAAATTACTCTCAGAAAGTAGCTCCCCTGTCCTTAGTCTTCCACAGCTCTTGCCTCTACTCTCCTTTTCTGTTTCCATAAACAATCTTGACCATTTCTGAATAGGGAAACATGCCCTCTTGGTGTCTGGTGGCTTTCTCAAATTCTGCCTGTAGACAGCTGTGACTTTGGATGTTTTGTTTGTTTTTCTGTTTTTGAATCTTGAAATCTTTCTCTTTTTTCATCAATATTTATTTTATTAGAGAGATTGAGAGAGAAAATATGGGGGGGGGGCAGAGGGAGAGAATCTCAAGCAGACTCCTCGTTGAGTGCAGAGCCCAACATGGGGCCGTATCCCACAACCTGGGAAATCATGACCTGAGCCAAAAGCCAAGAATCTGCGCTCAATCAACTGAGCCACCCACGGACCCCTTTATTTTTTTTTTTTAAATCAGGCTTAAAGTCACATTTTCCATCACAGATCTCTTGAAAACTGTTTTCTCTGTATCTATGTACCATAGACTACATTTACAATTCTTTTCAACATCTTGCTGCTTTTTCCTTCTTTATTTATTAAATTGTGTTTGTTTTAATCTTCCAGGTGTGCTGCACACATGAATGTAGATGAAATAAATAAAATGCGTGGAAGTCAAAGGATATAACTATTAACTAACAAACATGTATTTCACTAGTAAACTTGCTATCTGTGGAAAAACAATTTCTAAAAAAAAACCCCAACAAACCTATTTTGGTTAATAGGTTAAATATGATTTGATGACATTTAAAAACAAATGCAGTTGAAAATAGAGGAACAAAATTCCTCCATGTCACCATAGTACTGTGAGGAGAATTGAATATCATTTACCAGAGAAGAGGCAAGGAATATACAGAGAATAAAGATTAATACAGAAAGTAACATGCCTGTTTATGCCTCCAGCCAAAGTGAAAATGATATAAATATATGTATTTATTTTCTCTTGCTGCCATAACAAATTACTCAAGTGGTGTATAAGCAACACAGATTTATTAATTTACAGTTTTGTAGGTCAGATATCTGACACAGTTCTCACAAGGCTAAAACCAAGGTGTTAGCAGGGGTGATTTCCATTCTGGAAGCTCTGAGGGAGAATCTATTTACTTACTTTTTCAGGTAGTTAGCAGAATATACCTCTCCCAGTTTGGAAGGCCTGGGCCCCATTTTCTTCCCGCCAGCTGAGGGCCAAGCCCTGTTAGTAGAAGCCACTTGAATTTCTTGACTCACGGTGACCTTCCTCCATCTTCAAAATCAGCAAAAAACTTAATCCCTCTGATGTTTCAAATCTCCTCTTCCATAGTTGAATGTCTCTGACCTCTTTTGCCTGACTCTTCCTTTCCTAAGGACACTTGTGATTACACAGGTGATTAAGTAATGAGAGTATCTCTAGTTTAAAGTCCATAAACTCAATTACACCTCCATAGTTCCTTTTGCCATATAGCAAATCCAGATGTAACACCGAAAATGTCTTTGAGAACAGGAAGCAATTATACGACCAAACACAGTATGTGCAGTTTTCATACAAGCAGGTAATTATTAAAAGCTGAAATTCAACATTTGCTAAATGAAAATGAAAAGTAACATGGTGTGGACTTTCACGTTGAGGATTGGTGTATCTTAGCGTTTTCCTCCTTTTGACATAAATTTTTAGCAAAGTTTCCCTGTCATAGCAACAAATGCAAATGGCCTTGCTCAATGATTTCACTCTTCCTCTATGTGTTTTAGCAATTTAGTAATTTTAATAATTTAACAATGACCTATGGTCATTCACATTTACACAGGCCTTAAAATCCTTTCACTGTTGAAACTTCTGCTTTAAAAACAATATTTAAAATTTTGATATGACCCTCTCACCAAAAGGAGAAAATCTGTGAATACAATAATTTTGTAAAATTATTCACTAATCACCACTTGATAGCATTCAAGAGAAATAATAATTATTTCAGAAGATTAATTTCATGAGACTTCAAATTTATGAATAGAAAATCTCTATGCATGCAGGTATAACAAAAAACAGTAAAAAGGCCCCAGATATGTTTGAAGATAAAACCATTAATTTTCACAGTTGATTGATTCTAGAATCCAAGTAATTATCTTTCATAGACAGTAAACTTAACATTTTTTCTAACTGAATGCATTACTAAACACCAGGAAAATATCTAAAGTCTAGACACTAAAGGTAAAATCTAAAGTACCTGAAAATCAAGGTAAAATATAAAACTAAAACAAAATCTGTACTTAAATTGAAACTCGTGAGCATTAGTTAATTCATAATGCACTAGTGTGTTAGCAAATTATGTTAATGCCACAGCTGCCAACCTGCCTCATTTTTTAAAAAATAAAATATGTTTAAAAACTCTATGCAGAATTTATATTCCTCTCCATTTGCAAGTTTGAATGAATGAGAAAAGAATAATTTTTAGGACACTGAATATTTTCCCAGGCCTCATTGAGAACTCTTACAAAGACCAAGTTTTTATTCTTGGACACTTCAGGTTCATATGATTGAAGTTGTTCAAAGACAGATCAGACAGCTGAAAGTAGAAATAGAACTTAAGAATCAGATGTTTAAGAAAACCCATAGTGTGGATATCAGACAGCCATCCATTTCACATTTAGGCTTGTCCATTCAGCTTAAGAACAAAGTGACTATGTTGACAATGATGGGCCTTATTCATGAACTCAGCAAAATGGACTTTCCCTGACCAAGGTTGATGTCCTTTTGTCGAGAACGAAGAAGTCAAACAAAGATCAACTCTGAACACACAATGTGGCATCATTTCCTAGGGTATCAGCTGATATCAGCTGTTACATAAGTCACACGTAGGAACTTTGATTACAGAAGTGGTGGAACTTTTTTCTCACTTAAATAGAAATTTTGCCTGGTTAGGGATTTACATTTTCTGCCACACAGCATTGTTTCTGAGGAAGTCATTTTGCAGTAAATAAAGTTTTTTTTTTTTTTTAATTGGGCCCATGGTCATTAAATCCAAGGATTTCACTATATTCTGAATCAGGCTGAAGCAGCTGGCCTGAAGGTATGGTGGAATGGCCTTTGAAGAGTCAGTTATAGGGGCAGAATGAGGGTAATGTTTTGCCCTGCTGAAAAAAAGCCCTCTTCAATGTGGTATATGCTCAGAATCAGTGGCCAATACAAAGTTTGTCTCTACCACAGCTGGGATTCATAGGACCAGGAATCAAAGGGTAGAAATGAGATGGATCCTCTCACTATTACCCTTAGGCAAGGAAAGGATATATACAGGCCAAGGGGAGTGGGGGAATTATATTCCTTCTATCCAGTAGAGATAAGAAGAAATTCGTTTGGAATCCAAAGGGTATCCTGAGCCTACATGTATGATAATGTTCAGTGGAAAACTACCCAGACCGGCAGTTTTGCTCATGATCAAGAGCCATCAGGAAGGAACATTTAGGTGATCCAATTAGGCAAGGAACCAGGGCCAACTGGGTTCACAGATCATGACAAAAGAAATATAAATGAAGAGTTACAATCATAAATACCATAAATAAGTTATAATTTTGTGACCAGTTACAGAAATGAGGACTTTAATGGTCATATTTCTGTCTTACTTTAATATGGACATATTTATAAATATATTAATGACTTCTCTCCTTTTTTGTGTTTCTTCATCCATACTTTGACATTCTAATATAAAAATAGTTGATAGTAGTTAACTCATATTCATGTTTCAGGAATCCAAAGGTAAGTAACTGTGTCTCATCCAGAAACAAAATGAACATAACTGTGGGAGGAATAAATCGACCTTTAAGACATTGTTTCACCTTTTGGGGAAGTGATTAGTGAATTTGTGATTAAAGATAATTACATCGTGAGGATTATGAGAGTGGTGACAAGTTTCAAAGAATTTAAGATATGGGTTTCACATTGTTTATAGCTGCATTTACAAACATAAATTATTCACTTATACTTTTATTATATTATAAACCATCCAATTGAATTCAATTACTTTCCTATTTATCATAATTTACTCATATTCAATGAGATAGTTTCATAATTGTGTCAATCTATTTCTTCAAATTTAGAATTTTTCTGTTTCTTGAGCTTCCTTTAAAAAAATGGTCTAGCTCTAAAGTGGCTACCTGTAGAGATATTTATGTCAGTTTGTTCATTTGTTGATTTTTCCGAACTCATTTTTATTACTGCATGTGTTTTTGGCTGATGCATTTTATAAGGAACTCAATTATTGTATAATATAATGTGTTTGCTTACTAATTTCCATTAGTCACTACATTAGAATATGAATCTTGATTTATCAGGAAAATTGCTAGGTTTTTATGCTTATTACATAGATTTAAAATTAATACCAGCATACATTTCTTTAACTAAACATTTATATAGAGTTGGTACAATAGTTCCATATATCCAAACTTAGGCATTCTTGCTGAATTCTAGTATGCAGTATAGTCTATTCACAAGAAAAAATTCCAGGAAAATATTAAATTTTGCATATTGAAAACAGTGTTTTGTACTGCTGGGAGGCATGTTAAGCAATAGTGCATCTTACATAGAAATTATATTTTATGTAGGTAGTTTAATATCATGTAAAACACAACTCTATTATTTATACAGATATAAATCAATTTTAAGAAATAATTAAGCAAGTCAAGATTCTGGTTAAGTCTAAGGGTGAAAGATTAGCACCAAGGAGGTTTTGTGGATGGTGGAATTTTTCTAAATATTAACTTAGGTAGTGATGATGTAAGAGATAGCACTATACTTATTCATTAAACAGGGCATTTATGCATTTCTTTGTATCTATGTTATATTTCACTGTGTATCTAAGAGGGGAAATTATAATAATTGTTACTAAGGATAACTTAGTAATGTTTGTAGCTTTATATTTTAAACTTATTTTGTTTGTTGTATAATATTAATATCTTTTAGAACAAGTGTTACTATATCAATATTTCCTTCTTGAATTTTAAAAACTAATTTAAATATAATATGAAATATATAATTCGTTTATACTGAATTTATAATTGTCCTCACATACATACTGCTATAAATATGTTACTAGCATGTTATTTTACATTGATTGATGCATAATACTCTATGTTTATACCCAGTGGGTTATTTTCTCTAACTTATTAATAAATTATAATTAAAATGAGAAAATTATTATTTAGTATGAGTTTGTCCTAAAATTGAGTTATTTTCTACTTTCCTAAATGTTAATTTTAATTTATTTAAAATTGTATAACAAACCTTTCTAAAGATAAAGCTATCTAATCAACTAATATGACATACTCAGACATTTTCTTCATAACACATTTGACAAAGATTTGTTTGATATTTCAGCACTTCAACATGCAGCTTAGAAAACTTGAAAACTCTACTTACAAAATACATGGGGATTCTTATCTTAGAGCAGATTTAAAATCTTTTTATTTAACTTGTTGCTTAGAGATATTTCATCCTAACGGTTAGAAATAGAATATAGGACTATTTATTTTATAAATTATATAAAATCATAGATATGAATGTGCTGTCTTAGAGATTATCAAATTAGTGCCCTCACTTTAATAATGAGTAAAACAAGAACCAAAGAGAGGAAGTGATTTTTATAATTACTACACTAAATGCAAGAAAACTGCATTTTAGATTGGTAATAATTTTTATGTAATAGGTATTATCTGGTAGATGAGTATTTTGGTACATGTTTTATTCTTCTTTGATTAAGCCCCAAGCATTTTGAAATAGTTGAGAGCAGTGTTCCCACAGATATCCCAATGCAGGCCTCCCCTAAAAGTTACCAGTTTAATGAGCTATCAGCAGTTAACCTATTTCACATCTTCTCTGGGACACCATTTTAATAGAATAATAAATTGGTGAATCCATAGGGAGGTTACTATGACAATGTCTTACTGAAAACCAGTAGAATAGGACACTAACAGATAATTTAAGATAACTATTAGCCAACTTCCTTTAGCCATTGATAAACAAGATTAAGGCCAAATGATAGGAAAACATAAGCGGATTAAAAATTTTCTTTCAATTTTTGTCTAGGTATTTGTTCTTCATTACATTTTGTTTGCCTAGATTACCAACTATGCCTAACGTAAAGTAATTATACAGAAACACGTTTTTGTAATTCTTTAATGCCCTTTGTTTTCTCTCTCACTTGACATTTTTAAAGAAAAAAATGTATATGGCTTAATTTGAATAATCTATGTAATAAACATTAAGGAAAAGAAAAAAATATTTATTTTTAGTTACTACTAATAAAAGTAAAATGACTGAAACAGCAGATTTTGCCAACTTATATTTCTTTGGATTGTATACAGAAACATACCTAGGCATGCAAATAGATTTTGACAGTCTTTTGACTAGCAGATAGTGGACAGAAATCATCAATTTTTACTGTGTCAGAGGGAAAAACAAAACACCAGGTGAACAATCTCTCAATTTCTAAGAATTATATTTAGATCTCCCCTTTTAAAAATTTGTTTAAAGATTTTATTTATTTATTCATGAGAGACACACAGAGAGAGGCAGAGACACAGTTAGAGGGAGAAGCAGGCTCTCTGCATGGAGGGTGGTGTGGGACTTGATCCCAGGACCCCAGGATCATGACCTGAGACAAAGGTCAGATGCCCCAAACATTTCTCCTTCTTGATAGGACTAATTTTTGATTGAGAGATACACAAAATACATTGATGAGAAATATCTTTTCTTAGTTTCTCTTTTAATGAAAACATTTGCTTTATCTTATGTAACAAGTAGAAGTTGTTACAGTCAAATTAAGTGTAACTAATATCAGGTCATTTGCCATTAATTTTGAAAATTAAGTGAAATACTGGGAACATGATCTAAAATTATAGCAAAATTATATTGGGTAATGAACTTTCGGATTTAGACTCCATCCATTTTTATAGCTATGGACATATATAATAACATATTTCTATCATAAGACATGACTTTTACTCTTTTATCATTTTAAATCTGTAACAGAGACATTACTGTTCTTCAAGTGTGCTAAGAGAAATAAACACAATGAACACTTTATTTGGTGATTGGAGTAAATATGGACAGTGTTAAAAATAATTTTTTGTGTTTTTGACTTGTGAATTTTTTTTGAATGTCCCCTCAATTTGTCTCAGGATTTTTATATATCAGAATAGGAAGATATAAAGGGTTGGATGCAACTTTTTTTTATTGTATTCTTGTACACTGTATGATTTGGGGAGAGGTGTTTGTCATGTTCGAATCTGAATGCCTGATAGTGGTAGAAGGCTAGTCACAATGATCATTAAATAAACTTGATGGGTTCCAATGTGTAAACACACTTTAACCTGGGATTCTTGATAAATATGAAATAAGTAGGATTTTTTTATTAACAGTCTTTCTATCCCTTTAGATGATGAAACCATCTATGTAAAGAGGGTACCAAATTTATCTCTTGTTCAATTGATTTATCCACTCTTCCATCTCCCTATCTATCTATCTATCTATCTATCTATCATCATCTATCTATCTATCATCTATCTATCATCATCATCATCATCTATCCTGTCTACCTACTCATCTATCCATCTACCCACCACCAGGAATATCTCCTGGCCTGAATTCCATACTAAATAAATACTTTATGGAACAAAGAACCAATGAATAAATAAATAATTAAATGAATAAATTAATAATGTAAAAATAGTAAAAATTTTCTTCTAAAAAACTGAAATACTAAACATTTACCACTACAATTTTAAGTTCAATATATAAAATTTTGTCATGATAAAAACCTTCTTTAGACTATAAAGACTAAAAAAAATTATAAAAGACAGTTTGTAAATATTTATATATATGTGTGAAAGGTAGGAGAAAAAAAGAGAGAAAGTCTTCACAAATCTATATTTTGCACTTCCTATATTAAAACAGCTGAACAGAATTGTGGAAGTTTGTCACAAAGAATCTCCTATGGCAATTAAGCTATCTGTTTAAAGTGTGTGTGTGTGTGTGTGTATATATATATATATATATATATATATATATATATACACACATATTGATATTTGTTTTGTTTGTAGCCAGTTATTGGGATGTTTCTCCTTAAAAAAGCAACTATTGTTATGTAGAAATAACATTGTATGTGTTCCTATATTTTCAGATAAATCTCTTACTTTATTTCTGCCTGTATGTTTATAATAATTTTATATTAGTTGTCATGACTATGTAGAAAATTACCAAAATCTTAGAGGCTTAAAGAAGCACACATTTATTATTTCAGACTTCATGTGTGTCAGGAATCTAGGCACAGTTTAGGAAATTCTCTGTTTATCATATCACAAGACCATAACCAAGCTATTAGCCGGGCTCTGTTCTCACATGGAAGTTTGAGGAAAGATCTACTTTCAACCTCTCTCATTTTGTTGGCAAAAGTCATAATCTTGCATTTGTAAATTGAAATCTCTGCTCTTTCCTGGATGTTAGCCTGAGGACATCCTCTGCTCTTACAGACTACTCATAGCTCCATGCCTCATGGCCTTCTCTGTAGAAGGCCCACAAGATAGTGTCTTGTTAAGGACAGCAAGAAAGCAAAATACGAGGGCAAGTCTACTGACAAGATATTTTTATATAATGTAATTCTAGGGAGGACACCTCATCACCTTCATCAAGAGAAAGGGATTGCACTAAAATGTCAATAGAGAAAGTAAATATCATGGTGTCTGCCTTAGAGTCTGTCTGCCACGGTGATTTGTGCTCTTTTATGAAGATTTTTCTTTTTCTTTATTTAAAAATATTTTATTTATTTATTTGAGAGAGAGAAAGAGAGAGAGAGAGAGAGAGAGAGAGAGGCAGAGACACGGGCAGAGGGAGAAGCAGGCTCCATGCGGGACTCGATCCCGGGTCTCCAGGGTCAGGCCCTGGGCCGAAGGCAGGCACTAAAATGCTGAGCCACCCAGGGACCCCTGAAAGTTTTTCTTTTAATATCCAAGCCCAGAAAACTTTGTTCCTATATATTAGTTTTATATTTCCTGACAACATTTAAAACTTAAGGCTATTTCAAGTGTCAAATACTAAAGTCCCGCTTCTCTGGTCAGTTTCATTTTATAACCCTTCAGAATCTGATCACATATTTTTATATGAAAAATGTAATTGCAGGTATTCTTGAAAATCCATTTCATATTGAATATTGTAACATATATCAAGTCATATTGTTTTAATTTAAATCAGGGATAAGTAAAAATCTAAACCATTCTCTGTGTCTGTGAAATAAATTGTACTTAAAGTCTTAAAAATGGAGGAAATATCCAGAATAATACAAATTGTATGATACTGACTTTTTCTAATAAGTGGCTTTAGTTGTACCAAACACACACACACACACACACACACACACATATAGTAGTCATGAACAAAATATGTACATTTTACCTCAACAATGAGTAAACTTCTCTTAAGCTTCCCTTTATTTAATCTTGAGTGTGTTTTGTTGCTATAATATATGCATTATGCATTGTGTTTTGTGTGTATTTTAAAATCATGGCATCCAATCTTTTCAGTTTAAATAAAGGGGAAGTCTCAGTATGTACGTACAGGTTTATAAAGACTTATAGAAAATTGCTTGTTTCCTTAATTAAATTTTTTGTCTTCATAGCTTGGCTGATTTTTACTCATTATTCAACTCTGGGAATCTGTTTGTTATACAATGAATGTAAAGAAGTACTTTACTGTGTATCATCATAGAAATTATAACCATACTAAATTTGATGCAAGCCATATGGAGAGAAAATTTTCTTACCTCAGAGAGAAATATATCAAGAATATTCAAAATGTGTACTAAAATCATCTTACTAAGAAATTAGAAGAATTTTAAATGTTTCACTTTAGATTTATAACATGCTTTATTAACAGTAGTATTTTGCCCTGATTTTACTGATAAAGATGACAAAAAGAAAAATGTTAAAATTAGCTAAGTAGTATAGGATACAGAGTCAAAAGAGTGAGAAATTTGTATCCAGCTTTATGATGAAACTCTGATGCTAATGTAAGCCTGATATGAGGCAGCCATACGGTGGGTGTTCTATAATGTGCAGAACAGATGCATATAGGGCCTGTGAAATGCTACCCTGGAAGCTCTCCTGTGGAAAGCTGGAAAACATTAGAAATGTCTGGCCTTTAGCCAGCTAAACTTCTGTCAACATATTTGCGGATGTTGTGAGGCTTATTCTTTTATATTTTAAATTTAGCAGAAAGATTTCAAGCAATCCTAAGTAGATCTAACATCTTGAGAATGGTAACAATATTTTTTTCAATGTGACATTGTAAATACCTAGTAGAGCGCTGACAATTAGTAGCTATTCAGTGTCTGATTTCTGAATGGATTAATATTTATCTTCTATTGTCTTTTGCAATGCCTCTATAGCTTTTCTAGGGATTAGTAATGCTGTAGGTGTGGGAGTGCTTTGAGCTTCTAAAAAGTAATGCACTTCCTTTCCAGAGGTCCTTATAGGTGAAATCTGGATATTACAGTAGCCTACTAATAGCTGTTTCTTACCTGAAGAAGAAGAAGAAAAAGAAGAAGAAGAAGAAGAAGAAGAAGAAGAAGAAGAAGAAGAAGAAGAAGAAGCAAAAGCAGAAGTAGAAGCAGAGGCAGAAAGAAGAAGGGAAGAAGAAAAGAAAGAAGAAGAAAAAGAAGAAGAAGAAGAAGAAGAAGAAGAAGAAAGAAGAAGAAGAAGAAGAAAGAAGAAGAAGAAAAGAAGAAGAAGAAAAAAGAAGAAGAAGAAGAAGAAGAAGAAGAAGAAGAAGAAGAAGAAGAAGAAGAAGAAGAAGAAGAAAGAAGGAAGAAGAAAGACAAGGGGAAGATGGGGAGGAGGAGAAGTAGTAGTAGTAATAATACTGGAATTCTGAAATGGGGGATAAAGGAGTTCCCATACACCTTGTAAATTAAGCATTACAGATTGAATTTTTTTGTACGTCAAAAAAAATGTATTCCTTACTTACAGCACCCCAAATGTTAGCTTCTTTATTTAATGTGATAAAGGAAGCTTCAAAAATGTTCACTATTTGGGCCTGCATTATTAGTTGTATTTTTATATCATGCATTTAGTCCTTTGTTGTTGTTGTTGTTGTTTTAGGAAATTAATGTTCTTAAATATAATCATGAATCGTAGTTTTTAGGGAAATGTAACTAGGCCTTGCTTAGGCATATGTGGGCATACAATATGCTGGAGTAATGTGCAGTGCACCTTAATAAGACAAATGGAATTAGAACAACATTTTTTAAAGGATGTATATATATATGAGAAGGGGATTTTCCTGAAAAAAAAAAAGAAGAAAAGGTATTTCCAATATAAAATATCATTAACCGGGGATTCAATTATTAGATATTTGCTCTGTTTTAGCATCACACCTGGTCAGGGAGGTTATCTAATTACTACAGATACAGCAGTGTAGACAGGATCTATGTCTGATTTCTTTCTACCACCCAGTGGAAACAAAGTACAAGCCATTCCTATAGATCCCATTCTAGCACATCACCTATATTTGTACTAAATAAAATAAAACAAAATTCTACAGCCTAGACCTGGACTGGGTTTAGGGGAGGAGGAGAGGAGAGTAAAAAGGAATTGGAGCCAGTTTTGTAATGTCAGTGTGCCCTCCTTCCCACAAAAAAAAAAAAAAAAAAAAAAATTGTACTACTTTCTGCTTGCTTATTTTAAGTGCCTGAGTGTTAAAAGAAAAATTAATTTTTCTGGTCTTATGTTTGTTGAATAAGCTAAGAATAAAGTGAAAGTTTTGCATTTTTAACTTTCTTCAAATTAATAATTATCAAGATTGAGAGTTTTTTTTTCCTATAATTATGGTATGTCTATCATTTTGTTTTTGTCCACACTAGAAAAAGGGAAACATAGATTCATAAAGAGAACTTAGAAACTTCTAAGTCCCCTTCTCTGTTTTTGACTTGAGTGGAGCCTAAAACAGTTCAGAAAATAAATAGCTCTATCTACTTTTGTAGGCACTGTCATCAAATTTCACAAATTCCCCCTCATAGTGTATTTCAGAATTTTACCATTGATATCATGAAGAAAGTCATTTGTGCTGTCAAAAAAATATCTGTGTTTATTAAAGCATATTTTATTCCTTTACTGGTCACATACATTAACTAGTATGCTCCTCTACGTGTATTAAATACACATTATATCAATTTTATTTTCAAAATTAAATATACAGTTTTGCAAATATTTTCGGTTCATGGGACATACTGAGTAACAATGGGTGGTATTGAATGTGCAAATAATTCCATCCTAAAATTACCATTTCTTAACTGAATATTTACAATTCACATAAATTTGAGTTAAATGAAGTTTAGGTTAATATCTATTTCTGCCTTAGAGTGCTGTTGTATAATTAAATGAAATTACATACATTTATAGTCCATCTGTATCATGTGTTCAGTATATCACATCCCAACTATCATCACCACTGTACATTTGTAATGGAATCAATATATTAAAAACTGTAGTCAAAATTGTTTACTTAATTATTTTGGGTATTCCAGAGTATTCATTATTAAGTAATTAAATAATAATGACTAACTTTCTCAAGTCCTTTATGTAGTGGCTGACACCTAACTCATTGTCTCACCACACTTTGGATTCCTCTATTTTCATCTGCTATGAAATTTTATTCCCCAAAATCGCACAATCAGATCAATAGAGATAACTCAGGATATTTGATATATATCTCTAACATTTGAAGTTTGTTGTTCTGGTCTTTCCAAAATGACAATTAGGAGGCATATTATTTAATATAGTAGGATTCAGTGTAATTACTCTTCTTGGCTAGGTGTAACGACATTATTTTATATATTTATTTTCCGTTGTATTTAGTTTGACTTAAATGTTCCATTTACCAGCTTGGTTCTTCAAGTCAGCATTTAAACAAGCTTCGATCCATTCCTGTATGAATGATTATTGCTAAGAACCAAGCAAGGTACACTAGAAATATGGTATGATAAGAGGTAAAGCAGCTAGAATGGAGAAATTAAAAAATCACAAATTCCTTCGTATTAGATAAAGTAATTATAGTATATCAAACAGGGAGACCCGGTATAATTATTTTGACATTTACCAAGCTTTACAGAAAAGCAAGGACAGACTCTTAAGGAATGTGATTTTAAATTTGCATAAAATTACTTTATAATTAATGTGTAAAGGGAGGTAGTCCCTGGATGTCCTAGCCATGATGACTGTTGGTAGTTTCATGTACCTGAATGCTCATTTCTTGCTAAACTCTCTTGATGCCTATTTTTATTTCTTTTTTTTCTTCTTATTTCCTTGTTTTAGAAGGAATTGTGGGACTACTAGACCTGACAAATTAAAGGCACTCAGTTATAATTATGGATAAATGCATGAATTATTGAACTAAGACTAAATTTTCTTTTTAAAATTTATTTATTTATTTGAAAGAGAGAGACAGACTGCATGTGAGAGGAGCAGGGGGCAGGGTAGGGAATCTCCAGCAGACTCTCCACTGAGCACAGAGCTTGAAGTGGGGCTGGAGATCTCCTGACCCTGAGATCATGACCTGAGCCAAAACCAAGAGTCAGATGCTCAACAAACTGAGTCACCCAGGTGCTCCTAAGAGTAAATCTTTATAAGCAGTAGATCTATATACCTCTTGGCTCAGTTGTCCTTTTTCAACTTTACTGTCATCTCTATATTGGGATAATATCAACTCACAGATTTGTGGAAACTGAATGATAGGATATGTGAAAAGGATGCCATATATTCACTTATACCTTCATTCATTGAACAAAAATTTACTAACTACTGCAAGCAAATCGCTGTTCTGCATGCTTGGGATATATTAGTGAACAAAGTAAATTTGCAATCTTTTGTGATAATGATGACAGTGACAACGATGATTATCATCATTATTGTTACAAAAAAAGCTAACAATTTTATAATGCTTAATATGTGCTAAATAATGTATTTTATGTGTAACTTAGTGTTTCCATAAAAACTATAAGATAGGTATTTTGATTTACCTCTATAAGTGGGGAATTGAAATATGGTAAGATTAAGGAACTTGCTTAAATTATGGAGCTAGTAGATGGAAGAAGTGAGATCAAAGCTGGAGTGTGTGGCTCTAGGGCCTGTTCTGAACCATAACACCCACCATACTGCCACCTAATTATACTTAGTGGCTGGTAGTTGATTCTCTCAGTCTATTGTCTAAGGAACAGCACATAAAGTGCTGGTGGGAATTCCATGCTTTACTCATACCCAGGGAAATGATAGAAGAGTTTAGACCAAAAAAAAAATTAAATTAAAATTAAAAAATAACCATAGAATGCATTTGATCTAAGGGATTGGTAAATGTAAAATTGATCAGCCAGAGTATCCTTATATATTTAGTGAAAAAAAATATTGATTTGGGGAAGACCCTTCTGACCATTCTAGAGTCTAATTAGTATTCTTTAAAAAAAAAAGATTTTGTTTCTTTATTTGAGACAGAAAGAACACAAAGGGGGTGGGGGGAGCAGAGGGACAAGTGGATTCCCCGCTAATTGGTGAGCTTGATGCAATGCTTGATGCCAGCACCCTGAGATCATGACCTGAGTCATAGGTAGATGCTTAACTGACTGAGCCAATCAGGTGCCCTGAATCTAAGTCATTTTCTTCAGTCATGGGAATATATGGTGTAGGGCTGGACTAGGATACATGATAACAAGTAAAAGTTTAGTGTTTTTACACATTCCTCAACACCTATTGTTATTTTTATTTAACTATCATTTATAAATAAATAGCTTATCTAATTAATGAATACAAACATGTGTACGAAAATGAAACTAATAATTGTGACTTATGTATTGAGGCAAATTCAAACATTTTAGTTCATAAATTAAAAATTATGGCATTTGCCTTTGTCACTAATTAAATGTCCTTGTTGAAAGTAATTCTAAAAATATTATTAGATACAAACTATGCACGATGTCTATGCTAAACACTTGTGGTAGAGTAGCAAAGAAGTTGGGAAAATAATAAACTAACAGTATAAATTGGTTTATCTACACAACCAAAATTGAAATAAACACATCATACTTTAGCAGCATAATTCTTTTGGAAAAAAAACATGTATCTTCTAGACAGTGATATTACCATTAGTTTTTTTTTTTTCATTTTTACAGACTGTTTATAAAATGTAAATCTGATATTGGATTCACTATGTATTATCATAGAACACAAAAATATTGTGCTATAAACATAAACATGTGCTTAAAGTGGACTCTTGCTCAATTAACACCTGATGCATGCTCAGTGAAGAAAATCACTAATGAAACAAAAAGGCAATCTACTAAAAGAGAGAAAATATTTGCAAATCATGTATCTGATGAGGGCTTAATATCCAAAATATATAAAGAGTTTAAACAACTGAACACTGATAAAACAATACAATTAAAAATGGGCAGAGAATTTGAATAGATGTTTTTCTAAGGAAGATACACAGATGGCCAACAGACACATGAAAGGATGCTCAACATTAGGGAAATGCAAATCAAAATGACAATACGGTATCACCTCACACCTGTCAGAATGGCTAGCATCAAAAAAGATAAGAAATAACAAGTATTGATGAGGAGGTGGCAAAAAAGGAACTCCTACACACTATTGATGAAAATGCAAACGGGTACAGCCACCGTGGAAAAGAGTATAGAGTTTCCTCAAGAAATTAAAGTTAGTAATACAACATGATCCAGCAATTTCACTACAGAAGATTTACCCAAAGAAAATGAAAGACTATTTTGAAGAAATATGTGAAAGCCCATGTTTATTGCAGCATTATTTATAATAACCAAGAATGGAAGCAACCTACGTGTTCACAGATAATCAAATGGATACGGAAGATGTGGTGTATACCACATACACAAATGCATACAAACCCATGGAATGGATTATTACACAGCCAAAAGAAGGATGTAGTTGTGCCATCTGTAACCACATGGAAGGACCTAGAGAGTATTATGCTAACACCATATGATTTCATCCATATGTGGAATCTAAAACAACAAACAAAATGCAGATTCAGATCTATCAATATAGAGAACAAACTGATAGCTGCCAGAAGGGAAGGGTGGGAAGAGGGGAAAAATGGATGGAGAGTGGGAGATACAGGCTTCTAGTTATGGAATGAATAAGCTATGGGAATACAAGGCACAGTATAGGCAATGATATTGTAATAGTAATGTATGGTGACACACAGTTGCCACATTTGTGGTGAGCGTAACGTAACGCATAAACTTGTCAAATCATATGCTGTACACCTGAAGTTAATGTAACATTATCCATCAACTACACAGAAAAAATTAAATATATAAACAAACTGTATTTTCAAGTAAAATTTAAAGGGATGTAAAATATACATTTTTATTGCCAATCCTGCATATTTTCCTTCAGCATGAGAATTATATTTTAATACATTATGTTAAAGAAAAATGAGCAAAACATGTTTCTCTTCAAGATAATTTATAATGTTAAGTCATGCATGAGAGTAATGAGATTAATAATAGAAAGTTTAGATTTATTCTTTCTCTGGATGATAAATCATGACAAGCCATTTAACTCTGATGCAATAAAACCATGTGATGGCTAAGAGAATGGATGATCGTACTTAGAACGGTTCATGTCTACTTGGGTAAAATTAAGTCAGAGTTGTTAGCAGTGTTCTAAAATTATTTTACATTGACAGAAGTCTAGTAACTTCTGTAACTTCTAGTAACTTCTAGTAACTTCTTTGAATGGAGAGTAAATCATATGAGAACGGAATCCTCCCTCTGAAAATTCCAATGGCACACATGAACAGAATATTTTCAGCTAGTATTTCTTAGAATATATGGCTCATATTGATTGAGCACTTACACGAAACACATCGCTAGCCCCTATTAAGTTTATATATAGTAATAAACATTAAAAGACATGAACTTTATTTCTCTTAGTGCATGCAAACAACTGTATGTATATTTATTATCTCTGGGAAAACCGATCTTGATTATATTTTACAAAATTATCTTTATAATCATTACTTTAAAGTTATATAAACACCTGGTCTGCAATTGGAAAGTTACAAGGGATTTCTCTTGCTTGACTCTGTCTTTCGCCCACTTAGTATATCTTTCTGGAAACTGCCCAGCTTATTTTTTATTAGATGGTCATTAAGAGATACTTAGCTTATGTAAAGTGTATAATGTGTTCGGATCTGTGGATTGTGATCATAATTTAAGGAAATACTCAATTTTAGGGCTTAATAGAATAAAGTTTTGTTTGTTTACTTTATTTTGTTTATAATTGAAGATCTTAGATAACCGAATACTTTCCATGGATCTGCAGAGTCCATATTAAGACTCCTTTGCTTACAAGAGTGCTGAGTCTCTATATTGTTTTTAAATATGTCATTTTATAAAGTATTCATATTAGCATCAATAGTTTAAAAATAGTGAATTACTAGTTTTTGTATTATTTTATTTGTATCTATCAAAGCTGAATGGATTTTTTAAATTGCACATAATTGTATATAAAGGCTTAATTATTCTACTTCACTTTCTGATACATAATTACTTTCCATTGTCCATATAACCCTGAAGAGTCATTATCAGTCTTTAATGAATCCAGAAATAATGATACAATATTGAGATCATATAGAACAACAGTTATACGATCCTACTATCATAAATTAAAAAAAAATTGTCACTATTGTTAATCAACTGACTTCAGTAGTATTTCTCAGAAAGAGAAATCTTGTCTTTTGAAAGATGGTTGAAAATCTGCACATCTGTATGTGCTTGTTGAAAGCTATTACAAATAATAATATTAACAGTAACACAGAGACTTCATATTAAACTGAAATTGACCTGTAATAATTGAATATGTTAACCACCATTGTCTCTGTTACCTTTCTGCCTGGCCATCTCCAACACACACACTAGTGTGCACATTAATGCTAGTATACATTAGAGTTCACTTAACTATGCCCCAAGCAATGGTGCTCGCATGTAGTCTCTGAAAACCTTCTGTGCCGCTTGCTAAGAGTGGCACTCTTCCAAAAGTTCTGCCTCAGGATGTTTGCATAATCTCCTGACCCAATGCTCCAGGCACTATCCTAAGGGGCTTAATTTTAATGATTAAGATTGCTGAACTCTGGAGTGTAGATTGTTTTCAAAGAACCAGAAACATAACCTCAAATTTGTTTTATGCCCTGTTTACCATAGTTACTCTAATTTCTGACGCTTTTCCTAAATACCATGTCAGAAATAGATGGATCTTCTATTCTTTTCAGCATAGGGAATTGGGACTCAATGGCAAATAAATTCCAGAGTTCCATATGGTTTGAAATGTCAAACTATTTTGGGTCTACACCAGTGGTTCTCATGGATGGCACCACACTAGTTTACTTAGTTTACTCCTAGGTAAACTAGTTTCAAACTCCACAGGTGACTCCCATGAGCAACTATGATAGCGGATCATTGCTCTATCCCTGTGGCATCATTCCAGTCACTAAAAGCCCAGTCATTCTTTTTGTTTTTTAAAGATATATATATTTTTTAAGAAAAAAAATATATAAATATATATTTAAGATATATATAAATGTATGTATGTATGTATGTTATTTATTTATTTATTTATTTATTCATGAGAGACATGCAGAGAGAGAGAGAGAGAGGCAGAAACACAGGCAGAGGGAGAAGCAGGCTCCATGCAGGGAGACCGACGTGGGACTCGATCCCAGATCTCCAGGATCAGGCCCTGGGCGGAAGGTGGTGCTGAGCCACCCGGGCTGCCCAAGCCCAGTCATACTTAATCAAGGTTGGAACACTTACAAATAATCAATATTTCCAGATCAATTACTAGTAAAATTTAGCCACACATTCTCCACCTGAATCTAGTTTCCAGACATCACAGAGCAAAAGCTGCAGGTTGTAATAATGTCTAGCAATAGCAATAGAAAGTTATCCTGTGTTCTTGTTAGGTTCAATCTGGTCAATCTGGGCCAAAGTTCTGTATTCTTTTCATTGTAAGTTACAAAATATTAGGAGTTGAATTGTAATTCAACTCCACCATGATTTCTAATCTCTAAATATTGCTCTATTTTAGAGGCCATCAAGCTGCCTATCCGGCCTTTGTTAGGTATATAACCTGAGTCCTAAAAAGTTAAGCTCCAGCAGAAAGGATTCGCCCACCGATATTCTTAGTTCCTAGAATACTTCCTCGCACATAACTTGCTATGATGAATCAAATAGAGACCTGGCAAAGGTTTAAATAGCAGCTTACTAGTGTTGTAGACTAAAGGTATGGACCTTTAATAATCCACCTCATGATCTGTATTATAACCTTGCATACTGTCACAATATTGAAAATAATTCAAAATGCCTCCTTTTCCTGATTTGGGATTTACATGCAATACCCTTTGCAATCAGGTATTGTGTCATGATCTTTCACTGAAGGTAATCAGGGTTATATTGTCTTTCAGAAAATATGAAAGTTCGCCCCCAAGTTCATTATATGAAGTTAATACTATCCTAGTATCAAACAAGGTACAAAAATTCATGCCAATATTTGTCCTAAATATAGATGCAAAAATCCTAATCAAAATATTATTAAATATAATACAGCAATGTGTAAAAAGAACTCTATGCCATGACCCAGTGGGAATTATCCTAGGATACAAGAATGGTTCATATTTGAAAATCAATTGATGCTCTCCAGCATACTAATAAAACTAACAAAGAAAATCTCAGGATCATAACAATCAAAGAAGAAAAGGTGTTTTACAAAATCCAACACCTATCAGTGATAAAAATCTCTGAGGACATATAAGAAAGTGTTCTCAATCTGACAAATAAATTCTATATAAAACCTATAAGTAAATCATACTTAATGGTAATACTGGTTGTTACTCCCTTCATATTGGAAATAAAGCAAAAATATCCACTCTCGATGCTCTCATTCAATAAAATGCTGCAAAGTATAACCAGTTCAATAGATAAGAAAAAGTAATAAAGGAATACAGTTCAGAAAAGAAAAACAAAACTGCCACTGTTTGCAGATGACACCATTATTTATGTAGAAAATCCCAATTGATCTAAGAAGAAGAGAATAAGAAAACTTTTTAAAACTAATAAGTGAACTCAGCAAGGTCGTAGGATACACAAGATGAACATAAAAATCAGTTGTATTTCTATATACTACCATTGAACATATAGACACTAAAGTTAAAGGTATAATACCATTTACATGAAAGGTTTAATGCAAAGTTATGATAAAACATATACAGGGCTTGTATGCTGAAAACCACGAAATACTTTGCAGCATCTTTTTATTTTAAGATTTTATTTTTAAGTAATCTCTACACCCAATATGGGGCTCAATCTCCCAACCTCAAGATCAAAAGTTGCATGCTCTGCTGAGCAAGCCAGACAGGAACACACCTTTCTTAAGAGAATCTTAACCATTTCTAAGAATTTAATTTTTTAATCATATTTGATAATTTCATGGAGGTAAAATATAACTCTTGAGTTATCCAGTAATAATCATTTTTTAATATGTAGATCATTTTTATTTACTTTTTAATTTATTTTTATTTTTTTTAAGATTTTATTTATTTCTTTGAGAGAGAGAGCACAAGCAGAAGAGAAGCAGAAGGAGAGGGAGAAGCAGTGGGAGAGGGAGAAGCAAGCTCCCCACTGAGCAGGGAGCCTGATGGGCTGAAACCCAAGACCCTGGGATCATGATCCGAGCTGAAGGCAGATGCTTAATAGACTGAGCTACCCAGGCTCCTTATTTACTTTTTATGTTGTATTTTTGAGATATTTGTTAATTTCTTTTATTGATGTGTGTGTTCATGTATGTGTGTTTAGAGATTTGAAAGTGAAAATATCTAAGTAGCACAGCTTTTGCTTTTAAATGAATGTTTGTTGTGCTTATGTTAGTTATCCTTTTTTAAATAAAAGATTTTTATTTATTTATTTATTTATTTGAGAGAAAGAGTACAAGGGGAGGGGGGCAGAGAGAGAAGCAGACTCCCCACCAAGCAGAGAGCCTGCAGCGGGACTCATCCCTGGGACCCTGAGATCATGACCTGAGCAGATCAGAGGCTTCATTGACTGAGCCCCAGGGTACCCCTAAGGTTAGTTGTCTCGTTCTATTTTTCTTAAACAAAGAGTTGGAATTTTAAAGAGTCAAATATCAATATTTTTCCTTGTGAGTCTTACTTTGATGTCATGCTCTTTGGGTGTTTTTCTCCCTTCCAAATATATAAAAAATATAATATATAAATTATTATATATAAAACATATATATTGTATATGATATTTATTATGATGATATGTAAAATACTAAATTCACATTGGGATTTATATTGGTATTTTATATGCTATATAAATTAACTTGTTTTTTCTATTAAACTTTTGGAAAATATTTTTATCCACCCATTTTGGACACATCCTTAAGCTATAAAATAGGTTCTTTAAATTATTTATTTTTAATTTTATAAGCCATTACTCCAGTTCTTGCAAAACAAGACTATTTACAAAAGTAAGATTAAATAGTCAATAATAAATCTATACAAATGAAATTCCCTGTTCAAACATTCCCTGTCTGTATCTAATTTTACTAACCCAACCAATTTTACTAACCTAACCAAGATGTGAAGGTTACGCACATCTTTGGGTGCAACACAAAGACAATAGAAAAAGTGAAGATGCAGGGTTTACAAAAAAGCACCTATGAATTATTACATTTAGAAGTCAAATACAAAGGAAAATATAGAGTTTAATTTGTGCTCATAATTAGTTAATTATGTTCCCCTCTCCTAAGGAAACTCTAACTTCACACACACAAATTACATTACAAATCTGTTGCCTGTTATTGGAAATAGAAGATAAGCATTTCTACCCACTGCATCTTACTATCAGAGTCATTAAGGAAAAAAATTCAAACACTGGGTGGTACAATGCTTTATTCACATGGGGAAGAGGTAGAGAGAGAGATCTGCTTCAATAGTGGGCATCAGTCTCCCATGTCCAGTGGGTTTCTCTGGGCAGAAGACCCAGGGCCATTAGCCTGCATACATACCTTTTGTGCTGCAGCAGAAATACCTTGTCCACTCCCTGAGGCAGACATAAAGAAATGGGTTGATCAAGTGCCACATGACACACAGACTTAAGCAGAACAAAGGAACACTCATTGAGTCTGATATGGAAAGACTTTCCCATACAAGGTGATAAGTCTAGCACAAGCTATGAGAACTCTCTCTTGGTAAGAAAAGGCTCCAGGATCAGCATTCATTCTTATGTGGCTGAAAGGAGGTCAAGGACTAGACCAATTTTAGATTGCCTTCCCCAACAGTTTCATTGGGGTTTTGCCTTCTCCATATTTTTACCTTAGCACTAAAAATAGAATATAGCCCCCACAGAGGATTCCACAGAGAAGTCATTAGATAATAAGAATATGACTCATTCTCTAGCCATTTAATAACACAACAAAGAGGCCAGAAAACAAAACAGCAGAACAAAGCAAAACTCTAAAATAGCAAAGAGACATCAAGTCAATCCAATTTTTTTTTTTTTTAGATTTTATTTATTTCAGAGAGAAAGAGAGACCAAGAGAGCAAATACAAGGGAGGGGTAGGGGCCGAGGGAGGGGGAGAAGCAGACTCCCTGCTGAGCAGAAAGCCAGACATGAGACTCTATCCTAGAGCCCTGGGATCATGACTTGAGCTGAAGGCAGATGCTTAACTGACTGAGCTACCTAGGCGCTCCTCAACCAATTATTTTGATACTAAATGCATACTTATTACAAAATAGAATGTTACCTGATTTATACATCCTGTTTTTACTTTTCACAAAATTCCTGAATATCAGAAAGGTGGGCATTTTTATTAGCCCCTGATTGGAATGAAAATTGAAATTTTGATCTATTCGTACAATGTGTCAGAAACATTTTAACCACAAATTTCCTCTCAGGCCTTTACTCATAGCTATTTGCTTTCAATATCTAAAATTTTTGTATTTTGCATTTCCAGTGTATAGCCTCTATAAAGTAATGAAGTAGAATTTAAGGGTGGCTTCTTAAAATAAAAACCCTGCTTAGTAGACAGAACAACACTGAAAGACAAAAATTAGAAAAACACTGAAAGACAAAAATTAGAAATTTATTTGACCCAACATGGATATATAACAGGAGAATTTCATAACTCAAAAAAGTTCGAATAGACAAGGACTTAATTAATATAGTCAATTTAACGTATCCTAAAGTAAACATTGTAGTATGGCAGAGAAAAATTAATAATAATATATCATGATGGGAAATGGATTATGTTCAATAATTTTAGGTTATACCACAAAAATATAATATATTTTATCTAAAAAATATAGATTCCTAAAATTCCTATAAATTCCTATAAATTCCTAAAATCACAATGACTTTACTATTACATGACCTTAGGAACCAGCACAGTTAAAGATATATATTTTATTAAAAACTGCAACACTAACTGGATCCTACTGTATGTGCAGAGTCTAGTCCAGTTTTTTAAATTCATGTTTCACTATTTGCACTTTGCATTGAACAATGGGTTTATCAGCTGATGCAGTGGTTCGTGTAGAGAATTTATACAGCACTTGGAATTACGGTGTCCTGCGTACTCTTGCCCGCCCCTGCCCCAGCAGAAAACACACTCCTCTAAACCTGAACGTGGCCATAAGTCCGGGGTCAGTGAGAAAGCCTGAACTTCTTTGCCTTGGCTCCACACTGACACCTGGAGAACAAAAGGGCTGGGAAACACCAGGTCAGATGACAAGAACTACAAGTGAGAGGCGAAAACTTTTTAAACCCTTTTAAATAAAGAGAAATCAGTTAAGCTCTACCTTTAGAAAACTACTTATTAGCTCTGCTTTTCTGTTCTGAACTTGAAGTCCCTAAACTGCAAAAGTCTAGGAAGAGTTGGATAGTTATGAAAATACTGTGTTTTTTTTTTTGTTTTTGTTTGTTTGCTGTTTTTTTTTTTTTTTTTTTTTTAGATCAACTGGCACCAATTCTTTATTTACTCCAATTTGTGACTAGGTTTTTTTTGTGTGTGTTTTTGTTTTCTGTTTTTTTTTTTTTTTTTTTTGGCACTGGGAAAGGTGAAAGCAAAACATATTGGAAATAAAAATGGCTTGAGTGTCAGTGATAGTCTCCCCAGATGTACTTTTCTTACCTCGGCATGTACTGTAGTCACTCGGTATTTGTATATGTTGCTAGAATGTAGATTGTATAAATAGTGACATTTTAACGTGTTCATGTGTTTTTAATAAATTGTACATATGTGTCGGAAAAAAAAATTTGTAAAAAAATTTGGCATTTGTAGAAGAAGCTATGGTTTCACAATTATTTCACTTAAATAAAACCTGCAATTTTTCCAATATGCTATATACATCTAACATTTCGTGAAAAAATTTACAGCTGAATAAATGTGTACATATCTATATGCAGACTACAATTTGTCTATAGACTGGATTCTAAAATGTATTAGTAAGTTTGTTGATTAAAACTTATAACAGTTTCCCTAAGGATAAAAATAAAGGATTTCACTGCAGATAAGCAATTGCTCTTATACAAGGGAAGAATATAGACTCTCTTAAAAGAAAAAACTTTGAGATTTTCCTAAATAATAGATAATATTGTAATTAGGTACCCATATTCTAAGAATGTTCCCCTAGTCATTCATCTCTTGTTTATCACTGAATCTATCATATCAAAATCACTCTCCCACAATTACTTAAATCATTATATATATATATGTAAATCTAATAACTATAATTTTGCTGGGTAATTTCAAATTTATTTTCCTGAACCAAATTTATTGTGCCTTGTTATATATACTAGGAAAGAGAATTTACATGTATACAAATCTACAGTGTACTTCTTTTACCCACATATATGTAAATTAGCTATAAAACAACCTATTATCTAAGGTTTAATACAAATATATACACATTAATTGTCTCATTGATTAATAGAATTTCTTGGTCACTAATTGCATGGTCACTAATTGCACGGTATTTATCTCTATTAATATCATCATTTAGATCTACATGAATATTTACATAGACATCTGCAATACAAGTGCAAAATACTATTTAACTGGCAATACATAATTTTGTATGGTGAGAAATGTCAACAGCTAAAATTTTATTTCTTCTCCAACAAAAGATTATCGAGATGTTACCATCTTAATATTTTGTTAGGAACACAGCAGTTAATAAGCATTATAATGAGTTACCCTGAGGAGTATGGATGAGAAATAAATAGGTCAGCAGACTAAATAAATGGTAGAGTTTTGCTGCTATGTAATGGACTAACATGCACCAATAGACACAATTAGCATATTAAATATGTTGTAGGGTAAACTTAAAATAGAATGAAATTCATCCTTTCTGAATATGTTCCTCTTTAGAATGAATTGGCCCTTTTCCCTCTTATTGGAAGGAGACATAAAATTCATCAGTCCTTTTTGCTCCCTGTTCTCCTTACCCACTGTCCCTTTCCACAAGCCCAACAACCAAGACTAGTAAGCACTTTTTAACTACATGACAAAGTCTATCTAGTTGTTCACAATCTAGAGAAGTAAAGGTATTTCCCTCCAGATATCATTTAATAATAATATGACCCATGGGACATTATCTTACTCACTACCTACTTTTCCTTTGAATGGTATAAGGAACAATCACAGAACAGATTGTTTAAAAAAAAAAACTCTCTAAATTCTTGGAATAACCAGACATTTTCACATATGACTTAAGAAAATATTAATATAAATTCTTAAGCATAAATCATCATGGTCAGGGACGTCTGGGTGGCTCAGTGGTTGGGCATCTGCCTTTGGCTCAGGCTGTGATCCCGGAGTCCCAGGATCGAGTCCCACTTTGGGCTCCCTGGATAGAGCTTGCTTCTCCCCCTGTGTATGTCTCTGCCTCTCTCTCTGTGTCTCTCGTGAATAGATAAATAAAAATCTTAAAATCAATCAATCAATTAATCAATCATCTTGGTCAATAATTAAGTCATTCACTTAGCAAATATTTAGAGAATATATCTATAAGACTTATCTAGTTTCTAGTTGTGCGAGGATAAATATGACAAGGTCCATGGAAATGCCATTTTTTGTTTTAAGATTTTTAGATTATTTTAAATATTGTCTTATCATGATGTTTTAAATTATCAATGTAATTTTAAATATGGGACACTGTGGTTCAGCTGATTTAGGTTCCAACTTTTAATTTCAGCTCAGGTCTCGATCTTGGGGTTGTGAGATCAAACCCCATGCTGGGCTCCATGCTGGGTGCAGAATCTGCTTAAGATTCTCCCGCTCCCTCTCCCTCGCCCCTCCTTCCTCACCCTCTCTTTCTCTCTCTCAAAACAACAATGAAACTCTGCTAAAAAATGCTTAGAAAAAAAATGCTTAGAAAATCTTGTTTTTGCCAGGAATTTAGGTAAACACTGGAGATATGGAAGTGAAAAATAACAAAAACAAAAGACCTTTCTTTATGGGAACTTAGAATATGGTATGGAAAAAGATATATGATTAATAAATTAAAATCTCATTATAATATGGGAAAACTATGAATTCCATTGGGAAAAATAGTGTACGTTAAGGTAAATGGGACATGTCAAGAAAGTTGTTAACATTTGTTCATTTAGTCATTCATTCATCGCATATTTATTAAGAATATGTACCAGTAATTATGCAAAGTACTGAGATATTACAATAAATAAAACAGTAAATTCTTTGTCCATACAAAGTTTATAATCCAGAAAGGGAAATGAATAAGTAACTTTAAAAATATTATGTTGTATTATGTTGTAAAATATTATGGTGCAAAAAATATGACACAGGAAAAAGAAAAGGAAGTATATGTGGAGAAGAGACAGGAAAGGAGAGTGGCCATGAGGATCTCATTGTGAAGATAACTTGGGTAAAGATTTGAATGATGTGTGAGAACCTGCCATGCAGATAAGTGGGGTGGAAGGAGAACACATGTCTTTAATGTCCAAAAAATATCAAGGAGGCTCTGGGGGCCAGTATGAAGATCTGCAGAAGTAAGAGAAGAATATATGGGAGGTAAATGATTATATGAGGAATGCTTGTTTCCTATTGCTATTATAACAAATTAACACATATTAGGGGCTTAAACCAAAACAAATTTATCCTTTAACAATTTTGTTTGCCCTCTTATTGCAATTTAATAGAGGACTTGATCAAGAGTAGCTGGGGAACATCTCTAGAGAGCAGACATCTGAACTCCAGTCAGCCAGGAGATTTGGGGTGAACACATGGCAGGCAGCGGGTAGTGTGCATGCAAAGGCCTGGAGGCAGGATGCACACGTGTTTGCTGAACTGCAGGAAGACCAGTGTGGCTGGAGCCACAGAGTGGGAGGAAGCAGGCACTGGACAGTTAGGAAGCAGTGCAGGATCCAAGGTCCTGTGGTCACATGACTTCAGATTTCATTTTCAGTGCAGCTGACTGCCACTTGAGGGCTCACCCTTTCAAGGTCTCCAAGCTGTCGCTTAGTTGAAAGCATGCAGAGTGCCTGGTCCATAGCAGGTGCCCCAGAAATTGGCAGGATCAGCTGTGTCACTAGAGCCAGGACACCCAGGCCAGGGCTGGGTGGGACAGCTGAGGCAGTGCCTTTGATTTTGCTGAACCTCTGTTCTCATCCACAAAGTGTGAATAGCACAGCAACTACCTCCAGGGCTGAGGAGTGCTCTCGACATGGGGGCACACAGAAGCTTCACCGTTGGACTGAAACCAAGAGAGGGGGTGGGGCAGGGCCAGCTCTCAGACTTCCAGGGATGTCCTTCCTTACCCCTCAGAAGATCTGATGTTGGCAAATTAAGGTGTTGGCAAAGCTAAATTCTTTCTATATGCTTTAGAAGAGAACTTATCTCCTCACCATTTCTAATTCCTAGAAGCCACCTGAATTCCTTGGCGTGTGGCCTCTTTCTTGCATCACTCCAACCTTTGGCTTCGTGTCAACCTCTTGTTTCCACTATTGCATTTCTCCTACTTGAATCTGACTCCTCATGTGCTCCTCTTATAAGAGACATGTGATTACATTGAGCATACTAGGTAATCTGGGATAATATCTCCATCTCAAAACCCTTAACTTGCTCACATCTGGAAAGTGTCCTTTTTTCATATAAGATAATATTTCAGTTTGGGGGGATTAGGGCATTGACATTCTTTGAAGGTGTGTAGGGATTATTCAGCCTATCACATGGGTTCTTATAGATCATAATATATTTTTGTCTTTTGCTCAGTATACTCTTTACATGTGGGGATTAGGGAATACAACATTGACAATGCAACATGATGGAAATAAGGAATGAGGCCACAGAGATATCTAGAGGGAAAGCGTTTCAAGGCAGAGAAAACATCAAGACAAAGAAACTGAGGTGTGAGCAGTGTTCCAGGCTGAGAAATAGCAAGGGGAAAGGATCGCTGGAGTGCTGTGAGCTAATTTAACAGTAGAGGTAGAAATTATAGAGGTAGATGAAGTAGAAATCTAGATAAAAGGTTTTATAGACCATTTCCAGGAGGCCTGGATTTTACTTTCAATGAGAGAGGAAGCCATTCAAAGACTTTCCCTTGAAACAGGTCAGAAGATTAACCTGGAAATGTTAATCTTAAAAATATATATAAATGAGGGGATCCCTGGGTGGCTCAACGGTTTAGCGCCAGCCTTGGGCCCAAGGCATGATCCTGGAGACCTGGGATCGAGTCCCACATCGGGCTCCCTGCATGGAGCCTGTTTCTCCCTCTGCCTCTCTCTCTCTCTCTCTCTCTCTCTGTCTCTCATGAATAAATAAATTTTAAAAATCTTAAAAAATATATATATATATAAATGATATTCTAATCCATAAATTAATGTTATCTTCAAAAGAATGAGTGCAATCAAAGAGAAGGAAAGTTATTTAACTGAGTTAGAGAACAGCTAAAATGTCCAGGTCAAGGAAATAAGGAAGAACAACCAAAAGGGACAAAACAGAATAGCCAATGGGATAGGGTCGAACCAGAACTTAGAAAAGTTGAGAAAAAAAGTGAAGAAAGTTGTTCAGGACAGTAGGGGTGGGCAACTATTTTGGCTGTGGCTGATAGTTTAAATAAAATAATTGAAAACAATTTCCACTCAAATTAGTTTTGGGAAATGCAACATGTGAGACAAATGGGCAGGAGCATCAACATGAGTGTTTCTTTCTTACCCCTGGACAAATCCTGCTCTGCCCAAAACAAAAGAGTAATTGGTGAAATTCCCAATGCTAATTTAGCAGTAGAGTGAGATAAATTTCCTCTTCTCCACCCGCTTCATCATTCTGATATTCTCTTTCACAGACATTTATCCAGTTGTCCCTTAACAGCCAGTGGGCCCCTGAGAGACATGTGACTCACCACATGAGGATAGGGATAGAGGAAAGAGGAAGACTTCCAGCCATGAAGTCATCCCTTAAAGGAGGTATTTGTTACAGGTTTGAACAAGAACAATTGTTTTCCTACCCTCAAGAAGGGAAACAGCTCTGGGTTCCAAGATTTCCCATCACTCAGTCTCTGTATAAATACATTCATACATGTATTTTATGCAAACATATCTGTGTGACTTTGTGTAAAACAAATCAGTTCTACTTTGTTTCACAGAAAAGAGTTCTTCATTTGGATGAAATAGGGTATATTTTTCATAAAAATAAAAAAATTATCTTAAGTTTAAAGACCTCATAAAAATGTATAGTGGTCCAAACACATTGCTATAGCCTTTGACGGGAAATCCCCATAAGAACCACTCCTATTTTGTCACCTACCACTCCTTTGGATGTTTTGCATATTTTAAACCTCCATCACATAACACAAAAATAATACACTCAATATAAATTATTTGCTATATTTCTACTGAGTGAAATTATTTGCTGTTACATAAATATGACATATACTTGCAACTCAGGATGCACCCAATATCCATGGTTCTTTTCAAAGAGTAAATAAATTTAAATAAAGTTAAGATAAGAAAACATTTTAAGTTATATGCTATTCAAACATCAAAATATGGCCCTTTGTTTAAGGAAATGAGCAAACATTTAATTTAATATCTTAATACCTTAATAACTTAATATCTTAATATCTTTAATATTTAAATTTTTTAAACAGCAAATAAAACTACAAAACAAATATATTCCTTAAATTCTTACATTGCATATTCACATAACTCAGGAAATTAAAATCATGAGAATCTGATAAAAGAGTTGGATGTTCCTCTGAGAAAATGGCACATTCACACAAAAATCTGCATGCAATTACATAGTTAATGCATTCATCTGAAATCCAACATTAGATCCCCTCCAGGAGCTCTATTCCTCCATAGGCTCCAGTTAAAACCCCCTGACTCAATTCTATTTGCTTCATATGTTTAACATAAATGGTTTTCTTTAGAGAAAAATTCAGATGTCTCTCCATAATTAATATGCTTTGCCTTCAGCATACTTTCTCTGTATTTTACTAAATGAAAAATATTTCAGGATATGAAAGAAAGTGAAAAGCTTTGTTTTGTTGATTATTACTCATATCTTCTTGAGATTAGTTTTGTAAATCAATATATCTACATCAGAAAACATATCTGTGTTTATTGTAAGTCAATACTTGAAAAAACGTATGTTGTTTAAATGCTGATATCCAAAGCTTCAATGCATCTGCCTATTTTGAAGTATTAGGATATTATGAGTACATAAAAAAAGTTAATGCATTAATGTAAAGCAAAAACGAGGGGAAATATTGATTTTTTTAAAGTTCAGGTTTATTAAATAGCCTTGGGAAAATGTAAGGTCCAATAATATAATATTTATGAGTTAAAGTATAATGGAAACTCATTTTTACAAAGTTTTTATGTTGTGGTTATATCCATTTTACAATGTAAGAGCTTGCAACATGGTTAGTAAAGCAGACAGTGACTGAATGGAAAAGTCAGAATTGCTTATTAGATGAGGCACTCAATCACACTTGGTCACTGTATTTTCTTTCATTGAGAATTTTAGAAAAGGAAAAATTTAGGTATTTTTAATGCTTTAAATGTAAACATTCATGTTACACTTTATTTTATCTTTCAAAACAAGGAAATTCAGCCAAAAATTAACATTTCATAACACTGGAAAACATGCCCCCCAAAATATGTAAATGATATATATACATATATGTGTATACAACTTATAGGTGATAATATCTAGATCCTTTTTAAAAGACCAAAGAAAACTACAAAACAGGAATGTTTTGACATATATTTGCTTGTACTCAGATTGCTATGAATATATGTTAACTTAAAGAAAAAGTCTTTAAGATTGCATCATAACTTTAAAAAATTACAGAATGAACCCCGTCATACTGATGATTTTGATGATTTCACAAGGATAAATTTTAGTCATTTAAAATTCATCAGTAGCACCTTCCTGAAGATACATCAATAGTGTGGTGAAGCACTGAATTCATTTAGAGTGAACTAATCATAAAATCATACCATGATGAAACACATGTCTCAAAATGGCATAACCACACTTATTTTAAACTAAGCACAGTCATCCTGAACCACTAAAGATGCTTAGTTTCTTAAATGAAAATTGGATTTAAATCTAAATATCCTTATTTATTCCTTTGATTCAAATGCAATAATAAGAATCAATAAATACAAGTTAGCTAAAACTAGGTTGAAACTATGGTATGATGTTGGTGAAATAGTAAACAAAGAGACAAAAGGAATAGAAAATACAGAGATTTAGTCATTTTAACCTATAAATCTGCTATTTACTTAAGAAGCGTTATATATCCACTGGGAAATTTATTCAATAACTGTTATTAGAAAATTAGCTATCCGGAAAGCCTGGGTGGCTCAGTGGTTGAGCATCTGCCTTTGGCTCAGGGCATGATCCCGGAGTCCCAGGATGGAGTCTTATATCAGCTTCCCTGCATGGAGCCTGCTTCTTCTTCTGCCTATGTCTCTCTCTCTCTCTCTCTCTCTCTCTGTGTGTGTGTGTGTGTGTGTGTGTCTCATGAATAAATAAATAAATCTTAAAAAAAAATAAAATTAGCTATCCATGTGGAGAAAAATAAAGTTGGAGCCACTCAAACAAAAAAAAAAAAAAACAAAATTTCTATGTAATGACATACATGTTCAAGGAAAAACTCTCAAGTAATGTTTAGAAAATGGGATATTATAGTTGTGATATTGAGTAGAATAGAAATTGTTTAAAAAATATAGCCCTGGGTGGCGCAGTGGTTTGGCGCCTGCCTTTGGCCCAGGGCGCGATCCTGGAGACCCGGGATCGAATCCCACGTCGGGCTCCCGGTGCATGGAGCCTGCTTCTCCCTCTGCCTATGTCTCTGCCTCTCTCGCTTTCTCTCTCTGTGACTATCATAAATAAATAAAAATTTAAAAAAAATTCAAAAAAAATAAAAAAGAATAAAAGCACAAGGATTAAAATAAAGATTGAGATATTTCGTTATATAATAAATATTTTTTCCTGAACACCAAAAGATAAGTAATGTTAAAACATAAGCCGCAGACTGAGGCAAGATATTCCAAAATATAACTAACAAGGCATTAATGTCCAAAATGTATTACAGAATTCCTACAGAGCAATAAGAATTTTAACAACTGAAAAAATACACAAAGGATATAATAAAACACAAAGGTAAATAATTCCAAATTCTCAAATGATGTGAAAAGGAGTTGAATTGTTTTATCTTTTCTTTTTTTTTTTTTTTTGTTTTGTTTTTTTGGGTTTTTTTTTTTGCTTTGTTTTGTTTTTTCTTTTCATCACAGGATAGTTAACATAGTGTTTATTAGTTTCAGGTGTGCAATATAGTGATTCAACACTTCCACACAACAACCTCTGCTTATCACAACTGTACCCCTTAATCCTCAACACCTATGTAACCCACCCCCACCCCGCTTTCCCTCTGGTAACTATCAGTTTGTCCTCTACAGTTAAGAGACTGTTTCTTGGTTTTCCTCCCTCCGCTCCCCTCACCTTTTTTTTTTTTTTAATTTACCCTTTGCTCGTTTGTTTTGTTTCTTAAATTCCACATATGAGTGAAATTATGTGGTGTTTGTCTTTCTCTGATAACCTTATTCCACTTCACATAATATTCTTTAAATCCATCCACATCGCTACAGATAACAAAATTTCATTCTTCTTTGTAGCCAAATAATATTCCATTCTATTATCTATCTATCTATCATCTATCTATCTATCTATCTATCTATCTATCTATCTATCTATCTATCATCATCATATCATCTATCTATCTATCTATCTATCTATCTATCTATCTATCTATCTATCTAATCTATCCAATATCTTCTTTATCCATTCATCTATCAATGGATACTGGGGCTGCTTCCATAATTTGGCTGTTGTAAATAATGCTGCAATAAACATAGGGGTGCATATATCCCTTCAAATTAGTGTTTTTGTTCTATTTGGGTGAATACCCAGTAGTGCAAATCTGGATTGTAGGGTAAATCTATTTCTTACGTTTTTGAGGAACCTCCATACTTTGCCCACAGAGGCTGTACCAGTTTGCATTTACACCAAGAGTTTACAGGGTTTCTTTTTCTCCACATCCTCGCCTACATTCTATTTCACGTAGTTATCCATAGGTATGCATTTATTGTCATTTTGGTACTTGTTTTGTGGCTGTTTTTGTAATTCTCTCTCTTTTTTTTTTTGTTTTTCTTTTTGCAGTTATTTGATCTTCTCTTACTCTCTTTCATGGTTTGCTGGTTTTCTTTAGTGAGTACTTGGATCCCTTTCTCTTTTGTATATCTAGCACTGGCTTTTGATTTGTGGTCACCATTAGGTTTGCATCTAACATCTGCATAGAGCAGTCTTAAGTTGGTGGTTTCTCAAGTTTAAATCCATTCTTTACCGCCCCCCCCCCATGTTTTACACATGTGGTGTTACATTTTGCATCCTTTTATTTTGTGAATCCCTTGACTTATTTTATGGAAATACTCATTTTAACTGCTTTTGTGTTTCCTACTTTTTTAACTATTAGGATCTTCCCTTTCCACTCATAAAGTCCTCTAAAACACTTCTTGCAGAGCTGGTTTAATGGTCATGAAATCCTTTAGCGCTTGTTTGTCTGAAAAACTGTTTATCTCTCCTTCTATTCTGAATGGTAGACTTGTGGATAGAA